>NC_058081.1:579342364-580745893 GCF_014858855.1 Bufo gargarizans | reverse complement strand
TAGTAGTAATTGTGGGTACCAAACATGCGCGATTTTTCTCACGCGAGTGCAAAACGCATGACAATGTTTTGCACTCGCGCAGAAAAATCGCGCATTTTCCCGCAACGCACACGCCTCTTATCCGGGCCAAAAATATGACGCCCTTGTGAAAGAGGCCTAAGGCTGGACTTACCCTGCACTGGCCAGTGGCTGGATAGTTTTGAAGGGAACACCTCAGTTATTCCCTCAGAATTGTGCAGCCATTGGTTGGGCAGAGATCAGGCAGCACACAGCAGCCACATCATGTAAACCCGGCCTATGGCTGGGTTCACACCTGAGCATTTTACAGCGCGTTCCTACGCGCTGTAAAACACTCAACAAGGAGAAACCAATGCTTCCCTATCGGCATGGTTCTCACCTGGGCGTTTTACAGCGTGTACGATCGCGCTGTAAAACGCCCGACGCCCCAAGAAGTACATGAGCTTCTTTGGGGCGTCTTGTACATAGACTTTCGGGAACGCGCGACAATGGGCGTTCGCTTGTCTCTGTATGCGCGATTGCAAACGCCGGTACAATCGCGCATACAGAGCGCTCCTTTCAGAACGCTCAGGTCTGAACCCAGCGTAATTGTCTTTGTACATGGAAGATCCTGCAGTATCTTCTTATTACGTGACCTGTGCTGCTTGGGGTCACACGTCATCATCTTCTCACCTATGTCCCATTTTGTCTATCACCCTTAAGAGGAGAATGAGTTCATCTTGTATGCCATGAGGAATGCCATATACCGGCATGACCTGTCCTCCGGAGTCACTGAAGAGCTGCCACTGAAGGGTCTGCGAGGGGCTGTAGCCTTGGACTTTGACTATGAAAGTAACTGTTTATATTGGGCTGACGTCACCCTGGACATCATACAGGTAACAGCTCCACACTGCCCTTTGTCACAGGATGCACAGTCCCGGGATGGATCATTGTGATAGTTACCATTCCTTTGCATTCTTGCAGCGACTCTGTCTGAATGGCAGCTCCGGGCAAGAAGTCCTCGTCAGAAGTGGACTGGAGACTGTGGAGTCCTTGTCGTTTGACCCCTTAAGCCAGTTGCTTTATTGGGTTGATGCTGGAATAAAAAAAATCGAGGTACAAAATGACAGTTACTGTGTATATATTTGCAAAAGGCATTTAGGCAAATTGGGCTCCTAGGTTTGAGCTGTTTAACCTATTTTAGGCATTTGGATGTTTTTTTTTTTTTGTTATGTTCTAAAAGCCATATATATATTTTTTTTTCTGTCAATGTAGCTGTATGAGGGCTTGTTTTTTGTGGGATGATTTGGCACCATTTTGAGTGTGTATACTGACTAAATGAACTCTTTCTGGACGAATAAAGAAAAAACAGTCCAGCATTTTATTACTTTTTAACTTTTGGGCTGTTCATCCGGCAGCATAAAAAATATTACCTTTATTTTGCAGGTCAGTACAATTAGGCCCCATGTACATGACCGTGTCCATTTTGCGGTCCACAAATCCACAAAACACGGATACCAGCTACGTGCATTCTCCTTTCACACGTCCCACCCTATTTTAAAAATGGCTGATAATGTCTACAACATTTACAAGAATATGAATGTTCTACGTTTTTTGTGAAATGGGCATACGAATGCAAACAGCACACGGTGCGCTGTCCCCTTTTTTTTGTGGCCCCTTTGAAATGTGCATGGGGCCTTATGACTATACCAAATTAAAATTATTTTTTGCAGAAAATCATTAGTTTTTTTATGTTTCTATATTCTGAGAGCCATAACTGTTTGATATCTTAATCGTTGTGTCAGGGCTTGTTTTTTTTGAAGGATGAGCTGTAGTTTTCAGTTGTGTCATTCTGTGGTACATACTACTTTTTGATCACTTTTTATTACATACCGGTATTTATTTTTGGAAGCAATGTGACCAGAAAAAAATAGCTATCCTGGCATTGTTTCTTTAGCTTTTTACTGTTCAATGTGTTTTTATTATCATGTTAACCCCTTTGTGACCTCCACCGTATATGTACTGCGCAAGTCGCGTCTTTAGACATGGTGCCTATTTGCGCGTGCCAGGGGGCGCCATGGCCGCCTGGTTTCTGCTGTTTCAAACAACAGCCATAAGGCTGATCACATACATTTCACCCCTCAGATGCCGTGGTCAAATGGGATCCACGGCATTTGAGCAGTTCGGAAGCGGGATCCGCGCTCTGAGATTGGGTAACCTGTTAGGCCTCTTTCACACGACCGTATGGCTTTTTCAGTGTTTTGCGTTCCGTGCTTAGCAAGCACAGCGCCAAACATTGTATAGTGACTGTGCTTGTTACTGTAGCTCAGCCCCATTCAGATGTAGGATGCTGAGCTGCTCCTAGGCCATGGGACCGATGAACGTGCCATCACTGGCCTACTGAAAGCTGTGAGAAGGCCGTGGCGCTTACAGGAGCGCCGCTGCCTTCTCAAACAGCTGATCGGTGGGGGTCCTGGGTGTTGGACCCTACCGATCAGATAATTATGACCTATCCATTGACCTATTTTGAAAAACCCTTTAGGCCCTAATTTTGATAGCATATAACAAGTTTAACATGACGACCTGTTGACACCCCGAGATTGTGTGTGGAAGGGGGTGATGATGGTGTCTCACACTGTGGCACACCCCTTAAATACTGTGGTCGCTGTTGTCCAGTGTATGTAAGGGATTAAAGGCCCAGGAACTATCTCCAATCCCGAGTATTGCAGCAGGGTGTCAGCTGTTTGTTGCAGTTGGCACCCGCTGCTGATGGCAACTCCTCAGCTGGCACCATCACTACCAAGTACATGTACAACAGTGAGCATGAACTACTTGCCTGCTGCACTTGTTAAAGGGGTAGAATCTTTGTTAATACATTACACTATGTGTCTAGTATTGAACCATCAATTGAGAAGTCCCAGTAAGGCCTCTTTCACACGGGCGTCAGTTTTTTTGCCCGGATAAGAGCCGGGTGCGTTGCGGGAAAATGCGCGATTTTTCAGCGCGAGTGCAAAACATTGCCATGCGTTGCACTCGCGTGAGAAAAATCGCACATGTTTGGTACCCAAACCCGAACTTCTTCACAGAAGTTCGGGCTTGGGATTGATGTTCTGAAGATTGTATTATTTTCCCTTATAACATGGTTATAAGGGAAAATAATAGCATTCTGAATACAGAATGCATAGTAAAATAGCGCTGGAGGGGTTAAAAAATAAAATAAAAAATAATTTAACTCACCTTAGTCCACTTGATCGCGAAGCCGGCATCTCCTTTGCGCTGAACAGGACCTGGGGTGAGCTGCTGCATTAAATACCGGTTAAGGACCTTTGATGACGTCACTCCGGTCATCACATGGTACGTCACATGATCTTTTACCATAGTGATTCACCATGGTAAAAGACCATGTGATGACCGGAGTGACGTCATCAAAGGTCCTTAACCGGTATTTAATGCAGCAGCTCACCCCAGGTCCTGTTCAGCGCAGAGGAGACACAAGGAGATGCTGGCTTCGCGATCAAGTGGACTAAGGTGAGTTAAATTTATTTATTTATTTTTTTTAACCCCTCTAGCGCTGTTTTACTATGCATTCTGTATTCAGAATGCTATTATTTTCCCTTATAACCATGTTATAAGGGAATATAATAATGATCGGGTCTCCATCCCGATCGTCTCCTAGCAACCGTGCGTGAAAATCGCACCGCATCCGTACTTGCTTGCGGATGCTATGCGATTTTCACGCTTCCCATTCACTTCTATGGGGCCTGCGTCGCGTGAAAATCGGACAATATAGAGCATGCTGCGATTTTCACTCAACGCACAAGTGATGCGTGAAAATCACCGCTCATGTGCACAGCCCCATAGAAATGAATGGGTCAGGATTCAGTGCGGGTGCAATACGTTCAACTCACGCATCGCACCCGCACGGAAAACTCGCCCCCGTGTGAAAGGGGCCTAAGAGGACTGAAACGTTGCATTGGTGAATAAAGGACACTACTACTGAGTTTTTTTTTTCTACTAGTATTGATCCTGGGTTACAGCCTGTATAATACTACAGAGCTGCATTCATAATTCTGCTGCCTGAAATCTCCCAGCATTCCCTGTTTGTTCAGAGTCTGCACAGAGCTTGCTCTTGTGATTTGCATTCTGGGAAGTATCATCTTTACACCAGACTTTACATTGTTATCTGAAGTAGGAAAAGTAACTACACCCTCCCCCCACACACATTCTAGGAGCTCAGCTAAGCTGTTAGATAGTGTGTGTCCACATGCTTGCTGACTGTTTCCAATACTGTGATAGTAACTGATAATCAAGTACAGTGGGTTAACACTGGGGTCTTGGGTTTGAATTCAACCAGGTACAACATCTGCATGGAATATGTATGTTCTCCCCGTGTTTATGTGGGTTTCCTCCGGGTACTCCAGATTCTGACCACACTCCAAAATTATACAAATAGATACATTGGGCCAGATTTATGATGACTCTGACAGCTCACTCCACTTTAACATATGGCTAAAGTCAGTTTTAGCCAATTCAGATTTATGATCGGCCCTTTAAGACTGTAATAAATGTGGTTTGACGGTAGCAGTTTATCCGTCAGTAAGCAGCTTTACAAAAGTTGCAAGTTTTTATGAAAAAGTCGCACGTTTTTATGAAAAAGTCGCATGTTCTATTGAAAAGTCTCATAAGATAAGCATGGTCCTCACTGTAGTGAAATTGCAACTTTTTTGCGACTTTTTAAATAGTCCCAATAGTAAATCTGTCTAGAGATTCATTTACATAAGAAAACACGTCCATTTCAGAAAACTGGCGCGCATAGTGCAGAGCAGAAAAAAGTCGCAAATTTGTGTGCAGTTTTAGCGTTTGGGACTTTTTTTGGGACTTTTTCACTCCATTATTCTGACCTGAGCTAATGATAAATCTGGCCCATTGGCTTCCTTTGAAATTGACCCTAGTGTGTGTTTGTTGGGGTCCAGCGCCTATTTGGCAGCCCTTGACTTCCCAGGGAGTCGCCTGGGAACAACTATCCATGCGCTTTGAGTCCCTGTGAGCAAAGCACATTGCAAATGTTTTCAGTGATGCTTCTGATCATAAACCCAATGATATATTCATATAGATACTTCATGAGCTTACTAACTTGATTTCTGTTTTGTAGGTTGCGAACCCTGATGGAGACTTACGTCTGACTATTCTCAACTCCACCATTCTGGAGCGGCCCCGAGCTCTTGCTTTGGTCCCCAAGGAAGGGTTAGTAGAGATATAGATGGGTCACTGCACAATCGGTTGTTTCCCGTACAGAGGACATTTTGCATTACATGACATCCCATGAAAGTAAATGGAGTATCATACATTCTGAGCACTCAAGAGTACAGCCTAGCTTCTTCACATGGGGTACATGAGGGGTTAGACAACATGTTTTTTGGGTTTACTTCATCACTCCCCATGATGTCACAACTTGGTAGCCTGGAACCTTTGAGTAGCATAACTCGAATTGTGCTCCAAGTTTCCCCTAGTGCAGGGAACCCCAACTTTGCCAGGTGCTGACCCTGGCCCCGTAGGGGATGAGTTCACTGTGAGATTCTTCCATTAAATACAACGAACAAGCCTCAAACAGTAATACGGGCATCTCAATATATCAATAATACCTACAAAATTGCTCCCAAGGGAACATATGATGATACCCATGATGAGAAGCAGTATATACTGGAACATAAAGTTTTATTAAGAATAAAATCAAACAAAAACTATTAGAAAAACATAATAGAGGCAGATTAAACAATGGTTAAGGTGACCAAAAGTGTAATCCCGAGTACTAGGCCCACAAGTCATATAACCTCCAAAAAGAGTCACCACATGTCATATAACCTCCAATAAGAGGCACCACATGTCATATAACCTCCAGTAAGAGGCACCACATGTCATATAGCCTCCAATAAGAGGCACCACATGTCATAAAACCTCCAATAAGATGTACCACATGTCATATAACCTCCAATAAGAGGCACCACATGTCATATAACCTCCAATAAGAGGCACCACATGTCATATAACCTCCAATAAGAGGCACCACATGTCATATAACCTCCAATAAGATGTACCACATGTCATATAACCTCCAATAAGATGTACCACATGTCATATAACCTCCAATAAGATGTACCACATGTCATAAAACCTCCAATAAGATGTACCACATGTCATAAAACCTCCAATAAGATGTACCACATGTCATATAACCTCCAATAAGAGGCACCACATGTCATATAACCTCCAATAAGATGTACCACATGTCATATAACCTCCAATAAGATGTACCACATGTCATATTATCTCCAGTAAGAGGCACCACATGTCATATAACCTCCAATAAGAGGCACCACATGTCATATAACCTCCAATAAGATGTACCACATGTCATATAACCTCCAGTAAGATGTACCACATGTCATATAACCACAGGTAGGATACAATAGATCAAAACAAAATATTAATACTAATCAGGAGCTCCCATATGGTCATCACTATAAACTACCCAAGGGAGGCGTCCCTATATTACCTTCCACAAGTGTCTTACCAGGCTCCAAAGTAAACAATATGGGGGTCATTTACTAAGCTGAAATATGCCTAAGTTAGTTCTAAAATTGTGTCCGTGGCTGTTTTAGGCGTAAAAAATTGTCTAAATGTAAGAGAGCAAGGAAGCTGTCTTACATTTAGGACTGGCGCTGGATGCCGGCGCCTCTACATAACTCCGGAGGATCCACCGCCAGCTATGGGCCTTTATTACATGATCAGAGGTTATGTGTCCAGGGGACCAGCAGATACCTCGAGGCGCGTTTCGCGCACACCAGCTTCATCAGTAGGTCATTTAACCAGTTTCGAGAGACGATTAAAAGGAATATCAGAGGCTTCCTGTTTTCTCGGTGTGGTTTGCTTGGAAAGAGCTTTGTTGCTGGAGGCAGCAGTCCACAGTCCGCTCTCAGCTGAAGCCCTCTAAGTGTATTTACTTACAATCCCACAGTGAAAGCCACATCATAATGACATGATTATAATGTTTAACTTCAGTGGGATTGTGAATGACTAAAATACTGGACTTGCCTCATTACCAGCGTTGCATGTCATAGATGAGAGAGAATGAGCTCAAACCTTCTGAAGGCCACAAAATCCTGAATCATTATACCAAAAGTCAAAGAAAGGGCACTGTGCTTAGTCTTGCTGATTATGGAGTAGTCATACCTTCACTTAGGGTGGGTTCCCACTCAGGTTTTAGTGCACTTTTCAGTTTTAGTGTCATTTTTTGCACCTGCGGTTTTTGGTACGTTTTTTATTTTTTTATGCTGTAAAATGCCAGCTCTGGATTTTATCTTGTTTATGGGAAATATGAAATGTAAATATGAAATATGCTACTGGTGTTTCTGTAAATTAAAGGGCATCTGTCAGCGGATTTGTACCTATGAAACTGGCTGACCTGTTACATGAGTACTTGGCAGCTGAAGGCATCTGTGTTGGTTCCATGTTCATATGTGCCCTCATTGCTGAGAAAAATTATGCTTTAATATATACAAACTAGACATTAAGCCCGTTACAATAACGGGCGCTAGAACAGTAGTGCTGGCACTGTGATAGGGGATCTGTGGATGGCACTGTTATGGGGGATCTGTGGATGGCACTGTTATGAAGGGGATCTGTGGATGGCACACTGTTATGGGGGTATCTGTGAATGGTACTGTTATTGGGGGATCTGTGGATGGCACTGTTATGGGGGATCTGTGGATGGCACTGTTATGGGGGGGATCTGTGGATGGCACTGTTATAGGGGGATCTGTGGATGGCACTGTTATGGGGGATCTGTTCATGGCACTGTTATGGGGGGATCTGTGGATGACACTGTTATGGGGGATCTGTGGGTGGCACTGTTATGGGGGAATCTGTGGATGGCACTGTTATGGGGGGATCTGTGGATGGCACTGTTATGGGGGGATCTGTGAATGACACTGTTATGGGGGGGATCTGTGGATGACACTGTTATGGGGGGATCTGTGGATGGCACTGTTATGGGGGGATCTGTGGATGGCACTGTTATGGGGGGATCTGTGGATGGCACTGTTATGGGGGGATCTGTGGATGGCACTGTTATGGGGGGATCTGTGGATGGCACTGTTATGGGGGGATCTGTGGATGGCACTGTTATGGGGGGATCTGTGGATGGCACTGTTATGGGGGATCTGTGGATGACGCACTGTTATGCAATTGTAAACGGATCCGTCCCCCATTGACTTTCAATGTAAAGTCAGGAGTCCCTATTTTAGGCTACTTTCACACCTAGCGTCTGGTATCTGCTCAGACGGATCCGTACCTATAAATGCAAACAATGGTATCCGTTCACTGCGGATCCGTCTGCATAACAACTTTTTCAGATCTGAGTTTTCACTATCGTGAAAACTCAGATCCGACAGTATATTCTAACACAAAGGCGTTACCATGGTGATGGGGACGCTTCAAATTAGAATATACTAAGAACTGTGTACATGACTGCCTCCTGCTGCCTGGCAGCACCCGATCCCTTACAGGGGGCTGTGATCAGCACAATTAACCCCTCAGGTGCCACACCTGAGGGGTTAATTGTGTGGATCTCAGCCCCCTGTAAGGGTGTTGCCAGGCAGCAGGGGCCAGACCCCCCTCCTTCCCCAGTATTAAAAGCATTGGTGGCCAGTGCGGCCCCCCCCTCCCTCCCTCCCCAGTATTAAAAGCATTGGTGGCCAGTGCGACCCCCCCTCCCTCCCCACTCCCCAGTATTAAAAGCATTGGTGGCCAGTGCGGCCCCCCTCCCTCCCCAGTATTAAAAGCAATATGTGGCCAGTGCGGACCCCCTCCCTCCCTCCCCAGTATTAAAAGCAATATGTGGCCAGTGCGGACCCCCTCCCTCCCTCCCCAGTATTAAAAGCATTGGTGGCAGTGGCCACAGGCTAACAACCCCCCTCCCCCCCCCATCATTGGTGGCAGCAGAGCAGCATTTCCGATCGGAGTCCCAGTTTAATCGCTGGGGCTCCGATCGGTTACCATGGTAGCCAGGACGCTACTGCAGTCCTGGCTGCCATGGTTACTTAGCTTATACTTACCTGCACTGTCTGTGGCTGGCCGGTCGCTCCTCTTACTGGTAAGTGAAAGGTCTGTGCGGCGCATTGCTTATAGCACAGACCTGTCACTTACCAGTAGGAGGAGCGCCCGGCCGGCCACAGACAGCGCAGGTAAGTATAATGCTTCTAAAATTGCTAAGTAACCATGGCAACCAGGACTGCAGTAGCGTCCTGGCTGTCATTGTAACCGATCGGAGCCCCAGCGATTAAACTGGGACTCCGATCAGAACTCTCCGCTGCCACCAATGATGGGGGGGGGGGGGGATTTTAATTAGGGGGGGGGGGGGGAGAGGGGAGGCCGCACTGGCCACCAATGAATTTAAAACTGGTGAGGGAGGGGTTAATTGTGCGGATCACAGCCCCCTGTAAGAGATCGGGTGCTGCCAGGCAGCAGGGGGCAGTCGTGTACACAGTTCTTAGTATATTCTAACTTGAAGCGTCCCCATCACTATGGGAATGCCTCTGTGTTAGAATATACTGTCGGATCTGAGTTTTCACGATCTAACTCAAATCCGATGGTATATTCTAACATAGAGGCGTTCCCATGGTGATGGGGACGCTTCAAGTTAAAATATACCATCGGATTGGAGAAAACTCAGATCCGATGGTATATAATCGGCACACACGCACCCTGCTGTGTGTGTGGAGTGTGTGCTGATTGGTTTGTGCGCTGCGCATGCGCACTTCACTAATCGGCACACACGCACGGACAACAGCCCTGAGCACGTACACAGGGCTTTTATTAGTATAGATGAGCCTCTAGAAGCAACAGGTGCGTTGCCGTTATACCTATAGGCTCTGCTCTCTCTGCAACTTCTGCATCCTCTCCAACTTGATTGACAAGTCCAGGCGTGATGATGTTTACGCTGCATGGTTATGTCAATCAAAGTGCAGAAGGCGTGGCAGTTGCAGAGAGAGCTGAGTCTCTAGGTGTAATTGCAACGCCCCGGTTGGTCTAAGAGGCTCATATGCATATATTAAAACTACATTTTTTTTTTAGTAGTCAACACAGATGCCTTCTGCTGACAAGCACACATGCAGCAGGTCAGCCAGTATCATAGGTTCAAATCTACTGACAGATGCCCTTTAAGTCAAAAAATGAGAAAAAGCACGTCCAAAGAATTGGAATTTATTCCAGATGCAACGTTTCGGCTAAGGCTACTTTCACACCTGCGTTTAGGTGCGGATCCGTCTGGTATCTGCACAGACGGATCCGCACCTATAATGCAAACGCTTAGATCCGTTCAGAACGGATCCGTTTGCATTACCATGAACAAAAATTTATTTTTATTTTTTTGTTCATCATAATGCAAATGAGTCTGTTTTGACTTACATTGAAAGTCAATGGGGGACGGATCCGTTTGAAAATTGAGCCATATTGTAGCAACTTCAAACTGATCCGTCCCCATTGACTTACATTGTAAGTCTGTACGGATCTGTTTGCCTCCGCACGGCCAGGCGGACACCCGAACGCTGCAAGCTGCGTTCAGGTGTCCGCCTGCTGAGCGGAGCGGAGGACAAACGGTGCCAGACTGATGTATTCTGAGCGGATCCGCATCCACTCAGAATGCATTAGGGCAGTACGGATCCGTTCGGGGCCGCTTGTGAGAGCCTTCAAACGGAACACACAAGCAGAGCCCCAAACGCAAGTGTGAAAGTAGCCTTAGTGATAGCCTTTGTCAAGCAGGTCAGCCTGGATCTTTGGCGGTTTTGAAGTCTCCTGCATTTTTATTTTTATTTTTTGGGCATTTTGACATCTCCTTCTCTATAAGGGAAAAACAGCAGGAAAAAAACATGGTTCATACAGTTGTTTGTTGTTTAGAAGAAAAAAAAAGGCTGCTGTTGTGTTGCTCTCTTATGCTTGGAGCTCAGGCTAAAAATTCACCTTCTATGTCATTAGAGGCTTAGAATGGTTCTCTGTCTCTCCCTTATGCTTTAGGCCTCTTGCTCACGACCGTATGGCTTTTTCAGTATTTTGCGGTCCGTTTTTCACAGATCCGTAAGTTCCGTCTCTTGTTTCTGTTCCGTTTTTCCGTATGGCATATACAATATACAGTAATTACATAGAAAAAATTGGGCTGGGCATAACATTTTCAAAAGATGGTTCCGCAAAAATGGAACGGATACGGAAGACATACGGAGTACATTGCGTATGTGTTCCGTTTTTTGGGGGAATGCATTGACTTGAATGGAGCCGCGGAACGTGATTTGCGGGCAATAATAGGACATGTTCTATCTTTCAACGGAACAGAAATGTGGAAAGGGAATGTTTATGGAGTACATTCCGTTTTTTTGCGGAACTATTGAAATGAATGGTACCGTATACAGAATGCAAAAAACAGCCCGTAAACGGGGAAAAAAAAAACGGTTGTGTGAAAGAGGCCTTACACTGCGGCTCTGCTAGTTCAACTGCTGAAGCAGCTGGAGCTTAGTGTATGGCGAGGTAATTATAAACTACAAGTAAATAACCAGTGAGAAAAAGATTATCAGGAAACAGCAGTACATAGCCTGAGACGAGGAACCATGGGAGCAGCTTTAAGAAAGCATAATTACAGTGTACTGAAAGGGATTTTCCATCCTTATGGGCGTTTTTTTAACTAGTCTTTTAAACTAGCCCCAAGAGTGTGTTGAGCCTACTGAAAATAATCATACCCATCTGCTCCCCACTGCTCCTTTCCGTCACCCTGGCTCCATTCCGTAATCTTCCAGTCTCCGGCCTATACACTTCTGTATGGGGATCATGTGCACCGCTGCAGTCAGTGACTGGCCTCAGTAGTGACGTGACCGCAAGCAACACGTCACTGCTGGTTCACGTGCTGATTGGGACACATCACTGCTGAAGCTTATCATTGGCTGCAGCAGCGCTCAGGACCTCATCTACATGTAGTTTATAGGCTGGGGACGTGCCAGGGAGCTGGAATAGAGCAGCGGGGAGCAACTGGGTATGTTTTTTTTTTTTTCTCGCCCATATTCATTGGGGGACACAGAAACCGTGGGTATAGCTATGTCCTCTAGGAGGCATTGACACTAGTAAAAGCTGTTAGCTCTTCCCCTGACAGCTATACCCCCTCCAGCCTGGAGAGAGAGCTTCAGTTTTTTCTAGTGTCAATAGGAGGCACCAGCGGAAAAACAGAAAAGGGATCGGCGAGGCTCCCCCCTAGGTAGGATCGCAGGTGTCAGGGCACTAGGGTGTTAATGACAGGTGCAAATTATTCCCGCCACTCACCCCTCTTCCCCCTGAAGCTTTGACCCCGCCCCCCTTCCTCAGGGCAGCGTAACCTCTTCTGGCCAGCCACCTCCTGCAGCCTGCTCCAGATATTCTGAGGATTCTGTCTTCAGTACAAGGTGCCTGTAAGTTAAAACAGTTAACCCCTTCCTGCCTCTCTGCCCACTTGTCGTTTGGGCATCCTAGTTTTCTTAAAAAAACAACAACAAAAAAAACAAACAGGTAGATGTGCGTTCATAAGGGCCCCCCAACAGGGACGGTATTGCATCCCTCTGCCTCGTCACCGCCCCCCCCCCTGTGTGGTACCTCCAGACAAAGGAGGACCTCTCATAGTTCCCTATCATCCCTCCAGGGTCGTTGGTTGATAATCCTCCACCTGCGCAGATCCACGGAGGACAGCCGGAGTATTCCCATTCCACCCTCCGGGGTATTCTGGTTGATCAAATCCACCTGCGCCATCCAGCGCAGAACCTTTGGAAGCTCCCATTCCACCCTCCGGGGTCGACTGGTTGATCAAATCCGCCTGCGCCATCCAGCGCAGAACCTCTGGAAGTTCCCATTCCACCCTCCGGGGTCGTCTGGTTGATCAAATCAACCTGCGTCATCCAGCGCAGAACCTCCAGAAATTTCCATTCCACCCTCCGGGGTCGTCTGGTTTATCAAACCCACCTGTGCCATCCAGCGCAGAACCTCTGGAAGTTCTCATTCCATCCTCCGGGGTCGTCTGGTTGATGATCCTCCACCTGCGCGATCCAGTGTTGAATCTCTGGAAGTTCCCATCCATCCTCCGGGGTCGTTTGGTTGATACAAGCTCCGCCTACGCACTCCAGTGGACGGACCTCTAGTTCCCACTCCACCCTCTAGGTAGTTTGGTTGATGTATTTTCACCTGCGTGGCCTACAGCCGCCACAGGCAAGCTTTCAAACGGTTGAACTGCGCGTAAGAGGGCCAGAGCTGAACATTCTCCTCGGCCACCTCCGCACCCCCCCTTCCTCCCTACGGTCTCGCTCAGACACACCACTCCATTCCTGGAGAGGTTTGGTCCGGGGAAGGGGGGGGGGGATATTGTAATTCGGGCTCTCTCTCTCGAATCCATTGCAATCTTATGATTGCGTCCACGGTAGCCAGCAGTCCTTGTCGTCTGCATTACCCCCTCCTTCAGGTGGAGTATTGCAGCACTGCTGCATACAATACTACCGTAGGCATTATAGGTGAACTAAATGCTAGAGCGCTGTTCAGTGACGCCAGTGGGCGTTTCCCCCCTTTTTAGGGGACAGTATTGCATTTCACTGGGTACGGTATGTACCGTATGCATTGGCCTGTTCTATACATGGCGTTCTGGCATTATCACCGGTTACAGTGTTTACTGTAGGCATTACCCCTTCCTTGGTGGGGTAATTGCACTCTCACAGGGTACTGGATTCGCCATATGCATTGCCCTTCCATAAACGGCGTAATCTCCCTACCGTTGCATTCTGTTCCTGCCGTAAGATGACCAATTCCGCTGGCAGCACTTGTAGGCATCACCCCTTCCATAGGCGGAGTACTTGCACTACTACGGATACAGTGCTTGCCTTATGTTCTGCCCCCTGCGGTAGATGCACTAAGTACAGTTACACTAGGTTTAGTGCTGGACGTATGCATCCCCCCTTCTGTAGGTGGCGGCATTGCATCTCCACTGGGTTCTGTCCCTGCCGTATGCATTAGTCTTTCTCCCATCACCGTGCTTCCTGTTGCATTCCCCTTCCACGAGTGATCCACTTACAGGGGAAAACCTGAGCAGCTTAGATTGCTACAGTTCATCTACGCTACAGCTCTAGATTCCTTAGCTTCTTTGGGGGGGGGGGGGGGGGGGGGGGGCTCTGCATCTGCAATGTATGGGTGCCGCCAGTAGATACGGTCGCTGTTTCCACTTGGTGTCCTTCTTATCTTTCGGTGCTGGTTTGGAGCATGGTTGTGACATCCTCTGTCTCTCACACTTCTGTGTCCTAGAGACCACCCTTCTCCATGGGCCTCTTCGGTTACAGTCATTCAGGACATTGTCCTCATCAATACGTAATGCATCTGCCATTGCGCATATTCTGGGGAGTAAGTTTCAGCGAGTCGAGTGTTCACTGACTCTGTAGTCCCCCCCCTCAGCTGGGGGTTCTATCCTGACGCTAGCTTGCTGTTGCTCCTGTTCAGAGCCCTTCCAGGTAAAGTGTTAAAGCTAGGTCTTAACTGGGGCAGTATGGTGCCATGGCTTCTACGGATGTCCTCACGGCTTCCCTTTAGTTTTGCGCCGACGGGGCAGGCGCTGGCTGCTTCTGGAAGAGTGGTATTTGCGTTACCACTACATAAGAGTGGTATTTGCGTTACACTGGAAGAGTGGTATTTGCGTTACCACTGCATACTATGGTTGTTACTGCACAGCTCCTTCGTCAGGTGGCAGATTTTTCTAGATCTGAATTGGTGGCCTCTGCGGTGTGGCCCCCTCCTCTGCTGGAATATGGGCTAGCGATACAGTTGTGGCTCCCCTTACTTGACTTCCTCCTTTGGCGGAGTTTGGGCACAGCCACTTAATCCCTGGCTACATCGGCATTTGCACGGGGTATTCTTTAGTGGCCTTCTATTCTAGAGTTTCGGACCCGGCTGGTGAGATGTTGCGCGCTCCACATCTCTTCTTTTGCAAGTGAATCCTTCCATTGGTCCTGGGTGCGTTACCTGTATATATTTATATTACCTCTCTTCACATCACTAATGTCTAGGTCACGCTAGCCTCTGGTGATCATACTTCCCACCGCCCATTCGGGGGTAGACTGTGAGACTCCCCACACCAAGATGTTCCATTCCTGGTACAGAACACCCGTCTATTTCTTCTTCCCCGAACAAACGGCTGCCGGGCTCTTCCTTCTGTATTCCTGGACTGCGGAAGGTGTTTGAACCTGGACGTGTGGACTTTGCTTCGAGGCTATTCTCGGAAGCTTCCTACCTTTTCTCTCCCGAGCAGAGATCCGGCAGCTTGCGGCGTGGACGCCCTGATTTCCTTGTTAAGGGTTCTCCCTCCTTGCGTTTTCCCCCCTTCCCCTTCCTACCCAGAGTTCTACGGAAGATCAGGATGGAGGGTATTCTGACTATCCTAGTCACCCTGGGGATTGCCGTCGCATGTGGTATGCCGACCTCGTCTCCTTCTAGCGGATGTCCTGGTCACTGCCACTCTGAGATGTCCTTCCTTCGCAGAGTCCGATCTTCCATTAGTATTTTAGGCCTCTTTGTTGCCGGCGTGGCTATTAAGACCGCCATTCTAGGCGAAGAGATTTTTTCGGCGGATGTCATCCGCAGGCCTGCATCGTCCAGGATCTATTTTCTGTGGAAGTGAAAAATGTTCTGCCACTTTGTTTTTCTCCCTCACGGTTTTGTTCTACAATCAGGGTTGGACCTTGGTCTAGCCCTTAGTTCTTGCAGAGTCAGACGTCGTCGCCTTCTATCCTTTCCAGCACTCTCAGGTTCTCTGGAGCCCTTGTGGGAGAGTTTTCCTTTTCCGACTCCTGTCCTGGAAGGCAGTTTTTTCTGGTCACTATCACTTCCATCAGACGGGTGTCTGAGTTGGCGGCGCTCTCTGCAGAGAATTCTTCCTGGTTCTTCATAGGGTCCAGGTGGTTCGCTGGCCTGTCCCTTCTGTTCTTCCGAACTGGGTCTCTGACTTCCATATTAACGGGGAAATTGTCCTTCCCTCACTGTGCCCATCTCCTTCACCCTAAGGAAATGGAGTTACACCATTGGTCGTTGTCAGAGCTCTGAAGATCTGTTTAACAGCCTCCGGTCCCTTCCGCCGTACGGATCCCCTTTTTGTCATTCCGGAGGGTCCTCGGAGGGGTTTGGCGGCTTCCAAGGTGGCAATGGCACGCCAAATTCGGTCTACATTTTCTGAAGCATACTGTGCCTGAGGCAGGGTTCCGACCTTGGGCACATCTTTGGCTCGGAGGAATCGCACTTTGGCTGCACAGTTGTGTAAGGTGGCTCCCGGTCCTCCTTACACATGTTCACAAGAAATTACCAGGTGCATACTTATGCATCGACTGTTGCTGCGTGGGCCGCATGGTCTTGCCTGCAGGAGCGCTTGCTCCATGGGTCTGTGGTTTTCCCTCCCTGTGGACTGTTCTCGGACGTCCCACGGTTTCTGTGTCCCCCAATGAATATGGGCGAGAAAACGAGATTTTTGTAAAACTTACCAGTAAAATCCCTTTCTCGCTCTTTATTGGGGGACACAGCACCCACCCAGTATTGTTGTTCGGCCACAGTTGTGGCTGTTGCTGGTTAGAACCTGGTTCGGTTCTTAGCATTGTTGCTGTTACACGTTTTTTCGTTGGTTTACTTGCTTCTCACAAACTGAAGCTCTCTCTCCAGGCTGGAGGGGGTATAGCTGCCAGGGGAGGAGCTAACAGCTTTTACTAGTGTCAACGCCTCCTAGAGGACATAGCTATACCCACAGTTTCTGTGTCCCCCAATGAAAATCTAGTTTTTCCTGGGGCCAGTTAAAATACCAATAAGACTGGAAAACCACGCTAACCAAACATATATATGTTTCTGCATGGGGCTTACCCAGAATGACCCTCACATTTCTCTTCTTAGGCTCATGTTCTGGACAGACTGGGGTGATGAACGGCATGGTATATACAGGAGTGAGATGGATGGATCAGGAGTGACGCACTTGGTTGCAGATGGCATTAAATGGCCAAATGGCATTTCTGTGGATGAGAACTGGATCTACTGGACTGAAGCCAACATGGATCGGATAGAGAGGATCAACTTCAATGGCCAACAAAGACAGGTGGTCTTGGACAATCTTCCACATCCATATGCAATAGCAGTGTTCAAGGTACGCGGGAGAATAGGATATTCACTTTGCTAGGTAACTGGATACCCTATGAACACTAATTCCCTTGTTATTTCTTCTGACAGAATCAAATCTACTGGGACGACTGGTCCCAACTCAGCATCTTTAGGGCCTCGAAGTACAACGGAGCTCAGGCAGAGGTTCTGATTGGTCGATTGTCTGGAGTCATGGATATGAAGATTTTCTATAAGGGGAAATGGACAGGTAACGTTAAAAAAAAAATCTCTGTTAAGTGATCTTTGCATGTGTCTAACTTCAGATACCATGTTGATGTAGCAAGGGGGATAATGTTGCTACCAGTGTAGGGAGGGTGAGAGAGGGACAGTGAAGGAGTAGTGGGACAGTACATCTGACAGTGTGGAAGTAGTGGGAAACGGAACAGGGCTGCTTCCAGTACAGCAAAGGTAGGAGGGGGACAGTGCTGCTGCCTGTGGTGCTACACTGTGGTGTTTGTTTGGAGTTTCTGTGTAGGTACTTTGTACTGAACTGTAGCAGAAAACACATGCGGGCTGCCATCTTTAGTAAAGTAGACTTACCCGTCCGGCGATGCACAGGTAAGCCTTTACCTGTGCAGGGAGCCGGTCTGAAATCAAATGCAGTCACCGGGAGCAGGCACTTCCGAGAACAGCCCGATGAAGGCCCCCGGCGGACGAACACTGCGAACTGACCATCACTGATTATGTGGTCCACGTGGTGGTATTTGATTTGTGCTGTTGGGGCTAACAGTGACACTGGTATTTGTTTGGTGCTGTGCAAAAGTATTTGTTTACTGGTGAGGCCTGGCTAGTAAGGCACAAGTAAAAAAAACACTATTGAGAAGCCCCAATATAGACATATTTAACACAATAAAGATCCTGGAGCTTATTTCAATTGATTATTTGGGCTTCAGGGGTACTGTAGGTACCTCTGTGGTCATGTGCAACTTAGGAACATATCACCACTCAGGCCAGTGTAAGGCTGCTGAGGTGCATGTGACGTCACACTTCCAGACCGGCAGAGACTGGAAGGAACAGCAATAGGAGGTTCAGCACTGAAAGGGTGACTAGGTCAGTGGCCTTTTTTCTTTATTTACACACTTTTAGGTCCATAACTGAAATTGGTTTTGGGGCTGAACAACCCTGTTAATAATGCTAGGGGATGTCTGCAGCTGTATCCAACAGCAACTAGCAGAATTGTTATATCAGTTAGGGCCCATGCACACGACCGCATGCCCTCTGAGACAACGATCCGTGAGCGGGCCATATGTCCCGGATCGGCATACATCGTGCGCACGGGAGCGCACAGCATCATAGGTTACTATGATGCTGGGGCAACCCGTGGGACTATTGTCCCGCACTCATATGATAATATGAGTGTGGGACAATAGCCCTGCACGCTGCCCGATGCTCACAGCATCATAGTAACCTATGATGCTGTGCACTCCCGTGCGCATGATGTATGCCGCTCCGGGACATATGGCCCGCTCACGGACCGTATGTCTCAGAGGGTATATGGTCGTGTGCATGAGCCCTTATACGAATGAGTATCTGCTGTATCTGCTGTACTGGTGGTCAACAAAATAGCTGCTTATGTCTTTCCACATAGGAGTGAACGCCTGCACTTCCAACTCTTGCCGCCTCCTATGTCTGCCCAAGGCCAACAACAGCAGAGTTTGTCTGTGTCCAGAGGGAGTGAAGGAGGAGGCTTCATCTTCAGGAGAGACTGAGTGTGAATGTCCACATGGTTATCAGCTGAAGAACAAGACCTGTGTCAAACAAGGTGAGTGCTGGGCGACATGTGGAGGTGAGTGCTGGGCGACATGTGGAGGTGAGTGCTGGGCGACATGTGGAGGTGAGTGCTGGGCGACATGTGGAGGTGAGTGCTGGGCGACATGTGGAGGTGAGTGCTGGACGACATGTGGAGGTGAGTGCTAGGCGACATGTGGAGGTGAGTGCTGGGCGACATGTGGAGGTGAGTGCTGGGCGACATGTGGAGGTGAGTGCTGGGCGACATGTGGAGGTGAGTGCTGGGCGACATGTGGAGGTGAGTGCTGGGCGACATGTGGAGGTGAGTGCTGGGCGACATGTGGAGGTGAGTGCTGGGCGACATGTGGAGGTGAGTGCTGGGCGACATGTGGAGGTGAGTGCTGGGCGACATGTGGAGGTGAGTGCTGGGCGACATGTGGAGGTGAGTGCTGGGCGACATGTGGAGGTGAGTGCTGGGCGACATGTGGAGGTGAGTGCTGGGCGACATGTGGAGGTGAGTGCTGGGCGACATGTGGAGGTGAGTGCTGGGCGATATCTAATGTATTTAACTCTGGGGAGAGAAAAAGCAGTAGTACTGTTGATAATGTGACTAGACATACATACACTAAATATGGATTAATCCCACTTTACAGATAACTGATCACAATTTATGCGTAATCAGATCTCAAAGCTCCTCCCTCTTATTTTAGCTCCTCCTTTCAGTTTAGGTACCCAATTTCCTAATAATGTAATTTCACTGGTGGTTTAGTTGCTTGTAGTTTATAATCATCTGTCCTAAAATAGGAATCGCCTCTACATTTACTAACTTCCTGCTGCTCTTGTGTTTATACACAGCCTATCTGAACAATTAGAGCTGCAGTGTAAAGCATAGCAGAGAGTAAAGAGCCTCATAAAGTGTGTTACGGACTACAATAGATGATGCAGTCAAGCTGGCATCACTAAGCATAGCTGGGCCCTTATGATGCAAAGCTAAAAAGCAGCCGATTACATAAATAACAGAAAAGTATCACCAGACTGGAGACTGTGCGTCCATAAGAGTCAGTTCACACAGTGCTGTGTTGTGGTGGTGCAGTGGGTACGCTGTGTTGTTGCAGGGATTATTTAGGCTGTGTCTATTTCTTTTGGCAGAGAATTCCTGTCTGCCCAGTCAGTATCGCTGCTCCAACGGGAATTGCATCAACAGCATCTGGCAGTGTGATAATGACAACGACTGCGGGGACATGAGTGACGAGAGAGACTGCCGTAAGTCCAGGCATCTTCACAACATCCAGTCTGCTCTCTTCTTTCCATGTGTCTTGTCTCTCCCTCTGCACAGTACCACGGATATAGACCCTGCAACTAACATACTGAAACTGAGGGAAAATAAAACTAAGGGCTCGTTCACATGAACGTTTTTTGCCTTCCGTATACGGGATGTTTTTTTAGGTCCGTATACGGTACCATTCATTTCAATGGTTCCGCAAAATAAAAAAACTGAATGTACTCTGTATGCATTCCGTTTCCGTATTTCCGTTCCGTTCAAAGGTAGAACATGTCCTATTATTACCTGCAAATCACGTTCCGTGGCTCTATTCAAATCAATGGATCCGCAAAAAAAAGCGGAACACATACGGAATGTATTCCGTATGTCTTCAGTATCCGTTCCGTTTTTGCGGAACCATCTATTAAAAATGTTATGCCCAGCCCAATTTTTTCTATCAAAATACTGTATATGCCATACGGAAAAACGGAATGGAACCAGAAACACTACTGTAACGGAAAAACGGATCAGTTAAAAACGGCCTGCAAAACACTGAAAAAGCCATACGGTCGTGTGAACAAGCCCTAAGGCTACATGCACACGGCCGTATGTGTTTTGCGATCCGCAAAAAAAAAACGTAAGACGTTTCGTATGGCACCCTTTTGTTTTTGGCGGATCCGTTTTTTTTTGCGGATCCATTGTAATAATGCCTATCCTTGTCCGCAAACTAGAAAAAAATAGGACATGCACTATTTTTTTTTGCGGAGCAACGGAACGGACATACTGATGCGGACAGCCGGACAGCACACGTTTTTTGCGGACCCATTGAAATGAATCGGTCCGCATCCTATCCGCAAAAAACACGGATTGGACACGGAAACAAAATACGGTCTTGTGCATGAGGCCAAAGGCTGGGTTCACATATGCACTGTGAACTCCGGTGGAGGAACAGACTGCTGGAGTTCAGTGTATCCGACATAGCCAGGTACCACGGTGCACTGTTGGATCCCCATTCAATGTAATGGGATCCGGAGGGATCTGGCTGCTTTCCAGGATATATGCTGGCTTCTGGCCCGACAATGAATGCTGCGTGTAGTATTTGTCCAGCTGAAAGCTGCCATATATGCCGGATACAGTGAATTCACAGCACATATGTGAATGCGGCCTAACAGACCCCATGTACATGTAGAGAACTACATTCAGCCTCCTGCCAGCCTTAAATACCTGATAACAGGGAACAATACATTCTATTCATTTGTTCTACAGGTGTGCCTCTTTAACAGGGGGCAAAAGATTGTATTTACCTCTCTTACAGTTAAAGTGCTCATGTAACAGCTTTCGGCCAAACGCTAGTTCATGCCTTCCCCATACATGTGTACGCTCGATAGTAAGAGCGCAGAAAGCCGCTGCAGGCACCTCTAGTAGAGGATTATTTCCAGGGAGAACAGATGGATCGGGCATTGAATTCAGCGTGCCTGATCCTTCTCTCCCCTGACATGTTGGAGAGATGTCTGCTCCCCATACACATTAGATTGCTGGTCAGTCCCTCTGAAAACAGCAGGATTAGTTGACGGGAGTCTAATGTGTATTGGTGCCTTTAGCTTTTCACATCCTGATATCAGGGAGCAGTAGCTATTCATGTGTTCTACACTCAGCCTCCCTTTAGCATTTTGCATTCGCCTCCACGTGGAAAGGAGACCAGCTGCATGGTCTATGATACTGACACTATATATAATTTTCAAGGCTTGCATGTAATCGACACTTGTTGTTCTGTCTCCTCAGCGACCACAGCATGTGATCCAGACACGCTGTTCAGGTGTCAGGAATCAGGTACCTGCATCCCGCTGTCCTATAAATGTGATCTGGAAGATGACTGCGGAGATAACAGCGATGAGAGTCATTGTGGTGAGTGGCAAATATGTGAAAGCAGATCAGTGTATACAGTATATGTTAACTATGAAGTATACAGACATGTCGGGTGCACCGGTGCAGCAGCTTCCTACTCCTTTTACATCCTTGTATATGCATAGGGAAGAGATCTTCATACAAATAAAGCTAAATGACTATGTAATAAAAATGTAGCTACTTTTTATATAAATTGTGTTTATAAGGCTACTTTCACACTAGCGTTCGGGCGGATCCGTTCTGAACGGATCCGCCCATAATAATGCAGACGGAGGCTCCGTTCAGAACGGATCCGTCTGCATTATATTAGCTAAAAAAAGCTAAGTGTGAAAATAGCCTGGGACGGATCCGTCCAGACTTTCAATGTAAAGTCAATGGGGGACGGATCCGCTTGAAGATTGAGCCACATTGTGGCATCTTCAAACGGATCCGTCCCCACTGACTTACATTGTAAGTCTGGACGGATCCGCACGCCTCCGCCTGGCCAGGCGGACACCCGAACGCTGCAAGCAGCGTTCAGCTGTCCGCCTGTCCGTGCGGAGGCGAGCGGAGCGGAGGCTGAACGCCGCCAGACTGATGCAGTCTGAGCGGATCCGCCTCCATTCAGACTGCATCAGGGCTGGACGGCTGCGTTCGGGTCCGCTCGTGAGCTCCTTCAAACGGAGCTCACGAACGGAAACCCGAACGCTAGTGTGAAAGCAGCCTAACCCTCATCATTTTGAAATTATCTGCTTACTGCGAGTAAATAAAAAAAATATTTCCTAATACTTCTCATAGCTGAGGGTTTGTTACAATGGTTTGCATTTCAGATAGTCCTCTGGGAGGTAAACGGCCTGCACGCCAGACTGATAGATTTTACCTGCACTTACAATATATAAAAATATAGGGTCAGAAGAGAGATTTGTGCTGCTATAGTGTTTAGTTTGTATGTGGTGAACCTTTGTGAAATGTAAATAGCTGGAAATGGACGCGTCTATTGATGGCCATGGTGAGATATAATCAATGTCTTGTTATCTTTCTCTTCTCAGAGGCACACCAATGTAAGGAAGATGAGTTTAACTGCAGCTCTGGGATGTGTATCCGACAGTCGTGGGTCTGTGATGGGGACAATGACTGCAGGGACTGGTCTGACGAGGCCAACTGTACAGGTAAATCCCAGATCCAGGGGTGGACTGGGAGCCTAAAGGGGAATTTAGAAAATGAAAATACTTAAATATTACTTTATTGTAAATATATTCCCATATACCTTTCATTATTTGTAATAGCTCATTTTGTTTAGGGAGCAGTCATTAGAAGAAACAAAATGGCCGCTGTCCTATTAGTACAGAGAAATCCTGTCCTAATTATACAGGAGGACTTCCGTGCACTGAGGTAAAGAGGTGCCTCATCTCCTACTTGTCAGGGGTTATGATCCTGAATACAGATTATAAGGACTTGAACTCAATCTCTGTGGGAATGGATTTCATGAGGAGACATGAAGTGCAGAGAGGGCGGACAGGACAGACTGTGGTAATGGAGACTGCATACAAGTGCTGCTGTTCATTATCCACATCTCCACCTCCTTTCTGTACTTCATGTCTCCTCATGAACTCCATTTCTACAGAGATTTAGCTGAAGATCATATTAAACTGTATTCAGGATCATGGAAGAAGATGAGGCAGCTCTTTGGCTCACTGCTCTGAAGTAACTTGTCCTGCTGTGTGATTAGGACAGGTTTTCTGTGTACTAATTTATTTCTCCTAATGATTGCTTCCTAGACAAACGAGCCATCATAACTAATGAAAGGTATTTAGGAATATATTTATAATAAAGTAATATTTAAGTATTTTCATTTTCCTAATTCCCGGAGAACTCCTTTAAAGTCGCCCTGGAAAAAATAAATAAAAGTGGCCCCTTGTATGTGCGTCCAAGTTGACAGAAAGCGAGACAACAGAAGTAGGCAGGGCCAGCAGTACCGTAGTGCAGAGCAACATATCGCCCCAGCAGAAACTAATACCGTAGTGCAGCACAAAATACTGCCACCTGCATCACACTTTGAAGCTGTCTCATCATCCTGAACATGGCAGTACAGTTGGATTCAGGAGGGCGCTGGCCAAGGGCATACCGTATTTTTCGCCCTATAAGACACACCGGCCCAGAGGACGAACCTATGTTTTAGAGGGTGAAAATAGGAAAAAAATGATTTTGAAGAAAAGGTGTGTTAACAATGGGCAACATGGGGTTAAAGCATGAGGTACATGAACAGTCACTTGCTTTTAATGTTATCGGCACAGTCTTATGAATTTCGACTTCCATCATTCCATGTGCCTCACATTAATAATAAGTGGCCTGTATTCTGTAACTCACATTAACCCCACGTTGCCCATTATTTGAGAAGGTACGGTCACTTACTATTAATGTGAGGCACATGGGGCCCACTCCAAAAGCATGTGCCCTGCCTGACATTAAAAATAAGTGACCCCCATTCATGCTTAAAACATGGCACATTAACCCCAATTTTGCTGGCTGCCTGATACTATATGTTTTTGCCTGTCTTTATTTTCAGGCAGGCTAATCACTTTTGTACTGGGGGGATACCTGCTATGCTTCTGAGTGCACACAATATAGAATATAAGAGCCCTGCATCACAGAAAGACTATCGTGTTTGTGCTATCGCGAAACCTCAGATCCAACACTACATTCTAGCAAAACTTCAAATCCGGCACTACATTCTAGCAAAACGTCAGATCTGACACTACATTCTAGCAAAACATCAGATCTGACACTACATTCTAGCAAAACGTCAGATCGGACACTACATTCTAGCAAAACGTCAGATCGGACACTACATTCTAGCAAAACGTCAGATCTGACACTACATTCTAGCAATAGGGCTTTCCCATAGTGATGGGTGCAGTCTGGTGTGCATGTACGCAGCTCCGGGAGGCTGGGACAGTTCCTAGGAGGATTGTGGTTGTTAATGTCCCGCCATAGAAGTGCCAGGCTCTTCCCTCTTCCTCAGTAGGATCAATGTCCGGTACATCGCAGGCTGATGTCCTTATGCAGTACAGCCTGCGATGTATCGGCAACATGCAAAGTGCCGGCCATTTAACAGCCCCCCCACCCGTATTTGTCCTATAGTACGCATTATAATTTTAGCCCCACTTTAAGGGGGGGGGGAAGCGTCTTATAGGGCGAAAATTACGGTGCTCCTACATTAATAAATGCTGAGAGCATCAGATCTTTATATACCTGGCTGGCAGCCATGAAGAGTTCTTTGGCGGCCCCCTTGGCTTCAGCCTACCAGGAAATTTCCCTGTAGGATCTATGGCCAGTCCGCTCTAGGGTTGGGCGATATCAAAAATATTCCCATGATAACGATATTAAGAAATTTCTTCTCTTTCATATTAGAACTGATCGGCCCGCACCACTCCTGTCAGTTCAATAATGGCTCAAATCCTACTTATCACAAACAACTACCTTATGTGTCACCCCCAATTCCTCATAGATTGTAAGCTCTTGCGAGCAGGGCCCTGACTCCTAGTGTTTCAGTTGCATATTATCCAGTTATTTTTGTTTTGTACATGAACCCTATGAACTTGTAAAGCGCTGCGGAATATTGTGGCGCTATATAAATAAATTTTATTTATTATTAGAACTGCTCAGCACAAACAATTTTCCTTATTTCCTTTGTGGAAGTAAATTTATGCACCTTATTATAGCAAAACTTCATGTTTGTTTGGGTGTGAAATATGCACATTTATGAGGAATCCATGCCCTACAGTCAAAAATATAGTTAGTGGTTATTAATGATCTCTAAAAACTAAGAAACCATTGATCTCTTTAGTTCTTGGTTTAGGTTTATTAGGGCATATAGATGCTCTCTAATATAAAGAAGTTAGCCTCTAATGCATGTATTGGACATTTTGACCCATATGGATATTCAAGGTATTGTCAGGAACAAAAACCTGCTCCACCCGGCCATAGGTCAATGTACCAAGAAAACAGGACAGAAAATATAGGGTACAAATATGTTAAAAATGCAGAAGACATGACAACTTCCTCCCTTTCATTTGCAGCGGTATCACACACCTGCGAACCCACCAGTTTCCAATGTCATGATAACCACTGCATCCCCCAGAGATGGGTCTGTGACGGTGACTCCGACTGCCAGGATGGCTCAGATGAAGACCACACCATTTGCGGTAAGAAGCTGAGTAAAGACGCTTCTTGCTTGGGGGCACCACAAGACAATTAAGATATATACTCATGATAATATGTAAATGTATTAATACGTTGATCTCCTGCATTCCAGAAAAGAAGTGTAATGGATTCCAGTGCAGAAATGGCACCTGCATCCCATCTGGGAAACATTGTAACGGTGTGAAGGAATGTTCAGAAGGGGAAGATGAACAGAAATGTGGTGAGTTCGGAATTTTAAAGGGGTTGCCTTACTTCAGCAAATGGCATTTATCATGTAGACAAGGTTATTATAAGGCACTTACTAATGTATTGTGATTGTCCATATTGCCTTCTTTGCTGGCTTGATCACATTATGCACTGCTCGTTTCCATGGGTTATGACCACCTTGCAATCCAGCAGCAGTGGTCGTGCTTGCACACTATAAGAAAAAGCGCTGGCCTACCCAAGCTCTTACGGCCCCGCCCCGGCCACCAGAGAGGCTGACACCTTTTCCTATAATGTGCAAGGACGGCCACCGCTGTTGCATTGCAGGGCTGTCACAACCCTTTTAAGGGTTTCCTGCCAAGCGTCCTGTACCACTAAATAACAATCAGCTTTGCACTAATAACATTGCCACTTGCCCTGTTCTGATGTGGTGCTCAAAGTGATGTCACTGTGGTATGGGGGCAATGTCTCTGTCTCCACCATTGACTGACCACTTTAGTCCCCTATCATCACTTTAGACAAATGCAGAATTTTGTCTTGTTTCTCGCTCATATCATTGGGGGACACAGGACCGTGGGTATAGCTTGCTGCTGCCACTAGGAGGCGACACTAGGCTGAAAACTGTTAGCTCATCCCCTGCAGGCTATACCGCCTCCAGCCTGGAGAGAGCATTTCAGTTTTTAGCTTAGTGTCATAGGAGGCAGACCTCCCTGCTTAGCAGGGTGGCTCTTTTGGAAATTTTATTTTTATTTTATTAGGTTCATGGGGCACAGATTCGCATGGCATCTCTGTCTCCCTGGGAGGCTAGCCGTGTCTGTTGTCCCACCGCCTTGCCCCCCCCCAAGAAGACAAGTAGACCAGGGCAGCCTCGCTCCCCTGCTTCCCACCAGCAATAGGGCCACCTACTTACCAGCCCTATCCTGCCCGGACCCCTGATGCCTTCTGCCAGCGGTCGTTGGGTGGCCCTGCTGGGACGACATCTAAGGGCGAAGTCCACAGAAGACAGGTGAGTATTACTCCCCCTCTCTCCCTCCCTTAGCTCCTCACCCTTGTCTGCTGGGTAGCAATCTCCCTCCTGCGTCCTCAGATCCTCAGCGGCGTCGGCGGTACGGCACTACGGGGGTTAATGTCGGCTTTGCTATTACAAGGAGAGCAGTCCGATCTCTTCCTCTTCAGCGCTCTTCCTCCCCACTCCACTTCTTAAGTCTCCAGGCATCTCCTGAGGCAACATGTCCGGCGCTATATTAACCCCTTCCGGTCTCATGGCGGTTCTTAGCATGCGTGCGCTGGGGCAGAGCCTATTTTCCCACCGCGGCACTCCGGAAGACCTCTCCAGCACTCCCTTGCCACAAGGACACAGGACCTGGGACTTCTAATGGTAGGAGATCGTTACCCCCTCCGGCATAGAGAAGCCACACAATGTCAGACCCAGACAAGACCCCTCCCCTGCAGGACCACTTATTATGCCTGCACTTCATGTTCTGTTAAATTCCCTCGTGGCCAGTCACTCTCACATGCTCTGCATGTCAGGCGGCCCCACAGAGCCATCTATCCATATTGTCACAACCCTAAGGAGTTCAAGACCCCTCTGGCTGTGGAGAACCTGAGTGGGCAAGGTCCCTGTCCCGGGCAGTAGAAGACCTCTCCAAAGTCTCCCATTCCACCCTTTCAATACTGGGTCGTTTGGTAGAGAAATCACCCACAGTGCAGCACTCACCTTCGCAAGGCGCACAAGCTAGGAGCAGGCTTACTAGCAAGCGTCCCAGATCAGGTCATCATTCCTCTTCTGACGCCTCTGCATCCCCTCCCCCTCCCGGTTCCCGATATCAGACGTCCTCCATTTTAGGTGATGCATCAGATGGTGAGATTGCGGATTCAGATACGGAGATGGACCTGGAGCAATCTTCCCAGATTGAATCTATGGTAGATAGTCTGATTTCAGCTATCCGGGACACTTTCCAAGTTCAGGAGGAACTCCCCTCCACCAGCCACCAGGGAGTGTCATTTTTGCTTACAAAGCAGACCCCTAAGTCCTTCCCTGTACACGACGACTTTTCCGTTGTTGTCGCAAAGGCTTGGGACCAGCCAGGTATGCGCTTCATTGTCCCAAAGCAGTTAGACTTGCTCTACCCTTTTCCAACTGATTGTGTGGAAAAATGGGCCTCACCTCCGAAGGTAGACCCACCGGTCGCTCGCCTCGTAAAGAACACGACTATTCTGGTGGCGGATGGCTCCTCTCTCCAGGACCCAGTAGATCGGCGCATTGACTCGCTATCTAATTCGGTCTTTGCAGCCAGTGGTTCAGCCTTACGCCCGATCTTCGCATCGGCATGGGTAGCAAAGGCGGTTTCGGAGTGGGCCCTCCATTTGAACCAAGACCTTGCGACCAATCTTCCTCCGGCGGAACTCCAGTCCTTGGCGGTACAAATTTCCCAGGCAGGAAAGTACCCAAAAAGGAAGGTGATGTTCCCCCAGTGCTGGACCTCAAGATAGTGAATCGCTTTCTCCGCATTCAACGGTTCAAGATAGAGTCACTCCGCTCCGTGATTGCCTCTTCGGTACAGGGGGAACTCATGGCCTCGATAGATATCCAAGACGCCTACTTACACGTTCCCATCGCACCCGCTCATCAATGTTTTCTTCGTTTTGCCATTCATTCATGTCACTACCAGTTCGTCGCCCTGCCATTCGGCCTAGCGACAGCTCGGAGTGTGTTCACAAAGGTGCTTGCCCCCCTCCTGGGTCTCCTGCGCTCCAGGGGCATCACTCTCCTCCCGTATCTAGTCGATGTCTTGATCAAAGCATCTACGGTCTCCCAATGCGAGGAGAGTCTTCAGATCACTTTGAGCATCCTGTCCCGCTTCGGGTGGATAGTCAATCGGCGGAAATCCTGCTTATCTCCCACCACACAAATCAGGTTTCTGGGCATGATACTAAACTCAGGTGCAGCCGTGGTATGCCTGCCATTGGACAAGAGCGCGGACATTTAGAGATCTATACGCATATTACTCCAACGCCGCAATACGTCTGCGATCAGGGTGCAGTCGGACAATGCCACAGCTGTGGCCTACATCAACCACCAATGAGGGACTCACAGCCTTCCGGTGATGCAGGAGTCTGCGAAGATTTTGCAGTGGGCGGAGTCCCATGTTCCGATGATTTCGGCAGTCCTCATCCCGGGAGTGGACAACTGGACGGCAGACTTTCTCAGCCGGACAACAGTGGACCCAGGGGAGTGGTCCCTCCATCCGGAGGTGTTCGAGGCCATCTGTCTCAGGTGGGGACGTCTGCAAGTGGACTTGATTCCTCTCTCGCGCAAGGGATCCAACAGCACATGGCGTGGACGCTCTCGTGGCGCCTTGGGACAGCTTCGCGTTTCTTTACGTGTTCCCACCGTTACCACATCTACCTCGGATCCTACGCAGAATCGGGAAGGAAGGCATCAAGACGATCCTGATCGCCCCAGACTGGCCTCGACGAGCTTGGTACTCAGAACTCATTCTTCTGCTAGGAGATGCTCTGTGGCCTTTGCCAATCAGAACCGACCTACTCTCCCAGGGCCCAGTCTTCCATCAGAGTTTTGATACGCTACGTTTAACGGTGTGGCTGTTGAAACCTTTCTGTTGAAATACAGAGGTTTTTCTGATGCGGTCATTCGAACCATGATTAGGGCCAGGAAACCTTCCTCTTCTAGGATTTACTACCGGACCTGTAAATCCTTCTTGCGTTTCTGCGAGGAACGAGCTCTTCCTCCCAGGCGTTTTTCCCTTCCGACGGTTCTAGCGTTCCTTCAGTCAAGATTGGACCTGGGCATGGCTCTCAGTTCCCTCAAAGGGCAGGTCTCGGCCCTGTCCATATTTTTCCAACGTACCCTAGCCGTCCTAGGTTCGGTGAAGACTTTCTTGCAAGGAGTAGCTCACACTGTTCCCCCATATCGGCCCCCATTACATTCTTGGGACCTGAACCTGGTTCTCGGTGCACTCCAGACAGCGCCATTCGAACCTCTGAGTGAAGTTTCCATCCGTCTACTTTCCTGGAAAGTGGCCTTTTAAGTGGCCATTACCTCTATTCGACGGCTTTCGGAACTGGCAGCTCTCTCCTACAAGGAACCCTTTTTGGTGTTTCACCAAGATAAGGTGGTTCTTCGTCCAGTGTCATCTTATTTACCAAAGGTTGTTTCTGCCTTTCACGTGAATGAGGACATTGTTTTGCCCTCGTTTTGCCCTCAGCCTTCTCATCCACGGGAGGTCTCCCTCCATCGTCTGGATGTAGTACGGCCCTTGAAGATCTATCTGTCGGTGGTGGCCCCCTTTAGACGCACTGACGCTCTGTTCGTTATCTCGGAAGGCCCTCATAAAGGTTTGGCGGCTTCAAAGGTGACTATTGCTCGGTGGATTCGCTCGGCCATTTCCGAGGCCTATCGTTCCAGGGACAAGGTTCCTCCACCCGGGATTACGGCATCTCAGTTGTGTAAAGCAGCGACCTGGTCCTCTCTACACACCTTTACAAAATTTTACCGGGTGCATTCATTGGCCTCGGCGGATGCTTCTCTCGGCCGCAGGGTTCTGCAGGCCGCAGTTCAGTGACTTCCATAGAGAGTTGGTTTGGTCTCATGACAGTGTACAGTTTTCTGTTGATTTTCACTTTATTTTGGTCTCTCCTACTGCTGGAGCACAAACTGAAATGCTCTCTCCAGGCTGGAGGGGGTATAGCCTGCAGGGGAAGAGCTAACAGTTTTCAGCCTAGTGTCGCCTCCTAGTGGCAGCAGCAAGCTATACCCACGGTCCTGTGTCCCCCAATGAATCAAGCGAGAAAGAGATTTTACAGGTGAGTTCACAAAAATCTCATTTTTCTAGCTAGCACATCACTGATTAACCCCTTAAGGACCCAGGATAAGAATGCTCGTCCAAAATGGCCGATGGTTTGTGCCCCATGACGAGCATTCTCGTCCTGTGGTCCTTCTCTTCCCGCACATGTGGTGCCGCGATTAGCGGCAGGGACCCGGCTGTTACTAACAGCCGGATCCCTGCTGCGTTCACCAACATCGGCGATAATGCAGATGGATTAACCCCTTATATGCTGCGGTCAGCGCTGACTGTGGCATATGGGAGGTTTGCGCTCCCTCTCCTCATCCATTGGTGGTTGCCATGGCAGCCCCAAGCCATTCAAAGGCCTTGGGGCTCGGCATGTACGGAGGCCTATGAGGCTGATAGTCAACGCAGTACAGATGTATTGTGCTGCATTGAAAAAGTAGATTTTGTTTAAAACATGCTTTTAAAATATGCAAATATGGGTGTAGATGTGACGTCATCGGCGCAGGCGCCCTGAGGATGGAGGGGCCGAGCGAGCGGCCGCCTCTCAGTGCGCCTGCGCCGATTGAAGACAGGTACGGCCACGGCGCAGGCGCCAGATTTTAAATGCAAACAGGCAGTCTTTAGGATCGGAGGATGCGGCTGCTACCAGCAAGTAGCCGCCCTACTTGCTGGTAGCAAAGTAATTTGCATATTTTAAAAGCATGTTTTAAACAAAATCTACTGGACCAAAATGATTAATTAGATTATGTAGGCATAAATCGCAGTGTAGGGATTATAAGTAAGCAAAAAAAAAAAAAAAAAAGGTTTAGTGGACCGACCAAGGGACGTATTTGTCCCATGTTTTTAATTGCCTGCTGTATCATCTGATTATGAACTTAAAATACTTACCGTATATTCCGGCGTATAAGACGACTGGGCGTATAAGACGACCCCCAACTTTTCCAGTTGAAATATAGGGTTTGGGCTATACTCGCCGTATAAGACTACCCCTCCAACAACATTTACTTTGGCATCAAGATCTGCAGGTAATTGTTGTGCAATTTTCGTCTTTTGCCTCAGTACCATACTATGCCTTTCCAAGAATCTAGTACACCAGGATGCAGTGGCCTTACATCTGTTGCTGTGATCTGGGTTAGATTTGGCTCACTGAAGTGCAAACAAACGTATTTTATTTTGTGTCACTACATAACCGTTTTGGCGATGCTCATTCACCATGTCTGCTACATGTTTTTCGAGTTCTGGCCAATGTGGGGTGCCTCTCCTTAATGCACACTTACCCCTTGGCATACTCTTTAAGGCTTTTAATTTGCCTTCCAGTCGCAAACCATCTTTTCTGTTACTCCATATTGTCTTGCAGCAGCGCAGTTATTATGTTCCATGGCAAAGTTTACATTTAAATTTGAAACTGGCTTCATATTTCTTTCTTCTTGCTGGTAGAGCCATGATGGGGTCTTGACTGTTAGCCATTTGTATACTGTACTGTATGTACTGGCGCTATACTGTATGAACCGATGCAGATACTGGTGCTGTACTGTATGTACAGGCAGGCCCGTCGCTACCCAACAGGCAAAACAAGCAATTGCTTGGGGCCCCGAGCTGGTTGGGGCCCCGAGCTGGCCCGGGGCCAAGCAGAGCTGAGTAACTCAGAAGATCCGATGGTATATTCTAACCCCCAGGCGTTCCCATGGTGACGGGGACGCTTGCCTGGGGGTTAGAATATACAGGGCCACGCCGCTCACAGCAGTATATTTATAAACTAATCAGTAACTACTTAACTTTAATCATTGATCATTGCTGAGCTCTTTACTTGTATTATTTGGATATCTTACTTTGTCTTAGCTCCGGTAATAGCAGGCAGTGCGGGGGGCGGCGCTCACTCACTGAGCGACGTCACGCGTCTGCTCCTCCCACTAGGCGGCGCAGGCGCGTGACGTCAGTGAGTGAGCGCCGCCTGCACTGCCTGCTGTTACCGGAGCTAAGACAAAGTAAGATATCCAAATAATCCAAGTAAAGAGCTCAGCAATGAGCAATGATTAAAGTTAAGTAGTTACTGATTAGTTTATAAATATACTGCTGTGAGCGTTGGGGAGGGGGATCTGTGGATGGCACTGTAGGGGGATCTGTGGATGGCAGTGCCATCCACAGATCCCCCTACAGTGCCATCTACAGATCCCCCCCTAAACAGTGCCATCCACAGATCCCCCCTAAACAGTGCCATCCACAGATCCCCCCCTCCCCTAAACAGTGCCATCATGGCACTGTTTAGGGGAGGGGGGATCTGTGGATGGCACTGTTTAGGGGAGGAGGGATCTGTGGATGACACTGTTTAGGGGAGGGGGGATCTGTGGATGGCACTGTTTAGGGGAGGGGGGATCTGTGGATGGCACTGTTTAGGGGAGGGGGGATCTGTGGATGGCACTGTTTAGGGGAGGGGGGATCTGTGGATGGCACTGTTTAGGGGAGGGGGGATCTGTGGATGACACTGTTTAGGGGGGAGATCTGTGGATGACACTGTTTAGGGGGGAGATCTGTGGATGACACTGTTTAGGGGGGAGATCTGTGGATGGCACTGTTTAGGGGGGAGATCTGTGGATTGCACTGTTTAGGGGGGATCTGTGGATGGCACTGTTTAGGGGAGGGGGATCTGTGGATGGCACTGTTCAAATTTCATGCACATTAAATGCAACAGCAGTATTTGCACTGTAAACCTCCTTTTTTATTTATATAAAGTGTGGGTGAACTTAAACTGTATGACTATACTGTGGTTCCTGTAGGCTTTGCGTGCGTAAGGTGTGGAGGGGGGGGGCCTCCATGTCTATTTTGCTTGGGGCCCCCAAATTCCTTCAAACGGCCCTGTGTACAGGTACAGATACTGGTGTTGTACTGTATTCACCACCACATGTATCTGCTCCCCAGATAGACTCAGTTTTTTCACCACAGATAAGATGCACACCAAACTTCATTAGAGATCCGCCAACATTAGAATTGGCTGAAGTGCAGATGCTCCTGCTCCCCCCCCTGCCTTCCCTCAGAATCGCCAATCCAACCCAGTATACAACAACCAGCCAATCACAGCAAGCGATGTACCGGTATTTTCTGTGCACACTGCATACAAAGCCTGCTTGGATTGGGTGGGTCAGCTCTCCCTGCCTGCCCAGCCCTCCCTGTCTTCAAGACGATCTTAGCGGTAGTACGCAATCAGCTATATTATTAGCTGTGTGTAAGATCGTAATTCATGACTGGCAGAACAGTGAGGAGATATGGGACAGCTTGTTAGCTCACTGTTCTGAAGTAACCTGTCCTGCTGTGAGATTAGGGCAGGTTTTGTATGTGCTGATAGAGCAGCGACCATTTTATTTCTCCTAATGAGTACCCCCCTAGAAAACGAGCCATTATAAATAATTAAATACATACTATTAGATGTGTTAATGATATTAAAATAATATTTAGATATTTTTTTAGTAATTAAATTTTACTTTTTTGTTTATTTTATTAATTCCCCTTAAGCTGGAAAAATTTTTTTTCTTTTTTATGCTGGCAATGGTTAGCCAAAGTGTTTTCTGGCTAGGAGTAGGGGGTCTCTACCAGTTATTAGGCAGATACAGGGGTACTGAAACAGATAGAGAAATAGGAAAACTGCCAAGTAAATACAGGTACCCCTGTTTTATAGATTTGTGTGGCCCTTACTCTCTACCAATCAAACCATGATTTTTTCTCTACATGAACTAATAACAGAAATTCACTTGTGTCCCCTTACCTTCCCCTCAGAGCCCCTGTGCACTCGCTATATGGATTTTGTATGTAAGAACCGGCTGCAGTGTTTGTTCAACATCATGGTGTGTGACGGAGTTGTGCAGTGTCACGATGGCTCCGATGAGGATCCTGCATACGCCGGATGTTGTGAGTATTGCTGTGCTGCTGTAACATTTAACCTGAAAAGCTGAGGATTTGTTACAGTCCTCTGTGAGCTAAAGACATTGTAACAATTGTCCTGTTAATTTGTTTCAATGTTTTAATGCTGGTGAAACGTTTCACACATTGCTCACAGAGGATTGTCAAACCTTGAGCTGTGAGAAGTGAAAGGACTTATATCCAGTAAAATAAACTGTTTCCTCATGTGATGTTTTGCTTTAGCTGGAGATCCAGAATTTAAACAGAACTGTGACTCTCAGAGTTTTTCATGCCAAAATGGAGTCTGCATCAGCCTGGGTTGGAAGTGTGATGGCATGGATGACTGTGGCGACTACTCCGATGAGGCAAATTGTGGTGAGTCTCCATCAGCTGTTTGCATCATAATGGAATACACTTAAGATCCTTTTACACAGACTGGTAATCAGGGATGAGCATTTGTATAAACGCTCGTTGCCGTTAATTGGCCTTGTAAAAGGGGCTGCCAATCACTTGATGAACGAACAGGTGCCAAAAATCATGGTTCGTGTGCAGCAGATTGTCCTGTCAAAACAGCGATCTGCTGCCCAGGAACAACGATTCTCTATGAGGACAAGCAATAACTGTTATGATTTCTTGTCTTCTAGAGCGGAGGAGATTGCTACATGTACAGTACAGACCAAAAGTTTGGACACACCTTCTCATTCAAAGAGTTTTCTTTATTTTTATGACTATGAAAATTGTAGATTCACACTGAAGGCATCAACACTATGAATTAATACATGTAGAATTATATACATAACAAAAAAGTGTGAAACAACTGAAAATATGTCATATTCTAGGTTCTTCAAAGTAGCCACCTTTTGCTTTGATTACTGCTTTGCACACTCTTGGCATTCTCTTGATGAGCTTCAAGAGGTAGTCACCTGAAATGGTTTTCACTTCACAGGTGTGCCCTGTCAGGTTTAATAAGTGGGATTTCTTGCCTTATAAATGGGGTTGGGACCATCAGTTGCGTTGTGGAGAAGTCAGGTGGATACACAGCTGATAGTCCTACTGAATAGACTGTTAGAATTTGTATTATGGCAAGAAAAAAGCAGCTAAGTAAAGAAAAACTAGTGGCCATCATTACTTTAAGAAATGAAGGTCAGTCAGTCCGAAAAATTGGGAAAACTTTGAAAGTGTCCCCAAGTGCAGTCACAAAAACCATCAAGCGCTACAAAGAAACTGGCTCACATGCGGACCGCCCCAGGAAAGGAAGACCAAGAGTCACCTCTGCTGCGGAGGATAAGTTCATCCGAGTCACCAGCCTCAGAAATCGCAGGTTAACAGCAGCTCAGATTAGAGACCAGGTCAATGCCACACAGAGTTCTAGCAGCAGACACATCTCTAGAACAACTGTTAAGAGGAGACTGTGTGAATCAGGCCTTCATGGTAGAATATCTGCTAGGAAACCACTGCTAAGGACAGGCAACAAGCAGAAGAGACTTGTTTGGGCTAAAGAACACAAGGAATGGACATTAGACCAGTGGAAATCTGTGCTTTGGTCTGATGAGTCCAAATTTAAGATCTTTGGTTCCAACCACCGTGTCTTTGTGCGATGCAGAAAAGGTGAACGGATGGACTCTACATGCCTGGTTCCCACCGTGAAGCATGGAGGAGGAGGTGTGATGGTGTGGGGGTGCTTTGCTGGTGACACTGTTGGGGATTTATTATAGGCATACCACAGCATCTTGCAGCGGCATGCTATTCCATCCGGTTTGCGTTTAGTTGGACCATCATTTATTTTTTTAACAGGACAATGACCCCAAACACACCTCCAGGCTGTGTAAGGGCTATTTGACCATGAAGGAGAGTGATGGGGTGCTGCGCCAGATGACCTGAACCCAATCGAGATGGTTTGGGGTGAGCTGGACCGCAGAGTGAAGGCAAAAGGGTCAACAAGTGCTAAGCATCTCTGGGAACTCCTTCAAGACTGTTGGAAGACCATTTCAGGTGACTACCTCTTGAAGCTCATCAAGAGAATGCCAAGAGTGTGCAAAGCAGTAATCAAAGCAAAAGGTGGCTACTTTGAACAACCTAGAATATGACATATTTTCAGTTGTTTCACACTTTTTTGTTATGTATATAATTCCACATGTGTTAATTCATAGTTTTGATGCCTTCAGTGTAAATCTACAATTTTCATAGTCATGAAAATAAAGAAAACTCTTTGAATGAGAAGGTGTGTCCAAACTTTTGGTCTGTACTGTAAATGCAGCCTTCATCTCCACTGACGATCAGGCAGTTATCGGGAACATCTGGCTTGAAACATCAGTCCATGTAAAATGACCTTTAGCGGAAATGTTTAGTAATCCAGAGTTGAGCTCCTGGATTGCCTAATTTCCTAGAAAACTACCTGTGGAGGCCTGGAGCTTCCATTCAGTGTTTCCAATCCATTATCCGTTTCTGTTTGGGTGGAGCACTCCTTTAATTACACCACGCAACAAAAAAACTTTTCATCTGCTACTGGGCAAAAACCATTTGTCCTATACTAAATCGAGTGTGCGGGTTACAAATGCGAAGTCAGAATTGTTGTAACACGTCATGAAATTTTGCTATGCATAAGTATGCCTAAATGAATTAAGCACTTGGAAAGCATTGAATAATTTTGAACAGAACAAGTTTTACTCCAACAATTACCTGATCTATATCAAAGTTTGCGTAGTAAACAGCGTATCAAAAAGTCTAGTTTTTCAGTTTAAAAGTCTTACTTCAGCAAGGCCCAGTAGTGTTAAAAGGGCTTCAGGCATTTGCTTTTGCATTTGTGAAAATATGATGTCATATTTTCCCATTGCAAAAACCAGCCGTAGTCCCCCATCATGTTGGGATTCCAGCGCCTTGATACCTGTTCTCCATTGTAGAAATATCTTTATGGAACCGCTTTCTATGTTCATCACTTACGTGTCCCAAATTGGGTGGGAAAAAGTCAAGATGGGAATGTAAGAAATGCACTTTCAATGACATTCGGCAGCCAAGTTGTTCATATGCTGTAAGCATGTTGTCTACTAATTCAGCATAGTTTGCAGCTCGTCTGTTCCCAAGGAAGTTCTGCACTACTAGCACAAATGCATCCGAAGCTGCAAGACGCACTCGCTTTGTCAGATTCTTGTGCTGCTGATCATAAGTAGTGTATTTGCCACATATGTAGCAGAAATTGTCTGGATTGTTAACACATTTGGGTTTATCCATCTTAAAGGGAACCTGTCACCAAAAAAATTGCTTACTAAGCTGTTAATAGTACCTTATAGTGCTGCATATAGTCAGGTTTGAATTCAAGGGGGCAGCGGCCTAGGCGTCTCCAATCCTGCTCTCGCCGCCTCGCGCCGCCTTTATTGAAACGCTGGATCTCAGTGCCGGGACCGCGCTCCCAGCCCACATGCGCAGTAAAGGGCTGCTGTAGCGCGATCCCGGCTCCGGCTCGTACACTCAGCCGGCTTCAGTTTCGCTACTGCGCATGCGCCCGCCAGCCTTACATACTAGTGCAGTTACAGAAGATGCCGGGCGCATGCGCAGTAGCGAAACTGAAGCCGGCTGAGTGTACAAGCCGGAGCCGGGATTACGCTACAGCAGCCCTTTACTGCGCATGCGGGCTGGGAGCGCGGTCCCAGCACTGAGATCCAGCATGTCAATAAAGGCGGCGGGAGGCGGGGAGAGCAGGATTGGAGACGCCTAGGCCGCTGCCCCCTTGACTTCAAACCTGATTTGAAGCAGGGGGCAGCGGCTGAATAAAACATTGATTTCTCAAGGAGGCTAGATGCGGCTAAACGATGAAAAAGTGCATTAGGAAACTACTATGCAGCACTATAAGGTACTATTAACAGCTTAGTAAGCGATTTTTTGGTGACAGGTTCCCTTTAAGTTTCAAAACTGATATCACTATGACAGATCACTTTATCAAAATATACTTACTGCTGACATCGGCCTGAGTCTGTCCGAACAGGTCTGGACATGTCCATTGGAATATCTCCCATATAATGCATTAATATTATAACTGAATAGGCTTTGCATGTATAACTTAAACCTTTAAGGACCTCCGCTGTACATGTACGGCAGTTGTCCGGTCCCCAAACATGGCGCCCCTTCGCACGTGCAGCAGGCACCATAGCCGCCGGGTTTCTGCTATTTTAAATAGCAGAGACCCGCGGAACATGTATGCGATCAATGTGACCACGGCATCTGCGCAGTCCGGAAGCGGAAGTCACGCACTTCCGCTCCGGTAACAGAGTTCCTTGGCTGAGATCGGGGAACCTGTTACATTGATCTAATAGGCTGAAGCCTCAAGTAGGCTTTGGTGCCTATTAGATGACTATACCAATACAGGCCACTAGGTGGCAGCATTGTATTGGTATAGTGCAAATGAAGTGTTCAGTGGTGTCTATATAGACATCAATGAACAGAATAGGAAATCTAATGATTTCCAGTTATTGTCACCCAAGGTGACAAGAAGAATTATACAAGTGTGGTATCATTGTAATTGTACTGACCTGGAGAATGAAGATAACAGGTCAATTTTACCGCCTAGTGTACAGGGTAAAAAAATAGAAAAACCTTTATCAGAATTGCGTTTTTCCCCAATTCTACCCCATTTGGAAATAAGGCTATGTAAATGGGGAAAAAAAAATATTAGGACTATGGAAAGGCGGGGAGTGAAAAACTAAAGCAAAAAAATGGAAAATCCTTAAGGGGTTATAATCTAGACGTGTCAGGCAAATCAGCGCTCATTTTAGTATAAATCACACGTTTTTCTCTCAGTAGCAAAATCATTGTTGCGCAATATTGCACATAAAGTAACTGTTTAGCCCAGTGGTTCCCAAACAAGGTCCACCAGGGTAACTAAGAACACAGTATCAAAACCAGACTGATTTCAGCCAGAAAGATATCTGATCCAAGTGTAACACTGGATATGAGTTATAGATTGCTTTACTCAACCCTACACAAACCAATGAAGCAAGAAAGGAGTTAGGGGTTCCCCATTAGTGGAAATATTTTTGAGGGTACTTGGATTGGAAGTCACTGGTTTAACCCCTTATAATAGACTGTGTCTCACCATCTTCTCTGTTACAGCAAACCCTACAGACACCCCTACCTGTGCCCGATACTACCAATTTCAGTGTGAGAATGGCCACTGCATACCCACACGATGGAAATGTGACAGCGAGAATGACTGCGGGGACTGGTCAGATGAAAAGGATTGTGGAGGTTTGTCTTTCACAATGTTTTGTGGCATAATGTAGTTTTACTTTTATTTGATGATGCCAATGTGATTACTTTCATTTTTTCCATGACGGACAGAACATAACACCTATGAGGGTCATTTATGACCAAATATACAGCACTGTTTGGTGTATATTTGGTGCAGATGTTGTCACAAAGGTGATCTGCAGCAAAATCTGCAACTTCTTCCCCTTTCACGCCACGTACGACAGTTCTAAAAAAGGGGGTGGGGCATGGACGGGGGAAGAGGACGGGCCAGCCGGCCGGTCTCAATTATCGTTTTCTGTGCCAGTTTTTGGGGTAGAAAATGATCTAAATCTATGCCAGCAAGGGAGCTGGCGTAGATTTAAGGCTGATGTTACCCCGGCGGGGTATGCGCCTAAGTTATGTGTATACTATACAGCGCAGTGGGGTGGTCTGTGACACATCCCTGGTGGACATATAAACATTTAGCCCTTGTTCCAAATCATAATTCACACTATGATATCAGACAGCTACTTCCTGTCCCAGATACTGAAAGCAGAAGCTAAGCAGTTTGCTCTGTAGTTTGAATATTTTCCTCTTGAAATGTAAACTTTTACTTATGTGCTGAAAAAATGCTGAAAAATAAAATATGTATCCCTCTCTAAACAGAAACCATTCCGCAGACCACCACCCGACCATCCACATGTCCAGCCAATCACTTCAGATGTGACAACGGAGTCTGCATCATGAACACGTGGGTTTGTGATGGTTACAAAGATTGTATATATGGTTCTGACGAAGAGGGTTGTCCTACTACTGGTATGTTATGTGCAATTAACAGTTTTTCTTCATGCAAAATCCGTAGCATGTGTGCAATTGCATAGTTTATTGTAAAAGTCCATAGCGTAGATGCAGATTTCTATGTGAGTCCTATAGCCCAAGTGCAGTTCACTGTGTAGTGATAGTCTATACATAGCTCATGGACAGATTACTGCGAGTGTCTTTAGATATTGAGCAAATTATATAAATAAAAGGACTCTTTATTGCATTTGCATGTTAGTGGGAGGATCCATAGTGAGTGCACAGATTACTGTCATAGTCCTTGGCAAGGGGACAGATTACTGTGAGAGTGTCTAGGAAGTACTCAGGTTACTGTGACAGTCTTTAGTGATTGCACGGTTTTCTGTGAGTGTTATAGAACATGCCCAGGTTACTGTGAGAGTCCATAGCAAGTGCACAGATTACTGTAAGAATCCATAACGAGTGCATAGATTACTCTAACACATCATAGTTACTGCACAGATTACTATGAGAGTGTAGAGCGTGTGTACAGATAAATGTAACAATCCATGGCAATTGCACAGATTACTGTAAGAAGATTACTGTAAGATTTCTGTAAGATTTCAAAGAACATGCACACATTACTCTAAGAGTTAATAGCAAGTAAGTTCTGCAGCTTAATAAATGAAAGGCTATGAAGCATTTTTGTTTATGATTGCACCTCATTTTGGGCAAATTTTTTTTTGCAATTGGTCTTTATTTTTTATTTTTGCAATTGGTCTTTATTGAAAATTTTAAGCAGTTTTTGTGATTTCAGTGTATTTGCAGAAGGTCACTTTCTGTTTACTCTGATTCCCCTCAGATCAGTCAGATCACATAAAGAGCGCTTATCTCATATATCTTATTATAGCTAAATTATCAAACTGATAACAATATGTCTAAAGGGCCCTTTACATGGGCTGTGAATTAAACAGATCATCGCTAACCAGCATTACTCATAACGCTTGTTCTGGATTTATAAATGCACCGCCGATGAACGTGCAAAACGCTCAATTATCAGGTAATTGTATCTTCTGTGGAGCACAAAAGATCATTGTTTCCCAGTGGCGGATTGTGCTGTGTAAACACGATCTGCAGGCGGGAAACAATGACTCAGAATGGGGAAGAGAGATGGCATTAGCAATTGCTTCTCCCCATACTCTGGAGGAGATCTCTGTATGTAAGTGCACCGGTCTCTTTCGCTAGTGATCAGCAGATTGTCGGGGAAAGAATTTGCTAGATCGTCGTCCCGTGTAAAGGGACCATTACATGAGTGTCTTTGAGATGAGGAGATAAGAGCTCTACATGTGTCATGCTCTAGTGTGGGAGGGAAACCCCACACCGAACATAGGAGGGAAAGGGAAAAAAAAATAAGGCCTGAAAACTAGGGAAGGAAGATGGACACCTCCTAGCGAAAACCCTAACCAAAGCTCTGACTGACTACTAGTATGAACATACCCCAGAGATAGGTGAGTTTATACACAGGAATACCTAAAGTCCTATCTAACCCTAAAGGACCCTTGTACAAATGACAGGAATGAGACAACCTGTTCCTCTAAAAGGAAGGATGAACGGGAGTCTCCCTAAGGCCTAATACAAATGATAGGGAAATGCAACACACAGAAAAGCCAAAATACAAAGGAAAAGGTAACACTTAACTTCCAAGAAGCTATGGCAGCACCAGGAACTCAACTGCGATCAAAACACCAGGTATCCACAGGTCCAACTGAAGCTATAAACCACACAGCATTGTGGGAGAAACAACTATAAATAGGGAAAGTTAAATGACCACAATAGCAACACCTGGAGGTTAAGGGTGTGGCCAATACCAGAAATAACACAGACACCTATTTATCCACAAGGTAAACATGTCAAATCAAACTACGTGTTGCCAATCTCAAAGATCTCCTGCCACTCACTGTCGCGGGGACGTCCGTATGTCTCGATACGTCCGTGACAACATGATCGTCATCTGATGGGACTCAGAAACAGAAAATGACACTGCAAATAGACTGAAAGTTACCCCTGTATCACAAAAACTGCTGAAAATTTTAAATAAAGACCTATTGCAAAAATGATTTTTATCCCATCATAAGTAGAAAGCAGTAATAACAAATTGCCCCCAAAGGTGTACATGGCCTTTACTTAGAGGGGTTTTCCGAGTTATATTTAAAAAAAAAGCATTGTAAATCGGATGGTCAGCAATATATACATAAATTAAGCAAGTTTTAGGCAAAAAAAATTATATTTCCTCATTTCCCAAGTTATTTTCTGGCCCCTTTGTTTACATGCAGACCTGTGGGGGCGTGCAACAACAATCTCTGAGGTTTTCCTGAGAATATTTGTGGGTGTCAACAAAGACTGCCTTTTCCCTTCCCCTGCTCTGCAAAGGGAGTGAATAAAATTGCTGTAGTATCTCCAGTCTGACTGCTGGGATACTCATGTTGTATGTGTAGGACTACAAGTCCCAGCTGAACAGTGCAATGACCCTGCTGATACACACAGTATCTTCCCACTACATGTTCTTGTGCAATTCTCTGCAGACACTTCCTCACAGCCAGCAGAACAGCCCAGAGGAGAGAACTCCTCCAGTCTTTGTCAGCTCTGTGTCTGCAGGGTGAGGAAGTAGGGATGATCCTGTGCATAGCATTTATCTCTTCACTGCCTGGAGAAGAAGAAACCCTGTAGCTGCTCAGTACCTGAGGCAGAGCCTCCAGCCCTGAGTCTGTGTTGCTGATGGAAGAAGGGGTTAAACTTTCCTGAAGAATCCAGTGGGAGGGGAGACATAGGGCAGGCAGCTCAGCCAGCAGGGGCAGTGCAGGGGGTGTGGCTTATCTCTCCAACTTCACAGTGAGTGCACAGAGGCAGACCTGCTCCTCCTGCCCCCTCAGGCTTGTGCACTGAACGTCATCAGAGTAGGGAAAGAAGCTGACATCACAGGTCATATGACCTCAGCTAAGTGGGAGAACGGGGTGACTGTAGTGAATTGAATATCCCTTACATTTTCTTAGTTAGAAACATGCAAAGAACAACAACAAAAAATTGGACAACCCCTTCAAGAAATTAGAATAAACTACCAGTCATGTCTATATTGTGTGTACTTTAGCAGTCAATAAAACTTTTATTTATTTATTTTTGTGTGCAAGCAACCAACGTCACCGTGCCCAGCACCACAGTGCACGACCGATGCAGCAGCTTTGAGTTTGAATGTCAGAAGGGGAAGTACTGCATACCAAAGTGGAAGCGTTGTGACGGCATCACAGACTGCCAGGACGGCACAGATGAGCAGCACTGTCGTAAGCTTGATGTTTTCCTGATAACAGAGAGCAATATTCTCCTGTAGCCAGCCTCTCCAAGCTTTTGATGGCTGATTACAGACTGCAATAGATTGTAGTCACTTGTCCTACAATAATTTTCTCTCCTGCCTTTAACCACTTCAGCCCTGCTAGCTGAAACCCCCTTCATGACCAGAGCACTTTTTACACTTCGGCACTACACTACTTTCACCGTTTATCGCTCGGTCATGCAACTTACCACCCAAATGAATTTTACCTCCTTTTCTTCTCACTAATGGAGCTTTCATTTGGTGGTATTTTATTGCTGCTGACATTTTTACTTTTTTTGTTATTAATCGAAATGTAACAATTTTTTTGCAAAAAAATGAAATTTTTCACTTTCAGCTGTAAAATTTTGCAAAAAAAAACGACATCCATATATAAATTTTTCGCTAAATTTATAGTTCTACATGTCTTTGATAAAAAAAAAATGTTTGGGCAAAAAAAAAAATGGTTTGGGTAAGGCCCCATGCACACGGCCGTTGTTCACGGCCGTGTGCGGGCCGTGGAACCGCGGCCTGGATCCCTCCTGAGAGCAGGAGCGCACGGCGTCACTGGTTGCTATGACGCCGTGCGCTCCCTGCTGCCGGCACAGTACAGTAATACACTGGTATAGATCATACCAGTGTATTACTGTACTGTGCCGGCAGCAGGGAGCGCACGGCGTCATAGCAACCAGTGACGCCGTGCGCTCCTGCTCTCAGGAGGGATCCAGGCCGCGGTTCCACGGCCCGCACACGGCCGTGAACAACGGCCGTGTGCATGGGGCCTAAAAGTTATAGCGTTTACAAACTATGGTACAAAAATGTGAATTTCCGCTTTTTGAAGCAGCTCTGACTTTCTGAGCACCTGTCATGTTTCCTTAGGTTCTACAATGCCCAGACAGTAGAAAACCCCCACAAATGACCCCATTTCGGAAAGTAGACACCCTAAGGTATTCGCTGATGGGCATAGTGAGTTCATAGAACTTTTTATTTTTTGTCACAAGTTAGCGGAAAATGATGATGATTTTTTATTTTTATTTTTTTCTTACAAAGTCTCATATTCCACTAACTTGCGACAAAAAATAAAAAATTCTAGGAACTCGCCATGCCCCTCACGGAATACCTTGGGGTGTCTTCTTTCCAAAATGGGGTCACTTGTGGGGTAGTTATACTGCCCTGGCAATTTAGGGGCCCAAATGTGTGAGAAGAACTTTGCAATCAAAATGTGTAAAAAATGACCGGTGAAATCCGAAAGGTGCACTTTGGAATATGTGCCCCTTTGCCCACCTTGGCTGCAAAAAAGTGTCACACATCTGGTATCGCCGTACTCAGGAGAAGTTGGGGAATGTGTTTTGGGGTGTCATTTTACATATACCCATGCTGTGTGAGAGAAATATCTTGGCAAAAGACAACTTTTCCAATTTTTTTATACAAAGTTGGCATTTGACCAAGATATTTTTCTCACCCAGCATGGGTATATGTAAAATGACACCCCAAAACACATTCCCCAACTTCTCCTGAGTACGGTGATACCAGATGTGTGACACTTTTTTGCAGCCAAGGTGGGCAAAGGGGCACATATTCCAAAGTGCACCTTTCGGATTTCGCAGGCTATTTTTTACACATTTTGATTGCAAGGTACTTCTTACACATTTGGGCCCCTAAATTGCCAGGGCAGTATAACTACGCCACAAGTGACCCCATTTTGGAAAGAAGACACCCCAAGGTATTCCGTGAGGGGCACGGCGAGTTCCTAGAATTTTTTATTTTTTGTCGCAAGTTAGTGGAATATGAGACTTTGTAAGGAAAAAAAAAGAAAAATCATCATTTTCCGCTAACTTGTGACAAAAAATAAAAAATTCTAGGAACTCGCCGTGCCCCTCACGGAATACCTTGGGGTGTCTTCTTTCCAAAATGGGGTCACTTGTGGCGTAGTTATACTGCCCTGGCAATTTAGGGGCCCAAATGTGTAAGAAGTACCTTGCAATCAAAATCTGTAAAAAATGGCCTGTGAAATCCGAAAGGTGCTCTTTGGAATATTTGCCCCTTTGCCCACCTTGGCAGCAAAAAAGTGTGACACATCTGGTATCGCCGTACTCAGGAGAAGTTGGGGAATGTGTTTTGGGGTGTCATTTTACATATAACCATGCTGGGTGAGAGAAATATCTTGTCAAAAGATAACTTTTCCCATTTTTTTATACAAAGTTGGCATTTGACCAAGATATTTTTCTCACCCAGCATGGGTATATGTAAAATGACACCCCAAAACACATTGCCCAACTTCTCCTGAGTACGGCGATACCAGATGTGTGACACTTTTTTGCAGCCTAGATGCGCAAAGGTGCCCAAATTCCTTTTAGGAGGGCATTTTTAGACATTTGGATCCCAGACTTCTTCTCACACTTTCGGGCCCCTAAAAAGCCAGGGCAGTATAAATACCCCACATGTGACCCCACTTTGGAAAGAAGACACCCCGAGGTATTCAATGAGGGGCCTGGCGAGTTCATAGAAATTTTTTTTTTTTTGCATAAGTTAGCGGATATTGATTTTTTTTGTTTTTTTCTCACAAAGTCTCACTTTCCGCTAACTTAGGACAAAAATTTCAATCTTTCATGGACTCAATATGCCCCTCACGGAATACCTTGGGGTGTCTTCTTTCCGAAATGGGGTCACATGTGGGGTATTTATACTGCCCTGGCTTTTTAGGGGCCCTAAAGCGTGAGAAGAAGTCTGGAATATAAATGTCTAAAAATGTTTACGCATTTGGATTCCGTGAGGGGTATGGCGAGTTCATGTGAGATTTTATTTTTTGACACAAGTTAGTGGAATATGAGACTTAGTAAGAAAAAACAAAAACAAACAAAAAAATTTCCGCTAACTTGGGCCAAAAAAATGTCTGAATGGAGCCTTACAGGGGGGGGGTGATCAATGACAGGGGGGTGATCAATGACAGGGGGGTGATCAATGACAGGGGGGTGATCACCCATATAGACTCCCGGATCACCCCCCTGTCATTGATCACCCCCCTGGTAAGGCTCCATTCAGACGTCCGTATGATTTTTACGGATCCATGGATCGGATCCGCAAAACACATGCGGACGTCTGAATGGAGCCTTACAGGGGGGTGATCAATGACAGGGGGGTGATCACCCATATAGACTCCCTGATCACCCCCCTGTCATTGATCACCCCCCTGTAAGGCTCCATTCAGACGTCCGTATGATTTTTACGGATCCATGGATACATGGATCGGATCCGCAAAACACATGCGGACGTCTGAATGGAGCCTTACAGGGGGGTTATCAATGACAGGGGGTGATCAGGATGATCACCCCCCCTGTAAGGCTCCATTCAGACGTCCGTATGATTTTTACGGATCCATGGATACATGGATCGGTTCCGCAAAACACATGCGGACGTCTGAATGGAGCCTTACAGGGGGGTGATCAATGACAGGCGGGTGATCAATGACAGGGGGTGATCAGGGAGTGTATATGGGTGATCACCCGCCTGTCATTGATCACCCCCCTGTAAGGCTCCATTCAGACGTCCGCATGTGTTTTTTGCGGATCCGATCCATGTATCCATGGATCCGTAAAAATCATGCGGACGTCTGAATGGAGCCTTACAGGGGGGTGATCAATGACAGGGGGTGATCAGGGAGTGTATATGGGTGATCACCCGCCTGTCATTGATCACCCCCCTGTAAGGCTCCATTCAGACGTCCGCATGTGTTTTGCAGATCCGATCCATGGATCCGTAAAAATCATACGGACGTCTGAATGGAGCCTTACAGGGGGGTGATCAATGACAGGGGGGTGATCAATGACAGGGGGTGATCAGGGAGTGTATATGGGTGATCACCCGCCTGTCATTGATCACCCCCCTGTAAGGCTCCATTCAGACGTCCGCATGTGTTTTGCGGATCCGATCCATGTATCCGTGGATCCGTAAAAATCATACGGATGTCTGAACGGAGCCTGACAGGGGGGTGATCAATGACAGGGGGGTGATCAGGGAGTTTATATGGGGTGATCAGGGGTTCATAAAGGGTTAATAAGTGACGGGGGGGGGGGGTGTAGTGTTTGGGTGCGACTTTACTGACCTACCTGTGTCCTCTGGTGGTCGATCCTAACAAAAGGGACCACCAGAGGACCAGGTAGCAGGTATATTAGACGCTGTTATCAAAACAGCGTCTAATATACCTGTTAGGGGTTAAAAAAATCAGATCTCCAGCCTGCCAGCGAGCGATCGCCGCTGGCAGGCTGGAGATCCACTCGCTTACCTTCCGTTCCTGTGAGCGCGCGCGCCTGTGTGCGCGCGTTCACAGGAAATCCCGGCCCTCGCGAGATGACGCGTATATGCGTCGTCGTGCGCAGGGCTGCCGCCTCCGGACCGCACATCTGCGTTAGGCGGTCCGGAGGCGGTTAATGGCTGATATCAGGGAGGAATACATTGTATGCACAGCAATGGTGAGACTGACTGTAGGTACATTTCCTTGTTCATCCCACAGCTGCTGTATTCCCTGGCGGTTTATCCTCTTGTCAGATTGCACATGTTTGCACTTTCTGTTCTCCACAGCTACTCACAGACCTTCCTCTTGTGTTAATGGTTCTCTGTGTGATGACGGTGAAGCCTGCTTAGCGCTGTCTGACCGCTGTGATGGTTTTTTGGACTGTTCTGATGGCAGCGATGAAAATAACTGCACCGGTAAGTGATCTTCTCTGATTAACAGGGTAAGGTTGGACCTATTGCAGTGTGTCGCCCAGGAGTCTAGTATTTGTGCTGCTGCTGAGATTAGATTGAAAGGAAACACTGCACATACCCTGATACATTATACCAAACTGCAGCTGTGTGATTGGAACAGAATATTTTTCCCATGCAGCAAGCAGAGATCTTGAAATCAGAGAAAATGTGATACGTGAAGAACACAGTTGAAGAACTTTCTATAAAACCAAGAAAAAAACACACGTAATTTGTTCATGTAGCATCATGTCATGACACTCGACCTCGATCCCAAAATGCCTGCCTTTGTGAAGCCTCAGCTAAAACCTTCAGTAGTCTGACAAGTTCACTGCCTGTTCCGGTGCTGGACTCGTCGACTTTGTAAACTTAGTCTCAACTTAAATCTCACCTGATATGTCCTGTACCTGTTCTAGATGACAGCGTGGTCTACAAGGTCCAGAACCTGCAGTGGTCTGCTGACTTCTCTGGCAACATAACCCTGACATGGGCGCGCCCCAAGAAGATGTCGGTGTCATCCTGTGTATACAATGTCTACTATAGGTAATGTGAGGGAGTATCGTGATTATTAGACACTCATAGAAAGTAACACTCACCTGTAAAGGCGATGAGCCTCCAGGAATATCCACAGGGTGAGCACAAAATATGCTTCTTGTTTCATCAGATTATCATTTATCCTTCACTATATTTCTCTCAGTCAGGTTATAAATATGGCTGCTTGATGTTTGAGCATTCACCGCTCAGATATTGTGTGTGCATAGCATAGAGCAACACCTAGCCGTCATTTTTCAGTACTGCATCTCTGACCGTTGATCTACTTGGCACATCATTCCATCTTCTTTTTGTTAATTTGTCTTCTATTTCTAAAGGGTTATTGGCGAGAGCACATGGAAATTACTGGAAACTCACAGCAGCAAGACTGTTTGCGTATTAAAGATTCTGAAACCAGACACCACGTACCAGGTGAAGGTTCAGGTGCAATGTCTGCGCAAGGTGCACAACAGCAACGATATGATCACCCTCCGAACCCCTGAAGGCTGTATGTATTACCCCACCTTGGCATTCGTAATACCTAACATATGCAGTGCTTATAGGTCTCTCCTTACTGCCGGGCTTTGTCTTTCTAAAATGTTAAAGGAGTTGGCCACTTTTTGGTTACTGGTGACCAGTATGGCACTTTCCCAACAATGGGACATGGATTATGAAATATAGCAAACGCCAAAAAATATCATCAAAGACTATACAATTAAGTGCTTTATAGTCATCTTATTTACACATTGGTCACAAGTAGCCAGAAAGTGGACAACCCCATTAAATGTAATTTTTTAAGTAATGAGTAATATATAGGTTGCAGGTTTACTGGAGGTATTGATTTCACACTTGAGCTTGATCAACAATATACTACATGGCCAAAGGTACGTGGAGACAGGAGGAACAGAAAGCGCTGTCAAGAAACTCCCAGAACGGGATGCAGCTTTTTCACTTCACCATGCTTTATACCGCAGCTCTGTTGTTTAGGCACAGGCTCTACAGTCATAAAGAACAGATTTCCATTTGAGTAAGGACATAATGATAATAATCTACAAATGACTGAAACACTAGTAATAAAGTACACTTGAGGGAGCTCAGAGAGGAGCCTGCAGAGTGAATTTAAAGGGGTTCTCCCAAGATATAAACGTATCCACAGGGTATAAGTATCTGATTAATGGGTTTCCGACTGCTGGGACCCCCTCCGCTCACAGGATTGACAGATTCCTGAATGAATGGGAAAGCGGTGGATTCATTGCCCGTCCTGCAGGAGACACCTTAGTACAGTGCTGAGCTATCTTCAGCAGTCCTATAGAAAATGAATTAAGCAGATGATCTGCTACTGCATTCATTTGGGGAACTTGGGAACCCCGTTTTTGTGATTAGAGAGGGTCTAATGGTAGGCCCCAGATACGTATCACCAGTTTTGCAGATACGTGATATGTTTGTATCTTCGGACAACCCCTTTTTAGTCCATGTATACTTTTTGCAACTTCCATGCTGTGCAAATAAACTATTTCTCCAGCAGATTAAGATATTATAACTAATAATAATAAATCTTTCCAGTTCCCGGCCAACCCCAGCTGCGCCAGCTCGACCTGAATAAGAATCTTCCATCCACTATCATCTGTTGTTGGTCGCCTCCTGCAAACACTAATGGGTTAATTCGTGAGTATGTGGTAAGTCTGGTGTTATTTGCCGCAAATGAAATACTCCTAGAACCTGATATTTCACCCTGGTCAGAAAACCCCTCCGATATGGACTGATCATTGTGTCTTATACGTTTCTGTCACCTACTGGTGGAGGTATTATATTGTGCTGCATATAAGTGTAATAGCGGTGATCTCCTTCATCCAGGTGGACTACACTACAAACACTTCCAAGGGCTGGTCGTCTTTCAGTACACAGGATCTTTGCTATAATATTCACTATACAGAAGACAACACATTATATTCAGTGCGGGTGAGTACTATGAGGCCTACAGGGAATGTACAACAAACATCCAGTCAATAAATATCAATCACCATCAATATAGTCCATATCTGAGGTGAGGTTTGCTTCATCGGCAGATATGGACTGCATTCTGTATTGATGGTGATTGCTATTTATTGACTAGATGTTTGCTGTACATCTGTATTTATGAGATAAAGACTAATCTTCAAGAATATGGTGGCGTGCCGTGTTTCTTTATGTGTAGCTGTGGGAATTGGAGAGGACCTCCACTTGGCACCTAATTACTGCATTGATGTTCCTGTGTGGAGATTTTGCTGAGTTACTTAAACAGGTTTTCCTATTTAATGATATTAAGAAAGGTCCCAGCCATTACATTGAAGTGACCTGGCAGACCACTTCCCCATTGGCAGTTGGCTGTGGGACCAGCCAGTTCTCAGGTTGTCTCTCAGTTCTCACTGGGCTGGTAGTCAGATTTGATCTTATAAGGCTGAGTTAACATCTTCTTTAAGGAGATCCGGTCAGCTGTTTCGGCGAAGATCAGCCTGCTGGATATTGCTGGATTCTCTACTTCACCAACAGATCCCCATTGACTGTAATGAGGTCCAGCGGTGATCTGGCCGCTTTGCAGCATAAATGACGACTTTCGGACAGACAAAAGACACTGCAGGCAACGGGTTTTTGTCCGTCCGACAGCCAACATTTGTGCTGGATCACCTTGATGAAGATGTGGACAAGGCCTTAGAGTCTTATACGTACCATTTTAATTTGGGGTGGCCTCCTTTAGTTCCTCATGTCTTTGTATTGGTTCGGTAGTTTTTCTTATTTTAAACTTCTCATTTTCTTGGTTGAAGGTGGCTGCTGTTACCAGCCGAGGGGTCGGTGAATGGAGCAGCATCAAATCTATCAGTACTGCAAAAGGTAACGCTGGGACGGCAGTATTCATGAGGTCCATACCCTGTGATGCGTATGGTGTGTCTGTACATTTTACATCAGTGTGTGGGACTAAATATAGTTTCTAAAACCAAACATTATATGAAGCGATCGATTTCTCCATGTGATGAGATTTGCATCTCTCGTTGTTTTTCTTTTAGCTGTGCCTCCTCCAAACATCAAGATTCAGACCATCAAAGAAGATTCAGTGGAGTTTACAATAAGAGTGGACTCTGATGTCTTGGTGAGTTTTATTGTGGTCTCATATTGAATGCTTTTGTGTAAAATTTAAGACAGTGGTGAGCCAGATATATATGGAGGACAACTGTACTCTGCACTAAGCGGTGATAACCAGCCATGTGCAAATAGATTAAAAGATGCACGGCCCAGAGCAATCAAAGGCCTAGCCTGTGATCTCCTCCATTAACTGCCCTATATACTCTTTCTGATGGCACTCTTTTATCATGTCTCCTACTTTTCCTGCAGGCATTCGTCTGTCATGTGTCTTTTTTGGCCTGAACTCATCCATCAGGTCTCCTCCTCATCCTGCTTTCAGACTTTCATCATGTCCGATCCTCTTTCTCTCTGAACTCTTCTTTCAGGTCTCGTCCTCAGCTATCTTGTCTCCTCCTCATTCTGCATGTACACTTTCATCACATCTCCTTTATTTCCTGCCTGCAGGCATTTATCAAGTCTTTTCCCTGTCTTGCAGGCTTCCAGCATGTCTCATGCTCTTCCCGCCTGCATACTTCCATTATGTTTCCTCCCCTTCCTTCCTGCCCTTTTGTATTACGTGTCATGCTTTGTCCCCCCCACAACTGGTTTGCGTTAAAGGACTTTGGTGTCTTCTCCTTCCCTATTACAGCAGAACATGTTTGGATTGTTTTGCAGATAACTGGATATACGGTGACTTTATCATGGGAGTTTGATACACATGTTCAAGAGAGAAGAACTTTACAATTTGATGGACAAAGCGTGTCACAAACAGGTGAATTTTCCGCCTCCTGAACCTAATGATTAAAAGGCAGCGGCGCTCCTGTGAGCTTACCGAGCACAGCACCATAAATTGTATAGCGACTGTGCTTGGTATTGCAGCTCCACCGCCTCATAGGAGCGCCGCTGCCTTCTTAAGCAGCTGATCTACGTGGATCCGGGGTGTTGGACCCCCCACTGATCAGATACTGATGATCTATCCAGAGGAAAGGTCATCAGTAAAAAAAACAAAAATCTGAAACCCTCTTTAAAAATGACTTAAATATTATGCAGAGAAGCAGGTAGATTTCCCTACTTTAGATGACTGTAGTGTACAATGTCTAATGTAGGCGACACTTTTCAGAATGCAGATCACCAGAGCAATGTCTGTGCAAACACTGAACAAGCTAGGAATAGTGGGAAATTTCAGCTAAAAAAGCCTGCAGAATGGAGACTGCTGCTCTGATTTATAATACAGAATGTAACTCAGGATCAGTACAGGATAAATAATGTAATGTATGCAGACAGTGACTCCACCAGCAGAATAGTGAGTGCAGCTCTGGAGTATAATACAGAATGTAACTCAGGATCAATACAGGTTAAGTAATGTATTGTACATACAGTTGTGTTCAAAATAATAGCAGTCAGACATCACTAACCTGATCAATCACTGTTTTTGGTAGAAATTATATTTCTACATGGGAAATAATTTACTAGCAGGTGTAGTAGAGTTATAGAAACCCAACAGTCATGACATGCATGCTTCTGATTCTGTGTAATTGAATCAATAATTGAAAGGGGCATGTTCAAAATAATAGCAGTGTGGAGTTCAATGAGTGAGGTCGTTCATTCTTTGAAAAACAGATGGCAAGTATTGCCCTTATTTAAGGAAGGAAGGCAGCAAATGTTGTACATGCTGGTTACAGTGCATTTCTCTCTGAAATTCTGAGGAAAAAGGGTTGTTCCAGACATTGTTCAGAAGAACACCATACCTTGATTAAAAAGTTGATTGGAGAAGGGAAAACATATAATAATGTGCTGAAAATGTTAGGCTGTTCAGCTAAAATGATCACAAATACTTTAAAATGGCAACCAAAACCTGAGAGACGTGGAGGAAAGCGAAAAACTACCATTCGAATGGATAGAAGAATAGCCAAAATGGCAAGGACTCCGCCAACAATCAGCTCCAGGAAGACCAAAGGTCTAAAGTTACCTGTGAGTACTGTTACAATTAGAAGACGCCTATGTGAAGCCAAGCTATCTGCAAGAAGCCCCCGCAAAGTCCCACTGCTGAAAAAGACGTGTGCTGAAGAGGTTACAATTTGCCAAAGAGCACTTTGACTGGCCTAAAGAGACATTTTGTGGACTGATGAAAGTAAAATTGTTCTTTCTCGCTCATATCATTGGGGGACACAGGACCATGGTTATAGCTTGCTGCTGCCACTAGGAGGCGACACTAGGCTGAAAGCTGTTTGCTCCTCCCCTGCAGGCTATACCCCCTCCAGCCTGGAGAGAGCATATCAGTTTTTAGCTTAGTGTCGTAGGAGGCAGACCTCCCTGCTTGCAGGGTGGCATTATGATTTTTATTTATTTTTCCAGAATCCGGTTGGGGATCCAGGGTCGCTTGCGTCCCTGCATCCCCGGGAGGCTGGCCGGTGTACCTTGTTTACCGCCTTGCCACCCCAAGAAGGAAAAGCGGACCAGGGCAGCCTCGCTCCCCTGCTTCCCCCCAGCTACAGGGCCACCCTCTCTTCTGCCCGGACCCCTGTCGCCTGGTGCCAGCGGTCGTAGGGTGGCCCTGCTGGTGATGCATCTGAGGGTGAAGACCACAGATGAAGATAGGTAAGTGACTCCCCCTCTCAGTCAGCAGTCACTTTCCCCCAGGCTCCCACTCTCGGTGTGACAACATGCCCAGGTCCGTCCGATGAGCCGGACATCCCACAGCACCAGGGCCCCCCTTCCCCCCCCGTGTGCGCGTCCGCCGGCACCTTGTCAGCCTCGGACTTGACTGCCGTCCGCTCCGTCTCCCTCCGTTCCTCGCCGCTGCATCGCGCACAGCACTGGGTTTCAGTGCGATCGCAGCCGGCACTTGGATTTGCACAGGGCAGATGATCCATTGGCGGGGCGCCGTGATCCTCGTTAGCCGCACGGCCGGTATTGGGGACTGTCTCTCTCTCTGCAGGCGGACATATTAATCGGGAACATTAGGCACGCTGGCCGCGGCTGCGGTCACGTGCACAGGGGTGGGCGGCGCTAGATTCCCTACTTCAATTAGTCTGCCGCTCCCGGGCTTAAGGGGGGCGGGGCTTATTATCCCGCCCGGCTAAAACTTCCTCTTCCTCCTGGCGCAGCGTGGTGGACACAGGACCGTGGCTCTCGCTCCGTTCTGGTAGGAGATAGATACCCCGTCCAGCAGGAGATCTGACCATGTCTGACCCGGCCACTGACCCCCCTCAGACAACCTGTAGGACCACTTACTATGCCTGTTCCGTGTGTTCAGCTAAATTCCCTCGGGGCCAGTCACTATCACTGTGCTCGGCTTGTCAGAAGCCTGCGCAGAGCAATCCCCCCAGACCACTGCAGCCCACAGAAGCCTTAGATCGTCCTGTTCAGGGGGAACCAGACTGGGCTAGGTCTCTGTCACGGGCAGTGGAGGACCTCTCTAAAATCTCCCATTCCACCCTTTCATTGCTAGGTCGTTTAGTGGAGAAATCGCCACCGGTGCAATCCGCGCAACCGCATTGCACGCAAACCAGAGGCAGACCTCCTAGTAAGCGCCCCAGAGCAGGCAACCGTTCCTCCTCTGATGCCTCAGCATCCCCTCCTGCTCCTGGATCCCAGTCACAGGCGTCCTCTCTGTTAGGCGACGCACTGTCTGAGGGCGAGCTTGGGGATTCGGATGCGGATATGGACCTGGAGCACTCTTCTCAGATTGCTTCCATGGTGGATAGCCTGATTTCGGCGATAAGGGACACCTTCCGGGTTCAGGAGGACCTTCCCTCCACTAGCCAACAAGGGGTGTCGTTTCTGCGTGCGAAACAGACCCCCAAGGCGTTCCCGTTACACAAAGATTTTTCTATTGTGGTTAACAAGGCTTGGGACCAGCCGGGTTTGCGTTTTGTTATCCCAAAACGTCTAGACCTTCTCTACCCCTTTCCACGCGAGACCGTGGACCAATGGTCCTCCCCGCCGAAGGTGGACCCACTGGTGGCTCGCTTGGCGAAATCTACGACCATTCCGGTAGCGGATGGTTCTTCACTCCAGGATCCGGTGGACCGTCGCGTAGAGTCGCTCTCCAAGTCAATCTTTACGGCGAGCGGTTCGGCACTGCGTCCGATTTTCGCATCCGCCTGGGTAGCCAAGGCGGTTTCGGAGTGGTCCCTCCGGTTGAGCCAGGACATTTTGTCCAACCTCCCACCTGCTGAACTCGAGTTGTCTGCGCTCCAAATTTCCCATGCGGGGAAATATATCTGTGAAGCGGCACTGGATGCTGGGTCGATGGTTGCCCGTGCCTCAGCTCTCACCACTTCGGTCCGCCGGGAGTTATGGCTCAAGGCCTGGAAGGCTGATTCTTCCTCTAAACGCTCTCTCTTAAAGCTTCCGTTTTCTGGGGCTCGGCTTTTTGGGCCGAAACTGGATGTAATAATCTCAGAAGCTACGGGTGGAAAAAGCACCCATCTGCCCCAACCCAAAGCGAAGCGGCCCTTTCAGTCCAGGTCTGCGTCTTCGCGCTTCCAGTCCTTTCGCCGTTTCTCGGGCACCCGTTCAGTTCCCACCTCCGTGGCGGGTCCACCCAACCAGGATCGGCGGAAAGGCCCGTCCTTTAAGCCCCAGCAGGCCTGGCGTCCACGTGCCCAGCAACCTCGCACAGCGCCAAGTAAGCAGCCTTCCGCATGAAGGTTTGTCCCCACCCGCTCAGGTGGGGGGGCGTCTTCTCCTGTTCCAGGACATTTGGCACGCCCACATTCCGGACGCATGGGCGCTCGAGGTGGTTTCTTCGGGCTACAAAATAGAATTCAGGTCCCTTCCCCCCAACCGTTTCTTCCTTTCCCAGCCTCCCAGGGATCCTGTCCGGGCCGCGGCTTTCTTGAACGCCGTCCAGTCCCTACTTCTGCGAGGGGTGATTTCTCCGGTGCCTCCGGAAGAGCGTTTCACAGGTTTTTATTCCAACCTGTTCGTGGTCCCCAAGAAGGAGGGCGATGTGAGACCGGTGCTGGACCTCAAACTTCTGAACCGCTATTTACGGGTTCAGAGGTTCAGAATGGAATCTCTTCGTTCCGTTGTGGCCTCATTGGTGCAGGGGGAGCACATGGCGTCTTTGGACGTGCAAGATGCGTATCTCCACATACCTATCGCTACCACGCACCAATGTTTCCTCCGATTTGCCATCCAGTCGGATCACTTCCAGTTCGTCGCTCTGCCATTCGGTCTGGCGACTGCCCCGCGGGTGTTCACGAAGGTTCTGGCACCCCTTCTGGGGATTCTGCGGTCCAGAGGCATTACCCTTCTCCCATACCTGGACGACATCTTAGTCAAAGCCCCGTCAGCGTCGCAATGCGCAGACAGCCTTCGGATTACGATGAGCACGCTCACTCGCTTTGGTTGGATTCTCAACCGAAGGAAGTCATGCCTGTCTCCGACCACTCGGATCAGGTTCCTGGGTATGACTCTGGATTCCGAGGCGGCCGTGGTGCGTCTCCCTCTGGACAAGAGATCGGGCATTCAGAATGCAGTGGTTCTGCTCACCCGGCGTCGCAAGGTATCGATTCGCAACTGCATGCGAGTTCTGGGGCTGATGGTGGCCTCATTCGAGGCGGTACCGTTCGCCCAGTTCCACACCAGGGAGTTTCAGCGGCTCATCCTGTCCTCCTGGGACAAGTCCCGGGATTCACTGGACCTCAGGATCTCGCTGTCTCAGCCTGTTCGCGAGGCTCTCGCCTGGTGGTTGGTTCCGGACCACCTGTCGTCAGGGAAGTCGTTCCTGCCGGTGTCATGGACGGTGATTACGACCGACGCCAGCCTCCGTGGTTGGGGAGGGGTCTTCGGTACTCGGACAGCCCAAGGAGTCTGGTCTCTGTCGGAGTCCAAACTGCCCATCAATATCCTGGAGCTCCGGGCCATCTACCTCTCCCTTTGCCATTGGACCACCGATTTGCGGGGCCGTCCGGTCAGGATACAGTCGGACAACGCCACAGCGGTTGCCTACATCAATCACCAGGGGGGGACGCGCAGCGGAGCGGTGATGGACGAGGCCGCGAGGATTCTGCAGTGGGCGGAAGCCCATGTCCCAGTGGTATCGGCGATCTTCATCCCGGGAGTGGACAATTGGACGGCGGATTTCCTCAGCCGCACGACGGTGGACTCGGGGGAGTGGGCTCTCCACCCGGAGGTGTTCGAGGACCTTTGTCTCCGGTGGGGTCGCCCGGAAGTGGACCTAATGGCATCTCGGTTGAACCACAAACTCCCGTGCTTCCTGTCTCGCGCAAGGGATCCGATGGCCTACGACGTAGACGCACTCGTGGCACCGTGGGACGACTTCAGTTTTCTGTACGTGTTCCCGCCGCTGCCGCTCCTACCGCGGATTCTTCGCAGAATCAGGATGGAGGGTGTTCAAACGCTCCTGATTGCCCCAGACTGGCCGCGCCGAGCTTGGTACTCGGAGCTCGTTCTGCTCCTGGGGGACGCGCCCTGGCCTCTTCCACTCAGGCCCGACCTGCTCTCACAGGGCCCAGTCTTCCACCAGGGTTTACATACGCTGCGTTTGACGGCGTGGTTATTGAAACCTTCCTGCTGAAGAAGAGGGGTTTCTCGGATGCGGTCGTTCGCACGATGATTAGGGCTCGGAAGCCCTCCTCCGCGAAAATCTACTATCGTACATGGAAGTCGTTCCTAAAATTCTGTGAGGACAGGGACCTCCCCTCTAGGAGGTTTTCCCTCCCTACGGTGTTGGCCTTTCTTCAGGCAGGTTTGGAGCTGGGTCTGGCCCTGAGTTCGTTGAAAGGACAGGTTTCGGCCCTTTCCATATTTTTCCAGCGTACGCTGGCGGTGCTGGGCCCGGTTAAGACTTTCATGCAGGGTGTTGCGCACACCGCGGTTCCATATCGGCCACCGTTGCATTCCTGGGATCTGAATTTGGTGCTGGTGGCACTTCAGTCCGAGCCGTTTGAACCCCTGCGAGAAGTCTCCCTCCGCAGGTTGTCATGGAAGGTCGCATTCCTAGTTGCCATTACGTCCATACGTCGGGTGTCAGAACTGGCGGCACTGTCGTGCAAGGAACCCTTCTTGGTGTTCCATCAGGATAAAGTGGTGCTCCGGACGGTGCCGTCGTTTCTGCCGAAGGTGGTGTCGGCGTTCCATGTCAATGAGGACATTGTCCTCCCTTCGCTTTGCCCTAAGCCTTCCCATCCTAGGGAAGTGGCGCTTCATCGTTTGGATGTGGTGCGGGCCTTACGGATCTACCTGGCCGCGGTGGCCTCCTTTAGGCGAGCGGACTCCCTGTTCCTGGTTCCGGAGGGTCCTCGTAAAGGTTTGGCGGCATCCAAGGTGGCGATTGCTCGGTGGATTAGATTGGCCATCCACGAGGCCTACCGCTCCAAGGGCAGGGTTCCTCCACCTGGTATCACGGCTCACTCGACCAGGGCGGTCGGGGCTTCTTGGGCACACTTTCACCACGCTTCGGCGTCTCAACTGTGTAAGGCAGCGACTTGGTCTTCGTTGCACACCTTCACCAAGTTTTACAAGGTGCATTCTTTCGCATCGGCGGATGCTGCTCTTGGCCGTAGGATCTTACAGGCCGCAGTGTAGTGGCTCGACTGTGGAGGTGGAGTCAGCGGTTTTCCCACCCTGGGGACTGCTTTAGGACGTCCCATGGTCCTGTGTCCCCCAATGATATGAGCGAGAAAACGAGATTTTTGTGAACTCACCTTGTAAAATCTCTTTCTCGCTTTATTCATTGGGGGACACAGCACCCACCCATTGTTGTTGGTTTCTACTGAGACCAGTAGTCCAAGTTACCGGTTGGGACTGAGGTCAGGTTCGGTTGTTTTGTTGGACTGTGGTCTTCCTGTTTTGTTTCGGTATGTTTCTCCTACTGCTGAAGCACAAACTGATATGCTCTCTCCAGGCTGGAGGGGGTATAGCCTGCAGGGGAGGAGCAAACAGCTTTCAGCCTAGTGTCGCCTCCTAGTGGCAGCAGCAAGCTATACCCATGGTCCTGTGTCCCCCAATGAATAAAGCGAGAAAGAGATTTTACAAGGTGAGTTCACAAAAATCTCGTTTTTTGGGTCTAGTGGCCGGAGGCAGTTTGTCAGACGACCCCCAAACACTGAATTCAAGCCACAGTACCCTGTGAAGACAGTGAAGCATGGTGGCGCAAGCATCATGATATGGGGATGTTTCTCATACTACGGTGTTGGGCCTATTTATCGCATACCAGGGATCATGGATCAGTTTGAATACTTCAGAATGCTTGAGGTCATGCTGCCTTATGCTGAAGAGGAAATGCCCTTAAAATGCATGTTCCAACAAGACAACGACCCCAAACACACCAGTAAACATGCAACATCTTGGTTACAGACCAACAAGATTGACGTTATGGAGTGGCGAGCCCAATCCCCGGATCTTAATCCAATAGAAAACTTGTGGGTGACATCAAAAATGCAGTTTCTGAGGCAAAACCAAGAAATAGAGAAGAATTGTGGAATGTAGTCCAATCATCCTGGGCTGGAATACCTGTTCACAGGGGCCAGAAGTTGGTTGACTCCATGCAACACACATGTTTGTACACTAGTTCTCAGAAACAGCGGTTATACAACTAAATATTAGTTCATTGATTCAAAGGAAAGCAAAATCTTCAAACATTTTTCAGTTTATATAGTGAATGTTTGAGTTTGTAAAGTAGAATACAAACACTGCTATTTTTGTGAACAGTCTAATATTCACTTTTCTTCAAAAAATTTTTAGAGGAACAACACAAATTTGATATATTTTTCTTCATGTTTTGATTTGGAATAGAATGTGTAGTGTTCCCAATGCATTTGTGTGTATGGAAATAAAAGCTATTAGAAGGATTTTGAGCTTTATTCAAAAAATGTTTTGTTTAGGGCTCTTTCACATCTGCGTTCTTTTCTTCCGGCATAGAGTTCCGTCGTCGGGGCTCTATGCCGGAAGAATCCTGATCAGTTTTATCCTAATGCATTCTGAATGGAGTGAAATCCGTTCAGGATGCATCAGGATGTCTTCAGTTCCGGACCGGAACGTTTTTTGGCCGGAGAAAATACCGCATCATGCTGCTCTTTTTGCTCCGGCCAAAAATCCTGAAGACTTGCCGCAAGGTCGGATCCGGAATTAATGCCCATTGAAAGGCATTGATCCGGATCCGGCCTTAAGCTAAACGTCGTTTCGGCGCATTGCCGGATCCGACGTTTAGCTTTTTCTGAATGGTTACCATGGCTGTCGGGACGCTAAAGTCCTGGCAGCCATGGTAAAGTGTAGTGGGGAGCGGGGGAGCAGTATACTTACCGTCCGTGTGGCTCCCGGGGCGCTCCAGAGTGACGTCAGGGCGCCCCAGGCGCATGAATGACGTGATCGCATGGCACGTCATCCATGCGCATGGGTCGCTCTGACGTCATTCTGGAGCGCCCCGGGAGCCGCACAGACTGTAAGTATACCGCTCCCCCGCTCCCCACTACTACTATGGCAACCAGGACTTTAATAGCGTCCTGGCTGCCACAGTAACACTGAAAGCATTTTGAAGACGGATCCGTCTTCAAATGCTTTCAGTTCACTTGTGTTTTTCTGGATCCGGCGTGTAATTCCGGCAAGTGGAGTACACGCCGGATCCGGACAACGCAAGTGTGAAAGAGGCCTTAAATTCTCTTTATTGGTTTCAGAAACATGTAACATACATGTATCATACATATAGGATTTCTGACTGTAACAGAAGCCAATAAAAAACATGTTCGAGCCTACACAATAATTTATAATGGCTTTCCTGAAGACGCACACATTGTGAGAATCCTTGTGAGTGCAGCTTTATTCACTTTTTTAAACACACTGCTATTATTTTGAACACAACTGTATATGGTGACTTAACCAGCAGAATAATGGATACAATGGAGTATAATACAGAATGTAACTCAGGCTCAGTAAAAGATAAGTAATGTGTATACGCAGAGACTTTATAACAGAATAGTGAGTGCAGCTCTGGAATATAATACAGGATGTAACACAGTATCTGTACAGCATAAGTAATGTATGTACATAGTTACTCCATTAACAGAATAATGAATACAGCTCTTGAGTATAATACAGGATGTAACTGAGATCAGTTGAGGATAAGTCATGTATGTACACAGTGACTCCACCAGCAGAATAGTGAGTACAGCTCTGGACTATAATAAAGGATGTAACTCAGAATCAGTACAGGATAAGTGATAAGATGTATCTGCACAGTGACTCCAGCAGCAGAACGGTAAGTACAGCTCTGGAGCATAATACAGGATGTAACTCAGAATCAGTACTGACTATATGTTAAAGAAATCATTTTAGCAGTAGACAGCATATTATTTCCACTGGTAAAATTTTTCTATAAGGTTCTGTGTTTTTATTAATATTTCATGTTTGTTGTTTTTGTCTTAGTGACTAATCTGACGGCACAAACGGAATATGAGATTTCTGCTTGGGCAAAATCGTCTTATGGCGAGAGCTCTGTGGCATTTGAGCACTTTACCACCAAGGGTACAAAACCTTTAGCACCGATTCTTAAAGCAAAAGTGATTAATCAGACCGCAGTGGAGTGCAGCTGGGTGGGCATCAGGAATGTGGTAAGGATTATAATATTTATTATTAATTTTTTCAATATTGATCATGTCTTATCCTCCAATCACATCCCAATCTGCATTCAGAATTCTGCTAGCTGCCATGTGGTGTATCAGCTCTCATGCAGCATTGCATTGTGGGAATCCAAATACAATGCATTCAGAAGGTCTTCAGACCTTTTCACATTTTTCACGTTTTGTTGTATTGCGGCCTTGTGCTAACATTAAAAAAACCTATTCTGCACTCAATACTGCCTAATGAGAAAGTGAAAACAGAATGTACAAAAGTTTAGCTAATTTACTGAATAGGTAGAACTAAAATTTTGTATTAACATAAGTACTCAGACCCTTTATTCGTTACGTAGTTGAGGCATCTTTGGCAGTGATTACAGCCTCAAGCCCTGTCAGGTTGGATGGGGACCGTCGGTGGACAGACATTTAGTACATGGTCAGATATCATTGTCAAGTGTCAGAATAATGCCAGTGTGACACCTGACACTGACACCTTACCCTGACTTTGATATTTGACTCTGACATCTATCGTCTTCATAGGTCAGAGTCAAAGTGAGAATGAGTTATATGAAGAAAATCCTTCAGTTTGCTGCCTGAAGCTGTAGCTCAGTGGTTTAGATGCTTGCCTTGCATGCAGTGATCTTGAGTTCAAAACCCCTTTCAGTCTTTAAAAAAAATTGACATTTTATTGAGCCCTAGAAAAGAGACAAATTCAAGTGATGTGTGACCCTGATGTCTGACTTCTCTCTTCTCACTAATCAGTGTCGCATTGACTTTTAGATTTATTGTATGTTTAATATGCTCCATCACATAGATAAAGAACATCTTTTGGTTTGCTTAGTGGTTTAGACACTTGCCTTGCATGCAGGGGTTCAAAACTCCTATCAGTCTTTAAAGAAAATGTACATTTTATTGAGCCCTAGAAAAGAGACTTTTAGGTTTACTGTGTATTTGTCTTTTGAATCACATAGCTAGAGAAAATCACTACCAAACAATAGGTAGACCTGTAGCTTACTGGTGGGTTGTCTGACTCTCATGCACCTACTAATTGACAAGAAAAAAAAAGAGCTTGGATTTTGAAACATATGACAAAGAGTACTATAAGTAGTCCTTTTTTATTTTATTAAAGAGTACATGGGCACCACTATAGTAAGGAAGGGGGGGGGGCACTAATTTACAGTATCTTCATCTTATTACAGATGTCTGAGGGCTATTTTGTTTTCTGTTGTCTTGAAAGAGTCACTGTACAATACAATGATGTATTTTTATTTCTTAGGAGAGGTCTAATTATCAGATCTGTAAATCACTTTATTGAAATTATTTTTTGCATCCAACCAAACATAAGCTGCAAAGGTATGACCACTAGGGGTCTCACTAGTCCACTGTGGTTAGGCATGGTCCAGCAGGAGGATGTGTGGGCGTGTTCTGGAGTAGCTGATGAGGAGACTTGCCAGATTCACTGCCTCTTCACAGATCTGCAAACCAACTTATCTCACTGTAAGTCTGCTCTCCCTCCGCTATCTTACATGGCTTATACATTGATTCCCCTCTCTCAAGTGTGTATGCAGTTCCATGTTTTTTTGTAGATAAATAATACATTTGTAAACAACAATTCATATGCTTTTGTTCGTTATAGAAGTATTAGCCTGAGAAAATAATTTGTGTATTGTCTCATAGCTCTATTGATACAGTCCCTGAACATTATTATAAACTGTAAAGACTGGCTGGGATTCATGACATACTTAGAATATGCTGGAACAAGCCTTTATTTTTCTTTCTAACATATCTGGTGGCTTCCTTATCAAATATACAGCAGTTTTAACCCTTTAATGACTGGGAAATTTTATAATTTTTTTAATCTTAGCCACCCCAAAGCCATAACTTTTTTAATTTTCCATTCACATAACCAGCTGTATGAGAGATTTTTTTTTTGCCAGGACAAGATGCACTTTGTAATGCCACCATATATGGGTGCATAAAACTTGGTGGAAAGCAGGAAAAAAAATGTGGTGGAATTATATCAAATAAACCACAGTTTGTTAGTTTTTTTGTGTAAAAATTGAGCTGTAAGTTTCATTCGCTAGGTCAGTACAATTACGGCGATACCACATATATATATTTTTTTTGCACTTTTATGCTGAAAAAAATAAAAACCTTGAAAAAATGTTTTTAGGTTGCCATATTCTGACGCCTATAACTTTTTTGTAGTTATGCATACAGAGCTGTGTGAGGGCTCATGTTTTGTGGGGCAATCTATACTTTTCATTAATACCATTTTGTGGTGTGTGCGACTTTTTTAAATACATTTTTATTTAATTGTTTGCGGGAGGCAGAGCGACCAAAAATCGTGGAAATGGCCATTTTTACTTTTTTCCGTATAACCATTTTCCATATTGGAGAAATATTTTTATATTTTAATAGCATGCCCTTTTTCGCATGTGGCGATACTCATGATGTGTAATTATTTATTTTTAACTGTTTTTTTTATTACATTTTGGGAAAAGGATGGTTATATAATTTTTTTTAATAACATTTATTTGTTTTTACACTTTTTTATAGTTGCTATAGGGAAATATAACAAGCAATGATCAGATTGCTTGTCTTATAGACTGCAATGCATTAGGATTGGAGTTTACGGAAATGTAACTGTATTTCTATGGAGCCCTGCTACAAGCAGAGGCTCCATAGAAAGTAATAGACAGCAGCCTCCTATCACTCAGGAGGATACGGACTGCTGCATACAGTACACACTTCGGTCTGTTCCCTACCCCCAATCCTGGTTTTAGAGCATAATCAGCTGAGTAGATTGATATATATTTTTCTGGGAAAATATTCAGTAAAATTTGAAATTCATTCTAGGCTTTGAAGTCCAGGAGACGGTCCTATCAGTGATTGACAGCCTCCCCTCTATGACTGTGTATACAGAGATAGCTGTCAATCACTGATAGGACCGCCTGCTTGACTGAATGAGCAGGAGTTTAAATGAATGAAATACAAGTTATACAGAATTTTATCCCATAAAACTATATACCGTATTTTTCGCCCCATAAGACGCACTTTTTCTCCCCCCAAAATGGGGGAAAAATGCCCCTGCATCTTACGGGGCGAATGCTGGCAGTTTTACATCGCTGGCTGCGATGTACGGTATGCGAGAGCGGGGGGAGGGACTGGGAGGAGGAGTGGGGGCCGGCAATAGCGGCGGGGCGGTGCTGTCAGTGTACTATAGTCCCGCTCCCAATGATCCGGTATACTAATATAAAATGTCTTATTCAATTAATAGTTCTTAAACATGCCCCCTCACTCCTAATAGTACCTTACATCCTAACCGCTTCAGTAGAATGCAGGCAGGCCTAGCGGGCGGCAGCGTAACTCCCTGATGTCATGTGCCTGCGCCGTCTACTTTATGAATGAAGCAGGCAAGTGACGCCCGGCCTGCCTGTCTGGGTTGTACTGAAGCGGTTAGGATGTACGGTACTATTAGGAGTTGGGGGGCATGTTTAATAACTTTTAATTGAATAAGACATTATATTAGTATACTGGAGCGGCGGGGGGAATCTGTGGATGACATTTTTATGGGGGACATCTGTGGATGGCACAGTTAAGGGCTGGGGCGGTCTGTGGATGGCACAGTTAAGGGCTGGGGGGGTCTGTGGATGGCACTGTTATGGGTTGGGGGGTCTGTGGATGGCACATATATAACAGTGCCACCCACAGATCCCCCCCTGTAACAGTGCCACCCACAGATCCCCCCTGTAACAGTGCCACCCACAGATCCCCCCTGTAACAGTGCCATCCACAGATTCCCCCTGTAACAGTGCCATCCACACATCCCCCCTGTAAGTGCCAGCCACAGATCCCCCCTGTAACAGTGCCAGCCACAGATCCCCCTGTAACAATGCAAGCCACAGATCCCCCTGTAACAATGCAAGCCACAGATCCCCCTGTAACAATGCAAGCCACAGATCCCCCCATACCAGTGTCCGTCATCCACAGATCCCCCCCATAACAGTGTCCGTCATCCACAGATCCCCCATAACAGTGTCCGTCATCCATAGATCCCCCCATAAGTGTCCGTCATCCACAGATCCCCCCATAACAGTGTCTGTCATCCACAGATCCCCCCATAACAGTGTCTGTCATCCACAGGCCACCATTAGTTCCAAACCCACCAAAAGCACACCTTTTGGTTAAAAATATTTTTTTTCTTATTTTCCTCCCCAAAAACCTAGGTGCGTCTTATGGGCCGGTGCATCTTATAGGGCAAAAAATACGGTATCACTCTGTTCATCTCCTCCTGCTCTATAACATGCTGCCTTCAGCTTATAGCATTTTCATCATGATCGGTTCCCTTTAACCACCTCCCGACCGCTGTACGCACCGATGCGTCCGGGAGGTGGTTGATTAGTTCCTCCTGGACGCATCGGCGCGTCCTCTCGCGAGACGCGAGATTACGTCACAGCCGGCCCGCGCATGCGCATCGCGGGCCGGCATTTCGCAGAAGAGTATTTCGTCAGCAGCCTGCCGGCCACGATCATTGGCTGGCAGGCTGCTGATTTTTAAAAAAACCAATCAGCAGCCATATAACCCCACATATTAGTAAATATGATGGGGTTATATGGCTGCTGTGCTCCTCTGCTCCTTCTTTTGGTCGGTTGGTTCCAGCAGAGGAGCAGAGGAGCACATCATTACTGTGAGTACCCACCACACCACATTTGGCCCCCAGATCACCCCAATTAACCCTTTGATCACCCCTTTTATCCCCCCCTGTCAATCACTAGTGAAAGGAAAAAAGTGATCAGTGCAAACTGTCACTTTTTTTTTTCACTGTTATTGACCGTTAGGTTTTAGGTATAGTTTAGGTCCCTTGGTTAGGTAGTTAGCGATCAGTTAGCGCCCAGCCCACCGCACCGCAGTCCGTTATTCGCTGATTAGCGTATCGCTAATCAGCATTTGTACTTTTATAGTATCTGGAAGTGATCAAAACTGATCACGGTCAGATCTATAATTGTACTAGTGTCACTTTAGTTCGCCCTCCACCCAAAACGCAGTGTTTGCCCGATCAGGCCTGATCGGTCGCCCACACGTGCGTACACCCACGCCCGCCCCACCGCAGTGACAAAAAATTTTTATTTTTTTTGATCGCTGCACATTCACTTTACACGCACTGCGGCGATAAAAAAATCAGTTTTGATATTTTTTATCAACCGCAGCGGCCTCCGGTACTTCGCTAGCCTCCCATTTGTAAGACAGGCTTGCTTTTTTTTTTCTTGGGTAGTCTCAGGGAATACCCCGAAATTTAGTTGCCCACATGTCTAACAGGGGGTATTCTTCTGAAGAGGCCTACAGGCTTCTGACCCAGTCGGATGAGGAGTGGGAACCCTCATCTGATGAATCCAGCGGGTCAGAATACGAACCTGTAGAAAGCAGTGGCTCTCTGACCCAAAGTTCGGACGAGGAGGCTGAGGTCCCTGATAGCACCAGGCGTACCCGGCCCCGTGTCGCTAGACCGCAGGTTGCGCAGGATCCGCTTCAAGAGCAGCAGAGTGGGGCTGGTGCTGTCGGATTACGTGGTGAGACTAGTATACATACTAGTCGCGCGGGCTTCCCCCAACGGCTCGTTACCACCCGTCTTGCAAGGGGGCAGAGGGCCGCACTGTGTAACGAAGAACTGCTCGCGGTGAAATGGAGAGACAAGCGTGACGTTTACATGCTCTCCTCCATTCACGCAGACACGACAATACAAATTGAGCGAGCAACCCGTGTCATTGAAAAGCCCCTCTCAGTCCACGACTATAACCTCCACATGGGAGGGGTCGACTTCAATGACCAGATGTTGGCTCCGTATTTAGTTTCCCGACGCACCAGACGCTGGTATAAGAAGGTGTCTGTATATTTAATTCAATTGGCTCTGTACAATAGTTTTGTTCTCTACAGTAAGGCTGGGAGAACTGGATCCTTCCTCAAATTTCAGGAAGAGATCATCGCGAACCTCCTGTATCCAGGAGGTTCCGTGGCCCCATCCACCAGTGTAGTTAGCCGTCTACACGAGCGACACTTCCCCAGTGTCGTTGCTGGTACCTCAAACCGACCTCCACCCCGAAAAAAATGTCGTGTCTGTAGCAGGAGTGGAATAAGGCTATTTCTGTCCTGACTGTCCCGACCACCCTGCCCTATGCTTAGGGGAGTGTTTCCGAAAGTACCACACACAGGTACACCTAGCATAGGGATCACATCTCACCAGGATAGGCACACAGGGCTATTAGGGCCCATTCACTCACAGCTGCTGCAAACGTCTCCTTTCACATGGGACAAAGTGCATAACGCACTTCGCCACATCTTTGGGCGATTTGCGCTTTGCACATTGACCCATGGGGAAGGAGAGGTTTGTTCTATAAAGGTAAAAAAACAAAAAAAAAAACAAAAAAAAAAAACAGGTAAGCAAACAGGTTAATGTTTAGTTCCAAAAGTTAAAGTTACATGTTCTGTTCCAAAGTTAATAAAATTATTGCGTTGTGGCCTGCTTTTTTCATTTTTTTTTTTTTTTGTCTTTTTACCTTCCAGGTGGACCAACCGATCTACTAGCTGCAGCACCGATGTGCATTCTGACAGAAGCATTGCGCTGCTGTCAGATTACACGCAAGTCGGTGTATGCGGCGCTGCAAGACGGGATTTTCTCCTCTGCAGTGACAGATACGTTTGCCGAGGCATACGAGCTGAGGAGGAGGCGGCGTTCCTATGCTTTGGCAAGCACTTTGTATGTGTATATATATATATATATATACAGACGTGGACAAAATTGTTGGTACCCTTTGGTCAATGAAAGAAAAAGTCACAATGGTCACAGAAATAACTTTAATCTGACAAAAGTAATAATAAATTAAAATTCTATAAATGTTAACCAATGAAAGTCAGACATTGTTTTTCAACCATGCTTCAACAGAATTATGTAAAAAAATAAACTCATGAAACAGGCATGGACAAAAATGATGGTACCCCTAGAAAACACAGAACATAATGTGACCAAAGGGACATGTTAATTCAAGGTGTGTCCACTAATTAGCATCACAGGTGTCTACAACCTTGTAATCAGCCATTGGGCCTATATATATGGCTCCAGGTAATCACTGTGTTGTTTGGTGATATGGTGTGTACCACACTCGACATGGACCAGAGGAAGCAAAGGAAAGAGCTGTCTCAAGAGATCAGAAAGAAAATTATAGACAAGCATGTTAAAGGTAAAGGCTATAAGACCATCTCCAAGCAACTAGATGTTCCTGTGAGTACAGTTGCACATATTATTCATAAGTTTAAGATCCATGGGACTGTAGCCAACCTCCCTGGACGTGGCCGCAGGAGGAAAATTGATGACAAATCTAAGAGACGGATAATCCGAATGGTAACAAAAGAGCCTAGAAAGACTTCTAAAGAGATTCAAGGTGAACTTCATGCTCAAGGAACATCAGTGTCAGATCGCACCATCCGTCGTTGTTTGAGCCAAAGTGGACTACATGGGAGACGACCAAGGAGGACACCATTGTTGAAAACGAATCATAAAAAAGCAAGACTGGAATATGCCAAACTACATGTTGACAAGCCACAAAGCTTCTGGGAGAATGTCCTGTGGACAGATGAGACAAAAATCGAAGTTTTTGCCAAGGCACATCAGCTGTATGTTCACAGACGAAAAAATGAAGCATATCAAGAAAAGAACACTGTCCCTACTGTGAAACATGGAGGAGGCTCTGTTATGTTCTGGGGCTGCTTTGCTGCGTCTGGCACAGGGTGTCTTGAATCTGTGCAGGGTACAATGAAATCTCAAGACTATCAAGGAATTCTAGAGAGAAATGTACTAGCCAGTGTCAGAAAGCTTGGTCTCAGTCGCAGGTCATGGGTCTTGCAACAGGACAATGACCCAAAACACACCGCTAAAAACACCCAAGAATGGCTAAGAGGAAAAAATTGGACTATTCTAAAGTGGCCTTCTATGAGCCCTGACCTCAATCCTATTGAGCATCTTTGGAAGGAGCTGAAACATGCAGTCTGGAAAAGGCACCCTTCAAACCGGACACAACTGGAGCAGTTTGCTCATGAGGAGTGGGCCAAAATACCTGCTGAGAGGTGCAGATGTCTCATTGACAGTTACAGGAAGCGTTTGATTGCAGTGATTGCCTCAAAAGGTTGCGCAACAAAATATTAAGTTAGGGGTACCATCATTTTTGTCCATGCCTGTTTCATGAGTTTATTTTTTTACATAATTCTGTTGAAGCATGGTTGAAAAACAATGTCTGACTTTCATTGGTTAACATTTATAGAATTTTAATTTATTATTACTTTTGTCAGATTAAAGTTATTTCTGTGACCATTGTGACTTTTTCTTTCATTGACCAAAGGGTACCAACAATTTTGTCCACGTCTGTATATATATATATATATATATATATAAAAAATCCCGGCAATGATTTATTCATCCACATCGATTGATGCGAATGGAGAAATCTGGTTTGCCAGGGCATACGAGCTTAGTGGGTATGGATGTAGGGCGGAGCTCCTATGTCCTGGCAGACGCCTTTCCCCTCCATTTTTTTTTTTTTTTGGCAGAGATTTTTTCATCCACATTGATCGATGCGAATGAAGAAATCTGTGCCGTTCATTTTTTTTCTTTCAGCCCAGAGGCTGAACGGAAAAAAAAATCTCATTACCTGTATGCTCAATATAAGGAGAATAGCAGAAACTCCTAATGCTGGCCATACATGTAATGATTGCGGAGACCCTCAAATGCCAGGGCAGTACAAACACCCCACAACTGACCCCATTTTGGAAAGAAGACACCCCAAGGTATTTGCTGAGGGGCATATTGAGTCCATGAAAGATTGAAATTTTTGTCCTAAGTTAGCGGAAAGTGAGACTTTGTGAGAAAAAACAAAAAAAAATCAATTTCCGCTAACTTATGCGAAAAAAAAAAAAATTCTATGAACTTGCCAGGCCCCTCATTGGATACCTTGGGGTGTCTTCTTTCCAAAGTGGGGTCACATGTGGGGTATTTATACTGCCCTGGCTTTTTAGGGGCCCTAAAGCGTGAGAAGAAGTCTGGGATCCAAATGTCTAAAAATGCCCTCCTAAAAGGAATTTGGGCCCCTTTGCGCATCTAGGCTGCAAAAAAGTGTGACACATCTGGTATCGCCGTACTCAGAAGAAGTTGGGGAATGTGTTTTGGGGTGTCATTTTACATATACCCATGCTGGGTGAGATAAATATCTTGGTCAAATGCCAACTTTGTATAAAAAAATGGGAAAAGTTGTCTTTTGCCAACATATTTCTCTCACCCAGCATGGGTATATGTAAAATGACACCCCAAAACACATTCCCCAACTTCTCCTGAGTACGGCGATACCAGATGTGTCACACTTTTTTGCTGCCAAGGTGGGCAAAGGGGCACATATTCCAAAGTGCACCTTTCGGATTTTGCAGGCCATTTTTTACACATTTTGATTGCAAAGTACTTCTCACACATATGGGCCCCTAAATTGCCAGGGCAGTATAACTACCCCACAAGTGACCCCATTTTGGAAAGAAGACACCCCAAGGTGTTCTGTGAGGGGCATGGCGAGTTCCTAGAATTTTTTATTTTTTGTCGCAAGTTAGTGTAATATGAGACTTTGTAAGAAAAAAAAAAAAAAAAAAAACATCATCATTTTCCGCTAACTTGTGACAAAAAAAAAAAAATTCTAGGAACTCGCAGTGCCCCTCACGGAATACCTTAGGGTGTCTTCTTTCCAAAATGGGGTCACTTGTGGCGTAGTTATACTGCCCTGGCAATTTAGGGGCCCAAATGTGTGAGAAGTACCTTGCAATCAAAATGTGTAAAAAATGCCCTGCAAAATCCGAAAGGTGCACTTTGGAATATGTGCCCCTTTGCCCACCTTGGCAGCAAAAAAGTGTGACACATCTGGTATCGCCGTACTCAGGAGAAGTTGGGGAATGTGTTTTGGGGTGTCATTTTACATATACCCATGCTGGGTGAGAAAAATATCTTGGTCAAATGCCAACTTTGTATAAAAAAATGGGAAAAGTTGTCTTTTGCCAAGATATTTCTCTCACCCAGCATGGGTATATGTAAAATGACACCCCCAAAACACATTCCCCAACTTCTCCTGAGTACGGCGATACCACATGTGTGACACTTTTTTGCTGCCAAGGTGGGCAAAGGGGCGCATATTCAAAAGTGCACCTTTTGGATTTCACCGGTCATTTCTTACACATTTTGATTGCAAAGTTCTTCTCACACATTTGGGCCCCTAAATTGCCAGGGCAGTATAACTACCCCACAAGTGACCCCATTTTGGAAAGAAGACACCCCAAGGTATTCTGTGAGGGGCATGGTGAGTTCCTAGAATTTTTTATTTTTTGTCGCAAGTTAGTGGAATATGAGACTTTGTAAGGAAAAAAAAAATAAAATAAATCATCATCATTTTCCGCTAACTTGTGACAAAAAATAAAAAGTTCTATGAACTCACTATGCCCATCAGCGAATACCTTAGGGTGTCTACTTTCCGAAATGGGGTCATTTGTGGGGTTTTTCTACTGTTTGGGCATTGTAGAACCTCAGGAAACATGACAGGTGCTCAGAAAATCAGAGCCGTTTCAAAAAGCGGAAATTCACATTTTTGTACCATAGTTTGTAAATGCTATAACTTTTACCCAAACCATTTTTTTTTGCCCAAACATTTTTTTTTTATCAAAGACATGTAGAACTATAAATTTAGCGAAAAATTTATATATGGATGTCGTGCAGCATCTACAGCAGTTGCTTGTGCTCTGCATTGCTTTGGCGAACATTTCCTAGGCTAATGTACATGCCCAAGAGCAGCCAAGTTGGGAGATGCCGCTCATGCTTCTGTGGTCCCGGCCAGTATGGGCAAGAAAAGAGTAACAGAGACACCGCGCAAGTGCGGCCACCACTAGGGTATCGCAGCTGTGGTCAGACTCATAACCCCTGATAATGAGCTATAAAGGAAACAAAATTTATGAATAGGGAGAGGAAGGGGCCATTATTGGACTAAACAGATAGAAAGCAACTTAGTGAAATGGGACAACCCCTTTAAAGAGGCTCTGTCACCAGGATTAACCCTATTAGACCATACATACTGCCTGGTAGGGCTCATCATGCTAATTATGTATAATAAATAGCTGCAGAGATATCAGTGTTTTTATTTATATGTAAATGAACAATTTGGGCACTCAGAGGCAGGGCTGAATATTCTGAGCAATGCTCTGTAACACCCCCTGTGCTCTGCGCACACCCCTCTCCCCATTGACTTACCGGGCTAGACAGCAGGCTGATGGCAGAGCTGTGTCCTGGCTTATACATATCTACTGCATATATGTGTATTATACACACTATGTACTATAGCTTCACCACACTCAGAAAGCTAATCTTCATATTACTGCTTTATTCACAGCATAATATATGATTATAAAGTCACTGGTACTATTTGTTAGCTTATAAGTATAGAAAAACCATTTATCTCCATGTGGTAATTCTATAGCTTAGAGCTTAAACTATTAGTTTTGCATGTAGAGATCCAAGATTTGACTCTCAAGATAAACTTTGAAGTTTTTTTCTTCAGATATTTTTTCTTCAGATAATTTAATTTGAAGTCAGTTTTGATAGAGTCTGCGATGTACTTCATGCCACATTTATCAAATGTCACAGGCTGATAAATTTGGCTTGTCCTTAAACCTAACACTTCTGTCTAGAGAAGCTCCTCCAGTTTTCCTACTCCATCGTCCTCCTGGAGTGAGATTGCGACTTTTTAAAAAGTCTCAGTGATAAATCTGGAGTAAAACTCATTAACATAGCTAACCACAGCCACTTTTCCACCCATATTACAAAACTGGAGTGAGTGGTTTAAAAATGCAAAAACTAGCTAAATTTTGTGTCATGGTCTTACCTTCTCACTGTTCTCCTTCGTTTGACATGTGCTGGCGGCCATCTTGGTTTCTGGGTTTCTTGTAGCCTCCCACCCTGCGGCTCCTCCTTCCCACTGGGAGGAGCTGGATGCCTAGCTCATATATATAGAAGGTCTGTGGCTTCAGTTCCTTGCTTGGTCCTCCTGTGTGCACATGCTTCAAAGACTGCTGCTGCTTCTGGTTCCTGATCCTGGCCTCGTCTGACTACCCCGTTGGTTCCCGATCCTGGCTTCGTCTGACTACCCCGTTGGTTCCTGATCCTGGCTACGTCTGACTACCCTCCTGGTTCCTGACCTCCGTCTACGCAAGACCCTGCTTCAGTTTAGCCATCCGTTTGGACTTTAGCTACGGCTTGATTTTCAATAAAGCCTTCTTATTCCACCTATCTCTGTTGTACGTCTGGTTCATGGTTCCATGACATTAGGACCAAGCCATGAATTCTGACGGTACAGGGCCATCCTCGCTACCTACGCTGGTTGCCAGACTTGATCAGCAGGATCACCTGTTGGGTCGGTTCGCTGTGGCGTTACAAACCCTGCTTGAACGCACGGCTCATTTAGCTTCCGTTGCCGATGGGTCGGTTGTCGCTCCTGGGCCCGCTCCTACTGCCGCTCCGGTTGTTGCGCCAGAGTCTACCCCGACACCTGTTGCTGCACCTGCGGTGTTTCGGGGTATGACCGGTTCTGCCCCCCTTCCACAGTGCTTTGGGGGAGAGCCAACTCAGTGCCGAGGTTTCCTTAACCAGGTGGCCATTTATTTCGAGTTGCTGCCACATGCCTTTCCTACTGAGAGATCAAAGGTGGGCTTCTTGATCTCGCTGCTCTCGGACAAGGCCTTGGCCTGGGCCAGCCCTTTATGGGAGAACAACAATCCGGTGGTTGCCGAGTTTTCCGGTTTTGTTGCTTCTCTTCGGAAGGTATTCGATGTGCCGGCTCGTGCTGCCTCTGCTGCGAAGCTCCTTATGTCCATCAGACAGGGTTCACGATCCGTAGCTGAATACGCCATTGAGTTTCGTACCCTGGCAGCAGAGGTGGGCTGGAATAATGAGGCTCTGGTCGCTGCTTTCTCTCATGGTCTCTCGGATGCCTTGAAGGATGAGATTGCAGCCAAGGACCTACCAGTGGAGCTCGAGTCCCTTATTTCTTTCCTGATTTTGATTGACACCAGACTCAGGGAGAGACCTTCCTTTAAGGAGAGCCTGCGGAGGCCTTCTAACAGATTGGCGCCTACGTTTGCTGTCCCACCCGTGCCTCCCTCTCCTCCCACGCCTCCTGGGGATGACTGGTCTGGGGGTCAACCCATGCAGCTGGGGGTTGCTCGCCTGTCCGAGGGGGAGAGGGTACTCCGGAGACGCGAGGGCCGATGCATGTACTGTGGTCTCGGTGGGCATTTTCGGTTGGCATGCCCGAACCGTCCGGGAAACGCTCGCACCTGAGATCCTGTCGGGGGCAGATCTTGGGTGGAGTCTCCTCGTCCCCGGTTTCCCGTGTTGACAAACCACTGATTACTGTTGTCCTCTCCTGGGTCGGGGGCTCGGTGACGACCCAGGCGTTGGTGGACTCTGGTGCTGGTGGCTTGTTCATTGATAGTGTGTTCGCCGCCGCCAATTCCATTCCTCTGCAGCCTCGAGGTTCCCCACTGGCTCTTGAGGCGATAGACGGCAGACCCCTTCTGCCGCCACACGTGACTCAGGAGACCCTTCCAGTGGGGATGGTCATTGGTGCCGTTCACAGAGAGTCGGTCTGTCTCCAGGTTATTTCGTCTCCACACTACTCGGTGGTCTTGGGGTACCCCTGGCTCCAGAAGCATAATCCGACTTTCGATTGGAGATCGGCCGAGATCCTCTCGTGGTCACCGCAGTGTGGGGCTAGTTGCATCCATGGGCCTGTCAAGTTGCTGTGTACTTCCTCGGACTCTCTGTTGCCTCCTGAATACGAGGAGTACCGGGATGTATTCGATAAGGTGCGTGCGGTTGCCCTACCTCCGCACCGCCCATACGATTGTGCCATAGAGTTACAATCTGGTGCCGTTCCTCCTCGTGGCAAAGTCTATCCACTGTCGGTAGCGGAGAATGAGGCCATGGAGGAGTACGTGAGGGAGGCGCTTTCACGCGGACATATTCGCAAATCCTCGTCCCCGGCAGGGGCTGGATTTTTCTTTGTGAAAAAGAAGGGCGGTGAGTTGAGGCCTTGTATCGACTACAGGGGTCTCAATCGCATCACGATCAAGAACGCTTACCCGATACCCTTGATTTCCGAGCTGTTCGATCGCCTCAAAGGGGCCACGGTCTTTACCAAACTCGACCTGAGGGCGGCATATAACCTGGTAAGGATCAAGGCGGGCGATGAGTGGAAGACCGCGTTTAACACCAGGACCGGTCATTATGAATCCTTGGTTATGCCCTTTGGGTTGTGCAATGCGCCCGCAGTCTTCCAGGAATTCATCAACGATGTTTTCCGTGACCTGTTGCAGCAGTGTGTGGTGGTCTATTTGGATGACATCTTGGTATATTCTGCATCCATGGAGGCCCACATTCTGGATGTCAGACGAGTGTTGCAACGCTTACGAGAGAACAAGCTGTTCGGTAAGCTTGAGAAATGCGAATTTCACCGATCCCAGGTAACCTTCTTAGGTTACATCATTTCCGCTGAGGGCTTCTCCATGGATCCTGAGAAGGTTTCGGCTGTCTTACAGTGGCCCCAGCCCAGTGGGCTTCGTGCCCTGCAGCGCTTTTTGGGCTTCGCCAATTATTATCGGAAGTTCATCAGGGACTTTTCCATGCTAGCCAAGCCTCTCACGGATCTGACCAGGAAGGGCAGTAATCCTCAGGTCTGGCCGCTCGAGGCCATCCGAGCTTTTGAGGCTCTAAAGTCCGCCTTTGTGTCGGCTCCGATTCTGTCGCATCCCAACCCTGGGTTGCCTTTTGTCCTTGAGGTGGACGCATCTGAGACGGGAGTAGGCGCCCTCCTGTCTCAGCGTAGAACACCAGAGGGTCCTCTGCTTCCTTGTGGGTTTTACTCCCGGAAACTGTCTTCCGCGGAGTGCAACTATCAGATTGGTGACAGGGAGTTATTGGCCATCGTGCAGGCCCTTAAAGAATGGAGGCACTTGCTCGAGGGCTCGGTGGTTCCGGTTCTTATCCTGACGGACCACAAGAATCTGACCTACCTCTCTGAGGCCAAGAGATTGACACCACGTCAGGCCAGATGGGCTCTGTTCTTGTCACGTTTTAATTACGTGGTCTCCTACCTACCCGGCTCCAAGAACATCAGAGCGGATGCCTTATCACGGCAGTACTCCGAGCTGTCCGGGGAGGAGTCGATTCCGACTACGGTCATACCCCCGAATCAGATCCTGGCTGCTATTCGCACCAGCCTGACCTCTCCTCTGGGTGAGCAGATTTTGGCGGCTCAATCTGGTGCTCCCTCTGGGAGACCCAACGGCAGATGTTTTGTGCCTGAGGAGTTGCGCACTCGGTTGTTGCGAACCTACCATAACTCCAAGGCCGCGGGGCACCCTGGAAAGAATCAGCTGTCCTGGGCGGTTTCACGTCTGTTCTGGTGGCCTTCTCTACGTTCCGACATCGCCGCATATGTAGCGGCATGCTCCGTTTGTGCCCAGAGTAAGTCCCCTCGGCACCTTCCGTTGGGCCTTTTGCAACCCATAGCCACCGGGGAGCGTCCATGGTCACACCTGGGGATGGATTTCATTGTGGACCTTCCTGCATCCCGAGGCCATACGGTCATTCTCATGATTGTGGATCGGTTTTCCAAAATGTGCCACTGTGTTCCTCTCAAGAAGTTACCCTCTGCACAAGAGTTGGCCTCGATTTTTGCCAGGGAGGTCTTCCGGTTGCACGGTTTGCCCAAGGAGATTGTGTCGGATCGGGGGAGTCAGTTTGTGTCCAGGTTCTGGCGCGCCTTTTGCTCCCAGTTGGGGATTCATCTCTCTTTCTCCTCGGCCTACCACCCTCAGTCCAATGGGGCCGCAGAACGATCCAATCAGGCCTTGGAGCAATTCCTTCGTTGCTATGTCTCCGATCACCAAGACAATTGGGTTGACCTCCTGCCTTGGGCTGAGTTTGCCAGGAACACGGCGGTGAACTCTTCCTCTGGGACGTCTCCCTTCATGGCCAATTATGGGTTCCAACCTGCCGTGTTACCGGAGGTATTCTCTCCCCAGGATACTCCGGCTGTGGAGGATCACCTTTCCGTCCTACGTACTTCTTGGGTACAGATCCAGAGGTCCCTTGAGGTCTCTGCGCAACGCCAGAGACTCCAGGCTAATCGCAGACGAGCGCCCGCTCCTTCCTACCAGGTCGGAGACCGTGTATGGTTGTCCACCCGCAACCTCAACCTTCGAGTGCCCACTCCCAAGCTGGCGCCTCGCTTTGTTGGTCCCTTCCGAGTGCTTCACAGGGTAAACCCGGTAGCCTATGCCCTTGCGCTTCCTCCTGGCATGCGGATCTCCAACGTGTTTCATGTCTCCCTGTTGAAGCCATTGGTGTGTAATCGTTTCACTTCCTCGGTTCCTCGGCCCCGTCCGGTCCAAGTGGGCAATCGTGAGGAATATGAGGTGAGCAATATCCTGGACTCACGCCTGGTCCGCGGTCGGTTGCAGTTTTTGGTCCATTGGCGTGGTTATGGTCCAGAGGAGCGTTCCTGGGTTCCCTCCACAGATGTCCATGCTCCTGCGTTGCTCCGAGTCTTCCACGCACGCTTCCCTCTGAAACCGTTCCTTACTCCGCGGAGGAGGGGCCCTTGAGGGGGAGGTACTGTCATGGTCTTACCTTCTCACTGTTCTCCTTCGTTTGACATGTGCTGGCGGCCATCTTGGTTTCTGGGTTTCTTGTAGCCTCCCACCCTGCGGCTCCTCCTTCCCACTGGGAGGAGCTGGATGCCTAGCTCATATATATAGAAGGTCTGTGGCTTCAGTTCCTTGCTTGGTCCTCCTGTGTGCACATGCTTCAAAGACTGCTGCTGCTTCTGGTTCCTGATCCTGGCCTCGTCTGACTACCCCGTTGGTTCCCGATCCTGGCTTCGTCTGACTACCCCGTTGGTTCCTGATCCTGGCTACGTCTGACTACCCTCCTGGTTCCTGACCTCCGTCTACGCAAGACCCTGCTTCAGTTTAGCCATCCGTTTGGACTTTAGCTACGGCTTGATTTTCAATAAAGCCTTCTTATTCCACCTATCTCTGTTGTACGTCTGGTTCATGGTTCCATGACATTTTGTGAGAGTGTAAAAAGTCAAAATTTTTTGCGCAAGTGGCTAAATTTGGCACAAGTGACTGCAAAAAAGTGGCAAAAGATGTATTTTGCAACTTTTTGATGCCAGAATTCTGGAGTTAACGTATGATAAATCAGGGCCTATTTCCTCATTATATTGAGAATAATGTTTTTTAGAAAGCTAATAAATATCACTAGTTTCTTTATGATCATATTTTGTGTCTGTGAATAAATAGGTAATAGGTCTTAACAAAAAACAAAACACTATTCTTAATATAATATTGCTTTATTATTATTAACCCCTTCAGTCTTGAGCCACTTCTCCTCCTAAATCGCAAGCCGATTTTTGAAAATCTGTCACTTTATGTGGTAATAACTTTGGAATGATTTTACGTATCCAAACCATTCTGAGACTGTTTTCTCGTGAAACATTGAACTTCATTTGAGTCAATATATTTCACCTTTATTTATGAAAAATCCCAAAATTGAAATTTCTCTGCTTTTAAAACAGAAAGTGATACCTCATAAAATAGTTATTAGTTAACATTCCCCATATGTCTACTTTATGTTGGCATCATTTTGTAAATGTCATTTTATTTTATTAGGATGTTAGAAGGCTTAGAAGTTTAGAAAAAATGTAAAAAATTTTGACAAAATGTACAATACCATTTTTTTTTTAGCAACAATTCAGTTATAAAGTGATTTAGTGGGGCTTACGTAATGTGGCGGTAAACTGCTCTATGGGCAGGTGGCATTGGTCAGAAGGAAATGATCGCCATATGGATTTTGGAAGCAGATTTTGCTATAATGTTTTTTAGGTACTATTTTGTAATTGAAGAGATCCTGATGTACCCCTACAGTGGAAACCCTCAAAAAGTGACCCTATTTTGGAAACTACAACCATTAAAGAATATATTTAGGGGGGTACTGACCACTTTGACCCCCAAAGTGTTTTACGGAATTTGAAAACACTTGGTTGTGATAATGAAAAGTTTAATTTCTTCCAATAAAATGTTGCTTTAGCCCCAAATTTTTCCTTTTAACAGGGGTAGCAGGAGAATAAGCACCCCATAATGTGTTAGCGATTTTCTCCTGAATACGGCAACACCCCATATGTGGTGGTAAACTGCTGTGGGGGGCACATGGCAGGACTCAGAAGGGAAGGAGCGCCATATGGCTTTTGCAGTACAGATTTTGATGGATTGGTTTATGGGTGCCATTGGATTTTTATTTTTTTAAGTGAATGTCTTATGTGGGGGCTCATTTTTTGCGGGATGAGGTGACGTTTTAATTGGTACCATTTTGGAGTACATAAGACTTTTTGATTGCTTGGTATTACACTTTTTATACAGCAAGGTGAAAAAAAATTGCTGTTTTGGCATAGTTTTTTACATTTTTCTTTTGCAGCATTCACCTGAGGGGGCATATAATGTGATATTTTTATAGAGCAGGTTGTTACGGACGTGGCGATACCTAATATGTCTATAATTTTTATTTTTGCTAAGTTTTACACAATGAAAGCCTTTTTGAACAGAATAAAATCTTGTTTTTCTGTTGCCATTTTATGAGAGCCATATTTTTTTTATTTTTTGGCCAATTGTCCTAAATAGGTCTCATTTTTTGCGGGATTAGAGGACGGTCTAGTTGGTACCATTTTGGGCTAAATACACCTTTTTGATCGCTTGCTGTTACACTTTTTGTGAGGCAAGGTGACCAGAAAATTGCTGTTTTGACACCGTTTTTATACTATAATTTTTACTGCCTTCACCTGGTGTGAGGTGGATCATGTGATATTTTTATAGAGCTTGTCGATACAGATGCGGAGAAAACTAATATGTCTACTTTTCTCTTTTTCCCTGTTTAAAAAAAAATTAAATATAACTTTATTTTGGGAAAAGGACACAATTTTTTTTTTTTACTTGAAGCTTTTAATTTTTTTTGTAAAACTTTATTTTTATTACTTCTTTTTTAACTTTATTTTTTGTCCCACTCTGCGACTTCAACTTTTGGGGTTCTGATCCCCTGTACAATGCATTACAATACTTCCGTATTGTAATGCATTGGCTGTAAGTGTATTACCAGTGTAATACACTTACAGCTTCCTGCCTGTGAGATCCAGGGGCCTGGATCTCACAGGCTAACAGGGATGGCAGCCACGATGCCTAATTAAGGCATCGGGTCCCCGTCACAGCAGCACGGGGACCCGATGGACACCCCGCACCCGGCAGGATACAGCACGTGCCGTGGTCAGTGCTGACCGCGGCAGTGCAAGGGTTAATGCGCTGGCATCACTGATGCCGGTGCATACAGCAGGGGTCCGACTATCAGTGACTGCCGGACCCCTGCAGCTGATCGGGTGGGAGTAGCTCCTGTGGCCGCCCGATCAGAGCGCTGTAGCTGTACGGCGCTGGGATTTGTGACCGCGTTTCCAGCAACGTACATGTACAGCGCTGGTATCCTATGGGTTAATGACATATTATTTATTATAGTATATCCTATTAATATGGTCTTTAAGAAAAAAGAAAAAAAAATTATTGAAAAAAAAACCATATGTCTTTCTGGGGACTTCCACCTGGGGTGTCTAGATGCAAAGCCATTAGTGTAACCTCTAAGCTATAACATTTCCACATAGGGACATTGCCACATGGTTTTTCTATACTTAGAAGCTATCACCTAGTACTGCGATCTGTATGATCATATATTGTGTCTGTGGATAAAGCAGTGATATGTATATCAGCTTTCTGAGCAAATCTCAGTGTGGTGAAGCTATAGCACACTGTGTGTATGATACACATATATACAGTAGATATGTATAATCCAGGACACAGCTCTGTATACAGTGACTAATCAACTTTTTCAGGGGTCCCATAAAAATAGTGATTCTTGCTAATATGGAACTGCATACACACTTGAGAGAGGGGAATCAATGTATAAGCCATGTAAAATAGCGGTGGGAGTGCAGACTTACAGTGAGATAAGTTGGTTTGCAGATCTGTGAAGAGGCAGTGAATCTAGCAAGTCTCCTCATCAGCTACTCCAGAACACGCCCACACTTCCTCCTGCTGGACCATGCCTAACCACAGTGGAATAATGAGACCCCTAGTGGTCATATCTTTGCAGCTTATGTTTGATTGGATGCCAACAAATAATTTCAATAAAGTGATTGACAGATCGGATAATAAGACCCCTTCCTAAGAAATAAAAATACATTATTGTATTGTACAGTGACTCTTTCAAGACAACAGAATAGCCCTCAGACATCTGTAATTAGATGAAGATACAGTAAATTAGTGCCCCCCCCCCTTACTATAGTGGTGCCCATGTACTCTTTAATAAAATAAAAAAAGACTACTTAGAGTACTCTTTGTCATATGTTTTATGTAAAAAAAAAAAAATCCAAGCTCTTTTTTTTTCTTGTCCATTAGTGTCAGACAACCCACCAGTAAGCTACAGGTCTACCTATTGTTTGGTAGTGATTTTCTCTAGCTATGTGATTCAAAAGACAAATACACAGTAAACCTAAAAGTCTATTTTCTAGGGCTCAATAAAATTTAAATTTTCTTTAAAGACTGATAGGAGTTTTGAACCAAAGATCACTGCATGTGAGGCAAGCGTCTAAACCACTAAGCTATAGCTTCAGACAACAAACTAAAGGATTTTCTTTATCTATGTGATGGAGCAGATTAAAAGTACAATGAAGCTAAAAGTCAATGCAACACTGATTAGTGAGAAGAGAGAAGTCAGACATCAGGGTCACACATCACTTGAATTTGTCTCTTTTCTAGATCTCAATAAAATGTACATTTTCTTTAAAGACTGATAGGAGTTTTGAACCAAAGAACACTGCATGCGAGGCAAGCATCTAAAACACAGAGCTACAGCTTCAGGCAGCAAACTGAAGGATTTTCTTCATATAACTTATTCTCACTAAGTTTCACGATAAGTCAAATATCAGAGTCAGGATCAGGGGTCAGACTGGCATTATTCTGATACTTGACAACGATATCTGACCATGTCCTAAAATGAACACTGTACTCCAGAGATGTTTAATTGGGTTCAAGTTAGTGCTCTGGCTGGGCAACTCAAGGACATACATGTAGTTGTCCCTAAGCCCCTCTTGAACATTCACCTCACCATATCTCTGTACTTTGCTCCAATCAGCTCCCCCTGACCCAGCCACTGAAAAACACCGGATGGTATTGGGCAATGCCTGGGTTCCTCCAGACATGATGCTTAGAATTGAGACCAAAAAGTTCAATCTTGGTTTCATCAGACCAGAGAATCTCACAGTCTGACAGTCCTTAAAGGGATTCTGTAATAGGGCAGTTAGTGGAGGTTCGAGCGAAGTGCTCCGGCTGGCGCATGCGCACTTCGCTAAACGAGGCCGCTGCCAGTAGTCCGCATGGGCGCATCAGGTTATACCTAGTGAGCACGCGCGGGATCTGGCTGAATCGAGCGGACGTACGAGAGGCGGCGTTGAATTGAGGTAGGCGGATCGAAAGAAAGGGAGGGCGGCGATTTCAGCATTGAAGGCGGCGCTGGGCACCTTTCACCATGAGACGTCCCCTTGGACACATTTCGAAGTGATTGGCAGGTGATATAAACCTCTTTTTTATGAATATAGAGCCACAGGGGCATTTAATAAACTCATTTTAGGACTCAGTGTTTTACAAGGGACATCGCCATATGTTTAGCTTATAGGACCAATTTCTCATGACAGAATCCCTTTAAGGTGCTTTTTTTTTGCAAACTCCAGGTGGGCTTTCAAGTGTCTTTTACTGACAAGAGGCTTCTTTCTGGCCACTCTACCATAAAGCGCAGATTGCTGGAGTGCTGCAGTGATGGTTGACCTTCAGAGAGTTTGTTCCATGTGCACAGAGGATCTTTGGATCACAGCCAGAGAGAGCATTAGGTTCTCGGCTACTTCTCTAAGGCTACTTTCACACTAGCGTTTCGGCAGGGTTCAGCAAAAACGCTTCTGTTACTGATAATACAACCATCTGCACCTGTTATGAACGGATCCTGCTGTATTATCTTTAACATAGCCAAGACGGCTCTGTCATGAACTCCATTGAAAGTCAATGGGGGACGGATCCGTTTTCTATTGTCAGATTGTGCCAGAGAAAACGGATCCGTCCCCATTGACTTGCATTAGGGGTCATGACAGATCCGTTTTGCTCCGCATCCCAGGATGGAGAGCAAACTATAACATGTTGCGGTTTGCTCTCCGGTATGGGAACGCAACTGAACGGAACGAAATGCATTTTGGAGCATTTCGTTCTGTTCAGTTCAGTTTTGTCCCCATTGACAATGAATAAGGACAAAACTGAAGCGTTTTTTTCCGGTATTGAGCCCCTATGACGGATCTCAATACCGGAAAACTAAAACACTAGTGTGAAAGTAGCCTAAGACTAACAAACTGTGTGTGGTGTAAACATTGGGGGAAATTTATCATGAGGGGAACTATTTAAGTTGTTTAATAAATTTGGGGCATCTTTAAGCCACTTTTGTTTAGAGCTCTTACTCCAGTTTTTTACGCCACCCTCTACTGAAATAACTTTTTTTCTATTTTTTTTTTCAACCATTAAAAATGGATGAATTCAATTGGTTGTTTTTTTAATCCGAACTCCTTTAGTGCCCTCAGTATACATAATGGCCCCCACAGTGCCCCCTGGACAAATCCTCCCCCTAGCATGACTAATACCCCCTTAGTAGCCCCCAGTATTATTAGTGCCCCCTGGACATTAAATCCCCCCCCCCAATAGTGCCCCCAGTTTGATTAACGCCCTCTTAGTGGCCCCCAGTATTATTAATGTCCCCATTAGTGCTTTCCAGTATTATCAGTGCACCTAGTATTATTTACGCCCCATTAGTGCACCCCAGTATTATGAACAGTGATGGCCAGTTCGCATTGTTCGCCTGCAAACACATGCGGGCTGCCATCTTTTCTCACAAGTCCGGCGAGGCACAGGTAAGCCCTTTCCTGTGCTGCGAGCCGGTCTGAAACAAATGCGGTCAGCGGGAGCAGGTAGTTCCCAGAACAGCCCGATGAAGGCCCCCGGTGGCTGTTCTCGGAACTGCCTGCTCCCGGTGACCGCATTTAATTTCAGACCGGCTCGCGGCGCAGGCACAGGTAAGGATTTACCTGTTCATCGCCGGACTTGTGAGAAAAGATGGCAGCCCGCATGTGTTCGCGGGCAAACAATGCGAACTGGCCATCACTGATTATGAATTCACCCATTAGCTGACAGAATATGATTAATGCTCCCCAATATTATTAATGCCCCATTAGTGGCCCCCAATATTATTAATTCCCCATTAGTGGCCCCCAATATTATTAATGCTCCCATTAGTGGCTCCCGGTATAAATAATGCCCCCATAGTTGCCCCATTATTATTAATGCCTCCATTAGTGACCCCCCCCCCCCCCCAGTATTAATAGTGCCCACATAGTATTATGTACTAGTGCCTCCTAGTTTGATTATTGCCCCCTTAGTGCCCCTCAGCATTAATAATGCCTCATTAATGACCTTCGGTATTACTAATGCCCCCAAGTATTATTAATACCCCCATTAGGCTCCATTCACACGTCCGCAAAATGTGTCCGCATCCTTTCCGCAATTTTGCGGAAAGGGTGCGGACCCATTCATTCTCTATGGGGACGGAATGTGCTGTCCGCATCCACATTTGCGGATCCGCACTTCCGCATCCGTGCTTCCGTTTCCGCAAAAAAATAGAACATGTCCTATTCTTGTCTGCAATTGCAGACAAGAACAGGCATATTCTATTATGTCGGCAATGTGCGGTCTGCAAAATGCGGAAAGCACATTGCCGCTTTCCGTGTTTTGCGGATCCGTGTATCCGCAAAACACATTGCGGACATGTGAATACAGCCTTAGTGACAGTTACACAGGCAGGGACATTGATTTTAATGGGGTCCGTCTTGCTGTAAGAGCGACCAAAAATAGGACTTTCCTATTTTTCCCAACCGCTATTCACTGGCTGTTAAAAAACAACCTTGTGAATAGCCCGATAGGCTGCAATTTGTTCTAAAACTTGCCATGTGACGGCAATTTTTCACGTTGGTGTGAATGTAACCTAAGAGAGGGATTAATTCCCCCCATTGCATTTAAAACTTCACCAATGTATTATTTGTACACGCTCAACCAGCAGGAGGCATCAGAAATCTGAAGAAGCCAGTAGAATTTCTAGTGCAGCTTTAAATGTGAGCAGAGAAGAGAACATAGTGGACAGTATGAACTTGCAGTTGTATTCAAGATTATATTGATGTCTATGCAGGATTCAGTGCCAGTAATGCTTTTCCCTAATTCTCCTGTGCTTAGACGTATGGGGTGTTCTATGCCACATCCTTCTCAGAGCTGCACAGGAATCCACTGAACGCCACGACGACTCTTCAAGACGTGACCATCAGTGTGAACCGAGACGAGCAGTACTTGTTCTTGGTGAGGAAACCTAAAACTGCTTGTTTTGCAGCTGATGCGTGTGTCTTGTGACCTAGATAATAAGAATCTCTCCTCTCAGGTGCGGGTCACATCCCCTTATCAGGGTCCCCCATCAGATTATGCCGTGGTCAAAATGATTCCTGACAACCGCTTGCCGCCTCGCCATCTTCACACTGTGCACTTGGATAAAACATTTATCGTCATGAAGTGGGAGCCTCCGTACGACTCTCCTGACAGTGAATTGGTGAGTTATCACTTCCCTCAGATATATCTATATTATAGAAATGTGTTTTTATGACACATGCTCTGTATCTCCTGCCATAGTACAGATGCATTCTCCCCTATACTCTACATATAGGCACCATGTGTGATACAGCCCCATATGCGGGTAAACGTAATCATTGTATCTGAAGAGCTTTGCAATCTTTATAATATAGAGAAGGGGACTGCTGTATGGCGGTTTTCTGGTATACAGCATTTTGGGATTTTTGGTTGCTCTCAGCACTTAAAAAAAAATTGGGTGTACCTTACTGCTCAAGCACATGACCGCTGGGTTTTGCAGTCCGCAAATTGTAGATCTGCAAAACACGGATACCAGCCATGTGCATTCCGTACTTTGCAGAACGGAAAATTAGTGCCGGCCCCTAATAGAACGCAGAGTCATTTTCATTTTTGCGGCCCCACTGAAGTGCATGGTTCTACATTGGGGTCGCAAAAAAAAAACTGAACGGACACAGAAAAAAATAAAACTGTTGTGCGCATGAGCCCTTAGTGTAAGGGGTAAGGGGCCTCCTTATCTCAACAGATTAGTAATCATTTATACCAGGAAATTGGTCTAAATTATAGTTGAAATTTTTGCAAACCACCTTACATACATTTCAGTGTGCAACAGAGACAGAGCAGATTTATTAAGAGCATATCCTAAGTCTGGACAGTCATTGTGTTTCATTTCCTTGACACTTTCAAGACCTCTGCTTGCTGTCTGTGAGTGGAAACATTCTTTTTTACATATTGAGATTGAAAAGCTGAGCCTACTCCATGTTCACGTGGCTGCAGTATGTTGCATTGTATCAGTGTAGACAAGAGCCTGGAGTCAGAATAATTTGTGCCGTTGGTGTGTTTTACTCTCAGAGGATTGTCAGCACTGATGCATCGACTTGATCTCTGGATATGAGCAAGAGAATTATCAGCAAGAAGAGATCTTACCTATATATCAGCAAGCAGAGATCCTATCTATATAATATTTACGATCTAAAGGATTATATATTTTGGGTAATGTGTGGGTAGAGCTGTATGTAATGTGCTACTGTATCCTGTGTTGTGTGCCAGGGCACCACATCTGCTGCTGGGCACAGGTAGGAGGAGGGCAGCTATATGCACTTCACTTCAGGATACGTTTATATTCCAGGCATACATTGTCTCAATAAAAGATTTAATAATGAAGACGGAGAAGAGTTACAAAGTGAACACCCAGAACAGCACCATAGAGTTCAGGATAGGTAACCTGGAGCCCGGAGGTAAATACAGTGTGATCGTGCAGCTACGGAACATGAGCAAAGAGGCCAGCACCAAAGTCAGCACAGGTGAGATGGTGGAGGGGCATGTGTCATATCCTGGGACCAAGGTCATACTCCACTAGAAGTGAATGTGTCTGCCATGGACCCAGTTAATTTCTATTAGATCATGGCTATTGCACCATGATGCAGCTTCAGCACGTCTCCATGTTGTAGATGCAGTGAGTAGTACATGAAGAGGCCATCAGGTTGCACCATTATTTGCAATTTCTCTTTTTTTTTTTTTTTTTTTCAGTTCCTCTATCTGCTCCAGAAGCCTTGAAGCTCATTGTTGAAAAAGACCATGTTCTACTGTTTTGGAAAAGCTTAGCACTAAGAGAGAAATACTTCAATGAATCCAGAGTAAGTATATCATCAATCTGCATGAAGTGGAGCCTGTATTATACTCCAGAGCTGAACTCGCAGTTCTGCACCGATGTATAATACAGGCTGCGACTCTAGATAAGTAATATATGTATACAGTAACTCTACCTTTTACGTAGATCTACTATATGGGAACGGCAATTGGTGGGTAAATTTATCCTTCTATGAGATGTCGCCATATACTTCATATAAATGTTCACTTTGATCCTCCTGTTTTATGAACTAAAATGTACCAACATGCTTATAAAGTAACTTCCCTCCATTTTTAGTGCAGTAATGTTCTGTCACCCCAAATATTGCTCTGATCTGTATGTAGCTGAATAGGGCTCCAGTTTGTATCAGGAGCTGAACACATCAAGCAAACAGAGCAGCAACAGACGGCAGCTGACGGCTGCAATATGCATATATTGAGGTACACATTACCGCCAGAGCTGCAGTGTAGAGGGATGAAACTTGTATATAGCTTTATATTTATTTTCTCAGGGTCTGTGTAAAGCTGGGTGACAACTTTAAAAAAAAATCAGTCAAGGTAATATTTTATTTTGGGCCTTTAATACAATCCGCATCGCTCTCCTGTTGCTGCAGGGTTATGAAGTGCACATGTTTGACAGCTCAAATAACATCTCCACCTCCCTGGGAAACACAACCGAGAACTACTTCAAGATCTCCAACCTCAAGCTGGGACACAGCTACACATTTAGTGTCCAGGCCCGATGTCTGAACAGTGGTCAGATCTGCGGAGAGTCGGCTCTGCTTCTCTATGACCATCTTGGAACAGGTAAGGTCTTTGCTGAGGAGGAGGAAGGTTGTTGGTCAGTGGTCTTCTGCCATTTCAGACTTGCTGTAACTATGTTGATATTATTTTTGATACATTATTTCCACTGGCTTTTTTGTTATGACATTGTGTGTTGTCCCAGGTGGAGTGTTGTGCTGTCGGCAGTAGACAGAGGTTTTGTAGGTTTGCTGTAACTATGGGTATAGCAACTATATGACAAAAAGGTTCTGCAACTTTCTAATATACTTTGAGTTTGAGTTTTTCACCATCTCTGCTTGGTGTCAGTAAATAGTTATATTGTTGTTAATATGTTCTCTCTTTTCTCATCCGTATCATTGGGGGACACAGGCTTGACCTTGGGTATATCTGTTGCCACTAGGAGGCGTCACGAAGCACAAAAGTGTGAGCTCCTCCCTCCAGCTATATCCTTCCTACAGGGACTAAGCTAAAACCGTTTTAGATTACTGTCCGTAGGAGGCAGACCTCACTGCTTTGCAGGTATATATATTTTTTTTATTTTTTTCTTCTAGCGGAATTACAGGCAGTCCTAGCTCCCTGCACTCCCACCCAGGAGATGGGAGACCAGGGGTCCCCAAGCCCGCCGCTCCTTCCCGGTCTCCAGAAGACAAGGAGGACCAGAGGTTCCTAAAGCCTCTGCATCCCGCCAGCCTCCCTAAGGGGTCGCACACAAGAAGGTGGCGACCCGGCTGGAACCAGGGGGGCAGAACACGCCAGACGGGTAAGTATTCCTGGCTCCAACCCCCCTCTCCCCCATCTCAGGTTACTTGCTGTGGATGACCCCCCACAAAGCTTTCTCCCCCCATGTGGGGAAAGGGATAACAGCTGTGGTCTTCTGTGGGGGGGGGCGGGCGGGTGAAGGGTGGCCCTCTGTGCTGCAAGCTTGCCAAACTTCTTTCTATCACAGATACCTTTTACTACAGGTACTTACTATGTCCGAACCTAGATCCCAGGCCCTAAAGCCGGCGGTCACTTCCATGCAACATTTTGCATATCGCTCAAAATTCCCATCCGGTCAGTTGCATCCCCTCTGCTCCTCTTGCTCTGCTCCGCTGCCAAGTGGCTCTGACGCTGTCCCAGTCAGCCCCCCTGCCCAGCCGATGGTAGAGCCGGAGTGGGTGCATCCAAGATGGTGCAAGACGTTTCCCAGTCCAACAGGGTCATTGTGGAAATGCTGGGGCGTTTGGCCGCACGGCCACCCTCTGACCAGTCAGACTCTGGCGACCCCTCTACTACTCCCCGTCGCAGCTGTCCTGCAAAACGGACCAGACCACCCTCTCCTTGAAGGGCGTCTGCGTCCCCATGTTTCCTCCATCTCCCTGCCGCCTCCCAGGGAATCTCGCTCCGACGCATCCTCATTAGAAGACGTGTTCTGAGGATAAGTTGTCAGACGCTGACTTTGTCTCACCGGAGGACCAGTCTTCCAAACTGTCCGCTAGTTTATCCTTCAGACGATCCTGTCACTCACCAAAAGTTTCCCCAACCACCCACAGTTTCATTCCTCCCTTTCCAAGGAATGCAACTTCCCTGACAGGCGTTTTCCTTTGCTGAAACGCTTAGACGTCTTATATCCCTTTTCAGAGGATTTGAAAAAGAAGTGGTCCTCCTCTCCTGTTGTTGACCCTCTTGTATATACCACCTTGCCTATGGCGGATGGGGCTTCCTTCTCGGATCCCAGGGATAAGAAATTGGAATCATTTGCCAAATCTGCCTTTGAAGCAGCAGGCACTGCCCTACGCCCGTTTTTTGCCTCTACATGGGTCAGCAAGGCTATGACTGGCCTCGCCTCAGAGGAACTTTCAAATATTGCAGTGAAACTTTCCCACGCCAGCTCTTACATCTGTGAGGCCTCTCTGGACGTGGCCAGGCTTTTGGTCCGCTCTTCAACCCTTTTGGTGGCTATTCGCTGTACTCTTTGGCTATCTTGCTGGGCGGCAGATAATGCTTCTAAACCGCCCTTGATGTCCCTCTCCTTTGCAGGTAACAGGCTTTTCGGCAAGCTTCTGGATGAGATTATCTCTGATGCTACAGGGGTAAAAGCACCCATATGCCGCAGAGTAGGATGCACTTCAACAGGTCTAAAAAGCACAGACCTCCAGCCCGAAGCGGCCAGCCGACAAATCTGCCCTAGAGCAGAAGCGCAAGCTATCTTTTAAGCCTTGCCCTTCCTGGCGTCCTCGCCAGAAGGGCTCCAAGCCCTATACCCCAAAGTCCTCCTCTGCATAACGTCTCTGGCAACCCGAGTCGAGTGGGAGGTCGTCTTCATCTGTTCCAGCATGTTTGGCTAGCTGATATTTTGAAAGCCTGGGTACGAGAAGTTATCTCGGAGGGTTACAAACTTGACTCCCCACTTTTTTTTCGTTCGTCCCCCCCTTCCCCCCTCCCCCGACCTCTCTCTCTGCCACCCACTCCTTTTTTCAGGCTATTCTCACCCTTCTGCGGCAGGAAGTGATTTTTCCGTTTTCGCAGATTCTACTCCAATCTCTTTGTGGTCCCCAAAAAGAAGGGTACGGTCTGTCCCATCCTAGACCTCAAAGCCCTTAACCGCTTCCTTCGGCTCAGCCGTTTCCGTGATCGGTCATTGCATTCATGGACCCGGGGAAGTACCTGTCCTCATTAGATATCAAGGACGCTTATCTCCATATTCCTATCTGCGTCAGTCACCAGAAATATCTTAGGTTCGCAGTGGGACCTTTTCATTACCAGGTTGTAGCCCTCCCATTCGGTCTTTACCAAGCTTATGTCCTTAGTCATGCCTCTGCTTCATGCCAGGGGGATAGTGGCGATTCACCCATCTCGACAGCTGATGTTGCTGGGCATGCAGTTCGACACTGATCGCGCCAAGATATTCTTGTCCCCGGACAAACTCTCCACTCCGTCGTCAGATCCTCTCCTTGTTGCGGCCTTAGCCTCTTCCCATTCTTCAGTGCATGAGGGCTCTGGGCTACATGGTCTCTTCCCTCGAAGCAGTGCCCTATGCGCAGTTCCATACCAGGGCTGTTCAGCTGCGTATTTTGACCATTTGGGACCGTTCCCCGGCCTGGATCAACTCTTCCGTCTCCCTGCCCCAACACGCCAAAACCATCGGTGGTGGTTGATGTCTCTTATGCTGATGTCTTCCTTCCCCTCCGCTGGATAGTGTTGACGAAAGACAGCAGTCTCCAGGACTGGGGGGGGGGGGGGGAGTTCTGGCCAATCTGTCGGTTCAGGTTCAATCCGACAACTCCATAGCAGTCGCATATCTAAATCACCAGGGAGGCACCTGGAGCCCCGCAGCCATGTCGGAAGCAGCGCTCATCCTCTCCTGGGCGGAGAGCCATGTTCCAGCTCTGTCGGTATTTCATATCCCCGGCGTCAACAACTGCATCGCCGACTTTCTCAGCCGAGAGAGACTCGATCCCGGCGAATGGGCTCTCCATCCACAGGTCTTTCTCGCAATCTGTGAGCGATGGGGTCGGCTGGATGTGGATCTCATGGCCTCCCGCTTCAACCGCAAGGTAGAGAACTTTGTCGCGAGGTCCAAGGATTCTCCACCTGAATTTGGGGTCGCTACATTTAACGGCATGGCTGTTGAAGCTGCCATAATAAGCGCTCGGGGTTTCGCAGATGTTGTTGTCCAGACCATGATTCGGGCTACGAAGCCATAGTCCTCCCGGATCTATCACCGCACCTGGAAGTCCTACTTTAGTTGGTGCGAACGCCACCAGTTGTTTCCCATTCGGTTCTCGCGACTCTTGTTTTTCCTGCAGTCGGGCATGGACTTGGGGCTGGCTATCAGTTCCCTCAAAGAGCAAGTTTCGGCCCTTTCTATTTGTTTTCAGTAGAATTTGGCTTCACTTTCTGCGGTTCGGACCTTTCTGCAGGGGGTGGCACACGCTGCGCCCCCTTACTGGCCTCCGTTGATTCCTTGGGACCTTAATCTGGTGCTCAGTGCTCTCCAGTCCTCTCCGTTTGAGCCTTTGCAGCAGAGGGACCGAGGGCTGGCTGCGTCCAAAGTTTCCATTTCCTGATAGATTAGTTTGGCCATTGTTGAAGCATACCGCATCAGTGACCGGGCTCCACCCTTCCGGGTTACTGCTCATTCTGCTTCCAGCAGTGAGGGCCTCTTGGGCAGTACATCATGGGGCCTCGGCCCTTCAAGGGTGCAGAGTAGCTACCTGGTCGTCTTTTCAAAATTTTACAAAATGCACACCGTTGCATCTTCTGACGCTTCTCTGGGGCATAGAATTTTGCAGACGGCGGTTCTCCGATTGGCCGGATGGCTTCTTCATTTATAACCCACCCCTGGGACTGCTCTGTAACGTCCCAAGGTCAAGCCTGTGTTCCCCAATGATACGGATGAGAAAACTATATTTTTGTACTTACCATAAAATCTGTTTCTCTTCCGTTCACAGGGGGACACAGCTCCCACCCATTCTCTCTGGTTACGGGCCTTGTTGTGGCCTGCGTGATTCTGGGTTTGTACATTGTTTGGTTTTCCTGTTTTTCTTTTTGCTTCTCCTACTGCTTTTGCACAAACTGTTTTAGCTTAGTCCCCGTAGGAAGGGTATAGCTGGAAGGAGAAGCTCACACTTTTGTGCTTAGTGTCGCCTTCTAGTGGCAACAGCTATACCCAAGGTCAAGCCTGTCTTCCCCCCCCCCCAATGAACGGAAGAGAAACAGATTTTACGTTAAAGGGAACCTGTCATCTGGAAAAGACAATTTACACTAATCAAAGTACCTTAAAGTATCTCTCATAGTGTGCCCAAAGATGTATTCATATCTTCTTTCTGCGTTGTGCTGTCTCATAAAATTTACTTATAAAACTGTGTTTGGCACCTTTTTGAAGTCGTGCTGAAGTCACGGGGGCAGCGGCCTCCTTGACTCAACCGTCGGATAAGCCCGCCCCTATGCCGCTCCTCCGCATGTTGATGGACATTTTTCCCTGTAGCCAGGACCGCGCTCTTCTCGCGCATGCGTCGTGCGTGTCCTGCCACAGCATGATCCCAGCTACGGCTTTCTCCCTCCCTGGCATCTTCTTGTTCACTGCACCTGCGCCGTTCCTATACAGCGCGCTCGCACCCATCGCTTCTCCCCTGCGGCATGAGCACGGTCACTGTCTGCTTGCACTGCAGCGCAGGCGCAGTGAACATGCAGATGCCAGGGAGGGAGCCGTAGCCGGGATCGCGCTGCGGCAGGACGCGCGCGGCGCATTCGCAAGAAGATCGCGGTCACGGCTACAGGGAAAAATGTCCATCAATATGCGGAGGAGCGGCAAAGGGGCAGGGCTTATCCGACGGTTAAGTCAAGGAGGCCGCCCCTTCCCCCTGTGACTTCAGCACGACTTTAAAAAGGTGCCAAACACAGTTTTATAAGTCGATTTTATGACACAGCACAACGCAGAAAGAAGATATGAATACATTGTTGGGCACACTATGAGAGATACTTTAGAAGAGTGTCTAGGCAGGATACTATTGTAAGGATAGGTTCACACAGTTTTTTGGAGGAGTTTGTGGAGGCAGAGTTCCTGCAAGTTTTTCAGCCAGAAGTGGACCCTGCAGGAAGAAGAAGTGTACGTCTTTCCTTTATACAGTACAGACCAAAAGTTTGGACACACCTTCTCATTCAAAGAGTTTTCTTTATTTTCATGACTATGAAAATTGTAGATTCACACTGAAGGCATCAAAACTATGAATTAACACATGTGGAATTATATACATAACAAATAAGTGTGAAACAACTGAAAATATGTCATATTCTAGGTTCTTCAAAGTAGCCACCTTTTGCTTTGATTACTGCTTTGCACACTCTTGGCATTCTCTTGATGAGCTTCAAGAGGTAGTCACCTGAAATGGTTTTCACTTCACAGGTGTGCCCTGTCAGGTTTAATAAGTGGGATTTCTTGCCTTATAAATGGGGTTGGGACCATCAGTTGCGTTGTGGAGAAGTCAGGTGGATACACAGCTGATAGTCCTACTGAATAGACTGTTAGAATTTGTATTATGGCAAGAAAAAAAGCAGCTAAGTAAAGAAAAACCAGTGGCCATCATTACTTTAAGAAATGAAGGTCAGTCAGTCCGAAAAATTGGGAAAACTTTGAAAGTGTCCTCAAGTGCAGTCACAAAAAACACTTAAGCACTACAAAGAAACTGGCTCACATGCAGACCACCCCAGGAAAGGAAGACCAAGAGTCACCTCTGCTGCGGAGGATAAGTTTATCCGAGTCACCAGCCTCAGAAATCACAGGTTAACAGCAGCTCAGATTAGAGACCAGGTCAATGCCACACAGAGTTCTAGCAGCAGACACATCTCTAGAACAACTGTTAAGAGGAGACTGTGTGAATCACGCCTTCATGGTAGAATATCTGCTAGGAAACCACTGCTAAGGACAGGCAACAAGCAGAAGAGACGTGTTTGGGCTAAAGAACACAAGGAATGGACATTAGACCAGTGGAAATCTGTGCTTTGGTCTGGTGAGTCCAAATTTGAGATCTTTGGTTCCAACCACCGTGTCTTTGTGCGACGCAGAAAAGGTGAACGGATGGACTCTACATGCCTGGTTCCCACCATGAAGCATGGAGGAGGAGGTGTGATGGTGTGGGGGTGCTTTGCTGGTGACACTGTTGGGGATTTATTCAAAATTAAAGGCATACTGAACCAACATGGCTACCACAGCATCTTGCAGCGGCATGCTATTCCATCCGGTTTGCGTTTAGTTGGACCATTATTTATTTTTCACAGGACAATGACCCCAAACACACCTCTAGGCCTTGTAAGGGCTATTTGACCATGAAGAAGAGTGATGGGGTGCTGCGCCAGATGACCTGCCCTCCACAGTCATCGGACCTGAACCCAATCGAGATGGTTTGGGGTGAGCTGGACCGCAGAGTGAAGCCAACAAGTGCTAAGCATCTCTGGGAACTCCTTCAAGACTGTTGGAAGACCATTTCAGGTGACTACCTCTTGAAGCTCATCAAGAGAATGCCAAGAGTGTGCAAAGCAGTAATCAAAGCAAAAGGCTACTTTGAAGAACCTAGAATATGACATATTTTCAGTTGTTTCACACTTTTTTGTTATGTATACAATTCCACATGTGTTAATTCATAGTTTTGATGCCTTCAGTGTGAATCTACAATTTTCATAGTCATGAAAATAAAGAAAACCCTTTGAATTAGAAGGTGTGTCCAAACTTTTGGTCTGTACTGTATATCCAATTTCTTTCGAATCCACTTCTGACTTTGGCTGGAAAACTTCCTCAATACCTTCTCCAAAAAACTCTGTGTGAACTGTCTGTAACTGATCCTCAATGTTCTCATTCACTGACAGCAGGCAGAGGATTAGAAAACCTGAATTGGAACTTAACATAATTTAGAAAGTTGCAGTTACGGGATATTTGATGCATTTAATTCTCTGCTGTTTTCAGGGATGGACTCTTTGCCCTCAACTAGCGTCCAGTCCTCAGATGTGGCTTCTATAGTGGTCCCAGTCTTATTCTTGCTGTTGGTGGCCACTGGCTGCGGCTTTGTTATATTGTACATGCGGCACCGGAGACTTCAGAACAGCTTCACAGCATTTGCCAACAGTCACTACAGCTCACGCCTTGGAGCCGCCATCTTCTCATCTGGGGATGATATAGGTAGGATGTGCGCCACATGACAACCTGAGGGAACAGTACAATAAGTTTATGCGCTGCTGATTACTCCTTCCATGTATAATTTTCTCTCCGGTGTTTCTGTATCACTCGGAGAGAAAGTTAAACGGATATCCAGGTATGTGTGAACTGGGCTCTACTGGAAAAGCTGGTGGACTCCAGGGCCTGCAACATTCTCGATCTCATGAAGTCAGTTTTGCTGAATTATGCAGCAATGCATCCTGGTATTGCTGCGTACATGGGCAAATATGATGCTAACAGTTGGGATGAACGTCTAACTTCCGTCAAGTTCCATTTACAGGGAGATTTATTTTGTCTGGTGGTTTTTACATTTTGTAGGATTCTTCCTTAATGGAATACATTGGTAGTAAAGGGCAATATACCTGAAGTTCTAGGAGGCTTTCTTGCCGCTTCCTTGTCTTCAGTTGAGTGGAAAGCCCTCTGAGCTGAAGATTTGTAACAGACTAGTTCTTAGGCCTCATGCACACAACCGTTTTTCAGGTCCGCATCCAAGCCGCAGTTTTTGCGGCTCGGGTGCGGACCCATTCACTTCAATGGGCCCGCAAAACATTGCTCCATACCAAGGACCCGAAAAAAAAAAAATAGCATGTCCTATTCTTGTCCGTTTTGCGGACAAGAATAGGCATGTCTACAATGGGCCGCCCGTTCCGTAAATTGCGGAAGGCACATGGGCAGCTTCCGTTTTTGGCGGATACGCAGTTTGCGGACCGCAAAAAACGGCACGGTCGTGTGCATGAGGCCTTAGGGAAAGAATTGATAGCAACCCCATGCAAGACTGTGGTTGTTATGATGTATCCCTAGCAACCAGACTGACAGACAGAACTTGAGGCTGGATTGCATGGACTGTGCCTGGAGTGGAGAAGGAGCAGAGCACTTGGCAGTCCCCACCCCAGGCTGGAGCACCGATTCTAGGTGGAGTGCACCTTTAAGTAATCTTAAAAGCATGAAATGAAGTAAAATTAAGACACCAGATTATTTTATAGGGATCTTATGACAGTGCAGACTTTTGTGGTGGTGTTGGTGATGGTACTGACGCTTTTCGCACATGCAGTGACCACCACCCCTCCTCTTTTCAGGTGATGATGACGATGATGCCCCGATGATCACCGGCTTCTCAGATGACGTCCCCATGGTGATAGCATAAAGCTCCTTTCTCCCGGGTGTAAACCAAATGATGTAAATATTTTCTTTCCCAAGGAATTGCCTGTCTGTTCTTTGGATTTCCTGCACTTTTCAGTTGCGATACGTTATTTTTATATGGGCCGAAAAAGGAGAAGTTTGTTGTAGTTAACTGTGAAAAGCAAAATAATCTTTTTGTTAACCAAATCTTGCTGTTTCCATCCGCAGAGTGTGACCCCCAAAAGCCCTGCCCGACTCTCGCCTTATTGTCTGCTGTAAATGTGAAGATATGTAATATATATATATAAATATATTTGTATAAAGTCTGTGTGCCGCCAGCTTGCCCTGAACAACACTCTTAGGACTTGGGATGTTCTGCGAGGTGCCTTATTGACTTCTCCGCAGGACTTTGGTTTCGCAAGTTGCAGCTTCTGAACGGCCCTTGCTTTCCGCTGGCGTTTGTAGGTTCGGGGAGTGGTGATGAGGGAGTTAATATTTTCAGATTGTGTTTGCTGGCTGTGCACCTCCTTTCTGTTACTCGTCTGTCAGATTTACAGATGGCCCCCTCACCGTGTCTTCCAGACCTGTGCTTAGGGTGCAAGTTTTTTATTATCACTGTCTTTGAGGATGACAGTAAATCATTATTTACCCCAAAAATATAAAAAGAAAATCCCCAACTAGTTGTTTCACAGTCATATTTGTTTCCAGGAAAGGTGGGTCACAACACTGGTAGAGCCATTACAGAACTCAACACTGCTAGAACTCAACTTGTGCAAGTTGTTTATAACTAGGCAGATGGGCCATCAAGACTGTTGGAAAGCTGGATGACAATCTGTCTTTACACCTTAGACTGGGGTTGTCACATCCTTTTCACGCTCCTGAATAACAGATCTGCCTAGGAAGAAATGTATTACCAGGGAGACTGGCCATTCAGGACTCTGGAAAGCGCAGCGACAACCAGTAAAGCTGTAGTTACATTTCCCACAGGGGTTCTCACCCAGCTTCCTCACACTCCTGAATAACGGATCTGCCTGGGAAGGAATGTATTACTCTATAACTGGGATCAGCAACCGCCGCCACTCCAGCTGTGGTGAAACTTTGCCTCCCAGCATGCACACTTGCTTAGCTGTTTTCAGAACTCCCATGGAAGTGTTGGAGCTTGCTGGGAGTTGTAGTTTCAACACATCTTGAGTGCCAAAGGTTGCTGACCACTGCTCTATAACTAGGCAGACTGGCCATTCAGGACTCTAGGAAAGCTGGGACGACCTGACTTTCCCAGGAACTGATACAACTGGAAAACAGAGGAATGGAATTTTTTTTTTTTTGCCACAATGTAGCGTTTTGTGACATCACATTTTTCCTATCAGTTTGCCTCAGACTGATGCCATCGTTCCATTTAAAAAAAATAAAAATAAAAGTATAGTATTTTTTATTTTTTTTTTAACCAGACTCAGCAGGATACAAGAACTTAATGTGCTGCAATTTTGTATGCTTTTTCTTTTTTTCCTCTAACATATACGTCAAACGGAGGCATAAAACGTGATGTGAACCCACCCTTACCTGGCAGCGTTGTTGAGTGTTCATGAAGATTACTGGATATCTCCCGTCCTGCCAGAAAACACATGAAGATATTAATTCTGTAGAGCAGTCATGGTGCGCTTTGTCTGGAGCCGCACCATCACAGTGATTGTGATTGTATATAGGGTATATATATTATTTGCCATCTTGTTATTTTTCTGTGTGAAGTGAATCGTTTTCTGCACTTTGTTCCTCACTGTGATTTTGCGGACTGTACCTGCTATTGCAGCGAGTTCTACAGCAGGGATTGGGTGAGAGTCTATAGTGAGACACTTGGTTTTAGGGACAGGTGCGCCATCTGTTCTCCTGCTGTTTAAAGGGCCAGTCTAGTCTTCTGTAAATAAAGCTAAACCACCGTATAATAAAAAGCTCAGCAAATTTCTAATAGACGATCATTCCGTTTTTCAGGAGCCTGTGCTGCTGTAACTTTAGGCAAATGTATTAAACATTGCACAGTGGGGGAGATTTTTTAGAAAGGTCATGCTACCAGTAAATGTTATTTTAATATAATTCAGCATGAAAAATGAGTTACTTTTGTAATTTTTAAATGGTGCCCCTGGTGTTTAACCTATATAGTAATGTGCTGATGTGGACGCACATGCTCAGATCCATCCTTTAAGTGCCACCAGCCCTATCTTATGTTATAAGCTGTCACAGTTAGGCCTCTTGCGCACAACCCCAAGGCTTTTTGCAGTCCGCAAAAATGGGATCCACAAAAAATACAGATGACGTCTGTGTGCATTCTGTTTTTTTGCGGAACAGAACAGCTGGCCCCTGATAGAACAGTACTATGTCCTTATGCGGACAATAATAGGACATGTTCTATCTTTGAACGGAAATACAGAAGGCATACGGAGTACCTTCCTTTTTTTTTTGCGGATCCATTGAAATGAATGGTTCCGTATACGGAACGCAAAAAAACAGAACAAAAATGAAAAAAAAAAAGTTCGTGTGCAAGAGGCCTTACAGGGAGAAAGCTGCAGCAGAAAGGACATGCCCTCGACACCCGATAGGGAGAGAGCTGCAGTAGAAAGGGCGCACCCCTTGAGAAAGGACACACCCTCTGGAGCATGAATGGGGAGATCTCTGGATCCACGTGAGGTACAGGGCTACTTCTAGTTTTGTTACAAAGAGATTGCCATGTACTACATATGCCATAATTTGCAACTTTTTGACCTCTTGACACTTTTGACATGTGTCAATAAATAGGGTGGGCCCAGCAGAAGGGGCGACGCCTCAGCAGCCCACTGGATCTACTATATTTTATGTCAGAAACTGGCATAAGTTACAGCTCAGGTCTATGCCTGCCCTCTGCTTAAAAAATTAGACGCATGTCACTCCAATACACATAGGAAACTCCAGTTTTGATAAATCTCTCCCAATATTTGATAAATTTGGTGCATCTTTTCATGTAACACTTCTGTCTTGACCTGTTACTCTATTTTCTATGCCGCCCCTTTTCTGGAGTGAGATCACTACAGTTTTTGCAACTTTTAAAAAAGTCGCAGTTGATAAATGTGGCTTAAATCAGCTTGACAGGCTAACCAGCTTTGCCACCTACTGGAGTGAATGGTGTGAACATGCAGAAGGTCACAAAATCTTTGCACAAATAAGCCCAAAAACCTCAAAGCCCTATTTAGTGAGTTTTTGAAGCCAGAATTGCCGAGTGCGGGGCTTGATAAATTCGCCCCTATAAGTTTAAATTTATCACCATTTTCGGGATCTTTGCTTGGACTCTCGCCTGCACTGTTGCAATGTAACAAGCCGCCAGCTGTGTGAGAAGGATTACATCAGTGCAGTTTGTCAACATGTGGATGTAAGCAAAGATGGCCCCATTTACTGGCAGCGGACAGAGATCTTGAAAGTGGTGAGGAACTGAAAAATAAATCATGTAAGAATGTTTTTAACTTTTTATTATACAATGATTAAGCTGTATTACAATATGGACAGATACATGGCTTTTCCGGTGGTCGCCCTCTGCTCAGGTGTAATGTGGGGACAGTTCACAGAGGGGGTAGGTTACAGGCTGTTTTCCAGATCCTGACTGGAATAAGGATATAGGTACGGTAACGGGGCCTATGTAGGTGACAGATTCCTTTTAAAACATTAAAGGGGTTTTCCGAGACTGAAATACTGATGACGTATCTTCTGGATAGGTCATCAATATCTGATCAATATCAGCTGTTCGAGAAGGCAGTGGCGCTCGCAGTAGTGCCGCGGCCTTCTTACAGCTTCCCCTAGGCCGAGTGATGACACATTCATCGGTCACATGGCCTAGACGCAGCTCAGCCCCATAGAAATGAATTGGCTAAGCTGTGATACCAAGCACGGCCACTATACAATGTACGGCGCTGTGATTAGTGAGCACGGAGAAGGCCGCAGCCTGAGGAATAGGACATCAGTATTTAAATCTCGGAAAACTCTTTTAAAAGTCTGTCTACACTTCTTTTTTTCTTCTGGTAAGTTTTCTTTTTCTTTTTTAATCCTGACTGACCAGTTTTCTCGTTCTTTGACTTTGTCGGTCTCTGGTCAGTAGTCCCCAGTCATGTGAACATCATTGTTATGCCCTTGCCACATGGATATTATTCTCTTGTTTCTGCTGGGTATAGAGAAGTCGATGTCTATCAGGGCCCTAAAATCTCAGGAATGTAGAGTAGTGTAGTGCCAAGTCAGTGCAGTGCGGGAGCATGGGCAGTTATGCGTCTGGTCATTGTATGTGATACATCTTTGTAACAATGGATCTAGTTTTTTGTGAATTTGTGCGTGCCATTTGTTTGAGATATTTTTTTACATATAGAAAACATTAGCACATTAGTAGCCAAAACGTGTTTCTTTGTTTTTATTTTAATTGTCTTTTTCCCCATGTAATTCACCAGCATCTAAGGTTGCCAAAATTCTCTCCAGAGACCATATTACGGTATAGAATCCCCTCCAGCTCCATTGTATGCAGGGATGTTATGCTTGATCTGCAAACGGGCTCATGCACACGACCGTGTGCTCCCCCGTGGCCGTATTGCGGCCCGCATACAGTGGGTCCGCAATACATGGGCTCCGGCTGTGTGCATTCCGCATCACGGATCGCGGACCCATTCACTTGAATGGTCCACAATCACGGAGATGCGGAACAGAGGCACGGAACAGAACCCCACGGAAGCACTACGGAGTGCTTCCGCTGTGTTTCTGGCCGTGCCTCCGCACCGCAAAAAAAAGTAGCTCATGCACTGTTCTATCTTTGAACGGAAATACGGAAGCCATACGGAGTACCTTCCGTTTTTTTTTTTGCGGATCGATTGAAATGAATAGTTCCGTATACGGAACGCAAAAAATGGAACGTAAACGGAAAAAAAAAATTTTTTATGTACAAGAGGCCTTACAGGGAGAAAGCTGCAGCAGAAATTGTCTTTTTAAATTGTCTTTTTCCCCCTCTAATTCACCAGCATCTGAAGTTGCCAAAATTCTCTCCAGAAACCATATTACGGGGTAGAATCCCCTCCAGCTCCACTGTATGCAGGGATGGTATGCTTGATCAGAATAAGGGCTCATGCACATGACCGTGTGCCCCTCCGTGGCCGTATTGCGGAGTGCTTCCGTGGTGTTTCTGGCTGTGCCTCCTCACCGCAAAAAAGTAGCGCATGCACTACTTTTTTGCGGTGCGGATCGCGGTCCCCATTCAAGTAAATGGGTCTGCGATCCGCATGTGGCTGCCCCACGGTCTGGCATCCGCATCTGGCTGCCCCATGGCATTGCGGTCCGCAGCACGGGCACGGAGGCATTTGTCTCGCAACAATGTCACGTGACAATTTTTGTAATGATAGTCAATGGTGTCCCATTGCGGCATGCTGCGACTGCAACGCGACAATTGCAAAAAATCCATCCATTGCAGCACAATTAACTAGCCGGACCCTTGGTCTACATGTATATTCTATATTATGCCTGATACTATAGTCACATCCAGAGCTGCACTCAAAATTCTTCTATTACCTTTTTCTAGACATCATAGTTGCTGCTCTAGTATTTGCACAGGTTGCTCTGCTGTAATATATGGCGGGAGTTGGTAGTATTCACAATGCGCAACAGTCTGAGCATCTCCCACAATGCAATGTTACACTTTATAACGGTTGAGGGGGTACCAGATATTTCTTTGGGCCTTGGAGCTACATGTTGCCCCTCAGAATAGACGCTGATGTCAATGTTAAACCCCATAACACCAGATACTGTATGGTATTAGAAACACTACTTCTGCCATAATGCAGAGCACAAAGAAGGATAGTGCTGAAAATGAGTGGATTTGTGAATGTGACTGGAGTAGAAGACATAATGATCAACAGAATTGTGATTGCTGCTCTGGTTGTAACTGGAGTAGTAGAGTTAATGGGAGTCATACTAACATCGCTGCACCAGTTTAAGGGGTAAAAAAAAGCCGCAAGACCCCTTTTTTGCAACTTTTTAAACCCCTGTGTGAGAATACTTTGTCGCACTGAATTTTTACGCTGCCCTTGCCACTTGGGAGTAGTGGGGGCTAGGACATCAGCCCCAGCAAGTGAAAACTCCAGTCAGGGACCTGTGTCGTTTTCACTCCAGGCACGTGGACTGCCAGAGGTGCGCCTAATTTATGACCAGGGCTGCACCTCGTTATAAATTAGGCTCTTCCTCTGGTAGCGCAGAGGATATAAAAGCCGGTCTAAATGACCCCAAATGTATCTCAATCTCAAAAGAAAATACAAAAGCAAATGGTTTATTTGTGTAAACTGTAAAAGAGGTTTAGCAGTGGAGCAAGGTTTTCTACATTCCCCATTTCCTCGTTCTGTGCCCGCAGCATAGATACGATATATTTGCACATTACCCCTTCCCCTAATTGTAAGCAATATAAATGACTCTTCGTGCCATATCACTGGGAGTTGACGTGTTATGCAGCAGCGCCCAATGTCCACATATCATACATTCCAGTAATACCTTACCATAACTGATGATATATATATATATATATATATATATATTGTGGAGCTGCAGCCAGTTAGATGCTTGCTTTCATTCTTCAAGTGCACTAGAAAAGTATCTGGAATCTGATTGGTTGCTGTAGGGAACAACACTATTTTGTACTTGGATTACTTTCTATATAACTGTGTATATCTATGTATTTTAAAGGGCACTTCAGTTCTGAGCCAATGAAATGTGAGGGAATTACATTGTGAGTGATTGCCTATTATATATGATCCATCCTGGAGAGGTGAACCTTCCTCACCACCTCCCTGCTGGTGTCCTTAGCAGTAGACTAGAGGCGTGGGTGGACAGCCAGAGAAAGCTGCGGCTATTCACATACATTTTACTGTAATAATTAGATTTTTAAGGAGACCTGCACTAGGAATTGCAGTGCTGGGATGTATATTCTGAGTTCTTACACAAGTCCCACAACAGGACGCAGACACAAGTTTGTTTTATAGTGTAAGAACCCTGTAAGCAATTGCTCATAATATAATTCTCTCTAATATATAAGGAGCCGTCTGAAATGTTTCCTCCATTTTATAAGACCAGAGGTTTCTCCTGTTTGTCCATCTTTGTTATCATAAATGTCATTTTCTGCTGCTTCATGAATGGTAAAGGGGCGCATTGTTACCTTGTTTAGGTCAGAGTGCGTATATTTACTGTAAAACAGAATATAAAGTAAAAACTTCAGCAGATCTGTCCCCCGAGTAATTGCAGTGTACCCATTGTACTGCTCCTCTGTATATACACGTCACTCTGACCATCATTAACCGCTTACATACCCCCGGTACAGTCCCTTCCTGTAGGTTTCTCCGTGTCAGTTATTCTTTCCACCTTAATTGTGCCTTTCTTTTTGTACTTTATGTTATTTACCGTGTTTTGCACAATTTTTGGATTCACTCTTTATTGTCGTTTTATTTTTCCTCCGCATTAAAATTTATTTGAACCAAATGCTTTGTTCTCAATTATTTCTGATGATTGCACATTATGGTAAAAAAAACACACAAAAAAACGCTGCAGTCTGTTGTCCAAAATCTGGATGTGTGAGGAAGTCCCCTGTAGATGGCAGTAGAGTCAGGGGATGAGTCCGATTCCTAGTCCAAAAAAACTAAATGGAACACGTCCAGAGTTTAAAGGGTCCCACATACTGGTAATGTCCCAAAAATAAGAACACAGAGCAGTAATTTGTAAACAGGGTTTGTGTCAGTGAGAAACTTCCCGCAGAACCCCAAAGATTTTTGTGAGCATATTACAGAAGTATATTGCATGTCATCCTCCATCCAGAGCTGCAGTCAGTTTAATAAGACTGGTGTTTTAGACACCGGTCTTAATAAAGCCCTGCAACTGGCGGTGGATCCGCTGCAGTTATGTAGAGGCGTTGGCGTCTACATAACTTTGGCGGATCCTCCGCCACTTCTAAATGTAAGACAGCAAGGAAGTTGTCTTACGTTTAGACCATTTTCTATGCCTAAACTAGGCGAAGAAAATGATGAATGAGTCCAGCCAGCCGGTCCCTCCCCCTCCGTAGACCGGGTGTGAGCGGGGAGAAGCCAGAAGTGCGCCTAGTTTAGTTTAATAAATGACCCCCCAAAATCTTTCCAGCAAGGGAGCTATTGTAGATTTTTGGTGTAATGTGCACCAGTTTTGTGGCTCACGTGTTAAACTCAGCTTTCCTCCTTCCACTTATGCACATGTTAAATAAGTCAGGCCATGGAGGTCCCACTGGTGCCCAACCCCTTCCACTAATGGTCTTTCCATTTTTGTAAATAAGGTGAGGGTGGTGAAAGCCAAAAAGTCACAAATTTTGGCACAACACAGGGCTTGCGCCAAAATATGTGACTTTCCTATGCCAGTTTACAAGCCTGAAGGGAACCTGTTACCATGAAAATGCATTGTTATCTGCATGGTTTAGAGCAGGAGCTGAGACGACTGATACATAGTTTTCTAGAAAAAGATTGAATGTAACTTGTATTCCATTCATTTAAAGTCCTGCTCATGCTAGGCTTTGATGTCCAGAAGGCGGTCCTATCAGTTATTGACAGCTTTCCCTCTATGACTGTGTATACAAAGACAGCTGTCAATCACAGATAGGACCGCCTCCTTGACTTCAAAGCCCAGAATGAGCAGGAATTTAAAGGGGTTGTCCAGGTTCAGAGCTGAACCTGGACATCCCTCCATTTTCACCCCGGCAGCCCCCCTGACATGAGCATCGGAGCAGTTCATGCTCCGATGCTCTCCTTTGCCCTGCGCTAAATCGCGCAGGGCAAAGGCATTTTTCTGAGTTCCGGTGACGTACCGGGGCTCTCTATGGGGCTGACAGGAACCCCGGTGACGTCACCGGCACTGATGGGCGGGATTTGGCTCTGCCCTAGCCAGTAAAACGGCTAGGGCAGAGCTAAAGCCCGCCCCTCAGAGCCGGTGACGTCACCGAACACACTGCTGGGCGGAAGTTACCGCCCGGCAGTGTGTTATTGTAAACACAAGAGCCTGTGCCCTGCGCGATCTAGCGCAGGGCACGGGAGCGCATCGGAGCATGAGATGCTCCGATGCCAGGCTCAGGAGGGCTGCCGGGGTGAAAATAAGGGTATGTCCGGGTTCAGCTCTGAACCCGGACAACCCCTTTAACTGAATGGAATGCAAGTTACATTCAATCTTTTTCTATAAAACTATATATCAATCTGCTCAGCTCCTCCTGCTCTATAACATGCTGATTGCAGATAACAATGCATTTTCATGGTGACAGGTTCCCTTTAATACATTCTCCCCCATATCTTGCACTGATGAGGACTGACAAGATAGGAACAGATGTTTATTGAATATAGAATACATGGCTGTGTACTGATAGGTTGTATCTGTGCCATACACCTTCTGGAGGCTCACATAACCAGTGAAAAGATTAATATGCTCTGCCCATGGCTCTGAGATGGATATTATATTTATTGTACTGATTTAAAAAAAAAAAGAAGTAATTAGCAAATAGATTGACACACAGCGTTGCCAACCCCACAGGTTAACCAGTTTGCCACAAAGTTGCTTACATTTTCCAAAAGCAAATGAGAACCACAACCAATCTATTCGCCCCTGAAACTGTAATGGTAGACAGATGGCTAAATGATTTGCAAGACTTGAATCGATTGATCTGCTGGTCTCTCTGATAATTTCTTCCATTAAACACTCCCCCCTTTCCTTCTAAGTGCTGGTCCCTTGCTCTGATCCCCCCGACAGTTCCTCTGCTTTTGGATTTCTCTTTGTCGGCTCAGCCTTTGTGCCTTTGCCCCGTGGAAGCCAATACAAGAGCGCTGAGCCCCCTGCGTAGACGCCACTGCCAATAGGTTATTTGTCCTGGTAGAAGAGAAAAATGTGCCTTTCTGCGGCTTCCTGCTGATCATTTTCCATTGGTTTATACGACGAAATAGAAAAACCAATCACGTCCAACTTTACCCTCCACGTCCTAGCAACAAGCTGGAGTCTCTCTCCTCCTGCAAACTGACACCTGGATAATGACATCATGAAGAATGGCGTTGCAGCAGCGGGGCCAGCGTTCCCTTTTTATTCTTCCACTGTCTGCAGCGAAGTTCATCTGAGGTGTCGCAGTCTACAGTCTTAAAGTGACAGAGCAACTGCAAACCTGCAGCTGCAACCAAGGCAGCCCCCAAAGTGTCTGGGAAGGGTTAACATAATGCAGGTTGTGAATGCAGCTCGGTAGGCGGCGAGCTCATTACCTTTTTTTTCATTCTTTTCCGCGCTGAATTGCTCGATTCCTGAATTTTAATACGAGCTGAGAATTCAGACAAAATCCATTTTCGGTCACATTTGCAGCAGAGTGTGCTGGCGAGATGGAAATCAGGGACATGATCATGCTAATTATTTATTAATCTTTCTGTATTATTATTATTACCGTTGATTTCCTTATTTGTATCATTAAATTTTATTTTAATTATGTATTTTTAATCCTTATTCAATTTTTTTTATTCATTATGTTTTTCATATTGAATGTTTTATTATGCTTGCAAACAATGGCATTATTTTTATGCAATTTTTAGTATATATTTGAATACTTTCTATTATAATAATTCACCTTTTTCATTTCAATTTTCATTTGTATTTGCAATTTAAGATGATATAACATATTTTATTTCCATTATTATTTTCTTAGAATTTATGATTATTTATAGCATTAATATTTGTGTTTTGAATTTTTAGTCTTTGTAGTTTTTATTATTAGAATTGCATTATAATTTTTTTTATAAAGTGTTGTATCAACACATAATGCTGCAGAATATTGAGGTGTCAGCGTTTAATACAATCGGCTGCGGTGGAGAATGTGGACTAGATACACTAAGTGAAAGAGTCCTGCAGACTTATGCATTATAATACATGCTGGGGGCCTGCAGCAGGGAAAGGGGCCGGAGGGCAAGGCCTCCACAGTCTTAACCTCTTATGTGCCAATAAGTATTCATCCCTTTGACATTTTACAAAATCTGAGAAGCCAGTAAATACAGATGCAAAATCGTCTCAGAATTTACCAACCATTTACAAATTGTTACTGCTATTAAGGTGGCGCTACCTTGGTGCTATTTAAGAAAAAAGAGGCAGCCATATGCTGAAATGATAAAAAAAAATCTGAATACTCTTTCTTTATCAGAAATTTAGGCATCTTTCTTTTTTTTTACCGTCACAGTTTTTTATTCTGTTTTCTTTGTTGTCTTGTGGGATAAGATCTGTATCTTCCCTCCTCTCCAAGCCTTGGAAATCTTTAACTGAAAGTATTGATTTTCTTAGCATTTTGCGCCCTTTGCTTTGTGTGGGATGAGCCAGACGTCTGTGGATTCCTGTAGCGCTCTGCTCACACAAGGAAAGGGATAGTATTAGGAGAAGCTGCAGAGAGAGATGCTGAAATGGTGACATTTTCAGAATACTGGGCCTTTGTATAAATCACTGTATCTGTACCAAACATTTTATAAGGAGATTGGATTACTGTGCAAGTGAATAGAAATTTAAGAGGATCGGTCAGTGCAAAAAATAATAATTTGCATTACTTCAAGTGCATGGCTCTGTTTAGCTATCCCATTAAGGCATAGCTATGGTTAGTGACTCCAGCTTAGGCTTCGTTCACATCACCGTTTAGGCTTCGTTCACATCACCGTTTAGGCTTCGTTCACATCACCGTTTAGGCTTCGTTCACATCACCGTTTAGGCTTCGTTCACATCACCGTTTAGGCTTCGTTCACATCACCGTTTAGGCTTCGTTCACATCACCGTTTAGGCTTCGTTCACATCACCGTTTAGGCTTCGTTCACATCACCGTTTAGGCTTCGTTCACATCACCGTTTAGGCTTCGTTCACATCACCGTTTAGGCTTCGTTCACATCACCGTTTAGGCTTCGTTCACATCACCGTTTAGGCTTCGTTCACATCACCGTTTAGGCTTCGTTCACATCACCGTTCAACCCTTTCCATTCTCCTGCTCCGTTTAGGGGCAGGAGAACGGAAAAGACGGATAAGCACATAACTGACACCAAACTGAGTCAAACGGAGCCTGAGGACCCCATAGACTGTAATGGGGTCCGTTATGTTTCCGCTCAGAAGATGATTTTTAAGCGGAGACAAAAGTTGTGCATGCAGGACTTTTGTCTCCACTTAAAAATCATCTTCTAAGCGGAAACATAACGGACCCCATTATAGTCTATGGGGTCCTACGGGCTCAGTTTGGTGTCAGTTATGTGCCCATCCGTTCTCCTGCGCCTAAACGGAGCAGGAGAACGGAAAGGCTGAACCGTGATGTGAACGAAGCCTTAACTGCATTGCCTATTGGAGTCTGAGGTAGTCTGAAATCTACCTCCTGTCTCACGGGAGGTACGGGTTGCAGCCTATCCGTCTCTCATGCTTCACACTGCAGCGTGGCTCTGTTAAGAAACAGCTATGATAAGCGACTTCAGCTTAGCTACACTGGGGGTCATTTATTAAGGGATTTGTGGCTATTTTAATAGGAAAAATTGTTGCAAGTCCATTTTTTAACTGACCATGTAACAATAGTTAGTCGCTCCATAACATTCACACTTGGGACTGGTGCGGTTTAGTTGCCAGGTGCAATGGCTGCCATAGATGCACCTATAAATTAGACAAATTTTACATCAGCCCAAGGGAGACAATAAGACCGGCATAAAAAGCCAATCATAGTAAATGTGCCCAATTGTCTGTTGCAGTCTGAAGTAATCTGAGATTCATCTTGTCTCATTGGCTGCTGTGTCCCTCTCCCATGCTTTGCAGTGCAGCTGAACCTCCGAAAATCAAGAAAGGGAAAAGTATTAAGATAAGGGTCAGGAGCCACTTTAAACCGCCTCCTCAATTGAAGATAATTTAATCTCATCCGATTATATTTTCTTGGCTTTACATAAAAATTGAATACAAGGTCTCTGCAGTCCAAAGAGGTAATGGCTATAGTGTGATGGCGGCTGGATACAGGGGACGTTGCTATGAGTGCGCTGACCGTATCTGCCCGGATTCTTATATGGACTGGTGTCACACAAGCTGTTTTAACTCAGCAGGAATGTATCCAAGTATCCATAGAAAATCGATATTACTGGCAGGAGAAGCACTTCCTGAGCAGCGCTATATGATATGAACCGTGGGTGATAATCACTGCTGGGACAGGTGCAGCAGATGGAGCAGACCTTGCTGTTGCAATCATATCCTCAGACTCTTCTTACTGGGGTTCATCTGCTGGAGTGGCACCATCTTATGGCAAAAAACTGTCACATGACACCAAGTTACAGAAAAAAGAAGTTACATAATTGCAACAACGTCTTCATGTTTGTGAAATTTCAGCTCTTGGTTTTATCGACAACACTGGATCTCTGTGTCCATAGAAATCAGAGGTGCTGGGGCTGGGTATTTAAATATGCCACCATATTTATAGGGGGTAGGAAGATGGCAGCTAGGAACCTGTGTGTATGTATATATAGAGAGAGAGAGAGATATTTGTTAAGACAAGTTTTAATAAAAACAAAAGCTGGAGTAAGATGCATATCTCCTGGAGTCCGGATGTCAGAAAAGCAGGTCTTCATCAGTTATGAGCAGCCATAGATTTACACTATGTTAAATCTCGGGACAGGGCAATATGCCCCCTTCCTCTAAGCTCCAGGCGCTTTTTAAAGAAACATGATCAGCTTAAAGGGGGATTCTGATATTGCAATTTTTAGGATTAAATTACTAGTGATGGACGAACATCTGCCGGGACGGTTCGCGAACGCGATCAAATGTTCGTGAACCGCAAGTTCGCGGCGGGTCCCATTCATTTTAATGGCAGGCGAACCTGAAAAACCTTCAGCTCATGTTTGCAGCCAAGAAATAATTACTAGAAGTGCACAAATAGTCCCACAACATGGACAGTGACATACCAGATGTATTATTCGAATTTGCGATCTCCATTTATTATTTTTTTCAATGCAAAATATCGGCAATATATTTTTCGCGTACACGCACGCGCAAATGCACTATAAAGAAAGTATATTGGTATATAACACCCCGCTTCAATCAGTTTTTTTGGGGTCGACTGGTATATCACACCAGTAGAAATTATTTGTTCCAATAACGCTTGTCCCTCTATATACCTGCAGTATCGCAGCAGAACCGCACACAACTGCCGCACAATACATATGCACTATAATATACTTTCTAACATAGAAAGTATATTATAACATTGTACAAGGAAGGCAATCCATTAGAATATACATGAAGATAAAACGTAACCTTTAATAATTTTACTATGAGGGTCTATTCACACGTCCGTAAGTGTTTTGCGGATCCGCAAAACACGGACACCGGCAATAGCAGTAAGCCGGATTGGGACTAATGCACACTGGTGCAATATTATGCACTGACTGGGTCAGGTGTAGGTATAGTTAATAGGTTTTGTTCGTGACGCCAATTGCAGCGTGCGCAGGTTATAGTCTCAGGGCCCTTTAAGGTGTTGCAACTCACGTACCAGGTGAGGAATGCCAGAGTGGGATAATGTCTTAGTGTAGCAGTAGTGCTAGTGTCAACGGTGTCTTCTACCTTGGTACGGCTGGACTCCTGGATCCTGGCTCACTTGCAATAAATTGAGTGTTGCTAGTAGGAGTAATTGAGGAATGAATGAGATCCAGACTTGTAATATAATTCAACTTGTCTTTACTGGATGCAGCAGACATCCATATGAGATACAGCATAAGTCTTTTAGGTCCCAGCAGGCATTGGCAATATGCGGCAGGGATCAATATCTCTTCTGCTTCTTATCATATGCCTGGAGAATATGGCAGGTATCTATCTTCTGCTCTGTCTGTCTTCTGCTTGGTGTGGGCCTGACTAGCTGAGGAGGAATTTGGCTTCTCCTGGTCTCTGGACATGTACTCACAGCTATGCTCACATTGAATGTTCTTCCTGAAGGACTGGAGGTGGCTGCTTGCTTGTCAACCAGCTAAGGCTAAAGGCTCAGGCTGGGAATGTTCTCTGGTCTCAACCGAGACAAGGTCCTGGTTTGGGATCCCTAGAACTGGGAGCTCCTACTAACACAACCTTCCCCTAGCTGGGTTGGCTGGTACACTAACTAGAACTTCCTTCTCCCCATGAGACAGGACATGGGCCAGCCCACTTCTGCTCATAGAGGGTTAGCTAAACTGGAATGAACCATTCCAGTTTAGAAACCCTAAACTGTCTAAGGTCCTGCTAAACATTGCTGCCACCTGCTGGTGTACATAGAAAACTACAGCCAATATATGAAACAGGCCTAGAAAATGCATATAATGACAATAGATTATACAGACTGACAATACACATACACTTAACATGTTGTAGCTGGGAAAAAGAGTTTGGTAACATATCTCCGGGATTTTACACAATGTGCATTCCGCAATTTGTGGACCGCACATCGCCGGCACTATAATAGAAAATGCCTAATCTTGTCTGCCATTGCGGACAAGAATAGGACATGTTCTATTTTTTTGCGGAAACTGAAGCACAGATGCGGATCCGCGGATACGGACAGCACATTCCGGCCCTATTGAACATGAATGGGTCTGCACCGTTCCACAAAAAAAAAGAACAGATGCGGACCCATTTTGTGGACGTGTGAATGGAAAAGATATCCCTCAAAATGAAAAAAAAAAAATAATTATTAAAGTTAAAGGGGTTCTGCACTTTGTTTTAACTGATGATCTATCCTCTGAATAGATCATCAGCATCTGATCGGTGGGGGTCCGAAAACCCAGGACCCCTGGCGGCAGCGGCGCTCCAGCAGCGGCGCACCCTTCTCACTGTTTACCGCTGGCCCAGTGACTTGTATCAACTAGCGTCGGCGGGGCTAAGCTCCATTCAAGTGAACAGAGCTTAGCCCTGCCCATGCTAGTTGATACTAGTTGTGACGTCACTGGGCCAGCGGTAAACAGTGAGAAGGCAGCAGCCGCTGCCTTCTCAAACAGCTGATCAGCTGGGGTCCCGGGTGTCGGACCCCCACCGATCAGATGCTGATGATCTATCCAGAGGATAGATCATCAGTTAAAAAGTGCAGAACCCCTTTAAGCAAAAAGCATAGATGTGGTAGGCAATAACAAGTGCTCGGCGGCACTAAATCAGGTGCTCGGCGGCACCAAATCAGAAACCATAGGTCCTACCACAATCCGGGGGGTTCCAGTGCACATCCATGAATCCCGGAGGAAAAGCAAAAACCATCTATCCCTGGGCTAGATGATGATGTGGTATTGAAGGACAGGGTGGGCAAAGAACTGTCCCTGATATTGCCCTACAGGAAGTGCTATTCTGGCCCTGATAGCCTAACCACAGACCACCCGCCCTGATAAGAGCGACCCCGTCCGGAACCTTACCCTATATAAAAATGGCCCTAGTGAGCCCCTAGCCCCTGACTTCCAGGTGATCACTATATAGAGCTATGTGTTTTTGACTCTTTATAAAAGTATAAGTATATCGCACCCCTCTGTGTATCACACCTATGGATAGCACACCTATACTACTCCTTAAAATGACTTTTGTGGCCCTATTAGCTAGCGCTTGGTGTCCCTAACAGCCTGTCCCTGCTCCACACAGCAACCTCTCCCTTCACTGGCAAAACACTGAATGTAAAATGGCGGCCAGATCAGGTTTATTTAAAAGGTAGGGGGTGTGTCCATGGCTGAAATGTCTCAATTGGCTGTTCTGTACCACCTGATGGATGTGTCATGGGTCAAAGTTCATCAGAATGTAAAATAATATGGCGGGCGCGTATTTCTCCATATGTTCAGCGAATAGCAAACACACAAAGTTGGCCGCGAAACGACCGCCGGCCATCTCTATAAATGACAGGAAACAACTCATTATCACTTACTAATAGTGATAAATAATCATACCCCATTTACCTGCACTCCATCACGGTCATATGACATTTTCCACTGTGTTGGTTCCCTATCCCAATTATATCATATCTATATCTCAGGTGTGGCAAGTCTTGTAAGGCTCTTCCCTGTAGATGCAACATTATTAGTGACCTTGCCTGCTCATTCTTCTGGAACCTGCCATGTAGACATATGAGGGGTGTTCAATAAGTTATCTACCCCAGCATGTTCTGTCAGTGTTAGAGAGCTAAGATTATCTGTACAGGTTGAGATAGGTCTGGACATGCAACACACTCAGTAGCAGTTCAGTCTGATGAACGCACTGGAAGTGACAGGATGGCAAGTGCAGTACAGTGCGGGTCTACAAAGGAAGTGAGGGATTTGTAGCTTTGTTCCGTGAATAAATTCCTTACAAAGGAAGAAAATAAGCCAAAAGAAATCCATGGAAGGATGATTGCTGTATATGGTGATGATGCACCTTCCTACTACCAAGTAAAGCTTTGCAGCAAGCAGTTTAAATAGGGTAGGGAATCAATTGAAGATGACCCCTGTTCAGGGCAACCTGTTAAAGCATCTTCAGAGGAAATGTGCTGTAAAGTGGAGGCCATGATTTTGGAAGATCGTCAATCAAAGTCAGTGTTATATCATGAATTAGGCCTTTCAGTTGGCACAGTTTCCAGTATCATTCATAATGTTTTGATGATGTCAAAGGTCAGTTTCTAGTTGATGCCATGTATGTTGACACCTGAGCAAAAAAAAACACCAACTCCAAAGAAATGTAATGTGCAGAAGTCAGCTGGAAAGATCATGGCAACTGTTTTTTGGCATACAGAAGGCATTTTATTACTAGAATTCATGCCACACAAGACAACAATTACTGGAGACACCTGTGCTTCAACAATGAAGGTATTTTGTGAGGCAAAGAGAAACACCCTGGGAAGTTGTCGGCAGCTGTGTTGCGGCTTCATGACAATGCGCCAGCTCAAAAGTCTCGCAAATCACAAGCTGCTATCAAGGAATGCAGCTTCATGGAGCTTAACCATCCACCCTAGAGTCCAGACCTGACTCCCAGTGATTACTTTCTCTTTCGGAACCTGAAGAAACTTCTGTGTGGGCAATGATTTCCTGATGATAATGCAGTCAAAGTGACCGTAACAGGGTTCCTGCAGCTACAAGAAGTCTTCTACTATTCTGACGGTATCTGATCACTGGAGGTGATGTGGAATAAGTGTGATGAAGTCAAGGGGGATTACATTGAAAAGTAGTAAGTTCAATTTTCTCAGAAAATGTTTTCATATTCAAGTACCGTATTTTTCGCCCTATAAGATGCACCGGCCCATAAGACGCACCTAGGTCTTAGAGGAGGACAATAAGAAAAAAATATTTTTCATTTGCCCTCAGCTCAGACCCCACATGTTAATTAGAACTCAGCTGACAGCCCCAATCAGACCCCAATGTTAATAAGACCTCAGCTCAGACCCCAATGTGAATGACCCCCAATCAGACCTCAGATAAGAGCCCCAATCTAAATAAGAACCACATTCAGACCTCGGATCAGCCCCCATGCCTCCTACCATCAGCCCCCATGCCTCCTATCATCAGCCCCCATGCCTCCTATCATCAGCCCCATGCCTCCTATAAGACCCCATGCCTCCTATCATCAGCCCCATGCCTCCTATAAGACCCCATGACTTCTATAAGACCCAATTGTCGGGTATTTATTTTTCATAAAATATGAAATCATATTGCCCGACACAATGCCTCCTATCAGACCTCATGCCTCCTATAAGACCCCATGCCTCCTATCAGACCCCATGCCTCCTATCATCAGCCCCCATGCCTCCTATCATCAGCCCCCATGCCTCCTATCATCAGCCCCATGCCTCCTATAAGACCCCATGACTTCTATAAGACCCAATTGTCGGGTATTTATTTTTCATAAAATATGAAATCATATTGCCCGACACAATGCCTCCTATCAGACCTCATGCCTCCTATAAGACCCCATGCCTCCTATCAGACCCCATGCCTCCTATAAGACCCCATGCCTCCTATCAGACCCCATGCCTCCTATCAGCCCTCATACCGCTTATCAGCCCCCAGCCTCTTCTCAGCTTCCATGCCACGGCACGTACACAGGAGCAGGCATGTGTGGCAGGAAAGCCTGCTTCGCCTCTCATCTGCCTGCTCCCGCGCTCCCACCGGCGTTCTCACCGCAAATCGGCCGGCCGGTCCCTGCCATCCTCCACCAGACGGGGCTGGCCGTTCTCTATCAACGTGCACCAGCCACACCACCTGACCCTACCACCCAGCGGAATGTCCCGATCAACAAGCACGGGCTGCGGTCGCTGGGCTCCCCATCTCCAGGTACACAGATGTCTGGTACATCGCAGGCTGCTGTTTCTATGCAGCGCAGCCTGCGACATACCGTACATTTTATATGTTTTTGCCCTGTATTCACCCCATAAGACGCACTAGCGTTTCCCCCCATTTAGTGCATCTTTAGCGGGCGAAAAATATGGTAGATAACTTATTGAACACCCCTTGTAATGTTAGCAATAATGCTGTGTGTTAGGCCTCATGCACACAACCGTATGTATTTTGCTGTCCGCAAAAAACGGATCTGAAAAAAATACGTATGATGTCCATGTGTATTCCATATTTTGCAGAATGGAACAGCTGGCCCCTAATAGAACAGTACTATCCTTGTCTGTAATACAAACAATAATAGGATTTCATCAATGTTTTGGTGAAACGGAAATACGAAAATACTGAAACGGAATGCACATGGAGTAACTTCAGTTTTTTTTGCAGACCGCATACGGAATCATTTATTTCAATGGGTCAGCAAAAAAAAACTAAAGTTACAGAATGGACACGGAAAGAAAATACGTTCGTGTGCATGAGGCCTTAGGGAAGGGTTTTTCCAGCAGGGCTTCAAGCATGCTTGGATCCAGGACTGCCATCAGGAATTTCAGGGCTCCATGTAGGCAAACCGTGGGTGCCCACCCAGCCCTTCTCACATTCACAGCCTTTTTGTTTTTCATCAGGCCATTTCGCCTTACACCAGTAAGATTTTAATTTCTGTCACCTTTTATCATGGGTTAAATGATGATAAAAAATGTATGCCATTTTTATTTACGCTGTTTACCGAACTCCATAAATAATGTGTTCACTATATTCTACTGGTTTTTATGATTACAGGGACCTAATACTGTTTTGTGATATTTAATAAAAACCGGCAATACTATAAAGGCATATAAAATCCTATCTTAATAGCAGAGCTTTTCTATAGAGGAGTAGGTGAGGCTGTTTTACTGTACAGAAGGTATGAGATTGAAATCTTAAGACTTGGAAAATAATCTTTATAATAAACATTATGTCAGAAAAATAGAATTTGTATTTCCACTGTTGGTGATTGGTAACTAGGTGCAATGTTTTCCCTTTTTTTCAGTAATATACCATTGATTTATTATGCTTGTGAAGAAAAAATATTTTTAAGAACAGAAAATGCAGCCCTTCCAATACGGCAGGTCTGTAATGTAATGGTCAATCTGTCTGCCATGCATAAGGTCTGGGGGTCAAATCCTGATGAAAACCTGTTAAACAATTTCTTTAGTAAAAGTCTATTGGGGTCATTTATGAAACTGGTGTACAGTAGAACGGGCTTAGTTGCCAGTGGAATCTGACTGGTTGCTATGGGCAACTAAGCCAGTCCTACTTTACACCAGTTTTATAAATGACCCCATATGTGCTGTAAGAGGACCGCTTCCCCAACCCATATCCTGCACAGCTTCATTAATACACTGAAGTGAATACTGATGAGGCTGCAGGTTCCTTCTTGGATCTGTGATGTTCAGCTGGGAGGGGAAAGAGAGGTAGAGACCTGGTGCTGCAGACACTGCCAGTGAGTTATTGTGTTGAGATTTAAACACAAGGTGCCGGTCACAGATTGCAATTATGCTGGAGCCAAAAATGCACCCAGAACTTCATCTTCTGACATATATTTTTTGCGCGTTACCAGAAAATCCCTCACAATATTTTTGTGAAAATTATGCTTTTTGGTGCTACGGCCATGATTAGGTCATCCCAATGTGTATAGTTGTAATTGTAATAGTATATGCATAATTCCTACAGATAATAATTACATATATTTCATTCCATCATATACATACATTCTATATGCAATATCCCTAATGACCACCAGGAGGCGCTAAGTCATTCCAGCATTGTTCTCAATCAGAACAAATTTCCTCTGTTAGAAAGTATAAGGCCTCATGCACATAACTGTATGTATTTTGGGGTCTGCAAAATATGTTTGACATCCATGTTACATCAGTTTTATTTTGAAGTCAATGGTCCGTGGTCCGCATTTTGACAACTAAATACAGAACATGTTCTACCTTTTGTGACATACAGATGCGGAAAGCACACAGATTGTATATATTAAAACTCTTGGTGCTGGTTCTCTCTATCAGTTCTCACCTGTAGGGAACTCTATAATACACTTTCACTATCATGCTGCCTCCCGCACCTCCCTGGGATTGGTTGTCCATTCTTCTGTTGAATCTCCTGATTCCAGAACATGCAAAATTGGCAACGCCCTGCACCAAATTTCAGAATGCTCGCCAAACCTACATAGTCTGTATACCCACCTCTGATCACAATTATACAGTTACATATAGAATTAATCTCCATAGACAGCAGTCATCCGTTACATTTTTGGGATTCAAAATATCTGTATTTCTATTCAGTTGTCAGATACAAACATACAGTGTAACGTGGCACAAAGCAGCTTGACCACAGTACAATAAATATCACATACATCGTAGCACAAGAGCATAATATAGAGAAAAAGCAATAACCCTAAACTATACATTATCCACTGCCTTACACCAGCATTCTGATAACACTACACATTACTACATTTACTTATACTGTGGAGCTGTGGAGTACAGGATCAGTGCAGGATAAGTAATGTATGTATACAGTGACTCTACGAGCAGAATAATGAGTGCAGCTCTGGAGTATAATACAGGATGTAACTCAGGATCAGTACAGGATAAGTAATGTATGTACACAGTGACTCCACCAGCAGAATAGTGAATGCAGCTCTGGAGTATAATACAAGCTGTAACTCAGGATGAGTACAGGATAGTAACGTACAATATGTACACAGTGACTCTATCACTAGAATCAAAAAGTGAAAAAAGCCTGCATCGCCATGCTTCAGTTTTTATTGGATATCCAACATGTACAAAAATAGTGACATTTCAGGTTATTATTCAAAGCCTGAGAAAAACTTCTAATAAGCAAAACGTTGCTATTCTTGTACATGCTGGATATTCAATAAAAGCCGAAGGATGAAGAGGCTTTTTTCACATGTTTCATGTTAATCCGTTGGGATAAACCTGATTACCAGAAGCCAGTGCATCTTCTGCTAATTGTGGGGTGTAGATTTTTTAATCTATCAGCAGAATAGTGAGTGCAGCTCTGGAGTATAATACAGGATGTCACTCAGGATAAGTATAGGTTAAGTAATGTGATGTATGTACAAAGTGACTCCACTGACTATTTGGCTATAAACTGAAATAAGGTGATTACAGAATGATATACAGTAGAAGAGACGCTCTGCTCAGGACTATTGCTCTTAGTGCTCTGAGGCTACTAGTGGTCCCAGGTTTCAAGGTTCTCGAGATTAATTTCAGTTGGAGTTTTATCCTAGGACCTAGCGGCTCCTCTATGCTGGTAGAACGTGGACTGAAAGCAGCAGCCGCCAGGAGCCCCCACATTCTGCTCACAATATTTACATTTTTTTAGCTTTCTCTATATTTGTTGACTGACAATTCTCTCCCACTCTGCTGGCAGCCACTGCGGTGATTACAATTAGAAGTGGTAGAGTTGTATTTATCAAGTGTATAATATTAGACTTCCAACTGATCCGTCGGTTTGTCTATTAGGTTTTTGCAAGATGATTTGATAGAGGGCACGACTATTGGTATTAGTAGGATACTGTACAATGCCAGAAAGATGATAGCCAGGTATTGGATTAGTACGGATGTACCTACCAAGCAAGAATTTATTACTCGTCTAAATGTGCTTATTGAAATGGAAAAAGGGGTTTATTTTAAAAGGGGTGCTATTAAAAAATTTGATTCTATTTGGGGTCCATGGATACAAATGCCAGGTATACCTTCTAGACGACTTCTCCTTGCTAATGTGAGGAGGAATCTGATGGGATGAATAATGTAAAGGATTGTAGGATCACGGTGATGGCTGTAGTCCCGTCTGTGATGGCATTGGGCGCTACAATGAGAGGAAGTACTGTTGGCTGTGTTTGTACTGGTGTGACTTGGGGGGTGGGAGGGAGGGGATATGTTTTGATGTATTATATGTACATGCTACCTCTTGGTTCATTTCTTGGATGGACTGGATTCCACTTTTACTTTTTGGACATGTACATTCATACTGTCGTATGTTTAATTGCTATATATATATATATTTTTTTTTTTCTTGAATATGAAAAATAAAAAATGATCTGATTTAAAAAAGAAGTGGTAGAGTTGTTACTGGAGCCACCAGCCTGACAGGCTAGGAGAGATGAGAGGTCAGGGGCACAAATCACACATTCATTATATGACAGGAGGAATATTATCATATATAGGAACCTGTGGTCTATTTTTTCAGTTGCTTTAGTCTTTTTAGTTGCCGTGTAGTGAAATACAATATGTTGCTATATGTTATCACCCATTTTTGGCTGAGGAGAGGCTGACTGTGGGACTGATGATGGTAAAGTATACTCTTGTTACATCCTGCACGTGCTCTCCACACATGTGCACTCACAGTCTGAGGTCGACACACAGGCCTCTCATATACAGTGCCTTGAAAAAGTATTCATACTCCTTGAACTTTTCCAAATTTTTTCATGTTACACCCATAAACCTTAAATGTATTTTAGTGTGATTTTATGTGATAGACCAACAAAAATTAGTAAGTTTGTGTGAAGTGAAAAGAAAATTTTACATGGTTTTCAACATTTTTAATAAATAAAAATCTGAAAAGTGTGGTGTCCATTTGTATTCAGCTCCCTTTACCCCGAAATAAACTCATGTAGTTATACCTCAGTATAACTACATCTGCTCTGTGAAAGCCTCAGAGGTTTATTAGAGAACATTAGTGATCAAACAGCATCATGAAAACCAAGGAACACACCAGACAGGTCAGGGATAAAATTGTGGAGAAGTGTAAATTAGGGTTAAACTATAAAAAAAATCCCAAGATCTGAACATCTCAAGGAGCACTGTTCAATAAATCAACCAAAAATAGAAGGACTATGGCACAACTGCAAACCTAACAAAACATAGCAGTCCTCCTAAATTGACAGCCCAGGCAAGGGTAGCACTAATTAGAGAAGCAGCCAAGAGACCTATGGTTAGTCTCGAGGAACTGCAGATATCCACAGCTCAGGTGGGAGAATTTGTCCTATCTATTAGTTGTGTACACCACAAATGTGGCCTTTATAGACGAGTGGCAAAAAGAAAGCCATTTTTAAAGCAAGCCAAAAGAATTCCCATTTGCAGTTTGCCACAAGCCATGTATGGGACAAATGTGGAAGAAGGTGCTCTGGTCAGATGAGACTAAAATTGAACTTTTTGGCCTAAATGCAAAACGAAAAACTAACACTGCACATCACACTGAACACACCATCCCCACCATGAAATGCGGTGGCAGTATCCTGCTGTGGGGATGCTTTTCTTTAGCAGGGACAGGTAAGCTGTTCAGAGTTGATATGATATTATGAGTGCGGCACAATAGCCCCGGACAATCTCTGCTCGTTTAGCCTAATCAGCCACACCTTGGAACTTCCTATATAAACCAGACCTTGTCATTTTCCTCGCCACATTATTGTGCTTCCTGCCTCTATCTAGCTCCTGAGCCTTATCCTGAACTACTGTGTTTATTTGTGTACCGACTTTGGATTGTTACTAGAGTTGAGCGGACACCTGGATGTTCGGGTTCGACGGGTTCAGCTGAACTTTAGAAAAAAGTTCGAGTTTGGGATCCCAAACTTGACCCTGAACCCGAACCCCATTGAAGTCAATGGGGACCCGAACTTTTGAGCACTAAAATGGCTGTAAAAATGTCATGGAAAGGGCTAGAGGGCTGCAAATGGCAAATGTGGATAGGGAAATGTCTTTAAATAACATGAAATATGTAAAAATAAAAAATTATAATCTTGATCTAGGAGAACGAGGTCCATATGGAGTAGGAGGTTGAGGAGGCGGTGGATGTGGCGGTGTAGGTGGAAGCGGTGGTGGAGGAGGAGGAGGTAGCCTACACTGGTTCTTGGTTTTAAATTTTATTTTTTAAATTAGGGTAAACCCAAAACATTGGGAAATATAACCTGTGATAACCCCCTGCAGTCGTGCTAAACACACGTTCAGACAATACACTGTCTGCAGGGCAGGCCAGCACCTCAAAGGGGTAAAGGGCAAGCTCAGGCCATGTGCCCAATTTGGAGACCCAGAAGTTGCAGGGGCTAACCCCTGTCAGTTAGTTCATGTAGGTGTGTGCAAACTTACTGTCCCACCATGTCGCACGTCCCCCAATTTGATATTTGCTCTATCAACTTTCTATGTTCTTTTGTGTGCCTACCATGGTGATCACGGGTGGTGGGGAATCAGGGTTCCACGCCGGAGAGGGAGTGTGAGAAAGAGAGACCACATCCAAGGCAGGATTAATTTTTTCAAATGTAAAATTATAGAGTTGAAATATGGGAGAAATTATTAAACCATAAAAGTGTGACAACTTTTGAAAGTTTAAGCATTGAATGAAAGGATGTGGTGCGCATTTATTACTGAAGAATTTATAAAATTTTATTACCTGTCACCTATGCATAGCAGGTGTTTATTCACGTCTAAAATTGTATAATGTCAACCCAAGAATGTAACAGAAAAATTAGTGAAATTTATTAACCTGTCTACTTGGTAGAGCAGGGGTCTATGACAGAAAAAAATTGTTTATTGTCACCCGAAAATGTTAAAGAAAAATTATTGAAATTTATTAAGCTGTCAAAAATCGGTGAATTTCACCAGAAAATGTAACTGACAATTTTTTTTTTTTACCGGTCTATCAGGTATAGCATTGGTACATCACACCCAAAAATTGGTGAATTTCACCAGAAAATGTAACTGACAAATATATATTTTTTAAACCTGTCTACTAGGTATAGCAGTGGTACATCACACCCAAAAATTGGTGAATTTCACCGGAAAATGTAATTAACTATTTATAAAAAATTTTAACCTGTCTACTAGGTATAGCAGTGGTACTATACACCAAAAAATTTGTGAATTTCACCAGAAAATGTAACTGACAATTTTTATTTTTTATTTTTCTGGTCTACTAGGTATAGCAGTGGTACTATACACAAAAAAATTGGTGAATTTTACCCGAAAATGTAAATTACATTTTTTTATTTTTTGTTAACCTGTCTACTAGGTATAGCAGTGGTACTATACACCCAAAAATTGGGAATTTTACCCGAAAATGTAAATGACTAAGCAGTGAAATTACATAAAATAAAATACGTACAGATAAAATAAAAAAAATTATTTATGAGGTGGAGTTCCATATGAAGTAGGAGTTTGAGGAGGCGGTGGACGTAGCGGTGTAGGTGGAAGCGGCAGTGGAGGAGGACAAGGTAGCCAACACAGGGTTTTGGTTTTAATTTTAATTTTTAAAATTAGGGTACACTCTAAAAGAGTGAAATATCCAAAATACAAGAATGAGCAATTGCGCTGCAGTATAACAATGGCTGGTTAGTGCTGGTATACATGTCTATTCTGCACAAGGTACGGACAAGTCCTGAGGGATCTATGCCTGGTTCATTTTAATGAACGTGAGCTTGTCCACATTGGCTGAGGACAGACGGCTGCGCTTGTCTGTGATGACGCCCCCTGCCGTGCTAAACATGCGTTCGTTCAGACAATACACTGGCTGCAGGGCAGGCCAGCACTTTCAAGGCATAAAGGGCAAGCTCAGGCCATGTGCCCAATTTGGAGACCCAGAAGTTAAAGGGGGCAGACCCGACATTCAGTACGTGTAGGAGTGTGCACACATACTGCTCCACCATGTTGGTGAAATGCTGCCTCCTCCTAAGACCTTCCATATCAGCTGGTGGTGCTGGTTCTTGTGGCGTGCTGACAAAGCTTTTCCACATTTCGGCCATGCTAACCCTGCCTTCTGAGGTGATGGCGGTGCCCCAGTTGCGTTGGCAACCTCTTCCTCATCCTCTGCCTTCGCCTTGTGCTTCCACTGTGCCCCCGCTGTCAGGTGGGAATGCCACCAGCAGCACGTCTACCAGCGTGCGCTTGTACTCGCGCCTCTTACGATCACGCTCCAGTGACAGAATTAAGGACGGTACGTTGTCCTTGTAACAGGGATCCAGTAGTGTGGCCACCCAGTAATCAGCACAAGTTAGAATGTGGGCAACTCGGCTGTCGTTGCGGAGACACTGCAGCATGTAATCGGTCATGTGTGCCAGGCTGCCCATAGGCATTGAAAAGCTGTCCTCTGTGGGAGGTGTATCATCTGTGTCCTCTGTATCCCCCCATCCACGCACCAGTGATGGCCACGAGCTGGTCTGGGTGCCTCCCTGCTGCGAACATGGTTCCTCCTCAATCTCCTCATCCTCCACCTCCTCATCCTCCAGAACAGTGCCCTGGCTGGACAATTGTGTACCTCGCGTTTGTGGGTGCAGGAACCCAGCCTCGGAGCCATTTGGGAATAACTGGCCGGAAACCCTACGAAATGATCCCTCTTCCTCCTCCTGTGCCACATGCTCTTCCATCATCGCCAGCAGCGTTTTTTCAAGGAGGCATAGAAGTGGGATAGTTACGCTGAGACTGGCGTTATCGGCACTGGCCATGTTGGTTGAGTACTCGAAACAGCGCAACAAGGAACACAGGTGTCGCATGGAGGCCCAGTCATTGGTGGTGAAGTGGTGCTGTTCCACCGAGCGACTCACCCGTGCTCCACTATTGCCTGCTGCTGCTCGCAAGGTCTGGCCAGCATGTGCAAGGTGGAGTTCCACCTTGTGGGCTCGTCGCATATGAGGCGGTGAGCGGGAAGGCCGAAGTTACGCTGCAGCACTGACAGGCGAGCAGCAGCAGAGTGAGAACGCCGAAAGTGCGCACAGACGGCCCACACTTTATGCACTAGCTCTGACATATCGGAGTAATTTTTAAGGAATCTCTGCACCACCAAATTCAGCACATGCGCCAGGCAAGGGATGTGCGTCAAACCAGCTAGTCCCAGAGGTGCTACGAGATTTCGCCCATTATCGCACACAACCAGGCCGGGCTTGAGGCTCACTGGCACTAACCGCTCATCGGTCTGTTGTTCCATGCCCGTCCACCGCTCCTGCGCGGTGTGGGGTTTGTCCCCCAAACAGATAAGTTTTAAAACTGCCTGCTGTCGTTTACCCCTGGCTGTGCTGAAGTTGGTGGTGAAGGTGTTACGTCGACCGGATGAGGAGGCGGTAGAGGATGAGGAAGCGGAGTAGGAGGAGGAAGCAACAGAAGGCAACCTGAAGCACCCTGCAATCCTTGGTGGTGGAAGGACATGCGCCGAACTGCTATCCGCCTCAGGCCCAGCCGCCACTGCATTTACCCAGTGTGCTGTTATGGAGATATAATGTCCCTGACCGTGCTTACTGGTCCACATATCCGTAGTGAGGTGCACCTTGCCACAGATGGCATTGCGCAGTGTACACCTGATTTTGTCCCCTACTTGGTTGTGCACAGAAGGGATGTACTTTGGGACAGCCGCCGCCATAAGGCCTTTAAAACTATCTGTCTTCACCAGACGGAATGACAGCATTTCAAAGGCCAATAATTTAGAAATGCTGGCCTTCAGGGCTAGGGATCGTGGGTGGGTAGGGGGATACTTCCTCTCCAGCGTTTGGGAGATGGAGAGCTGAACACTTCCGTGGGACATTGTGAAGATGCTTGGTGACCCAGGTGTTGGTGTTGCTGGCAGATCCTCTGTTTGCGGGGTGGCAGGTGGCACTATCACTCCAGAGGTGGATAAAGAGGCCGAGACTGCAGCAGAAGAGGAAGCAGGAGGAGCCAGAGACCTTTCTTGGTTTTTGAGGTGTCTACTCCACTGCAGCTCGTGCTTTGCACTTAAATGCCTGGTCATGCAGGTTGTGCTCAGGTTGAGAACGTTTATGCCTCGCTTCAGGCTCTGATTGCACAGCGTGCAAACCACTCGTGTCTTGTCATCAGCACATTGTCTGAAGAACGGCCACGCCAGGGAACTCCTTGGAGCTGGCTTTGGTGTGCTTGATCCCTTGCTGCGGTGGGCAGTATGATGCGTACTGTCTAGAGGACGGCCGCTCCGCTTTTGCACTCTGCTCCCACTTCTGCTGTGCTGGTGGCTCTTTGCGACCACCGCCTCTTCCCCCGAACTACATAGGTCACTCGCATGACCTTGATTCCATGTGGGGTCGAGTACCTCATCGTCCTTCACATCATCTTCCACCCAGTCTTCACCCCTGCCTTCCTTGTCGGTCTGCACACTTTCGAAAGCCCCAGCAAGTGGCACCTGTGTTTCGTCATCATCCGAGACGTGCTGCAATGGTCCTCCCATGTACTCATCTTGAAAGATAAGTGATTGGGCATTGGTGCACTCAATCTCTTCCACTTCTGGGGCAGGGCTAGGTGGATGGCCCTGGGAAACCCTGCTAACAGAGTGATCAAAAAGTAGAATAGACTGCTGCATGACTTGGGGCTCAGACTGCTTGGCTGATTTGCAAGGGGGTGATGTGAAAGACTGATGGACATGGGCTGCAGGTGCCAACTGTGGTCTTTCAGCAGGAGACTGGGTGGGAGAAAATGTAAAGGAACTGGATCCACTGTCAGCAACCCAATCTACTATCGCCTGTACTTGTTCAGGCCTCACCATTCACCTTAGGCCCGACCAAATACTGCTGCAGGTTCTGTCGCCTACTCGCACCTGAGGAAGGGTTTTCACTTGTGCGTGTAGCTGGCACAGATCGAACCACATCCTCTCCCATGCAACAGGAGCTCCTCCAGCAGCACCAAGACCTGGGCCACGTTCCTTATTTGACGCTCTTCTCATATTTCTCGAATTTCGGATCTTGCCTTAAATGGGTGTTTAATTAATAGTAGAATAGAATGAGAGTATGTACAGGGTGTATCTCACACGTCATGAACCAGACTAGGCCTTAATTAAATTTGTTTTCCCCAAAATGGCTGTATTTCAAATACCTGAATCAAACCCCTGTATTTAAATGGTGTATCGCACACGGCCTGAACCAGACTAGGCCTTATTTAAAGAATAGTATACAGCAACCCACAGTATGCAGTATAGCACCCTATAGTATACAGCAACCCACAGTATGCAGTATAGCACCCTATAGTATACAGCACCACACAGTATGCAGTTTAGCACCCCACACTATACAGTACCCCACAGTATATAGTAGAGCAGTATAGCAGCCCACAGTATACAGCACCTCACGGTATACAACACCTCACTGTATACAGCACCCCAAACTATACACGATACAGCCCCCCACACTATACAGTACAGCAGTATAGCACTCCACACTATACCGCACCCACAGTATACAGCCCCCCACACTATACAGTACAGCAGTATAGCACTCCCCCCCCCCACTATACAGGCCCCCCCCCACAGTATACAGCCCACCACACAGTATACAGCCCACCACACAGTATACAGGCCCACACACAGTATACAGGCCACCCCCCCCCCCACAGTATACAGCCCACCACACAATATACAGCCCACCACACAATATATAGCCCACCACACAATATACAGCCCACCACACAGTATACAGCACCCCACTATACAGTAGTTTACAGTATATTAACATAACAGCCCCTGTCACCTTTTTCTGATGTAATCTTTACACAAAAAAGCTCCACAGTTAACAGGACCTGTGATGACCTCATAGCCATGTGACCAGTAATTGCTAGGTTACTGGTCACATGGTAATGATGTCATTAAGGTCCTAGATCAAAACTCATTAAGGTCCTAGAATTAAGATCATTAACACAGTACGATCATGATGCCTGTGTAGCCGACAGCCTGACATCCGGGGCAGTAGCTAGCAGGGCTCAAGAGGCAGCTGCCTTGGGCCCCCCAGGAGCAACTGGGCCCAGGGCAGCTGCCCCTTTTGCCTCTTGGTAAAGACAGCCCTGGGTGTATCTCACAATGACATATGCAGCAAAGGCTGCCAAATAAACTTTTTTTTTGCCTGAACGGGTGTTTGTTTAATAACTGAATATGGCAGCAGTATATAACCCTGGAATTTCAAACGTCAAGATGCTGCAAGGCCTGAAAAATTTTGTATTTTGCCCCAAAAAGGGTGTTTTATTAATAGAAGAATATAGCCCTGTATATACAGGGTGTATCTCACACAGCCTGACCCACACTAGGCCTCAATTAAAGATTTGTGCACCAAATGGCGGTATTTCAAATAGCTGAATAGAACCACACTATGTAAAGGCTGTATCTCACAATGACATCTGCAGCAAAGGCTGCCAACTAAAAATGTTTTGCCCAAACGGGTGTTTGTTTAATAACTGAATTTGAAAGCAGTATATAACCCTGACATTTCACACGTGCTGATGCTGCAAGGCCAGAAAAATAGTGGAATCTGGCAAAAAAGTGTGTTTTTAAAAACCCAGAAAATGATAACTGTATTTCTAGCTTAAAGGGAATCTGTCACCTGCTTTTACCATTTTAAGCTGTCACCATCGATATGTTCACTAAAGTACCTTATTTCCAGCAGTCTTCTTTTTACTTTATTTCATTTTGTCCTTTTTATATAAAAGCGCTTTTTATTATATGCTAATGAGGCTCCAAGGTGCCCAGAGGTGTGTTTTTTTCCTTCTCCGGTGCACAGTGACGCCCCCCCTGCAGTGCCCAAGAATGCCTCCTGATCCTCAAATAACCTCCCACAGCTCCGGCAAACAGTTCCGCCCCCTCACCACGTCATAGTCTACCTTCTAGAAATGCCCCGTCCTTCTTCCTGTCGGCGGCCAGAAAACTTGCGCAGGCGCAGTACCGCCTGCGGCCTGCGAAATCATCAACCTCCTCAGGGCAACAGCGCTCAGGTTACATCACTGGGCTCAGCGCATGCCCAGTGAGACTTTTGAGGCTGTTGCCCTCAGGAGCTTGATGATCGTGCAGGCACAGGCACGCAGGCACTTTTATATCAAAAGGACAAAACAAAATAAAGTAAAAAGAAGACTGCTGGAAATAAGGTATTTTAGTGAACATAGCGATAGTGACAGCTTAAAATGCTAAAAGCAGGTGACAGATTCCCTTTAAATTGCACACTGACTAATCCAGATGTTGTATATTGCCAAAAAAGTGTTTTTTTAGTAACAGAATATGAAAGCTGTATATATATTAAACTTGAATTTAACACTTGCAGGTCAGGAAACTAGTGGTTTTTGGCAAAAAAGTGTGTTTTTAAAACCCAGAAAATGATGGCTGTATTTCTAGCTAAAATTGCAGACTGACTAATCCAGATGTTGTATGTTGCCAAAAAAGTGGGGGTTTTTGGTAACAGAATATGAAAGCTGTATATATTGAATTTAACACTTGCAGATCTGGAAAATAGTGATTTTTGGCAAAAAAAGTGTGTTTTTAAAAACCCTGAAAATGAAGGCTGTATTTCTAGCTTACATTGCACACTGACTAAGCCTGCAAATGCACCAGATGTAAATTGCCCAATGTTTAATTTTTTTTTACAGATTATTTGTGCTGTTTTTAAAGCTTGGATTTAAATGTTCCAAAAGCTCATATGCGGTGCTGGTGCACTGAGCTTGCATAAAATGGCTGCCCCCGCCGCCCACCTAACTGACTTATAAAAGTTATTTTTTTTCGGTCACTGGGCTCATGGCAGGATAAAAAAATTGTGCCCTGCACCCACACAACACAATGTATGTAGATCGCTGAGTTAGATTCACGTTTTGAGCAAAGGTTCTCTCCTATACTCTCCCTGAAATCACCAGCAGCATCCTCTCCCTACACTAGTAACAGCAGAGTGACGTGCAGCGCTATGTGACTCCAGCTTATATAGAGGCTGGGTCACATGCTGCTCTGGCCAATCACAGCCATGCCATTAGTAGGCATGGCTCTGATGGCTTCGAAGGGCACAGAGTTAAATGCTTTGTGATTGGCTGCTCTGCGACGAACACCGAAACCGAACTTTTACTGAAATGTTCGGGTTCGGGTCCAGGGTCCAAAAATCCTAAAGTTCGGTATGAACCTGAACTTTACAGTTCAGGTTCGCTCAACCCTAATTGTTACCTGACGACGCTTCTGCCTTATTCTGAACTGCTGTGTTTACCTGTGTACCAAATTTGGATTGTTATCTGACCACGCTTCTGCCTTATCCTAACTGCTGTGTTTTCCTGGTACCAACCCGGACTGTTATTCGACACTGCTTGCTTCCGCTACACCAGTGCTCCAGATTGTCCCAGCCATTGGACTCCTTACCTACCTTCCAGGCCTGGACGATTCCTCATTTCAGGAGAGCAATTGTGACATCACTCTTACAGAATAATCTGGCCGAAAAATATGGAGTCCGCTTGAGGAAACAAGTTGCTGAACTGCAGGAATTTGGTACCACCTATCAAGAAAAAATTTCACAGTTACAAGGCTTAGTACAAAATCAACTGAAAAGAATGGCGGGGTATTAAACAGGCACGAAGTGCTCAAACCCACATGCAGTTGTGCATATATACAGGGGAGCAAATCCTGCACTTGTGGCCCGTTGCTAATGACGATCCCCAGCAAAAATGCATACAGTGGAGGATGCCTGCAGCGAATCACAAGTACCACAATAGACATCCTACACAAGATAGCAATTATGTGGATGTGATAATCAATATAATAATAGCGAAGACAGGTGCACTCTGCGGTCTTACTAAACCCTCAAACTGAATTTAAAATTGAGAGATTAGCCAACATGTCTGAGCCCGAGCACCGCGCCAAGGTTTCTCAAGTAGCTCGTGACCTAACACTCACCTACCTATCCACAGGCTACATTTAGGTGCACCTGTGAGGCCTTGGCCATATCAGCCAGTCTTGAGGGGGACTCGCAGACTCCTCCCTCCTACCAATGCTAGCATGGTTACATGCTGGAGGTAACTGGTGAGTTGTCTGTGAGTCGGTCTTCATGCTCCTGTAATTTGCCCACTGGCCCCTGGTATTGCCCATACGGCATAGGTAGATGAGTGTTAGGTCCCGAGCTACTTGAGAAACCTTTATGCGGTGCTCGGGCTCAGACATGTCCTATAATTCATCAATCTTTTGACTGACGAAGCTCTTGCATGGGCTTCACCATACGTGGAAACAAATAGTGATCTTTCGAACGAATTAAATAGCTTCGTCTCTGCTATGAGTCAAGTCTTTGACCCTAACTGTTGTTCCACAGCTGAAGCCAAATTACACAATCTACGACAAGGGAAACGTTCAGTTGCTGAATACATTTCAGAATTCCGCCGCTGGGTAGCTGATACTACTTGGAATCTAGCAGCCCAGAAAGCCAGTTTCGGCAAGGACTTTCAGAACAAGTAAAAGATAAGCTTGCTAGAGTGGAAGCCCCTGATGATTTGGAGGACTTTATTCAATTGTGTATATGAGTTGATCAGAGACTTTCTGAAAGGAGAAGGGAAAAACTCTGGGCATTGGGAAATAGACCTACATATTCTTTCAGTCAATCAACTCAGCAAAACACCGAGTCCATATCTGAACCAATGCAGATTGATGCTATACAGAAATCTCTAACTACAGTAGAAAAAGAGAGATGGTTTACAGAAAATATTTGTCTTTACAGTGGGGAGTCATGGTATTATGCTATAAAATACCCAAACAAGGTTCGCAGAACAATTGCTGTCAGATTAAACCAGAAACATCATATCTTTTGCACTCAAAAATAAATTCTATTTCTCCTTTAGCTCTGGGTGATGACAAGATAACAGCTCCTGAGTCTCATTTTATTGTGCCAATCGACATCTGCACTGAAACACATGAAATTTCTTGTTCTGCAATGTTAGACTCTGGGGCCGGTGGTAACTTCATGGACATAAACTTTGCTCATGAAAATAATATTACACTGTTAACTAAGACAGCACCTATAGACATGGGTCACCACTTTCGTCTGGGACCGTTACTCATGAGACTGTTAAGCTTCAAGTCCTCATTAAACCTGATCACTGTGAAATCATTCATTTTTCACTGATTGCTTCCCCAAAGTTTCCAGTAATTTGGGGTATCCCTTGGCTAACTACTGGGAAACACATCATATACAGTTCCCATCTGATTTATGCCAGCTAAATTGCCTGCATAAACCCACCTCTTCATTGCCTGAGGGCACATTAATCTCTGAACTGTCTGCTAAAGAATTATTACCTCCACAATACAGAGAATTTCAGGATGTCTGTGATAAATGCAGATAAACTACCCCCACATAGTCCATATGATTGTTCATTAGAACTGTTACCTGGAGCTGAAATACCCTTTGATAGTATCTATTCTCTTTCTGAACCAGAACTAAAGGCATTAAAGAAATATCTGGACGAGTATTTAAAGAAAGGCTTCATCCGGCCATCTACTTCTCCAGCTGGAGCACCTTTTTTCTTTGTTGAAAAGAAAGATTCCATCTCGCGTCCCTTAATTGACTATAGAAGACTTAATAATGTCACAGTAAAAAAACGGTATCCTCTTCCTTTAATTCCAGAACCACTTTAAAGGCTTTGTACTACTAAAATATTTACTAAACTTGATCTCAGTAGAGCATATAACCTTGTCCGAATTCGTCCAGGAGATGAATGGAAGACAAAGTATGGACATTTTGAGTATCTTGTCATGCCTCTTGGACTTTGAAACGCCCCAGCCACTTTCTAACACTTTATCAATGATGTTTTCAGGGATATGCTGGATCAATTTGTAATTGTGTACTTGGATGATATCGTAATCTTTTCAGAAAACTTGGAACAACATCACAAACACGTCTGCAATCTTCTGCAAAGGCTTCGAGAACACTGTTTATACATCAAACTTAAGAATCGTGAATTTGAGCAGACAACCATTCAATTTTTTGGATACATTATTTCCCCGGAAGGTCTGAGGATGGATCCTAGAAAGATCAAGGCTGTAGTGGAGTGGCCAATTCCAAGAAATGAAAAAGATGTACAGAGATTTATTGGTTTTGCCAACTACTACAGAAAATTCCTCCGAAAATTTTCCAAGATCATTGCACCAATTACACAACTCACTAAGAAGGCAGTACATTTTGCTTGGATATCAGAGGCTCAGGATGCTTTCACTCAATTAAAGACTCTCTTCACATCTTCACCGATATTAATTCACCCAAATCCAGAACTACCATTTACTGTTGAGGTTGATGCATCTGATTCTGCAATAGAAGCAGTCCTGTCACAGATGTCTGGAGATAAGATGTTGTTGTATCCTTGTACCTATTTTTTTCGCCAAATGTCCTCATCTAAAAGGAACTATGATATTGGGAATAAAGAACTGCTTGCAATTAAAAGTGCATTTTCTGAGTGGAGGCATCTCTTGGAGGGAGGTATATAACTGTGCTGACTGATCATAGGAATCTTGAATTCATCCGTAGTGCCAAAAGACTATCTTCCAGACAAGCAAGATAGAGTTCATTCTTATTTTATTTTAATTTTATCATTACCTACCGACCTGGATCAAAAATCGGTAAAGCAGATGCTTTATCTAGGATGTTTTTTTTAGCCTACACAGAAAGACAAAGGTCAAACCAAAAATTTATCTGAAAAGAACTTCATAGGGGCCACTCATTCTAGGGAGCTCTTGAATTGAATTAAGAATGGATATGAGAATGATTCCTTCCATAGTCATCCTACAAAGATGGCCCATTTTATTCCCACTACTTGAATACCCACTGCAAAACAAACTGCTGAACTTATCGTTCGGGAAGTATTTTGATTACATGGGATCCCTGACAACGTGGTATTGGATTGAGGTGTACAATTCACTTCTAAATTCTGGCAAAGCTTTTGCTCTGCCTTGGGGATAGGAATAAATTTGTCATCTGCCTTTCAACCTCAATATAATGGACAAACTGAAAGAACTAATCAAACTCTTCATAACTTATCTGCACGATGATTACAGCTGAGTTTGCATACTGTCATGGTCTTACCTTCTTACTGTTCTCCTTCGTTTGACATGTGCTGGCGGCCATCTTGGTTTCTGGGTTTCTTGTAGCCTCCCACCCTGCGGCTTCTCCTTCCCACTGGGAGGAGCTGGATGCCTAGCTCATATATATAGGAGGTCTGTGGCTTCAGTTCCTTGCTTGGTCCTCCTGTGTTCACATGCTTCTAAGACTGCTGCTGCTTCTGGTTCCTGATCCTGGCCTCGTCTGACTACCCCGTTGGTTCCTGATCCTGGCTTCGTCTGACTACCCTGCTGGTTCCTGATCCAGGCTTCGTCTGACTACCCTTCTGGTTCCTGACCTCTGTCTACGCAAGACCCTGCTTCGGTTTAGCCATCCGTTTGGACTTTTGCTTACAGCTTGATTTTCAATAAAGCCTTCTTATTTCCACTTATCTCTTGTTGTACGTCTGGTTCATGGTTCCATGACACATACAGTAACTCTGAGCATAGCTCAACTTCTAATAGTCCTTTTTATGAAAATACAGGCCTTCATCCAGTTTTCATTCCAGATTTACCAATCACAACTACTCTTCCCGCAGTAACCTAATGCTTCACAACATTACAGAAGGTTCAAGAAAAAATTGTTGGAAATTTGCACGATGCTCAATGATGATTTAAACAAGCCGCAGATAAACATTGGAAATCGACTGCTGTTTTTCATATAGGAGACAAAGTATGGCTTTCCACAGAGAATCTAAAGTTTAAAGTACCTTCTCCAAAATTGGGCCAGAAATATATTGGACCATTTCAAATTTCTGCTCAAATTAATGAAGTCACCTTTTGATTAAAGCTCCCTGAGTCTATAAAGGTACATCCTGTTTTTTATTGTTCTCTCTTGAAACCATTTATTGAAAATACTTTTCCAGGCTGCCATTTGCCTCCTCCACCCCCAGTAGGAGTGCATGGTGAAGAAGAATTTATAGTTGAAAAGATCTTGGACTCCAGAATCCATCAGAATAAGCTACAGTATTTAATCAAGTGGAAGGGCTATGACTCTTCTTGGGAACCAGAAGAAAATGTTCATGCTCCTAGACTCACCAAAGAATTGAATCTGCAATATCCTGATAAACCAGTCTCTAGGATGCCCAGAGGTCATCCTGGAAGAGGGAGAGTACTGTCAGGAATCGAACCAGAAAACTCCTGTGTCCCAGGTGGTAGCCTTGCTCACTGAGCTGCCAGCTACTCAGGACAGCTCCGCTCCTGAACCTAGTGAATAGTTTCCTAGTCTTGGACAATCTCTGCTCGTTTAGCCTAAACAGCCATACCTTGGAACTTCCTATATAAACCAGACCTTGTCACTTCCTTCTTGCCAGATTATTGTGCTTCCTGCCTCTATCTAGCTCCTGAGCCTTATCCTGAACTGCTGTGTTTACTTGTGTACCGAATTTGGATTGTTATCTGACCACGCTTCTGCCTTATCCTAACTGCTGTGTTTACCTGGTACCAACCGAGACTGTTATTTAACACTGCTTGCTTCCGCTACACTAGTGTTCCAGATTGTCTCAGCCATTGGACTCCTTACCTACCTTCCAGGCCTGGACAATTCCTCATTTCAGTTGAGCAATTGTGACATCACTCTTACATCAGGATTGTGAAACGGCCTTTCCTCAGGATAGGCTAGCACTAGATCAGGGATGGCTAACCTGAGGCTCTCCAGCTGTTGCAAAACTATAACTCCCATCATGCTCGCACAGTCTACAGCAGGGCATGGAGGGAGTTGTAGTTTTACAACAGCTGGAGAGCCTCAGGTTGGCCATGCCTGCACTAGATGATCAGCAGGGGTCTAACCTTCCAGTCAGCTGTTCTGGCATAACAATAGTGCTAGAACTCTCTGCCAGACTTGCACAGCTCCCTCCACTTGAAGTGAATGGTAGCAACATCACTGCACAGAGGATGGAACTGTGAAGTTCTGGTACGCAGGATGTACTGCAGAACAGCTAATCATGAGGGTGTCTGCCGATTATATAGCAATGGCTTATCCTGAGCATAGGCCATCACTTGTAAAGGGTTGGACACAGGGGCAGACATACCGCCTGTGCAGCTGGTTCAGCTGATAACCTGGGAACCTTTGGGTGGAGGTCGGGAGGGGGCGGAGTTTGAGATGGACCCTGATTAGGACTTACTGTGTATCTGCTGCCTGTTGTGTCTACACTTCATAGCTGAAGGACCTGCGATGACATTATAGTCATGTGATCTTTTCAATAGCGGAAGTGGTGGTAGGACCTGTGATGAGGTCACCATCATGTGACCAGTGCAGAAAAAGGCAGCGATCAGTGGAGACCCATGATGCCATGGAATGAATGTGAGTCCCAGAGAAAGGCTGGGAGATGTGGTTCTCCCCATTATACCTCCTCCGTGCTTTGTTGTTCAGTCTCAAGTCAGTCGTGCTCGACTCTTTGCGACCCCATGGACCACAGCACGCCAGGCCCGGTCCACTGTCTCTCGAAGCTTGCCTAAGCTGATGTTTGTTGCTTCCATGATACTGACCAGCCATCTAATTCTCTGCCATCCCCTTCTCCTTTTGCCTTCGATCTTTCCCAGCATCAGGGTCTTCTCCAATGACTCCTGCCTTCTCATTATGTGTCCAAAGTATTTCAGCTTCAGTATTGCTCCTTCCAATGAACAATCAGGGTTAATTTCTTCAAAGATTGATTGGATCTTCTTGCAGTCCATGGAACTCTCAGAAGTCTTGTCAAGCACCACAGTTCGAAAGCGTCAATTCATCTACGCTCGGCTTTCCTTATGATCCAGCTCTCACAACCATGCATTACTACAGGAAAAACCATGGCTTTGACCATATGAACTTTTGTTGGCAAGGTGACATCTCTGCTTTTAATTACACTGTCCAAGTCATTGCTTTCCTTCCAAGAAGCAAATGTCTTTTAATTTCATGGCTGCAGTCACCATCTGCAGTGATCTTTGAGCCCAAGAAAACAAAATCTAATACTGCTTCCATTTCTTCCCCCTCTATTAGCCAGGAGGAGATGGATCCTAATGCCATAATCTTAGTTTTTTTAATGTTGAGACTTAGGCCAACTTTTGCACTGTCCTCTTTCACCCTCATCAAGAGGCTCCTTAATTCTTCTTTGCTTTCTGCCATAAGAGTCATATCATCTGCATATCTGAGATTGTTGATATTTCTACCAGCAATTCTAATTCCAGCTTTTGCTTTATCCAGTCCAGCATTTTGCATGATATATTCTACATATAAGTTGAATAAATAGGGTGATAATATACAGCCTTGTCGTACTCCTTTTCCGATATTGAACCAATCAGTTGTTCCATGTACAGTTCTCACAGTTGCTTCTTGACCTGAATACAAGTTCCTCAGGAGACATGTTAGGTGGGAGGGAAATATGTTATTTAACTGGGACTGTATGGTTGAGGGGAGGGGTGTTAGTTACATGGGACTGTATGTTATAGAACACTGTAAGGCCTCATGCACACGACCGTTGTGTGCATCCGTGGCCGTTGTGCCGTTTTCAGTTTTTTTTCGCGGACCCATTGACTTTCAATGGGTCCGTGGAAAAATCGGAAAATGCACCGTTTTGCAGCCGAGGCCGTGATCCGTGTATCCTGTCCGTCAAAAAAATATGACCTGTCCTATTTTTTTGACGGACAACGGTTCACGGACCCATTCAAGTCAATGGGTCCGTGAAAGAACACGGATGCACACAAGATTGGCATCCGTGTCCGTGATCCGTGGCCGTAGGTTGCTTTCATACAGACGGATCCGAAGATCCGTCTGCATAAAAGCTTTTTCTGATCTAAGTTTCCACTTCGTGAAAACTCATTTCCGACAGTATATTCTAACACAGAAGCGTTCCCATGGTGATGGGGACGCTTCTAGTTAGAATACACTGCAAACTTGGTACAAGACTGCCCCCTGCTGCTTGGCACCACCCGATCTCTTACAGGGGGATATGATAGCACAATTAACCTCTTCAGGTGCGGCACCTAAAGGGGTTAATTGTACTATCATATTCTCCTGTAAGAGATCAGGGCTGCCAGGCAGCAGGGGGCAGACCCCCCCCTCCCCAGTTTGAATATCGTTGGTGGCACAGTGTGTGCCCATCGCCCCCCCCTTCCTCCCTCTATAGTTAAAAATCGTTGGTGGCACAGTGTGTGCCCATCGCCCCCCCCTTCCTCCCTCTATATTTAAAAATCGTTGGTGGCACAGTGTGTGCCCATCGCCCCCCCCTTCCTCCCTCTATAGTTAAAAATCGTTGGTGGCACAGTGTGTGCCCATCGCCCCTCCCTTCCTCCCTCTATATTTAAAAATCGTTGGTGGCACAGTGTGTGCCCATCGCCCCCCCCTTCCTCCCTCTATAGTTAAAAATCGTTGGTGGCACAGTGTGTGCCCATCGCCCCCCCTTCCTCCCTCTATATTTAAAAATCGTTGGTGGCACAGTGTGTGCCCATCGCCCCCCCCTTCCTCCCTCTATAGTTAAAAATCGTTGGTGGCACAGTGTGTGCCCATCGCCCCCCTCCATCTTCCCCCCCCCCCATCATTGGTGGCAGCGGAGTTCCGATCGGAGTCCCAGTTTAATCGCTGGGGCTCCGATCGGTAACCATGGCAACCAGGAAGCTACTGCATCCCTGGTTGTCATGGTTACTTAGCAATAGTACAATAGTAGAAGATTCATACTTACCTGCTTGCTGCTGCGATGTCTGTGACCGGCCGGGAGCTCCTCCTACTGGTAAGTGACAGTTCTTTAGCAATGCACCGCACAGACCTTTCACTTACCAGTAGGTGGAGCTCCCGGCCGGTCACAGACATCGCAGCAGCAGGCAGGTAAGTATGAATCTTCTACAATTGTACTATTGCTAAGTAACCATGGCAACCAGGGATGCAGTAGCTTCCTGGTTGCCATGGTTACCGATCGGAGCCTCAGCGATTAAACTGGGACTCCGATCGGAACTCCGCTGCCACCAATGATGGGGGGGGGGAAGATGGAGGGGGGCGATGGGCACACACTGTGCCACCAACGATTTTTAACTATAGAGGGAGGAAGGGGGGGGGCGATGGGCACACACTGTGCCACCAACGATTTTTAAATATAGAGGGAGGAAGGGGGGGGCGATGGGCACACACTGTGCCACCAACGATTTTTAACTATAGAGGGAGGAAGGGGGGGGGGCGATGGGCACACACTGTGCCACCAACGATTTTTAACTATAGAGGGAGGAAGGGGGGGGCGATGGGCACACACTGTGCCACCAACGATATTCAAACTGGGGAGGGGGGGGTCTGCCCCCTGCTGCCTGGCAGCCCTGATCTCTTACAGGAGAATATGATAGTACAATTAACCCCTTTAGGTGCCGGACCTGAAGAGGTTAATTGTGCTATCATATCCCCCTGTAAGAGATCGGGTGGTGCCAGGCAGCAGGGGGCAGTCTTGTACCAAGTTTGCAGTGTATTCTAACCTGAAGCGTCCCCATCACCATGGGAACGCCTCTGTGTTAGAATATACTGTCGGAAATGAGTTTCACGAAGTAGCTCATATCCGACAGTATATTCTAACGTAGAGGCGTTCCCATGGTGATGGGGACGCTTCAAGTTATGTTCGGGTGTCCGCCTGGCCGTGCGGAGGCAAGCGGATCCATCCAGACTTATAATGTAAGTCAATGGGGACGGATCCGTTTGAAGATGACACACTGTGGCTCAATTTTCAAACAGATCCGTCCCCATTGACTTGCATTGTAATTCAGGACGGATCCGTTTGGCTCTGCACGGCCAGGCGGACGCCAAAACGACTTTTTTTTCATGTCCGTGGATCCTCCAAAAATCAAGGAAGACCCACGGACGAAAAAACGGTCACGGATCACGGACCCACGGACCCCGTTTTTTCGGACCGTGAAAAAAAACTGTCGTGTGCATGAGGCCTAAGAAAGAGATATGTTATTTACATGGGATTGTATGGTATAGAAGATTGGAGGGAGATGACTGGTGTTATTTACATGGGACTAGATATTACAGAAGACTAGAGGGTAAGGAGTGATGCTATTTACCTGGGACTATGTGTTGAAGGGGGAAGGAGGGGATTTAACTATAAGGCTACTTTCACACTAGTGTTTTTGCTGGATTGTGTCAGAGAAAACGGATCCGTCCCATTGACTTGCATTGTGGGTCAGGACGGATCCATCTTGCTCTACATCCCAGGACGGAAAGCAAACAGTAGCATGCTGCATTTTGCAGCATTCCGTTCTGTTCAGTTACATTTTATCCCTATTGACAATGAATGGGGACAAAACAGAAGCGTTTATCTCTGGTATCCGGTATTGAGACCCTATGAAGGATCTCAATACCGGAAAATATTAATGTTAGTGTGAAAGTAGCCTAAGGAAGTTATTTACATGGGACTGGAGGGAGAGAATTGGTGTTATTTACATAGGACTGCATGGTATAGAATACTGGAGGGAGAGGAGTGAAGTTATTTACATGGGACTGCATATCTTGCTGCTTTTTCCAAGTGCTGATTTTTATAAGTGCATTGGAGATATTCAGGAGATACTCAGGAGGTAATCTGGAGGTGGATGCAATCTAAACAAGTAAGATTTGTTTGTTTATAATCTTTCCCTTCTTTAAAATGGCAGTCCTGGTTCTGTGCAGGAATTGTTGTGCTTTTATTTCAGGTTCCACTCTTCAGAAGTTTGGATGCTGTCTGATCTGTAGACAGCTCTCCATAATGCAGCAGGAAATCGCATTTTTTATATCTGAGATTTGCAAATTAACCGTTAAACAAACTCAGACTGAGAACGTTGCAATGCCACTGCCACAGAGGCCCCCTAGAAATGGAAGATGGGTTACTGCAGGTTCTGGTAGACTGAGATTTGTTGATAGAAGACATGTCCCACAGTCTGTGGCTCTCCATAATTCATTTGCAGCACTTTCAGAGTGCAAGAGCAACATGGAGGATGGCTCAAGCACAGTGGGTGAGAAACAATCTATCACGACCGGCGTGCCGATCACATACATGACGCAAAGGGAGGGAAAAGGAAGGCCCTGTCCAATGGAGAGGGAAAGATGGTGACCCCTAACTCACCTAGAGGCTAACACCTGACTGCCCTGACGTCCCTAGACGGGTTTCTCACCCGTACGCCAATCACGTTGCTAAAACCCTGGCTTTCCCTAAAATGAGCCCTACGTAGTGAATAGGGCGGTGGGAACACTAGTCCGCACCACTAACACTAAAGGGAAACACTAGGGAGAAGATAGACAATACTGACAAAAACACATAATCCCAGGTGGATGACAACAAACAACCAACAGAGATCCAGAGGGTAACAGTCTTGTACGACAACCAGGGATAACAGCAACTCAGCTCCAGTGGGTCAGTATAGAAGTCCAGGCAGGAAGCTCTATATCTGGCAACCAGAGAAGTGGGAGAGGGGAATATAAGGAGGTTGGGAGTGCTGGACAAGAAACAGCTGAGGAGAAGAAGCTACGGATCCCTGAGTGAGACAAAAAGGATTACAAGGCAAACCCCAAAAGCTACCATTAAGAAACAGCACTATTTTTAGACATAGAGCGCGCAGCCACCCGCTGCGACTTCCTGACCTCGGGTATAATGGAGTCAGACGTGGCTCTTGACACCCTCGTGACACAATCATCTCCCATGCCTAAAGTATGCAAGACTGCAGCCAAAAACAAAAAGGAGAAGGTGAGGACTGATAGTAAGCAGCTGTTGGTGGGCGATTCCATCATAAGAGGTGTGAAGTTTGAGGAAAATGGTGTTGTGAGATGTCTCCCTGGTGCTACCGCTAGCAGGGATAGACAACGGATCCTTAATATTGTTAGGCAAGCAAAGCAGGAAAGGGAGGTGGATGTTATTGTCCATCTTGGGACAAATGATCTGTTTTGCAATGAGGTTTCAAAGGTGAAGGAAGCTTTTCACACACTTGGAAATGATATACGAGAGGTTGCATCAACTGTTTCATTATCTGCAGTTTTGCCTGTGCATAACCTTCAGCATGACAGGAAGATGTGCATTAAGGATTTCAATGTATAGCTTGGTGAATGCTGTCTGAACCAATGGTTTGGCTTTGTGTGTCATGTGAGCTCTCGTTGGAATGGAAAAAAACTGTACAAGAAAGATGGTTTGCATCTTTCTCTCAAGGGAATGAATGTCCTCAGTGAACAGTTCCAAGTATTTGCTAAGGAGCATTTAAACTAGGAAAGTAGGGCAAAAGAATGATAATCCAGCAGTCCGACTGCCCCCCGGAACAATGCCAGAAGATGCCAGTAGCACAAAGGTTAAGAAATGACAAGCTCAGAGTCTTGTCTACAAATGCTCGCAGTTTAGGGAATAAGATCAATGAACTTGAGGCTATAATGGCATCTGAGAATATAGATTTAGTGGCAGTTACTGAGATGTGGTTCAATGGGAGTAATGACTGGGATAACACAATAACAGGGTTCTCTCTATGCAGGAAAGACAGAGAAGGCAAGAAGGGGGAGGGGTGGCCCTGTATGTGAAAGATAGCAGGAAATCTAATTTGATACAAGTTAGCGAGACCAATTTAGAGTCAGTTTGGGTTACCTTGCAGCCTGATAATCATAAGGTAACTCGTGTAGGTGTGATATATAGACCACCTAGCCAAGTCAAAGAATTAGATGATCTACTAAATGAGAAAATAGTAAAAATGACATTGAAGGGGGGAGTTATCATTATGGGAGACTTTATTCTTCCTGATATAAACTGGAAAACCAAAATAGCTAGTTCTGCCAGGAGTACATATATTCTAAATTCCCTACTGGGATTATCTCTACAGCAAGTAGTTGAGGAGCCAACCCAGAAGGAGGCCATTTTAGATTTAGTATTCACAAATGGGAATTTGGTATCTGATATTACTGTAGGGGAAAGCTTGGGATCTAGTGATCACCAGTCAGTTTTGTTTACTATAAGTACAGTGACTGAGTCACACCACACAAAAACTAAAGTTTTTAGATTTTAGAAAAACTGACTTTTCTAAAATTTGATTAGTGGTATACGAGTCCCTATCAGATTGGAACAGTTTCAATGGAGTCCAGGAGAAATGAGACTACTTAAAAGTGGCACTATTGAAGGCAACAGAAAATTGTATTAGGTTTGTCAGTAAAAGCAAAAAAAAGGAAGAGACCACTGTGGTACTCAGCAGAAGTGGCCAAAATCATTAAAAACAAAAAGATAGCATTTAGTAAAAAACTAGGATGACAGGCAAATTTATAAGATTAGGCAGAGAGAGGCTAAGCAAGTTATAAGAGCAAGAGAAATTAGCTCAGTCAGTAAAAAAAAGGCGATAAGACATTCTTCAGATACATAAATGAAAAAAGGAAACTAAGACAAGGAATTACCAAATTTAAAACAAAAGAAGGAAGGTATATGGAAGACGATAAAGAACTAGCTGACTGCCTCAATGAATACTTCTGTTCCGTTTTTTTAAAGGAAAATGAAGGTAAAGGACCTCAGTTAGGAAAGAAGACAAATTAATCTTTTGATGCATGTGTCTTTACAGAGGAAGAGGTTCTAAGTCAGCTGTCTAAAATTAATACAAATAAGTCACAGAGGCCTGATGGGATACACTCAAAGCTATTAAAAGAGCTCAGCGGCGAACTAGCAAAACCATTAACAGATTTATTTAACCAATCACTGGCAACAGGAGTCCTCCCAGAAGATTGGAAATTAGCAAATGTTGTGCCCATTCACAAGAAAGGTAGTAGGGAGGAATCAGGAAACTATAGGCCAGTAAGCCTGACATCAATAGTGGGGAAATTAATGGAAACCATACTTAAGGAGAGGATTCTGGAACATCTAAAATCCCATGGATTGAAAGATGAAAAACAGCATGGGTTTACTTCAGGGAGATCATGTCAAACTAATCTTATTGATTTTTTTTGATTGGGTGACTAAAATAATAGATGGCGGAGGTGCTGTAGACATTGCTTATCTGGACTTTAGTAAGGCTTTTGATACTGTCCCACATAGAAGGCTTATCAATAAATTGCAGTCTTTGTGCGTGGACTCCCATATTGTTGAATGGATTAGGCAGTGGCTGAGGGACAGACAACAGAGGGTTGTAGTCAATGGAGTATATTCAGACCATGGTCTTGTTACCAGTGGGGTACCTAAGGGATCTGTTCTGGGACCCATATTGTTTAATATCTTTATCAGCGAAATTGCAGAAGGCCTCGATGGTAAGGTGTGTCTTTTTGCTGATGACACAAAAATTTGTAACAGGGTTGATGTTCCTGGAGGGATACACCAAATGGAAAAGGATTTAGGAAAACTAGAGGAATGGTCAAAAATCTGGCAACTAAAATTTAATGTTGATAAGTGCAAGATAATGCACCTGGGGCATAAAAACCCAAGAGCAGAATATAAAATCAGTGATACAGTCCTAACCTCAGTATCTGAGGAAAGGGATTTAGGGGTCATTATTTCAGAAGACTTTAAGGTAGGCAGACAATGTCATAGAGCAGCAGGAAATGCTAGCAGAATGCTTGGGTGTATAGGGAGAGGCATTACCAGTAGAAGGAGGGAGGCGCTCATGCTGCTCTACAGAGTACTAGTGAGACCTCATTTGGAGTATTGTGCGCAGTACTGGAGACCATATCTCCAGAAGGATATTGATACTTTGGAGAGAGTTCAGAGAAGAGCTACTGGTACATGGATTGCAGGATAAAACTTACCAGGGAAGATTAAAGGGCCTTAACATGTATAGCTTGGAAGAAAGACGAGACAGAGGGGATATGATAGAAAATTTTAAATACATAAAGGGAATCAACAAGGTAAAAGAGGAGAGAATATTTAAAAGAAGAAAAACTGCTACAAGAGGACATAGTTTTAAATTAGAGGGGCAAAGGTTTAAAACTAATATCAGGAAGTATTACTTTACTGAGAGAGTAGTGGATGCATGGAATAGCCTTCCTGCAGAAGTGGTAGCTGCAAATACAGTGAAGGAGTTTAAGCATGCATGGGATAGGCATAAGATCACCCTTCATATAAGATAGGGCCAAAGGCTATTCATAGTACTCAGTATATTGGGCAGACTAGATGGGCCAAATGGTTCTTATCTGCTGACACATTCTATGTTTCTATGTATAGAAGATTGTAAGGAAGAGAGGTTATTTACATGGGACTGTATCATATAGAAGACTGGTGGGAGAGGACTGGTGTTATTTACATGAGACTGCATGGTATAGAAGACTGGAGGGAGAGGAACTAAGATATTTACATGGAACTGCATGGTATAGAAGACTGGAGGGAGAGGACAAGCATTATAATTTATGGGGGCACTACAGAGTAGATTATAACTCCAGGGGGTACTGCAGGGGGCGTTATAATTACAGGGGGCACTGCAAAGAACATTATAAATACTGTGGGCAGTGGTGGCGGCATTACTACTACTGAGGGCTCTATAGTAGTGCCTTATAGATTATAATAGGTGTCCTATAGGGAGGCCTTATTAGTACTGAGGGCACTGTAGGGAGCCCTATTACCACTGGGGGTGCTATTTGCGGGTTGGCTTCCACCTAGCAGTGAGCCCGGTGATGTCACCTGCACTAATGGACATGCTTTAGCGCTGCCTTAGCCTGGCTAGAGCAGCGCTAAAGCCACCCATCAGTGCCGGTCTGTGTTGGTCCCATGTTCATATATGCTCGCATTATTGAGTAAATGACTATTTGAATATATGCAAATTATCCTCTAGGAGCAACAGGGGCGTTACCATTACAACCTTGATGGTCTGCTGTCTCTGCGACTGCTGCTCCCTGTCTACTTTGACAGGTCCTGGCAGTGAAAATGTCATCACACCTGGCCATGTTAAAGTGCAGAGGGCGCAGTAGTTACAGAGAGAGCGGAGCCTCTAGGTGTGATGGTAACGCCACCGTTTGTATATAATCATGCAGGCACTTAAGAACATGGGACCAACACAGATGCCTTCAGCTGGCAAGTGCACACGTAACAGGTCAGTCCTTTAATTGTCCAAGTGTATGAGGGAGTCCTGAGGGATAGCTTTAGGCCTAGGGAGCATTTTACCATCAGCTATCTAAAAAGTATAAACTTCATTGGGGGGAGGAAGCTGCAATTAACCTCTTCAGGACACATGACGTACTGGTATGTCATGTTGTCCTGGTACTTAAGGACACATGACGTACCGGTATGTCATGTATGATTCCGATCATTGCCGCCCGGCGGGCGGTGATCGGAACACGGTGCCTGCTCAAATCATTGAGCAGACACCTTGGCTAGATGCGCTGGGGGTCCTGTGACCCCCCAAGTCGGCAATCGCAGCAAACCGCAGGTCAATTCAGACCTGCGGTTTGCTGCGCTTTCTGCAGTTTCTGATCCCCGCGATCAGAAACTTTCATATGCGGAAAATATAGACTTTTCACCCCTGAATGATTATTATGCAGGCGGGTGTTGCAGGGGGGTGTTACAGACAGTGCGGGCGTTGCGGGAGGCGGGCGGTGCGGCAGGCGGGATCACGATCCCCCGCCCACCTCCTCTTGAATATTCATTGGTGTCCAGTGGTTATACCAGAGTGTCAGCACATTGCTGACACTCTAGTATAAACGGCTGACATCTGTGCTGCGATGTCAGCTGTTTAACCCTTTCCATACCACGGTCCGTACGGACCGCTGTATGGAAAGGGTAACAGTAAGGGTGAGAGAGGGAGGGAGCTCCCCTCCTTCCCCTTCCCCGTCTGCTAAGTTGTGGCAGACGGGAAAGGTTCCCATGGCAACAGGACACCTTCTCAGGCATCCCGCTGTCCATGGTGCTCAACAGATCTGTGCTAAAGGCATAGATCTGTTCAGACAAAGTGTAAGTAAAATACAGTACAATACACTATATAGTGCACTGTACTGTATTGTACAGACATCAGACCCACTGGATCTTCAAGAACCAAGTGGGTCTGGGTCAAAAAAAGTAAAAGAAAAGTGAAAAAAAAGTAAAAATCAAAAAACACATTTATCACTGATTAAAAATGAAATAAAATAAAATTCCCTACACATGTTTGATATCACCGCGTCCGTAACGACCTGATCTATAAAACGGTCATGTTACTTTACCCGAATGGTGAACACCATAAAGATAAAAAATAAAAAACTATGATGAAATTGAAATTTTGCCCACCTTACTTCCCAAAAAAGGTAATAAAAGTGATTAAAAAAGTCGTATGTACGCCAAGATAGTACCAATCAAACCGTCACCTCATCCTGCAAAAAATAAGACCCTACCTAAGATAATCGCCAAAAAAATGAAAAAACTATGGCTCTCAGAATATGGAGACACTAAAACTTTTTTTTTTTGTTTCAAAAATAAAATCATTGTGTAAAACTTACATAAATAAAATAAATTGTATACATATTAGGTATCGCCGCGTCCGTGACAACCTGCTGTATAAAAATATTACATGATCTAACCCCTCAGGTGAACACCGTAAAAAAAAAAAAAAAGGTGTAAAAAAAGCAATTTTTTTGTCACCTTACATCACAAAAAGTGTAATAGCAAGCGATCAAAATAGTGCCAATCAAACCATCATCTCATCCCACAAAAATCATACCCTAACCAAGATATTTGCCCAAAAACTGAAAAAACTATAGCTCTCAGACTATGGAGACACTAAAACATGATTTTTTTTTGTTTCAAAAATGAAATCATCGTGTAAAACTTACATCAATAAAAAAATAGTATACATATTAGGTATCGCCGCGTCCGTTACAACCTGCTCTATAAAGATATTACATGATCTAACCTGTCAGATGAATGTTGAAAATAACAAAAAATAAAAACGGTGCCAAAACAGCTATTTCTTACCTTGCCTCACAAAAAGTGGGTGGTTTCTGTTATGTAAGTCTCACAAAGTGACTTCAGACCTGAACTGGTCCCTAAAAAGTGGGTTTTTAAAAAATTTCTGAAAAATTTCAAGATTTGCTTCTAAACTTCTAAGCCTTGTAACATCCCCCAAAAATAAAATATCATTCCCAAATTGATCCAAACATGAAGTAGATATATGGGGAATGTAAAGTGATAACTATTTTTGTAGGTATTACTATGTATTATAGAAGTAGAGAAATTTAAACTTGGAAATTTGCAATTTTTTACAAATGTTTGGTAAATTTGGTATTTTTTTTTATAAAAAATGATATTTTTTTACTTAATTTTACCAGTGTCATGAAGTACAATATGTGACAAAAAACAATCTCAGAATGGCCTGGATAAGTCAAAGCGTTTTAAAGTTATCAGCACTGAAAGTGACACTGGTCAGATTTGCAAAAAATGGCCTGGTCCTTAAGGTGAAATAAGGCTGTGTCCTGAAGGGGTCAAAGTGCCTAGGGCAGCATAAAACTACTGTGAGGGGGCACATATCTTGGTATAACTACTGTGAGGGGGCACATATCTGGGTATAACTACTGTGAAGGGGGCACATATGTGGGTAGAACTACTGTGAAGGGGGCACATATGTGGGTAGAACTACTGTGAAGGAGGCACATATGTGGGTATAACTACTGTGAAGGGGGGCACATATGTGGGTATAACTACTGTGAGGGGCACATATCTGGGTATAACTACTGTGAAGGGGGCACATATCTGGGTATAACTACTGTGAGGGGGCACATATCTGGGAATAACTACTGTGAGGGGGGGGGACATATGTGGATATAACTATTGTGAGGGGGCACATATCTGAGTATAACTACAGTGAGGGGGCACATATGTGGGTATAACTACTGTGAGGGGCAAATATCTGGACATAACTATTATGTACTGGCACAAAGGGGGAATAATTACTATGTAGGGGCATTAGGGTGGAGTTAGAGATGTGAAAAAACATATATACACATTGACCCATATTAACAAGATGTTTTTTATATTTTCACATATATGTTTATATTTGTATGTGTGGTTTGGCGGTGGGGGGCCCAGGTACATCCTTTGCACAGGGGCCCTCTGCTGTCTGTGTCCGCCCCTGGTTGGATAACACCTGTAATAAATGTCTGCCAAAGTATATTAGAAAGCTGCAGATGTTTTCATCAAACAGTGATTAAACTTTATTTACACAGAGTTGACTGGCAAATATGTTCTCCTGAATGTCCATAAAACTGACCTCCATTTTGATTTACACTGACGAGCAAAAGGGTAGCAATGTTTTGAACGTTTGACTTTTAGGCTCCATATCTCACCATCCACTACAGCTTCGAACGTGAGACTACCATCATTTTATAGACAATCATCTTAGCTATCTCATGCATAAATTGGAGTTGCAACTATTTAGCATATGATTACTTATGCAGGTTCTTGTCATGTAACTTCTTTTACTGTTTTGCTCCTGGTGGTGAAACAATCTTTTTCTTTGTGTATACTACAAATTACAACCTGTTGTCACATTCCCTAATTCCTGTCCATTTAATCAACATGCAACATGCATTACACCAGTCTGGAATGGTGGCCCGAAAAAAGGTGAAGAAGCTTTGACTTCAATATCGTCATAAGAAGCGTCGGCTCAAGTTTGCAAAAAAGTACGAACAGTGGACAGTAGAAGATTGGAAATGGGTTATTTGGAGCAATGTGACGAAAGTCAATAGAATGGGCTCTGATGAGTGCAAAATGGGTCTGGAGGAAACAAGGAAAAGGGGGCTAACAGATCGAGAAATTGAAGAAACTGTCAAGTTCAGTGGAGGAAGCCTGACAATATGGGGTGGTTTCAGAACCAAAGGTGTTGAATACTTGACCAGGATCGATGGTGGTCTCAATGCTGAGCTGTATGTGAGTATCCTACAAGATGAGTTACTTTATACACTCGAATACTATGGGTATAAAAAGTACTACATAGTGTTCCAGCAGGACAATGACCCGAAGTATACGCCGAGATTGGCGAACAAATTGTTCAATGACAATGAAGTAGAGGCTGGATTGGCCCCCACAGTCTCCAGACCTCAACCCAATCAAACACTTGTGGATAGAATTGAAGAAAAAGCTGTATTCGTACCCAAGTGAGTTGGGAATGAGACACGCTTGAATCTGATTCAAGAGCATGCCCAGAAGGATTCAGGCAGTGTTAAAAGCCAAAAGTGGATTTACAAAATAATAAAAATTGTAATTTAGAATTTTAGGAGCAAAACAGCAACAATGTTACATGACAAGAATCTGCATAACAAATCATATGCTAAATAGTTGCAAGTCTAATTTATGTATGCGATAGCCAAGATGATTGTCTATAAAATGATGGCAGTCTCACATTCAAAGCTGTATTGGATGGTGAGATATGGAGTAAAAAATTCAAAACATTGTTACCCTTTTTGCTCGTCAGTGTAAGTTTAAGTCAGCATAGGATGTCTAAAAAAATAACTTGTCCTGCAGAAAAAAAACGTCAAATAGATAGCTACACAGTCTTAAAAAGAAGTCTGACAGAATGTGAGTAAACAAAAAAAATCTCTACATTCTTAAATGTATCTTATGATTATTGTGAAAAATGAAAATCAGACATCATACAGTACACAACAATCAATTTCTAACAAAGCTAGAACTAGCCCTGTACCTCACATGGGTTAAAACATTCGGGGCCTGGGCCCCTGATGTTTTGTCCAAGGCCCCGAATGTCCTGCCTGCCAGCTAGATACAACTGTATTGCTATCCTCAGGATACAATTAAATCTAATACACTGGAAGAGCTGAAGGACCTGTGGTGACATCACAGGTCATGTGACCAGCAAAACAGGTAGTGGTTGGGACGGACCTGTGATGATGTCACCATCATGTGACCAGTGCAGAAGAGGACAGCAGTGAAGAGGAGAAGAAGCTATAGTGATGTCTGCTATATGAGGAGAGGTAAGTGAAATGAGAGGCAGAGCAATGCTGGGAGTTGTGGTTATTTAACTGGGACTGTATATTAGGATGGGAGGGATGTTATTTACATGGAACTGTGTGTTGGAGGTGGCTGGGGAAGGGGTCATGTTATTTATATGCGGCTGTGTATTGATGGTGGCTGTATTAGGGAGTGATGTTATTTACATGGGACTGTATGTTGATGGTGGCTGTAGGAGGGAGTGATATTTACATGGGACTGTATGTTGGAGGGGGCTGTGGGATGGAATGATGTTATTTACATGGGACTGTATGTTGATGGCTAGTGTTGAGCAAACTTGTGGTTTAAGTTCGGCGTCTAAAGTTCGGCTTCGGGTTATCGAAGAATCCCGATATGGATTCCCAGTTCCATTGTGGTCTGTGGTAACGGAATCAATAATGGGGTTCTTCGATAACCAGAATCCGAACTTTAGATGCCAAACTTAAAACACAAGTTCGCTCAACCCTATTGATGGCGGCTGTGGGAGGGAGTGATGTTGCTTACATGAGACTGAATGTTGGAGGGGGCTGGGGCAGGGTGATGTTATTTACATGGGACTGTATGTTGAAGGCTGCTGTGGGAGGAGATTATGTTATTTACATGGGGCTGTATGTTGGAGACGGCTGTGGGAGGGAGTGATGTTGCTTACATGAGAATAATTGTTGGAGGGGGCTGGGGCAGGGTGATGTTATTTACATGGGACTGTATGTTGAAGGCGGCTGTGGGAGGGGATTATTGTATTTACATGGGACTGTATGTAGGAGGCGGCTGTGGGAGGGGGTGATGTTATTTACATGGGACTGTATGTTGAAGGCGGCTGTGGGAGGGGATTATTGGATTTACATGGGACTGTATGTTGGAGGCGGCTGTGGGAGGGGGTGATGTTATTTACATGGGACTGTTTGTTGATGGTGGCTGTGGAAGGGAGTGATGTTATAAACATGGGACTGAATGTTACAGGGGTCTGAGGGAGGGAGTGATGTTATTTACATGGGATTGAATGTTGAGGGGGCAATGTTATTTACATAGGACTGTATGTTGAAGGTGGCTGGTGAGAAGGAATTATGTTATTTACATGGGACTGAATGTTGAGGGGGTGATGGTTACATGGGATTGCATGTTGGAGGTGGCTGGGGTGTCACAACCAGACAGCTGAGAAGCTCTGACAGAAGCCTTTCAGAACCTTCTCCTTGAGTTTTCTTTGTTTTTGGTTTTCAGTTCCTCATCTCTTTAGCCTCTCTCAGCTGTCATGTAGTTGGACTGATTGCATCCCTTTAAATTCCTCCCCATAATGCATTAGTGTGCGGTTTATACAGCTTCCTGGAGTGTGTGTGCATGCTGATCCTATTTCCCAGTCTTCTACAAGTTAAGTGTTGTACATTCATTTGTGATTTTCTGTTTGCTGGATCCCAGGTGACCCTGACTCCCTCCGTGTCTAGTGTAGGGAGCCGGTGGTCATGTCCCTTCACTATTGTAGGGTGTTCAGGTGTTATATAGTCGAGGTACGAGGATATGCGATCATCCACCATTGGGATTATCGCATAGGCTGAGCAGTAAGCGAGAGAGCCAGGTCTGATGCAGGGGTCTCCCTTTTTGTTCCTTAGTTTTGGATCCAGTGAGTCATATATTCATTTTGCATTGTCTTGTTTCCTGTACACCTTCCGTGACATGGGGAGGAGGTGATGTTATTTACATGGGACTGTATTTTGGAGAGGGCTGTAGATAGAGAGGGATGTTATTTACATGGGGCCGTATATTGGAGGGGGTTGGAAAGATGGTGTGATGTTATTTACATGGGACTATATAGGGGAGGGAGGGAAATAGTGTTATTTACATGGGACTATATATTGGAGGGGCTAAAGGGAGGGCAGTGATGCTATTTACATAGGACTGTATTTTGGAGGGGGCAGGAGAGATGATGTGATGTTATTTACATGGGACTGTATGGTGGAGGGAGGAATATAATTATAGGGGGCACTTCAAATCCAGGAGACACTATAGGCATTCTTATTACCACTGGCGGCTCTATAGGAGGGACTTATAGATCTGCCTTATTTCTACTAAGAGCAATATGGGGGCCTTATTACTATTGAGGGATCTGTGGGGGCATTTTTAATACTGGAGGGCTCTTCTACTAATGGGGGCACTCTTGGGGAGCATTATCACGGTTGGGGGCACTGTAGGGGGCAGTATTACTAATGAGGACATTCTAGAAGGGAATTACTATTGGTGGGACTATATGGAGCACTATTACTATGGGGGCACTAATATTTCTTCAGGATAGTATTTGGTAATATTGGGGGGCACAGAGAGCAGCAAGGAAAGACTGTGGGGACTCCGGAATGGGAGATGATGATAGAAAAGTGAGGAAGCTAAGATGTCTGTGCGTCACACTCTGCAGAGATGAGGCGACTGAAAGAAGTTGTACGGACTGAATGAAGAAGATGATGACAGAGAAGATCTACATCCGAGGAGACATCACCTGGGAGGCCCTGGATGTGACCAGTATGTGCTGCTGTATAGGAAGTTAAGGAAAGTGCAATGTGTGTGTGTGTGTGGGGAGGGGTTTGGCGACTAAGAGAACTGGGCCATATTAATTTTGGCTTGGGCCCCGGATCTTTTGAGACCTTAGCAACGCCCCTGCCTCTCCCATTGATTACTCCAATTGCTCTGCTAGATTTTAAGCTGGCAGTTCAGGGTGTGTGTCATTTCTTAGGGGCATTGCCTTTCTGCTCTAGCTCTATCCCTATTACAGCTCAGTGGGCACATACTTTGTGCTGCAGCTCTCTCCCTGTCACTGTCACAGTAGATAAAGCCGATGAGAGGTGGAGAATGGAACTGAGCATGTGTGACCACCTCAGCACTGTTCCTTAGGTGGACAGAGAATTAAGAAAAATAAATAGAGCAGATAGTGCTATAGAGATATTATTAAATAACTCGGTGGCTATACTAAATTTTTAATTGCATGCAGTTACAAAAGTATTCAGATCCAGGTACTGCTTTGAAAAATGCAGACCCTTTAACTTGCCTGTTAAGGGGTTAAAATTTCCCTTGGAGTGGTTGTTGATGACTGGCAGCACTGGATGGCTGTCACCCTTGAATAACCAGATGGTTTGTGACATCATGAAGATAAAATAACATTTTATGATCAGTTCCAGTAAACTGATAGAAATGATATTAGCCGGATTTGTGATCAGGCAGGTCACCGCTGTGGCCAGCGACTGGCTGACTGGGCAATGCAAGCTATTTCCTGTAAGTTAAGCCTGGGACCAGGTGCTTTATTGTAAATTCTAAACTAGACTTAACAAGGCTTAGTAGCATAAAAAATGTACTAAACAGTGATAAAATACATAAAAGATATATATGCAATGGGCAGGGTCCCCATCGACCAGTTCCTAACATGGCATCTAGCCAATGCCCATGGTGGTACAAAAAGAGAGAGGTAGTCACAAGACATTTGACCCAATTAATGTCATCTGAGGAGCTGCGCTTTGTTACATACATAGAAGTTTATACTTTCTAGCTTCCTTACCCCACCTAGCTCCTCCTGAAGGTGTTCAGTGTGCACATTTATAGTACCTTAGGACTGCTGTACCAGGTACCACCCCTGATAACTGTAGAAGAATAAGACCCTGTATATGCTCACTAACAAACGACATCATAAGGAATATCACTACATTAAAAAGGAAATTATTAAAGGGATAGAACCACTAAAAAATAAACCTTGCCAAACACCGGGTAGTGAAGGTTAGGGGGGACCGGTGTGGCATCAGTGCGACATCGGTGAGGGTGATTATTCATTGTTTTCTATGTTTAATCCATTCTGACCTCGTTTTTAAATACAACTATTCATCTGGACTACCCCTTCAGTGACATTAGGAGCAGGGGTGGGGCTTTGACAATCTCTCTTTTGCCTTTCCAATAATAGATTTAGGGGGTACTATCTCCACTTGCACTGATGAGGGGCAATCACCCTGAAACAGCTGTCTACAGATGAGATGCTGGTTTATTTATTATCCAAGTCATGTCTCAAAGCCTATTTAAAGGGTCAAACATTGACTTAAATGATAGCTGCCTTACATCTGGTGGCATCAGAGGCAGAGCTTGTTTAGAGCACATTTGCATCCCTTTCTTCCCAATAATGGATTGAATGATTTTTAATGCAGACTTCTAGCCACAACATTTTGAATTAGACACTGATGAGCAAAAGGGTAAAAATGTTTTGGACGTTTGACTTTCAGGATCCATACCTCACCATCCACTACAGCTTTGAACGTGAGACTACCATCATTATATAGACAATCATCTTGGCTATCTCATACATAAATTGGACTTGCAACTATTTAGCATATGATTAGTTATGCAGATTCTTGTCATGTAACCGCATTGTTACTGTTTTGCTCCTAAAATTCAGCATTTTAATTTGTATTCTTTTGTTAATCCACCTTTGTCTTTCAACACTGCCTGAATCCTTCTGGGCATGCTCTTGATCAGATTCAAACATGTCTCGACCAAAATCTGTTCCCAGGTCTCTTCTACACAATCCCAATCTTGGTGCATATTGGTCGACTCACTTGGGTACAAATACAGCTTTTTCTTCAACTCTAACCACAAGTGTTCGATTGAGTTGAGGTCTGGTGACTGTGGAGGCCAATTCAACACCTCTACTTTATTGCCATTGACCAATTTCTTCACCAATCTTGACGTATGCTTCGTTTCATTGTCCTGCTGGAACACTATGTCAGTACTCGAGTGTAGGAAGTAACTTGTCTTGTAGGATACTCACAAATAGCTCAGCATTGAGACCACCATTGATCCAAGTCAACTATCCAACGCCTTTGGCTGAGAAACAACCCCATATCATCAGGCTTCCTTCACAGAACTTGACAGTTCCTTCAATTTCTCGAACTGTTAGTCCCATTTTTCCCTTGTTTCTTCCAGATACATTTGCACCCATCAGAGTCCAGTCTATTGACTTTCATCTCATTGCACCAAATCACCCGTTTCCAATATTCTACTGTTCGTACTTTTTTGCAAACTCGAGCCGGCGCTTCTTATGACGATATTGTAGTCGAGGCTTCTTCACCTTTTTTCGGGCCACCATTCCAGACTGGTGTAATGCGTGTCACACAGCGCTTGCATGGACATCTGTGGTCTCACTATTATGAAGCATACAAGCCAACTCCACTGCCGTATTTGTCGCGCCAGAACTGATAGGCCTTTTGATGAGCTAAATGTGTAGACTCCGATATTTTGCCTGGAGGTCCACCTCTTGGCTTTGGAATGGATGGACAGACTTCATTTTGTCTTCTTCCAACTGTCCTGGCACTCACATGATGCAGTTTGTCAATTTTTCTCTAGATACTGCTATCGATATGCTGGATGAGGTTTCTCTTTTCTTGGAAAATCTTCTTCATAGCTACTCCTGGATTTGAACAAGTGACCTTTCTCTTGAGAATCAACTTAATAACACATTGAACTATTAGTGAATGTGAGAACAGGTTGTAATTTATAGTATACAAGAAGAAAAAGATTGTACCACCACCAGGAGAAAACCAGTAACTATGCAGTTACATGGCAAGAATCTGCATAACTAATCATATGCTAAATAGTTACAAGTTCAATTTATGTATGAGATAGCCAAGATGATTGTCTATAAAATGATTGTGGTCTCAAGTTCAAAGCTGTAGTGGATGGTGAGATATGGAGCCTGAAAGTCAAAAGTTCAAAACATTGTTACCCTTTTGCTCGTTAGTGTATGTTTGCTCACCTCACTGTATTCTCTGTCACCCTTCTCTGATCACAGCCACAGATGCAGCACTGTTCTACTAATGCTACTTTCAGACTGCCGGAATAAATGTCGGACATGTCGGAGTTTTATTCCGACATCCTCTCGCCGTGCGCTGCCGTTCCTCCGCCGGAACTCCACCCCCACCGCCATTATAGTCAATAGGGACGGAACAGCAGTCTGGGGACACGCGGTCACTAGCGGCAGGACGGATCCAACAGGCTGTTCATCCAACGGAACAGCCTGCCAGAGGTCCATGCCGCTATTGTGAAAGTAGCCTTATCACAATCTTATTTAGATTTTATTTTATAATTGTGATCATGATAGACCTGTAATAAACCTCTATATTGGAGAATGAGTAGCTCTGTTCATCCTGAGCTCCTGATTCTTGAAGAGAATACCAGAACTGAAGCTGAAGAAAGGGAAGGTTTTAGGAGGGAAGGGTAATGTGTCTGAATGTCTATATCAGGCATGGCCAACCTGCGGCTCTCCAGCTGTTGTAAAACTACAACTCCCACCATGCCCTGCTGCAGGCTGATAGCTGTAGGCAGTCTAAGCATGGTGGGAGTTGTAGTTTTGCAACAGCTAGAGAGCCTCAGGTTGGCCATGCCTGGTCTATATAATCACCTTATATATAAGGTTTACATTAAGGGAATATACAGATTGTCACAAAGCATCTTCAGGAAGATAGAGCGAGTGCCACATTGTCATAGTATGGTCAGTGTCCACAGAGCAATCAGCTGCCACAACAAGCCGTATCACATAAATTCAGTTAACTGGATTAGCAAGGATCATCTCGGATGAAGAAGAATACGCCGTTAGAGACAATAAACTAATTGTAAATCGGATCCAGATTAAATCAACAGACGTCTGCAGGGAAAAGTCACAGCAATAATGGTGGCATTGTCCTCCTGGTGAACACATGTATGGATGGTGAAGATGGGTAATGGTCGCTTCACCACTGCATCACAGGCAGGATGTTCTCTTGCGTGTAGTACTAATCTGTCTACAGCTAAGTCATAAATAATTGGGTGTAAGACCTTGTGTTGTATTGTCTTTAATTAAAAGTATGGGTGCCAGGAGGGAAAAAGACAACCAGAAGAATGGCACATTTTTACCAGGTGAGCACTGGAAGGGGGGACAGGAAGCTAGTGTCCGAAAGTTAGGGTCTATAGGTTCCTGTACTTCTTCCCACAGTGAGACAGAGCACTGGATCCCAAACAGTCATAACTTGAAGCTCCTGGGCACCCATACAAATACTGTATCAGATTACCCTTCCTCCCATGTGTCATTCATATTACTGGTGCCTTCTTATGTGGCAGAGGAGGACTCCATACAGCATCCCGTTTCTGGTCTGCCGAATGGATGGGGACATCCAAAGGTGAGGGAGGTGCTGAGGACAGGTCTGGAACTATTTATCTTCCAGGCGTAGTTGCAAACTCCAAAATCCACATGATCTTAGCATGCACCAGGGAGATGAATAGTTCTGCCCTAGTCCACAGAACTTCCCCTTTCTTGTGCTGCTGAAGTGATGTCCCCATCCATAGACCAGACCATAAATCTGTTAAAAGACATGATGTCAACAGATGTAGGATTTTCAGAAAAGGAGTGTCACATGACCATTCTCAAGAGTGGCCAATCTGCACAACTTTGAGACGGTAAGTATTTTGGAAACTTTCATTTGCAGGCAAGATATAAGTAATTTACAGTGGGTTACTGGGTTCTGGGAAACCCCTTTCAGACTGCAGAGACAATAGACATTCTAAGGGTCCATTCACACGTCCGCGAAATGGGTCCGCATCTGGCAACAGGTGCGGACCCATTTAGTTTCAATGGGGACGGAATGTGCTGTCCGCATCTGCATTTGCGGATCCGCACTTCCAGATCCGCCAAAAAATAGAACATGTCCTATTCTTGTCCACAAGAAAAGGCATTTTCTATGAGAGTGCCGGAGATATGCGGTCCGCAAAATGCGGAACGCACATTGCCGGTGTTCGTGTTTTGTGGATCAAAAAAACACATATGGTCGTGTAAATGGACCCTAATATAACGCTCTACCTTCTGCTCCCCCGTCTGTGTCGAAGGAAGAGTCATTCACAGCTTTAATGCTATAAAACTTTACAAAAATCCAGGGACGTGAAGAGGTCTGCCCACTATTGAATTACCAGTATGGAAGTCTACCTTAAAGGGTTTCTCTGGGAATTAAGAAAATTTAAATACTTAAATATTAGTTTATTATAAATATGTTCTCAAATACCTTTCATTATTTATAATGGCTCATTTTGTCTTGGAAGCAATCATTAGGGGAAACAAAATGGCTGCTGTCCCATTAGTTCACACAAAACCTGTCCTGATCACACATGAGGACAAGTTACTTTACAACACTGAGGTAAAGAGCTGCCTCATCCTCCTCCTCCTCCTCCTCCTCTCTACTTATCAGGGATTATGATACTAAATACAGATGATAAGAACTTTAGCTGAGTCAGAGATTCACCTGTATTCATAATAATGATTCCTGACAAGCAGAGAGGAGAATAGGAGGATGAGCCAGCACTATGGCACATTGTGGTGAAGTAACTTGTCCTCCTGTGTACGTAGGACAGGTTTTATGTCTACTGATGGGACAGCGGACATTTTATTTCTCCTAATGATTGCTCCATAGACAAAGCAAGCCATTCTAAGTAATGAAAGGCATTTGTGAACATATTTATTATAAAATAATATTTAAGTATTATTATTTTTTTAATTCCTGGAGAACCCCTTTAATTAATATAATTACTGTGTTTTTTGCCCTATAAGACGCATCGGCACATAAGATGCAACTAGGTTTTAGAGGAGGACAATAATAAATAATAATAGTTTATACCTCTGGTCAGACCACCGATCAGACCCCCAATGTTAATCAGACCTCAGCTGACAGCCCCAATAAGACCGCCAATGTTAATAAGACCTCAGATCAGCCCTCCAATCAGACCCCAATGTGAATGACCCCCAATCAGACCTCAGATAAGAGCCCCATATGCCTCTCATGAGCCCCCATATGCCTTTCACCAGCCCTTATATGCCTCTCATCAGCCCCCAGCAGCCTCATATCAGCCCCCATTGCCTCTCACCAGCCCCCAGCAACATTATATCAGCCCCCATTGCCTCTAACCAGCCCCCAGCAGTGTTATATTAGCCCCATTGCCTCTCACCAGCCCCAGCCACAATATATCAGCCACCAGAAGCCTTATATCAGCCCCTATCGGCCTCATATGGAATAAGATAAAAAAGCACTTGCCTTTCCTGCTCCGGACGCCACCGCTCCTCTCCTCCAGCGCGATCCTCTTTATCCTGCTGTCGGCTGTGCGGTGAACCGGCGTGCACAGCGTGAGGTCACATAGCACCCTCACGCTGTGCGCAGCCACTGCACAGCCGACAGCCGAGGACCAGCAAGCGGTGAGTACAGACCCTTCACCGCTTCCTGGTCCTCCGGTACTAATGAGAGCTTTCATAATGGAAGCGCTCAATAGTATTCTACCCATAACACACAGGGGAATTTCCCCCCCACTTTTTTTGGGGGGGGGGGTGCGTCTTATGGGGCAAAAAATCTGGTAATACTGCCTCTATGTGCAAAAATATAACTACTATAATACTGCTTCTATGTACAAGAATATAACTACTATAATACTGCTCGTATATACAAGAATATAACTACTATAATACTGCCCATATGTACACGAATATAAATACTATAATACTGTCTCTATGTATAAGCATATAACTACTGTAATACTGCCCCTATGTACAAGAATATAACTATTATAATACTGCATCATATGTAGAAGAATATAACTACTATAATACTGCCCACTATGTACAAGAATATAACTACTATAATACTGCTCCTATGTACAAGAATATAACTAGTATAATACTGCTCCTATGTACAAGAATATATCTACTATAATACTGCTCCTATGTACAAGAATATAACTACTATTCACCTCATGAATTGGGCACGGAGCACTTCAACTCCGCTAGCCTTGCTCAGTACAGACGCGGAAAAGGCCTTTGACAGGGTCAGTTGGCAGTACATGTCTGCGGCACTGTCAAAATTTGGCTTCCCTGATCAGTTTATCGCGGCTATTTTCTCTTTATACTCGTCCCCCTCTGCCAGAGTCAAAGTCAACGGCACTCTTTCCCCTGCCTTTGCCATATCCAATGGCACTAGACAGGGATGCCCCCTCTCCCCGTCCCTTTTTGTCATAGTTATGGAAACGCTGCTATGCAAGATTAGACAAGACCCCGCAATTGAAGGCATCAAGATGGGCTCTTGTATGCATACCACCGCGGCATTTGCCGATGATCTATTGATTATGACCACCAACCCCACGATTTCTTTCCCACGGCTCCATTATCTGTTCGAAGAGTTCGGGTGGATATCTAACTTCAAGATTAATTATAGCAAATCCATGGCCCTGAATGTTTCATGCAAATCATATGTAGTCAAGGACCTTAAACGCGCCACCTCCTTTGCTTGGGCCCCTCGTGATATTAAGTTTCTAGGGATACGAATCTCGGCTAACCAAGATGACCTATTTAGTCTGAACTATGGCCCCCTACTCAAAGATATTAGAACACATCTACAGTCCCTTAAACTCCCCTTCATCTCCTGGATGGGAAGGAAGAACTTCCTTAAAGCCTTCATTGTACCCAAACTTCTATATTTAATTCAGACACTACCAATTTGGCTACCCCGCTCCTTTTTTATGGAAATACGCCGTGTGTTCTCTTTGTTCATGTGGGCGGGCAAGTCCTCCAGGATAGCGTACTCAATATTGACAAGAGAAAAGAGATTTGGGGGCTTTGGTATGCCCGACATCCAAACTTATTACACAGCGTCGCTCCTGAACAGGTGCTTTTCTCTCCTCTCACGCCAACCCCCGAATCTTTGCGTACAACTGGAACGTGCTCTTCTCACCTACAAAGAAGGACTTATCCTATGGGGAATCCGCACATGCACCCCGAATAACACGTTTGCCTCTCCCATTTGGAAAGGTATGTTGGTGGAATGGGCCAAACTGTATAAATCCCGAGACATCAGATTCCCTAATATCCACCTCCCCCTACATCTACTACAGAACTATATCCACCCCGATATACTCAGACCCTCCGGAGTCTGGAGCATACTATCTGACCTTACCTTACAAGATATAGCTTCCACGTCTGGGGACTTGGCATGGGACAAGATTCAGGTTCTGCCAAAGGTTAAAGCCCTCTCCTTCCTTTCTATTGGGGCCTTTAGCCGAGATGTTAAAGCCCTCAAGCTACCTTCCCCCACTGATGATACACCTACTTGGCTAGAAAAGAAGCTTTGTGTTCCCGAGTTACCGAAAAAGCCCCTCTCGACACTCTACAGGGAGCTGCTCTCTTCTGCTCCTCCAGCACTGCACTTTATGTCTGCCTGGGAAAAGGAGCTCGCAATCCAACTGACTGAGCCGGAGAAGGCCTTTATCTTAGCCCATTCACATGGCTTCAACCGATGCATCAAAATTCAGGAGAATTCCTACAAGTTACTGACCCGCTGGTACAAAACGCCAGAATTCCTACATAGGCTCAACCCTGACGTTCCATCGCAGTGCTGGAGGTGTGGAACAGAAGTCGGCTCTTTGTCACATATATGGTGGTCTTGTAGTAAAATTCGCCCCTTTTGGTCTCAAATAGAGAACACAATTAACCGGATATGTGCCTCTAAGGTACGTCTGGATGCAAAACTAGTACTCCTCTGGTGTCCCAACGATTCCCTTACTCCTGCCAAAGCTGACCTCCCGACCATGCTTCTTACTGCAGCGCGTTTGTTGGTACCCCTCCTCTGGAAGAATGACTCACCACCCTCAATGTTAATGTGGACCGAGAAAACAGATCAACTGTTTAGATTTGAGGAATTAGCCCATTGGGAAACTCGCACACGTTCCAAATTTCTCAAACTGTGGCGACCATGGGAGAAATACCGCAACCCCGAGTGAATTGGAAGAACTCCCTCTCCTCCTCTACCCACCCAATTCTACCCCTTCTCTCAACCCCCCACCCTTCAATCTTGTCTGTGTCTTTTCTTTCATTCGTTGTTACTAAATTGTTTATACTCACTATGTTAGTAGATCTGACATGGTCTGTGAGAATATTGGCACCCATTATGCTGCTGCCATCTGCGAATGGCTTTATATTGATGCATGATTTTTGGTCCAGACCATATGCACTCTCAATAAAAAGAGTTTTGGTTAAGAATATAACTACTATAATACTGCTCCTATGTACAAGAATATACATAATAATATTACTGCCTCCAATATACAGGAATATGGCTACTATAATACTCTACTATAATACTGCCCCCTATGTACAAATATGTGACTACTATATCTATAGAGTTAATATCATTAGAAAGCAGTAGGAAATACAGTATGTGGACAGAGTTATTTGTGTTTTCTACGTCCACCTTCATATCCACCACGTCATCTCACAGACTGTTTATCTGCATAATCTTTGCATAATTATTGCAATAAAAAAATCAAATAACCAATAAATGTAAGAGCAGGAAGCTCCAGTGAAGGCAGCCGAAAGATGGCACCCAGGTAATCACTGCCTTTAAAACATCATGGGAGGCATGCTCACAGACAATAGCCTGCTCTAATATGCTTAAAAAGGAGGGGTGCTTCAAACTCATATAATACAGCCAATTAAAGGGGCGAATTGGCCATAGACCTTACAGGTAAAATTCCCGGTGGGGCTATGCCCAGGGGGCCACCCAAGCCCTCCTCACTGATGCTTGCCAGATACATAATGAGCTCTAAGGAAAAATTAAAGCTGTGAGAATCAGGTACTCATGTACATTGGCAGCTATCGCATATGCATCTATTGATGGCCACCACATAGGGGCAGCTTTTCAGGCAATATATTGTGCTACACTGTGGTATACGGTTCTGATGGGACAGTATTTTGCGCTATGGCATTGCTGATGCCGCCTACCTGTGTTGCCCCACCTTCTGTCAATTTGGACCCGCCTATAATATGGGGCCACTTTTAGTTTAGTTTTTTTTCCAGGGCCACTTAAATTCCCAGTCTGCCCCTTTATGCCATCCCCAAATTGTCTACATGGGCAGTATGTAATGGTGGCTAACAGGCTACAACATTTTGTCGGATTTCATGGCACTCCTAGTCAGTGACCTCTTGTCTACCAGAGTCAGACTTATGACCAACTATGGTAGATGTCAGACAGCTGCTTCCTATCCCAGAAACCTAAATCAGGAGACAACTTATAGACTGTGATTAGAGATGAGCGAATTTCATATTGTGAAATTCGTTCACACTTTTGTTTGGTGGAAAAAAGGTGAATTGCGTTATGGATTCCGTTATCACGGACCATGACGCAATTCTATGATGGACTGCATAACGGAATGCCTTTAGAGGCATTCCGTTATTCACTCCATCATAATAGAAGTCTATGGGCTGCGAAACGGATCTGTCCTGTTTCCGTTATGCAGGAGAGGACTCCCTGCATAAAGGAAATGGGACGGATTCGTTATGCAGGCTATAGACTTCTATTATGATGGAGTAAATAAACGAATGCCTCTAAAGGCATTCAGTTATGCATTCCGTCATAGAATTGCGTTATGGTCCGTGATAACGGAATCCATAACGCAATTCACCTTTCACCACCAAAGTGAGCGAATTTCATATTTTGAAAATTCGTTCACATCTCTAACTGTGATACGTAGTCTTATGATAAATGTCGTTCTGTAAAGAGAATATCTAAGGACCTACATAGAAGCCGAGGACAACCTGACCTTTATAAAAAGAATGTAGCAAGAGGGTTCTTTCCAGTAGGGGATATTAGGACTTCTTAAATGAAAAACTCCCACAATTTTTTTTTTATTCCCTGACCTGTTAGAAAGGTACACATTGTAAACTGTAGTAAAGGTAATCTTCTTACCAGTGACTGTATTTGATCCTCAGCTGTGTTATGTGACCAGCAATCAGACTTTCCAAATAACACAGCATCTTATGTGTGGACAGGAAGTCAGTATCTCTATGTATTCCGATGGGAGCCTCAATGTCAGTCCCACAGGAATGAATAGAGAAGTAACTGACTTCCTGTCCTGTGTCGGTTGAAGATCAGAGTATTGGTCACATGACACATCTGAGGATCAGAAGTGAGGTTATAACACACAAATACAGTGCTACTTTAAGTCAAAGCTCTCTAACCCTCATTCCAGTGAGCTGCTTAGTTCACTAAGTGGCCACATTCAGGACTTTACACATCACAAGCCCCATGTGTAGTATGATCACTTTGCTTATCTAAAATACCTAATAAAAAGCTGTGTGAGAAGACTACAGAGATCAGACAATGAATTCACCCCTGCTATGGCCACATGTAATCCCCACTGTACATCTAATGGCCTGAACGGAGATCTTAGTTCTCTCTGTGACTTTCTGCAGAGATAATACTAATTAATATAATCAGGGAAGATCACAGGGAATAACAAACAAGGCAGAGTACAGAGATAATGAAGATTATAGTTCACCCAGAACCAAGAACTGAGAATGTAGTTAAAATTAGAATACAGAATACAGAGTGAATTGGTGCCCCCTATAAGCAGAACTTTAACTACTATAATCCTGCCTCCTATTGTCACGACCCTTGGTCATGGTCGTGACTCCTTGGGAGCCGCATGCAGTTATCCGCGGTCTGGTGTTGTCGCAACCGCAGCTGGGGGCACTTAGTGGTTTGCCTCAGGTGCGGTTGCCGCGAATAACAGGCATGCGTGCGGTTACCCTTGGCAACGTGTTTTGGTGTGCACGTCCTTCGTCTGTGTTTGTGTGCACTTCCTTGTTTGTTTGTTGTGCACGAGGTGATGTTTAGTATGCACCTGGACTCCTCCCTTCACCTGCGGTTGTCCGCGGCAACGTCTGGTGATGTTTGCATGCTGTGGAAGTGTCTCGGCCTGTTGGCTGTTCTGGAGGACACGGTTGCCACGCATGCCGTTGCCGTCGGAGACAGGTGAGTGAGGTTGTGTGCTTTCCCCTTTATGTGAGTTTCCCTTCTGTGGTGCTTGAAGGGTTAATTTCCTTCCCAGTGTTTGTGATGTCACTGGGTGTGGTTGACTGGTGGGTGTGGCCTTTTGGCCTATATAGCCTGAGTCTCTTGCAGGCTTCAGTAGGTTGCTCTCAGCCATGATGGCTGGAGCAGCCTCCTGTCTCCTCCATCTGCCTGGTGAGGACCATCCTTCTGGTCATAAAACCTTGTTAGTAAACCTTTGTTACCTTGTCTGTTGTTATGTTTATGTGTATGTGGTTGCTGGTTTGTTGCACCTTATGGTTCCCTGGTTCTCCGTGTGATGTATGGTGTGTGCTGTTGTCTTTTCTGTTGTTGTAGACAGACAGCACTTTTGCATGGGTTCCGGGCTGTGTGTTTGTGGCAGGTAGGTGAGGTTGTAGTTCCACATACCTGCCACTGCCATAAGTTGTTTTGGTTTCCCCTTATTACCAGCTTGGCCTTTCTAGGCTCCTGTTCCTCCGTGTTCTGGAGGAACAGGTAGTCTATCCAGCTCCTAGCCTAGGGACCTGCGGAGGGATAGTAGGGACCCGAGGTTCCTGCGCATGGGTCCTCCTACCTTAAAGGTCGGCCCATGCAGGTTAGGAGTTAGGGTCAGATCAGGGAGACTTTAGGAGGTGACCTGCTCCCTGATCCTGTGGTCCTGGCCTCTCAGCGACCAAACATCTCCGGGTACCGCACGGCTGGGGGTTTCCCCCACCGCCAGCCGTGACACCTATGCACAGGAATCCAACTACTATGCACAGGAACATTACTACACATCAGCCCCTTGCTGGTAACTTGAACAGTCATGTACACCATTCCTGTTATCACTATATTGCACAACACCCCGCTACACACTGGAGGGCTCTACCCATCTCTAACCTCCCATCCCAAAGCCACAGGGTACTGCCAACTCCTAAAGACCTGCTATAGTGACAACATTACCCAGCAGATTTACAGCATCATTTAAAATGACACAAACTAGATACAATATCCCCTGTTATGGTGGAAATACTTTCTGCCCAAACTACATGTGGATGAGCCACTTCCCTGGGCCGGAGCTGATCCTCGAGATTACATCCAGTGCGGACACCTGTGAGATGCAGAACATAAAGGCGGCATTGAAGCATCTTGGCATCGTGTGCCTGGGAACGGCAGGAAACAGCCGCTGTCTTTGTATCTGCACATCAAAACATTCTCCTGCCCATAGTGAGAAGGAGACAGGGTAGAGTTACAGCCGCTCTCCAGGGGGAATATTACACTGAAATGTCACTTCAACCTTCTGAGGCATATTGTCTGCTGCCTGGTTGAGCTGTCACTTGCACAGAACACATTGTATGAGGTAAAGATGGTGGAACACCCTACCACCGACCTTGCGCAAGAAAGACACCCGATGACTAGAAAACCATCCTTTCCCTACAGGAAGAAAAAAGGTCTATTTCAGGTTCCTCACAGCAGTGTGGAAGAAAACAAGGGAACACAGTGTGTATACTGATGGAATCTGAACTCAGGACCAGTGGTGGATTAAGTCAATCATAGGCCATGGGCTGTCCCCAAAACCTGACCACCCACCTTCCCTATCACAGTCCTGCCCTGATGTCTCCGTGCACACTGACAGTATTTCCAATCACCACTGACAGTATCACACTATGTTTGGACACATTCTCTTGACAAGGGGAACGGTAACACCTAGTTGCCAATTCTGTCTGCACTACACAGGGACTTGCGAAATACAAGTATTTACCGAAACAGGTGTCAGGTGACTCACAAGTGACATTTTCTCTTTCATTTTCTTTTCCATTTAGCCCAGACCACCATGTGGACTTCTTGTGATGACTGTAAAGTTTACTGCCGTGACATCTTTGGTATCTTGCTATTGCAGTCATCTCCAGCCTCTATACGAATAAATTCAGACCCCCTAAAGCAATACAAACTCCCCTAACAAAATACAGACCACAGTAAATAATGGTGTATGTCCACATAGGCTGCAGATTTTCTGGGAAGAATATTTGCAGCATTTATAGTAACATATTAACAAATCTTATCCCCTTGCTGCAGTAAAAAATCTGCACTGCATACTTGCTGAAATTAACCCCCAAACCAGACCTTGTAAAAACAAACCTAGACCCCCCCTAAATAAATACAGATCTCCAAACCAGACCAACTAAATACAGACCGGGAACATGCCCCCTAAATAAATTCAGATCCTGTAAATACACACACAGGGCAGACACTCTAAATAAATTCAGATCCCAGACCCATCAATGCTGACCACTTAACTAATGAGGTTCCAATACTAGCAGTCCCTACTCTGCCTACTTGCTGCTATCCCATTGTCTTTTGGACCGTCAGATACATGGTTATGTGAGCATGTGCAGGTCCTTGTGTAGGTTCTGCATTACATTACACAAAGCAATTTGTGGACAAATTGCAGTAAAACTTTAAATTGCATTAAGACTTGGGGCCAGGGAGCACTGGGCAGAGCAGTTATGTTGCAGTTAATGCTACGAATCATGGCAAAAACCACAAAAGAATGCAAAAGAGCAATGAATGCAGCTCTGGAGTATAATACAGGATATAACTCAGGATCAGTACAGGATAAGTAATATATGTACACAGTGACTCCAACAGTAAAATAGTGAGTGCAGCTCTGGAGTATAATACAGGATGTAACTCAGGATAAGTACAAGATAAGTAATGTAATGTAATGTATGTACACAGTGACTCCACCAGCAGAATAGTGAGTGCAGCTCTAGAGTATAATACAGGATGTAACTCATGATCAGCACAGGATAGGTAATGTATGTACACAGTGACTCCACCAGCAGAATAGTGAATGCAGCTCTAGAGTATAATACAGGATGTAACTCAGGATCAGTGCAGGATAAGTAATGTATATACATAGTGATTACACCAGCAGAATAGTGAGTGCAGCTGTAGAGTATAATACAGGATGTAGCTCAGGATCAGTACAGGATAAGTAATGTATGTACACAGTGGCCCAGATTCAAGAAGCACTTGCGCGGGAACAAGTGTGATTTGCGCCGCGCAAGTACTGATTTGCTCCTATGCAAATTTGCGGCTGATTCTGTAAACCAGTTAAGCCTGAAAAGCGGCCATTTTCCCGCGCACGCAGCCTAGCTGTTCCTGCGCAAGTTTCGTGCAATTTTGCGCGGGGTGTAAGTTGCGCCTTCATGGAAAAATTGCTCCAGCGCAGAGAAATTCAGCTGAGCGGCTCAGGTGTAAGTAATGGGCAAATCTACCTGAATCTGGGCCAGTGACTTTACCAGCAGAATAGTGAGTACAGCTCTGGAGTATAATACAGGATGTAACTCAGGATCAGTACAGGATAAGTAATGTATGTATACAGTGACTTTACCAGCAGAATAGTGAGTACAGCTCTGGAGTAAGATACAGGATGTAACTCAGGATCAGTACAGGATAAGTAATGTATGTACACAGTGACTTTACCAGCAGAATAGTGAGTACAGCTCTGGCGTATAATACAGGATGTAACTCAGGATCAGTACAGGATAAGTAATGTATGTATACAGTGACTTTACCAGCAGAATAGTGAGTACAGCTCTGGGGTAAGATACAGGATGTAACTCAGGATCAGTACAGGATAAGTAATGTATGTATACAGTGACTTTACTAGCAGAATAACAGCAATGTAGAGCAGCACCAGTATCAGGATCAGGAGAAAATAAAGTAAATAATATAATTAGAGATGAGGGAATTTCTTCAAATTTGTTTTGGGTCCAATACTAATAAATCGGTCAGCAGATTTGATTTGGATATGAATAATTTCGATTGAAAGTGCTCATATTGCACTGAAAATTCATGTATGACACTCTGGGGTTTCTTAGGACTGTATTCATACCCTCTCAAGCTCTTTAACCCTTTCAGCCTCGGAGGGTTTTACATTTTTGCGTTTTCTTTTTTCACTCCCTGCCTTTCTGGGGCGATAACTTTTTAAATTTTCCCTATACATAGCCGCATGAGGGCGGTTTTTTGCACGGCAAGTTGCACTTTCTAATTACGCCATTTAATAATGCATTCAATGTAGTGGGGAGCTGGAAAAAAAATCCAAATTGAGTGAAATTGGGAAAAATGCAATTCCGCAACAGTTTTATGTGTTTTGTTTTTACAGTGTTCCCTGAAATTGACCTGTTACTTTCATTCTCTAAGTCAGTATGATTACGGCGATACCACATTGCATAATTAGGATAATGGAATCAACACCTTTGACCCAATGCTGGGTATAATTACCAGATGTGGATTCAGTTACATATTTATTCCCAGAATTTTTGTACAATCACTCAGAATTGAGAAAGCTTGTTGGAAGAACGAGTGAAACGTTTTCAAGAAATCTACAGTACGTCCAGTTGCCTTGATTTATTCTTTACAGATATATACCATGACCTGGATAAATGAGAACCTTCACAGAACACTTGTATAATAGTAGTAAGGGCAGCAGGGGCACCAGTTGCTGCAGCAGTACAGTATCTGCCACTGGTTCGGTCTACTGACCTAGAAGTCCATGCCGTCAGGGCTAAGGGTATGTGCTGAGAACTGGCACAGCCGAGGTGCACTGTCGACACTAGGATTAATATTGTAGACTTCTGTCTGCTGTGATTTTTTTTGGCCTGATACCCATTGAGAAAAAAATTGACGATTGTAGCTTTAAATATTGATGTACAGTGCAAGCAGAGAGTCACTAAATGGCTACAGCCCAATCACACAGTAGTACATTACACTACACTGGGGCTGACCCTGTTCTGTCCCTAGCGAGTGTTCCAAAAATTGCCGCATTGCCAGATCCGTTTTTCCGGGACATAGGAGGAGCTATTTTTTCTTTTGATCTTTGAAAAAAATAAAATACTGAATCCGTTATTCCGGATGAGACGGATCCGGTATTTTACAGTCTAACGGATCCGGAGAAAACATATTTCCATTTGCATACGGTTTGCCGGATCCGAACAACGCTAGTGAGAAAGAAAGGACCCTTCGCTGTTTTGTGTGTCTAAAGATAAGATCTCTTTACTCTCTCTCTCTCTCTCTCTCTCTCTCCATCTCTCTCTCTATCTCTCAGACGTCCTGTCAAATCAATGTACAAGCTCAGAATACACCTGACTTCCATAGTTCTTATCTTATATAGTGTCAGTATAGTCCCTCTTGATTGGCTGAGGCTGACTGCAAGGCATTTTGGGCAAGCCCGCCAGTTCCCGGGCACTGCCCGCGGTCATGTGTTCCGTGGTCTTTCTCTTCCCTGTCCTCTTGTGCTGCCTTCTAATCTGTAAACTGGGAGACACCATTTTAAGCAATTTGAATCGGATCACAAAAGATTTAGCTTTGCTGGAACTTTAAAGTTTTGGCCCAAGATTCTTGGCGATGGTACAGCTCCTATATAACTCCCCAGTTGCTAGGATAAGGATCAATGATATGACAACAGAGAGCTTTATATTAGGAAGAGGCACTCGTCAGGGCTGTCCTCTCTCCCCCCTGCTATTCAATATCTACATTGAACCCTTAGCGGCTAGTATTAGGCAGGATCCGAGGGTGGCTGGTTTTGGCACAATGGGGAATTATGATCGAGTATCACTTTATGCAGACGACATTTTGATTTTTATGCATCAAACAGACACTACTCTTCCTCGTATAATGGACCTGGTTGGTCTCTTTTCCGATCCTTCCGGTCTGGAGATCAACTGGGAGAAGACCGTCCTTCTCCCTATAGACGAACTGCGGGGCGAACGGGATAACCAGCTAACGATCTCAGATTCAATAAAGTACCTGGGGATAACAGTTTCTGCCAAACCCCAGGAATATCTACAACTTAATCTGCTTCCTCTGTTGATAAAGCTGAGGGCTAAAATTAAGATATGGCAAAAAATCCTGTCAGCGAGAGCGGACAGAATCTCATTAATAAAAATGGTAGTGCTGCCCCAGGTTCTTTATATTTTGCGCAATTCGCCTGTATGGATTGTAGATAAGTACTTCAGATTGATAGAGCGGATGCTTAATGATCTAATATGGGGGAGGAAGCGTGTGAGATTGAAGGTACTCTATTTTTCTATGCCCTACAATCGGGGAGGTCTTAACCTCCCCTATTTTAGGGGCTATTTTGTGGCCTCTCAACTCTGCTTGTTTAATGAGTGGGAAAATAGCCAGTTCTGCAGTAAGGTGGTGAAAGATTCAGGCTTCGCGGATTTTTTTACAGTACTTGAGTCTGACTATTTATCAAATGTACTAAATGGTTACACACTTTTCTGCAGAATGGCTACAAAGTCTTGGCGAAATATAAGGAACTGGTGTGGAGCTGGGGCATCACTTATTTGCACTCCATTATGGCATAATCCAAAGCTTTTGAAATTAAATGATTTGAGTTGCAGCCAGTATTGGAGGACCAAGAATGTTCAGTACCTGCATCAAGTGGTCAGTGGTGGACACATTTTGCCCCTTGCAGAATTAAAGCAAGGGGCAAATTTAGGTGAAGTGGCTTGGTATGCATACTTTCAACTAAGGTCAGCACTTTCTAGCACTGCAAATCGCTATCTTCTTACTATAGATACTCCTGAATTTTTACATGACTTAATCTGCAAGAAAATTGTCACGAGAATTAAAGTATCTCACTGTTATAAACACTTAATGAAAACGTTTTTTTTCGGATGTTTTTTCACCAGGACAGAGAGCCTGGTCATCTTTGCTTTCAGAGACGGGCTCTCCAAACTGGGAGAATATAGGGGAAAGTTTAAAATTGGTTACGCATAATTTTAACCACACTGTTGTATAATTTAATATTTTGCACAAAATATATGTGACACCTATATGGTTATATAGGAGAGGACTTAGAACCTCCTCTGACTGCCCACGCTGTGGTGAATCCGAGGCAGATCATTTACATCTGTTCTGGGACTGCCCAATGGTGAGCAGGTACTGGAGATCGGTTCAAACCAATCTGGCTCGTAAACTCAACATTGTTGTTCCCTTTACTCCCAGGATATGGGTCCTGGGAGACCTATCGGAGGTCAATTACCAACCCACAAATGGTCGATTGTTGATTAAGGTGATGTTTCTGGCTAGGCTTCTCATCTCTAGAGCATGGCTTTGCTCCTCCGCCCCAGATTGTAATAATTGGCTGGGCTTGGTTGAGAAGGTGAAAAGCTACGAGAAGATCTTGTACAAACAAAGAGGATCCTACTTAAAGTGGAATAAACTGTGGAAAGATTGGGATCCGATTAACTAATTAGGATTTTTTTTTTTTTTGGTCTGCAAGGTGGGGGGGGGGGGGGGATGGGGGGGGTTCTGGGGAAGATCCAATTAGTCCGGCTTCTTTTTGTATGCAATGTATTAGTGTAGAACGTGAAGTCATAATGGAGGTTGGCAGGACTCACCAGCATCAGATATCGGTTAATTTTTGACCTATCTAAAATGTTGAGTAATACATGGGTGAGGGTTCAGGGCTCGGGATCTTGGGGGGCCCGGGCATCGGGCGCGACCCGGGATGCGACTTTTCCTGTTTGACATGAGTTTTAACTACGGGCAGCGATCTGACACATGTGTGGGCTGGGTCCTACCATCTGTCTTCTTTTAATGAACTGGAGTCGGTGTTGGGCTCTGCTCTCTTAATAAGACAGTGCTTGTTGGTTTTGCTTTTCTCCTCAATTGCCGGAGATTGCTGAGCGACATTTGACTCGAGTTCTCTTTCCACGAGACATCGTGGTAAACTCATGCGAGTTATGCTTAAACAGGGCATCAATATTTAACTTAACTATATGGGGATGAGGCAGTAAAACACGTGAGTGGGTTCTATACCACTGTGATAGAAGACTGCTGGACCCCCGCCTGTTTTCCTTCGGCTTTACAGAAGTGTGCGATTAAAGATCGCTGTGAGCTTGCCCCGCACGGTGTACGTGAGCACCGGATGATTCGCCACACGAGCGCTGATCCTGTCGGTGGTGCTTACTTATGTTCGAGGGAGGCCGTATGGGGTGCGTGTTCGCTGCTTGGCGGGCCGCCCGGGCCGCGGGCCTCTGTTCCCTCCCCGTACAGAGATAACAATATTAAATAAGATGTCTTTTTTTTATCTGCATTATTAAAGCTTTTGATGCCGGGTGGGCCCTGCTTTCTTCCCAGGTAGTGAGACCTCTATTTGATTTAGTCAATATGTATATAATTATCGGTACTTGCATGAAATTATATTTAACCATGGTTAAAAAACTAGAATTGACGGACTTTTGGATCTTATAGTATTGTAAATGAAATATTGGCATGTATTTTTTGTATGATAATAAAAAATAATAAAGGAAAAAAAAAAAAGTTTTGGGAAATCGGAGACGGATTCTAGTCCTTTAGAATCGATTCTCTCATCTGTAAGTGTAATGTATCTGTATCTGTGCAATGTTTATGGAGATGATATGAAATGACGATTGCCCTCCATGAGGTGAACGATCATGACAAGTTATGACCTACAAGAGCTGAGAGCCCCGTTCTGAGTAAGGTGGGTGCTGGGGTGGGGTCCTGGCCGTATGTTCTTGTGTCTACTTGACAAATACTTTTTAATTGTGATTTCACTTTTCAGTGCTGATTTCAGGACACGTTGTAACACACAAATCATCTGCAGCATTGTCTCTGCGGAAACATCGTCTTTTCCAATTATCTCCAGTCTGGAGTTGTTCTCGGGGGGAATCTTCAGGCTCCAATGAATTTGCTGGAAGTTACTTTGATTATAATTAAAAAGCAAGCTAATTAAAAAGTTCCCTGTACCAATCCTGCAGAGGATAGAGTGCGACAGGCTCAGAAATCACCTGGTGAGTGTTGTCTTATCCTGGCTACAGAGATATAGAGGTGACACCCAGCCCCGATCCAAGGTCGAAGATCACTTTTTTAGATCCTTGCCCTCATGGGAGAGTTTTTCTTACATAATTTACACTCACTTATGCAGCCATTTTGTAAAATCATAACTATCTAGCAGTACAGAGTATTTCAGCAGGGGAGTGTGCTTACTTTGTGGGAAGTCACAAAGTGAGAATTACATGGTGAAGGTATCCTCCAGTGTCCCGGATTGTTTCAGAAGAGCGGTGTGCTGCTTTTATGGGATATTACAGATGTAGAGTTATGTAGTGGAAGGATCCTAAGAAGCACAGAGTATTTCAGGAGAGAAATGTACTGGTCTTGAGGAGGTGATTTCACATGTTTTGAGTTAAATATTGAAAGAAGGAGGGTCCCCAGAAGCAAAGAGTATTTCAGGGGTGGACTGTGCTGATCTTGTGGGAGGCTGCAGACTGAGAGGTACAAAGTGGAAAGAGCAGGATCTCCCGGTGGCACAGAGTATATCAGGGGAGCAATATCCTGGTCTTGTGGGGGTCGGGGGGGGGGGGGGGGGGGGGCAGTGGTCCTCCCTCTCATGATAATTACTGTGATCAGTTTCCCATAGACATGGATCATTCTCAGGTAGAATTCCCAGCTTTTTCATTAAATTTGCTGTTTCAATGTGTTTCTGATTTCCGTCAGGATTCCTTCCAGTTTATTTGACATTTTTCCAGACAAGAAGAAATCATTGGAATAAATCAGGTTTTACTTCTCAGCACAAAAAGAACAACCAGGAGGGAAACAAAGGCGAGACCTGCACAGTCAAGCCTTCGCCATTGTTCGCCTCTTTCTGTGCTGCTCATTAGAGAAGAGGTGTCACCACCAGTGCAGACATCAGACAGAGGCTCCGAGGCTGCCGGCAAAATATGATTTATCTCTCTCTTATAGGAGCTGCCATTACCATCACACGTACATGGCTGCTTATCCGGAATCATTGACCTGAAACTGATCTACATAGTCAGGTCTTGTACATAAATCTATCTATCTCTGATATATATCTATCTTATCTATCTCATATCTATCTATCTATCTATCTATTATCTCTGATATCTATCTATCTATCTCTCATATCTATCTATCTCTCATATCTATCTATCTATCATATCTATCTATCTATCATATCTATCTATCTCTCATATCTATCTATCTCTCATATCTATCTATCTATCTATCTATCTATCTCTCATATCTATCTATCTAATATTTATCTATCTATCTATCTCCTGTCTATCTTTCCATCTATTTCATATCGATCTATCTACTACTCACAAGAAGTTAGGGATATTTGGCTTGTGGGTGAAATTTCAGAATGAAGGTAAACTTAAAGGGGTTGTCTCACTTCAGTGAATAGCATTTATCATGTAGTGAAAGTTAATACAAGCCACTTACTAATGTATTGTGATTGTCCATATTGCTTCCTTTTCTGGCTGGAGTCATTTTTCGATCACATTATACACTGCTCATTTCCATGGTTATGACTACCCTGCAATCCAGCGGTGGTGGTCGTGCTTGCACACTATAGGAAAAAGCACCAGCCTACGTAAGCTATCATGGTCCCGTACACCAGAGAGGCCAGTACTTTTTGCTATAGTGAGCAATGATGGCCACTGCTGCTGGATTGCAGGGTGGTTGTAACCATAGAAACAAGCAGTGTATAATGTGATGGAGAAATGAATCCAGCCAGCAAAGAAAGCAATATGGACAATCACAATACATTAGTAAGTGCCTTGTATTAACTTTCTCTACATAATAAATGCAATTTGCTGAAGTTAGACAACCCCCTTTAATGTGGCCTTCTCTAAACTTTTGAATGCACATGTCCAACTGTTCAGTGTTTCAGTATTTTTTGCACAACTTGCTGTTCTCTAACAAGGAGCTTAACGGCAAAATTCACAACAGGTGTTTGATCCATGAATTGCCCGGTAAATTTCCTGGTTCAATTAGAATTGGTATATAAATAGTCCTCCTCATCTTGCTGTTCAGATATTTACATCATGAGACCAAGACGACACCTAACAATTGATCAACAGTACCTCACCATTGTGAGGCTTCAAGCAGGATGTTCTCAGACAGAAGTGGCCTCTGAGCTTAGAGTGTCACAGAGTATCATCAGCAGGTTACAACAGAGATACAGAGGTGGGAAGAGTCACAGAAAGGCATAAAAGTGGAAGTCCTTTGGCCACATCCCACACTGATGGCTGCTTTATTGTGAACAATGCCCTGCGTAACCGGATGATGAATGCCACACAACTCCAGGCACATTTATAGGAGGTGAGAGGCACCTAAGTGTCACGTCACACCATTCGAAACAGTTTATATTAGCGTGATCTGCATGCTATAGTAACTGCAAGGTACCTGACCACAGTCGTCATAGTCTTGCATGGGCCAGGGAGCATCTATGCTGGATGGGGGGCCAGTGGGCCTCAGTGCTGTTCACTGATGAAAGTTGAGTTCATGCTGAGCAGAAATGATGGCCACCAACGATGTTCAAGACAAGTCAAGTAGGGCGCTATGCATCAGCCACTGTTGTCATCAGATGAGCCTTTGGTGGTGGTGTTACAGGGTTGGGCAGGTGTGTCTAGTCAATACAGAACTGCCCTACACTTTGTGAATGGTGCAGTGACAAGCCCATACTACTTGAATAACACCATTAATCCAGTCATTGTGTCTCTGCATGAACAACACAGGCCTAATTTCATCTTCATGAACAACAATGCACCAGCTCATCAAGGTTGCATCATTAGGGAACGGCTGCTGGAGACTGGGGTACCTCAAATGGAATGGCCTGCGCTTTTTCCAGACCTGAATCCCATTGAAAACCTATGGGATCAGCTGAGTCGCCATGTAGAGGCTCGTAACTGTACCCCAGAACCTCAATGACCTGAGGGCTGTCCTTTAAGAAAAGTGGGATGCCATGTCTCAGCAGACAATAAGTCGACTTGTGAACAGAATGAGACGTTGTCAAGCTGTAATTGATGGTCAAGGCCACATGACAAGTTTTTCAGACATTGACATCTTTTGTCGGGATATACCCACCACTGTTGGCTTTTGTATCAATAAATTGTTAGAGATGAGGAAATCATCATTGTATGCTTCTACCTAAACATTCATGATATAATATCACTGTAGCATGTACGTTTTACATTTTACATCTATCCTCTTTTTATAATCACCTGACAATTTTTGTGCTATGTGCAGGGGACAGTGGTCACTCTGCATTCTCAGTGGGTGGCCCCGGCTCTGTAACATTATGGACCCCCATAGGGTGATGCTCAGATCTTACAACTTTCATACACAAGTCACAAAGTATAAACTGTTCAATAAAGTCTAGAAATAAAGTAGCAATGGGGGATTTAATAGGAAACATGACTTAACCCCTTCATGTCTGGGAACTGCAGCCTCTGTGTGCTGTTGATTCATGGGGATGCTAATACTTATAATGTGAAATCTCTAATGTGGCAATTTTATAAGCGTCCAATGTAAAACTAGTAATTTATTACATTCTTTAATTAAGTGAAAAGTGCACAACAAGCGCTGGCAGTCCCCCAGCATGAAACAACGGGACACATTCACCAGTGGCCTGCACAACGGGAGAAGAGGGAGAGTCTGAAATTTCAGGAGATTGCTTTAATTAAAAAAGACTCTCAATAGTTTTCTTGTGTCCAAAACCCTATCACATAGTAAGAAATTCACCAATCTTGCATCATACAGCTAATACATGACCGAAGAAGACAGGTGAGAAGTGCAAGATGTGAGGAGGAAGGAGGAGGAGAGGAAAATGAGGAGAGGAAGAAAAAAAGGTTGTGGAGGAAGGAGTCGAGGAAGGAAGGTATAGGATGAGAGGAGAATTAAGAGGGAGGAGGAGAGAATAAGACAGAAAAAGAAGAGGAGAATGAAGAAGAAGGAGGATGAAGGATAGGGAGGTAGACGAAAGAAAAAGAAGAGTATTGAGGAAGAGGGGAGACAAGGAAGGGTGCAAGGAAGTAGTTAATATACTGTGCATAGGGGGGCAGTATTATAATGGTTATATTCTTGTACCTAGAAGGCAGTATTATAATAGTTGTTATATTCTTGTACGTAAGAGCAGTATAATAGTAATTATATTCTTGTACATAGGAGAAAGTATTATAGTTGTTATACTCCTGTACATAGGGGGCAGTATTATAGTAGTTATATTATTATACATAGGGACAGTATTATAGTAGTTATATACGTTAACATAGGCAGCAGTATTATAATAGGTATATTCTTGTACATAGGGTAGAGTATTATAGTAGTTATATTTTTGTACATAGGGTACAGTATTATAGTACTTATATTCTTGCACATAAGGGACAGCATTATAGTAGTTATATTCTTGTACATAGGGGTAGTATAATAGTAGTTATATCCTTGTACATAGGAGCAGTATTATGGTACAGTAGTTATATTCCTGTAACATGGAGCAGGAGGATTATAGTAGTAATTTTATTGTATTTTCATTTTCAAAATCAAACATAGAAAAAAAAGTCAGCTCAAATGACCAACTGTCCGCAAGACCAAATGAAATAATGATCAGATTCAAAAGAATAATAAATCAAAACCAAAGAGCTAACAAGCATCAGCACGCTTAAAGGATGATACGATTTAAAACAGAACAAATATATGTGGGCACATCAGGGAAGGTTAGAGGAATTTAGAGGAATTCTGGAAGATTATACAGTAGTGCCAAGACTTAAGAAAGTTAGCATGAGTACCGCTGAGTGAAGCTATGAGATCCTCCATCCTCAGGATCTCCTGAATCTTGTTAAACTATATGGTGATAAAAAGTGGGGTCATCTATCTCCATAAAAATGGGAAACTGGCTCTTGCCATGTTAACTAGCTGGTGAACTACAGACCATTTGTAAGTAGGTAGAGGAATATTACATTAGTTAAGCAAGAACAAAGAAGGAGATTTTAGGAATAGGATAACCAGTGAACTTGATATACCAAGCCTCTGCCAAAAGCTGGTTGGCACCAGATAGTTCCCAATGTGTGGAAAATTATTTGCTGGTCACCATTGTACTTACAGCACAGGGAAGAGATACCAAGCGATAAGGCATGAAGTTTAGAGGGCATCCTGTACCATTAGGAAAGAACCTGCCTCCTGTATGAGGTCTGCTATGGATGATTTATCATAGTGCAACAAATATAAGGATGGCAGAAGGTCAATTCAGAATTCTGTAAAACAAGTCACATCACAAAAATGCTCAAGTGTTCTATCATGTGCGTATTCCAAAGGTTGTGATGACAAAAACAAAAAATAACAGAGTCAAATAATCTTCCAGTCTTTGAGGTATGTGAATTTATGACTAGTGCCAAAACGCTGGACGACAGCCATTAATTCTCGAAAGAAAATGATGGACCCTAAACTTGCCTACCCTTATCTATTGATAGAACCTGCTATTCCATATCCAATGTCACGGTGGGGAGTGGGGAAAGATGGAGTAGCAACTAGGCCTGGATGCCGGGAAAAGGGAGCTGATCACCTCTTACTGTAACCCTCATCCTAGCCAAGACCTCCTGCATGAGCGAACCCAGACGGTAGGAGGGCTCATGCATTGTAACCTTGGACCCTAACTGGCCCTGTATATCCCTGGGATAAAGGTCAGGAAAAGGATACGACCAGTTCATCCACAACACGGATGAAACAGAGTCTCCAGCAGGCCTAAGTGGAAGGAAAGGAAAAGCAGAAAACAGCAACTGGATAGGCAGGTAAGAGCCCACAACAACAAGCACTCACCTGCCAAGGCAACAACAACTGTAACCTGTGCCTCCATACTAAAACCTGATCACCTACCAGGACACAGCAGAAAGAACAAACAAGGAGTCCAGCAAAGCAGAAACTGCCTGGACCCCCATGCGGACGGGATGCATTGCGGCCCCAGGAAGAGCTGCTAACTGACTGGTAGTTCCACCTCCGGGGAACCCAGGGACCCCCTTCCAGAGGACACAACAGACAGGGGAAATGTCTAGCAACCATGCTGGATAACAACACCAAACATACCAGACATGGAACACCAAACTAGACATTACAACACACCCAAAACATAAACCCACACCAAACATGTAAGGAAGGGTACAGCACAGAGGGAACAAAGGGAAGACATCAAGGTGACATCGATGTCCAACTAGTGGCCCTCAAACTGGACCGATGACACATCCAGAACTGGAGCAACTCCAGCACACACCAAGGATGGAGGACAACTACCCAAGCCTGTCAGCCACAGGCAGGTATAAAACCAGTGGCCACAGCCAGCCAGATAGTTAACCCCAAAGACACCAAACAGGGGAGGAACCAGGAGAAGGGGAGAAAAGCACATACGTGCTGAGACAACAACGTGTTGCCACTGGCAACCAGCATGCACGGCAAAAGTGTCATGGTATAGAACACCGAGGCTGTAACACCCAGCTTGAAAGAAAGGTTCCCTAGGATGGGAAACATGGAAGATAGAGAAGGGGAGATATCTGTTTTGGAAACACCACTGAAGCAATGTTGAGTACAGTACCTATAAGTGGGATGAGTATGAGCCACTAGTGGTATGTGTTTTCTTAGCTACTGAGTAGCCGACTAAGGAGTAGGGTGAAAGGTTTGTTCTTTGGAAACCTGTTACTTGTGTGTCCCATGTTGGCAGTCAACCATATGTTACAAATGTGATGCTTGATGGTAAGAAACAAAATACAGACGCCCAATCACCCCCAGTGGCTTTAGGACAGAACAGCACAGAGCACAAGGTTCTATCTTACCTGCCCAAATTAACTTGGTAAGAATGAGCAACAAGGAATAAAAAATAAAAAAAAAGAGGTGGAGTATGGATAGGTAGAGCCTGAAAGGACAATATCCTAGGAAGGATATCATGAACAATATGGAATGCTTCAAGAATTTGCGTGTCATCCTTCCTCAGGAGTCATGCTCATCTTCTCAGTATCATTCCAATTTAAATATATGTGCTGCTGAAGTTACACTATAGTAGTTATATTCTTGTACATAGAGGGCAGTATTATGATGATTATATTCTTGTACATATGACATTAATATAGTAGTTATGTTGTTGTACATAGAAGCAGTATTATAGTAGTTATATTCTTGTACATAGGGGCAGTATTATAGTAGTTATATTCGTGTAAATAGAAGCATTATTATAGTAGTTTTATTCTTGCACATAGGAGGCAGTATTATAGTAGTTATATTCGTGTACATGGGAGGCAGTATTATAGTAGTTATATTCTTGTACATAGGAGGCAGTATTATAGTAGGTATATTCTTGTACATAGGAGGCAGTATTATAGTAGTTATATTCTTGTACATAGGAGGCAGTATTATAGTAGTTCTATTCTTGTACATAGGGACAGTATTATAGTAGCTATATGCTTGTACATAGTAAGCAGTATTACAGTAGTTATATTCTTGTAAATAGGATGCAGTATTATAGTAGTTATATTCTTATACATAATAGGCAGTATTATAGTAGTGTAAGGATCAGTATTAGGAGATCCAAAACACGTAGACCTGGTTGCTATGTTGGATTTTTTATTTCATATTTGTTTTTTGGAATAAAGAACATCACTTTTTGGAAGCTGGATCCTCCGTTTATTTTCTAGTTGCAGTATTATAGTAGTTATATTCGTGTGCATAGGAACAGTATTATAGTAGTTATATTCTTGCGAACAGGATGCATTATTATAGTAGTTATATTCTTGTACATAGGAGGCAGTATTATAGTAATTATATTATTATAAATAGGAGTCGGTATAATAGTAGTTAAATATTTTTGCACACAGGAGGCAGTTAAATAGATGCTTTCTTGTGGATAGGGGGGCAGTATTATAGTAGCTGTATAATTGTAAATAGGAGCAGTATTATAGTAGTTATATTCTTGTACATGGAGGCAGTATTTTATTAGATATTCTTCTACATAGGAGCTGTTTTATAGTAGTCATATACTTGTATATAGGAGCAGTATTATAGTAGTCATATACTTGTACATAGGAGGCTGTAATATAATAGTTATATTCTTGTACATAGGATGCAGTATTATAGTAGTTATATTCTTGTACATAGGAGCAGTATTATAGTAGTTATATTCTTGTACATAGGAGCAGTATTATAGTAGTTATATTCTAGTACATAGGAAGCTGTATTAAAGTAGTTATATTCCTGTATATAGGAGGCAGAATTAAAGTACCTATATTCTTGTATATAGGAGGCTTTGATATGGTAGAAAGAAGGGTGAATATCCAGCTTCCATATTTTAAAATCAAAAGTAGACCTTATTAGAACTTATCAAAATCCAAATAGGATAGAGGTGTTGCTTATGCTTTTTCACTGACAACAGCAGTTTTGGTCATAGCATACATGAAATGCTATGACTAAGACTGTTGTCCGTCGAAACACATAAGTAAAATGCCCCTGTCCAGTCTGGATTTTAATCTGTTCAAATTAAATCTACATTTGATTTTATGACATGGAAGCTGGACATCCACCCTTCTTTCTACAACATTGTGTATCCCTTCCCGATGGCAAGGTGAGCTAGTAATATATTTGCTTTATTATGGTAGTTATACTCTGATAATAGGGAGCAGTATTACAATCAGTACATTTTGTGGGGAAACCTTTGCCTATTTATGTCCACCTTACAGTCTTAATAACTTCTACAGTGTACTATTTGTAATAATCTCTGTTCTGTATTTTGAGCTTTATAACTTAAAAAAAAAAACTTTTATTTCAATCAATTTTGCGGTGATTGGTGAAGCCTCTGATTTACGAGATGTTGGTGCAGTAAATGACTCCACATGAGTCTTTGAAATTCAAATGAACTATTTAGAAGTGTACAAAACTCAGCATTAAAAAGCGATCATGCTTCCCCTGCCTGCGGAATGCTTTACGAGGGCTGTTAATTAGGTTAACTGCCCCTGCGATAAAAGAAATTAGTAGTTAATTAAAAGCCTCTCATACTATCCGACTAACAACTGGTTAACACCGAGCAACAAAGAGACCCCTATTTGTTCACCAAAATCAATGCTCCACAGCTCAAATTAAATCTCTGCCTTTGGGCATGGCGAGCCACTGAATGGAGCAATGCCGAGGTCTGCTGAATTCCTAGTGGCGAGTATTCATCCTCAGCTGGGTAACTAACGCTCACAGCTGGTACAGAATATTTGGTAGTTCCTTAAATGAGAACCCTGGAAATGTGTATGTGTATCTAATATACTGTAGGCTCATGATTATCAATCAATATGACAATGGTCAAAGTTGCCCTCTATGGCAGTGTGAAGACAAGCAGGTGTGTGGACCTCATGGACATCTGATCACAATTACTATTATGTGTATTATGTATTCAGTGATATCAGTGACAGGGGGCGGGGCTGTGACAACCTCTGTCATGATATAAAAGTTGGTTGTCAGCAGTCATAGATGAAACAACTGTTAGGCTGCGTTCACACTTCAGTTATGTGATCATTTATTTCCATCAGTTATTGTGAGCCAAAACCAGGTGTGGGTCAAAAACACAGAACAGGTACAGATCAAATAATTGCACCTGATCTCTGTGAAGGCTTCACTACTGGTTTTGGCTCACAATAACTGATCGAAATAACTGACCAAATAACTGAAGTGTGAACGCAGCCTTAGCCCTCATGCACGCAACCGTTGTTTGGGTCCGCATTCAAGCAGCCGTTTTGGCGGCTCAGATGTGGACCCATTCACTTCAATGGGGCTGTCCGCACCCGTGGCTCTGTTTTGCGGCCCCGCAAAAAAAAATAACATGTCCTATTCTTGTCCGCACTTTGCAGACAAGAATAGGCATTTATATTGACCGCGCCCATTCCATTCCGCAAATTGCGGAAGGCAACACGGGCGGCTTCCGTTTTTTGCGGATCCGCGGATTGAAAAAGCAAAAAAAAGGACGGTCGTGTGCATGAGGCCTTACTCTGGTATAAGGTGAATGAATCTAATGGATATATATTGGATCTAATGGATGTCTGATCCCATTGTATTCAGAGATGTCAGTAACAGGGGGTAGGGCTGTGACAACCTTAGTTATGATAGAGGTTGACTGTTAGTAGTAACAGACTGAATAGCTGTTACTCTAGTATTAGCTGCACAGGGATATATATTGCAGAGGGGGGATTTAGTATGTTGGATGGAGTTACACATAAATACATTTTGTTACCTATTTGCAGATATAACTTCACGTTTAACAATTCCAATAACAAATCTTAATTCATTTCACTTTGCTACTTTGTAGCAGTCGCATTTATTAAGCTCACAGTCACACAATAGGGACATTTCTGCTCCGCGCTTCCTCTCAATTCTTTTTCCAGCTCATGGAAAAACCTCCCAGAGGTAAGAAAATGGCCATTTGTGCAGTAACAATGTGTTAAATCTGGAAACTTCAAACAAGGATCCATCATTCTATCAATCGCCAACAAAACCATCCTGTGATTCTTGTGGAGTTGATGCGGGAGCTGCTGCTCAGGATTCGGCGGTCCTTTTGTGGTGTTAGCCTGGCCAGTCTCTCGTGAAAAGAATCTATTGTTCAAGAAAAAATACGTCCGGATCTGTGCTCCACTGCGCTGATAAAATGGCAGTTGATTTAAAAGAACCATCTTGTCTGGAGACGGGATTAGCAGATTAAGAGAGAATGTCATTTTCTTTCTAATGTAATTTTGCTGTTGCCCACAAGAATAAAAGGGAAAAATGTTAAAACCCGAATTCACAGCAACTTCTTTATAAAAGTAACTCAGTAACTTCAAGTTGTAAGGGGGATAAACAGCAAGTGGTAAACTCTGCATTGTAAGTATTGTGACCAATGTAATGTGTGCTGTGCAAGTGATGGGTACTGTGCTATTACTGCCATGTACCCACAGAGTCCAGCATCTCCTGGTGCTTTGTGTTAGGAGCTGATGATCTGTCGTCTTAGTGGTGTCACCATTCTTGTGCTGGTTGATGACACCATGCACAGTGTTCCTGGAAACCATCCTGCAAGAGGAGCAGGTGTCAGTCAGAAGGGGTCATGTCAGCTAGAAGCACTGCACTGCATTGTCTCTTGTTGGGAGTGAAAGGCCTCCATATAACCATGTGCTTGCAACTCTGGACCGAGTGTGTGCACCACGAGTCCAAGTGACATATCAGATGAGAGATCCGGACCTAAGCATCCATTGAGGTGCACACTGGTGGGTTTCAGAGAAAGAAAGGCCAAGAAGAGGTCAAAGCCTGAGAAGCAGTGAAGAACATGCCTGTGAGGACCATGTAAATTGGAGTGTGAGATGGTTCCTGGGGCTGTAAACCCTGGTGGAGTTCATTTAGAGATTGTGAGACAGCCATAGATGCTGGGAAGGTTGTGAGACTGTTGCAATGGAGCCAATGGCTGCGTATTGTCTTGGAGCATCATTTAGGCCCCAACCAGTTTAACATTGTACTAGGCCTGGTGACCGCATGGACTGGACAAGACCAAATAAAAGCTCAGAATGTAAGAGAACATGCAAGTGGAAGAAGAAAGTGCCTTCAGGTGACCACACCTGTTAGAGATACTGATACAGTATCAGCATCCATAAAATACCCATCTCTTTTATGCAGAAGCTGTGTAAGGGGTACCATGAGACTGTGTGCTGTGTTTCAAGCTAAAGTGTTACTGTACTCTATGTGAGGCAGTAACCCTGTCTATGGACTGTGGAATTGAACTGTGCTAAGGGGACCACTGTGCTCTGGAAAAATGTTATGAAGACTGCACACACATCTCAGGTTGGTCATGGTGATTCTGGAAATGGGTAGTGACGTAGTGTCTACACAGACCTGGAGGTGTTGGAGCACTGCAACGTTAGTGGGTCATGCTCTGGTAGGGGCCCAGTTAAGTCCATAACTGCATGGAAGGTTTGATCAAAAGCCATCAGCCATCTTTGGCACAACTGACCCTTAGGCCACAATCAGAGACTGTAAAAGTAATTTTCACTGTTCATCTGTTAGAGACTGGGCCCACCAAGAGTGAAAGGCCCCATCAAACGGTGCACTTCTTTAAGCAGCAATATGCTTATATGTACTACTCAAAGATTCTGTATCAGCATGATCAACTTAAACAATGACACATAGCATCCTTTTTGATACAATTGATAATATCACAAAAAGCCTAGACTGTTCACTCTAAGAACTACAAATTCGTAGTGTTGAAGGTTTCTTTGTCAGATATAGTAAGCCCAGGTACAATTAGAAGGTGGGGAGTAAAGGAGGGAGGAAGGAGAGGCTGAGGGGAAGAAGGGACGAGGGAGAATCTTAGCCGTACTGCATGTAGAATTACCGTCTGTGGTCTCGCCGAAGCAGGAAAGTCCAGCTGACCGTGAGGTCCATGGGGCCAGGGTGCTTATATATGACCCAAAAAAGACAACATCATAATACCTGATGGAGGTTTGAAAGAGTCTTAGTTCGAGGCTTTGTACTATGCCGTGATCTTACAACATAGGCAATGCTATTCATATTTAGACATTTGTAAAGTTCAGAGCACTGCTTTTGTAACACCCCCTGTGCTCTGCACACTCCCCCTTCCCCTTGATTGACAGGGGCCTAGCTGTGTCCTGAAGCTGTGTCCTAGCATGTATAAATCATGTACACTACTTACTACAACCTTACCACATTGAGAAGAGTGGATTTCTATGCTTAGAAAGCTAATATACATATTACTACTTTATTCACAGGCACAACATATGATTATAAAAATAGCAGCAATATGTGTTAGCTTTCTAAGTATGGATAAACCATTCATCTCTATGTGGTATGGCTATAGCTTGATATTAAGTGGTAAGCCTTGGGTGTAGAGATCCTAAGTTCAAGTCCCAAGAGAGACTTAAATATGTGTTTTTATATACATTTATATACATTATCCCTGTACTGTTACTTTTTTCTCTCTCATCAAATCCAATATAAAAGGCTATAGCCTTACTAAATTGGGAGAAGAAGAGATGGAAGGATACAGCAGTTGGGCAACCAAGATAAGTACAAATCCACTGGTGATACTTTAAGCCCCCTTTCACACGAGCAAGAATTCAGCGCGGGTGCAGTGTGTCATGCGAACGTATCGCGCCCGCACGGAATCCGGACCTATTCATTTAAATGGGTCTGTGTACATGAGCGGTGGTTTTCACGCATCACTTTTGCGTTGCGTGAAAATCGCAGCATGTTCTATATTCTGCGATTTTCACGCAATGCTGGCCCCATAGAAGTGAGTGAGGCTGCGTGAAAATCGCATTGCATCTGCAAGCAAGTGCAGATGCGATGTTCACTGATGGTTGCTAAGAGATGTTGTTTGTAAACATTTCATTTTTTATCACGCGCGTGCAAAACGCAGTAAATCGCATTGCACCCGTGCAATAAAAACTGAGTTTTCACTGAACGCATCCGCAACGCATCCGAACATAATCTGGACACGCTCGTCTGCAAGGGGCCTAAGTAGTTTACTTAAAGTTGTACTCTTCGTCAGATCAATAGAACATTGTCACATACAGTTACTGTAAGTGCTTAATATTTAAACAAGTATTTCAGTGGTAAAAACAGTAGGGGGGTATGCAAATATGAGGGAAACAAATAAATACAATGTAATCAATAACAAATGGCTGGCTCACAGTATCTATTATATATTTAATAAATGCAATAAAAGAAAAGAAAAATTATCAGAAAATTAATGTGATACAAACAATCACATATACATAAAATCATAAAATGATATATGGTCACGGTCCCTTTAAAACATTTTACGTGCTGAGCTCACGCACGTAATATTAGAACAATAATCTCGCGAATCTATATCTCCTTCTTGGATGTTAATACACTCTTGTTCTATTATTACTCTTTATGCCACTATATGTCTGGGGCCACCTCGTTGAATAGATATATACTTATATTATAAAAAAATTTAAAGTTAGTTATATCTCCTGCTATCAGAGGTGTGCTGTTGGCATAGCTTTGCTGTGAAGACACGTCCAGTGTCTTGACAGTTTTCTTTAAATTGAATGCTCAAAAAATGTTTTCTCTCAATTCATTTCTTCTTGTTGCAAGTTGAAGCTCTACTTGGAACCTTGTTAAGATCCAGCCATGCTGAATAGGATTTTTTCAACTTTTGATCAGGACTGTATATCCAAGCCAACCAGCATATCTACCGGTATGCCAACAGCACTCCTCTGATAGCAGGAGATATTACCCAAACTAACTTTTAACATTTTTTGTTCACACGTCAGTTATTTGATCAGTTATTCTGAGCCAAAACCAGATGCGGATCAAAAACACAGAACAGTTGCAGATCTTTTCATTATACCTTATCTCTGTGTAGCCTCCACTCCTGGTTTTGGCTAACTGATAGAAATAACTGATCAAATAACTGAAGTGTGAACTCAGCCTTAGCTTAGGCCTCTTTCACACTTGCGTTGTCCGGATCCGTTGTGTACTCCATTTGCCGGAATTACACGCCGGATCCGAAAAAACGCAAGTGAACTGAAAGCATTTGAAGACGGATCAGTCTTCAAAATGCGTTCAGTGTTACTATGGCAGCCAGGACGCTATTAAAGTCCTGGTTGCCATAGTAGGAGCGGGGAGCGGGGGAGCAGTATACTTACCGCCCGTGTGGCTCCCGGGGCGCTCCAGAGTGACGTCAGAGCGCCCCATGCGCATGGATGACGTGCCATGCGATCACGTCATCCATGCGCATGGGGCGCCCTGACGTCACTCTGAAGCGCCCCGGGAGCCGCACGGATGGTAAGTATACTGCTCCCCCTCTCCCCACTACACTTTACCATGGCAAACAGGACTATAGCGTCCTCGCAGCCATGGTAACCATTCAGAAAAAGCTAAACGTCGGATCCGGTAATGCGCCGAAACGACGTTTAGCTTAAGGCCGGATCCGGATTAATGCCTTTCAATGGGCATTAATTCCGGATCCGGCCTTGCGACAATTGTTCAGGATTTTTGGCCGGAGCAAAAAGCGCAGCATGCTGCGGTATTTTCTCCGGCCAAAAAACGTTCCGGTCCGGAACTGAAGACATCCTGATGCATCCTGAACGGATTTCTCTCCATTCACAATGCATGGGGATAATCCTGATCAGGATTCTTCCGGCATAGAGCCCCGACGACGGAACTCTATGCCGGAACAGAACAACGCAAGTGTGAAAGAGCCCTTAGATATATCGCTCGCCACTCAGTTTATAAAGTCAATCTTCCCAATTGCGTTGTTTAAATCACAGGGTTATTCCTTCATATTGTAATCTTGTTACATAGTTAGATTTCTCTTACCGCGCTTCTGCTGATAGAGGTGGCCATTTTTTATTGATTACATTGTTTTTCGGGCTTTATGGTACAGCTTAGACAGTGCTCCAGTATATAGATTATATGTGAGGTCTGGTGAGCGTCCCTATTGTTGACCATAAACACAATGCAAGTGAATGAATGGATACCTAAAAACATACATTAAATGTACAATGGCCTGGTTTAATAGGGTTGATCATGCTGACAGAACATTTTTATTGTGACAGCAAAATCTAAGAGGTGTCTCATGTACTCTCATACTGTCTTGTTCTGTAGCCCAGAGGCATCATGTTTGGATAGAGCTGAGAAGTTCGGGTCCACTCCTTGTGTCTCTCATAGCTGGGCTCTACTGGGCGGAAAACTTTCCAGCCCTCCTGTTTCTAATCATCTCTCGCCCTCTTGTGTATATGAAGCATGATCCTGAATCATCATCAATGTCATGTTAGAAGTTTTTTTATTTTTTTTGCGTGGTAAGAACTCCTCATGTCACTACGACGTATAGTAACTATTCAGTGGTGCCCGCTGTTCAGCTCTGCTCCATTTTCTAAAATCACTGACTCCAACTTAGTTACATTGTCAATTGGAGTCTAGGGTAGTCTGAAATCGACTTCCTCACTCATCAGTCACTCAGACTGTTATCTCTATCCCCCATGCTTCACACTGCAACTCTGCTTGTTCAGACTGTCTGTTGTGTAAATCTCGGCAGGAATGTTCTCATCTGTGAGACGCTTTCACAAAGGTGTTACTCTACTGTGAGCATTATGCCCCTCCAGTGACATCACCATGATCATTATCTCTGTACTATGACATGACTGTGTACATTATTCTGTACTTTGACATCATTGTGTGCATTATCACTGTACTATGACATCACTACGAGCATTATCTCTGTACTGTGGCATCACTATGAGCATTATTTCTGTACTGTGACAACACTATGAGCATTGTCCTTGTACTGTGGCATTAGTATGAGCATTGTCTCTGTACTGTGACATCACTTTGTACATTATCTTGTACTGTGACATCACTGTGTACATTATCCTGTGCTGTGACATCACTGTGTACATTATCCCTGTGCTGTGACATCACTGTGTACATTATCCCTGTACTGTGACATCACTGTCTACATTATCCCTGTACTGTGACATCACTGTCTACATTGTCCCTGTACTGTGACATCACTGTCTACATTGTCCCTGTACTGTGACATCACTGTGTACATTATCCTGTGCTGTGACATCACTGTCTACATTGTCCCTGTACTGTGACATCACTGTGTACATTATCCTGTGCTGTGACATCACTGTGTACATTATCCTGTACTGTGACATCACTGTGTACATTATCCCTGTACTGTGACATCACTGTGTACATTATCCCTGTACTGTGACACCACTGTGTACATTATCCCTGTACTGTAACATCACTGTGTACATTGTCTCTGTAGTGTGACATCACTGTGTACATTGTCTCTGTAGTGTGACATCACTGTGTACATTATCCCTGTACTTTGACATCACTGTGTACATTATCCCTGTACTGTGACATCACTGTGTACATTATCTCTGTACTGTGACATCACTGTGTACATTATCCCTGTACTGTGACATCATAGTGTACATTATCCTGTACTGTGACATCACTGTGTACATTTCCCTGTACTGTGACATCACTGTGTACATTATCCTGTGCTGTGACATCACTGTGTACATTATCCTGTGCTGTGACATCACTGTGTACATTTCCCTGTACTGTGACATCACTGTGTACATTATCCTGTGCTGTGACATCACTGTGTACATTATCCTGTGCTGTGACATCACTGTGTACATTTCCCTGTACTGTGACATCACTGTGTACATTATCCTGTGCTGTGACATCACTGTGTACATTATCCCTGTACTGTGACATCATAGTGTACATTATCCCTGTACTGTGACATCACTGTGTACATTATCCTGTGCTGTGACATCACTGTGTACATTATCCCTGTACTGTGACATCACTGTGTACATTATCCTGTGCTGTGACATCACTGTGTACATTATCCCTGTACTGTGACACCAGTGTGTACATTATCCCTGTACTGTGACATCACTGTGTACATTATCCCTGTACTGTGACATCACTGTGTACATTTCCCTGTACTGTGACATCACTGTGTACATTATCCCTGTACTGTGACATCACTGTGTACATTATCCTGTGCTGTGACATCACTGTGTACATTATCCTGTGCTGTGACATCACTGTGTACATTTCCCTGTACTGTGACATCACTGTGTACATTTCCCTGTACTGTGACATCACTGTGTACATTATCCTGTGCTGTGACATCACTGTGTACATTATCCCTGTACTGTGACATCATAGTGTACATTATCCCTGTACTGTGACATCACTGTGTACATTATCCTGTGCTGTGACATCACTGTGTACATTATCCCTGTACTGTGACATCACTGTGTACATTATCCTGTGCTGTGACATCATAGTGTACATTATCCCTGTACTGTGACATCACTGTGTACATTATCCTGTGCTGTGACATCACTGTGTACATTATCCCTGTACTGTGACATCACTGTGTACATTATCCTGTGCTGTGACATCACTGTGTACATTATCCCTGTACTGTGACATCACTGTGTACATTATCCTGTGCTGTGACATCACTGTGTACATTATCCTGTGCTGTGACATCATAGTGTACATTATCCCTGTACTGTGACATCACTGTGTACATTATCCTGTGCTGTGACATCACTGTGTACATTATCCCTGTACTGTGACATCACTGTGTACATTATCCTGTGCTGTGACATCACTGTGTACATTATCCCTGTACTGTGACATCACTGTGTACATTATCCTGTGCTGTGACATCACTGTGTACATTATCCTGTGCTGTGACATCATAGTGTACATTATCCCTGTACTGTGACATCACTGTGTACATTATCCTGTGCTGTGACATCACTGTGTACATTATCCCTGTACTGTGACATCACTGTGTACATTATCCTGTGCTGTGACATCACTGTGTACATTATCCCTGTACTGTGACATCACTGTGTACATTATCCTGTGCTGTGACATCACTGTGTACATTATCCCTGTACTGTGACATCATAGTGTACACTATGTCTGTGCATTAGAGAGACTAAAATAAATCTCGGCAGGAATGTTCTCATCTGTGAGACGCTTTCACAAAGGTGAGAGCAGGAAAGGACTTCAGCAGAGACCTCATTAGGCATGCAGACCCATGTTTGCCTGTCTGCTGCACAGTGCAGGATCGCTGGGGACAAGGGTTGTTATAGCATAGTCTTCGTGGCTCTTGTTTTTTGTTTTAAGGCTAAAAGTGCAGGAAAAAGGCAAATTCAGTAAATTTTGCTGCAGCGAGTCTTTCGTTACACTCTTTGCTTTTAAACTCATATCCTCCTCATAGCTGAAGGTTAATTAGATTTTGGAGGATGAAGAAATTGGTAATTATCTTCTTTCATGGGCCTCTCACTGAACTACCTTATTCACCCCCTTTATTCTGAAGACTTTCCCAGGTCTCTCTTGGCCGCAGTTGCTCTCTGTTGGCCGCGCTCCATACTGCAACAAAGGGCCGGCATTCCTGCTGTCTGCATCTAATCTCCAGTGTCAGTCCTTGTTAATGTTTCAGCGTGAAATCAGGGGCTAAGGCTGTGCCACTGCCGAATATTAAAAGTGAATTCTAATAGCCTGTACATTCCCAGAGCAGCGTGATACAATGTAACGTGTACCTGAAGAAAACCACCAACCAGGATAGTAAAACAATGCCACAAATGGCGTTCAGCGGCCACCTATCCGATTATCGATCCCGAGCATGTTTTGTTTATAAAAAAATCTAAATGACTAGAGAAGGGCCTTGGGCGTAATTACCAGGATAGCAGGCATAGCAGCTGCTGTGGGGTCCAACAACTAAGGGGGTCCATTCTACTTAGTAATGACTACAGAAGAGAGCGTGTGACTGAATTCAGACCTGTGCACTATCCGTTATTACTACATTATCATGTGTACATTATACCAGCATGTGACATCATTATAGTTTTGTTTCGTTGCAGTCAGGTCACAGGTAAATGGTGACTTTTTCTATTTGCGTTATTTTAGTGCTATATAATTTGCACATTATTCTTGTATGTTTGTATAATTTTTGTGCCTGTGAGTAGATGATCCCTGTATTTTGACGTCACTGTGCAGATTATCCCACTATTGTGACAACATTGTGACATCATGTGTGCATTATACCCCTACTGTAGAAACCTAGGCCCAATGTTCAGTCCATTCAATAACAAAGAACCAATAGCTGAAAGCAAAATAAACCCTGTTTTTGACCTATATAGCTGTCAGCTATTGGTTCTTTGATATCTCTACTGTCACACCACTGTGAGCATTAACCCTGTTCGGTGATCACTGTATTATCTCTCTACTGTGACTCTACTGTGAGCATTATGCCCCTCCAGTGACATCACCATGATCATTATCTCTGTACTGTGACATGACTGTGTACATTATTCTGTACTTTAACATCATTGTGAATGTGTGCATTATCACTGTACTATGACATCACTACGAGCATTATCTCTGTACTGTGACATCACTATGAACATTGTCCTTGTACTGTGGCATTAGTATGAGCATTATCTCTGCACTGTGACATCACTGTGTACATTATCCTGTGCTGTGACCTCACTGTGTACATTATCCTGTGCTGTGACATCACTGTGTACATTATCCTGTGCTGTGACATCACTGTGTACATTATCCTGTACTGTAACATCACTGTGTACATTATCCTGTACTGTGACATCACTGTGTACATTATCCTGTACTGTGACATCACTGTGTACATTAGCCTGTGCTGTGACATCACTGTGTACATTATCCTGTACTGTGACATCACTGTGTACATTATCCTGTGCTGTGACATCACTGTGTACATTATCCTGTACTGTGGCATTAGTATGAGCATTATCTCTGCACTGTGACATCACTGTGTACATTATCCTGTACTGTGACATCACTGTGTACATTATCCTGTACTGTGGCATTAGTATGAGCATTATCTCTGCACTGTGACCTCACTGTGTACATTATCCTGTGCTGTGACCTCACTGTGTACATTATCCTGTGCTGTGACATCACTGTGTACATTATCCTGTGCTGTGACATCACTGTGTACATTATCCCTGTACTGTGACATCACTGTGTACATTATCCTGTGCTGTGACATCACTGTGTACATTATCCTGTGCTGTGACATCACTGTGTACATTATCCATGTACTGTGACATCACTGTGTACATTATCCCTGTACTGTGACATCACTGTGTACATTATCCTGTGCTGTGACCTCACTGTGTACATTATCCTGTGCTGTGACATCACTGTGTACATTATCCTGTGCTGTGACATCACTGTGTACATTATCCTGTGCTGTGACCTCACTGTGTACATTATCCTGTGCTGTGACATCACTGTGTACATTATCCTGTGCTGTGACATCACTGTGTACATTATCCTGTGCTGTGACATCACTGTGTACATTATCCTGTGCTGTGACATCACTGTGTACATTATCCCTGTACTGTGACATCACTGTGTACATTATCCTGTGCTGTGACATCACTGTGTACATTATCCTGTGCTGTGACATCACTGTGTACATTATCCTGTACTGTGACATCACTGTGTACATTATCCCTGTACTGTGACATCACTGTGTACATTATCCTGTGCTGTGACATTACTGTGTACATTATCCCTGTACTGTGACATCATAGTGTACATTATCCTGTACTGTGACATCACTGTGTACATTTCCCTGTACTGTGACATCACTGTGTACATTTCCCTGTACTGTGACATCACTGTGTACATTATCCCTGTACTGTGACATCACTGTGTACATTATCCTGTGCTGTGACCTCACTGTGTACATTATCCTGTGCTGTGACATCACTGTGTACATTATCCTGTGCTGTGACATCACTGTGTACATTATCCTGTGCTGTGACCTCACTGTGTACATTATCCTGTGCTGTGACATCACTGTGTACATTATCCTGTGCTGTGACATCACTGTGTACATTATCCTGTGCTGTGACATCACTGTGTACATTATCCTGTGCTGTGACATCACTGTGTACATTATCCCTGTACTGTGACATCACTGTGTACATTATCCTGTGCTGTGACATCACTGTGTACATTATCCTGTGCTGTGACATCACTGTGTACATTATCCTGTACTGTGACATCACTGTGTACATTATCCCTGTACTGTGACATCACTGTGTACATTATCCTGTGCTGTGACATTACTGTGTACATTATCCTGTACTGTGACATCACTGTGTACATTATCCCTGTACTGTGACATCACTGTGTACATTATCCTGTGCTGTGACATCACTGTGTACATTATCCTGTGCTGTGACATCACTGTGTACATTATCCCCGTACTGTGACATCACTGTGTACATTATCCTGTGCTGTGACATTACTGTGTACATTATCCCTGTACTGTGACATCACTGTGTACATTATCCCTGTACTGTGACATCACTGTGTACATTATTCCTGTACTGTGACATCACTGTGTACATTATCCTGTGCTGTGACATCACTGTGTACATTATCCTATGCTGTGACCTCACTTTGTACATTATCCTGTGCTGTGACATCACTGTGTACATTATCCTGTGCTGTGACATCACTGTGTACATTATCCTGTGCTGTGACATCACTATGTGTACATTATCCCTGTACTGTGACATCACTGTGTACATTATCCTGTGCTGTGACATCACTGTGTACATTATCCTGTACTGTAACATCACTGTGTACATTATCCTGTGCTGTGACATCACTGTGTACAGTATCCTGTACTGTGACATCACTGTGTACATTATCCTGTACTGTGACCTCACTGTGTACATTATCCTGTGCTGTGACATCACTGTATACATTATCCTGTGCTGTGACATCACTGTATACATTATCCTGTGCTGTGACATCACTGTGTACATTATCCTGTGCTGTGACATCACTGTGTACATTATCCCTGTACTGTGACATCACTGTGTACATTATCCTGTGCTGTGACATCACTGTGTACATTATCCTGTACTGTGACATCACTGTGTACATTATCCTGTACTGTGACCTCACTGTGTACATTATCCTGTGCTGTGACATCACTGTATACATTATCCTGTACTGTGACATCACTGTGTACATTATCCTGTGCTGTGACATCACTGTGTACATTATCCTGTGCTGTGACATCATAGTGTACACTATTTCTGTGCGTTAGAGAGACTAAAATAATCATTAAACTTTCCATATTCTGAACTTGTTGCTAAAGGGGATTATGGGGGAGTGGAACCAGATTCCAAGTATTGCTATGGGCCCCCATGTTTTCTTTTTAGGCCCCTGAGTATGGCACCAAATGTGTACAGCACTTTGGTGCCAAGTTTTGTATGTTTTCCTCATGGTTCACAGTTTTCAGTTTGGTGATGTGGTTTACAAAAATTTTCTGCACATTTGAAGGCAATTTATACCAATCCTGAAACATCCATCTCAGAGTAGCCAGATATCCTGTTGTTGGTGGTTTCACGTCAAAGTGCAGCATCAAATTCACATTCTTTTGCATTTTCTGTGAGCCCGCCCCACACTATAACGTGCCAACCCATCCATACAACAGCGTCACCATGCATTAAAGGGTTGTAAATTAGGCCAACTCACTGGCCAGTATAATGAAAAGGTCTATAACCTTCCAATAGGTTTTCATTGAATTCTTGACTGTTTTCAATATCTGTCCTTGCTGTCAGTGAATAAAGAAATTCTTGTTTACATCCATAAACTGAAAGTCCATTCTGAGTTTCCCATAATTTAGTCTTTGTGAACAGTACCTAGGCTCCAGACTGATACATTTCACCAGCAAGCTATTGGGAGAACAGCGCACTAATTCCGGATGAGTTTCCCCTTTACTGACAGCAAGCATGGATCTTAAAAAGGGCAAGCAACAAAGTTATTATCTAAAAGCTGTATCAGTAAAGTTACTTTAGAAGCTTGCAGATCTTCCCTTTATATAATGATGAAGCTTCACTTATATAACCCTGGAGGACATCTGAGCTATAAATCCCAGTTCACTGATGATATAACTGGTATATACTGGATCACATATACTGGAGCCCCATTACCTCTAGAATATAGAGCGGATCCATCAGGTGCACAGATCTCACATGATCCTTTGTTTTCTGTTTTCTTGGTAGATCAGAATCTCGGTCATAAAATCAATTCTGGTGAGTAAAACATTAGTAATCAGATAAATCTGTGCCCCCTCCCTCCCCGACAAAATGGAGGAGCCACCAGTATTAATAAGCTCTGCGCTGTGCTGTGGAGTGGAGGCTGTTTGCTCTGTCAAGAGGGATTCTGTCTTGATGAATGACAAGGTGGAATAATAGACTCCTGTTCCCATGGTAACCAGACAGCAAAGCTGTGTGCCGCACATTTTTCTTTCCAAAAATGAAACCAGAAGCTGGAAATAAAATCCCCAATCCAGTAGCTGCAGGAGAAGAGACGAGCATCCGAACAGTCACGTGATCACGGCAGTGTACAATGTATCCACATAGCATTATACAGAAGGTGCCTACTACTGTCCTCCAGGTATATCCCTCCACCTGACCACCGGTGAAGTCACATGACATAGTATCTAATGATGACGTAGACTCTATACCTATACATTAGACCCTATATTATTCAATTGTACAGCGAGAGCTCTGCCCACCAGGATGCTATTGAGCCCACATTTAATTATCCGATTTTCTTGACTGTCGCACTATAGGTGCTAGGGCCCGATTGCAATTGTTGTCTAACCAACACCCAGGGGTGCACCACCAATGAGGCGAGGTGAGGCGATTGTCTCAAGCAGCACCAGGTAGGGGCAAGAGGGGTCTAGCAGAAGGGGGATTATCTGTTTCTGCAGTATAGTATTGGGAAGCGCAGTGGGCACAGTATGTGGTGCTGTATTACCCTGTATGTTTTGTAGCTCTATATGTAATGTTTTCCAAGTATGTCTTCAATAGTAGAGCTGGAGGAAAGGGATTAGGTTAAGAAATTGGCATTGGGGGGTTGGGGAGCCATTTCAGTCTTCGCCTCAGGCAGCAAAAAGGCTAGGTGCACCCCTGTCAACACCCATAGATGTGCTCAAGTGGCAGATTAAATAGACTATAGATCCTAGGCTGGACTTGCCACCCCACCTTTCCTAACCTCCACCCTGCCACGCCATGTCTACAGACATTTCAACCCTTGTGTACTAGCACTGACAATTGGGTGTCACTATTCCCCTTATCAGAGGTCTACATACGTACATAATTACACTGTCCAATCATCTCTGACAGTATCAGACAGAGATACAGCCTCTTGTCAGTTATACCTGGGCACAACAGAGGCTTCCTATATACAAGAATTTACTATATCAGACCTGTCTGAATAGGCGCGACATCCCCCTATATAAATCCAGTGACTCACGTGTGACATCATCTGTGAATGTAATGTTCTCTTTCCTTTTGTTCTCCATTCAGCCCAGACCAACATGACAACTTTTCCTGATGACTAAATAGTTTGCTGCTGAGAGATCTTTGGCACTTGCTTCTGCAGCCATCCCCATCCTAATTATTAACACAAATAAACTCAGACCAAACTCCAAAATAGGTTCAGACTCCTAAATTATTTCTACTCTACTATATAACACGTAAATGTGTTTGAATTGATGCTTAACTTGCATTAATTGTCTAAATTGTAAATTGGTGAATTTCAATAATTTGATTTACCAGCCACCTACTAAGGTCATTGGGGGATATTTATCAATAATTTTAGAGTCTGGGGTCTGAATTTATTTGGGTTGATCTAAAGGTTAGGGTCAGAAATAATTTAGCCAGTAAGAAATAATGGAATTTATCAAACTGGTATAAAGTAGAACTGGCTTAGTTTCCCATAGCAACCAATCAGATTCCACCTTTCATTTTCCAAAGGAGCAGTGAAACATGAAAGGTGGAATCTGATTGGTTGCTATGGACAACTAAGCCGGTTCTACTTTATACCAGTTTGATAAATTCCATTATTTCTTACTGGCTAAATTATTTCTGACCCTAACCTTTAGATCAACCCAAATAAATTCAGACCCCAGACTCTAAAATTAATTCAGAGCCCAGATTAGACCCCTAAATATATATACACCCCAGAGCAAATCCTTATTATACCCTTCTCATTTCCCTTTGTTACCATGTAGAGCATGGCTGTCAAGCATGCGGCCCGGCAGTCTAGTATCTCTGAACATGCTGCTATCGGCGCGCTCATGTTCTCTCAGCAGCACAGGGAGAAGGAAGCTGTCCTCCCTCCCCCTGTGCTGCTGCCGCTGCCACCAATGAGAAGAGAGGGGGGGGGGAGGAGGGGCGGGCGCACTGCGCCACCAATGAGGAGAGAGGGGCGGAGGGGGGGCGGGCGCACTGAGCCACCAAAGATAGGACTATTTCCATTTCCCACACAGAGCGGCGCCCAGCGATGTCTCAGCACTCACCATTAGTCCTGGGCGCCGCTCCGTTCGCCCGCAGTGCCCCATTACTGTCTCCTCTCCTGCTCCACATGGACATCAAGGGGGAGATTTATCAAACTGGTGTAAAGTAGAACTGGCTTAGTTGCCCATAGCAACCAATCACATTCCACCTGAACAAAGCCAGTTTTCCTTTACACCAGTTTTGATAAATCTACCCCCAAATGTTGGATGACAAAATTTTGTCCACAGACCCCGCACTTCTAGCATTTGCTTCATATTCCACATTTCAGCTGTAATCTATGAAGCCTCTTGGAGCAGATTTTAAGGTTCTTCTCACTAAGGCTGGGTTAACACGTTTTTCCCATCCGTTTAACGTATACAAAAAATGTATACGTTAAACGGATACCTCAGACTGATGCCATACGGTGGCATCCATCACCAAAGAGTTCCATTGTAAAAAAAAAGTATACGCTTTTTTTACCGGACTGTGCAGGATACAAGAACCTGGTGTGCTGTGTTTTTGTATCCTTTTTTTTCTAACGTATACGTGAAACGGAGGCTTAAAACGTGACGTGAACCCTCCCTAATAATACCTTATCATAGATTAGCACTGGGTGTAAAGAAGTATTTTCATGCTAAGGAGTAAATGCATTGTTCCCACAGAGCTTTCATTCTAATGTTTTCAAGCATACACAAGGGCACGTGTTACAGGAAAATGGCTTATGGATCTCCATACCTACCACCGGGCCCCTAGGCACCAGCACAGTTGTATTTCCTCTCGCTATAATTACTATTTTTAATATTGTTATGTAGCACAAACATATGCTGTAGCACTGTACAGAGCATACATTGTCTTCACCTTCAGTTTACAGCCTTGCTATGCTACATGTATTAATGGGGCCTAACCAGGACAGGACTCCAGACCACTCGCATGAATTTCCAGGCTACTTATTTTCTTTAGTTCCTCCATTTTATATACCAGTTCCTTTTCTAAAGATGCAAATATTGCCACAGCCATGGGGCCGGATAGTTTACCTGAAATGGGCCTCTGCAGGGGAGCTGATAACGGAAACGTGTTGAGGTTTTCTCTAATAATGCTGGCTGTGTTGTCATGTCAACCATCGCAGTGGACACAGACCCAGAATACATTACAGCAAAGTCAGTTTTGTCGTCTGCGGTGGGGGAGGGGAAGACAGAGAGATGCTCATAATAACACCTCTTATTACAGCTCGCAGGATCTCAGGGAGCTTTAAAGGGACACTGACAGGCCGAATAAGCATAATTAGCTGTATATATGGATGCACAGGTCTTCTATTGTGTAATAAAAACATATAAGTCTAACCCCTGTCCACCTTATGAAGACTGTAAAATGATGTTTTATAACCTGTTAGAATTGCCCAAGGGGCGGCGTTTCAGCTTTACTTCTGTCCAGGCAGCCTCCCCCCAACCGCCGTTCTGAATCGCCGCCCATCTCATAAATATTCACTTCGCTGGGCGGCTTCTGCGCTGCTGAGAAAAGTAGCCGGTGCAGGCGCAGAACGCAGAGGCTGAAGCGGCCTCAAAGCAGAGGGGAAGCAGGCGCGATGTGATCCCGGCCAGTGAGGGTGTTGGGGCGCATGCGCCGGATCTCGGAACGTCGGGGACAGTAGAAGCCGCCCAGCGAAGTGAATATTGATGAGCTGGGCGGCGCTTCAGAACGGCGGTTGGGGGGAGGCTGCCTGGGCAGAGGTAAAGCTGAAACGCCGCCCCTTGGGCAGAAAGACGATCAATTCTATCAGGTTATAAAACATCATTTTACAGTCTTCATAAGGTGGACAGGAGTTAGACTTATATGTTTTTATTACACAATAGAAGACCTGTGCATGCATATATACAGCTAATTATGCTTATTCGGCCTGTCAGTGTCCCTTTAAAAGGAAAATACTACATGGACGACAACCTTCCGTTGTTTCCACACGATCTGTATACGTCCGTGCAGAGTCCACAGGTTCTGTGATGTCATAGGCAAGATATCTGCTCCATTCACCAAATAGATCGATATGATGTCAGCTCTGCTTTATATATGAACTAGCCCTGACCTGGCAAAGATAAGGCGATAAGGCATTATGGGGGACATTTATCAAATCTGCTATGCCAGTTTTGAGGTGTAAAAATTTTGCGAGTGATGCCCGCGTGAGCCTTGTGCCCTATAGAAGTAGAGTGAAAAGTAGGTCAGGATTTCGGATTAGAACACCCTTATTGGGGTTTTCACGGATTTAAATATTAATGAGGTCATCAATATCAGATCAGCTGGTTGAAGGGAAGGCCATGCTCCATGCGAGCACAGCCTTCTCTTTTTACGGCGAGCAGGTAAACAAAAAAAGGGAAGGCAGCGCTCAAATGGAGCGCGGCGTTCCCTTAAACCAGTTGATCGGAGGAGGTGCCGGGTTTCAGACCCCCGCCGATCTGATATTGATGACCTATCTTGAGAACAGGTCACCAATACTAAAATCCAGGAAAACCCCTTTCAGTGTTATTAATGATGTGCAATTTTCTAAAAAGTTGCATCTCCACGCCAGGCAACCTCCTTGATGTACATTTACATCCCAATCCTCCTGCGGCAAATATGTTATTACTGGGGAGTCGGGACCATTTCATAAATTTGGCGTAACCCCACATAGCAAAGAGAGAAGTAAAACTGACCAAAACCACCGCAAATGATACATTTCCCCCAAAGTTCCATGTGATTATTGGAATATTCCGTTTAGGGCCACTTTCACATGGTCAGTATTTTGCATCAGTATTTGTAGGGTGAAACCTAAATATAATGAAAAGATTTGTCTTTTCTGTTTTTTGAACCCATTCCTGGTTTTGGCTTACAAATACTGATCAAACTCTGATTAAATACTGACCAGATACTGAACATGTGAATAAGGCCTCTTTCACACTACAGTATGTCGATTTCAGTGTTTTGCGGTCCGTTTTTCACGGATCCGTTGTTCTGTTTTTTTTTTGCTTCCGTTGTGTTTCCGTTTCCGTTCCGTTGTTCCGTTCCGTTTTTCCGTATGGCATATACAGTATACAGTAATTACATAGAAAAAAATTGGTCTGGGCATAACATTTTCAATAGATGGTTCAGAAAAAACGAAACGGAAACGGAAGACATACGGATGCATTTCCGTATGTGTTCTGTTTTTATTGTGGACCCATTGACTTGAATGGAGCCACGGACCATGATTTGCGGGCAATAATAGGACATGTTCTATCTTTCAATGGAATGGAAAAACGGAAATACGGAAACGGAATGCATACGGAACACATTCAGTTTTTTTTGCAGAACCATTGAAATGAATGGTTCCGTATACGGACCGTATACGGAACACAAAAAACGGCCTGTACACTCGCAAAAAAAACGTTTGTGTGAACTAGTCCTAAGGCCTCACACATCGTTTACTAAGACCTTGATATAAAAATATAGGGGGTCATTTATTAAGAAATATACGAGGCAGAGGAAAAATGGAGCGTGGGCAAGGAAGAGGGCAGGCCCATCTGATTTACAATTTTCTACGGCAGTTTATGGCGTGGAAAATTTTATTAAACCACGCCAGCAAGGGAGCTGACGTAGTTTAAACCATGTTGCATGCCTGACTGAATCCAAGCACCAAAGTTATGTAGAGGCTTGCGCCTCTACATTATTTTGACGTACCTGCCACCGATGCATGGGGATTAAGTCTAACATATAAATCGCCGGTCTTAACAAATGACCCCCACAGTATCATTATATAATATGTATTATACTTAACATAAATATAAACTAAATAATCTCATGAGCAGAAAGGTACTGCCTAAATCAGCACTCCTTTTTTTCAAATACTGTATCCTGCAGGGTTACCCCACTCCTTTTGATATGTGACTCTCAGGCTGTGACCTCTCCTAAAAGCACCCTGCTTCTTCCACTATGTAACTCTCAGCCTATGACTGGTCACAAAATCAACCCACACCTTTCCTTAAGGGTGGGTGCACACACGTAAGTTTTTTTTCCCTCGCCTCTATTGGAGAAAAATTCCATGAAGAAAAGGCTATTGGTAAAAATGCCCCAAAAAACACAAGAGGGGAAAAAATAATTAGTTGTGCCTATTCTGGTAAAAATAAAATAAATAAACAAAAAACCACCAGAGCCAAACTCATGTGTGTGGGCTCTGAACTTGTTTGTAAAAGGCAGTGGAGATATTAAAATAAAAAAAGTTATAGTTATTTTACTCACTGTTCCAACCCCCTCTGTGCCAGCGCTGCCGATCCTCCTGGCCAGGCTTTGTTTTTTTGCAGCCTAGGTGCGCAAAGGGGCCCAAATTCCTTTTAGGAGGGCATTTTTAGACATTTGGGTTCCAGACTTCGTCTCATGCTTTAGGGCCCCTAAAATGCCAGGGCAGTATAAATACCCCACATGTGACCCCATTTTGGAAAGAAGACACCCCAAGGTATTCCGTGAGGGGCATGGCGAGTTCATAGAAGGTTTTTTTTGGCACAAGTTAGCGGAAATTTATATATATTTTTTTCTCACAAAGTCTCCCTTTCCGCTAACTTGTGACAAAAAGTTCAATCTTTCATGGACTCAATATGCCCCTCAGCGAATACCTTGGGGTGTCTTCTTTCCGAAATGCGGTCATATGTGGGGTATTTATACTGCCCTGGCATTTTAGGGGCCCTAAAGCGTGAGAAGAAGTCTGGAATATAAATGTCAAAAAAAAATTACGCATTTGGATTCCGTGAGGGGTATGGTGAGTTCATGTGAGATTTTATTTTTTTGTCACAAGTTAGTGGAATATGAGACTTTGTAAGAGAAAACAAAAAAACAAAAAAATAAAATCAATTTCCGCTAACTTGTGCCAAAAAAATGTCTGAATGGAGCCTTACAGGGGGGTGATCAATGACAGGGGGGTGATCAGGGAGTCTATATGGGGTGATCACCCCCCTGTAAGGCTCTATTCAGACGTCCGTATATGTTTTGCGGATCCGATCCGTGGATCCGTGGATCCGCAAAGCACGGACACCGCGGATCCGCAAAACACATACGGACGTCTGAATGGAGCCTTACAGGGGGGTGATCAATGACAGGGGGGTGATGAGGGAGTCTATATGGGGTGATCAGTGAGTTAATAAGGGGTTAATAAGTGACGGGGGGGTGTAGTGTAGTGGTGTTTGGTGCTACTTTACAGAGCTGCCTGTGTCCTCTGGTGGTCGATCCAAGAAAAAGGGACCACCAGAGGACCAGGTAGCAGGTATATTAGATGCTGGTATCAAAACAGCGTCTAATATGCTTACCTGCAGTTCCTGTGAACACGCGTTCACAGGAGATCTCGCGTCTCGCGAGATGACGCGCCGGCGCGTCAAGGAGGAATGAATCGACCGCCTCTGGAACGCAATCCTGCGTTAGGCGGTCCGGAAGCGGTTAAAATTTGTATCACGTGGCCTCTCCTAACGATGATTGTGAAGAAGCATTAATGCTAACAGGCTATTTAAGGTCTGAGACCTCGGTCAAAGTTATCTGAGCACTCAAATCTCCTTGGGTTCCCATACTTTTGCAAGGAACTGCTCTCCTTTTTTCACTCTAAAATTGTATGAAACCAAAATAATACACTGATATTGCTTAAAATATTATAAGGGGGTTTCATCTTAAACTTTATGCCTTTTGGAGATTATTTCATCTTCAACTTGCTTAAAGGATAACTGTCATATTTATTTATTTTTTTATTGTTTTGCTAAAGTGTAGGGCAAGTGATAGGTAACAATTTTGCAATAGACTTTATTTAGCCAAAACGTTTATTTTTGGTAGAAAACTGGGGCTGAAATGGCCCTTAGCAGCACTCTTCAAAAGAGCGTTGCTAAGGGCCATCCGTCTTCAATTAGACAAGGGGAGACAGGCTGTGCAGACGCTGTGCTTCTGCCTCGTGCTTCCCTGGGAGACAGAAGGCTGGGCACAGGAGCCTTAGGAGTTAAAATTACATTTATATTCACCCTTTCTATGCAATCTAATGCTCCGTTACATTCACTCACCTGCGATCCCTGTGATAATAATTCATGAAGCAGCCGCTGGCTCACTGCGCACAGTGCTTCTACTTCCGGCGGCTGCTTCATGAATTATTATCACAGGGATCGCAGGTCAGTGAATGTAACGGACCACAGTATGCAGTACCCGAAAGTATGCAGTATACAGTATAGCACACAAGATATAGTACAGTATAAAATCTTCACAAACAACTAAGGCAAATTTCTCCTGCAGCAACACTCTTCCTGGAGTAAAAGGACCTGTGATGATATCATTGCCATGTGATCAGTAACATCCATTTGTTACTGGACACATGATGAGGCTGTCATTACAGGTCCTTTCTCCTACCAGCATCATACTCTTCTTCCTTGTAATGGGCGTTTTTTGGTGGCGATGGGCCTGCACATCACCAGATTTATTGCTAGTGGTGCATTTATGGGCCTAGTTGGGATGCCAACTTCTGCAACCCATGAGTATGCAGGATCTATAGGACCAGCTGCAACATCTGTGGACAAATGTATTACATGATACCATATATAACCTGTATGCCTCCATGCCAAACCTAATCTTGTATTTCATCTTGTATCTAGGCTAGAGGTAGCCCAACAGGTTCCTAGAGCCAGGGATTACAAACCCCACCAGCCTACATTTAATACTGAGTAAAAACAGTGGTGTGCAATTCATGCTGTAGTGAATTTTGCTTTACTTGGAAATGCCTCTATGTAAACCATCAATACAAAAAAAGTAAATAAAAGTGAAACACAAAAACACCTAATCACATGGTCAGGCACATACCTTACCCTTCCTTACCATCCTTCCACCCGTTACCACTGTGCAGCATATAATACCTCCCAAATAGCACCAAAGAAATACCACTGTGCAGTATAAAATGCCTCCCAGCAGTGCCAAACAAATACCACAATGCAACACAAAATGCCTCCTCACCAGCACCATATACTACAGTGCAGCACAAATCTCCCCAATAGTCCCAAATAAATAACCCCATGAAGTACAAAATATCTCCCCAACAGCACCAAATAAATACCCCCAATGAGGTAAAAAAATATCTCCTCAACAGTGTGAAATAAATACCCCAATGAAGTACGAACTATCACCCAACAGTGCAAAAAAATACCTCCATCAAAGGAGTTGTCTCACATCAGTAAGTGGCATACTTTATGTAGAGAAAGTTAATACAAGGTACTTACTAATATATTGTTATTATCCATATTGCCTCCTTTGCTGGTTAGACATTTTTACATCAAAATTATACACTTCCCATTTCCATGGTTACAGACCACCCTGCAGTCTATCAGTGGTGCTCGTGCTTGCACAATATAGGAAAAAGCCTATGTGCGCTCCCATGGTCCCGGCCACCAGAGAGGCTGGTACTTTTTCTTATAGTGTGCATGTACGACCACCACTGATGGATTGCAGGGTGGTCTGTAACCATGGAAACGAGCAGTATATAATGTGATGGAAAAATGAGTCTAGACAGCAAAGGAAGCAATATGGACAATAGTAAAACATTAGTAAGTGCCTTGTATTAACTTTCTCTACATGATAAATGTAATTTGCTGAAGTGAGACAACCCCTTTAAATACAAAATATCTTCCCAACAACGCTATATAAATGTCCCCCTTTCCCCCCCAAATTACAAAATATCTCCCCTACAGCGCTAAATACCCCTATGAAGTACCAAATAGCTCCCTAGGACTGACTAGAGCCTCCTTTCAATTGTACAGTTTTCCAAAAAGAAGTCCTTTCACTCTAATATTGTAATTGCTTATATATATATATCATTATTACATTCATTTATATGAAATTTGATTTGATTCCCACAACTATCTCTTGTGTGAGTGTAAGGCTCCATTCACACGTTCGTAACGTGTTTTGTGGATCCACAGAGTTATTATTTTTTTAATATAGTGACATGGAAAATTCAAAATATCAAAAAATCTTTCAAATATGTTTACCTTAAAAACTTGATTTAAACAATAAGTAATTTTCTGATAACACATTCCCTTTAACTTCCTGCTGTCATGGAACCATGAACCAGACGTACAACAAGAGATAAGTGGAAATAAGAAGGCTTTATTGAAAACCAAGCTGTAAGCAAAAGTCCAAACGGATGGCTAAACCGAAGCAGGGTCTAGCGTAGACAGAGGTCAGGAACCAGGAGGGTAGTCAGACGAAGCCTGGATCAGGAACCAGCAGGGTAGTCAGACGAAGCCTGGATCAGGAACCAACGGGGTAGTCAGACGAAGCCAGGATCAGGAACCAACGGGGTAGTCAGACGAGGCCAGGATCAGGAACCAGAAGCAGCAGCAGTCTTAGAAGCATGTGAACACAGGAGGACCAAGCAAGGAACTGAAGCCACAGACCTCCTATATATATGAGCTAGGCATCCAGCTCCTCCCAGTGGGAAGGAGAAGCCGCAGGGTGGGAGGCTACAAGAAACCCAGAAACCAAGATGGCCGCCAGCACATGTCAAACGAAGGAGAACAGTGAGAAGGTAAGACCATGACAGTACCTCCCCCTCAAGGGCCCCTCCTCCGTGGAGTAAGGAACGGTTTCTGAGGGAAGCGTGCGTGGAAGGCTCGGAGCAAAGCAGGAGCATGGACATCTGCGGAGGGAACCCAGGAACGCTCCTCTGGACTATAACCACGCCAATGGACCAAAAACTGCAACCGACCGCGGACCAGGCGTGAGTCCAGGATATTGCTCACCTCATATTCCTCACGATTGCCCACTTGGACCGGACGAGGCCGAGGAACCGAGGAAGTGAAACGATTACACACCAGTGGCTTCAACAGGGAGACATGAAACACGTTGGAGATCCGCATGCCAGGAGGAAGCGCAAGGGCATAGGCTACCGGGTTTACCCTGCGAAGCACTCGGAAGGGACCAACAAAGCGAGGCGCCAGCTTGGGAGTGGGCACTCGAAGGTTGAGGTTGCGGGTGGACAACCATACACGGTCTCCGACCTGGTAGGAAGGAGCGGGCGCTCGTCTGCGATCAGCCTGGAGTCTCTGGCGCTGCGCAGAGACCTCAAGGGACCTCTGGATCTGTACCCAAGAAGCACGTAGGACGGAAAGGTGATCCTCCACAGCCGGAATATCCTGGGGAGAGAATACCTCCGGTAACACGGCAGGTTGGAACCCATAATTGGCCATGAAGGGAGACGTCCCAGAGGAAGAGTTCACCGCCGTGTTCCTGGCAAACTCAGCCCAAGGCAGGAGGTCAACCCAATTGTCTTGGTGATCGGAGACATAGCAACGAAGGAATTGCTCCAAGGCCTGATTGGATCGTTCTGCGGCCCCATTGGACTGAGGGTGGTAGGCCGAGGAGAAAGAGAGATGAATCCCCAACTGGGAGCAAAAGGCGCGCCAGAACCTGGACACAAACTGACTCCCCCGATCCGACACAATCTCCTTGGGCAAACCGTGCAACCGGAAGACCTCCCTGGCGAAAATCGTGGCCAACTCTTGTGCAGAGGGTAACTTCTTGAGAGGAACACAGTGGCACATTTTGGAAAACCGATCCACAATCATGAGAATGACCGTATGGCCTCGGGATGCAGGGAGGTCCACAATGAAATCCATCCCCAGGTGTGACCATGGGCGCTCCCCGGTGGCTATGGGTTGCAAAAGGCCCAACGGAAGGTGCCGAGGGGACTTACTCTGGGCACAAACGGAGCATGCCGCTACATATGCGGCGATGTCGGAACGTAGAGAAGGCCACCAGAACAGACGTGAAACAGCCCAGGACAGCTGATTCTTTCCAGGATGCCCCGCGGCCTTGGAGTTATGGTAGGTTCGCAACAACCGAGTGCTCAACTCCTCAGGCACAAAACACCTGCCGTTGGGTCTCCCAGAGGGAGCACCAGATTGAGCCGCCAAAATCTGCTCACCCAGGGGAGAGGTCAGGCTGGTGCGAATGGCAGCCAGGATCTGATTCGGAGGTATGACCGAAGTCGGACTCGACTCCTCCCCGGACAGCTCGGAGTACTGCCGTGATAAGGCATCCGCTCTGATGTTCTTGGAACCGGGTAGGTAGGAGACCACGTAATTAAAACGTGACAAGAACAGAGCCCATCTGGCCTGACGTGGTGTCAATCTCTTGGCCTCAGAAAGGTAGGTCAGATTCTTGTGGTCTGTCAGGATGAGAACCGGAACCACCGAACCCTCGAGCAAGTGCCTCCATTCTTTAAGGGCCTGCACGATGGCCAATAACTCCCTGTCACCAATCTGATAGTTGCACTCCGCGGAAGACAGTTTCCGGGAGTAAAACCCACAAGGAAGCAGAGGACCCTCTGGTGTTCTACGCTGAGACAGAAGGGCGCCTACTCCCGTCTCAGACGCGTCCACCTCGAGGACAAAGGGCAACCCAGGGTTGGGATGCGACAGAATCGGAGCCGACACAAAGGCGGACTTTAGAGCCTCAAAAGCTCGGATGGCCTCGAGCGGCCAGACCTGGAAATTACTGCCCTTCCTGGTCAGATCCGTGAGAGGCTTGGCTAGCATAGAAAAGTCCCTGATGAACTTCCGATAATAATTGGCGAAGCCCAAAAAGCGCTGCAGGGCACGGAGACCACTGGGCTGGGGCCACTGTAAGACAGCCGAAACCTTCTCAGGATCCATGGAGAACCCCTCAGCGGAAATGATGTAACCTAAGAAGGTTACCTGGGATCGGTGAAATTCGCATTTCTCAAGCTTACCGAACAGCCTGTTCTCTCGTAACCGTTGCAACACTCGTCTGACATCCATAATGTGGGCCTCCATGGATTCAGAATATACCAAGATGTCATCCAAATAGACCACCACACACTGCTGCAACAGTTCACGGAAAACATCGTTGATGAATTCCTGGAAGACTGCGGGCGCGTTGCACAACCCAAAGGGCATAACCAAGGATTCATAATGACCGGTCCTGGTGTTAAACGCGGTCTTCCACTCATCGCCCGCCTTGATCCTTACCAGCAGGGCCGGTGCAAGGATTTTTGCCAACACAAGCGAAGCTACATTTTGGCGCCCCCCCCCCCCCTTCTCGCAGCTCACCTGGCCCTAGTCCCGTCTGCATCAGCTGGCTTCTCCTCTGTGTGGTCCTGGTATCTTTTCTATGCTTCAGACAATCGATGGTTTGAGGACCGTATTTTTCGCTCTCTAAGACACACCTAGGTTTTAGAGGAGGATAATATGAAAAAAATATTTTCCATTACTCCTCAGGTCAGACTAGCAATCAGACCCCCAATGTTAATCAGACCACAGATCAGCCCCCCATGTCAGCCATCATGCCGCCATGTCAGCCATTAGCCCCCCATGTCAGCCATAAGCCCCCATTCATCATGCCCCCATGTAAGCCATCAGCCCCCATGTCACATTTCTCCCCCTCTATATCAAATCACTCCCTATATCAGCCCTCCATATCACATTTCTCCCCCTCCATGTCACATTTTTCCGCCCTCCCCCAGGGTGCGCCCTAAGGCGGCCGCTTGGTCTGCCTTATGGTAGCACCGGCCCTGCTTACCAGGTTATATGCCGCCCTCAGGTCGAGTTTGGTAAAGACCGTGGCCCCTTTGAGGCGATCGAACAGCTCGGAAATCAAGGGTATCGGGTAAGCGTTCTTGATCGTGATGCGATTGAGACCCCTGTAATCGATGCAAGGCCTCAACTCACCGCCCTTCTTTTTCACAAAGAAAAATCCAGCCCCTGCCGGGGACGAGGATTTGCGAATGTGTCCGCGTGAGAGCGCCTCCCTCACGTACTCCTCCATGGCCTCATTCTCCGCTACCGACAGTGGATAGACTTTGCCACGAGGAGGAACGGCACCAGATTGTAACTCTATGGCACAATCGTATGGGCGGTGCGGAGGTAGGGCAACCGCGCGCACCTTATCGAATACATCCCGGTACTCTTCGTATTCAGGAGGCAACAGAGAGTCCGAGGAAGTACACAGCAACTTGACAGGCCCATGGATGCAACTAGCCCCACACTGCGGTGACCACGAGAGGATCTCGGCCGATCTCCAATCGAAAGTCGGATCATGCTTCTGGAGCCAGGGGTACCCCAAGACCACCGAGTAGTGTGGAGACGAAATCACCTGGAGACAGACCGACTCTCTGTGAACGGCACCAATGGCTATCCCCACTGGAAGGGTCTCATGAGTCACGTGTGGCGGCAGAAGGGGTCTGCCGTCTATCGCCTCAAGAGCCAGTGGGGAACCTCGAGACTGCAGAGGAATGGAATTGGCGGCAGCGAACACACTATCAATGAACAAACCACCAGCACCAGAGTCCACCAACGCCTGGGTCGTCACCGAGCCCCCGACCCAGGAGAGGACAACAGTGATCAGTGGTTTGTCAACACGGGAAACCGGGGACGAGGAGACTCCACCCAAGATCTGCCCCCGACAGGATCTCAGGTGCGAACGTTTCCCGGACGGTTCGGACATGCCAACCGAAAATGCCCACCGAGACCACAGTACATGCATCGGCCCTCGCGTCTCCGGAGTACCCTCTCCCCCTCGGACAGGCGAGCAAACCCCAGCTGCATGGGTTCACCCCCAGACAAGTCATCCCCAGGAGGCGTGGGAGGAGAGGGAGGCATGGGTGGGACAGCAAACGTAGGCGCCAATCTGTTAGAAGACCTCCGCAGGCTCTCCTTAAAGGAAGGTCTCTCCCTGAGTCTGGTGTCAATCAAAATCAGGAAAGAAATAAGAGACTCGAGCTCCACTGGTAGGTCCTTAGCTGCAACCTCATCCTTCAAGGCATCTGAGAGACCATGAGAGAAAGCAGCGACCAGAGCCTCATTATTCCAGCCCACCTCTGCTGCCAGGGTACGAAACTCAATGGCGTATTCAGCTACGGATCGTGAACCCTGTCTGATGGACATAAGGAGCTTCGCAGCAGAGGCAGCACGAGCCGGCACATCGAATACCTTCCGAAGAGAAGCAACAAAACCGGAAAACTCGGCAACCACCGGATTGTTGTTCTCCCATAAAGGGCTGGCCCAGGCCAAGGCCTTGTCCGAGAGCAGCGAGATCAAGAAGCCCACCTTTGATCTCTCAGTAGGAAAGGCATGTGGCAGCAACTCGAAATAAATGCCCACCTGGTTAAGGAAACCTCGGCACTGAGTTGGCTCTCCCCCAAAGCGCTGTGGAAGGGGGGCAGAACCGGTCATACCCCGAAACACCGCAGGCGCAGCAACAGGTGTCGGGGTAGACTCTGGCGCAACAACCGGAGCGGCAGTAGGAGCGGGCCCAGGAGCGACAACCGACCCATCGGCAACGGAAGCGAAATGAGCCGTGCGTTCAAGCAGGGTTTGCAACGCCACAGCGAACCGACCCAACAGGTGATCCTGCTGATCAAGTCTGGCAACCAGCGTAGGTAGCGAGGATGGCCCTGTACCGTCAGAATTCATGGCTTGGTCCTAATGTCATGGAACCATGAACCAGACGTACAACAAGAGATAAGTGGAAATAAGAAGGCTTTATTGAAAACCAAGCTGTAAGCAAAAGTCCAAACGGATGGCTAAACCGAAGCAGGGTCTAGCATAGACAGAGGTCAGGAACCAGGAGGGTAGTCAGACGAAGCCTGGATCAGGAACCAGCAGGGTAGTCAGACGAAGCCAGGATCAGGAACCAACGGGGTAGTCAGACGAAGCCAGGATCAGGAACCAACGGGGTAGTCAGACGAGGCCAGGATCAGGAACCAGAAGCAGCAGCAGTCTTAGAAGCATGTGAACACAGGAGGACCAAGCAAGGAACTGAAGCCACAGACCTCCTATATATATGAGCTAGGCATCCAGCTCCTCCCAGTGGGAAGGAGAAGCCGCAGGGTGGGAGGCTACAAGAAACCCAGAAACCAAGATGGCCGCCAGCACATGTCAAACGAAGGAGAACAGTGAGAAGGTAAGACCATGACACCTGCCTTTTATACAACCTCTCATCATCTGTCAGTCATCCGAATTCCTCTTGTACAAACACGTTGGTGTGTAAAGTGTGCGCCTCCGACTCGCCTCATCTGCACAATTAATGCTCTGCAGGGCACCGCAGTCATCCCTCTAATTGTATTGCAATGTTCACTCTTCTCCATTGTATATCAGTGATCAGTGACACCAAACCATAGAGCAGGGATGGCCAACCTGAGGCTCTCCAGCTGTTGTAAAACTACAGCAGGGCATGGTGGGAGTTATAGTTTTAAAACAGCTGGAGAGCTGCAGGTTGGCCATCTCTGCCATATAGCCTCAAACGTAAGAGCGCTGCATAGATATCAACCCTCTAATATAGGGCTATTAGCATGACAGCTTCCATTAGTGGTAGGAGGGCTCTTATAATAACCTGCAGGGTCTGAGGAATGCGCCATGCAGCCCATGAGGCTGTTACCAGATTGCTACCTCTCGTACTGGGAGCTGAGGGATTGCATTATTTGAGGGGATTGTTATATATATTTGTATTCACAAATGGGAATTTGGTATCTGATATTACTGTAGGGGAAAGCTTGGGATCTAGTGATCACCATTCAGTGTGGTTTACTATAAGTACAGTGACTGATTCACACCACACAAAAACAAAAGTTTTAGATTTGAGAAAAACTGACTTTTCTAAAATTAGATTAGTGGTATACGAGTCCCTATCAGATTGGAACAGTTTCAATGGAGTTCAGGACTACTTAAAAGTGGCACTATTGAAGGCAACAGAAAATTGCATTAGGCTTGTCATTAAAAGCGAAAAAATGAAGAGACCACTGCAGAAGTGGCCAAAATCATTAAAAACAAAAAGATAGCATTTAGTAATTATAAAAATAAAAACGAGGATGACAGGCATATTTATAAGATTAGGCAGAGAGAGGTCAAACAAGTTATAAGAGCTTCTAAAGCACAGGCAGAAGAGAAATTAGCTCAGTCAGTAAAAAAAGGCGATAAGACATTCTTCAGATACATAAATGAAAAAAGGAAACTAAAACAAGGAATTACCAAATTAAAAACGATAGAAGGAAGGTATATGGAAGAAGATAAAGAACTAGCTGACTGCCTCAATGAATACTTCTGTTCAGTTTTTACAAAGGAAAATGAAGGAAAAGGACCTCAGTTAGAAAGGAAGGAAGGCAGACTAATGAATCTGTTGATGCATGTGTCTTTACAGAGGAAGAGGTTCTAAGTCAGCTGTCTAAAATTAATACAAATAAGTCACAGGGGCCTGATGGGATACACCCAAAACTATTAAAAGAGCTCAGCGGTGAACTAGCAAAACCATTAACAGATTTATTTAACCAATCACTGGTAACAGGAGTCATCCCAGAAGATTGAAAATTAAAAAAATGTTGTGCCCATTCACAAGAAAGGTAGTAGGGAGGAATCAGGCAACTATAGGCCAGTAAGTCTGACATCAATAGTGGGGAAATTAATGGAAACCATACTCAAGGAGAGGATTGTGGAACATCTAAAATCCCATGGATTGAAAGATGAAAAAGGTCTGGTGCAGAACATAGGAAAGAGCAGGATCTCTCTTCGCTGAGGCGGCCCAATGGACTCTCAGGAGCAACTTCTCAGCCGCAAGAACCATTTTATTTGTTTTATGCACTAGACATTTCAGACCCGGACAGAGTCCTTTGTCATGTACAAAACACAGATATTCCTTCCAAATGAGAAGTTGTCTTGAGATTCCATCGGTGTACCAGCATTAGAAAAATCCTACTTTTTCCTGTGTTCTGCACCATTATTATTATTGGCACATGGTAGGTGAGGGCCCTGTTGCAGATTTTGCATTGGGAACCTAAGTTTGTCATGTGTGATACTGTCTGCTAAGTTTCTGTATCTAATTCTATCATGTGTAATACCATATGCTAACCTGCAGTATCAAATCCTATTGTGTGATGCTGTCTGCTTGTCTGAACCTGCTGTATCTAAGCTCATCATATGTGATACTGTCTGCTGAGCCTCTGTATCTAATGGTATCATGTGTGATACTGTCTGCTGAGCCTCTGTATCATGGTGATACTGTCTGCTGAGCCTCTGTATCTAATGGTACCATGTGTGATACTGTCTGCTGAGCCTCTGTATCTAATGGTACCATGTGTGATACTGTCTGCTGAGCCTCTGTATCTAATGGTGATACTGTCTGGTGAGCCTCTGTATCTAATGGTGATACTGTCTGCTGAGCTTCTGTATCTAATGGTGATACAGTCTGCTGAACCTCTGTATCTAATGGTATCATGTGTAATACTGTCTAATGAGATTCTGTATCTAATGGTGATACTGTCTGCTGAGCTTCTGTATCTAATGGTGATACAGTCTGCTGAACCTCTGTATCTAATGGTATCATGTGTAATACTGTCTGATGAGATTCTGTATCTAACCATAACATGTTTAATACTGTCTGCTGAGCTTCTGTATCTAAGCCTACCATGTGTGATACTGTCTGCTGAGCTTCTGTATCTAAGCCTACCATGTGTGATACTGTCTGCTGAGCTTCTGCATGTAATGGTATCATGTGTAATACTGTCTGCTGAGATTTGGTATCTAAGCCTATTATGTGTGACGCTGTCTTCTGTATCTAAACTCATCATACGTGATACTGTCTGCTGAGATTCTGTATCTAACCCTATCATGTGTAATACGGTTCTGCTGAGCTTCTGCATCTACGCCTACCATGTGTGAAATTGTCTGCTAAGCTTCTGTATCTAAGGCTCTGTTTTGTGACATGGTTTGCTGAGCTGTATGTCTAAGCCTATCATATGTGATACTGTCTACTGAGTCGCTGTTGCAGTGGCCAGGTTTGCGGTGGCCCCCAGCACTAAACTGGGTCCCCAGAATACCGCCAAGATGTCACCATGTGTTGCTGTACTCTGGAGGGGATGGTAATGGGTGGTACAGCCCTATGGAAAATAAGTCCAGGGAGTCAGGGTCTCTAGTAAACCAGTGTGCTTCTTTACTGGAGGAACTCAAGTGCAAAATAATACAGACAATGCACTGAGCCGGATTCTCCAGTCTTGTCTCTGGTAGCAGAAGGTTCTGTGCTGAGGAATGGCCTGAGCTAGCTGTCCCTCTCTCTCAAAAGACTGGTACACTGGCCAAGGGGCTGGTGGCCCAGGGTCTGTGGCTCAGTATCCGGCTGTTTCCCTGGTCAAAAGGCAGGTAACCCAGGGTCTGTGGTAGAGTATCCCCATCTCAGCATCTTCTTCTGGTGAACTTATGCAGTTTGGCTGAGTCTCTGCTACTGAACACTGGTAACTATCTGCAGACATCTAGGGGCTCTGACTGCTTTACATGTATACAGTTTCTAACTGATTTAGAAGCTTCTAGTGGAAGGGGTGAAGCTGGAGAAGCACAGAGAAACAACGTTGCAGTTCTAGGCTGCCATAGACTTGTACTGAGCCTTATTACAAGTCAGTTTTCAGTCATAAACAGCTTTCAGTGATAAACAACAATCCCTCAAACAGAGAGTACTGGCTACACAGCGGAAGGGTACTTTTCCGTGTCTGCATTGTTTCCAGTGCTCTAATATAATCAAAGGGCCCAATATTTATCACCCACACACTGGACGTACATTCCCAGTGGATGGCTTCTTCACATGTGAATCAGCCAACGTTATATATTTAATAAAATGTCCATGTGGGTTGTTATATATTGGTGAAACAATACAGAGTGTTAAAGATCGCATTGGAAAGCACAAATCCACTATTAGGACTAGGAATTTACTTTTACCAGTCCCCTCCCATTTTGAGAAGTATAACCATACAATTGCTCAATTGAAGTTCCAGGTTATAGAGCAGGTCACCAGACCCAGGCGGTGGGGGACATTAAAAAACGACTATTGCGCCGGGAGGCCTATTGGATCCATACCCTAGATACCCTACATCCAAGGGGTCTCAATAGGGACTACGAAATTACGCATATTTGAGGTCGATTTTTGTTTACCTGTGCATTTTTCTGTTTACTAATAATTATTAATTTTTGTATTATTATTTTCTAGAGATCGACTACATAATGAAGGATTGTCTCTGCTGTACTGGTATTTAATAACACTTAATAAGTATCGACATGTGTTCTGATACCTGTACCGTCTTTTTGATTGATTGTTTTGATTATGTTATCATGTTACCATGCATATACCGCCCCTTTTGGGCGTTGACGTCATAGGGAGGTTCCTATCCTTAATCATTGATGTGTGTATATATATGTGCTACTTACTATGTACATCTACCTGTTGAAAAAGGCAACTTAGCCGAGAAGTCACGTCTGCTGGGATTTTCTTTAACTACACGTGGAGCCAGCCCTATCCCGTGCGGCGTGCATCTCAGCGTGTGCCGGCCGATTTCTCTTCATAAACAACAATCTGACAGAGCTACACCAGACAGTCAAAATTCATTATGTCTGGCTTTTCCCTCCATGACTCAGCTCTGCATATCCCCTTATGACAGCAGTGGAAAATTACTAACATCTCAATGCACAGGTTACAGTGCAATAACAATGCAAATGAACAGGGTATATCATATAAAATGCAATTCAACAGTATAAAACAGTAAAAGTCCAAACAATGGCATAAATCCCAGTGCAAGTTAAACTTACAAAGTGCAATAAAGTAGTGAGTTGATGGCTTTGGATTGCAGCAATAGGGGCAAATGTCCAGACTTCAATGTACCATTGCTCCAGGTCACTACACTGTATCTTAGCCTATCATGTGTGGTACTAGTTGTAGAGCTAATGTATCTAATACCATTATGTTTGATACTGTCTGCTAAACTGCTTTATTTAATCCTAATGTAATACTGTCTGCTTCTCCACTGTATCTCACACACTCAAAGTGTAACACACTCACTTTCATTCTCCATTGTTTGCTATTATTATAGAATTTTAGAAAAACCTATTGGAAGTGTCTGTTCCTTTCCGGTAAAATAGTCGCCTTCTGCTCCAGGGCGCGCCACTGTTAATAAGCATATTTGAACAGGTCGAAGCATTTCCTCGATCATGACACATTCCCTTCACTGCATTCATACATCCAGCATCACAGAATATTCCGCTGCTTCACATATGAGCTTCTGGCCCAAACCCAACTTAAACATGAGTGTGAGTCAGGAGCCATGTGAGTGCAGGGCCGCTGACAATGAGGCATCACAGAGGTGTGCGGCCCATGCTGCCACTTTTATGAAAGGTCTGTTGGCATGTAAGAACAGAGAAAAATGGGCAACTATGTTTATGGTTGTAACCCTGCAGTTATACTGACACTACCAATCCCCGGTAAGGCTGGGAGTTGTCCTCTTGGGGAAAATCTCTTGCTTATATTCATAGCACCCACAAATGTTCACTCAGCTTTCCAAAGATCTTAAATGACCTATCAGTCTGTACTGCTATATAGTGACATCTCTAATGCTCTTTCTCTGCTACTGCCCTTCTGGTGTGTCAGTCTTCAGTGTGGTCTGCCATTCTATTCATAAATAGGAGGTGCAGGATGAATAGAGCTCTAGGTCCCGTCCAGGAAAGGTTAAAATATATGACAAGATGCTTCAGAAGTGGTGGGAACTGTTATCTAACTTCCAGACTGCTTGTTTCCAGGCTAGAGGTGATAAAAGTGTCCAGTAAAACCACATTTCTTTGAGCTGCATAGACATTGGGTGGAAGCTGCTGCGACTTCTAGAGCCAAACATGTAGTGGACTATTACAAGTCCCACTGAACTGATGCCAGATCTTGCCTATCCCTTTTATGGCTTAAAGGATAACTGTCATTCTTTTTTTTATTTGTGTAATGTATCGGGGAAGTGATGCTGAGCATTTTTGTAATATACTTTAAATACTGAAATCGTACATTTCTATTAGAAAATTAGCTCTAAAGTGGCCCATTTTGAGCCTTAGCAACACTCCTCTGTCTTCTGTTTACATAATAGTGGAGACCTGCTCAACACTGACTGTGTTATGTAAACAGAAGACAGAGGAGCGTTTCTAATGCTCAAAATAGGCCACTTTATAGCTAATGTTCTAATAGAAATGTACAATTTCAATAATTAAAGTATATTACAAAAATGCTCAGTATCACTGCCCCTAAACATTACACAAATAAAAAAAGAATGACAGTTACCCTTTAAGGTGACTCATTATCCACACATGGTGGACCTTATTTATTCAGGAAGCTCATGAGGATGCTGCTTCTGACTCATGGATCATTCATGGATATCTCAGTACTTTTTGCTGTGACTTGTTCCAGACTAGAGGGGAGGAATTCTGGAAAGAAAAACTTGTGACTCAAGTATAGGTCTAGTAATGGGGAGACTGGAGGAACATGGTCTTAAAGAGGACCTGTCACTTCTCCTGGCATGTCTGTTTTAATTACTACTTGTATTCCTCATATAATAAAAATTCTGGAGCATCTATTCCTATTACTTTATGATGTGCCATTCCTTTATTACTCCTGCTAGAAGTTATTCTTAATTGCTAGTAGTTTGCAGTGAGTTACTTGAATACTGGTACAATTTGAAGGGCTACGTAGGCTAGGTTCACATATCCGGCAAGCTTGATCCGCCACAAATGCTGGATGTTAATAACAACATCCGTGACAAGACAGCCATTGAGGATGTCCATTAAGCATTCATTTGTGTGTCTATTTTGTGACCTCAGGGTGTCATCTGTATTCCACCAGACTCCCAAAGCATCTACTACTAGTGGTCAGTTATAACTTAACGTGAATTCAAAAGATTTGAGAAAGAATAAGCTTACACAGGCTGAGTGAATAAATATATTTACTAAGTGTGATTAAATATACGATAACACAAACAAATCACATACTGAATAATAAAAAGTAAATAAACATCACTAGCCTAAATATGGGGTAAGGAGCCGGTTGATCATGCTATAACACATGGCTGTCTAGCAAGTTATAACACATGACCGACATCCCAGGGTGTACAAGAGATAGGGCAAATCAATACTTACATCCTACCTAGGATGAATTGCCTGGTCGAATCCCAATTAATTGTTAATGCAGACCACAGTTTTTCTCATCAGCCCCTCCTCCAGTGTGCATCACGCATGTCTCTGAGATCCCTCAGGAACGTGTTCTTATCATCACAAGGGGGTGGGGTGTACTATCTCTAACCTACTACATTACAGGGAAAACTTGTAAACTATTACAACTATTATAGTATTAAACATAATTAAAGAACCAATCAGTACTTAAAAATACCCTTACAATACATCAGTGAAAACCACTGACAGAATACAGATGCCATGTGTGCATAACTGAGCCTTACAGATGCTTAAAATACAGGATTTTATGGTTATTTTCTGTTTTTCTGATGGATCAGAAGAACGAAGAAATAAACGGTGATGTGAACCCGGCCTAAGCCGTTAGCAGCACATGATCGGGACAGGTTTTATGCCCATGAATGTAAATGTTTTCATTCAGAAGAAGCAGCTTATAATATTCTAATAAAAAATATATTTTTCTAGTAGAAAATCAGATTCTGCTTCTCCTCCTATATAGATATACAGGTTCCTGGGCAGTGCTGATCGTTTTTAATATTGGCTATGGTTCACTCACGGCAAGTGTAGATCAAAAGAAAATGTGAGTTCTTAGAGAACTCAGAGATTAAAATCCATATGGGTGATATATTAGATCAGGGCTGGCCAACCTGCGGCTCTCCAGCTGTTCTAAAACTACAATTCCCACCATGCCCTGATGTAGGCTGATAGCTGTAAGCAGTCTAGGCATGCTGGGAGTTGTAGTTTTGCAACAGCTGGAGAGCCGCAGGTTGGCCAGCCCTGCATTAGAGAGTGTCAGCTGTTCTGTACTCTGCACCATATACTTTACATTATTCCTTTAAGAAAGTTAATACAAGGCATTTATTAATGTTTTATTATCCATATTTCTGGCTGGATTTATTTTTCCATCATATTATATACTGCTCGTTTCTATGGTTATGACCACCCTGCAATCCAGCAGTGGTGGCCGTGCTTTCACACTATAGGAAAATGCACTAGCCTATGTGAGCTCCCACAGTCCCGGCCACCAGACAAGCACGACCACCACCGCTGGATTGCAGGGTGGTCGTAACTATGGAAACGAGCAGTGTATAATGGAATGGAAAAATGAATCAAGCCAGCAAAGAAAGCAATATGGACAATCACAATGCATTAGTAAGTGCCTTGTATTAACTTTCTCTACATGTTAAATGCCACTTGCTGAAGTGAGACAACCCCTTTAAAGATCATTTGTCATGATCAACACTATTAAACCAGGGCACTCTACTTGTTAGGGTTCATCAAGCTGAGTGAAATGACCCATCTCTTGTTGAAATCTGTGGCCTCATTTTTGAGAAAGTTGAAGTTTATTTCATATGCTAATTAGGTTTTCAGTGCCCCGAGGGACAGGCCTAGCCTCTCAGAGCACCTTTCCATATCTGCCACTCCCCTTGAGTGACATGGCCAGGCATTCTCACTGTCTTCCTTCATAGCCCTATAACTCTTCATATTCAGTGCATGTGCAGTACAGATTCAAACAACATTTGCGCATCAGGGAAAGCTGACAGAGATGTATTGTGCATACAACATTCGCCCTCACTTGGGCTGGATTACAGGGATAGGCAGAAAGACAGTGAGGATGATGGGCCCTATCACGAAAGGGGAGGAGGGAATGGCTAATGGAGCAAGGTGGTGGAATGGTGCTCCAAGAGGCTAGGCCCGCCCCTCAGTACACTGAGCACCTGAATAGCATATAAACTACACATTTTAATGAGAGGGGTCATTTCACTCAGCATGATCAACCCTAACAAGCTGAATGCCTGGTGTAATAAGGTTGATCATACTGACTTTAATGGTCACATGTTCATTGTTTATAATGCTGCTCAGCAGATCAATGGCTCCTTAGGCTTTATGAGATCACATGTAATAAAATCCTGCTAATGATTTCATGGGTGTAGAAAACACCAGTGTATGGGAATGATATAATAACCTGTAGAATACATATTGGTTACAGCTGCACTTCATTGAGTCGTCTTTTCGAGTTATTTTGTCAATATTTTAACACGAGTTATGTTGGTCTATAGCAGTTTGGTTATCACACAGCTTTTTTAATATCTGTATTGTAAAGAACACATCTGCTGCTCTGAGTTTCAGTTTCTGCGCTCTGTGCTTTTCATGATATGTCACATCAGGATTTTTGCTTCTCTGTCTTCCTTGTCCACCCCCCTAAATCATGGCCTCTTTGTGAACCGAGTGTGGAATTTCATGTGCTTGGTTCCCGGCCTCCTTTGAAATCCTTGCAGACATTTTTGGCCGCACTGTAAGTTGGCTATACAGATAAAGGAGGGAGCACCTTGGGGCACAGAGTATTCAGGAAGATGCAGAGTCCTGTATGTGCTCCATGTCATTTGTTTGTATAACATGAAGCATGGAAATATTACCATTGACCGTGAGGAAGGTGAAAAGAAATGAATACATTGACATACAACATAATCAATCAAAAACCATAAAACAATCCACAACTTCACAATGTAAAAAAATTTATTCAGAAGTATTTTAGAAAATGTTATGTTCTATAGTGCTGACGGTGCTGTGCAAACATCAAAAAAGCGCTTGACTCACTGTTCCTGTACCCACTCTGTCCAATCCCTCATCGGGACAGGGCTTGTGACTACTGCAGCCAGCTACCACTTGTAGTAGGTCACCACTGCAGCCAGTGATTGGCAGAGTACCAGCAGCATCATTATGGGAGTCACAGGGTAACTGCTGCTGTTTTTGCATAGCACATAACATTTTGTAATGGAAGACACTTTTGCAACAGTTTTTTTTTCCAGTGCATCTAAAAACAAAAAAGGAAGCAACTTTACAAATAGTCTTCATTTAAAATCTCCTACCATTTTGTGTCCACAGCTCCTTGGCAGATCAATGTGCCTCCATGGTTACAGACTACAAACTGATCCGAAGCCAAATGTTACTCTGTCTTCTCTTCTTGATAGAAAAAATAAATAAAAATAAGCCTCAAAAAACAATATTACACAGCCCGCTCCAATTGAACAACAACCTATACAAAAACCATATAACAGGGAAAAAGTAAGCAGGACTCAGAACCTTGTATATAAAAAATATTATATTCTTTATTGCAGCATATATAAATAAATATGTAGACATAAATAATGTAAAATGGGGACAAAACATCCAGATATGGAAAAATTTCCACAAACGCCATACTGAGTATGCTTTGCGATCCATATATTTAGTATGGCATTTGTGGACATTGTTTCATATCTAGATGTTTTGTCCCCATTTTACATGATTAATGTCTACATATTTATTTATATATGCCGCAATAAAGAATATAATATTTTTATATACAAGCTTCTGAGTCCTGCTTACTTTTCCCTGTTATAGGGTTTTTGTATAGGTTGTCCTTCTCTTCATAACCTACAGGCAGTAGAAGAGGTAGAAGGAGCTCAGGTATACGACTACAGGATCAGACTACAGACCAGGTTTGTTTATGGTTTTTAACCATAGAGACACCTAGGTGAAGACCATGAAGGTGCAAAATGGCCATCTTTCCAGATCTGAATGTGTCAGCCATGTGCACCAATTTCAATGCCTTTCTTAAAGAAGCTGTACATGTCATGAAACGTTACACCATCATCCTTTGAAGGCTCAGTTTAGACCATGAGGTCACTTCTTGTCTGTTTTTGCAGTTTTGTGATGTCACTTCCTTTATGGTTCTTCCTGTTATAAGGACGTAACACACCATTTTAATTATATTTATTCCTAAAATTATAATATTTACTTCTAATTATAATATTGAATATCAAAAAAATATATATTTTACAGTCACATACATTTCTGAATAACGTATATATTAACCTTTAATATAAAATTCACAGTCATGAATCTCCATAAAAATCTACTTGTTCAGTCTCTGCACAGAACTTGCACAAGGGCACTCGATAACAATACATCAGTAATATAATGTATGTACACAGCGACTCCATAGGCAGAATATTGAGTGCAGCTCTGGAGGGTAATACAATGTGAAACCCACACTTAGTATGAGAAAAGCAGGGCTGTATTTGCCAATAGGTATCAGATGTCCAGTGCCTAGGGTGATGCCTTGCAGAGACGGCCTTACTAATAAATCAATATATAGTGACCGCAGCTTCATAGGTCCATGATGTAGGTGTTTTGGGTAGATCTGAAACCCATAAACCATAAGACAAATAGATCTGCACTTATTTATGCTTGTAAAATCTTCAGTAGTCTATTCTAAAAGAAGCAATTATCACAACATGATGCGTTTCTGCTTGAGTTGAGCCTTCATCAAACATAAATAGCATATAATACACAAAGTGCATGCTATAAACATAACAGGTGCATGCAAGTGCCACCACAATACTATAATAACATATCAATATAGCAATAAAATATCAAAGAATTAGAGAGGTGAGTATAAGTAGCTGATAATGGGGTTAGTAAGTAATGCAAAACATTGGAAGCAACTTGTTAAATCTCGTTAGAACTGAATAAACATAATAACAAGCATACTATAGTAACAGTAAACTGTACAGAGGAGAATAATAGCAGGTAATAGGAGGTAATAGAAATGAGTTAACGTACAGCACTTTTCCGGAGGCAACTGGGGAATGCTGCAGTAATGCATGTAATGTGAACATGCTGTAATGCTCAGTTGCTCACACAAGACTAGTTACAAGTTAAACTTATAGGTTCAGGCAGATTAGCTTTATCTACCACAACATGCTTGAGATGTGAGGATCATTATTCAACTAAGTTATCTGAAAATAATATCAAACATATAAGAACGTACAATTATGATAGCCAGGCATGGGCTTCAGCCAGTTCCCTCCAGTTTTCCAGATCCGGTTGTTAAAATTACAACTGGATTAGAGAACCGTATTACCGTCTGAGTCCCGATACGGTTCTCTGGCAGTGGCAGGGCAGCTGGAGATGGTCACTTCCATTGTTTCGCATGCCGCTGATAGTTTAGCTCCTTAGCAGTGGCATGCCTAGGGTGTTTGGCACCTGGGGCGGGTCATTTCTCTGGAACCCCCCCAATACTTGACCACACGCCTCTAACATCCAGGGACATCTCCTGTCATGTAGACCTTCTCTTTCCTCTTCTCCTCCGTTAGACAGCCATGACAAATCCTTCTAGCCGCATCTAACACAGACACGTTAGATTTCTTAGTTTTTCCATCAACTTCCCCATCCTAGTGTCCCGACAATGTCATCCTGCTGCCACCCCCAAAACGGTGTCCATTGTGCCCCCCAATGCCCCAGATACTATACTGCTGAAAAAATTACCCCAAAAATTACCCCAAATGTCCCTATAGTGTACATGGCAGTTATAATGTCCTCTAGAGTGCCCCCAGTAATAATAACACCCTATATTGTGCTCCAGGTAATAATCCCTGTATAGTGTCACCAGAAATAATAGAATTGCCCCTACAGTGCCTCCCCAATAGCAACGCCCCCCCCATGCTGCCCCATATAGTAATTTACCCGACACTGCTCCCCATAGTAATCCCCCGATAGTAATTTCCCCCACACAGTAATTTCCCCCACACTGCCCATATAGTAATTTTCCCCACACAGTAATTTCCCCCACAATGCCCCCTTACAGCAATTTCCCCACACTGCCCTCATACAGTAGTTTCCCCCAAACTGCCATGATACAGTAGTTTCCCCCACACTTCTCCCATACAGTAGTTTCCCCCCACACTGCCTCCACAGAGTAATTTCCCGCACATTGCCCCATATAGTAATTTGCCCCACACAGCAATTTCCCCCACACTGCCCCCATATAGTAGTTTCCCCCACACTGCCCCATACAGTAGTTTCCCCCACACTGCCCCATACAGTAGTTTCCCCCACACTGCCCCATACAGTAGTTTCCCCCACACTGTCCCCATACAGTAGTTTCCCCCACACTGCCCCCACAGTAATTTCCCCCACACTGCCCCCACAGTAATTTCCCCCACACTGCCCCCACAGTAATTTCCCCCACACTGCCCCCACAGTAATTTCCCCCACACTGCCCCCACAGTAATTTCCCCCACACTGCCCCATACAGTAAATTCCCCCACACTTCCCCATGCAGTAATTTCCCCCACACTGCCCCATACAGTAATTTCCCCCACACTGCCCCATACAGTAGTTTCCCCCACACTGCCCCATACAGTAATTTCCCCCACACTGCCCCATACAGTAGTTTCCCCCACACTGCCCCATACAGTAGTTTCCCCCATACTGCCCCCCCCCCCACGGTAATGCCCCCCACACTTCCCCCATACAGTAATTTCCCCCACTCTGCCCCATACAGTAATTTCCCCCATACTGCGCCCCCCACAGTAATTTCCCCCACACTTTCCCCACACATTAATTTCCGTCACACTGCCCCATACAGTAATTTCCCCAACATAGTATCCCACCATAATATATTTCCCCCACATAGTAATTTGGCCCCATACTGCAATTTCCCCTCAATGTACTGTCCTCCTGTATGTCCCCCGATGCATATGTCCTCCTGTGTGTGTCCCCCATGTCCCCCAAAGTTGGCACATAAAATAAAAAATAACAAGAAAAAAAACCTAAATACTCACTACTCTGTCCAGGTGCGCGATAGGAGGTGCACACACTTCACTGTGCTGCGTCCCAGCACAGGCACGCGCGATGACGTCATCACGCACGCCTGAGCTAGGATTTCACTACCGCATAGGCCTCAGGCCTAAAGCCTATGGCGGTTGTTAGTGTATATATAGTGTATTTATGTATGTGTACCATGTATATGGTATATTTATGTGTATGTGTGTTGTATATATATGGTGTTTGTATATGTAAGCGTGACGCTGCATATCCGCCGTTGTGTAGGGAACCTGATGTTAAAAAATTTAATTTTAATCCCACCCCTGGATAAATGTAATCTCATATTCTTGATTGTGGCTCATAGGGTCCACGGTCTATGGGGGCACCGTTTGTTTACAATGCATTTTGTGACACAAAATGCATTTTGTACAGACAAAATTCATTTAGTAGAATTCTATTTCACAAAAGGACATTCTGTGTGACACAATGACATTTTGTACAACAAGATAAAATTCTGTGTGATAAAATTAGATTCTGTGTCACAAATGTAACAGAAATGTATTTTGTCGCATAGAATGGTATTTTGTGACATCATTTTCATTTTGATGCACAAAATGTCATTTTGTCGCACAGAATGTCATTTTGTGACATATAATTCTACAAAATGAATGTTTTCTATACAAAATACATTTTGTGACAAAATGAACTGTTAGATGGAATTCATTTTGTGGCACAGAATTAATTTTATCACACAGATTTTTATTTTGTTGCATAAAATGTTATTCTGTCACACAGAATGTCATTTTGTCACACAGAATACTATTTGCCACACAAAATGTAATGTTGTCACACAGAGCCAATTTGAGACATAGAATTACAGAATTCAATTTGTCACATAAAAAGTTATTTTTTCGCACAGAATGTATGACAAAATGCACTGTGAATAGGGTTGAACAAACCTGCCTTTTGGCAGGTTTGGGTTCAAGGTTTGAGTGAATGATGTCATGGATTCTGTTCTCACGGAATCCATCACATAATTAAATGCTGGAATGCCACATAATACAAGTATATGGCCAGCTCAGAGAGTTCCGTTCTGGTTATACACTTGTATTATGACGGCATGCAAAACGGAATGCCTTAATTATGTTATTCAATTGAACCCCCGAACCTGAACTCGAACCTGCCAAATGCATAAAGGTCTGCCATGGAGAGATCCAAAATATCTCACTAACCCTGTTACCTATTATATTCACCTGTCACTCCCTCTTATTTCATACGATATGCTACTATAGTACTTTGATGTAATTTTCATGAGCTTGTGAAGTTTAAAACATGCGCTTTGTGTATTATGCGCTATGTACAGTATGTTTGCAAAACACCTCACATCAACATGAAAAATGTCATGTTGTGATGATTGCTCCTTTTAGCGTAAACTACTAAATATTTTGCAGGCATACATTAGTGTATTTGTCGTATTGGTAGTAAATATGGCATCTTGCGATTGGGATAATCAGGTGCCTACTTGCACGAGGGTGCTAGCCTTGACCCTCCTCCTCCACTACTGCAGCTGTCTTGAGCTGCTGGGCAATGCTGTCTTGAGACCTGCTAGAGCCACAAGAAGGAAGCTATGAGCTACAAGCTTCAAATGATGAACCCCCCTGACTATCCTGCCAGTAGGCATTTCTAATCATCCCTCTACCCATCAACTAAACTCATTAGGTCTCCTTGCCTTCAGACATCCTAAACTTTCCTGCTGCCAAATCCACCAGAAGCGTTTAAGTAGACTTGCACCAGTGCCATTGACCACCATTGCTGATCTCTGCATTAAAGGGGTTTTCCAGGATTACTATGGTATTTAACAGATATGCTCATGTAGTTGCTTACATCATGTACATCTTCCCCATGTTTTTTTCTTCAATGTGGACTCCCCTGACCCATTTTGACCAGGTAAACAAATCCCTCTGGTTTTGTCTGTGGTACCTGGGGTCAGAAGGTCGCAGCGGGTGGCTACTTGCCCGATTTCAAGGGATTGCTCCATGACCTAGTTGTGGGAATGAATTCCGGTCCAGGTTTTCCTGTTTTGGTTTACTATTCTTTTTGTTCTATCTAGGTATCGGTAGTTTTTCTTTTAGCTGTTCTGGGCCTGCCACTCTCAGCCACTATTTAGTCTCTATTCCTACTTCCCTTGTTGCCAGATATAGACCTTCCTTTCAGGTTATCTATTCTGTGGTGTTGTTGTGGAGTTGATGGAGCAGTTGGAACCAGTGCGGTTGGATCTCCGGTCCTCTTCAGTTTGTTGTATACTGTTTGTTGTCTCCCTTCGGGGTTATATATGGTGTTTGTCCACACCCTGTTTTTACCCTAGGTGTCAGTGGTGAGGACTAGTGCTCCCACCACCCTACTCACTACCTAGGGCTTCTTCCAGGGTAAGTCAGGGGCGAGGCATGTGATCGGCGTACAGGAGAGCAACCCGTCTAGGGACGTCAGGGTAGCCAGGTGCCAATGCTAGGTGAGTTAGGGGTCAACACTCCTCCCTCTCCTTTGTGTTAGGGCACCCGGTTTCCCTTTCCTCTGTGCGGCAAGTCTGGTACCTGCCAAACCAGACGTGATAGGTTTCTTTACATCTTGTATGTAACACTTCCTGATGCTGTATTTAACCAAACCCATGATACACTTCTCCTGCCATAGTTCCAGCACTGCCCCTAACAACACCCAGCTAGTTTATAGCTCCTCGCACCCAGCTAGTTACATAGACACTCCCCTATCACTGCCCCTAACAACACCCAACCTAATTTATAGCTCCTCCGACCAGCTAGTTACATAGACACTCCCCTATCACTGCCCCTAACACCCAGCTAGTTTATAGCTCCTCCCACCAGCTAGTTACATAGACACTCCCCTATCACTGCCCCTAGCAACACCCAGCTAGTTTATAGCTCCTCCCACCAGCTAGTTACATAGACACTCCCCTATCACTGCCCCTAACAACACCCAGCTAGTTTATAGCTCCTCCCACCAGCTAGTTACATAGACACTCCCCTATCACTGCCCCTAACAACACCCAGCTAGTTTATAGCTCCTCGCACCCAGCTAGTTACATAGACACTCCCCTATCACTGCCCTGCCCATGGACATAACATCACAGGAAATAAGAAAGAGTTGTATGGACTTGGTCATGTGGCCACGGCCCAGAACAGAAGATAGGAGCAATAAAGGGAAAAGAAATACACTACAAAATCACAGCTACCTTCATAAATGATTATCTTAAAGGATGCTGATGCAAACTGAAAACTCCCGTTAAAGGGATTGTCTCACCTCAGACATTTTGGTGGCATATTTCTAGGATATGCCACCAAATAGGATATGCCATCAAATACACTGACCAAAAATATAAACGCAACACTTTCGTTTTTGCTCCCATTTTGCATGAGCTGAACTCAAAGATCTGAAACATTTTCTACATACACAAAAAACCCATTACTCTCAAATATTGTTCACAAATCTGTCTAAATCTGTGTTAGTGACACTTCTCCTTTGCCAAGATAGTACATCCCATCTCACAGGTGTGCCATATCAAGGTGCTAATTAGACAGCATGAATATTGCACAGGTGTGCCTTAGACTGCCCACAATAAAAGACCACTCTGAAATATGCAGTTTGATCACACAGCACAATGCCACAGATGTCGCAACGTTTGAGGGAGCGTGCAATTGGCATGCTGACTGCAGGAATGTCTACCAGAGCTGTCGCCAGTAAAATGAATGTTCATTTCTCTACCATAAGCCGTCTCCAAAGGCGTTTCAGAGAATTTGGCAGTACATCCAACTGGCCTCACAACCGCAGACCATGTGTAACCACACCAGCCCAGGACCTCCACATCCAGCATGTTCACCTCCATGATTGTCTGAGACCAGCCACCCGGAGCAGCTGCAGCAACAATCGGTTTGCATAACCAAAGAATTTCTGCACAAACTGTCAGAAACCGTCTCAGGGAAGCTCATCTGCATGCTCGTCGTCCTTATCGGGGTCTGGACCTGACTGCAGTTCGTCGTCATAACCGACTTGAGTGGGCAAATGCTCACATTCGAAGGCGTCTGGCACGTTGGAGAGGTGTTCTGTTCACGGATGAGTCCGGGTTTTCACTGTTCAGGGCAGTTAGCTGCCGTCAATGTTGTGGATTGAGTGGCCCACGCTGGCGGTAGGGCTATGGTTTGGGCAGGCGTATGTTATGGACAATTAACACAAGTGCATTTTATTGATGGCATTTTGAATGCACAGAGATACCGTGATGAGATCCTGAGGCCCATTGTTGCGCCATTCATCCATATCCATCACCTCATGCTGCAGCATGATAATGCACGGCCCCATATTGCAAGGATCTGTACACAATTCCTGGAAGCTGAAAACATCCCAGTTCTTGCATGGCCAGCATGCTCACCGGACATGTCACCCATTGAGCATGTTTGGGATGCTCTGGATCGACGTATATTACAGCATGTTCCAGTTCCTGACAATATTCTGCAACTTCGCACAGCTATTGAAGAGAAGTGGACCAACATTCCACAGGCCACAACCAACAACCTGGTCAACTCTATGCGACTGAGAGGTGTTGCACTGCGTGAGGTAAAATGGTGGCCACACCAGATACTGACTGGTTTTCTGACACTCCCCCCCCCCCCCACCCCCCCAGTAAGGCAAAACTGTGCACATTTCAGAGTGTCCTTTTATTGTGGGCAGTCTAAGGCTCACCTGTGCAATATTCATGCTGTCTAATCAGCACATTGATATGCCACACCTGTGAGGTGGGATGAATTATCTCGGCAAAGGAGAAGTGTCACTAACACAGATTTAGACAGATTTGTGAACAATATTCGAGAGTAATGGGTCTTTTGTGTATGTAGAAAATGTTTCAGATCTTTGAGTTCAGCTCATGCAAAATGGGAGCAAAACCGAAAGTGTTGCGTTTATATTTTTGGTCAGTGTAGGTGTGATTCCCACCTCTGGAACCAGCTTCTATCTCCAGAACAGGATCCTCAAAGGGAACAGAAAGCAGTCTCGAATGCTCGATTATCCTCCATACTATAGCAGTTCCAAAAATAGGCTCGGTTATGTCTAGCGGTTCCATAGAGATGAATGGAACGGTAGCCGGGCTTGCGTGGTGCGCTCTCCATCCATTTCTATGGGACGTCAGAAAATAGTGCACTCGCTTAGCTATTTTTTAGAACTCCCATATAAATTAATGGCAAGCGCTCCGTGCATGCAGCCACTCCCCCCAAAGTACAATGCAAGCAACTTTTCTGGTCTAACAGTTTTTATTTACAACTAAGAAAACATCACCTGTATGACGGTATTTTCTAATACTGTGATAGTGCTATACAGTCATGGTGTGGTGGTAATATTCAGTTACTGTATGGTGGTACTATTTAATTACTGTATATTGATGTTCTCTAGTCAGGAAATGTTGGTATTATCCAGTTATGATATGGCGGTTTTATCTATTCATTTTATGGTGGTAATATTTAACTACAGTGAGACACGTGTCTTAGGAAGGGCAGTCCACTAAACAGCAGGACCTGTGAGTGCACTAATGGGAGCATGTAAATGTATCAATCCTGACAGCAATAACAATTATTTTTATGGCATCATAATTCATGATAAACAATAGTTTTATTGTTTCTTTTCTCCTTTTATCTATGATCAGTTATCATAACGATTGCTCAGAAAGAATTCAATCATGATGCTAATTGGCAACTGTAAATGGGCCTTTAATAGAGGCTTATTTAGTCTTAGTGCATACAGCAGTGTGAGCTCTATATAAGGCCCTGAGTATAAGTAATGTCATATATTTACACAGTGACTCCTATAGCAGAATAGTGAGCGCAGCTCTGGAGCATAATAAAGGATGCAAATCAGGATTAGTACAGGATAAGTAATGGATGTACACAATGACTCCACCAGCAGAGTAGTGAGTGCAGCTCTGGAGTAGAATAAAGGATGTAACTCAGGAGCAGTACAGGATAAGTAATGTAGGTATACATTGACTCCGCCAGAAGAATAGTGAGTGCAGCTCTGGAGTTTAATAAAGGATGTAACTGTATCAGTACAGGATAAGTAATGCAATGTATCTACACAGTGACTCCTTCAGTAGAATAGTGAGTGCAGCTCTGGAGTACAATACAGGATGTAACTGTAACTCAGTACCTGATAAGTTATGTAATGTATGTACACAGTGATTCCTCCAGTAGAATAGTGAGTACAGCTCTGGAGTACAATACAGGATGTAACTGTAACTTAGTACCTGATAAGTAATGTAATGTATGTACACAGTGACTCCTCCAGTAGAATAGTGAGTGCAGCTCTGGAGTACAATACAGGATGTAACTGTAACTCAGTACCTGATAAGTTATGTAATGTATGTACACAGTGATTCCTCCAGTAGAATAGTGAGTGCAGCTCTGGAGTACAATACAGGATGTAACTGTAACTCAGTACCTGATAAGTTATGTAATGTATGTACACAGTGATTCCTCCAGTAGAATAGTGAGTACAGCTCTGGAGTACAATACAGGATGTAACTGTAACTTAGTACCTGATAAGTAATGTAATGTATGGACACAGTGACTCCTCCAATAGAATAGTGAGTGCAGTTCTGGAGTACAATACAGGATGTAACTGTAACTCAGTACCTGATAAGTTATGTAATGTATGTACACAGTGATTCCTCCAGTAGAATAGTGAGTGCAGCTCTGGAGTACAATACAGGATGTAACTGTAACTCAGTACCTGATAAGTTATGTAATGTATGTACACAGTGATTCCTCCAGTAGAATAGTGAGTACAGCTCTGGAGTACAATACAGGATGTAACTGTAACTTAGTACCTGATAAGTAATGTAATGTATGGACACAGTGACTCCTCCAATAGAATAGTGAGTGCAGCTCTGGAGTACAATACAGGATGTAACTGTAACTCAGTACCTGATAAGTTATGAAATGTATGTACACAGTGATTCCTCCAGTAGAATATTGAGTGCAGCTCTGGAGTACAATACAGGATGTAACTGTAACTCAGTACCTGATAAGTAATGTAATGTATGTACACAGTGACTTTATGGAAATGAACTATAAACTGTAAGATGGCATCAGAGGTGACATAGCAGAAAAACTATTGGGTAGCAGATATTATGGGTGTTACATGACAGAACAAGTAGGGACTTATATCAGTCAGGCTTCAACAATAGACACTTGTACACTATTCCCTCATTATCCCAAAACATAATGCTTTTAAAATGACACACATGTAGCAATAGTCCAACAGTCTGGTACTCACATGAATACTCTCATTCTAGACTCTCAGATTTATTTTGTCTAAACAGGTTTTAATAATTCTGAATAACTGAGGGGAAATGAACTACAGATTTTGGATCTTTCACCATGTGTCAGTAAATGACGGAGAACATGGATGCCAACTAATTTTTGTAGGCAACTATCATTTTTTGTAAGCATGAACACTGGGACCTAAAGTCACAAATTATCAGAAAGGGTTGCGAGTCGCGACACCCCGAGTGCCCATTTTTAGAGTGACATGCATTTGTACCTTGTGTATTCAGCAGAATGAGGCACTATGAGAATGCTTTTATATATATGAACACTTAGGAGCAATAAGTAAAGTCTCTGAGATACAGATATCACAGAATAGTCCATGGCGGACGTCATGTACACACTTAGGATGAAAGTGGACTCTGGTGTTTCTATTTTTTGCGCAGCGTTGCAATACATTCCAGAGTACTCTGTCTGAAAGCAGCAAGGATTTACTTTCTATTTCAGTATCACTGGGATCTGACTGATGACTGGTTATACAGGTGCCTGGAGTAGATGAGGATCAGGATTCTCAAGGGGTAATACAAGCACATACTGGTAATAACAACAAAATACAGGATAAAGGCAAATAAAATTGTATTATGGTTATGTTATTCTGAATGTTCCTCTCATCAAGCTTCAGCTGTTGTAAAGTAGTGCCCCAGTGAGGACTGTTGGAAAACACCCTTTTTTGCATTCTTTCTATATATCTCTGCATAGTCTCTTATGGTAACTGTGGAAAATGACTAGCTTCTCAGTCTACAGACTGGAAAGTCTTTAAGTCTCTCAGTAGCTGGCTGTGCATTAACCCTTTCCACAACTCAGTTCAATAACTGTGAAAATGCAGTTCAACAATGAAAAAAAACTGAATAAGTGTAAACAAAAGCATAACTCATAGTGCATGTTAACCCTTCAAAGTGCAATAAAGTAGCAAGGATGGCGGCTTTGCATAGCAGCAATAGGAACACATGTTTAGAAACAACCAGGCTCCAAAGTACCCTTGCACCAGAGCACTACACGTACCATGGAGTAGAGAGTGCACTGTAACTATTTTTGACCACCTGTTAATGCTGCTATAAGTATGCTGTGGGTGCGCATACAGACAGTCCTGTTGCTAGGGTTAATGCCTGGTACCAGTACCCTGTGTGTAAAGTACACATGTGGACAAAATTGTTGAAAACCTTTCCATTAGGCTACATGCACACGAATGTATGTGTTTCCGCAAATTGCGGATCCACAAAAAAAACGGATGCCATCCGTTGTTTTTTGCGGATCCATTGTTACAATGCCTAAAACGGACAAGAATAGGACATATTCACAGTGTGCTGTCCGCATTTTTTGTGGAGCCATTGAAATAAATGGGTCCTCATCCTATCCGCAAAAAAACCCGGAACGGACACGGAAACAAACAACGTTCTAGCCTTAGGCTACATGCACACAACCATATGTGTTTTGCTGTCCGCAAATTGCGGATCCGCCAAAAAAAGGATGCCATCCGTTGTTTTTTGCGGATCCATTGTTACAATGCCTAAAACGGACAAGAATAGGACATATTCAATTTTTTTTTCGTGGGGCTACGGAATGGACATACTGATGCAGACAGAACACAGTGTGCTGTCCGCATTTTTTGTGGAGCCATTGAAATAAATGGGTACTCATCCTATCCGCAAAAAAACCCAGAACGGACACGGAAACAAACAACGTGTAGCCTTAGGCTACATGCACACAACCGTATGTGTTTTGCTGTTCGCAAATTGCGGATCCGCAAAACAAAAAACGGATGACATCCGTATGTCATACGTTTTTTTTTGCAGATACATTGTAACAATGCCTAAAACGAACAAGAATAGGACATGTTCTGTTTTTTTGCGGGGCTACGGAACGGACATACTGATGTGGACAGCACACGGTGTGCTGTCTGCATTTTTTGCAGAACCTTTGAAATGAATGGGTCCGCATCCTATCCGCCCAAAAAATTATGGAACGGACGCTGAAACAAACTACGTTCGCGTGCATGTAGCCTTAAAGACAGAAAACCCCACAGTTGTCACTGAAATAACTTGAAGCTGACAAAAGTAACAATGAATAAAAATTTACTAAAAATTAGCAAATGAAAATCAGACATTGCTTTTGAATTGCGGTTCAACAGAATCATTTTAAAAGACAAACTAATGAAACTGGCCTGGACAAAAATAATGGAACTCCTCTGCGTCTGGAGGACAGAAGGTTTCTACACAAACATAGAAGAGGATTCTTTACGGTAAGAGCAGTGAGACTATGGAACTCTCTGCCTGAGGAGGTGGTGATGGTGAGTACAATAAAGGAATTCAAGAGGGGCCTGGATGTATTTCTGGAGTGTAATAATATTACAGGCTATAGCTACTAGAGAGGGGTCGTTGATCCAGGGAGTTATTATGATTTTTTTTATTACCCTAAAGTGGGGAAATTGGCTTCTACCTCAGGTTTTTTTTTTGCCTTCCTCTGGATCAACTTGCAGGATAACAGGCCAAACTGGATGGACAGATGTCTTTTCGGCCTTATGTACTATGTTACTATGTTACTAACTCCTAGAAAAGATTGAAAATAATTTGACCATCGGAACATGTCATGTCATTAGTCTAGGGGTTCACATACTTTTTCTGGTTAGTAAATAACCCCCATTGGACCTACCACAGTTATTCACCAAAGTACCTGATAAACTAGTGTTTTTTAATCGGCGGTACATGCATACCACAAGATCATTGCTAACTAGCGTTATTTTGGATGCTCGTTAGCGATGATCTATATAATTCTCGGCCTGTGTAACAGGCCCTTAAGTGATGATGATGATGACAAGGACACTGCACTGCATATGAATGCGGCCTATCTGTCGCAAATGAGACAGAGAGGGAAGACACTCATGTTGCACTAGCTGGCGGCCATTTCTATCTGTTCACAGGAACTGGTTATGCTGCTTGATATGTTGCAATAGAGCCATGGTGCCTACGTTTGTAAACACCAATGGCTTATATTAATCCTGCAGCTTTTGCCCACGGCAATACTTTAGTCTTTCGGCACTTTGGAGAAAAACTGCAAGATGGGAGATACTCCCACCGAGCTAGTGGCAGCTGAGCTTAGCCCAGGGTTTGACATGTTTTGAGCCTGCAACCACAGTATCAGTCGCAAACCAGTCACTGAGCTAACCATAATAGAACCAGATCTGGCCCTGGCAGTTTTTTGGGAGGTTCTGACCATACATTGCCTCCACTCTTTATTGCCACCACCATGGCCATCACCCTCCTCTTCTGTCACTTCCTCCTCAGCACTCTGATTCAGCTTCGAGTTCCTCACCAACACACAATCATCATTATCCTCACCTTTCACGCCACTTTTATCAGACTGTTATATGTCATTGTTGGCTCCTTGGTCCACCTCCCAATTACCTGCCACTGTTGCTACCATTGCCCCTATCACCATCACTACTAACAACAACACAGCTATTCATGGGATTGTCCGAATTCCCCTGAACCTCCTAATGGCAGTCCAAATGCTGACTGTTTTCACACAAGTCATCAATAGGGAACTCTACTAAGTATCTTCCATAGCATGTGGTGGGGTTTCGTTGCCTCTTCTTAGGAAAAAAAAAGAAGGTGCCCCACTAGGAGTGGCAGTAAAGACTGGGAGGAGGCGAGTGAAAGTTTTTTCTGTGGCTGCAAAGAGAAGGAACAGAAGGAATGCTGTGACTCCTGGCACCAATGCATGGTGTCCGACTCAGAGGTGACCTTAACATCATCTTGCTGTTGCTGTGACTGAGAGGAGGAGTGAGCCATCCAGTCCAAAATGTCATCCTCTTTGCCCACAATAATATTGTGGTGCCTATGGTAAACCAGGGAGAACTACTGTGGCCTACTACTACTAGTACTGGCCAGATGGCTGGTGCTGCTACTACCCACATTCTGATGCTCAGATGATGTGTCTTTCGTTCTGCAGTCTTCAGTTTACCAGGCATTTTATTATTAAGCCTGTAAATTAAGGTCACAAGTTTGATACACAAATTATTAGTACTAGCAAATTTGCTAGTAATTTAAAGACAGAGTCCCTTCCTTTTACAAAACACACTGCACACTGGTATTGACAATTTACAATGGTAATAATGCAGTTTTGGCAGTAAAATGTCTTTAAACTACATGGTATGATGCAGTAATGCTTTCATTAACATGGGTGTAAGAGCAGTGGTAAGGTTGAAATGTGCTTTTGTTTGGTATATGCATTTACTGTATTAATTGGCATGATATTTGCATATTCAAAAAGCAGGCGATGTAGAGAGATGTAAAAGCGGCGATGTAGAGAGATGTTATTTGGAAAATTGCTGTCTGAAAAGGACCACGTGTCAAGGAGGTTAAAGTCTTACAGTGCCTGGACTGGAAGAGCAGATTGATCACATATGTAACAGAAAATATCCACATCTTGCAGAGGAGATTGTAGAGGCATACACTGTACTGTAAGTACAGGAACCTGCCCAAAAAGGTGCAGAGCATAGTCTGACATTAGGGTCCATCTTAAGGTTACATTGCAGAAAGAAAGAAGTGTTACACTCCATGCCTGGATGCTTGTGCAAGATTCAGCTAGAAACATACAGTGTGAGGAGGAACTGCTTTAAAGGGCATCTGTCAGCAGATTTGTAGCTGACAGAAACTGATGTTTTATTATATGTAAAAAAGCCTATAGGAGCAATGGGGGTGTTGCAGTTACACCTAGAGATTCTGCTCTCTCTGCAACTGCAGCACCCTCTCGACTTTGATTGACAGGACCAGGCGTGATGATTTTTTCATTTACATGGGACTGCACTGAATGATAAAATGGTCTCACTATGGCCTGGAGCTGGGTGTTCTTCCCTACTATTTATTTATTCTAGTAAGGTACTGTATGTGTTCAAAAATCAGTGCAATTAAAACCTATTTCTGTTGTACATTATGTATATTCTTTAATGTCCGCACCCTGAAAATACTATCCACAGTACAAATAAACCCCAGAAGTGACCCTGCAGCGCTAGAAATTCTCAGGAAATAATTTGCAGGAACCCTCTCCTCCCAGGTCAACTATTAAAGGGCTTGTTCAGTTTTCTGTAACTTATGTTCTGTCGTATAAGGAAAAGTCCTGCAATTGTTTGTATTTCTCAGATTTTGATGTCAGTGAAAAGTAATAATCTTATTTGTAATTACACCTGCTCACCGCTGCGCTGTCGGCGGCGAGCAGGTAAACAAACAAGGGAAAGCTGTGCTCGCATGGAGCGCAACCGTCCCTTCCCTGGTTGGCGGGGGTGCCGGGTGTCGGACCCCCAACGATCTGATATTGATGACCTATCCTGAGGATAGGTCAATGTAAAAATTCCGGAAAAATTCTTTAAGGCCTCATGCACAGACACGACTCTATTTTATTTCGCAGTCTGCCGAACGTGGATCTGCAAAATACGGATACCGGCTGTGTGCATCCCACACTTTATTCGGGCCCTATTATAGAAATGGCTATTCTTGTCCAAAAAAATGGATAAGAAACGGCCACATGCGGACAGCGGATAACATGCATTTTTTGGGCTCCATAGAAATGAATGAGTTCAACCATTTAAATGTCCTCCCAAAATCGGCTCCCCATAGAAGTGAATAGGAGCACACCGCGCATGACCGGCCACCGCTCCCACTCACTTCTATAGACTTGGCTATTTTCGCCGGCCCTATAGAAAATGAATGAAGGGCGGCTGCGCATGCGCAGTGCACCCTCCTTTACTTTTGGGGCTCCGTTCTCTATATAGGTGCGGGTCCCACACCTATAAGACAATTGGGGCGTATCCTAGCGATATGCCCCCATTGTCTATGATGAGACAACCACTTAAAAAAATACAGCTTGATATGCAAACAAGATGCCTTCATGGCAAAATCAAACATCTACGGAAAAATATAGAAGTTGTGCCTCTTGGATTGTGGAAACATATAAAAACATTTAACATGAGAAGTGCTATTAGTGTGCAACATAATTGACATTGCCATAATCGCATCACCCAGTCGAATGAAGGTAACATGATATGGTTGATGCATGGTGAACTGCATATATTTAAAACACAAAATAAAAACAAAAATTGCAAAATTGCAGTATCTTATGAAATCCCAATCCCCCTAAAAATAAGTAAATTTATGTAAACTAAAAATATTAATCCTGAATAGGACAGGCTGGCATCTAAACCATTTTTCTCCAGACATAGTTAATGTCCCTAAGTTTTATTTAGTGGCCTGGATACAAAAATATTAGAGTGATCTGTGAGAACATGGATATAAATATTCCATGTGTGATCTGTCTAAGAATTTACAAATGTATGTCTTTTTCAAGTACATCTTGTTCTTATTCAATGTACCTCTATAGTGTGTGTGCTTTGACAGCAGCTGCTTGACATTGGTTGCTACAGATCAGTTTTAATCCCCACTAATTTCATCCAATGATAATGGATTATGGTTTAAAGGGGTATTCCCATCTGAGAAAATGGGGGCATATCACTAGAATATGCCCCCATTGTCTGATAGGTGCACCTACACCGAGAACGAGCGGGGAAGGTGGCCACCACCAAGCTCTCTCCCTGTAGTCAGGGCCGGTTTTATACCAAGTGTGGCCCTGGGCAAAATTTAAAAAGGGGCCCCAGATCCTGAAATATTGGACTAGAAGTCTGGCAGAACCTTGTAGGCTCGGACAGTCGTTGCAACCACAGCAGCTGGTGGTAGAATGCCACATAATCTCTCTCTAGCCTTTCCACTGTAAGGCCTTGTTCATACCTCAGTTATTTGGTCAGTTTCCATAAGGTATTGTGAGCCAAAACCAGGTGCGAGTCAAAAACACAGAACAGGTGCAGATCTTTTCATTATACCTTATGTCTGTGTAACCTCCGCTCCTGGTTTTTGGCTCACAATCACTGATGTAAATAACCGATCAAATAACTGACGTGTGAACCTAAGGCCTAAGCTGCTGATCCTGCAGCCTCTTTGGGTATGTTCACACAGAGTATTTTCTGTGCTTAGAAAAAGCAAATGCAGAATCTGCATCAGGTTTTTTTGGGATGTGTTTTTTTTCTAACGCATTTTATAAAACTGTTTTCGATGCAGTTTTGGCGTGGATTTTCATTCCTTCAATTGTCAATAAGAATTTTGGACATGGACCCCGCGTTATGAATGGCCAGGGCACTTCTGTTTTCCATGGTGCCGTTCATAAAACCACAAGCTGAAAAAAAGGGGGCTGTCCCATCCGGGCCCCTGAAGTGAAGGGGGAGCACAATGCACATGCACGGTCATCCTCCATTATACTATGAGTGTTCTGTAAATAGCTAATCACTGACAATTCCTTAGCAGTGAATGAAGATAGTGCTGCACATGCACACTGTTGTGCAGGATCTGTGGAGGACACACTGTTATGGGGGATCTGTGGAGGTCACACTGTTATGGGGGATCTGTGGAGGACACACTGTTATGGGGGATCTGTGAAGGTCACACTTATGGGGGATCTGTGGATGACACTGTTATGGGGCATCTGGCTGTGATACTCCTCTTAACAATTTTGAGGGGTATTTTTAGCTGAGGAGAAGTACGAATTGTGCAGTAATCTATATATATATATATATATATATATATATATATAAAGAAGGATGTATATATGTGTGTGTGTGTATGTACAAATCGGATTCCCCAAAAATTGGGACACTAAACAAATTGTGAATAAAAACTGAATGCAATGATGTGGAGATGGCAAATGTCAATATTTTATTTGTAATAGAACGTAGATGACAGATCAAACGTTTAATCTGAGTAAATGTATCATTTTAAAGGAAAAATATGTTGATTCAAATTTTCACGGTGTCAACAAATCCCCAAAAAGTTGGGACAAGTAGCAATAAGAGGCTGGAAAAAGTAAATTTGAGCATAACGAAGAGCTGGAAGACCAATTAACACTAATTAGGTCAATTGGCAACATGATTGGGTATAAAAAGAGCTTCTCAGAGTGGAAGTGTTGTCTCTCAGAAGCCAAGATGGGTAGAGGATCACCAATTCCCACAATGTTGCGCAGAAAGATAGTGGAGCAATATCAGAAAGGTATTACCCAGTGAAAAATTGCAAAGACTTTGCATCTATCATCATCAACTGTGCATAACATCATCCGAAGATTCAGAGAATCTCTGTGCGTAAGGGTCAAGGCCGTAAAACCATACTGGATGCCCGTGATCTCCGGGCCCTTAAACGACACTGCACCACAAACAGGAATGCTACTGTAAAGGAAATCACAGAATGGGCTCAGGAATACTTCCAGAAACCATTGTCAGTGAACACAATCCACCGTGCCATCCTCTACAGTGCAAAGAAGAAGCCATTTCTAAGCAAGATCCACAAGCTCAGGCACTTTCACTGGGCCAGGGATCATTTAAAATGGAGTGTGGCAAAATGGAAAACTGTTCTGTGGTCAGACGAGTCACGATTCAAAGTTCTTTTTGGAAATCTGGGACGCCATGTCATCCAGACCAAAGAGGACAAGGAGAACCCAAGTTGTTATCAACTCTCAGTTCAGAAGCCTGCATCCCTGATGGTATGGGGTTGCATGAGTGCGTGTGGCATGGGCAGCTTGCATGTCTGGAAAGGCACCATCAATGCAGAAAAATATATTCAGGTTCTAGAACAACATATGCTCCCATCCAGACGTCATCTCTTTCGGGGAAGACCCTGCATTTTCAACAAGATAATGCCAGACCACATTCTGCATCAATCACAACATCATGGCTGCGTAGGAGAAGGATCCGGGTACTGAAATGGCCAGTCTGCAGTCCAGATCTTTCACCTATAGAGAACATTTGGCGCATCATAAAGAGGAAGGTGCAACAAAGAAGGCCCAAGACGATTGAACAGTTAGAGGCCTGTATTAGACAAGAATGGGAGAGCCTTCCTATTTCTAAACTTGAGAAACTGGTCTCCTTGGTCCCCAGACGTCTGTTGAGTGTTGTAAAAAGAAGGGGAGATGCCACACAGTGGTGAAAATGGCCTTGTCCCAACTTTTTGGGGAATTGTTGACACCATGAAATTCTGATTCAACATATTTTCCCTTAAAATGGTACATTTTCTCAGTTTAAACTTTTGTTCCGTGATTTATGTTCTATTCTGAATAAAACTTAAGAAGTTGGCACCTCCACATCATTGCATTCAGTTTTTATTCACGATTTGTATAGTGTCCCAACTTTTATGTATGTACTGTATGTATGTTTCGCGATCACTCAAAAACGCAACCATCAATTTTAATGAAAACCTGGTATACACATCCCTTGCTACCTGGAAAGAAATGTGGGGGCCATACACCCCTAAACAGCAGCTGCATGGAGTTTGTATGTTCCAACAGTTTTTGCTACACACATATTGTTCTGTAACTCAAAAACTCATCGATCAATTTCTACTAAACTTAGTACACATATCACTTACTATCTGGGAAAGAATACTTTGGAGGTAACATGCCGGTACACAAAGAGTTTCTGTCTGTCCTGACGTCTGTCTGTCTGTCTGTTCTTTATGCGGCACCAAATGACTGGACTGATCTTCACCAAATTTGGCACATAGGTACATCAGGTGTCCAGGAAGGTTTGAGAGTGGGTCTCAGCTCTCTAGGATGTACCGTTCCTGAGATATTCGCAAAAAATGACCTGCATTAGCCAATACAAGCCTGCAAGTCTTTCTCTTCATATCCTAACTGCCAGGGCCGGCATCAGCACTCGGCATACCCGGGCAAGTGCCGCTGCCAATTGCTCCTGTGGGGGTGGCCACTGAGCTGCTATAAGCGCTTCCATCTTGACACTGCTGTCATTTCACTTACTGAGTACCCCTCTGGTGGGCCCTCTGCTAGTCACATGAGGCTGGCCGCTGCAGAGCTTCAGACACGCCCCCTCTACACAAGACTGCTGCCTGAGGAGAGAGACCGCAGGGCTGGAGCAGAAGTGTGAACACAGTCTGTGAGTCTGCACTGTGACTGTCTCTTCTCTGTGGGACAGGAGGGTGGGCAGGCTGAACTCTTCAAGTTGCTGCTGGATGCTGTATACCAGCAGCTTCATGCTATTTGGATGTTTTACTGCCTCATTAGTTTGCCTCCATCACACCTGCCTCCCCTTCATATAATGTCCTATCTCATCCTCATGGACCCCCTGTTGTCTCCTTTCCTGCCTCATGTATCCAGAACTCCTGTTCCACCCTCCTATCGCCTATTGCTGCCCTGCACAGACCTCCTGCCTCTACTTCTTGTATGAATCCCCCTCAGAGCCCCTTCCACCTACTTGCTGTGTCCACCCCTCCTGTCCATCTAGGGCCCTGGGCCCGTCTCACTCCTCTTCCTCTCATTATGGTGGTGTCTGAACCGCATTCACCATAAGGACCTTCTAACGTCCCAGGGTCATGTGACTGTGCCCCTCACCCCGTACTGTGCCCTCTTATACCCTGCATTGTGAACTATTACCACACCCTGTACAGTGCCCCTAGTTATTCCCTGTACTGTGCCCCCTTATACCATTTTATCCAGTCACTGTATGGCAGTGTTATCCAGTCACTGTACAAAGGTGTTATCTGGTCACTGCATGGCGGTGGTATCCAATAACTGTATGGCAATAACTGTATCCCCTTCCCTGCCCACCTTTTTTAGACCTGGCATGAGTGGGGAAAAGTTGCAGATTGCGGTGCTAAGGACCTTCGCCTAATATAGATGTATTTCTATTTAATAAATGACCGCCTAATTGTATTATTATTCCAGGGTAGGGCTAATATCTTTATAGTATATAGATTCTAGTGTATTATACTGTGCCCTGTATTTTCCAATAGATAAATGATCCTTGGGAGACACAGTCCTCACCCCTGACCACCAGGACCAGGTAGCGCTCTGTCAGTACATGGCGGCCTCCCCTCTCCACCACGCTGCTCCGCTGTGTACTGGTGCTTATTCTGACACTAGGGCTGGGTTCACATCCCATTTGTGCCATCCATTTAATGCATACCAAAAATGTATACATTAATAACAGATGCCTCAGACTGATGCTATACAGTGGCATCCGTTTACCATAGAGTTCCATTGTAAAAAAACATATATGTTAACGTATGCATTTTTTACTGGACTCTTCAGGATACAAAAACGTGGAGTGCTGCACATTTGTATACATCAAACTGATAGGAAAAACATGATGTGAACCCACTGGGGGGCTAGAGGGCGTGCAAAAATTTTCTGTGGGGCCCAGTTAGTTCTAGCTGCATCTCTCCTCCAGGCCCGGCCCAGAATTGACGTCGTGTGTGTCTCACTGCTGCCCTGCACAGACCGGAGGATAGAAGGAGCACAGGGAGATGAGCTGTGGTTAGTGAATAACAGGACTGCCGACTCCCCTGCGCTCCAGCAATGATAGGTATGTGAGGGGGCCACTGGGGGGTCATTACACTGTGAGGGCCCCTTACACAGTATAATGACCCCCAGTGCCCCCCATTTAGTATTATGATCCCCAATGACACCTCCATTCAGTATAATGACCCCCAGTGACCACCATACAGTATAATGACCCCCAGTGCCCCCTCCATACAGTATAACCCCCAGTGTGGGGGCCACTGGGGGGTCATTATTCTGAATGGGGGGCGACTGGGGGTCATTATTCTGATTAGAGGGCCACTGTGGGGTCATTATACTGTTTGTGGGGCCATTGGGGGTTATTATACTGTGTGGGGGGCATTGGGGGGGGCATTATACTGTGTGAAGGGCCACTAGTGGTCATTATACTGTATAGGGGCCAGTGGGGTTCATTATACCGTGTGGGAGCTACAGGGAAACATGTGAATGTAAAAAAATGCCTCAAGGGGGCCCACTGGAATTTATCGCCCAAGGGCCCACATGAACCTGGGGTCGGCCCTGCCAAGTGCCATACACACAGTCACATGTCTCTTATCAGCCAATAGAAGCTCGCAGACGCTTAGCCTCCACATACACACAGTTTTACAACAGGTTTCCATAACAACACAGCATTTTTCTTCACTGCTGTAGGTCAGCTTTAGGCTAGGGCTACACGACACATAGGGCACAACTGTACTGCTACATGTGTCACACAACATTGATGTCGCACAACAATTTTTATAATGATAGTCTATGGTGTTGCACTGCGACATATGACATGCTGCGACTGCAACACAACAGTCGGCGAAAAAACCATCTTGGATGGATTTTTTGCGACTATTGTGTCGCACCATGTCACATGTCGCAGTGCAACACCATAGACTATAATTATAAAAATTGTTGAGACAAAATGTTGTGCGACACATGTCGTCATGTAGCCCTAGCATTAAAGTGGCAGGGCGCTGTGGTCACTGTTAAAGGGGCGGGCAGTGTGGAGGTCACTGTTGAAGAGGCACTCACTGTGGATATTACTGTTAAGGGGGCAGACACTGTGGAGGTCACTGTTAAAAGGGCGGACACTGTGGAAGTCACTGTTAAAGGGAAGCTGTCACCTGGATTTTGTGTATAGCGCTGAGGACATGGGCTTCTAGATCGCCGCTAGCACATCTGCAATACCCAGTCCCCATAGCTCTGTGTGCTTTTATTGTGTCAAAAAAACGGTTTTATAAATATGTAAATGAACCTTAGATGAGTCCTGTCTCCTCCATGCTTCAGAGAGGAGTACAGCGTTCTCTGACTCTGAGCCCAGCCATGCCCACTGTGAAGGAGCCCAGCTCTGACCACATCCTCCAAATCTCCTCCTTGCTCCCCGACGTCACAAAGCTAGAGCGCCGTAATCTCGCAATGCGCGAGCTAGAACATACGCAGTTCGTTCCCTGAGGCTGATGCCAGCACAGGGAAGGAATACTATGCCGACACTGCTAGTTTATATATATAATGCACAGGCCTATATAACGTTATGAGGCTGATATTTCTGCAGGGAAACCATTGCTAGTCTCCCATGCAGAAATAAATGTAGACAATTTAACATTTATCCAACATCATACACTAAACATAAGACCACTGCTGCCATACACAGGGCCCGCCTGATGCTGCCATACACAGGGCCTGCCCGACGCTGCCATACACAGGGCCCGCCCGACGCTACCATACACAGGGCCCGTCCGTCGCTGCCATACACAGGGCCTGCCCGACGCTGCCATACACAGGGCCCGCCCGACGCTACCATACACAGGGCCCGTCCGACGCTGCCATACAAAGCGCCCCCCGACACTGCCATACAAAGCGCCCCCCCCCCCCCCGACGCTGCCATACACAGCGTCCTCCTGACGCTGTTATACACAGTGCCCGCCCGTCTGATGCTGCCATACACAACGCCTGATGCTGCCATACACAGGGCCTGCCTGAAGCTGCCATACACAGCACCCACCAAACACAGCCATACACAGCGCCCGCCCTATGCTGCCATACACATATTACATGTACATTACACACAGATAACTGTACAATAGACTGGTTACACCTTCATAGCCCTGCTTTATACACACCTTCCATACCAGACATCCCAACCTGCAAAAACTCATTTCAGGGAGGAGCACTTCTCATTTCCGGGAGGTTTTCTTTTTTTTTTTTTTTTCCACAAACCTTTTATTACATTTTCTAAACATATGCAGTATCTGCACACTTTGCTCTATGGTGTGGAGAACTGGGCTCATTACCCTGCCCCAAATTATCATATTTATGTATATGATTAAAGGGATTCTGTCACCACCTATAAGCCCTGTGAGCTAAACATATGCTCATGTCCAGGGTAGCATTCTGATTTCTAAGGTGGCCTTATAAAAGCTATTTGTGGCTTTATTCTGCAGAAAAACAGGTTTTACTAACCTGTCAATCATTAAGGTGCCCAAGCAGGGGAGGTCTGTGGATGCATGGTGCCCGGCCGCACGCATCGCCGTGCTCAGTTCCGCCTCTACCTCTCCCTCCCTCCGCTCAGCCTGATGCGCCTTTGCGGACTGCTGGCATCGGCTTCTTCTTGCCTTGTGCGCACCCGCCGAGAAGAGGACACTGCTACAGGTTGCCGGAAAGGTTTCCTGTGAGTAAACCTTTCCGGGATATATTGTTTCACATGCGGGCGTCAGGGAGCCACTATCTAAGAGCGGGAGACTCCCCGAACGTCCGGGAGACTTGAGATCCCTGGCATACATAAAGTACCTCTGCATTCTCCACCAGCACAGTCCTACAGGGAGCCTGTGTTCCCCTAACTCCTCCCACACACATGGCTGATCACATGACTGTGACATCACCACAGGTCCTGTAACCACAATGTAGTCTAGAGCTGCTCCTGGTGAGAGAGATGTCCGTGAGGGGCGGGGCTACTCGGGATATGGACATGTGTGTCATACCTGGCAGCTTCTGATACAGCGCTCCTGACTAGAAAAAGACCATCCATAAAAATACGCAGTCTTTTTCCAGGGAGTAAAATGGAATTGCCCTATTTTCCCCACTACCCTAACTCCAGCCCTGCCAGTAGTAGTGAATGGGATTGCAAAAGGCTTGCCAGTCACCGCTCCCAGTCATTTCTATGAGACTGACGGAAATAGCGGAGCCAGCACTCGGCTATTTTTGGCGCCCCGATAGAAATGAATGGAAGCTGGCTTCACAAGCGCAGTGCGCCCTTCACAACTTTCAGGGCTCCGTTTTCACCTATCAGACAATGGGCGCATATCCTACCTGGCTTGATTCATTTTTCCATCACATTATACATGGCTCATATTCGGGGATCACAACCACCCTGCAATCCAGCAGCAGTAACTGTACTGGCACACCATAAGAAAAACTGCTGGCCTCTCTGGTAACTCTCATTCCGGCCACCTTGTATGTGAAAAATGAATCCAGCCAGTAAAGGAGGCAATATGGACAATCACAATACATTAGTAAGTGCCGTGTATTAACTTTACATGATAAATGCCATTTGCTGAGGCGAGACAACCCCTTTAAGGATCCCTGTGTTTTTGGTTGGGAATCAGACCGTGTAATGGGCTATGAGCGTAATGGAATGGGCGGGGGGGGGGGGGTTATTTGAGTGGTCATATTTAATAGAATCCAGTTGTCTATAGCGAAATTCAATCTCCTTCAGATGGAGGTCCACGATTGGATCTCAACATCTCCATGGAATGAAAAGATCATGGTTTTACTTTCTCTGGACCCTTGGACACTGTCCAGTTGCTTTACGACTAAGGTACTCATTGCTGGGCCACGTTTTCAAAGAAAACTCAGAAATCCTTTCACCAAATTAGCATTTTGAGTTTGCACATATATAATGAAGGTGGAACTGCACATTTCTGGCCTAATAATGGAGGCATGAAGCACAGTGTACCTCGTCTGTGGCCCTTGTTTGGTATGTAGGATGTGTCCTCCCTCTTCCTCTGCTGCTGTGTTCAGGTGGCAGGCTCACTTTAACATGGAATAGCGGTAGAAATCGGTATTTTATCACACCATATGCTGCATTCTGTGTTCTTCTGCAAGGCAGTCTCAAGCCGAGACACACAGCAAGCGAGAGATTCAGACAAGCCAAATGTCCTCAGTGAACTCAGGAGGGGGAGAAGGAAACACATTATATTCCACTTGTTATCTGCTCCCCGCTGGCTGCATGGACAGGTTTTATTGCCTTTGAATTTCTAGATGTAGATGTGGGATGGTTAGGCTCAATAACCAGATCCCTTCTCCCACACTCTTCCTTTTTAAAGATACAAATAATATTGAGCCCCCCTTTAACTGGTGAGCCCCACTCCTGGAGCTGTGTGCTGATGCAAGCCACTCCTAACTATTCATTTCATGGCGTTCGGCTGGAAAGAAGAAATCTCAGGAGCACAAATGCTGAGGAAATGGGAGGGGGATTGACTGTGTTTTACAGAATTTCTGCCCCTATTGACTGCAGCTAGAGGAGGGCAGTTATATTAAGAAGGGGAAGTTTTAGTAGTAAATGGGGAGATGAAAGACCTGGTGTCTCCAATAGATAGAGACATAACAATGAGGGGGAGATATGCATCTGCACTTCATCTATCAGCACACTGCTTACTGATTTCATATTTTTCTACATGGGGCAGTATTCTAGTACTTACCGTATATTCTTGTACATACAGGCAATAGAATATAGGCATTATTATAGAAGTTATTATTTTCTTGTACATAGGGACACTATTATAGTAGTAATATTCTTGTACATAGGGCAGTATTATAGTAGTTATATTCGTGTACATAGGGGCAGTATTATAGAAGTTATATTCTTGTACATAGGAGCAGTATTATAGTAGTTATATTCGTGTACATAGGGGCAGTATTATAGAAGTTATATTCTTGTACATAGGAGGCAGTATTATAGTAGCTATATTCGTGTACATAGGGGCAGTATTATAGAAGTTATATTCTTGTACATAGGAGCAGTATTATAGTAGTTATATTCTTGCACATAGCAGCAGTATTATAGTAGTTATATTCTTGTACATAGGAGCAGTATTATAGTAGTTATATTCTTGTACAGGAGGCAATATTATAGTAATGATATTTTTGTAAATATGGGGCAGTATTATAGTAGTTATATTCTTGTACATAGGGGCAGTATAATAATAGTTATATTCTTGCACATAGCAGCAGTATTATAGTAGTTATATTCTTGTACAGGGGGGCAATATTATAGTAATTATATTCTTGTAAATATGGGGCAGTATTATAGTACTTATGTTCTTGTACATGAGGCAGTATAATAGTAGTTATATTCTTGCACATAGCAGCAATATTATAGTAGTTATATTCTTGTACAGAGGGGCAATATTATAGCAATGATATTCTTGTAAATATGGGGCAGTATTATAGTAGTTATATTCTTGCACATAGGAAGCAGTATTATATTAACATAGAATGTGTCGGCAGATAATAACCATTTGGCCCATCTAGTCTGCCCAATAAATATTTGTTATATTCTTACACATAGAGGCAGTATTATAGTAGCTATAGTTTTGTACATAAGGGGCAGTATTATAGTAGTTATATCCTTGTACATAGAGGCAGTATTATATTAGTTATATTCTTGTACAGGGGGGCAATATTATAGTAATGATATTTTTGTAAATATGGGGCAGTATTATAGTAGTTATATTCTTGTACATAGAGACAATATTATAGTACTGATATTTTTGCACATAGAAGCAGTATTCTAGTAGTTACAGTTGAAACCAGAAGTTTACATACACTATATAAAAAGTCACATATGCATGTTTTTCTCAATATCTGACACGAAATCGGAATAAACATATAAACCTTTCCTGTGTTTGGTAAATTAGGATTATTATTATTTGCCAAATGCCAGAATAATGAGAGAATGTTTTAAGGCATTTTTAGTACTTTCTGCAATGTCAAAAGTTTACATACACTAAGATTACTATGCCTTTAAACAATTCTGGATTGATTGCCCATATGATGATGTCATGTGTTTGGAAGCTTCTGTTAGGTTTGTTGGCAACATCGGAGTTATTTAGAGACCCACCTGTGGATGTATTTAAATGCACACCTGAAATACACTGCTTCTTTGTGTGGCATCATGGGAAAGTCTAAAGAAATCAGCCAAGATATCAGGAATAGAATTGTGGACTTGCACAAGTCTGGCTTAACCTTGGATGCAATTTCAAGATACCTGAAGGTGCCTCGTTCATCTGTACAAACAATTATACGTACGTACTTTGTACAAACAAGATGGGAATGTCCAGCCCTCATACTGCTCAGGAAGGAGACAGGTTCTGTGTCCCAGAGATGAACGTGCTTTGGTCTGACATGTGTATATCAACCCAAGAACAAAAGCAAAAGACCTTGTGAAGATGATGGCGGAAGCTGGTAAGATTGTATCAATATCCACAGTGAAACGAGTACTGTATCAACATATGCTGATGACCATCGTTACGTTTGGAGGAAAAAGGTAGAAGCTTGGAAGCCTAAGAACACCATCCCAACTGTAAAACACGGGGGTGGCAGCATCATGTTGTGGGGTTGTTTTGCTGCAGGAGGGACTGGTGCACTTCACAAAATAAATGGCATAATGAGAAAAGAAAATTATATGGAAAACTGAAGCAACATTTCAAGACATCAGCCAGGAACTTAAAGCTTGGGTGGAAATCAGTCTTCCAAATGGTGGTGTCTCGTGAGGCTCCCACTCTGCTGCTCGCTTTGAAAGAACAGAGGCGTATCCAGCCTCGGGCGGTCGGCGTTGGGAGGAAAGGACCACAGCCTGACACAGCGCCCGCTACTGAAGGACGGAGATTCGCATTGCCCCCCCCCCTGGCCTGAATTATCACCCCCTCTCAGGCTGTGTGCGCTACAGGCGGTACCTGGCTTTGACTCTCGCTAGGATTCAGGCACTGATCGCCCAGTTGGTGTTTATGGGTCGGTAAGAAGGGAGGGTGCGGAGAGTGGAGCCTGAATATAAGAGAAGAACAGCGGAGACATTTGGAGTGAATAGTGGGGAAGGGAAGTTTGAGGCACTGATTTGAAGAGGGGAAAGAGCCATTTTCATTTGGTCTGCACTTTTAATTCTAAGGGCCTGCCCTTTTTTTTTTTTTACCTGTTTAATTACACGCCTTAGGGGTGGTGCACATTGAGAGTTAAATCCTGAAAAAAAACTTGGATATTAATCTCTCTGGTGAACTGTCCTCTCCAAAATGTCGCTCAAGGAGCAGGGCTGAGGGGGGGACCATCCAAGATCGATAAATATTTAAAATCTCCAGTAACTAAAAGAAGAATGGCCTCCAAGAATATGCAGGGAGATAGCACCAAAGAAAATACTTATGATCAGCCTGCTAAAGGTGAAGCCCTGGAATTGGGTCAGTCGGGGACATCTATCTCTACTAATTTGTCTGATACAAATACCCAAGACACACATACAGTATATTGGGTGAAATCCTTGCACATGTTAAAAGATCTAATGAGGCCCTAGAGAATCTAACAACACAAATGGGCTCAGTCAAAACTGACATATGACTTATTAGGCATGACCTAAATAAAGTGTGGTCTAAACATCAAGAACTAGACTGTTACTGCAGAATTGAGGTCAGAGGTTGACAACATGAAATGTGATATCTTGCTCCTAAAGGAGGAAAGAGGGGCCCTGAAAGCAAAACAAATAGATCTAGAGGATAGATCAAGACACTGTAATATTAGGATCGTAGGGCTTCCTGAGGGAATTGAATTTTTTTTGCAAACTTGGTTGGGGTGGAACGCGCGCATTGACTGCAAGTCAGAAAAAAAAAAAAGTGCACCGGTCCTATCCGCCTGTATTGGGAGAAATCAGATTTGTGTTATAATGGCAGCAAGATTTCTATCTATCCGGATTATTCAAAGGACACACAGGAAAAAAGACGCAGCTTTGTAGCCGGCAAGAAAAGATTGGCACCGGCCAATATTAGATATTCTCTCAATTTCCTCTCTAGACTGCGGGTTGTCTTCAAGTACATTATACATATTTTTGACACACCGGAGAAAGTTGCAGAATGGATGGATAGAAAGGGACTTAGATAGTCCTATGGACTTATGATCCCCTCAGACCTTTTTTGTTCAGGATGATGCGTGGTGGGGATGGATGGGGGGGGGCATAGTTCTGGAATAGAGTTTGCAGGTTAATGTTAGCCTGGGGACAAGTGGTAGGATTCAGGGTGAGGATGGGGGGAAGGGAGTGGGAGGATTTAGTTGGCACTGGTTGAGAGAGGGGGGTGCTTTTTTTTTTTTACCTTTTCTTTGACCCAGTTGATACTGGCATGGAATGTACGGGGTAGGGGGATAAAGTAAAGAGATGCGCCATTTTTAACCTGATTCATAAACATCTCCCGGGTATAGTTGGTGTAATGGAAACTCCCTTGATTAAGGATACCATTTCTTGTATCAAAAATAACTGGATGAGCTCTTGTTATCATTCAGTCTATACTAGTTATTCAAGGGGTGTCTCTGTATAGATACATAGAAGGGTTGATTTTAAGTACATTTCCACACTTTGTGATGGGGAAGGAAGATATATTTTTCCTTATGGGATATTAAATGGCACAAAATGCATCCTTGCATTCGTCTACATTCCTCCGCCATACTGGGACAATTAGTAGTATTTATGGAACAGAGGGAAAGCTGTGCAACTATTATTATTGGTGACTTTAATTGTGTGATGAATATAGAACTGGATAGATTCAGCAGTACTGGGGGGGGGGGGGGGGTAAAGGATCACTGTAGTTACACTTTTCCATTAGTAAAATGGGTTTTGTTGATATCTGAAGATATAGAAATGGCTGTATGAAGGCTTTTTCCTGCTGTAGCAGAACAGGGGGCTCCCGCATTGACATGGTGCTAATCAACCATAGATATGCAGGAAGTGTGGTTAAAATGAGATATGAGCCAAGGTCGATCTCCGACCATTCTCCCTTGTTGTTGGAGATCGATCTTGGCTGGAGTAGAAGGGGTGGAGCTTGTCGGAGGATAAACCCACACTGGCTGAGTCTTATTGTAGAGGAGATAGCTGATATTTGGAAAATCAATAGGGGCTCTACGAAAATGTATTATGTTTGGGATGCAATGAAAGCCTTTATCAGGGGAATCCTAATGAGAAAGATAACATCCATGAGGAGGGATTTTGCGTTAAAAGAAAAGGAGCTTAAAGAAGAGGTTAATAGGAGGGAGCAAGTATATAATGAAATTCAGACACATGTTACGAGACAGGATATGATAAATGTACAACAAATGTATGGTGATTTTACGTATGAAAAAGCACAACAAAAGATCTTCTTCTCTGGTTATGCAATGTCCCACTCAGTGATGGTAGTGGGCACTTTAAACTTTGTATGTGTATTTAATGTATTTCTGTATATCCCTGTATTTCCTATTAACAGGCTGTTAGAGTGTCATTGCATCCATCCGCCCACACACATAGATAGATAGCCTGGGGTTTGCTAATAAAGGTGGTTGATAGGAGATCAGTGTAGTTAGGTGTGGAGAGGAACAGTACAAACCTAGTCCACCATGTAGCTGCCGTAATAGCCCCTTGGTTCTGGCCAGGTCAAGGGAGCACCAAGAATAAGAACAGTATTACAGCAGCACAGCACGGACCAATGACTATGGTTTAGAGAAAGTCTAGTGGAGATTAGGGCCAATTTATCTAATGGTTATATGTATCAGGAAAAACAAGCTTATTAATAACACCTTTATTAATTATATTCAGGGGTAACCGAGCAAATGATGCCCTAGTGATAACACATATCTAAAGGAAGATCCTTTAGGGACTCCCACCACAAAAGAAACTAAAAGGATTACAAAGATATTCACAGGGAAAAAGTAGATATTAACCCTTTATGACCAAGGGTCATTGATGCCCCAGTGTCCAGGTCAAAATTTACAAATCTGACATGCGTCACTTTTTGTAGTAATAGCTTTGGAACACTATTTTTTAATCCAAGCCATTCTGAGAATGTTTTCTCGTGACATATTGTACTTCATGATAGTCATAAATTTGAGTCAACATATTTCACCTTTATTTATAAAAAAAATCACAAATTTATAAAAAAAATATGAAAAATTCACAATTTTCAAAATTTTAATTTCTATGCTTCTAAAACAGAAAGTCATACCTAATAAAATATTTATTACTTAACATTTCCCATATGTCTACTTTATGTTGGCATCATTTTGGAAATGTCATTTTATTTTTTTATTTTTTTAGGACGTTAGAAGGCTTAGAAGTTTAGAAGCAATTCTTAAAATTTTAAAGAAAATTTCCAAAACCCACTTTTTAAGGACCAGTTCAGGTCTGAAGTCACTTTTTGGGGCTTACATAGTGGAAACCCCCCATAAATGACCACATTGTAGAAACTACACCACTCAAGTTACTCAAAACTGATTTTACAAACTTTGTTAACACTTTAGGTGTTCCACAAGAATTAAAGGAAAATGGAGATGAAATTTCAAAATTTAACTTTTTTGGCAGATTTTCCATTTTATTCAATTTTTTTCTTTAACACATTGAGGGTTAACAGCCAAACAAAACTCAATATTTATTACCCTGATTCCGCGGTTTACAGATACACCCCACATGTGGTCGTTAACTGATGTAAGGGCGCACGGCACGGCGCAGAAGGAAAGGAATGCCGTATGGTTTTTGGAAGGCAGATTTTGCTAAACTGGTTTTAGATGTCATCTCCCATTTAAAGCCCCCCTGATGCACCCTTATAGTAGAAACTCCCAAAAAGTGACCCTATTTTGGAAACTAGGGGATAAGGTGCCAGTTTTATTGGTACTATTTTGGGGTACATACAGTACAGACCAAAAGTTTGGACACACCTTCTCATTTAAAGAGTTTTCTTTATTTTCATGACTATGAAAATTGTAGATTCACGCTGAAGGCATCAAAGCTATGAATTAACACGTGGAATTATATACATAACAAAAAAGTGTGAAACAACTGAAAATATGTCATATTCTAGGTTCTTCAAAGTAGCCACCTTTTGCTTTGATTACTGCTTTGCACACTCTTGGCATTCTCTTGATGAGCTTCAAGAGGTAGTCACCTGAAATGGTTTTCACTTCACAGGTGTGCCCTGTCAGGTTTAATAAGTGGGATTTCTTGCCTTATAAATGGGGTTGGGACCATCAGTTGCATTGTGGAGAAGTCAGGTGGATACACAGCTGATAGTCCTACTGAATAGACTGTTAGAATTTGTATTATGGCAAGAAAAAAGCAGCTAAGTAAAGAAAAACGAGTGGCCATCAGTACTTTAAGAAATGAAGGTCAGTCAGTCCGAAAAATTGGGAAAACTTTGAAAGTGTCCCCAAGTGCAGTCACAAAAACCATCAAGCGCTACAAAGAAACTGGCTCACATGCGGACCGCCCCAGGAAAGGAAGACCAAGAGTCACCTCTGCTGCGGAGGATAAGTTCATCCGAGTCACCAGCCTCAGAAATCGCAGGTTAACAGCAGCTCAGATTAGAGACCAGGTCAATGCCACACAGAGTTCTAGCAGTAGACACATCTCTAGAACAACTGTTAAGAGGAGACTGTGTGAATCAGGCCTTCGTGGTAGAATATCTGCTAGGAAACCACTGCTAAGGACAGGCAACAAGCAGAAGAGACTTGTTTGGGCTAAAGAACACAAGGAATGGACATTAGACCAGTGGAAATCTGTGCTTTGGTCTGGTGAGTCCAAATTTGAGATCTTTGGTTCCAACCATCGTGTCTTTGTGCGACGCAGAAAAGGTGAACGGATGGACTCTACATGTCTGGCTCCCTCCGTGAAGCATGGAGGAGGAGGTGTGATGGTGTGGGGGTGCTTTGCTGGTGACACTGTTGGGGATTTATTCAAAATTGAAGGCATACTGAACCAGCATGGCTACCACAGCATCTTGCAGCGGCATGCTATTCCATCCGGTTTGCGTTTAGTTGGATCATCATTTATTTTTCAACAGGACAATGACTCCAAACACACCTCCAGGCTGTGTAAGGGCTATTTGACCATGAAGGAGAGTGATGGGGTGCTGCGCCAGATGACCTGGCCTCCACAGTCACCGGACCTGAACCCAATCGAGATGGTTTGGGGTGAGCTGGACCGCAAAGTGAAGGCAAAAGGGCCAACAAGTGCTAAGCATCTCTGGGAACTCCTTCAAGACTGTTGGAAGACCCTTTCAGGTGACTACCTCTTGAAGCTCATCAAGAGAATGCCAAGAGTGTGCAGAGCAGTAATCAAAGCAAAAGGTGGCTACTTTGAAGAACCTAGAATATGACATATTTTTTGTTGTTTCACACTATTTTTGTTATGTATATAATTCCACATGTGTTAATTCATCATTTTGATGCCTTCAGTGTGAATCTACAATTTTCATAGTCATGAAAATAAAGAAAACTCTTTGAATGAGAAGGTGTGTCCAAACTTTTGGTCTGTACTGTATGATTTTTAATTGCTCTATATTAAGTTTTTTGTGAGGCAAGGTAACTGAAAAATGGCTGTTTTAGCACAGTTTTTTTATTTTTTTTTACAAGATTCATCTGACAGGGTAGATCATGTGCTATTGTTATAGAGCAGGTTGTTACGAACGCAACGATATCAAATATGTCTACTTTCTTTGTTTGTTTGTTTCAGTTTTACATAATAATTAATTTTTCATAAATGCTTTATGTTTTTGTGTGTCCATTTTCTGAACGCCATGTTTTTTTATTTTTCTGCCGATCGTCTGATGCAGGGGCTCTTTTTTTGCAGAAAGAGTTGAGGTTTTTATTGGTACCATTTTTGGGTACATAGGATTTTTTGATCATTCATTATTACACTTTATGGGGCAAGGTGACCAAAAAATTGGCTGTTTTGGAACAGTTTTTATTTATTTATTTTTACAGCGTTTATCTGAGGGGTTAGTTCATGTGACAGTTTTATAGAGCAGATCATTACGGACGTGTCAATACCTAATATGTATACTTTTTCTTATTTATTTAAGTTTTACACAATAATAGCATTTCTGAAACCCAAAAAATTATGTTTTAGTGTCTCCATAGTCTGAGAGCCATAGCTTTTTTATTGTTTGGGCGATTGTCTTAAATAGGGTATCATTTTTTGCGGGATGAGGTGACGGTTTGATTAGTACTATTTTGGGGGTCATAAGCCTTTTTTTATCACTTGCTGTTGCACTTTTTGTGATGTAAGGTGACAAAAATGGCATTTTTTACACAGTTTTTTTTTTTGGGGTGTTTATAGGAAAGGGTCTATCATGTGATATATTTATAGAGACGGACGTTACGGAGGCGGTGATACCTAATATGTGTATTTTATTTATTTTTATAGGAAAAGGCAATTAATTTTTTTAATTTTACATTTTTATTTATTTATTTATTTTTACTTTTATTAATTTTTTTCATATTTATTTTTTATCAAGTCCCTCTTGGATCTTGAAAATCCAGTGGGGCTGATGGCTGTACTATACTTTGCAATGCTCTTGCATTGAAAAGTATAATACAATTAGATGCCCTGTAGGTGGCAACAGCCCCGATGGTGGAGAGAGGGAGCCCCCTCCTTCTATTAACCCCATGGATGTCAGAGCTGTCACTCTGCTGATGGCGGCGGCTCAGGAATGGAGCCGCTGCCATCACACACAGCAGGGGGAACAAACCGTATCGGGGGCAGCGCTGGAAGGGGAGGGGGGGCTGTCACTGAATGTATGGGGCAGGGAGGGGGCAGGCGCATCAGGACACTGGGCAGGCTGATTCAATGTGCAGACAGCTTCAGGTGCAGGCGGACACAAGGAGGGGCACAGATCGGGGGGCACAGATTGGGGGGGGGGGCACGGGGACACCATGTGATTTCAGGCTCTGATCTGCAGAGCGCAGATCAGAGCCTGAAACCGGCATTTTTTCACTGCCGTGATCCGATTGGTTAGTCTGCACAGACTAACCAATCCGATCGATTGCAAGGGGCCACTCTGATTGGTCCCTTGCCGGCATTACTGAACTGTATGCTGTCTGTGACAGCAGCAGGGCAGGGGCAGAAACTTTAATCCAAGCGCTTTGCAGCGATTGGATTAAAGAGCTGCCAGAACGTTTTTATACGTGGTAGCTGCACGGGGTATGTGCAGCTATCACGTATATATACGGATTGCGGTCATAGAGGGGTTAATAAAGGTATCAAAAGAGACTGGGTCAGGGGGAAGGGGACTGTCCCTATTAAACCCTGGAAAAATCCTTTGCCCAGGGATACCCCCTGATGGTGGAAGTGCCCTGTCCCCGTACCCAAGTCTAAACTGAACCCTGTTATGGCCCTACATCAATTACATTGATAATGTGTATAAATTGTATCCTACAAGGTACAAAAGATAGCCCTTAAAACATACAGATAACTAAAGAAAAGAAAATAAATAAAGACCCCTCATCCAGTTTCACCCTCATCCAGCTGTTCATCAGGGGGTGATAGATCAAAAATAATCGTAGGGGGGAAAAAAAAAATTAAATCATAAATATAGTGGATACTTAGCTCCCATAGATAGCTTGTAGGGACAAGATGCAAATTAGGATAACCATACTAGTAGATAAAGAACCTGTAAGTTAAACAGCAATGTCATCAGATATATAGTCAGTATGAAGATAGATACTGTCAGCATGTAAAGTACTTACTGGTAGAGGGACCCACAGCACAACGCACGCAGATGTAAAGGGAGCTGATGCGGCTAGTGTGAGGACGCCAGCGCTCATTATTTAAGCGCTGGCGCCACATGAAACTTCCGGACGCCAAACAGCATAAATGGAGCGCATAGCTGAAGCACAGCACGTGACTTCAGATATTTGGAACTCACGTGTGAAACGCAAAGGTCCAAATTGAAAGAGGAGAAGCGTGAGGTCGAGTGGGAGGTACATAAGAGTATATAGAACCAATAGATGATAAATATCCACTGCAAAATAACTTATAAAAGACCTTGTATTTACTAGAGAGAAAGTGATAATAATATAATGAAAAATTAAGGTCTCCAAAACCTTAGCTACAATTTCTTAAAGGGTGAGAGACCAACCATTGATATGGAAAGAAAAACAGCCAGAAGGGGGACCCCACAAGATAATAAAGGAACCCATAATCGCTGTGGGAAGGATGAGGGGACATTTTTTTTATATACAGTTGCAAGAAAAAGTATGTGAATCCTTTGGAATGATATGGATTTCTGCACAAATTGGTCATAAAATGTGATCTGATCTTCATCTAAGTCACAACAATATACAATCACAGTCTGCTTAAACTAATAACACACAAATAATTAAATGTTACCATGTTTTTATTGAACACACCATGTAAACATTCACAGTGCAGCTGGCATATGCTAACATCCCTGTTAGTGAATCTACGATACATAAAACACTAAACAAGAATGGATTTCATGGGAGGATACCACAGAGGAAGCCACTGCTGTCCAAAAAAACATTGCTGCACGTTTACAGTTTTCACAAGAGCACCTGGATGTTCCACAGCAGTACTGGCAAAATATTCTGTGGACAGATGAAACTAAAGTTAGAGTTGTTTGGAAGAAACACACAACACAATGTGTGGAGAAAAAGAGGCACAGCACACCAACATCAAAACCTCATCCCAACTGTGAAGTATGGTGGTGGGGGCATCATGGTTTGGGGCTGGGGCCTGGAAGGATTGCTATCATCGAAGGAAAAATGTATTCCCAAGTTTATCAAGACATTTTGCTGGAGAACTTAAGGCCATCTGTCCACCAGCTGAAGCTCAACAGAAGATGGGTGTTGCAACAGGACAACGACCCAAAGCATAGAAGTAAATCAACAACAGAATGGCTTAAACAATAGAAAATACGCCTTCTGGAGTGGCCCTGTCAGAGACTTGACCTCAACCCGATTGAGATGCTGAGGCATGACCTCAAGAAAGCGATTCACACCAGACAGCCCAAGAATATTGCTGAACTGAAGCAGTTCTGTAAAGAGGAATGGTTAAGAATTACTCCTGACCGTTGTGCACGTCTGATCTGCAACTACAGGAAACGTTTGGTTGAAGTTATTGCTGCCAAAGGAGGTTCAACCAGTTATTAAATCCAAGGGTTCACATACTTTTTCCACCTGCACTGTGAATGTTTACATGGTGTGTTCAATGAAAACATGGTAACATTTAATACTTTGTGTGTTATTAGTTTAAGCAGACTGTGATTGTCTATTGTTGTGACTTGGATGAAGATCAGATCACATTTTATGACCAATTTGTGCAGAAATCCATATTATTCCAAAGGGTTCACATACTTTTTCTTGCAACTGTATGTCACCAAAAAGCGTAGGTGCTTCTCGCACTAACATGGTCCAGATGGGGAGACCTAAAATAACAGAGGTTGAGGCTATAATTGACAAGAAACACAAATCAAATAAAACAGGTAAAAGTCAGTCTTTTATTAAGACCGCCAGGCGACTGGGAGTGGAAACGGTAAATCCATTCAGTCTCCCTTTTGGAGAATCCTCCGGTCCCAGTCACACTTTCTGGGGGACATTGGGACAGCTTCAAGTGCTGAGAAACTAATGTAATTGAGGTCACCCTTATGATGTTGATTCACATGATTGGCAATGGAGGTATCATTTTGTTTAGTTATGTCATTGATGTGTTCACACACTCTCCGTCTAAATTCCCTGTAGGTTTTTCCGATATAATCCTTGGGGCAAGTACATTGACAAATATAAATGACTCCCCTGGTTTTACAATTGATGAAATCTCTAGTTGAATAAGTATGACTAGTCACCGAACAAGTTACAAATTTTGCATATGTATTTGCAGGCCTTGCAAGTACCGCATCTAAACATCCCCATTGGTTTTCTGTCAAGCCAAGTGCCCTCTCTCTTCACACCAGTATAGTGACTATGTACAAGTTGGTCTTTAAGATTCCTACCTTTACGGTATGTAATCTGTGGAAAGGAAGAGATGGCTCTCGAGAGGTCAGCATCCATGGTTAGGATGGGCCAATAGGTTTTAAGGATGGCTATGATTTCCCTATCAGCTACTTCAAAAGTAAAAATCAAACGGATCAAATTCTCATCTTTTTTTATACCTTGTTTTGGGCACCAACAAATCACTCCTGTTACTTTTTTCTGCTGCTTGAAAGGCTTCCCTTAAGATGGATCGAGTGTAACCTCTCTGGAGGAGTCTATTTTGTAGCTTTTTTTTTATTCTCATTGTTAGAGCAGTTCCTGTGCATACGCAGGTATTGCCCCTTTGGAATACCTCTTTTTACTGTAAAGGGATGATAACTACTCCAATGGAGAATGCTATTAGTGGCGGTGGGTTTGCGAAATACGGTGGTAGTGAGGTTGTCAGCAGGGTGATACATTCAGTCTGTATTTCACAGGTAAAGCTCAAACCCACATCATTGTCATTGAGAGTAGCGATGAAACTGCCAAACACATCCCTGCTGCCGTTCCAGATTAGAAAAATATCATCGCTATAACGGGTCCAAAAGAGGATCTTATTGCTCCACCAGACATTATGGTCCGGGAAGACATACTTATCTTCCCACCAGCCCAGGAGGAGATTAGCATACGTGGGGGCGCAGGGGATCCCCATAGCTGTCCCTCTGAGCTGGTGGTAAAAGGATCTATTAAATAGGAAGTCCGAAAGTTTTATGTGGCGCCAGCGCTTAAATACTGAGCGCTGGCGTCCTCACACTAGCCGCATCAGCTCCCTTTACATCTGCGTGCGTTGTGCTGTGGGTTCTTCTACCAGTAAGTACTTTACATGCTGACAGTATCTATCTTTATACTGACTATATATCTGGTGACATTGCTATTTAACTTAAAGGTTCTTTATCCACTTGGATGGTTATCCTACTTTGCATCTCGTTCCCACAAGCCATCTATGGGAGCTAAATATCCACTATATTTAAGATTTAAAAAATTTTTATTTTTTTTTCCCTACGATTATTTTTGATCTATCACCCCCTGATGAAACGCCGGATGTGGGTGAAACATGTCGGGGTCTTTATTTATTTTCTTTAGTTATCTGTATGCTTTAAGGGCTATCTTTTGTACCTTATAGGATACGATTTGTACACATTATCAATGTACATTGATGTAGGGCCATAACAGGGTTAAGTTTAGACTTAGGTACTGGGACAGGGTACTTCCACCATCAGGGGGTATCCCTGGGCAAAGATTTTTCAGGGTTTAATAGGAACAGTTCCCTTCCCCCTGACCCAGTCTTCTTTGATACCTTTATTAATATCTACTTTTTCCCTGTGAATATCTTTGTAATCCTTTTAGTTTCTTTTGTGGTGGGAGTCCCTAAAGGATCTTCCTTTAGATATGTGTTATCACTAGGGCATCATTTGCTTGGTTACCCCTGAATATAATTAATAAAGGTTGTAACGGATCTCCTGGCGCCCCGACAGGGTACCTCCGTCAATGGATTCTCCCAGTGCTTCCCGAGGACTCCAAGCACTCCGCTCTACACCAAAACCACCACAGGAGCCAGGAACAGCTCTTACAAGAGCTAGTAGTTATAGCCAGGAGAGTATAGCAAATCTTCAGCGTATAGCAATCTCCACACACATGAGACGAGGCTCTATGTTAAATGTAAAACAGCAACTCTTTAATGGGTTATTTTTCAGCCTTTTATGCAGGTCTCCTAGCAAGAGACACTCCCCCTGGGGCCCTTGTAGAAGACTATGACAGTTTATATTTTAGCCAATCACATGCATTTACAGTATTGACACCTTCCCAGCAATTGTACACAAAACCCCCTTCCCTCTGTCTGTAACGCAATCAACAAAATACAATGAGCATTGTCTTTGACGCAATTAACTAACACAATGGCATTGTCTGAGACGCAATTAACAAAATACAATTACCAATAACACAAAGGCTACAACCCACATAGAATCCTGCCCTCTGCCTGTGATATAATCATGGTACACCATGGTTAACATAATCATCACAGGCAGGAGAATACACAATGTCCTCTGTCCTGGAGACAACCGAGTTGTAATTCAATTATCTCTCAGGACAGAGGGCAATCGCCAATACACACAGAGAGACAATGGAACAGACCTCACTACTCAACGTATACAATGTCCCACCCTTTACAATACACATAGACATTTAACATCCCAACATAGCAGGAATTAGTTGTAAAAGTCTCTTGGGCCTGGCTGTACTCATGGCTTTTCTGTCCAAAACAGTTCCACGGATTTAAGCTGTGCGGCCGGTCTGTCTTCTCCTTCAAAGTTAGTATGGGCCATAATCCTGGGGCAAGAGGCTGGCAACCAGGCCCCTCCAAAACGGCGAGGTTGGTTTCGCCACAAAGGTATTTTTAATAAGCACGTTTTTCCTGATACATATAACTTAATTATTTACGTGTCTACTATCTGTAATATCAGATCATTAATTCATTAATTCATTTTAATTTAGCTAATGGACTTCACAAGAAACAGTGACCAGTAGGAACCTAAAAGTACCTGGACACAGCCGGATGATTAGTGCGCAGAATTAGCCTTCACCACATGCCTCTATGGACATAGTGGACTGTAATTCTTCAGTGAGCATCCTTTCCAAAGAATGGAGCAGAACACTGATGCCTGCCATTATGGAGCCACCCTGTGGATTGCTACTGAACCAGTATGAAATTATATCCAGTACCTGAGTGCTAGAATGTTGACAAAGCATAGATAAATATAGAGAGAAGGAAACTCCTCAAAGTACAATTACCAAGCCTGTTACAAGGAATACAGCTGAACAAGGATTTGTGTTATTGCTTTACCATATCTGAATGAACTGTACTGACTGCCTGAAGACAAAGAAATGACCAAGAAAAGTTCAACTGTTTTAATACAACTGACTCCTCATCTTTTCCTCCACCAACCTTTGGACCTAACGATGCTGGCGTCACAAACAACTGGGCTCCCAGCCTCCAAAGTACCCTAAACACCTATACCATGAAGGGCATCTCGACTACCATCTGGTGATCCCTGTATTAGAGAGTGCCCCAGAGGATTTAGTGCTGTCTTCCTCATCACTGCACGCTGGCCCAGGGGGCTACAAAAATCGTGAGTACAACTACTACCCCGATCAGCCCATCATACGTTCACAGATTGCCCCTGTGTTCCGTTTGGCTGCAGTTATAATGTTTTCAGAGAGTCAGGAAAGCCTGGTAGACTATTATAGGCCATAGTTAAGAATCAGGGCAGTGCCCCCTCCATACTTGCAATTAGGTCTGTGCAGGGCAATATAGTTCATAGTCAGGAAGACATCAGGGATGTCTTTTATTGTTATTTTACAGGTATATATAGAACTGAAAGCAAGGCAACTGCAGAGGAGAGAAAAGAATATTTGAGCCACATCAAATTTCCTAGGATATCTAAGGAGCAGAGACTTGCTCTGAATGCACTGATCTCTGTGAGTGAGCTACAAAGGGCCCTGAAATCAATTCAAGGTAATAGCTCTCCAGGCTATTATGAGGTGTACAGGAGGTATCAGGATGTACTGTTACCCTGCCTGGAGGAGGTCATTTGCGACGCAATATGGGAGGGGGAATTTCCATGCTCTATGATGGAGGCTATTATTGTGCTAATTGGAAAAAAGGGGGAAAGACTTGTTGGAGGTGGGTGCATACAGACCAATATCTCTGCTCAATACAGACATTAACATTATTGCCAAGGTATTGTCTATCAGACTCAGGAAAGTTATAGAGTCGATTATACATCGTGATCAATGTGGATTCATTCCGGGGAAGAGTACTCATTATAACATAAGGCACCTCTTTTCCAGTATGCGGGTGACGGGGGGTGCCTCCGCTCCATCCTGTCTTTGGATGCCACTAAGGCGTTTGACAGGGTGGAGAGGGGTTTCCTTTGGACAACAATGAGGTATTTCGGAATTAGGGATTATTTTATTCATCTTACACGAATGTTATATACAAACCCGACCACTCGAATTAGTGTTAATGGCGTGTTAACTCCATCTGTTTCACTATCGAGAAATTTGCGACAGGGATGCCCCCTATCTCCTCTTTTGTTCAATCTTTTTTTTTAGAACCCCTGGCCTTAAAGATCAGGCAAAATGATTTAATACGCGACACCCCGAAGTCTTTACCGAATATTATTCATAGTGTGGAGGAGTTTGGGGGTATGTCAGGGTTGGAGATTAATTGGAACAAGACCATCTTGCTGCCCCTGGATGAAAAGGCACTGGACAATACAGGGGGATTGAGGATACTGGGGCCACAGGAATCTTTTGAGTATCTGGGGATAAGAGTGCCTTCCTTTATAGATGGTTTTGTCCCACTTAATATCAACCTGTTAACTAAAAAAATAAAAGACAAGATTGCAATTTGGTCTAAATTGCCTTTATTAATGGCAGATGGAATTTCACTTATTAAAATGATTATCCTTCCTCACTTTTTGTATCAATTCATGGCTGCTCCAGTCTGGATTGACAATAGTACATTTTCACTCATTGATAAGTTATTAAATGAGCTGATTTGGGGGAGAATGAAAATAAAATACCTACGTTATCCTGTTCATTTAGGAGGTCTGGGTGTACCTTTCTTTAGAGGTTACTAACTAGCAGCTCAGCTACAAAAGATAAGAGAATGGCAGATTCACCCTGTGCTAAAAGAATTGGTTCGCACATCTGGATTTAAAAATATATTCGAGTTGTTGGAATCCGGACAGTTGAAGCAAAGGTGGGGACCACCTGGATTTAACTAAGCAAATAGGTATGAGCTCCTATTAGATAATTACTGCAATGGCGATTATCTTTCAGCTAGCAATAAATTATTTAACCCCAACTGGTGCAATGAGTTGCTTCTCATTTCTTAAACAACCATGTCGAAAGACACATCTCGTGGTCGTGGAAAAGATGTTAGTCTGTTTGAGAAGGGTGAAATCATTGGCATGCATCAAGCAGAGAAAACATCTAAGGAGATTGCAGAAACTACTAAAATTGGTTTAAGAACTGTCCAACGCATTATGAAAAACTGGAAGGATAGTGGGGACCCATCGTATTCGAGGAAGAAATGTGGCGGGAAAAAAATCCTGAATGATTGTGATCGGCGATCACTTAAACATTTGGTGACATCAAATCGAAAAAAAACAACAGTAGAACTCAAGGCTATGTTTAATAGTGAAAGTAAGAGCATTTCCACACGCACAATGCAAAGGGAACTCAAGGGATTGGGACTGAACAGCTGTGTAGCCGTAAGAAAACCACTAATCGGTGAGGCAGAAAAAAAGGCTTCAATTTGCTAGGGAGCATAAAGATTGGACTCTGGAGCAATGGAAGAAGGTCATGTGGTCTGATGAGTCAAGATTTACCCTGTTCCAGAGTGATCGGCGCATCATGGTAAGAAGAGAGGCAGATGAAGTGATGCACCCATCATGCCTAGTGCCTCTGTACAAGCCTGTGGGGGCAGTGCTATGATCTGGGGTTGCTGCAGTTGGTCAGGTCTAGGTTCAGCAACAGTATGTGCCCAAGAATGAGGTCAGCTGACTACCTGATCATACTGAATGACCAGGTTATTCCATCAATGGATTTTTTCTTCCCTGGTGGCACAGGCATATTCCAAGATGACAATGCCAGGATTCATCGGGCTCAAATTGTGAAAGAATGGTTCAGAGAGCATGAGACATCATTTTCACACATGGATTGGCCACCTCAGTGTCCAAACCTTAACCCCATTGAGAATCTTTGGGATGTCCTGGAGAAGGCTTTGCGCAGCAGTCAGACTCTACCATCATCAATGCAAGATATTGGTGAAAAATGTATGTAACACTGGATGGAAATAAATCTTGTGACATTGCAGAAGCTTATCGAAACAATGCCACAGCAAATGCGTGCCGTAATCAAAGCTAATGGTGGTCCAACAAAATATTAGAGTGTGTGACCTTTTTTTTTTTTTTGGTGGCAGTGTACAGTCGTGGCCAAAAGTTTTGAGAATTACATAAATATTGGAAATTGGAAAAGTTGCTGCTTAGGTTTTTATAATAGAAATTTGCATATACTCCAGAATGTTATGAAGAGTGATCAGATGAATTGCATAGTCCTTCTTTGCCATGAAAATTAACTTAATCCCAAAAAAACTTTCCACTGCATTTCATTGCCGTCATTAAAGGACCTGCTGAGATCATTTCAGTAATCGTCTTGTTAACTCAGGTGAGAATGTTGACAAGCACAAGGCTGGAGATCATTATGTCAGGCTAATTGGGTTAAAATGGCAGACTTGACCTGTTAAAAGGAGGGTGATGCTTGAAATCATTGTTCTTCCATTGTTAACATCATTGCGTTGCATAAAAATGGCTTCACAGGCAAGGATATTGTGGCTACTAAGATTGCACCTCAATCAACAATTTATTGGATCATCAAGAACTTCAAGGAAAGAGGTTCAATTCTTGTTAAGAAGGCTTCAGGGCGTCCAAGAAAATCCAGCAAGCGCCAGGATCGTCTCCTAAAGAGGATTCAGCTGCGGGATCGGAGTGCCACCAGTGCAGAGCTTGCTCAGGAATGGCAGCAGGCAGGTGTGAGCGCATCTGCACGCACAGTGAGGCGAAGACTTTTGGAAGATGGCCTGGTGTCAAGAAGGGCAGCAAAGAAGCCACTTGAAATGCGTGTAATTATATTTCACTACATCACAGAAACAACTGAAACAAAGATCTAAAAGCAGTTTAGCAGCAAACTTTGTGAAAACTAATATTTGTGTCATTCTCAAAACTTTTGTCCACGACTGTAAACTTTTGACTTTGCAGAAAGTATTAAAAATGCCTTAAACCATTCTCTCTCTCATTCTGGCATTTGGCAAATAATAATAATTATGGTAAACCTAATTGACCAGAAACAGGAAAGGTTTATTCTGATTTCATGTCAAATATTGAGGAAAAACACGCATATGTGTCTATTTATATAGTGTATATAAACTTCTGGTTTCAACTGTATATTCTTGAACATAGGGGGCAGTATTATAGTTATATTCTTGCACACAGAAGCAGCATTATAGTAGTTATATTTTTGTACATAGGGTGGTACTAAAATAGTTATATTATTGCACATAGAACCAGTATTATAGTAGTTATATTCTTGTACATAGGGGGCAGTATTATAGTAGTTATATTCTTGTACATAGGGGGCAGTATTATAGTAGTTATATTCCTGTATATAGGGGTGGTATTAAAATAGTTATATTATTACACATAGAACCAGTATTATAGTAGTTAAATTCTTGTACATGGGGGCACCACATTCTCAGGGATTTAAATACTGGCACCTGATTGATTAATTGATTGATTGATTAGCTATTTACCCTTGCCAATCCCTGGGAATGTGTATACAGACAAACTTTTAAATTATTCTGATACATAAACAATATTAAAACCTTATAAACAATCCACATAATGCACACAGGATTGAGAATGACCATGTACTTTGTAGAGGTAGTGCAAAGCAGACAAGAGACAAAACCTACTAGTGCAGCAAAAAGCTTTGCCGCTTGTTCAGACCTGCAGAATGACATTGAAACTGACCAAGTAAAATATCCTATGAAAGTGGGGGAAATGCAAGGCAGGTGAGAAACAGAACCTAATAGTGCAGCATAAATTCTTGCCGCTTGGTTTTGCCGTATGTCCGTTTTTACTGTGAAGGTGTTGTAAAGCTCCAATAAAGACTCAAGAATTTTATTCTACTTTTCTGGCTGAGACGTCCGCTGTTTTTTTCTCTTGCCTTGGCCTGGTTCCACACCATCCTGTGTCGGATCTGCACTCAGTAGGAGCTGGCGTATTTTGTTTGCTGCAATATTATAGTAGTTATATTCTTGTACATAGAAGACATTATTATAGTAGTTATATTCTTGTACATAGGAGGCAGTATTATAGTAGTTATATTCTTGCATGTAGAGGCAGTATTATAGTAGTTAAATTCTTTTACATGGGGCAGTATTATAGTAGTTATATTCTTGTACATAGGGGCAGTATTGTAGTAGTTATATTCTTGTACATGGGGTAGTATTATAGTAGTTATATCTTTATCAATTGTCTTTTTATTGAGAAAGGTCAAGATCAAAAATACAAAGTTGACATTCCATACACATTAGTATAAAGATAGACATTGTGTAACAGCATATCCGAGGGAAGGCACATCCTTTTACAATTTTTAAAAGCCTGTGTTACAGATATTAACCTAACATAGAACCTCTTTTCGCACCTAAATATAGCGTAATCAAGGCACTTAGTAGGTGCATAGGGGTTACACCTATAGCAGTGTTGTAATACCACCCTTGGTTAGGATTTTATAAAGTGCAAGTACTACTTGTGTATGGTCTGTAAGGACCTCTGACATTTTGAGGCAACTGGCCTCACGAAAATAAAACCTGAAACCATAATAACGACAAACAATAGATCTCTAGTTATTCATGGAGATAAAGCATTCTGTGATAGTTAGTCAGATGTGCAATGCAATAAGATATGACCGGGTCAATATACCTTTATGAAATTGTTAACAGTGTTGACTCCCTAAATTGCAACCATGGCCTCCACATCTTAGCGTGCTTCTCATGAGTCCTGGACTCCCAGCTGGCTAACTCTTCCAGGCGTTGGATGAGGTCAACCTTGTGTATCCAGTGAGATATGGTAGGGGGTTCGGTACTGAGCCATCTCTGAGGAATTAGCAGCCGTGCTGCTTGAATTAGTTGAGTGGCAAGGCAGCCTCTAGATGGGGTAAGCGCCTTAGTAGGCAGCCACAAAAGGACCAACTCAGGTGTTAATGGTATATCAGTATGGAGAATCGATTTCATCGCAGTAGAGATACCATTCCAAAATGGTCTTATCCCTGCGCAAAACCATAAGATGTGTGAGAGGCTACCTTCTTCTGAGTTGCACCTCCAACATCGATCAGTAGGACATAACCCCTTTGAGAACATTTGTTTAGGCGTCATGTACCACTGGGTTAGGACCTTATAGGAGTGCTCTTGCACCTTGACGCACCTAGAGAAGCCATGAGAGTGTGCGTATATCCGAAGGATATCTGTTTCAGAGAAGGTTCTGTTCAACTCTGATTCCCACGTGTTCAGGAACTGAGGGCGCGCATTGGGTCCTGGTGTGTTCAGTGCTATATATAGTAATGAGATTAATCTCTTATGTGGTGACCTAGAGGAAACAATCTTCTCAAACCAAGTTTGCTCCAGATCATGAGCTTTTTTATCCACTAAGGCCTTCCCAACCGACCCAAAATCCGCTAAGTCTAGAAAATTGCGCGACTTCATGACAGTTTTGAGAGTGTGTTCTTCTGGTAGTTTGCCTAAGGCATTCTCCAGGAAATCCTTTGTTGTGAAGTCTCTCAGTGAACCCCATCCTGGGGGGATGTGTGTTGCTGTTGGCCTAACCGATAAAGGGATCAGGTCTGCAGGCATGACTGACGAAGGATCGCGTAGCAAACCATGATCTCTATTGAGCTGCTTGACTACTTGACCCGTGCCTCTGAGTAGTGTGTATGTATGTAGAGAAGCTGAGCCCAGGCCCCACAGTGCTGCCCTCTGTAACTGAGACAGCTGGAACAATTCCAGCTCATTGCCGACTGTTGAGCAGCTAGGTACATGGAGTTGCATCCATCTTCTGAGGTGTATGGCCCTATAATAGAGCTGAACATCCGGCAATGCGAAACCCCCTTGATTCTTCCGTAAAATCAGTCTGCCATGCGCTATCCTAGCGCCCTTTCCCCCCCACAGATAGGCAGAAAATAATCTGCGCATCTGTGTGAAGAATGAGGCAGGGAGGTGAACAGGTAACATCTGCATAACATACAGTACTTTAGGAAGTATAAAGGCTTTTATCAAGTTTTTCCTCCCCATCCAAGAGGTGAATGGGACACGTAAAGAACCAAGTTGACTCTGTATCTCTGATATCAGGGGTTTATAATTCAGCTGAAAAATATTCCCTAGATCCGCTGGGATTTTTATACCTAAGTAGGTAATATGGGAGGATTGCCAGATGAAAGGTGTCGTGGTTTTAAGGGAGAGAACGCTTCTCGAGGGAGCTGATATGTTCAGAACTTCTGATTTAGAGTAATTTACCTTGTAGTTAGAGATCTTACCATAAAGCTCAAACAGAGAGAGAAGATGCGGGAAGGCCTCGACCGGGTTGGAAATTAGCACTAAGAGGTCGTCAGCATAGGCGACATTGGTGTATTCAATCATGTCATTCTTGGCTCTAACCCCTCTGATATTAGGGTGAATCCTAATGGCTTGGAGAAGAGTCTCCATTACCAAAATGTAGAGAGCTGGTGATGAGGGGCAGCCCTGGCGGGTGCCGTTATGAATGGGGAACGAGGGCGACAGAGTACCATTGACTCTAATCTTGGCGCTCGGATTAGTGTATAGGGTCATAATCGCTCTCTGAAATGGTATTGGGATGCCAAAACTATGTAGCGCCTTCTGCATGAAGTTCCAATTCACCCGGTCAAAGGCCTTCTCCGCATCCACGCTCAAGCAGACCAGTGGAAGATCTTGTCTTTTTGCCCACTGAATGGCCGTAACTACTCTGCAGGAGTTATGGTTCCCCTCCCTTCCTGGCACGAACCCAGCTTGGTCAGGATGTATTAGCTTAGGGAGGAACGAGCTGAGGCGAGAGGCTAAGAGCTTCGCCCAAACCTTGATGTCAACATTTAGGAGAGAAATGGGCCTATAACTCCCGCAGAGTGTAGGGTCCTTCCCAGGCTTAGGTAGAATGGTTACTGTGGCTTCCAGGGATTGACTATGCAGCTGCCCCCCTGTAAGAAGAGCGTTGCACCAGTTTGTGAGATGTGGACATAAAATGTCCGCAAATTTTCTATAATAGCCCACTGGAAATCCATCTGGGCCAGGGCACTTTCTTAGGGGCATGGATTTCAGGGTCCTCATTACTTCTGAATCAGTGACCGGCACCATCAGTGAGTTCCCCTCCTCACTACTAAGTTGGGGTAATTTTAAGCGATGAAGAAAATCTGTTATCACCGAGTCTGCAGTCGGCTCTGGGTGTGAGGATCGGTTATCGAGCCCGTACAGTTCCTGGTAAAACTTTTGAAATTCTTTGGCTATATCTGCAGTCCTGTGTAATTGCGAACCGTCTGTGGACCGGATACTGGAGATATACATGGAGTCTTTCCTTTGTTTGATTAGTGAAGCCATAAGCTTCGTGCCTTTGTCTCCGTGAGAGAAAAAGCAAAACTGAGCATACTGATACGCCCTGGCATGGCAGGCGTTGAGATGATCCTTCAGTTTTGCTCTCAGGAGAAGAAGCTCCTGCTGTGTCTTCAAGGCTTTCGATCTCTTATGTATAGTCTCCAGATCAGCAATCTGCTTAAGAAGAGAGTGGAGCAGTTGTTGCCTCTCCTTCTTGACCCTAGTCCCTATGGATATCAATTCTCCTCTCATCACAGATTTGTGTGTTTCCCATACAGTCTCCTGTGAGACATCTGGCGTTAAATTCTCCCTAAAAAACCACGACAACCTCTGTGACAATAATTCAACTGTTTCTTTCCTATCTAGCAATGTCTCGTTCAGCCTCCACTGTTTGGTCTGGATGGGTAAGCTAGCAAATTGGACTACCACTCATACTGGGGCATGATCCGAAATTGTGATCGGATCTATAACCGCCTGTTCAATCATTTCCATGCAAGTGTCTGAGACTAAGAGATAGTCCAGTCTCTTGTAGACATTGTGAGCTGCAGAAAAAAAGGTGTAGTCTCTACCATTTGGGTGTACCAAGCGCCATGCGTCCGTCAATTTTGCCTCTACTATGCAGGCATTTATGTGGCCCAATGTCGCCTGCGTTTGTTGCGTGGAACCATCAGATGTGTCCACGAAGGGGTTCAGAGGCACATTTAGATCCCCTCCAACCAAGCACATCCCTTCAGCAAATATGGTGAATTTTTGTAAAGTCTGGGAGATCCAAAGCTTTTGTCCTCTATTAGGACTATACAGACTGGCCAAAGTTAACCGCTGCGTGCCAATGAATCCCTTCACGAACACAAACCTGCCCTCAGGATCCATCTGTGAATCTGTCATTCTGAAGGGAACTCTTTTGGCAATGGCTATACCCACCCCTCTCTTGGCTTTGTCAAATGTACTAAGGTACCAGTTATTGAAGTAGCTCTTTTGGAGGGTGGGGACACTGTTAGTTTTAAAATGTAGTTCCTGGAAGAAACAGATGTCAGTGTGGGATTTTCTCAGCAGTCTTATAACCTGGGATCTTTTTTGGGGAGTGTTAAAACCCCTAACATTGAAAGAGGTACACTTTAACCTAGACATCTTGTATATCTAAGAGCATCTGTATATAACAGCCTGAATAGCCATGACACTAGAGATTTTGTAGAACATAAAACATTAACATAGTGCACAATCTCTTCTAAACCTAGGACTGCGACTAAATAACATAAGAGAGGGTTAGCACGTCTGAGCGGACCCCAAACAAGCAGCATGCTCAGTGTGTATACCTCTCCACAGATGTGCTTGCACCAGGGTTGCACAGGTAGACCCCTGATGTGAGGCATGTAGGGGAAGAAACAGGACCTAGAACACAAGAATAGTCCTGAAGGTCCAGCTCGCCCTGACAAACCTGGTGCAGTACAAAGTGCTATCTGGTAAAACCCAGCACATACGACAAATTCGCTGAGGCGTTATCAGACTGCCCAAAACTAAGCCTGCTAGTCGTTATGTATAGACAGCATGCCACAAAACGTGTAAATTAACATGAATAACATAAATAACATAAGTCGACATTTTGCATGTAAACTAGCACATGAGCTTACGAGACGCAATATTAACTAACTGAGTGTTGCGGCATCACAACCGGAGACCCCGGTTTAATGATTAGTAACCTTTCAACCGAAGGTGCTCAAGTGTCCCGAAATCTGGAACCGGTCTTCTTCCTCGGCGCTGCAATGTTCCACCTCTGCACCCCCGGTAACTCTGGTAGCGGGACCCCGGTCTCCGCCGATGGCAGCCATGACGGGATGTCCATAGGGGAGGTCTGGAGTAGCTCCCACGCTGCTGCAAGATCCCCCGGTACCCTGATGGTGCATCTTCTGCCCCCTATGGCAAACGTGAGGCCAAAGGGAAATAGCCACTTGTAAGGGGTCTTAATGTGGCGCAGGTGATCAGTGAGGGGTCGGAGGGCCCTCCGCTTGTTCAGCGTTGTTGGCGCCAAATCCTGGAACAAGAGGATCCTGGATTCTTTGTAGGTGAGTTCCTTCTGTTCTCTTGCAGCTCTCAGGATCGCTGCTGTGTCTGTATATTTCAGGAGACCGCACACCACGTCTCTTGGGTTTTCATTTTCTTTCGGCTTTGGCCGGAGTGACCGGTGAATGCGCTCAATTTCTATGCTACCGGCACCTTCTTCTCCCACGAGGCTGTCAAAGATGGCGGCCGCCACTGCAGGCAACTCCTCGTGTGGAATCTGTTCAGAGAGGCCGCGCAGGCGAATGTTCTTCCGCCGGCTGCGGTTCTCCTGGTCTTCAATTAAAGAGAAGGCAGTGTCCAGGGAGACCATGCAGGCTGCGGCATTAGCACCTAAGGCATGTGCGTGTGATAAAATGGCCGCCTGGTTGCCTTCCAGCATCTCCACTCTGAAGCCGATCTGCTTTATATCCGACTTGATTTCTTGCAAGTCTTGCATCACAGGAGCTATGGCCATAGAGAGGGCCTGTTGGAGAAATTTCCGCGATATGGGAGCTGTACCCGGCTGCAAGGACACATCTTCTAGGTCAGGTTGCACCCCTGTGGCTCCATCCGAGTCCACAGACCAGTCATCCGGAGCGGACGGCGCCATCTTAGCCCCACCGCTGGTGCTGCTGGCCGGCTTCTTATTTAGGTACCTCTCCATTTCAGTAGCCCCTCGGTCAGCTCTTGGGGAGTCCGTCTTGTCTCTGGGGATAAATCGGCCGACTTTCCCCATACTTTGCTGGGTTTAAGTGCAAAATTAACCAGGTTGCAGGGTTACTGTGAGAGGAGCTCTCCTACATGCGACCGTCCAGGTTGGCAGTCAGACTCCGCCCCCATAGTAGTTATATCTTGTACATAGGATCAGTATTATAATAGTTATCTTATACATAGCAGGCAGTATTATAATAGTTATAATCTTGAATGTGGCAGGACAGAAGTATAAAAACTATATTCTCATACACAGTAAACATTATTTAGAAGTTATATTCTTGTACATATTATATATTATAGTGATTATATGTTTGTGCATAGGAGCAGTATTATAAGTTATATTCTTGCAGTATTATAGTAGTTATATTCTGGTACATAGGAGCAGTATTATAGTAGTTATCGTATATTCTTGTACATAGGAGGCAGTATTTTAGTAGTTATATTCTTGTATACAGGGAGCAATATTATAATAGTTGTATTCATGTACATAGGGACAGCATTCTAATAGTTATATTCTTGTACATAGTAGCAGTATTATAGTAATTGTATTCTTGGAAACAGTATTCACAGGCCAGTTGTATCACAGCCTTGTCTTCACATGGTGGAGCAGATAGCCCTTGGCTTCCTGCCCTACCAATTACACATCTTGATGGTTGTTTAAGCCTGCAACCTACAGGTGAAACTCGAAAAATTAGAATATTGTGCAAAAGTCCATTTATTTCAGTAATGCAAATTAAAAGGAAATGCATTATTGCAGCTTAAAATTCGAATTTTGTGAAAAGGTTCAATATTCTAGGCTCAAAGTGTCCCACTCTAGTCAGCTAATGAATCCATATCCCCTGAGCAAAGGGTACCTCAAAATTGTGACTTTGGGGTTTCATAAGCTGTAAGGGTACTTTCACACTTGCGTTTTTCTTTTCCGGCATAGAGTTCCGTCACAGGGGCTCTATACCGGAAAAGAACTGATCAGGCATATCCCCATGCATTCTGAATGGAGAGTAATCCGTTCAGGATGCATCAGGATGTCTTCAGTTCAGTCGTTTTGACTGATCAGGCAAAAGAGAAAACCGTAGCATGCTACGGTTTTATCTCCGGCGAAAAAAATGGAAGACTTGCCTGAATGCCGGATCCGGCATTTTTTTCCATAGGAATGTATTAGTGCCGGATCCAGCATTCAAAATACCGGAATGCCGGATCCGTCCTTCCGGTCTGTGCATGCGCAGACCTTTAAAAATGAAAAAAAAAAAAAAAACGGATCCGTTTTGCCTGATGACACCGGAAAAACGGATCCGGTATTGCAATGCATTTTTCTGACTGATCAGGCATTTTTCTGACTGATCAGGATCCTGATCAGTCAGAAAAATGCCTGATCAGTCAGAAAAAATGACATCCGTTTGCATACAGTTTGCCTGATCAGGCAGTCAGCTCAGGCAACGGAACTGCCTGCCGGAATCAAACAACGCAAGTGTGAAAGTACCCTAAGCCATAATCATCCAAATTATAACAAATAAAGGCTTGAGTCTATCTCATATGTTAGTTTCACCTTTTAAGTGTGCATTACTGAAAAAAATGAACTTTGCACAATATTCAAATTATTCGAGTTTCACCTGTATGCAGAACTGGATGCATTAGCAACTCGGTGAGGGTGGCAAAGGCATCACCGGGCTGCAGCCACTGAGGAAGTCCTATCTCTTTGTGGAAATAAGGTTAGTTTAGGTTTTACTTGAGAGGGGCATAAAAAAGGCACTATTACTGAGTGGGGGCATTATTACTGAAAGGTGCATAATAGTCGCACTATTACTGAGAGGGGAATGAAGTGGGTCCTTAGTACAACCACACCTAAACTCCTTACATAAATACAGCACCAGAACCAATACAGTGTGTGTGTGTGTGTATATATATATATATATATATATATATATATATATATACATATACACAGTACCAGCTCAAAAACAGCTCAATACAGATATCCTTTGCATATTCAGGTTAGCCCTTGACATATAAGTATGTGAAACTACAGGTCCCAACATGGCCTGAACCTGTGTAAAGGTATGCTGGGAGTGGTAGATTCACAAAAGAGAATGCTACCACCCATCATCATGCTGTATACCATTTAAGTGACTACAGCACTGATCAGACACAGTCAGTGGCAGAATAAACACATCGGCAACCTACAGTGCTGCCCATAATTATTCATACCCCTGGCAAATTTTGACTTAAAGTTACTTTAATTCAACCAGCAAGTAATTTTTTGACGGGAAATGACATAGGTGTCTCACAAAAGATAATAAGACGATGTACAAGAGGCATTATTGTGGAAAAAAAACATTTCTCAGCTTTTATTTACATTTGAGCAAAAAGTGTCCAGTCCAAAATTATTCATACCCTTCTCAATAATCAATAGAAAAGCCTTCATTGGCTATTACAGCAATCAAACACTTCCTATAATTGCAGACCAGCTTTTTGCATGTCTCCACAGGTATTTTTGCCCATTCATCTTTAGAAATTAGCTCCAAATCTTTCAGGTTGGAGGGTCTTCTTGCCATCACCCTGATCTTTAGCTCCCTCCACAGATTCTCAATTGGATTTAAGTCTGGACTCTGGCTGGGCCACTCCAGAACGTTAATGTTGTTGTCTGCTAACCATTTCTTCACCACTTTTGCTGTGTTTTGGGTCATTGTCATGCTGAAATGTCCACTGGTGCCCAAGGCCACGTTTCTCTGCAGACTGCCTGATGTTGTCGTTGAGAATCCTCATGTATTGATCTTTTTTCATGGTGCCATTTACTGTGATTAGGTTCCCAGGTCCATTGGCTGAAAAACACCCCCAAAGCATTAGTTTCCCACCACCATGTTTGACAGTGGGGATGGTGTTCTTTGGGTTGAAGGCTTCTCCTTTTTTATGCCAAATAAAGGAAACATCATTGTGACCAAACAATTCAATTTTTGTTTCATTTGACCATAACACAGAAGACCAGAAGTCTTCTTCTTTGTCCAGATGAGCTTTTGCAAAGGCCAAGCAAGCTTTTGTGTGCCTTATCTGGAGAAGTGGTGTCCTCCTTGGTCTGCATTGTGCCGTGTCTGTTGGATTGTCTGCCTTGAGACATTGCCACCAGCAGAACCTATATTCAGCAGGATGGCCTTGGTGGTGATCATCCTTGGATTCTTTTTCACCTCTCTAACTATCCTCCTGGTCAGCACAGGTGTCACTTTTGGCTTCCGACCACGTCCTCTCAGAGTGCGGAACATCTTGTATTTTTTGCTCAAATGTAAATAAAAGCTGAGAAATGTTGTTCTTTTCCACAATAATGCCTCTTGTACATCGTCTTATTATCTTTTGGGAGACACCTATGTCATTTCCCATCAAGAAATCACTTGCTGGTTGAATAAAAGTAACTTTAAGTCAAAATTTGCCAGGGGTATGAATAATTATGGGCAGCACTGTATATACTTACATAAAATCCGCTTAGTGCCACATACTGTACCCTCAATAAAAAAGCAGCATAGATTGGGCCCCTAAATACAGCCATGTCACATGCTATGCACCCTGAAAATAAAGCACCACACACACAGTGCTCTGAATGGTATGACCCCCTTATATAGTGCCACATTTGTTGTGCCCACTGTATATAGTGTCACTTTATATAATTCTAGGATCTATGCCCCCTTTATATAGTGCCTCTTCCTCTTTGGTGCCTCATGTTCTGTGCCTCCCTATAGTGTGCCTCATGCTATAACCACTTCTGCACAGGCCTGGATCTGTGGAACGTTACCATTGCCATTAGAAAAAAAGGCTCCAAATAGCGCAGCAACTGCTGGTTACCTGCCTAGCCATTTGGCACTTTTTTTGTGATGTAAGCGGCTCAAAAACTTTTCGCCACCTTCAACGTTCTGCAGATTCAAGTCCGTCCAGAAGAGGCCATACATGCAGAATGTTGCAGCTGCAGCATGTGCCTGCCCTTTCACAGTAGTAATGCCCGTTTAGTGCTCCCTCATAGTAAGAATGCAATGTTAGTGCCCTCACACAGTAGAATGACCCTTAAGGGACCAATCAGTGTAGAATGCCCCCTTTGTGTCCCTGAACAGTAGTTATGCCCTCTTTGTGCCCCACAAAGCAATTATTCCCCATAGTGCCCCCACAAACATTAATTATGCCCCATGCACTAGTTATGTCCCCATAGTGTCACCTCATAGTAGTTATGCCCTATTAGTGCCCCCATACAGTAGTTAAGCCCTTTAAGTGTCCCAAAGAGTAAAATGCCTCCTTAGTGTCCCTACACAGTAAAAGGCTCCCTTGGTACCCTCAAGTAGTGATGCCCTCTTGGTGCACCCATCTGATAGAGCTGTCCCCTCTGTGCCCCCAATTCAGTAGTTCTGCCCTCTTAGTTCCCCATCCAGTAGTTTTGCCCCCTTAGTATTCACATCCAGTAGTCCTGCCCCTTAATGCCCTCATCCAGTAGTGATGCCCCTTAGTGCCCCAGTCCAATAATGCTGCCCTCTTAGTGCCCCCATTTCAGTAGTTCTGCATCTTAGTGTCCCCATCCAGTTTTTCCCCCATAGTGCCCCCATCCAGTAGTGCTGCCCCCTTAGTGCCCCATCCAGTAATGCTGCCACTTAGTGCTCCCAATCCAGTAATGCTGCCCCTTAGTGCCCCATCCAGTAGTTTTGCCCCTTAGTTCCCCCATCTAATAGTCCTGCCCCTTTAGTGCCCCATCCAGTAGTTTTGCCCCCTTTAGTGCCCCATCCAGTAGTTTTTCCCCCTTTAGTGTCCCATCTAGTAGATTTGCCCCCTTTAGTGTCCCATCTAGTAGTTTTGCCCCCTTTAGTGCCCCATCCAGTAGTTTTGCCCCCTTTAGTGCCCCATCCAGTAGTTTTGCCCCCTTTAGTGTCCCATCTAGTAGATTTTCCCCTTTAGTGCCCCATCCAGTAATTCTGCATCTTTTGTCCCATCTAATAGTGTTGCCCCCTTTAGTGTCCCATCCAGTAGTTTTGCCCCTTTAGTGCCCCTATCAAGTAGTCCTGCCCTTTTAGTACTCCATCCAGTTGTTCTGCCCCCTTTAGTGTCCTAACCAGTAGTTTTGCACCTTTAATGTCCCATCCAGTAGTTTTACCACCTTTAGTGCCCCCATCAGTAAGTAAAAAAAATCCAATACTTATCTTGCAGCCTCTCCAGCAGCAGGCCCCCACTCTCCACTAGCAGCAGGCACGATGTGATGACATCATCGAGCCTGCTGAAATGGAGAGTGCGCAGGCAGAGTCCCATCCTGTGCGCTCTTTGCACAGAGCTCAGCAGGCGCACTGTGTCACTACATCGTGCCTGCTGCTAGAGAGCACAGGCTGCTTCATAGTGAAGCAGGGAGCTGGATGAATCGTTCCGGTGACCGGGTGCCTGAATAAGGGGGACCATCTGGCACCCCCTTCAGGAGTGCAGGGCAATGCGCTCACGACACACTTTCACCACAGCAACACATGAACAGCTCGCAAACTGCGCAGTTTCAGAAATACTGCCACTAGTAGGAAGTAGGAAAATAAAAAAAATAGAGATCTGTAGTACTACTCCTGTATTACTGATAGTGGTCCGGAATAATGGTGACAAATTTCCTTTAAATAATTTAAAGGGATTCTGCAGTTTGTTCAAACTGAGTGATGATCTATCCTCTGGATAGATCATCAGCATCTGATCGGCGGGGGTCCGAAGCCCTAGATCCCCACCGATCAGCTGTTTGAGAAGGCAGTGGCGCTCCAGTAGTGCCACGGCCTTCTCACTGTTTACCGCTGGCCCAGTGACGTCATGACTTGTATCAACTGGCCTGGGCGGGGCTAAGCTCCATTCAAGGGAACAGAGCTTAGCTGCGCCCAGGCCAGTTGATACTAGTAATGACGTCACTGGGCCTGCGGTAAACAGTGGGAAGGCCGCGGCTCTCCTGGAGTGTCACTGCCTTCTCAAACAGCTGATCGGCGGGGGTCCTGGGTGTCAGACCCCCGCCGAACAGATGATGATCTATCCAGAGGATAGATCATCAGTTTAAACAAACTGCAGAACCCCTTTAATTATTTAAAGGAAATCTGTCACCATCATTCCGGACCACTATCAGTAATACAGGAGTAGTACTACAGATCTCTATTTATTTTTTTCCTACTGCCCCTATTTCTTTGCTGTCCAGACTATGTTTTTCAGTGGAGCTTTGAGTGCTGACAGCGGCTCAGAACCAAGTTCAGTTCAGAACCAAATTAATTCTACCTGAACCAAAGTGACTCCAATTGCCCTTGAAAATTGGAATATAACAATCTCTAGTCTCCTAGTACTCAGAATTTTTGGGAAAAGATGTCACGCCATTAAAGGGAACCTGTCATCAGAATTTTGTATATAGAGCTGAGGACATGGGTTGCTAGATGGCCGCTAGCACATCCGCAATACTCAGTCCCCATAGCTCTGTGTGCTTTTATACTGCCACTTAGTGCTCCCAATCCAGTAATGCTGCCCCATCCAGTAGTTTTGCCCCTAAGTTCCCCCATCTAGTAGTCCTGCCCCTTTAGTGCACCATCCAGTAGTTGTGCCTCCTTTAGTGCCCATCCAGTAGTTTTGCCCCCTTTAGTGCCCATCCAGTAGTTTTTCCCCCTTTAGTGCCCATCCAGTAGTTTTTCCCCCTTTAGTGCCCATCCAGTAGTTTTGCCCCTTTAGTGCCCATTCAGTAGTTTTGCCCCTTTAGTGCCCATACAGTAGTTTTGCCCCCTTTAGTGCCCATACAGTAGTTTTGCCCCCTTTAGTGCCCCATCCAGTAGTTTTGCCCCCTTTAGTGCCCCATCCAGTAGTTTTGCCCCCTTTAGTGCCCCATCCAGTAGATTTGCCCCTTTAGTGCCCCATCCAGTAGTTTTGCCCCTTTAGTGCCCCCATCAAGTAGTTCTGCCCCTTTAGTGCCCCATCTAGTAGTCCTGCCCCTTTAGTGCACCATCCAGTAGTTGTGCCCTTTTACTACCCCATCTAGTAGTTTTGCCCCTAAGTTCCCCCATCTAGTAGTCCTGCCCCTTTAGTTCACCATCCAGTAGTTGTGCCTCCTTTAGTGCCCATCCAGTAGTTTTTCCCCCTTTAGTGCCCATCCAGTAGTTTTTCCCCCTTTAGTGCCCATCCAGTAGTTTTTCCCCCTTTAGTGCCCATCCAGTAGGTTTTTCCCCCTTTAGTGCCCATCCAGTAGTTTTTCCCCCTTTAGTGCCCATCCAGTAGTTTTGCCCCCTTTAGTGCCCCATCCAGTAGTTTTGCCCCCTTTAGTGCCCCATCCAGTAGATTTGCCCCTTTAGTGCCCCATCCAGTAGTTTTGCCCCTTTAGTGCCCCCATCAAGTAGTTCTGCCCTTTTACTACCCTATCCAGTTGTTCTGCCCCTTTAGTGCCCCATCGAGTAGTTTTGCCCCCTTTAGTGCCCCATCCAGTAGTTTTGCCCCCTTTAGTGCCCCATCCAGTAGATTTGCCCCTTTAGTACCCCATCCAGTAGTTTTGCCCCTTTAGTGCCCCCATCAAGTAGTTCTGCCCTTTTACTACCCTATCCAGTTGTTCTGCCCCTTTAGTGCCCTATCCAGTAGTTTTGCACCTTTAGTGTCCCATCCAGTAGTTTTGCCCTGTAATACAGGAGTAGTACTACAGATCTCTATATTTTTTGCAGTATATATGTTAATAGTGTTGGCAGTAGAGGATTAGCAGAAACAGTGGCAGAATCACTGCAGCAGCTGTACGAAACAGGATGGTAGGCAGGCAACATGATAGTAGGCAGGCAGCAACAGTGGCAAGATGGGCACTGTCAGCAAGGCCAGATCTATTCATCAGCCTCAGTCAGAAGGGGCGTGAAAATCGGCCGAAATCTAGGATTGGTTCATTTTGACAAAAGTGATGTTTTGGACACTGGTCTGTTTGGGTGTCACCACGCCCCCCTGAGGTGTTGAAAACCCTCTTTAAGGTTAATCTGGAGGCTGGGCTAGAAAGGAGACAGAGAACATACTGGGTCAGTTTGGGCCACTGTACTAGTGTGCCCAGAAGTTCATGGGGTCAAGGAATTCAGCAAAGACAGACCAGAGTCTAGGTAGGACTGAACCTGGGTGTTGAGGTGGGAGGTTTTCGCTTGCTTATTTGCCTCAGCCTGGTGCGGCACATTAAAAATCTGTTCCATCATGATGAGGAGACCTAACTGGTTGCTGCTGCAGCTTCTGCTGCATGTGGCAGCTCGAGGTGTGTAACTCTATGGGGGGCATAGAGGGTCCTCCCTTTGAAACATGCTGGCAGCAGGTGTCTGCTGCTGAAATCTGCGGCAAGTCACATACACAGTGTTTCCTGGTAATAACCTAATTTGGCCTCCTTTTGGAAGGGAGGAAAACATTCCCCCATTTTGCTTTAAAAGAGAGGGTCTAAAAGTATGGCTATCTAGTAATCATCAGACTGCTTCATGTGAATGATGCGCCTGTATGCAAGCATGCATACAGCTCGCCATTCTGGCCATCGTGTCCAAGTAGCCAGTTCTTTCCGGCACTAAGGCGATAGGGTGTAGTGGCCGGTGTCACTCATTGTCATCAACATCCTCCACCTCTGACTCCTCCTTCTCCTCCAGTAGCAACTCCTCATCCTCACAGATGCTGCAGGTGCTTTCACAGTGGCATTCCCCCAGTCAGTCCAAGGAACAGCCCAAGTTCTCCGCCACATGAGAGTACAAGGCAGGGATGCCATTTTGGGAGAAATAATGCTGGCTTAGATATCTTCTAGTTAGGCTGAGGGCACACCATCAGCTCCCTAAAGTCATCAAAATCGACTAAATGGTACTGCAGCGACTGCACCACCATCAACTTAGCAAGGTGGGAATTAAGCTTATTCACCACTGGATTGCTGGGTGTGTAAAGTTCTTTCCTTGCCACGCATTGTGTTATCTATGGCTGACAACAGAGGGGAGAAGGAGTCTGAGCAGAAGCAGAAAGTGATGACAACAATGTGAAAGATGCCAGACTGCCCGTGGATGCGGTCTGGCTGCCGCAAGGGAGACCAGTAGAAAAAGGAAACTTGTTGCTGTAGCTGGCTGCCACCTCTGTTTGCCCATGGGATGAGGTGATGCCACTTCATGTTATTCAATAGAGCTTTGTTTGACTGTGGCTTATTTTACTCTTGCAGAGCTAGCACAGGGCTATGCTTCTGTCTTCCATTAGCATGAAGAAAAACTGCCAGACGGAAGATACTCACAAAGAGCTAAAGGCAGCCGAGCTTTGCTTAGCTCTGGTACACTTTGGGCCTAATGCACCCACAGTGTCAGCGGCATCAACAGTTTCTGTAGTAGATCTGGCCCTTGCAGTTCTTTGGGAGGTTCTGGCTATACATCGCCTCTGCTCTTTATTGCTGCTACTGCCACTGCCCTCCTCCTCTCATGTAACCTCCTCCTCAGCATCCCAATCTGGCTCCCAGGTCCTGTCCAACACACAATCATCATATGAGTCCTCACCCTCCCTGCCACTTTTATTAGACTGTAATCTATCATGGTGGGCTCTTTGCCCCCCCCCCCCCCCTCCGGATTCCCTGCTCTGTATTTGTCCTGACTGCCACTGTCGCTGCCCCCACTGCCAAAACCATGGCTACAGGTGCCACTATTACTACCACCAGCTATACATGGGGTCCCCCGCCTCCTCCTCAGGGCAGTCCAATCACCGACTGCTCTCATACATGTCATCAACAGGGAGACTCTCTTGACTATGTGCTGTAGGGCATGGTGGGGTTTTGTTGCCTCTTCTTAGGAAAAAAGAAAGCGCCCCACTAGGAAGGGCCAGTGAAGACAGAGAGGACAGCACTGGAAGGCTGTGACCTCTGGCTTTAAGGCACAGTGTGAGACTCAGAAGTCCCCTCCACATCATCCTGCTGTTACTGAGAGGTGGAGTGAGCCATCCAATCCACAATCTCATCATCTTTCTTCTCAATCATAATGTTGCACCTTTCTGAAGCCAGGGAGAACTGTGGCCTACTACTACTACTACCTGGATAGCTGGTGCTGCTACTGCCACCCACATTCTGGTTCTGGGAGGACAAGGCCTGCCCCTTTCATTTGGAATCCTTCCGTATTCCAGAAATTTGACCTAATATACACAGTATGGAACGGTTTCCGGGAACTTTAAAGATAGAGAGGCACAATTCCCTTTCTACAAACATACTGTAGACACTGCTATTGACAGTTTACTTTGGGAATAATGCAGTATCGGCACCACCAACATATTTGGGCCTAATGTCTGTCTGGAGATGCCCTGTGCTAGATTTTGGACTACTATTTCAGGTGTTTTCACTCAGAGATTTAAAACGATACCCTCTGGATTGTAAAACATGCCTTGTACACTTGTATTGCTATTTTTGCAACCCACACCAATACTTTAACTATCTGGAGATGCTCTGTAAAAGATTTTGGCTTACTATTTCAGGTGTTTTGGTACCCCCCTGGATTGTAAAACACGCGTTATACACTTGTATTGCTATTTTTGCATCTCACACCAACAATAGAACTCTCTGGAGATGCCCTGTCACAGATTTCGGACTACTATTTCAGGTCTTTTCACTGAGGTTTAAAACGGTACCCTCTACATTGGAAAAAAAACATGCATTGCACTCTTGTATTGAGATTATTCCCCCACACCAACACTTGAATTGTGCAGGGAAGGTGGTTTGATTTCTGTGTATGGTGCAATTTGCATAAAATTTTGCTGTTAAAAAAAATGACATTATTGGTTTTGCTCCATATTTAAAAACAATACAGATAAGATGCTGTAAGAAAAAAAATATTGCTCAGCAGCAGCAGATGGCGTTATTGCCTTAAAATGCTTCTGCTACATTCTAATGCGTTTAGCACGGACAGATATGATGAACTGAATAAAAAATATCCACTAGTTGCTCAGCAGTCTGCACTGCAGCATAATGATAATTGTACTGGGAATAAGTTGGCAATAAGAGAAGCTTCAGGTTTGGGGAAAAAAAGCTGTCTTTTTGTTCAAATGAGAAAATAATTGTTCTTGCAGGTGGCTGCTTTTGAGGTTCTACAGCAGCTGCAGCTGTATTATAAGGCAGTAACTTCAGCTAGTAGGCACTGCCTATGCAAGGCACACCCAGCCTCAGCTCCTCACTCCCTGGCTGAAACATTTCCCTGCCCTTCCCTATTTTACACAATTCTTCTTCTTTCTAGTCATTTACTGTCCCTCACACTAGTATAGAAGCTTGATTGTGACTGTACACTGTCCTTACCCTCCCTGCCACTTTTATGGGACTGTGATATATCATGGTGGGCTCCTTGGCCCCCACCCGATTTCATGCTCTGTATTTGCCATAACTTTCACTGTTGCTGTCCCCACTGCCAATACCATGGCTACAGGTGCCACTATTACTACCACCAACACAGCTATACATGGGGTCCCCCTCCTCCTCCTGAACCTCCTCCTCAGGGTAGTTCAATTGCCGACTGCTCTGATATATGTCATCAACAAGGAGACTCTCTTGACTATCTGCCGTAGGGCATGGTGGGGTTTTGTTGCCTCGTCTTAGAAAAAAAGAAGATGCCCCACTAGGAAGGAGCAGTGAAGAAATAGAGGACGGTACTGAAAGGCTTCTCTGGGACTGGAAGGAGGAGGAGGATCAGGAGGAATGCTGTGACCCCTGGCTCTAAGGTACGGTGTGAGACTCAGAAGTCACCTCCACATCATCCCGCTGTGACTGAGAGGAAGAGTAAGCAATCCAATCCACAATCTTATCCTCTTTCTTCTCAATGATATTGTTGCACCTTTCTGAAGCCAGAGTGAACTGTGGCCTACTACCACGACTTCTGGCTGGATAGCTGGAACAACTACGACCCACATTCTGGCTCTGGGAGGATCAGACCTGTAGCTGTATTATAGGGCAGTAACTGCAGCCAAAAGGCACTGAGTGTGCCAGGCACACCCAGCCTCAGCTCCCCACTCCTTACTTCCTGGCTGAAAGCTTTCTCTGCTCTTCCCAATTCTACACAATTATTCTTCATTCTAGTCCTTCTCATTACCGTTCCTAACACAATGATAGAAGCTTGATTGTGACTGCACACTGTCCCAAAGATCGCTTTCTGCCACAGACTACTACACCCATCCAACCTTATTCCAACACAGAATGATGTTCTAAGTCATTCTGCAAGGGCACCTCCCTGCCTGCTGCCCCACGATGTTCTTCCTCCCTTATGCTGTTTCCTGCCATGTGCAGAAAAATGGCACCGAACACCATTTTAATAGATTCTTCCAAAGTGAACCTGAAAAGCTCCGGGTTTGTCTTGCGGATAAATTTTCGGAACGTTCGTAACTAACCCAATTTATTACCAACTGATTCGCTCATCTCTAGTTCAGAATTGAAGAGTCAGATTCCCTTTTAAAGAATTTTCCAAGATATTTTAACTGATGATCTATCCTCTGGATAGGTCATCAGTATCTGATCGGTGGGGGTCTGACACCTGGGACCCCCGCCGATCAGCTGTTTAAGAAGGCACCAGTGCTTGCAGTAATGCCCCGGCCTTCTCTCAGCTAAGCACATTTTACAGTGCATGTGCGTTGTATCACATCTCAGCCCCTTTCGCTTCAATGGGGCTGAGCTGTTCTCAGGCTATGTGACAAATGAACGTGACATCACATGTCCTAGGCCTGTGATGGCTAACCTCCGGAACTCCAGCTACAACTCCCAAGATGCACACTTGCATGGCTGTTCTCAGAACTCCACAGAAATGAATGGAGCATGCTGGGAGTTGTAGTTTCACCACAGCTGGAGTGCCGGAGGTTAGCCATCTCTGGCCTAGGCAAAGCTGCAGGAAGACCATGATGCTATTGAAACAGCTGATTGGATCGGATCACCGATCAGATACTGATGACCTATCCAGAAGAAAGGTCATCAGTTAAAATATCTCAGAAAACCCTTTTAATTCAGTAATATTTATTAAAGAATTACATAAGTAAAACCTTTCACAATATCTACAACTCCTGTCACTTGTGGCACACTGCAAAGGGGCACACTGAGACTTCTTCACCCAAGGTCCCACATAAACTTGGAGCTGCCCGAGTATTATAGTAGTTATATCCTTAAAAATAGGAAGCAGTATTGCAGAAGTTATATTCTTGTGCAGAGAGGTCATTTAGTATGATTCTTGTAGATAGGGGCATATTATATAGTTATATTCCTGAACATAGTGGGTAGTACTATAGTAATAATATTCTTTTACATAGTGGCGGTATTATAAATGTTATATTCTTGTATATAGGGACAGTATTATAGTTTTTATATTCTTGTACATAGAAAGCAATATTATAATAGTTATATTCTTGTACATGGGGGCAGTATTATAGAGGTTCTTGTATATAGGGGAGGTATCATATTAGTTACATTCTTGTACATAGGATGCAATATTACAATAGTTATATATTTTTACATAGAAAGAAATACCGTATTTTTCGCCCTATAAGACACACCGGCCCATAAGACGCACCTAGGTTTTTGGGGAGGAAAATAAGAAAAAAAATATTTTTAACCAAAAGGTGTGCTGTGTGTTTGGTGGGTTTGGAACTAATGGGGGTCTGTGGATGGCACTATTACTGGGGATCTGTGGATGACTGACACTGTTATGGGGGATCTGTGGATGACGGACACTGTTATGGGGGATCTGTGGATGACGGACACTGTTATGGGGGATCTGTGGATGACGGACACTGTTATGGGGGATCTGTGGATGATGGACACTGTTATGGGGGGATCTGTGGATGACGGACACTGTTATAGGGGGGATCTGTGGATGACGGACACTGTTATAGGGGGGATCTGTGGATGACGGACACTGTTTTAGGGGGGATCTGTGGATGACGGACACTGTTATAGGGGGAAATCTGTGGATGACGGACACTTATGGGGGGATCTGTGGATGAAGGACAGTGTTATGGGGGGGATCTGTGGATGACTGACACTGTTATGGGGGGATCTGTGGATGACTGACATTGTTATGGGGGGATCTGTGGCTTGCACTGTTACGGGGGGGGGGGGGATCTGTGGCTGACACTGTTACAGGGGGGATCTGTGGATGGCTTTGTTACAGGGGGGGGGGTCTGTGGATGGCACTGTTATGGGCTGGGGGGGATCTGTGGGTGGCACTGTTATATATGTGCCATCCACAGACCCCCCCAGCCCATAACAGTGCCATGCACAGACACTCCCAGCCCATAACAGTGCCATTCACAGATCCCCCCCCCCCCCGTAACAGTGCCATCCACAGATCGCAATCCGAACCCCCCCCCGCCCGCCCGCCGCCGCCGCCATACAAATATAAGATGTCATATTGAATTAATAGTTATTAAACATGCCCCCCAACTCCTATTACTACCTTACATTCTAATCGCTTCAGTAAAATTCAGGCCGGCGCGTCTCACTGACGTCACGTGCCTGCACCGCCTACTTCATTCATAAAGTAGGCGGCGCAGGGTGACACGAGTTACGCTGCCGCCCGCCCGGCCTGCCTGAATTCTACAGCAGCGATTAGGATGTAAGGTAGTAATAGCGGTTGGGGGGCATGTTTAATAACTATTACTTGAATATGAGATCTTATATTAGTATACCACAGCGGCGGGGTGGTGCTATACTACACTGACTGCACCGCCCCGCCGCTATTGCCGGCCCCCAGCTCCTCCTCCCAGTCCCTCCCCGAGTCCCCGCTCTGCTCATACATCGCAGCTTGCGATGTAAAACTGGCAGCATTCGCCCCATAAGACGCAGGGGCATTTCTCCCCAACCTTGGGGGAAGAAAAAGTGCGTCTTATGGGGCGAAAAATACGGTACCTGTAATAGTTACATTCTTGTTCTTAACCCCCTAAATAACAATAGCTACATTCTTGTAAATAGATAGTATTATAGTAGTTACATTCTTGTACATATGGGCAGTATTATAGTACAGGGAGTGCATAATTATTAGGCAAATGAGTATTTTGACCACATCATCCTCTTTATGCATGTTGTCTTACTCCAAGCTGTATAGGCTCGAAAGCCTACTACCAATTAAGCATATTAGGTGATGTGCATCTCTGTAATGAGAAGGGGTGTGGTCTAATGACATCAACACCCTATATCAGGTGTGCATAATTATTAGGCAACTTCCTTTCCTTTGGCAAAATGGGTCAAAAGAAGGACTTGACAGGCTCAGAAAAGTCAAAAATAGTGAGATATCTTGCAGAGGGATGCAGCACTCTTAAAATTGCAAAGCTTCTGAAGCGTGATCATCGAACAATCAAGCGTTTCATTCAAAATAGTCAACAGGGTCGCAAGAAGCGTGTGGAAAAACCAAGGCGCAAAATAACTGCCCATGAACTGAGAAAAGTCAAGCGTGCAGCTGCCAAGATGCCACTTGCCACCAGTTTGGCCATATTTCAGAGCTGCAACATCACTGGAGTGCCCAAAAGCACAAGGTGTGCAATACTCAGAGACATGGCCAAGGTAAGGAAGGCTGAAAGACGACCACCACTGAACAAGACACACAAGCTGAAACGTCAAGACTGGGCCAAGAAATATCTCAAGACTGATTTTTCTAAGGTTTTATGGACTGATGAAATGAGAGTGAGTCTTGATGGGCCAGATGGATGGGCCCGTGGCTGGATTGGTAAAGGGCAGAGAGCTCCAGTCCGACTCAGACGCCAGCAAGGTGGAGGTGGAGTACTGGTTTGGGCTGGTATCATCAAAGATGAGCTTGTGGGGCCTTTTCGGGTTGAGGATGGAGTCAAGCTCAACTCCCAGTCCTACTGCCAATTTCTGGAAGACACCTTCTTCAAGCAGTGGTACAGGAAGAAGTCTGCATCCTTCAAGAAAAACATGATTTTCATGCAGGACAATGCTCCATCACACGCGTCCAAGTACTCCACAGCGTGGCTGGCAAGAAAGGGTATAAAAGAAGAAAATCTAATGACATGGCCTCCTTGTTCACCTGATCTGAACCCCATTGAGAACCTGTGGTCCATCATCAAATGTGAGATTTACACGGAGGGAAAACAGTACACCTCTCTGAACAGTGTCTGGGAGGCTGTGGTTGCTGCTGCACGCAATGTTGATGGTGAACAGATCAAAACACTGACAGAATCCATGGATGGCAGGCTTTTGAGTGTCCTTGCAAAGAAAGGTGGCTATATTGGTCACTGATTTGTTTTTGTTTTGTTTTTGAATGTCAGAAATGTATATTTGTGAATGTTGAGATGTTATATTGGTTTCACTGGTAAAAATAAATAATTGAAATGGGTATATATTTGTTTTTTGTTAAGTTGCCTAATAATTATGCACAGTAATAGTCACCTGCACACACAGATATCCCCCTAAAATAGCTAAAACTAAAAACAAACTAAAAACTACTTCCAGAAATATTCAGCTTTGATATTAATGAGTTTTTTGGGTTCATTGAGAACATGGTTGTTGTTCAATAATAAAATGAATCCTCAAAAATACAACTTGCCTAATAATTCTGCACTCCCTGTAGTTATATTCTTGTACATAGGGGCAGTATTATAGTAGTTATATTCTTGTACATAGAGACAGTATTTTACTTTTTATAGTCTTGTACATAGTATGCAACAATTATAGGAGTTATATTCTTGAGCATAAGGAGCAGTATTACAGTATATTTTTGTACATAGGGCCAGTATTATTGTGGATATATTCTTGCACAGTGGGAGCAGTGTTATAGTAGTTATATTCTTGTACATAGGAAGCAGTATTATAGAGGTTATTGTATATAGGGGAGGTATCATATTAGTTACATTCTTGTACATAGGATGCAAGATTACAATAGTTATATATTTGTACATAGAAAGAAATACCTGTAATAGTTATATTCTTGTTCTCAACCCACTAAATACCAATCAAATTTTGTCAGCAATGTTTTTGTTTCTTGATTCCTGCCTTCATATAGCCATAACGTTTTTCTTTTCACATAGCTATATGAGGACTTTTTTGTGTGTGTTTTCCTTTTTTTTTTTTAATGGCATCATTTCATTTTCTATATAAAGAACTGCACAACTTTAAACAAATTATTGGAGTAGAGGATAAAAAAATAAATAAAATAATAATAATATCACCATTGTTTTTGGGCCTCAGTTTTACAGCCCTGCAAGGGCTTGTTTTTAGCAGGATGAGCTGTGGTTTTTATGGGTGCCATTTTGGAATACACATTACTTTTTGTTATCACTTTTTATTGAATTTTTTGGGAGGTGCAATTAACAAAAACCAGCAATTTTGGTATTTTTAAATGTATTTGTTTGTACAATTTTCACCATGTAATAATTGTACTGTACAGAACATTATGGATGTTGCTATACCAATCGTGAAGTTTATTCAATTAGGGGACTTGAACCTGTATTGTAGTGTATTATATCAATTAGAGTAAATCTGACATATTAGGACCTACTGAAGGCATCCATACATGGTATTTCTGGAGACCATTGCTAGGCACCTGGCTTCTATGGCAACCCCTCAGCACCCCATGATTGCATCACAGGAGGCTGCTGTGGTGAAAGAGGGAGATGACCAATGCATCTAAAGTGTTAAACAACCTGGATCTGCGTTTTCTCCAATCCTGGCAGTTAGAGAGGGATTCCAACTATGTAACCCAGCAGGCACCTGCAAGTGATGGCTACTGAGCCTGTGCCATCACTGCAGCAGGATACTGTCACGACCCTTGGTCATGGTCGTGACTCCTTGGGTGCCGCATGCTGTTGCCCGCGGTTTGGGAGTTCGTCAACCGCAGCTGGGGCACTTAGTTGTTTGCCTCAGGTGCGGTTGCCGCGGACAACAAGTGTGCGTGCGGTTGCCCTTGGCAACGGGTTTTGTGTGAATGCCCGTTTGTGTGTCTGTGTGCACTTTGTGTTGTTTGTTGTGCACGAGGTGATGTTTTATGTGCACCTGGACTCCTCCCTTCACCTGCGGTTGTCCGCGGCAACGTCTGGCGATGTTTGCATGCTGTGGAGGTGTCTCGGCCTGTTGGCTGTTCTGGAAGACACGGTTGCCACGCATGCCGTTGCCGTCGGAGACAGGTGAGTGAGGTTGCGTGTTTTCCCCTTTATGTGAGTTTCCCTTCTGTGTTGCTGGAAGGGTTAACTCCCTTCCCAGTGTGTGTGACTTCACTGGGTGTGTGCTGATCGTTGGGTGGGGCCTCTTGGCCTATAAAGCCTCAGCCCCTGGCTGGGCTCAGTAGGTTGCTCTCAGCCATGCTGGCTGGAGCAGCCTCCTGTCTCCTCCATCTGCCTGATGGGGACCATCCTTCTGGTCATAAACCTCTGTCAGTTTATTCTGTGTTTCATGGTGTTATCTAGGTGTGTGCGGGGTTATCTTGTTAGTGCAGCTTATGGTTTCCTGGTTTCCCTTGTATGTCTGGTGTGTGCTGTGTCCTTTATGTTGCTGTGGACATCAGCACTTGTTCATGGGTTCCAGGTTTGTGTGTCTGTGGCAGGTAAGTGCAGGACTAGTCTCACTTACCTGTCATTTCCATATGTCTGTTGATGTTCCCCCTGTGTTGCTTGGCCGTTGAGACTCCTGCTCCTCCGTGTCTAGGAGGAGCAGGTCGTCTTACTCTGTCCCCTAGTTCAGGGCCGACTTGAGGGCTTGTAGGGACTCTTAGGTTCCGGCGTATGAGCCCTCCTACCACCGAGGTCGGCTCATACAGACAGGAGACAGGGTCAGCGTTAGGGACGCTATAGGAGGTGACCTGCTCCCTAACTCTGTGGTCCCGGCCAAGGGGTAACCCCACCATCTCCTGGCACCGCACGGCTGGGGGTTTCCCCCACCGCCAGCCGTGACAGATACACCATCAGAAAATGGAAAAAGAAACCTGGGAAACTTAAACAGGTTTTTCCGAATATCCTCAGGATAGGTCATCAATATCTTATCGGTGGCAGTCCAACCCCTGGCACGCCTGCCAATCAGAACCTGCTTTCATCACTAAGCACAACTGTTTGCTATTGATGGCCATATCAGAGTTTGCAGGAGGGCTGGAGAGTGTCTACTGCCATCATGCATAGTGCATACAGGAGAAACACACAAGTAAGGTTGTGGGGATCCATTAGCTGGTTATTCACATCTGGTTTTCGTGGAGGGCACATTGACCAGCCACCGTTATGTCTAGGGCATCGTGACTCAGTTAGAAGAACCGATGTTCCAAAAGTATAATGGCTGCCCACAAAATGCCTGCACTACACAACTTGCTCTAAAGGGTATCCAGCAGCTTCCCTGGCCAGCTTGATGGTTAGATCTCTCCCCCATCGGGACTGGAAGGGGTGACAGATCACCCATGCACAGCAGCCAGCAACCAGCTTGGCTGAACTACAGGTCCAAGTTGACAGAGCTTTGAGGGTGGGTTCACATCATGTTTTTCCCATCCGTTTATATGGAAAAACGTATACGTTAAACGGATACCACAGACTGATGCCATACATAGAGTTCCATTGTAAAAAAAAAAAGTATCCTTTTTTTTACCATTGTAAAAAAATGTATATGTTCTTTTTTTACCGGACTGTGCAGGATACAAGAACGTGGTGTGCTACGTTTTTGTATCCTTTTTTTGTAACGTATACGTAAAATGTCATGTGACCCGGCCTGAATGACATACCACAGGAGAATATTCAGCATCTGTATGACTGTTACCATGCCAGAGTGGGAGCCTGTATCAAAGCAAGGGGAGATGCCACCCATAATCCGGTAGTGTCATGACAGTTTTAACAAAGAATAGGAAGAGATTGAGAAACAGTATTATAATTGTTGTAGTCATAGTTTTATAGTTATATTTTTGTACATTTGGAGCAGTATTATAGCAGTTATTTTCTTGTATATAGGATGCAGTATAATATGACATATATTCTTGTTTATAGAAGTCAATACTATATTATATTCTTGTTTATAGAAGCAGTATTATAGTAGTTATATTCTTGCACATATGGAGCAGTATTGTAGCAGATATATTCCTGTAAATATGGAACGGTATTATAGCAGATACACTGTATATTCCTGTACATAAGAAGAAGTGTTATAGGTGTTATATTCTTGTACATAAGAAGCAGTATTATAGAAGATATATTCTTGTACACAAGGAGCAGTATTATAGTAGATATATTCTTGTATTTAGGGAGCATTATTATAGTGGACATATTCTTGTATACAGTATAGTATAGCAAATATATTCTGGTACATAGGAGGCAGTGTTATACTGTAGCACTTATATTCATGCATATAGAAAAGTAGAAGAAAGGTGGCAGAAAAGACCACATGGTCCTTTATTCTGCCCTCATAGCTTTTCCTTTTTATTTTAATCTTAAGGGGTTATCTGGGTTCAGAGCCGAACCTTGATATAACCTCTTCTTTACTCATTTACTGTGTATGAGTGGAGCATCGGAGCATTTCCGTGCTCCGATGCTCCCTCTTGCCATGCGCTCCATTGTGCAGGGCATGGTCTGTTTGTTTTCTGCCGGTGACGTACCAGGCTTCACAACACTATTCTAGGCAGAGACTTACGCTTAGCAGTGACGTCACCGGCACAAATGGGCGGTCTATAGTGCTGCCCTAGGCTGTTTTAGAGGCGTAAACTAGTGGTAGTCGCCGCCTAGCATTGTAAGGGGAAGCCCAGTCACCGGCAGTAAACAAACAGACCGTGCCCTGCGTAATGCAACTCAAGGCAAGGGGGAGCATCAGAGCAAGGAAATGCTTTGATGCTGCACTCATACATAGTAAATGAGTAAAGAAGAGGTTATATCTGGGTTCAGCTCTGAACCCAGACAACCCCTTTAAGATACATTGGGCATGTTTAAATTCACTTACTGTTGATTTTCCAAACACATCTGCAAGAAGTTAGTTCCAAGCATCTACAACTTTTTCTGATATTGCTGTCGATTTTCCCCCAAGCTAATTTCAGATTGTGCCCTCTTTCTCTCATGTTCAGTTTCTTATTAAAAAACACTGCTCTCCTGAGCCTTATTTAAACCTGCAACATTTAAAGGTCTCAATAATATTGCCCCTTTTCCTTCGGTCCCGGAAGCTTAAAGCAAATTAAGTTTTTTAAAGGGGTTGTCCAATTTAGACATTTATGGCATATCCACAGGATATCTCATAAATGTCTGATAGGTGCAGGTCCCAAATCTGCGACCCACTCCTGTCTGGAGAACGAGGCCCCATTTCACGCTTCCAGAACTAGAGAGGTGGCCATGCATATACCGTCCCTCCATTTACTTTTATGGCACTTCTGAACATAGCCGATTAAGGCTACTTTCACACCTGAGTTTTTGCTGGATCCGGCAGGGACCAGCAAAAACGCTTCCGTTACTGATAATACAACCATCTGCATCCGTTAGGACGGATCCGTCTTGAACCCCATTGAAAGTCAATGGGGGATGGATCCGTTTTCTGTTGTGTCAGATTGTGTCAGAGAAAACGGATGTGTCCCCATTGACTTGCATTGTGGGTCATGCCAGAACCGCTTTGCTCCGCATCCTATGACGGAAAGAAAACCGCAGCTTGCTGCGGTTTGCTCTCCGGTATAGGAACGCAACCAAATGGAACGAAATGCATTTTGGAGCATTCCATTCTGTTCAGTTCCGTTTTGTCCCCATTGACAATGAATGGGGACAAAATAGAAGCATTTTTTCCAGTATTGAGATCCTATGACGGATCTGAATACTGGAAAAGAGAAACGGTAGTGTGAAAGTAGCCTTAGCTTGCTTGGCTATTTTTGGAAGTTGCATAAAAATGAATAAAGAGATCACACATGCACTCTCCATTCCTGGCGGCATGAGACAGGGCCTTGTTCTTGGAGGGACCTGCACCTATTGGACATTTATGGCATATACTGTAGGATCAGTATAATATCACTATTATAGTAGTTATATTCTTGTACATAAGATACAGTATTATAGTAGTTAATGTCTTGTACACACAGAGCAGTTTATAGTAGCTATCTTCTTATACATGGGGGCAATATTATAGCAGTTATATTCTTTTACATAGGAGGCAGTATTATAGCAGTTATATTCTTTTACATAGGAGGCAGTATTATAGTAGTTATATTCTTGTACATAGAGGCAGTATTATAGTAGTTATATTCTTGTACATAGGAAGCAGTATTATAGTAGTTATATTCTTGTACACACAAAGCAGTTTATAGTAGTTATCTTCTTATACATGGAGGCAATATTAAAGCAGTTATATTCTTTTACATAGGAGGCAGTATTATAGTAGCTATAATCTTATACATAAGGAGCAGTATTATAGTAGCTATATTCTTTTACATAGAGGCAGTATTATAGTAGTTATATTCTTGTACACACAGAGAAGTTTATAGTAGTTATCTTCTTATACATTGAGGCAATATTAAAGCAGTTATATTCTTTTACATAGGAGGCAGTATTATAGTAGCTATAATCTTATACATAAGGAACAGTATTATAGTAGTTATATTCTTATATATAAGGAGCAGTATTATAGTAGTTATATTCTTATACATAAGGAGCAGTATTATAGTATTTATATTCTTATACATAAGGAGCAGTATTATACTAGATATATTCTTGTACATAGAGGCAGTATTATAGTACTTATATTCTTATACATAAGGAGCACTATTATAGTAGCTATATTCTTCTACATAAGGAGCAGTATTATAGTAGTTATATACTTGTACATAGGAGGCAGTAATATACTAGTTATATTCTTGTACATAGGAGGGAGTATTATAGACACAGGGGCAGTATTATAATGTATTATATAGTTTTATTCTGGTTCATGGAGGCATTATTATATTAGTTATATTCTTGTACATAGAGGCAGTATGATTAAGAGCATTTCTGCTTGAAGCGAGTAAGTAGTCCTACTGTCTTTGTTATCGCTATGTGGTTCTTAAATATACTTTAATAAAAGACTCTATTTTATATGAGATGAAGATGTGCTGGATTTTTCCTCATTTTCCCTGAAAGATTGTGCTGACCAGCAGTTATCTGTGACACACTTCTTTTGAGACAAATGATTACTGAGCGTTTGTGTGTAGTTACATTCTTGCACATAAGGAGTAGTATTATAGTAGTTATATTCTTGTACATATTGGACAGTATTATAGTAGTATACAAATCATGGCCAGCTTCAGCAGGAATCCCAGGGCACAGAGATTGCGTGGATCACTAATATAGCAAAAGAGAAGAAAGGGTTCAGCCACCAGATAAAAACATGGAAATTTTACTCTGTCTTCATAGGACAAAAACACAAGCTCTCTCTTCTGACAGATACACCTTTAGTCAGCTACATTCTACGATTATGGGTGTATATGTCACTCGAAACATGTCAGAAGCGAGCCCCTTTCTTCTCATGTCGCAGTATTATAGTAGTTATATTCTTGAACCGGGCGGTATTCTTGTACATAGTCATATACGATTTATAATACCGGTCTGGCGTCTTCTTATTTGTAGATGCATCTTTGAACACCCTTATGCAGTAGGGCTTTGTTGTGGCTGCTATTTCTGCATTCTGTATAGCTATGCTCCTGATTTGGGGGCAACATGGAGCACTATGGAAAGTTCCTTCCATGTTAAGAGAATATTAAATTGTTAAAATATGAAAATATCAGAAATTTTGTAAGTTTTTGCAAATAATATGAAAATAAATGAATATTTTTAAATTTACAAGCCTTTCTTACAGTATATCCCCCCTATTTCAGCTGTGCTCACAATGGAACTGTTCTATTCTATTACAGCTGAATGACATGGGACAATTCACATGTGGGGACTCAGTGCTGCTTTCACATCCAGCCATGGTAATTGCCCCTTATATAAAACCTGCATCAATGGAAACTCTTAAATTGTCCTGAGATTTCTCCTAATTAAGTGATATTCAACCCCCCCCCCCCCCCATCCAATCCTGAACACAGATGCGGAGGCCGCCACATACAACTACAGCTGTCTCATAGACAGTCGCCTCTATTTAACCCTTGAGCTTCCCAGCAGAGATCAGAATGTGTAATGGCCTTAATGGGGAATTCTAGAAAACCTCACCATTATCAGACCTGTATGATAATTTGATCACTCTGACTATTTCTATCATCAGCATAGCCCCGATGCAGCTGTTTATACCCCATGACAAAGAAGTATCCAAAGGAAAGAAGTGGTCACACGGTGTAAATGACTCTGTCTTCGGTATGGGAGGTACTAATGCATACTGTTCCCCTTTCTCAACACCACAGACAGTAGAATATGAGTACAGATATATGATGTGTGCCATTGTCCTGTCCCCTCCAGCATCAGTGTGCCATTGTACCCCCAATATCAATGTTCTGTCACCCTATGTCAGTGTGTTATTTTTCTGTACCCCAAGTGTGAGCATTTCATTGTTCTGTATCAAATGTGTGTGATTGTCTTACTCCCCCAGTGTCAGTGTTTTACAGTACTGCCCCCCAAGATTCACTTTGTCATTGTTCTGTTACCAGGTGCCATTTTATCGTTGTTCTGTACCTCAAGTGTCAATGTGTAATTTTTCTCCCCCAAAAGGTGTTAGTTTGCCGTTGTCTAATACCCCAAGTGTGTGTCTTATTATCCTGTCCACCAATATTCACTTTGTCACTATTCTGTCCTCATTTTCTTGTTGTTCTGTACCCTAAATGCCAGTGCACCAAGTGTAAGTGTGCCATTGTCCTGCCCCCCCCCCCCAGTGTCAGTGTGTCATTGTCCTGTCCCCCCCAGTTACAGTGTGCCATTGTCCTGCCCCCCCCCAGTGTCAGTGTGTCATTGTCCTGTCCCCCCCAGTGTCAGTGTGTCATTGTCCTCTCCCCCCCAGTCACAGTGTGTCATTGTCCTGCTGCCCCCCCCCAGTGTCAGTGTGCCATTGTCCTGTCCCCCCCCCCAGTGTCAGTGTGTCATTGTCCTGTCCCCCCAGTGTCAGTGTGTCATTGTCCTGTCCCCCCAGTGTCAGTGTGCCATTGTCCTGTCCCCCCAGTGTCAGTGTGCCATTGTCCTGTCCCCCCAGTGTCAGTGTGTCATTGTCCTGTCCCCCCACTGTCAGTGTGTCATTGTCCTGTCCCCCCAGTGTCAGTGTGTCATTGTCCTGTCCCCCCAGTGTCAGTGTGTCATTGTCCTGTCCCCCCAGTGTCAGTGTGCCATTGTCCTGTCCCCCCAGTGTCAGTGTGTCATTGTCCTGTCCCCCCAGTGTCAGTGTGTCATTGTCCTGTCCCCACAGTGTCAGTGCATCATTGTCCTGTCCCCCCAGTTACAGTGTGTCACTGTCCTCGCGCCCCCCCCCCCCCCAGTTTCATTGTGCCATTGTCCTGTCCTTCCTCGTGTCAGTGTGTCATTATCCTGTCCGCCCCCCAGTGTCAGTGTATCATTGTCTCATTGTCCTGCCTCCCCCCAGTTTCAATGTGTCATTTTCCTGTCCTCCCCCCAGTGTCAGTGTGCCATTGTGCTGTCCTTCTCCGTGTCAGTGTGTCATTGTCCTGTCCCCTCCAGTGTCAGTATGTCATTATCCTGTCCCCTTCAGTATCACTGTGTCATTGTACTGTTCTTTCCCTTGTCACTGTGTCATTAGCCTGTCCTTTTCAGTGTCAATGTGTCATTGTCCTGTCCTCTCTAGTGTCAGTGTGTCATTATCCTGTCCTCCCCTCTAGTGTCAGTGTGTCATTGTCCTGTCCCCCCCCCCCGTGTCAGTGCGTCTTTGTCCATCCTCCCCCAGTGTCAGTGTGTCATTGTCCTGTCCCCTCCAGTGTCACTGTGTCATTGTCCTGTCCTCTCCAGTGTCACTGTGTCATTGTCCTGTCCTTTCCCTTGTCCGTGTTTCATTAGCCTATTCCTTTCAGTGTCAATGTGTGTCATTGTCCTGTCCTCTCCAGTGCCAGTGTGTCATTATCCTGTCCTCCCCTCTAGTGTCAGTGTGCCATTGTCCTGCCCCCCGTCAGTGTATCATTGTCCTATTCCCAGTCCCCCAGTGTCAGTGTGTGTCATTGTCCTGCCCTCCCCTCTAGTCTCAGTGTATCAATGTCCTTACCCCCCGTCAGTGTATCATTGTCCTGTTCCCAGTCCCCCAGTGTCAGTGTGTCATTGTCCTGTCCTCCCCTCTAGTGTCAGTGTATCATTGTCCTGTTCCCAGTCCCCCAGTGTCAGTGTGTCATTGTCCTGTCCTCCCCTCTAGTGTCAGTGTGCCATTGTCCTGCCCCCCGTCAGTGTATCATTATCCTATTCCCAGTCCCCCAGTGTCAGTGTGTCATTGTCCTGTCCTCCCCTCTAGTATCAGTGTATCAATGTCCTGCCCCCCCCCCGTCAATGTGTCATTGTCCTGTCCTCCCCTCTAGTGTCAGTGTGCCATTGTCCTGCCCCCCGTCAGTGTATCATTGTCCTATTTCCAGTCCCTCAGTGTCAGTGTGTGTCATTGTCCTGCCCCCCCTGTCAGTGTATCATTGTCCTGTTCCGAGTCCCCTGGTGTCAGTGTGTCATTGTCCTGTCCCCCGCCCCCGTGTCAGTGTGTCATTGTCCTGCACCCCAAATGTCAGTGTGTCATTATCCTGTACCCCAAATGTCAGTGTGTCATTGTCCTGTCCCCCGCCCCCGTGTCAGTGTGTCATTGTCCTGTCCTCCCCAGTGTCAGCGTATATCATTTTTCTGCCCTCAAGGTGTTAGTTTTTCATTTTTCGGTATCCCAAGTGTCATTTTGCTGTCTCAGTAATGGGGAGATTTATCAAACTGGTGTAAAGTAGAACTGGCTTGGTTACCCATAGGAATGTCACTGTCAATGTACTGTCACCCCAAGTGTGTGTGTCATTGCCCTGTCCTCTCTAGTGTCAAATGTCACTGTCATTGTCTTGTCATCACCCAAGTGTGTGTGTGTCATTGTTCTGTACTACAAATGTCAGTGTCATTCTTCTGTTCCCAAGTGTCAGTGTGTCATTGTCCTGTACCCCAAGATTTTGATCTTCACAATGTCTTTGTGTTTATTTTCCCTCTTGATGGTTGCTGCTCATGCTTATTATCATCTGTCCACATTAAATGCTAAACTACCAAAATTTCACGATTCTTGGTTCTGACCCAATCAGAACCTCTTAGAGGTGACAGTTGATAATAGAAGATATAGAATGGTTCTCATCTGTCATGTCTATTCACCCTTGTTCTGCAGGCTGAATTATGTTTGGAGCTAATCTGTATATTTAACAGCAGAAACCTGGAGAGCACAGGAGGAGGATTTCATCTAAGTCACAGGAACCTGCCAGAAACTGGAAATATCTCCATATCATGAGAGACCAGCCAACCTAATGTAGATACTGAGCACAGCACCCATCTCAGGAGAAGGGGTGCTGTGTGATGTGCACCAATATAAGACAGAAGGGGAATGGCCAGAATCCTTACAGAAAAAGCAAAGGAGGATCCCAGATGATTGGTGCACATTATAGGTAACTAGACCATATGATCATAGGCTGCACTCAGAGGCACACCTCTTACTATGAAGGGGATATCTATTGTAGAATATTCTGTATTTCTGAAGATTACATTATGGCCAACCGTGTAGAGGATAATGGGAGCTGGAAATTACCAAGGAAGAATATATTTCCAATTATTACAATTAGAAATGTCATGAACCCCTAAACTGATTGGAGAACTGATATAGGGTACTGGGTAGCAGTTTTTTGTTTTTAAGATGGAGGCATAATTTATATATAACATGAATATAGAGATACACACAGACACACATATAGAGAGACAGACAGACAGAAATTTAATCAGATGTGTAGTCATATAGTGACACATGTATAGAGAAATAGGTAGAAATATACATAGAGATTGTGATAGGTAGGTACAGTATATAGTGATATTATATATATAGAGAGAGAGAGAGAGAGAGAAAGTGTGTATATATATATATATATATATATATACACATACACACACACACAGAAATATATGGAGTATGCCTATTTAGATTATCAGGCATCATTACATGTAGGATGCTGTGCTACTGATCTTCTCATGTATAATCCACCCTATAAAAATAGTCATTAAAATAATAGCTGTCATCTACTCTGACTCCTACATGACACGAGTATAAAGGGAGGAATACGCTGCTACAAATACCTGTCTAGACAAACCCTTCCATAGACGGCGGCTTCTACATGGGAGCCATATTGTCCATTAGGCTTAGCTTATCCTTAAGGTAGTGAAGCATACAGCGGAACTGAACCAAATTCACATTATTAACAGTACAATAAAAGACTGGAGGAAAAATGAGGAGTTCATCGGTGGTGTCATCTTAAAGAACAAAGAGCGCCCTCATTTTTTAATTAATAAAACCGATCAGAACATCTCAACTATATAAGATTTGTAACCGGAGACAAAGGAGACTTCACAATGTATCATCATGTAACAGCGGCACACTGTATGTTATATATATATATATTATATATACAGACACACATATATTTATTTACTATATACATCCTTGCAATGTTCCGCCTTGAGACCGTAAATCTACATGTGCAAGAGGAAGCCTAAGTGCAGATAGCATCACACAGACATTTCTGGAGACCTGTACCACATGGCTGAATTTTTAAACTGGAGGTGTGGAGCATGCTGGGAATTTAGATGAGATACTATGAGGTCAGGCTGCAATGTACTGAGCTGATTTTGATACGCCCCGGGGGTACTTTGCGCTGCTCTCAAAGAAAGAAAGGTTTAAAAAAAAAAAAAGAGGACGGAAATATATTCACTGGAAGCATTGTCTGTGTTATCCTCTAATTGTCAGTCTAAATTACTCAGCTTCACTGTCCCTTTAATTGCATGAAAAGGGGCGGAGCTCCGACAAGTACCATGCAAATGAATGCAAGTATTAATCCTCTGCAAAGTGCACAGGAGGTTACGATGCAGCAGAGCCATGCCTGCTTGATAGGCTTGTGCCAGCAGCCCACTCTTCGCCGGTAGCAGGGTGGCCCACAGCATGCACTGATGTCCATGGAATTTACTGTATTTCCTATCACAGAAGCAAGAGCACAACTCCCAGCTCCCAAGAGCCTAACCCGTGGATTTCACAAGCAAAACATCACAAGTTAGGGTCTCAGGGAATGCGAGGGGTGCAGAGCTACTCAACTTACCTAAGAGGATAAAAAAAAGTCAATGAACCTTTCAGATGCTCGGCAGTCGCTACGTCAGGCTCTGGTATTGCCATGCACAGGTTAAGGATGGAGCCACACAGGAGCTGAGATGCTAACTAGCTGCATCCAGACATGAAGTGTAGCCCGCCTTTATTGGATTCCTTGATACACCATAGATTCACAGGCACAGGCCCCCCTGCTTGGGGCATGGGGGGACCAAATGATGATTCGGCTTACCCCGTGAAATTCCAGTCGTAAATCTCGGCCCAATCCTTAATTGCTATTGTTGATTTTGGGTGTAAAGAAAATTTCAATGCATAAATAGTCCCCCACATCTAGTCAGCAAGCAGAGCGCAGCGGCGGCGTATGCCCTGGACACTGGGCCTCACTCATTCTTGGCTGCATGTCAAGAGGAATGATCAGAGCATCTGTATCCACTAAACTCGAAAAAAGAAATAGGGGGGAGGGCGAAAACTCGCTCCCCACCCTCCATTTACAGGCACCTCCATTCTTACATAGAGCTCTGTACATCCTGCAGAACATTCCGCCCTGGTGCCACTACCCTCCTGTCTGTATGCAGCGCCCAGCTGTAGGTACATGCCCAACACCATCTCCTGGCCCCTCACCCCACACCCCTTTGCTTTACTGAATTTCAACTAGAGGCAGGGCTGCAAATTTATTCTAGGGGGCCCCTGTGTGGGGCGTCTTCCTACCTGGATCTTAAAGGAGTGGAAGACCAAAATTAGACAATAAAGACAGCGGCTGCAGAAAAGTCAATTCTATAGACAGGCTAAAACGAAGTGATGCTTTGCAGAGTCGCATGAAGAATTGCGACTGATCGGTTCAGTACTGTTCTTTGCATGATCTCAGCCGAAGGCGACTCTAGCAGCGTTGCTGCCACCATCTCTCGTGGATGCTGATACATGCAAGGAGGTTATTCCCTGTCTGTAGAGCCCAGACACAGAGCATCAGCCCCTTCCTTACCTTTCCTGCCTTGTGCATCCCCCTCTTGTTCCTTCCATGGCACCTGAGCGCTCCCCACTATTATCCGCACTCCACTCGCCCCTCTGCTCCCCAGCTTTCTGGCGATTCCCCTTATTCTGCATGCAGCCAGACTGCTGTAGACATTAGCAGCACCAACCCCCTGCCTTGCAGAAAGAACATTTAATCTTCAATGCCTCCCTTATGCTCTAGCAGAAAGAGGTAGAGGAGGGGGGGGGGATGAGTAAGGGGGATGCTGAAGGACGAGGCACAAATCAACGACAAGATGAAATTTCCAAGCCCACACTGCCCCCTCTTCTGCTTCACCCTGTGCTCCTGGAAAGCTACAGGCTCTGGTTACATTGCATCTATTGCCAGTCATAACACAGATTCCATGCATGCCTACTAATTCGTTAGCAGCACAGGCCAATGATACTGCAGCCTCTTCCTGAGACCCCAGCTTCACCCCCTTCTCTTTTGTCATTTATCAATTTCTTTTGCTTTTGCAAATGCTATAGTGATGTGATTGCAGGGCACAGGGGCTCAGCACGCCCCCATGTCAATGGTGCAATTCATAGATAGGGCTGCAGAGTGGTTAGATACAAGTGTAATTAGAAAATATATATATATATATATATATATATTATTTTACTAATTAATTAGTCTTTTCTGTCTAGACAACTCTCCCAATTGCTTTGATTACCTCGAACCTGCGTTCCTTTAGTTTTCCTGGGTGCTCTTTGACCATCAAGCAGTAGCTTTCTACATGTCCAGCCTGTGGGTTTCTGTATCCAGCACAGCGAGATGCTGCAGACAGTTTCTGTGTGACTGGCTGCTGAAGGAAGGGGGGGAGCTGAGCATGTCCTCCTTTAGTGCTCCTGATGGCTACATACAGTACAGCACTATGCTCCCTCTATGCAGTGGGCCAACCTGAAGTTATTTGGTTACTACTAAGCACTGATCAGATTTCCAGACCCATCAACTCTCCTGGGTTTCCTGACAGTCACCCAAATTTTGGGCACCCAGACACTTGGTTGATTCACCTGGTTACTTACTGTTACATTATGATCTATATTCTATACAATCTAAAAAGGCTATGTATGGGTAGATAGATGGTCCGATTTCTCCTGGTTACTGAATCTTCTGGTGAACAAGGAACTTAGGCTGGGTCCTGAATATCCTTAAAGAGACCAGTCCTGTATGGAGACTTACTGGAAATACTTCATTGTATGGAGACTTATTGGCAATGCTCCATGGGAAAGGAATATGCAAAGAGGTATCGTCCTAAAAAGAGAACAATCTCACCAGGGCCACCTATTGAAAGTGGCTCCCTATGAGTCAAGATCAGACTTTCCAACAAGCCTTGGGATTTGACAAGGGAATATAGCCAGGCCAGATATCTATCCATAGACAACTGTTTCACTGTGCTTGCCGCTGATCAGTACGGAGTAGGATTCTGAACAAGCAAGAGAGAGGACATTTCTAGTGTGTGCTGCTGACAAGTAGGCCAGAAGAGAAGCCTGTGTGTGGATCCAGGGAGACACCATCCCTGTATGATTAAAATGGTCAATAACTTTTCACACAAGTTTGCATAAATCAATATTACAAGTGAACACAAGAAAATTTGTAATATGTCTTAGTGAGAAATGGCTAGTTCTCATGGTATCACTGTTTACCTCTGCCCACCATCCTTGCTAATTGCTTTTCATTTTGAAAAACATCTTAAACTTATCCAACTCCACAGAAGGATCATATTACATATGTCAATACAAGTCTATAAAGAGGGGAAGGGTAGGAGTCAGCAGGAGCTGAGTAAGACACATAGACAAAGTGACTGCACAGCTAAATAGGAAGTTTATATCTCAGCAAAAGGGCTTTATTCACAACCATACAGGTCAGTACTTGTCTGTAATGTTCTCTATAGTCCTGGGACTGATTTTGAGTAAGTAAGAGAAGGTTAGGAAGTAGATTCTCTTCTACTTTTTGTGTGCAGTGTATCGTAGCTAATCTCCACCAAGTCTCCATTCAGCATGAACAGAGGAAAACGATTCAAAAATGTCAGATACAAGTCATATAGTGGCCAAATATAGTGCTATTACTCAAATTAATGCGCGCACACACACTATTAAAGACTTTTTAAAGGGTAGGTATGCTTTAAGCTACCAGGAAAGCAACTTTGCTAACAATCAACCCCTGAGGGAATTTTTGTATATGGCTGAAGACCATAAAGGACAGTGCATGGACAGAGACTACCCGTATGGCTTTGCACCGTTATGGCCTGGCCAGCTGATCTAGGACTGCACTCCGCAGTTGGGGATTGCAGAAAAATATTGACAGTTTGAATGGTATATCTAGATAGAGACTTAGAGGGAACTATCATATTGCCAATCACCCTAATCAAAGCCATTTGGGATATATCTTCCTTATAAATACATAATATAAGAAATATTTGAGAACTGTGCTTACTATTTGTATTTGCACTGCGACCCACATCATCTATTCAGTAAAAATAAGAGACTGAGCTTGATTCAGGTGCTGTATATACAGACGTGGACAAAATTGTTGGTACCCTTTGGTCAATGAAAGAAAAAGTCACAATGGTCACAGAAATAACTTTAATCTGACAAAAGTAATAATAAATTAAAATTCTATAAATGTTAACCAATGAAAGTCAGACATTGTTTTTCAACCATGCTTCAACAGAATTATGTAAAAAAATAAACTCATGAAACAGGCATGGACAAAAATGATGGTACCCCTAACTTAATATTTTGTTGCGCAACCTTTTGAGGCAATCACTGCAATCAAACGCTTCCTGTAACTGTCAATGAGACATCTGCACCTCTCAGCAGGTATTTTGGCCCACTCCTCATGAGCAAACTGCTCCAGTTGTGTCCGGTTTGAAGGGTGCCTTTTCCAGACTGCATGTTTCAGCTCCTTCCAAAGATGCTCAATAGGATTGAGGTCAGGGCTCATAGAAGGCCACTTTAGAATAGTCCAATTTTTTCCTCTTAGCCATTCTTGGGTGTTTTTAGCGGTGTGTTTTGGGTCATTGTCCTGTTGCAAGACCCATGACCTGCGACTGAGACCAAGCTTTCTGACACTGGCTAGTACATTTCTCTCTAGAATTCCTTGATAGTCTTGAGATTTCATTGTACCCTGCACAGATTCAAGACACCCTGTGCCAGACGCAGCAAAGCAGCCCCAGAACATAACAGAGCCTCCTCCATGTTTCACAGTAGGGACAGTGTTCTTTTCTTGATATGCTTCATTTTTTCGTCTGTGAACATACAGCTGATGTGCCTTGGCAAAAACTTCGATTTTTGTCTCATCTGTCCACAGGACATTCTCCCAGAAGCTTTGTGGCTTGTCAACATGTAGTTTGGCATATTCCAGTCTTGCTTTTTTATGATTCGTTTTCAACAATGGTGTCCTCCTTGGTCGTCTCCCATGTAGTCCACTTTGGCTCAAACAACGACGGATGGTGCGATCTGACACTGATGTTCCTTGAGCATGAAGTTCACCTTGAATCTCTTTAGAAGTCTTTCTAGGCTCTTTTGTTACCATTCGGATTATCCGTCTCTTAGATTTGTCATCAATTTTCCTCCTGCGGCCACGTCCAGGGAGGTTGGCTACAGTCCCATGGATCTTAAACTTATGAATAATATGTGCAACTGTACTCACAGGAACATCTAGTTGCTTGGAGATGGTCTTATAGCCTTTACCTTTAACATGCTTGTCTATAATTTTCTTTCTGATCTCTTGAGACAGCTCTTTCCTTTGCTTCCTCTGGTCCATGTCGAGTGTGGTACACACCATATCACCAAACAACACAGTGATTACCTGGAGCCATATATATAGGCCCAATGGCTGATTACAAGGTTGTAGACACCTGTGATGCTAATTAGTGGACACACCTTGAATTAACATGTCCCTTTGGTCACATTATGTTCTGTGTTTTCTAGGGGTACCATCATTTTTGTCCATGCCTGTTTCATGAGTTTATTTTTTTACATAATTCTGTTGAAGCATGGTTGAAAAACAATGTCTGACTTTCATTGGTTAACATTTATAGAATTTTAATTTATTATTACTTTTGTCAGATTAAAGTTATTTCTGTGACCATTGTGACTTTTTCTTTCATTGACCAAAGGGTACCAACAATTTTGTCCACGTCTGTATGTGATGAGCTTGGCTCTGGTGCTGTATATATGTACTGTGATTGGTTCTAGCGCTGTGGTTATGTAATGAGCTTGGCACCGTATATTAAATAGTAGATTAGCCCCTAAAAAATGTGTCTCTAAAAAAGCCCTGAAGGACTCTCCCAGGTTGACATCTCTGGATTTTAGTGTTGGTAGCTGCAATACAGCTACAAAACAAACATTTCCTGGTCGTAAGTGAAGTAAGCATATCAACCCTTAATAATAACATTAACTCTTCATCCCCTCCATCTCAGTACATGAGGAGAAGACCCTATGCAGGCCCAGGATCCTACACCACGTGCACTGTGCCTTTCCTCTGCGTTGCCATGCAGAAGGAAATTGCAGAGCAACACTGAGGAGAGTCTAGAGGACTTCTGCAATCTGATTAGTTCAGATGCTGAGTGCATTCACGGTAACTCACACTCAGGAGCATGGGAACTAAGGGTACAGCCAAACGGTACACCAGTGCTGCAGCCAAAAGCACTATGCACACCACACCTACCAATTTATTGTGCAGTTACTGGCTAAAGAAGGTAGACATGGCCTGCAACGTGCAATTGGCCACACCGCCAAGGTTCTGTGTGTCCTTACCCTAAGTGAACTGCTGTGAGCATAGTTTCCTTATTTGACATCACAATGAGGAAGTGCCTGCCCATTTCAATAGCCAGCCATGGGAGATTAAACATTTATAAATACAGTGGTTTATGCTTTATTACTCTAATCAGAGGTAAACTAGAAACTCCAATGTGGTATTGTTTCATCTGTTTCAAAAGATCTATTGAAAAGTTGATTCGCAACCTATAGTTGGAGGTACACTTTATAAATACATGCAGGCTAGACCCCGATCAGGTGTCCAGAGCCTGGTGCTCTGTTATATAAAGAAATAGAACACCTAGTACTTTGCACAGTCTCGTGGTGAGCCGCCACCGCCACCATCAGGGGTATCTCACTCTTTCCACTAGATGCATCAATTATATTAATAGCTTGTAACACAAGGTTAGATGTTTACTAAATTACAAGTCCCCTGTTTCTCTTTGATGAAAAGGTCATTCATTTTGCCCATGCAGTCATCTTCTTTAGGGGGCTCTTTAGCTTGAGATGTGGAGGGGCATTATTCACCACCATGTCTGTCTTTTGCCAACCAGACTTGGGTTACAAAGGGTGGCGTTGATCAGAGATAGGGAGTCGGTGTTGGTTACATAGGGACGAAATTGAAACCTTGTTCCGAGACCATCCGTCCTGAGAGATCTGCCATATACAGGAAACATATTGGAGATGATATTCCAGAGTAAAACGGCAGGATCTGATAATCAAAAAACTAGGAACACTGTATCAATTATCAGACTCAGTTTTCAAATGTTTATAGCAGAAAATTGTGGATACCGGTGGCAGATAGAGACTCCCTACAAGTAGAGGAGTATAAAATTAACAGTTTATTCCCACTTTGTCAGAGCTTCCTTGAGGGCAGATGATCACAAAACTACTCCTGACAAATAGGTAGTTACTTCAATGTGGAGCACATCCACCATACATCAAAAACAGTTGCGCCTTAAGTCTCTACTATGGACCCTTACTGTTAGTCGATAATGTAGACTAGGGTTCTGCTATACTAGGTGCTGGATTATCAAATGATCTGGATCATTCAACCACATTTACTAATGTGAGACCTTGTCAGAAAATGTGCCAGAATTTAGTGCAATGTGGCAGATTTAAGGGGAGTCAAGTTTTGTACCTCAGTTTTGATATCTCCTTCGCTGCCAGTAATTTATGTCAAGACACAGGGCTCGTCATAACATAGTAGCATAGTTTATAAGGCTGAAAAAAGACATCTGTCCATCCAGTTCAGCCTGTTATTCTGCAAGTTGATCCAGAGGAAGGCAAAAAAAAAACCAAAAAAAAAACCTGTGAGGTAGAAGCCAATTTTCCTCACTTTAGGGGAAAAAAAATCCCTTCCCGACTCCAATCAGGCAATCAGAATAACTCCCTGGATCAACAATCCCTCTCTAGTAACTATAACCTGTAATATTATTACACTCCGGAAATACATCCAGGCCCCTCTTTAACTCTTGTAGTGAGCTCGCCATCACCACCTCCTCAGGCAGAGAGTTCCATAGTCTCACTGCTCTTACCGTAAAGAATCCTCTTCTATGTTTGCGTACAAACCTTATTTCCTCCAGATGCAGAGGATGTCCCCTAGTCACAGTCACAATACTGGGGATAAATAGATGATGGGAGAGATCTCTGTACTGACCCCTGATATATTTATACATGGTTATTAGATCTCCCCTCAGTTGTCTTTTTTCTAAAGTGAATAACCCTAATTTTGTTACTCTTTCAGGGTACTGTAGCCCACCCATTCCAGTTATTACTTTAGTTGCCCTCCTCGAAACCCTCTCCAAGCTATGTCTGCCTTGTTTGTGAGATTAAGAAACAGCTCTCATTGTTTGAACACTGTGTGTGGATTAAGTTAAATGATCAAGACTGATGTTCTGCTGTTTGGCCACAAAATGCCGCTATTTCTTAAACACAGCTAATAGACTGCAGATATTTGAATATTCAAAGGAGGTGGGGTTTGAGGACTTGGCATCTTAGAAGCTAGCTGAGACTGAGGAACTGTGTGTGAGCAGAGAATCTGACGGATCCAGGAGTGAGAGAAACCCTCAGTGACCAGAGCTGCAGCTGAGTTAAGCTGATTGTTGTCCAAGACCCATATCCTGTCCAGGGAAAGGAGGATTGTTTCCAGGCAGGCTGATAAGAGCTGAAGAACAAAGCTGCATACCCTGCGGGACCGCATGTTTGATGGAGAGACTGGTTGTTCGGTTCAGAGTTATCAGTGGATAAAGAGCAGACCCTGGGTCGGTAAGATTGTGCACGCACCTCACTGCAGTGTTGGCACCTAGAGACTGAGACCAGGCTTAGTTATGGGAGGGGGAATACTATAGAGCACGGTAAGATTGTAAACTGTTGTGTTGCACCGCAGACTAGCCCTTACTAAGCACCCAAACAATTGTTCATGTTTGCTTCAGGATAATAATAGGGGCGAAGAAGTTTTAGTTGTGCCCGCCAGTAGGTAAATTATCACAAAATTTCCTCTGGCATCCATCAGAGGGCGACGTGCTGTGCAACACAGGGGTCCCAGCCTTCGGGCTGGGTGCATGTAAATTTATTTTATGTTCTCAGCATTTGTGGTTTTGTTAATTACCATGTGTTAGTTAAATTCGGTTTTGTGCAAAGGCTAGTGTTGGAGTTGCTTTCCTTGTTCACGACTTCGTTATATCCTGGGGAGCCCACCCCGGTATACGTCTTATTTGTTCACAGGAGCCCAGAACTGTACACAGTTCTCCATGTGTGGTCTGACTAGTAATTTGTAAAGTGGCAGGACTATGTTCTCATCACGGGCATCTATTCCCCTTTTGATGCAACCCATTATCTTATTGGCCTTGACAGCAGCTGCTTGACACTGGTTTCTATAGCTTAGTTTGTGGTTCACTAAAATTCCTAGGTCCTTTTCCAAGTCAGTGTTACCCAGTTTTTTTTACCATTTAGTATGTACTGGTGACTTGCATTATTCCTTCCGATGTGCATAACCTTACATTTGTCAGTGTTAAACCTCATCTGCCACTTCTCTGCCCAAGCCTCCAATCTGTTGAGATCGATTCATAGCAGTATACTGTCTTCTTCCATGTTAATTACTTTACACAGTTTAGTGTCATCTACAGAATTTGATATTTTACCGTGCAAGCCTTCTACAATATCATTAATAAATACAGTATAGTGAAGAGAATAGGGTCCAATACTGAACCCCTGTGGTACCCCACTAGTGACAGCAACCCAATCTGAGTGTACTATTAATAACCACCCTCTGTTTCCTATCACTAAGCCAGTTACTTACCCACATACAGACATTTTCTCCCAGTCCGAGCATTCTCATTTTTTTATACTAAACTTATGTGGTACAGTGTCAAATGCTTTGGAGAAGTCCAGATATACAATATCAATTGATTTTCCGCTGTCAAGTCTAGAACTTACCTCCTCATAGAAACTGATTAAATTAGTTTGACATGACCGATCCCTCATGAAGCCATGCTAATATGGTGTTATTTGCTTATTTTCATTGAGGTACTCCAAAATAGCATCTCTTAGAAAACTTTCAAACAGTTTTCCCAAGACAGATGTTATAGTTTCCGGGCTCTGTTTTTGGACCCCTTTTGAATATTGGCACCACATTTGCTATGCGCCAATCCTCTGAAACACTCCCTGTAAATGATAAGATGAGCTGGGCCTACTGGCTCCACCGCCTCCCGGGTATTATCACGCCCCTCTTTTCAGAAAGTTGCAGAAACACCACTTGCAGAAATTTTTTATTTCAGTGGCATTTAAAAAGTCACAAACACAGGGTTTACAACTTATTTTATGCCATAAAAATGGCTTAGAGAGAAGATAAATCTCCAACAAGTTTTAGAAAATCACCTGCAACTAGCTCGTCAAGGGGCCATGACACAGAACTCTATCACAAGTTAAGCCAACCAATAGTTGGTATAAAGTAAGACTTTAGTGTGCAGCCAAGCACCACATTTATTATCAAGTCTGAGACACTTGGATAAATTTGGAGCATCTTTAGTGTACTTCCACATGTGACTGCTTAGCTGTAGAATTGCTGTTGCCGAACAGTGCTAAAAAAATATATAAAGTGTTTTTGAAAAATAAAATAAAAAGTTTCAATTAAAAACAAAAAAGGCCATTTCCCCTCAACAAGCCATGTACAGTAAAACAAAAAAAAAATAGACATATTGGGTATCGCCACTTTCATGATGATTGGCTCTATAAATATATCACATGATGTACTCCATCAGGTGAACGCCATAAAAATAAATAAATAAAAACTATGGAACAATAGCCATTTTTTTTTCACATTGCCTTACAAAAACGTAGGAGCAAGCGATTAAAAAGTACTATGTACCTCAAAATGGTACTAATGAAAATATCAACTCATCCCGCAAAAAATGAGTGCCCACACAAGTAATATGGTTATCAGGAAATTGTAACACAAACCAGGATATTTTTTTTCAAAAATGCTTAAATTGTGTACAAAAAATATAGACATATTAGGTATTTCCATATCTGTGACAATCAGCTCTATAAAAATAGCACATGATTTACTTGTCAGGTGAAAACAACATTAAATAAAAACAGTGTCAAAGCAGTAATTTTTTTGTCACCTTGCCTTACAAAAAGTATAATAGCCAACGATCAAAAAGTAGTATGTACCCCAAAATTGTACCAATCAAAATATTAACTCATGCTGCAAAAAACGAGCCACCACACAAGATGATCAGACGAAAAAATATAAATAAATGATGGCTCTTAGAAAATGGCAACACAAAATCAGGATTTATATTTTGAAAATGCTTTGTGTAAAAGTGTTAAAATGTTTAAAAAAGAAAATAGGTATCTGTGTAATCATACTGAACAGCAGAATAAATTAACATGCAATTTTCCCCTCATGGTGTATGCTGTAATAACAAACCCCAAAATTAATAGCAGAATTACTGCATTTCTTTATCCTGCTTCTGTCGGAACTATAAAGCAAATGCTTTATATAAAAGAAAGGATCAAAGGAAAAATTTCGAAGGGAATCGATCCTAGAGGTGGACATATAAAACACCTCAAAAAGAGTTAGTTGTTAATTTAATTATATTGTGAAATCAGTAAAACATGGTACAAGCGTCTATGCAAAAATATAAATGATTTAATATACAATAACTTAAAATACAATCAAAGCTTAATCAATATAAAACTCAATAATATGCAACATAGTGACTTAATAGTGATGAAGATAGATACGAACCCTTGCTGTGCTCAAACTATGACCAATCTTGGATATCGGGTAGTACTGCTACACAACTTATAAATTATCAGGCCTGATATTGACTATGGAATGTGAATATTCCAATCAAAGAGTTTCTCCTATATCAATATTAGATATTTTATTCAGTAATATGCATCTATACCGAATAGTGATAATATTGATGTAGCACTTTTAACATTATACATCCGCACTAAAGCGGGGAGTTACTAAATATCAGGCCAATTAATTCAATCAATACAACACATAAAAAAGTTATATAATCCGAGAATGCAGATGATATGCAGAGTCTAAGGGAAGTCAGCTCTAAAGTCCGTGCTGATCATTGGGATTTTTCTCCTGGGGTGTCCCGCCTTTCTTTTTTTCTCTTCTTTTCTCTTTTTTTGTATGTGGATTATTATCCAAAAACGTATCAGTTAGACATACCTTCCTAGCCTGGAGTTTTCCAATCATTGTCGGTTAGGCGTGTACATATGATAATGACTGATGTTACTGTATTACCCAGAATGCATTTCTACTGTTGGTGTAATGTTACTTATTTATACCTATGTGACACTATTGTATAAGCTATTAGCATCATTACTAGTAAGGGTTAAATGTCCAGGTCCGACTTCATCTTACATTCCACACACAACATATGGAATCCTAAATCAGAGCTACAGGGATTAAGTTTGAAACATATTCCAATTAAAGCATATACATTAAGGTACCAGTTTAGACATTTCCCAAACTATAAAACTTATGGTATTGATAAGAATATAATAGACCTTGTACTCTGACAGACATGTGTGTATCCTGTCACTTCAGCGGGTGATTGCTTGTTAGTTAAAAATAAACACTGCCTTCCCTGAATGGAGACTCATTAACAAAGTCTATACTTAAAATTCTTCTCATCATATTTTAGAAGTACATGCGTTCCTAGTAAGAAATATATAAGATAATAGATGCAGTAATATTTATCAACATACAACAATACATACGTCCTATTAATTATCTTATACAAAGAAAAAAACTAAGGTTCATTATACGTGTATAGTCATCACAGATTTTCTGCTTCACCAATAGACATCAACTGGGTAATTAGTACCAGATACGTCTGGAGAATATCCTTATCTCAGTCATAAATCTATAAGGAGACAAAAATGACTCTTCTCAGACTGGTACATCTATAGAGAAGAAACCTTATGAACAGTGTCCTTTCCATGAACCTATTATTTCGACCAACTTTAACAATACATACACAAATGGTGAATATATATCTTATATATAATCAAATCCACTATAATTATGATATTTAGATATAAATGTTATATGCCCTGTGAAAAAGCACAACACTTCCCAAGAAGCAAAATAAAGTGATCAAAATGTTATATGCACTCCAAAATAGAACCAATGATAATGGCAACTCGTCCCTTCATAAAATGCCTGTGGGGTCAAAGTGGTCTGTATAGCCTTAACTAAATTCCTTGAAGGGTGTAGTTTCCAAAATGGAGTCACTTATAAGGGGTTTTCACTGAAGAGGTACCTTAGGGTCTCTTCAAATGTGACATGGCATCCAAAAACCATTCCAGCAAAATCTGTCTGCCAAAAACCATAAAGAGTCCTGCTATGTGCCCATATAGCAGTTTTCATGAGGTGTTTTTGTAAACTGAAGACTCAAAGTAATAAATACTGAGGTTTGTTTTGTTGTTAACCCTTGCTGTGTTACTTGAGAAAATAAATTAAAATAAATCTCCCAAAATTTTAATTTTGAAATTGCACCTCCATTTTCCTTTAATTCTTGTGAAACATGTAATGGGGTAACAAAGTTTGTAAAATCAGTTTTAAATAATTTGAGGAGTGCAGTTTCTAAAAGAGGGTCACTTATGGGTGGTTTCTACTATGTAAGCCCCACCAAGTGACTTCATAACTTAATTTGGTAAAACATATTGTCTCAAATTTACCACTACCATGAAGTATCATGTATTACCAGAAAACAATCTCAGAATCGCTTGGATAAGTAAAAGCATTCCAGAGTTATTATCACAAAAAGGCTATATGCACACGACCGTTATGTGTTTTGCGGTCCGCAAATTGCGGATTCGCAAAACACGGATGGCGTCTGTCTGAGTTCCGCAATTTGTGATACGGCATGGACAGCCACTAATATAGTTGCCTATTCTTGTCCGCCAAACGGACAAGAATAGGACAGGTTATTTTTTGCGGACCACGGAACGGAGCAACGGATGCAGATAGCGCACGGAGTGCTGTCTGCATCTTTTGCGGCCCCATTAAAGTGAATGGGTCCGCATGCAAGCCACAAAAACTGCAGCTCGGATGCGGACCAAAACAACGTTCGTGTGCATGAGGTCAAAGTCTCATTCATCCATAAAAACATTGTACCAATAGCTTTCTGGTTTGTCCAGGTTATCTTCAGCAAACTGCAGATGGGCAACAAGGTTTCTATTTTAGAGCAGAGGCTTTCTCATTGCAATCCTGCCATGCATAGCTTTGTTGTTCAGTGTCTTCCTGGTAGTAGCCTATTTATTTTAAAATTAACATTAAAGGGTTCTCCAGGAATTCAAAAAAATGAAAATACTTAAAGGGATTCTGTCACCTCCCCTAAGCCAAAAAAACGATTTTAAAGCAGCCATGAAGCACAGCTTACCTGGATTAGGCTGTGCTCTTTTAGGCTGCTTTCACACTAGCGTTCGGGTTTCCGTTCGTGAGCTCCGTTTGAAGGAGCTCACGAGCGGACCCGAACGCAGCCGTCCAGCCCTGATGCAGTCTGAATGGAGGCGGATCCGCTCAGACTGCATCAGTCTGGCGGCGTTCAGCCTCCGCTCCGCTCGCCTCCGCACGGACAGGCGGACAGCTGAACGCTGCTTGCAGCGTTCGGGTGTCCGCCTGGCCGTGCGGAGGCGTGCGGATCCGTCCAGACTTACAATGTAAGTCAATGGGGACGGATCCGTTTGAAGATGCCACAATGTGGCTCAATCTTCAAGCGGATCCGTCCCCCATTGACTTTACATTGAAAGTCTGGACGGATCCGTCCCAGGCTATTTTCACACTTAGCTTTTTTTAGCTAATATAATGCAGACGGATCCGTTCTGAACGGAGCCTCCGTCTGCATTATTATGGGCGGATCCGTTCAGAACGGATCCGCCCGAACGCTAGTGTGAAAGTAGCCTTATCTTGTAATCCGTCCAGCAGTTACTCCAAAAAACGACTTTTATTGATATGCAAATGTGTCCTGAAGGTGCACAGAGGGGCGTTTTGTTCCTCTTAGAGAGCCCAGTACCGCCCCTCTTACAGTGCCCAGCCCGCCTTCCTTGCACTGTCTAACCGCCGCCCCCAGCCTGCCACAGCCTATCCTCCCTCTCCTCCCCCTCCGTCACGCCGAACGAACTCTCGCACAGGCGCAGTACCCACTGAGGGCTGCGCCTGTGCGATCAGCAGGAGACTGAGGGCAGGAGCTTCATCCTCGTCACTGGGCTCGGCGCTGGCTGCTTTAAAATCGTTTTTTGGCTTAGGGGAGGTGACAGAATCCCTTTAAATATTATTTTATAATAAATATATTCACAAATACCTTTCATTACTTAGAATGGCTTGTTTTGTCTAGGGAGCAATCATTAGGAGAATTAAAATTTCCGCCATCCTATCAGTACACACAAAACCTGTCCTAATTACTCAAGTTACTTCACCACAATGAGCCATAGTGCTGCCTCATCCTCCTCTCTGCTTGTCAGGAATCATGATCCTGAATACAGGTGAATGAATCTCTGTGAGATGATGAGGAGACATGAGAGGAGAGTGAGGTGTGGCTAATCAGCAGCAGCACTTGTTTACAGTCTCTATTACCACAGCAACACATTACCACAGCCTGTTCTGTCTATCCTTTCTGTACTTCATGTCAACTCATGAACTCTGTTTTCACAGAGATTCAGCTGTAGTCAGGATCATAATCCCTGACAAGTAGAGAGGAAGAGGAGGAGGCAGCTCTTTACCTCAGTGTTATAAAGTAACTTGTCCTTATGTGTGATCAGGACAGGTTTTGTGTGAACTAATGGGTCAGCGGCCATTTTGTTTCCCCTGATGATTGCTCCCCAGACAAAACGAGCCATTATAAATAATGAAATGTATTTGAGAATATATTTATAATAAAGTAATATTTAAATATTTTCATTTTCTCAACTCTGTGAGAACCTCTTTAATGTGAGAAAGGCCTTTACTTGCTTAGAGGTTACCTTAGGTTCCTTTGTGACCTCGCACACTATTAGACGCTTTGTTGTTGGCCTGATCTTTGCTGGATGACCACTCCTGTCAAGAGTAATAATGGACTTGAATCTGGACTGTGGATTGGGGGAGTCCAACTTTTTAGAGATTGTTTTGTAACCTTTTCCACCCTGATGAGCATCAATAACTGTTCTTCTAAGATCCTCAGAAAACTCCTTTGTTCATGCCATGATACACTTTCGTAGACATGCGTTGTGAAGACCAGACTTTGATAGATCTCAGTTCTTTAAAAAAAAAACAGGTCGCCCACTCACACCTGATTGTCATCCCATTGATTGAAAACATGGCGTCATTGGTTGCTATGACGCCGTTCGCTTTGTGCCGCCGCAGTACAGTAATACACTCGTATGATCTATACAAGTGTATTAATGTACTGCGGCGGTGGCACAAAGCGCACGGCATCATAGCAACCAATGATGCCGTGCACTCCTGCACTAAGCAGGATGCCAGTCCGGTATCTCACGGACCGTGTTCCACGGACGTGTGAATGAAGCCTAAAGGTTCACATACCACTTACAGACATGTGATATTCGATCATTTTCCTCAATAAATAAATTATCACTATGTTAAACCCACAAAGTAACCACTGCTTCACCTAACAGGAATACTTAATTAAATTATTAAACTAACACATATGAGTAATACTATGTTCCTTTAAAATTCACTTTTATTATACATGATTCAAAATAATTATCATTTCATAATTTCGGTAGGGATTCAAATATATAGCGCCATAATCTATATTTGTTACACAAACAGAAGTCTAATATAGTATACAGGTTCAATAATTTCAGTACTACGTCTATCTAGTTAAAGGGAACCTGTCACCAGGATTTTGGGTATATAGCTGAGGACATGGGTTGCTAGATGGCCGCTAGCACATCCGCAATACCCAGTCCCCATAGCTCTGTGTGCTTTTATTGTGTAAAAAAAACAAACGATTTTATACATATGCAAATTAACATAAAAGAGTCATATCTTACTTGTGTGAGCAGAGAAGAGTCATATTTTTCAAGCTCTGACTCATCTCAGGTTAATTTGCATATGTATCAAATCATTGTTTTTTTTACACAATAAAAGCACACAGAGCTATGGGGACTGGGTATTGCGGATGTGCTAGCTGCGATCTAGCAACCCATGTCATTATCAGCCTTCCAATGCCCGATAATGGTAATCTAATACGGTATCGACGGACTACACATGAACCTTACTATCTGTGACATACCTTAGATTGAATATAAAATGACGACTTTCCCTCAACGCGCGTTTCGCGTCACTGTTCCTCCTAAAGAAGCAGTAAACTGAAACGCACAGTGGGGGTCGTGCTTTCACATTATAGTCACACCGGTCTCTCTGATGGCTGGAACCCTGAGAGTGCATGCGAAGCAGCTTCTGTCCCAGCCATTTTGTATCTGCACTGCAGAGGTGGCTGTAACCCCTAGAAACGAGCAGTGTATAATGTGATGGAAAAATGAATCAATCCAGCAAAGGAGACAATATGGAGAATCACAATACCAAAATCTTGAAAAACTAACTTTACTCCCCTGCATGCGCTATGTAACAGCAGAGTTTGAAGTCAAGGGGCAGCGGCCTCCTTTCTTAAAGTCAGGATAACCACGCCCCCTTTCCCTGCCCCTTCACCTCCGACTGACAGCCGCGCACGTGAACGTCCTGACGCGCACTACACCACGGGAGCCTGCAAATTGAGCCGTTAAAAACTACTTAACAACATACAGCAATGTGCAGGCACGTTAATAGAGACGACAGGGCTCGTGTGAGACTTCGGCTGCCTTTGTTGAACAGCCGAAAACTATCTGCTGTCAATCAAAAGCGAAGTGGCAGGGAAAGGGGGCGTGGATATCCTGACTTGAAGTGAGGAGGCGGCTGCCCCCTTGACTTCAAACTCCACTGTTACATAGCGCGTGCTGGGGAATAAAGTTTGTTTTTCAAGATTTTGGTGCATCTGGCCGGAGGAAGAATAGGATCTTTAGAAACATAGTGCTGGCTACTTTAAGGTAATGCTGGTGGTTTGGGAGGCGTTTTTTAGGCGACAGGTTCCCTTTAACATCGGGCACTTGATGTGTGTATGAAGTCATATGACACACAGACATGTGGCTCAGTATATATAATTACTCACGGTTCCCGTGATACGATAGTAGTACGGCTTGCTGACATTACTCACGGTTCCTACAATGCCCACCGGGGTATGATGTCGCCAGAGAAGTGTTGTCAGGGAGATGACCTGTCCCTGGGTGTCCCTTTTAGGCTATCCCTGCCTAAAATCAGGGCACTCGCCCCGAAAGGGGCGACCCCACTTCTCTGTGGCTAAACCCTCAGAAAATGCCCTAAGAAGCCCTAAATAAAGTTGTCAAGTTGAGTCCTGACGCCAGGGAGAAGAGAAGTATATCCAAGTTGGCTAATTAGTGCAAAAATGCAATGACATAAGTGGGGGCCACCCTATAAGGTAAGACCCTAATTAGACTAGGGTTAAACAGATGAAAGGTCCTCTTTAAAGGGGTTCTGTCATCAGAAAAATGGTTATGTAGCTGGCTGACATTAGCGATGTGCTAATGTCAGCAGAACATAACTGTATGACATCCCTGCCTGCCGCAGTTCGCGCTAAATAATGACTTTTATAATATGCAAATGAGCCTCTAGGTGCTAGTGGGGCGTTGCTGCAGCACCTAGAGGCTCCCTCCTCCCACCGTTTGGCACGCCCTTGTAAAGGTGATTGATATCCTCAGTGCCCTACAAATCCCACGCCTGCACCGTCCATTTTAGTATTAGGCGCAGTGAATGAAGGACGCTCGCCTGCTGCCGTCCTTCACTCCTGCCATACGGTTATGTTCTGCTAACATTAGCACATCGCTAATGTCAGCCAACTACATAACAATTTTTCTGATGACAGAAACCCTTTAAGCCTGTGTAATTATTATAATATATCCAGTCACACTAGTTTTGGTAGGCATTTATACAATTTATCTTAAAATAAATTGTGGGGGTATCTTTTATTTTAATATAATATTAAAAGTTATATTTGAAGGGGTTTTCTCCCTCCAACATACAGTCCCATGTAAATAGCATCACTCCCCCTGCCTTTAGCCCCTCCAAAATAGAGTCCCATTTAAATAACCTCACTCCCCTCCCTTCAGCCCCTCCAATATACAGTCCCATGTAAATAACATCCCTCCACATGTAAATAACCCCTCCGTTCAGCCCTAACATACAGTCCCATCTAGATAACATTAGTCCCTCAACCAAGGAGGTGGTGTGAGAGAGGAGAACTACAACTCCCAGCATTGTTCTGTCTCTCACACTGAATCTATCCTTTCACTTACATCTCCTCATGTTACAGAATCCATCACAGGGTCTTCTCCACTAGTTCTCCTCTTCACAGCTTAGCTCCGCCCCCTCTGCACTGATCACATGATGGTGACATCATCGCAGGTCTTTCTCCACCCCAAAGCTCTACCTCTAGCACAGATCACCTGACTGTGATGTCATCACAGGTCCTTCAGCTCTTGCAGTGCGTCCTGGTCAGTAGTCATCCTTGTTTTTCATTAGAAGGCAGTACATTCTGGGCCTGGGACAAAACATCTGGTGCCCAGGCCCTGAATTTTTTAACCTAGTGATGTCCATGCTGGTGGCAGTTGGAGATTAGGGATGAGCGAACCCGTGAAAGTTCGGGTTTGCCGGGTTCGGCCGAACTTCAGGTCAAAGTTCGGGTTTGGGACCCGAACTTGACCCCGAACCCGGACCCCATTAAAGTCAATGTGGACCTGAACTTCCCTTTATTATTTTCCGTTATAACATGGTTATAACAGAAAATAATAGCATTCTTAAGACAGAATGCTAAATAAAATAGCCATGGAGGGGTTAAAAAAAAAAAAAAAAAAAAAAGAACCTCATCCACTTGATCGCGCAGCCTTTATCGTGCAGGTCTTCTTTCTTCAGGACCTGCGAAAGGACCTACGATGACGTCACCGGTGACATCATCACAGGTCCTGAAGAAAGAAGACCTGCGCGATCTAAAACATTCTGCGAATTTCAAATGCTGATGGAAATTATATGCCCACCATATAAATAACCCTATTCATTAATATTAGCAGCGGATTCCAGTACACAAAATACGCGCCACATACGGATTACAAATACGCTCATGTGAAAGCGACCTTAGGCCCCTTGCAGACGAGCATTTGTCACGCTGCGAGTCCGCAGCCCAGCTCCCAGCCTGACCTCCCAGCACTGACCGGGTCACATAGCATTATATTGATTTATGGTGCTATGGCAGCATTATGTCAGTGTTATCCAATACCTTCCAGAACTGTAAGGGTTACATAGCATCATAAATTAATATGTGACCCCCGGCAGCAATGGAAGTTCAGACCGGGAGCTGTGGACTCGCAGCGTGACAAATGCTCGTCTGCAAGGGGCCTTAGAGTTTATATAGTAATCTGGACATAGGGTATACTCTTATTTGCCTAGATGGTGAATCAGTACATTTCCATATTTATCTTTACCCATCTACTAGGGTCATAGGCGGGTATACTGTATATCAAAGGTTTATGTCATTATTCTCTCATAGAAAAGTCACAACATTAAGCACAAGCCCAAATTTGTGACTTTTTGATGCCTTCACTGCTTCTGCCACATTTGAAAAGTGGATGGGAAAATGGGTGTGGATAGGTAGGGCAATTCATTTGGAAAATAAAAACAATAAAAAAAAGTGATAAACTCATTCCAGTAGGGAAATGGTGTAAAAACTGGCTTCACTACTGGTTTTAGCCTACAGAAACTGATGGAAATAACTGACCAAATAACTGTAGTGTGAACTCATCCTAAGGGCTCATGCACACAACCATATGTATTTTGCGGTCCGCTAAACACAGGTCAGCAAAAAATAAAATAAAAATACTGATGACCCATGTTACGACCATGTTACATCCATTTTTTGCGGATCCATTGTAACAATGCCTGTCCTCATCCTCAAAACACACAATAATAGGACATGTACTGTTTTATTGCGGAACGGACTTGTGGACATACGGATATGGAATTTCAGGTTTTTTTGCAGCCCCATTGAAATCAATGGTACTGCCTACTGGCTGCAATAAAAATGGAACGGACACGGACAAAAAAATATGTTCGTGTGCATGAGCCCTTAGTCAAACAACGTGCAACATTTGATACATTTGTCACAATGATCTGTGACTCCCCACAAAGGGTTATGGATTACTGGAAAGGAGTGTGGCTTAACATGAAAGGGTGTGGTATCAAATGTGACATTTTGCACCAAAATTACACCAAAATGCTTGCGTAAAATTTTGCCAAAACTAAGTCAGCCAATAATTTACAAAAGAGACTAGACAAAAGTATCTAGTGATTCATCACATCTATCATTCAGCTTGAGCCAATGTAATACATCTGGTGGGGGAGGGCTGGCAGCCTTAGTCCTGGGGGGCAAATCCAGTCAAGTGGCCCATTTTTATCCCCGCCCATTATTAAAAGCCCCTCCTACATATAATAGGCCACTCCCAACAAACACTGTACAGCTGACATTCTATTGTTGAGGCCTGTCTCTACACACCATACAGACTGGGGGCCTGTCCTGGCTGCACTGCCTGCTTCACATTATACAATACACAGCCGGCTACAGCCAGGAAGCTCCTCCGCTCTCCTCCCTCCCCAGATCCTGCTCAAGGCCTGTGGTTCCCCCCCACTATCTGCCACCCACCCGTGGCCTGCTGCCCCCTTTGGCCGTCCTCACCCAGCTCTGAATCCTCCTTCTGCAAATGGCAGGGGGAGGAGCCGGAGCATCTCCTCTCCTACATAGCGCCCCATACCTCTTATATCCAGTGATGTCACCTTTGTTGTAGACGTTCTCTTTCCTCATCTTCTCCATTCAGACCAGACCGCCATGATGATTTTTCAGCCATCTCCCATCTCTGCAAAGATTGACAAACAGACATTAGTTTCCCACATTTCCATCATCTTCACATCTTCTGAACACCCTTTCCTGCCACCCCCAATACTATACTGCAGTAACAGTCCCCCTGGAAATACTACTACCACATAGATAGTGCCCCCTTCAACTATTATTGGCACACAGTGCTCTAAAAGAGAACTGCGCCCAGACACTAATAGTATAAAGATAATGTCCCCCAAAAATAATTGTGCTAAGCTGATACTGTGCCAGGGTGCCCCCCAAAGTAACAGTGCTCCCCAAAATCCCACCAATAGAAATAATTCTCTGCCAGAGCACACTTAGTAGTAATAATGCCCCTATAGTGCCCATACTAGTAATCATGTTCCTCATAGCCCACCCAGGGCCGTCTTTAATATTGATTGGACCCTGGGCAAGAATTTACTTGGGCCCCCTGGATAACGCCCCCCCAACCCCCCCCCCCCCCCCCCCGCACTTTGCTGTACTTGCTATACAGCAGCACTTACCTGTCACATCCAGGGCCTCCAGGTGACGTCTCCTCTCTGTCATCATCTTCTCTGTAGATCTTCTCCACTCGGTCTGGACAACTTCTCTCAGCCGCCTTGTCTCTGCAGAGAGTGACACACAGACATCTTAGCTTCCTCACATTCTATCATTATCCCCCAACTGGAGTCCTCACAGTGTTATCCTGCTGCTTGCTGTAACCCCCCCCAGGGGTGTAGCTATAGGGAGTGCAGAGCTAGCAGTCGCTACCGGGCCCAGGAGCCTGAAGGGGCCCAAAGACACTTGTGCTGCATAAGAAGACACACAAAGCACTGAGGGAAGGGGGGCCCAAGATGAACTCTTGCACCGGAGCCCATGAGCCTTTAGTTACGCCCCTCCCCCCAATACCCCCAAATACTATCCTGAAGAAACATTACTGCCCCCCATAGTAATAGTGCTCCTCATAGTCCCACCAATAGTAATTCCCTTCTAGAATGCCCTCATTAGTAACACTGCCCCAACTGTGATAATGCTCCTCAACAATGCCCCCCATTATTAGAAGAGCCCTCCCATATTAATAATACCCTCACAGAGTCCCTAGTAGAAATAAGGCCCCCTATTGTTCCCCTCAGTAGTAATAAGGCCCCCATAGTGCGCTTAGTAGAAATAAGGCGGATCTATAAGACCCTCCTATAGAGCCCCCAGTAGTAATAAGATGCCTATAATGTCCCCTGGATCTGCAGTGCCCCTTGCAGTTATAAGGCTACTTTCACACTTGCGGCAGTGTGATCCGGCGGGCAGTTCCGTCGTCGGAACTGTCCGCCGATCTGCTGCTGCCTGAAAGCATTTGTGAGACGGATCCGGATGCGGATCCGTCTCACAAATGCATTGCAAGGACGGATCCGTCTCTCCGCTTGTCATGCGGACCGACGGATCCATCTTGTACATTTTTCTCATTTTTACCGATCTGCGCATGCGCATGCCGGAACGACGGATCCGGCATTCCGGTATTCTGAATGCCGGATCCGGCGCTAATACATTCCTATGGGGAAAAATGCCGGATCCGGCGTTCAGGCATGTCTTCAGTTTTTTTGGCCGGAGAGTCAAAACGACTGAACTGAAGACATCCTGATGCAAACTGAACGGATTACTCTCCATTCAGAATGCATGGGGATATGCCTGATCAGTTCTTTTCCGGTATAGAGCCCCTGTGACGGAACTCTATGCCGGAAAAGAAAAACGCTAGTGTGAAAGTACCCTAATCCTCCCTCCACCATACAGTCCCATGTAAATAACATCACCTCCTCCCCAGCCACCTCCAACGCACAATCCCATGTAAACATCACCTCCTAAGGCTACTTTCACACTTGCGTTCGTGCGGATCTGTCCTGTACTTGTACAGGACGGATCCGCACCAATAATACAAACGAATGCATCCGTTCAGGACCGATTCGTTTGTATTAGATTTGAATTTCTAAGTCCCAATACGGATCCGTCCTGACTTACATTGAAAGTCAATGGGGGGATGGATCCGTTTACAATTGCACCATTTTGTGTCAATGCAAAGGGATCCGTCCCCATTTACTTACATTGTAAGTCAGGACGGATCCGTTTGGCTCTGCAAGGCCATGCGGACACAAAAACGATGCGTGCAGCATTTTGGGGTCCGTCTCCAAAACGGAACGGGGGGCTGTACGGAGCCGAACGAATGCATTCTGAATGGATCCGCATCCATTCAGAATGCATTGGGGTTAAACTGATGCATTTGGGGCTGCTTGTGAGAGCCTTGAAACGGATCTCACAAGCGGATCCCCAAACGCAAGTGTGAACGTAGCCTAAACCCATGTACATCAACATTATTCCCCCCACACCATCCACTTTCAACATACAGTCCCATGTCAATAACATCCCTCCCTTCAGCCCTAACATACATCCCAGTTAAATAACTACAACTCCCAGTATTGCTCTGCCTCTCCCTTCACTTACCTCTCCAGTCCTGCATTAGGCTCCTCCTCTTCACTCTGGTCCAATCCTGCACTGGTCACATGATGGTGACATCATCCAGGTCATCCTATCACAGCCTGTTTAGCTGATCACATGACCTGTGATGTCACCACAGGTCCTTCGCCTCTTCCCAGTGTATTAGATTAAATTGTATTGCCGTTCTGTGTACGGCAATACAGTTGTATCTAGCAGGCAGGCAGGACATTCGGGGCCTGGGACAAAACATCCGGGGCCCAGGCCCCGAATGTTTTAACCTAGCAATGCCCACTAGTGAATGGGAGTCGGGAATGGAGCTCCCATGGGCCCCCAGGAGCAACTGGGCCCGGGGCAGCTGCCCCTTTTGCCCTGCGGCAAAGACGGCCCTGAGCCCACCAGTAGTAGTAAAGCTCCGCATAATACCCCCTAGTAGTAATAATTCTCCCCCAGCAGCCTCTCCATCAGTCCCCAGTAGCAGTGGTGTAGCGTGGGTTGCCAGCACCCGGGGCGAGCCATGTATTGTGCGCCCCCTCCCAACCTGTGGACACGCCCCTTTTACAGATAATGTAGCAGTCCTATATAACACCACAGATAACATGGTGGTAACTCTCTAAGTACAGATGATTTAGTAGATGGGTATAAAGCCCCAGAATTCAGAACACGCACAGTGCGACCTGAAGTCTGGGGCCAGGATGCAGCAGGGTGGGCCAAATTCTCAATCCACTCCCCAACCCTACCGTGAAACAAATATGTGTTTGGACATTACATACATCACTACAAAATATACAGTATAATACAGCACCACATACCTCATGCATCCAGTGAGGTCTCCTGTGATGTAGACTTTCCTCAATGTCTTCATTCTGAGATAAGACCGCCATGACACCTTCTTTCAGCTGCGTCTCTACAGAGTTTCACAGAAAGCATTTTTAGATTCTTCACTTTACTATCATCCTCCCCTCCTTGTACCTCAACACTGTTATCCTGCTGCCCCCCAATGCTGTGGTAGAGCCAGACAGTTAGGAGGACCAGAGTTGAGGCACCCTCATATATACTAATATTACAGGGGGGCCATTATATATTATAATAATACATAGGGTGCTATTATATATACTAATAATACAGAGGCAGCAATTATATATTCTAATCCGTGTGGAGGGGCATAGAGGAGGCAAAACCACTGTGTAGGGATGAGCGAATTTCATGTTATAAAATTTGTTTACACTTCATTTGGTGGTAGTAGCAGAGTTGCATTATGGATTCTGTTACCACGGACCATAACGCAATTCTATGACGGAATGCCTTTAGAGGCATTCCGTTATTCCTTCCGTCATAATAGAAGTCTATGGGCTGCATAACGGATCTGTCCCGTTTCCGCTATGCAGGAGAGGACTCCACTATGAGGACTCCACTATGTGGAGGGGGCACAGAGGAGACAAAACCCACAGTGTGGAGAGCGCAAAGACGAGGCAAAACCACCTTATGGAGTTAAAAGGGAGTCTGTCATCAAAGTTTCACCTTTTTAACCCTTCCCATAGATTTCTAGCAGCCTTACAGTTAATAAAAACGTTACCTTTATGAGCAATCCTGGACTTATAAAACCGGCAAAAAACAACTTAGTAGTATATGCAAATGAGGGCTCGCAAGTGCCCAGGGGCGGCGTTACCCTCGTAGGTGCCCAGCTAGCTCAGCCTTATCGTCGCTTCCCCCCAACCATTCTTTCCCTCTGACCGCCCATCTACTTACTTCTTGTGTCGCCGAGATCCCACGCCTGCGCACTCAGTCCATTAATTACTGTGATGCCGTACAAGGAATGGGCATCGCAGTGCGCAAGCGCCGGCCGACAGACTTAGTGCGCAGGCGTGGGATCTCGGCGAACCAAGAAGTAAGTAGCTGGGCGGTCAGAGGGAAAGAATGGGCTGGGGAAGCGACGATAAGGCTGAGCTAGCTGGGCACCTATGAGGGTAACACCGCCCCTGGGCACTTGCGAGCCCTCATTTGCATATACTACTAAGTTGTTTTTTGCCGGTTTTATAAGTCCAGGATTGCTCATAAAGGTAACGTTTTTATTAACTGTAAGGCTGCTAGAAAGCTATGGGAAGGGTTAAAAAGGTGAAACTTTGATGACAGACTCCCTTTAAAATACCTAATGTAAGGGGATGTACTGTATGGTGAGTAATGCAACTGTGGGTGACTTTATAAAAGCTTCTAGCAGCTCTCACACCCCTCATATACGCCACTACAACCTCCATAAAAATACAGCCCCCAAACCCCTCACCAGAAATCACTGAGCACAGCATACTGTAAGTGCCTGCACTCTCCCTGCTCTGGACGCTGCTCTGCTTCTCCTTACAGCCCTTTTCCTGCATCTGGCTCAGTCTGTAAGGGGCGGGAGGAAGCGGTCACATGATCTCATGATGTCATTCCCTCTAAGAAGCCAATACATTCTAGACCTGTCCTGAAGCCTATAAGGCAGAATGGAAATGCCTGCTTCCCTCCTTTAAAAAATGCCTGCTGCGGGGGCAACGGCCCCCCCACGCTACGCCCCTGCCCAGTAGCTTCTCAGCCCCCAGCAGCCTCTCCATCAGCCCCCAGTGCCTCTCATCGGCCTCCAGAAGTGTCCATCAGCCTCATAAATATTAAATAAATAAAAAACACTTACCCTTCCTGCTCATGGACGCCGCCGCTCCTCTTCTCCAACGTGATCTGCATCATCCTGCTGTCGGCTGTGCTGTGAAGGCTGCGCACAGCGTGACATTACAGAGCGCCTTACACCTGTGCGCAGCCCTGCACAGCTGACAGCCAGGGTCAGTGCAAGGATTTTTGCCAACACAAGCGAAGCTACATTTTGGCGCCCCCACCACCAGAACTCGGTGTGGGTGATGTAACATGGAGGGGGTGATGTGACATGGGGTGGTATGAGAAATGTGACATGGGGTGGGATGAGAAATGTGACACGGAGAGGTCACATCACCCCCTCCCCTCTATTAATGTTGTGTAAACATTATCCTCACCTGGCCCTGTCTGCAGCAGCTCCCCCTTTTCCTCTGTGTGTTCCTGGTATCTTCTCTCTGGGCTTCAGACAAGTTGTTAAGGAGTAGGACCTTTCCCACTCAGCCAATCAGTGGCCACAGCTGTGTCATGTGTCAGGCCAGTGATTGGCTCAGCAGGAAATCACTGGCCTGACACATGACACAGCTGTGGCCACTGATTGGCTGAGTGGGAAAGGTCCTACTCCTTAACAACTTGTCTGGAGCCCAGAGAGAAGATACCATGAACAGCCGGGCGGTGCGCAAGTCATTTCACTGCTTCCTGGTCCTCTAGTGCTCAGCAGGCGGCCGTTATTAACATACTTTAGGGCGGCCTGAGGGGCAATTGCCTCCCTGCCCCCCGTCCCATCCCGCCCCTGCTGGTGTAGGTCTAGACAGCCTTCTAAGGCCCCTTTCACACGAGAGAGTTTTCCACGCGGGTGCAATGTGTGACGTGAACGCATAGCACCCGCACTGAATCCTGACCCCATTCTTTTCAATGGGTCTGTGTACACGAGCATTTTCTTTACGCATTAGTTCTGCGTTGCGTGAAAACGCAGCATGTTCTATGTTCTGCATTTTTCACGCAGCCCTGGCCCCATAGAAGTGAATGGGGCTTCAGTGAAAAACACATTGCACCCGCAAGCAAGTGCCGATGCAACACGTTTTTAACTGATGGTTGCTAAGAGATGTTGTTAGTAAACCTTCAGTTTTTTTATTATGCGCGTGAAAAACGCATCAAAACGCATTGCACTTGCGTGGAAAAAACTGAAAGCAATTGAAGACAAAACTGACTGAACTTGCTTGCAAAATGGTGCGAGTTTCACTGAGCGCACCCTGAATGCATCCGCTCGTGTCAAAGAAGCCTAAGTCTACGACATTTATATGACTAGTAAATCTTCCCCAGTATGTACACAGTGGGTACTGTACGTTAGGCTATTTTCACACTGGCGTTTTGGCTTTCCATTTATGAGATCCATCAAGGGGCTCTCACAAGCGGCCCAAAACTGATCAGTTTTGCCCTAATGCATTCTGTATGGATAAGGATCCACTCAGAATGCATCACTTTGGCTCCGTTCCGCCTCCATTCTGCTTTGGAGGTGGACACCAAAACGCTGCTTGCGGCTTTCTGGTGTCCATCTGACGACGAAACTGAGCCAAGCGGATCCGTCCTGACACACAATGTAAGTCAATGGGGACGGATCCATTTTTACTGACACATTATGGCACCACCGTTTTGGCTATGTTGAAGATAATACAAACGGATCCGTTCTGAACGGATGCGTTTGTGCAGATCCTTGACGGATCCGCACCAAGCGCGAGTGTGAAAGTAGCCTCACTTATCCTGGATTGAGTATTCAGTCTATATGATACTCCAGAGCTGTACGCACTATTCTGCTGGTGGAGTCAATGTGTACATACCGGTACATTACTTATCGTGTACTGATCCTGAGTTACATCCTGTATTGTACTCCAGAGCTGCACTTACTATTCTGCTGGTCGAGTCACTGTGTACATACATTACTTATTCTGTACTGATCCTGAGTTATATCCTGTATTATACTCCAGAGCTGCACTCATTATTCTGCTGGTCGAGTCACTGTGTACATACATTACGTATCCTGTTCTGATCCTGAGTCCTGATTCTATATTATAGTCCAGAGCTGTACTGACTATTCTGCTGGTGGAGTCACTGTCTGCATACATTACCGACCCTGAGTTACATCCTGTATTACACTCCAGAGCTGTAGTCACTATTGTTATGCTGGTGGCCTGTTCCTGTTGCTGCCCCACTCGTCCAAGTGGGTGCAACATCACTCACGAATCTGGTCCCTCCACTTTCCAGTGGTCCGACCTCACTTGTCCTCCTCTGGCTATTAGTAGTTGACCCAGCTGCCAGTGTTCCATGTGCTCTTCTTCTGCAGGCCGCAGCCTGCGCTTCTCCTCCAGGTCCCATGGGCCTGTCTCTAGGGCACATATGCTCTCCACAGCCCTCGAAGGGCCAGAATGCGTGCATACTACTCTTTCCCAGACAATGGCTAGGCTCTGCTGGGTGTTTAAGGTGCTTTCCCCTAGGGGAGGGTGCTTGAGCTTTAATTTATCTAGCTTCCTAGTCCTTAGTTAATGTGTGGTGTTCTGTTTGTCTGCCTGTGTACTGACCTCTGCCTTTTCAGTGACTCTGATCCTCTGCTACCTGATTTGACCTATTAAATGGTCGGCTGAATCCACCAAAATCAGTGGGTTCAAGGGATACACATCTAAAATGTCTGGCAACTTGACCCTTCTGGAAAGATTTTTTTTTTCTATATTTCAATGTAATTATCATTAATGTACCAATACTTGGCTTTACTTATGTCAAAGAGAGCTGGTTTGTACTCCAGCCACATCCAGAGCTGCACTCACAGTTCTTCATGTTAGCCTTTAGGAGAAAACTGTAGTTTATGTAGTCCTATTAAGCCCTATAAGGAACAGGAAGAGCCAGAACAATTGTGAATTCAGCTCTAGATGTGACTGGAGTATAGGACATAGTGAACATCACAAGTAAAGCAGAATATCAGCAAAATGACCCAACAAGTGTGTTGTTAATATAATTTATATGCAGCCACATTGCCTGAAATGACCTCCTTGACCATGTTAATTCGCTTCACATATTCAAATAATTTTGTTATCAGATGGGTGGAGTTGTCTCTCCCTCTATCGATCCAGCGTCACTGCCGAGATGTCTCATCAGATTTCCGCTTAGCGACTTCTGATATTGTTATCTCTTCTGCTGACAAGGAAGGGAACTTAATGTACTTGTAACCCGTTATTGCACAAGAGACGTAAATCCTGTAAGAAGAATATGATCATAATAATGTAAAGGTCTGCCATGAGGCTGGCACTGCTGTGAGGAGCCCAGAAAGGGGGCCCAGAATCACCCACAAACCACTATTCACTGCTTTTTTCCGTAGGATTTCACTAAATATATTGTGGGAAATTAATTAAAACTGGTTTAAGTAAACCTGACTCAGTTACCCATAGCAACCAATCAGCTATTACCTTTCGTTTTCCAAAGGAACTTTGAAAAATGAAAGGTGGAATCTGATTGGTTGTTACGGGCAGCTAAGCCAGTTCTCCTTTACACCAGTTTTGATAAAGCTCCCCCATTGTTCATAAAGGTGTGGGTTGGCCCACATATTTCAAAAATCAAATTTTTTCCACACAGAGGTACATGGTGGAGATTGGGAGAAGGGTGAGAAAGTCCAAACAGTCCCACATTCCCGATGGCAGCAGTGATGGTAATAATATAAATAATACGAATTTTAACCACTTGCCTACCGCCGCATGACTTTCTACGTCAGGGCGGTAGGCTCTTATCTGTAACCCGACATATAAAAGCGTAGGTTTACATCGCTATCTGCCGGCGGCCGGCGACGCCGCACATCGCTGTGACCGTGCTGTCATTAGACAGTTGCGGTCACAGGGAGAAGTTCGGAAGCCAGCTGGAGTGGTCAGGCAGTAATACACGCTTGCTACATGAGTGTATTACATTGAAGAAGTTGAAAGCGGGCAGGGAGCGCTTTTTCTTATGTAAAATGGCTTTAAAATGAAATGTTAGCCTGCAGGCTGGGAATTAACCTCTTCCTGCCTTGACTGTGGCAGAAAGGGGTAATTCATTTAAAAAAGTAAAAAAAATGAATAATTATAAAAAAAATTATATAAGAATTTTTTTTAAAGATATAGCAATAGTTACTAGTATTAGCAATAGTAATTTGACTATTCACACACCCATACAAATATCCTGCCCTTTTTTGGTCATAAAAAAATAAATAATAAATACAGTACAGACCAAAAGTTTGGACACACCTTCTCATTCAAAGAGTTTACTTTATTTTCATGACTATGAAAATTGTAGATTCACACTGAAGGCATCAAAACTATGAATTAACACATGTGGAATTATATACATAACAAAAAAGTGTGAAACAACTGAAAATATGTCATATTCTAGGTTCTTCAAAGTAGCCACCTTTTGCTTTGATTACTGCTTTGCACACTCTTGGCATTTTCTTGATAAGCTTTAAGAGGTAGTCACCTGAAATGGTCTAACAACAGTCTTGAAGGAGTTCCCAGAGATGCTTAGCACTTGTTGGCCCTTTTGCCTTCACTCTGCGGTCTAGCTCACCCCAAACCATCTCGATTGGGTTCAGGTCCGGTGACTGTGGAGGTCAGGTCATCTGGCGCAGCAGCCGTCACTCTCCTTCATGGTCAAATAGCCCTTACACAGCCTGGAGGTGTGTTTCGGGTCATTGTCCTGTTGAAAAATAAATGATGGTCCAACTAAATGCAAACCGGATGGAATAGCATACCGCTGCAAGATGCTGTGGTAGCCATGCTGGTTCAGTATGCCTTCAATTTTGAATAAATCCCCAACAGTGTCACCAGCAAAGCACCCCCACACCATCACACCTCCTCCTCCATGCTTCACGGTGGAAACCAGGCATGTAGAGTCCATCCGTTCACCTTTTCTGCGTCGCACAAAGACGCGGTGGTTGGAACCAAAGATCTCAAATTTAGACTCATCAGACCAAAGCACAGATTTCCACTGGTCTAATGTCCATTCCTTGTGTTCTTTAGCCCAAACAAGTCTCTTCTGCTTGTTGCCTGTCCTTAGCAGTGGTTTCCTAGCAGATATTCTACCATGAAGGCCTGATTCACACAGTCTCCTCTTAACAGTTGTTCTAGAGATGTGTCTGCTGCTAGAACTCTGTGTGGCATTGACCTGGTCTCTAATCTGAGCTGCTGTTAACCTGCGATTTCTGAGGCTGGTGATTCGGATGAACTTATCCTCCACAGCAGAGGTGACTCTTGGTCTTCCTTTCCTGGGGCGGTCCGCATGTAAGCCAGTTTCTTTGTGGCGCTTGATGTTTTTTGTGACTGCACTTGGGGACACTTTCAAAGTTTTCCCAATTTTTCGGACTGACTGACCTTAATTTCTTAAAGTAATGATGGCCACTCGTTTTTCTTTACTTAGCTGCTTTTTTCTTGCCATAATACAAATTCTAACAGTCTATTCAGTAGGACTATCAGCTGTGTATCCACCTGACTTCTCCACAACGCAACTGATGGTCCCAACCCCATTTATAAAGGCAAGAAATCCCACTTATTAAACCTGACAGGGCACACCTGTGAAGTGAAAACCATTTCAGGTGACTACCTCTTGAAGCTCATCAAGAGAATGCCAAGAGTGTGCAAAGCAGTAATCAAAGCAAAAGGTGGCTACTTTGAAGAACCTAGAATATGACATATTTTCAGTTCTTTCACACTTTTTTGTTATGTATATAATTCCACATGTGTCAATTCATAGTTTTGATGCCTTCAGTTTGAATCTACAATTTTCATAGTCATGAAAATAAAGAAAACTCTTCGAATGAGAAGGTGTGTCCAAACTTTTGGTCTGTACTGTATATTTATTATATTTAATAGTTTTAGCAATAGTATAGTGTAATTTGTATGTGTAAAATATACAAACATGCACGCATTTGTTTATTTAAAAAAATCTAGGTATTTGTTTTAGCTACCGTATATTTTGTATAGCAGTTTTGTTTTCTGCATAAAATATACAAACACACGTAAAAATGTAAAAACAAAAACAAAAAAATCTTAAAATCTCCAAATTTCCCCCAGATAAATACCTTAGGCGAAAAACGTTTTAAAAAAAGTCACTTTGAAGGGGCTTGTAGCGTTTTGGCGCTGTACAAGATTTAGAACCAGCAATAGAAAAATAATAAATAATAAAATGCGCTCCAGTCTTCTAAAATATCTTGCGGCGGGCCCAGCCAGTAGATAAATTACATAAATAGCGCTTATTTTCAGAGTACAGTAATACAGTAATGGTTTTAGAAATGTTTTGTCTTGAAACCTTTTGTAATAGAAAAAAAAATAGAAAATAATTTTCACAGTTTTTCCCGAGAAAAATAATATCAAATACATGTAGTCTGGCTCAGAAATTAATCAGTTATTTTGCAGTTCTGCTTCAACTAAACTGGCCTGGTAAGGAAGTGGTTAAAGAGTGGAGACAAAAATATAACAATAACAATATTACAATCTAATAACATGAAAAACTAAAAAAATACACAGCTGATGATCACTAATAATAGTCATAACTGCAATAAAATCATATCAATAAAAAGTCAAAATAAAATAATGCCTAAAAGGGTAATGCCCGGGCACCACATACAGGTTATTCTTACCACGCTCCCCGGGACGCGCATCACTCCTGATGCCCGCTGTGACTCTAGAAAGACTCGTTCTCATCGTGGCCTGCTATTGGCTGACCCGTTATCTACCAGATTTACTGTTGCCATGACATTTCAGACCTACTTATTACCTTGCCCTACCAAAAAGTCTGTACTGCCTGTGTAGCAAACCTCAAGGGAGAGGAAGGTAGAAGAGGTGGTTGTGGCCCTGAGAGGGGTAGTAGTACTCACAGTTCCCAGTAGCAGTCCCTATTATAGAGTTCCCTAGGGCTGTGCAGTGACTGGAGGACGAACCATTTTTTCCCTCTGGGTGCACCCTGGCATTGGGGCTCCTGTCTGGTATTAGATGGGTTGCCCTTGATGGTTGTAATTTATAACATCTTTCTTTACTAAACTAATAATAGACGGAGGAGTAGTACAAACAGCAGCAAAAGGCACAGTTCTAAAGTATATAAGGGTGTAATCTTTCCCCCAATAGCGGTGTATATTCAGCAACTATGATGGAGTTAGTAGTACTCCCTGGCTCACGCTCTCGAAAGGGCAGTCTCTCCAAATTAACCACAGGCATGTGATTATTAACTCCTTTCTCAATTCCCGGACCCAAGGGTGCAGATAGATAGTCTGTTTCAAAGTGTCATAGGTGCATGGCCTGAATAGTTCTGGACCTTCTATAAAGTATGGACTCCTTTCTTTAGGGTTAGTCTGGCAGCTGTAGTTTCAGACACAGAGGCTCTCTGGACTTCGGCCTGGTCTGCAGGAACTCTGTCACAAACATACTTCCTGTCACTCTGCTCAGACTAGACTCCTCAAATAACAACCCGAGGGGCGGGCTAAGTCCATAAACCTGGTAACCTATTCAATCTGCCAATGTTAACCATCTGTTGCCCATACATTGCTATTAAGATCACGCAGTGCATAAAGAAGTACTTTAACAATAAACCACATTTAACTTGGCAACATTAAATTAAACCTTTTGGCAATAATTAAACCTTTGCAGTAGTCCTCTGGGGTACTGCACCTGTACTGGCTGAACATGCCACTGACTATTATAAGAGGAGGAGCCTAGTCACCTTGCGCTGATTAACTTCACCTTCAATGATACCACTGAACTAGATTATGCAGCACACCTAGCTGGCAGGTAGATCACTGGGGAACCTTCACTTTATGTCAACATATTATTCAATGTTCACATGTATTGTGTAAATGTAATTTGTATCTGTTTATGGATTGGCTCACATTACAGTGATCTGTAAACTGTGACCTTTAAGAAGTAGGGAAACTACAATTCCCAGTGAGCTCTAATATAATGCATTTTTTATGACAAGTGGTAGTGTTACAGATTGAGGATCATTGAGGTAAGCCATATGTTCTCCATTGTCATGCAGCTCCTATGAAGAATAATGTGTCTCTATGGGTACAGACTTCAAGAAAATCATGTGTAGTCTGAAGCTGCAGTCATGTGCTACTTCTGCCTACCTATGCCCATTTACAGACAAGGAGACAGAGGCAGTGGAGTCAGACATGACTGTAGGCTCAGACTACACAAGGTTCTGTTTGTAGTCTGTATCCATGGAGACACATAGCCCTGCATAGGAGCTGTTTATTTTGTAATGAGGACTATTTATAAAGTTGCTTCGTATTTATTTTGGATCCGTTGTAGCAATAAAAATGGTTGAAAAAAATCTACATATTCTATAAGATTGTAAATCCTCACGCACAGGGTTCTTTCCTCTTTTGCACCAGCCTGTATCTAGTTTATGCTTATTGTACTTGTTTTTGTATTATATCATCATGTATCTATACCCATTTTCATATGTACAGCACCATTTAATTAATCATGCTTTAAAATAACAAAATAAATATCACAGTTGACTGACAATTCAATACTAAATAGAATGTACTGTATATTACAGGTAACGTGACATATTTGCTTTTATTGTTAGCGGTGCTGTATATCAGAGCAGGGATTAGATACCAGTCATGATAATATATGATTTTAGATGAACACTAGCCACAATCAACATGCGATAGAAAGGTAAATACTGCCACCTGCTGGAGACTTGCATGTACAACACCCCAGGATCCTGCTCTGCTGATATAAATGGAGATCAGTCCTGGTCACATTCTTTATCTGTCTATGTTATTTTTCAGATACTTCCCATAATGGATTTCACAAAAGGTGTAGTTGTAGTAAGCTAATATCGTACCTTCACCCTGCTTATTATAGTCGTTTCTTTAAATTCCTATTGCCACAGAACCAGATGGACCCAATTGTGTGGCCATATCATTACAGTATACTATAACGATCTACAATTTTAGACCTTCTTGACCTTAATCTGGGGGCATTAGGGTTTCCCACAATTTTTTTTTAAATCTCATAGTGGGGGTCATTTACCAGGATGGCTGTTCCAGTCCAGTAGGGCAGGTTGGGTTGGATCTACCCCCCACATAGCAGATTATCCATCCACTTATACCTATGGATGTTCGGGGGGTTATCCACCCCAAGGTTACATTTGGTTTATTGTATCCAGATATACTAGACCCTGGGGCCTTCTACACATCCGTGTCCCTACAACTTACTATTATACTCCCTGTACTGCTGACTCCATCACGTAACTCTCCAGTTAGACATCCCACTATTGACCATCTGACCATCTGTTTGCTAGGTCAGGGCTTCCCAGGACCAGCTCAGAAGACAGTGGGATTGCTCTTATGAGGGCGGCTATTCTGCTTTACCATTTCCCTGCCTGATTATCACACAGGTGTTACCATCCAGACCACATCCTAGGGGGGTACTGTTTACCTAGTGGGCCAAGGGCGCTCTACAGTGATCCTTCAACCAATTTTAGAATTCCCATGATTAGGCACCACCAATATTCAATGTCATTAATAAAGGTTATATTTTTTCTGTGATTTTGCTTATACCCTCTGCAATATCCTGCTTTCTGATAGCAGACCGATCAGTTCTGTGTGTTAATTCCTATTTCTGGGGCAGAAAAAACATACGCTGTTCATCCTGATCTACCAGGTTCATGAATGGAATACCAGAATTACAGTAAAAAGTAACAAGGCAGTAGGAGTGAGAGAGCAAAGGAAGAATGTAACTCTGCCTAGCACTGCAGATTTATTTGACATGCGGGATCTGTGGAAAGCTGGGTAACAATCTCTAGCTTAGGCGGAATGCTCTGTAAATAGCGAGAGGCCTCGGAGTCTTTAATAACTATGATCAGTAATTAGCTAATTACCCGGGTTGTACAGTTGTCAGAACTAACAATTTCCTGGATCTTGAATTAAACTCTTTATCTTCTGGGCGATCTTCCAATATCCTCACATACATTCATCTTCTTATTTTTGCTAAATGGTTCAGAGCATTCAGTGGGGTTCCCACCCCAAAACCAACATTTCTGCAGCTTGCAACCCCATTTATGGCCACGGATGCCCTCTATATCATGCTATGTTATGCTTGCAGGGGCATACACAGATATCATAGGGCCCATAGCAAAACTTGGTTATATTTACAATGAATCATGGAAAAATATTTTAGTGAAGAAAAAAAAAAATCGCTCTTTCGCTTGTGCTCATCTGAACACCATATTTCTAAATGTGTATTTACACCAAACAACTGGAATAAATACACTGATAAATCTCCACCATCCTCTGCTTACCCTCACACACTATATTACAAAACTTTCTTCCTGTAACCACCACTAGGGGAGCTCATAACATAGGAATTTATACCGCTACCATTGAATGCAATAGAAGCTGTAAAATATCTTTGCACTGAGCACTGCCTATGGTTGCTGCAGGAAATGTTTATGTTGCAAAGCAGATTTAGAAGTTTAGCTCTGGACCACCTTTCACCAGGGGTCCCATAGTAGTGCAATTGTCTGTTTCTATGGTAAGTAGACCACTGTCTTGTCTTATATACAGAGATCACAGACATCCCAACAGAAACCACTGGTTCCAGTCTAGCCAAGAAAGACTTGTGTTTTCTCAATTAATCTTATGCAAAGTTTTATTGTCCATCTACTCTCCCCTTCCTGAAAAAAAGGCTATTACAAAGCATGCAATGCAGTCACTTTACAGTCTTTATAATATATGGACAATGTTGCCATCACTAGGGGGAGCTCACTGCGTACAGCTGTAAATGGCACCTACTGATCGAAATCCATATGCAACAGGCTGCTAAGTTTCCCCTGGTGGTGGCTCCAGGGAGATAAAAATATTATTTTGTAACTCTATGTTTGTGTTGGGGATCTCATCTAAGTCACAACAATAGACAATCACAGTCTGCTTAAACTAATAACACACAAAGAATTAAGTGTTACCATGTTTTTATTGAACACACCATGTAAACATTCACAGTGCAGGTGGAAAAAGTATGTGAACCCCTGGACTAATGACATCTCCAAGAGCTAATTGGAGTGAGGTGTCAGCCAACTGAAGTCCAATCAATGAGATGAGATTGGAGGTGTTGGTTACAGCTGCCCTGCCCTATAAAAAACACACACCAGTTCTGGGTTTGCTTTTCACAAGAATCATTGCCTGATGTGAATGATGCCTTGCACAAAAGAGCTCTCAGAAGACCTATGATTAAGAATTGTTGCCTTGCATAAAGCTGGAAAGGGTTATAAAGTATCTCCAAAAGCCTAGCTGTTCATCAGTCCATGGTAAGACAAATCTTCTATAAATGGAGAAAGTTCAGCACTGCTGCTACTCTCCCTAGGAGTGTCTGTCCTGTAAAGATGACGGCAAGAGCACAGCGCAGACTGCTCAATGAGGTGAAGAAGAATCCTAGAGTGTCAGCTAAAGACTTACAAAAGTCTCTGGCATATGCTAACATCCCTGTTAGCGAATCTACGATACGTAAAACACTAAATAAGAATGGATTTCATGGGAGGATACCACAGAGGAAGCTACTGCTGTCCAAAAAATACATTGCTACACGTTTACAGTTTGCACAAGAACACCTGGATGTTCCACAGCAGTACTGGCAAAATATTCTGTGGACAGATGAAACCAAAGTTGAGTTTGGAAGAAACACACAACACTATGTGTGGAGAAAAAGAGGCACAGCACACCAACATCAAAACCTCATCCCAACTGTGAAGTATGGTGGTGGGGGCATCATGGTTTGGGGCTGCTTTGCTGCGTCAGGGCCTGGACGGATTGCTATCATCAAAGGAAAAATGAATTCCCAAGTTTATCAAGACATTTTGCAGGAGAACTTGAGGCCATTTACCCACCAGCTGAAGCTCAACAGAAGATGGGTATTGCAACAGGACACCGACCCAAAGCATAGAAGTAAATCAATAACAGAATGGCTTAAACAGAAGAAAATATGCCTTCTGTAGTGGCCCAGTCAGAGTCCTGACCTCAACCCGATTGAGATGCTGTGGCATGACCTCAAGAAAGGGATTCACACCAGACATCCCAAGAATATTGCTGAACTGAAACAGTTCTGTAAAGAGGAATGGTCAAGAATTACTCCTGACCGTTGTGCACGTCTGATCTGCAACTATAGGAAACGTTTGGTTGAAGTTATTGCTGCCAAAGGAGGTTCAACCAGTTATTAAATCCAATGGTTCACATACTTTCTCCACCTGCACTGTGAATGTTTACATGGTGTGTTCCGTAAAAACATGGTAACATTTAATTCTTTGTGTGTTATTAGTTTAAGCAGACTGTGATTGTCTATTGTTGTGACTTAGATAAAGATCAGATCACATTTTATGAACAATTTTGCAGATATTCATATCATTACAAAGGGTTCACATACTTTTTCTTGCAACTGTATGTATGTGTGTTGTAGGAAGGCGCAAGGGTCCGTCATTGACGGAAGGTACGTGTCACCGAGGTTCCTGGCCTCGGTGAGATAAGAACTGGTTATTTTATGTTTCAGCCGCAGCTAGTGCTCGCTGTCACTGTTTATTCTTAGTGTAGCTGAAAAGCCGATCCGGGCCGGTTCTTATTGGGAGCAGCCAAAGAGCAGGGTGGGTGGCTGTTCCCCACGTCCAGGCCAGGTTTTGGGCTGGGGTTTAAAAGCTCAGCCAGAAGCTCAGCTGGGTGTGGTATGTTCCTCCAAGTGAGAGTGGAGCTGTGAAGGCTCTGGGTTTCTAGGAGCTGCATGAGAGCCACCAGCTGGAAGCCAGGCGCCCTAAAAGCCTGCTGTGGATATCCAGGTGACATGTTTGTTTGAGTTTGCTGGACTTTTTGCTGTGTGAAAACCCACGGAGGAATTCCTGCGGTGTGAATTAACACCAGGACTCTGCCAAGTGTTTGTGTTATTTTGTTCCTTGTTGTGTGAATAAACACTGGCTTTTGCTTTACAACCTTGTTTTTGCCTCTGTACTGCGTCCGCTTACCCTGCCTACCAGAGCGAATCCCCACAATTGGTGGCTTGGCACGGGCAAGCGCAGTGAGGCTGGCGTGAATGCCGAAAATATTTTTTTTCTCACGGTTGTATGTCGTTTATCAAACCGGCTAGATTCAAACCGGTGTAAAGAGACAAAATGGAGGCTGTTATGAAGGCCCTCGTGGAAGCTAACCTGCAGCAACGTGAGGCTAATAAGCAGCAGCAGGAGACCAACCAGTTGCTGCTACAACATGTAATGGCATTACAGTCAGCAGGAGCAACCCCAAGCTTACATGATGCCCGGAAAGCAGTACGTGCAGCGATCCCTAAAATGACCCCCGCAGACGACGTCGAGACCTACCTGGCGATGTATGAAAAAGTGGCCACCAGGGAAAAGCTGCCCCAAGACCAGTGGGCTGAGATCGTCGCTCCGTTTCTGACGTCAGAGTCCCAGCGGGTGTTTTTTGACTTGCCTGACGATCAAGCAGCCGACTACCCAAAGGTAAAGGGGGAGATCTTGGCAAGACTGGGGGTGAATGTGCTGGTCCGGGCCCAGCGGGTGCATCAGTGGGGGTACAACCTGGCGGAGCCCGTGAGACCCCAGTATTATGACTTGCTTAACCTGTTACAAAAGTGGCTACAACCTGACGTGTTGAGCCCCACTGCTATGTTGGACCGGTTATTAGCAGACAGGTTCTGGAGGGCTCTGCCACCCCCTCTCCAGCAATGGATTGGCCAGGTCTCCCCAGGGAATGCGCTGGAGATGGTCGACCTGGTGGAGCGCTATGAGGCTACCCGGAACTTACAGGGGGGTTCTGCTGGGAGGGGGGCAGTCAGGTCCCGTAACTCTCTACCCCGGACCCAACAACCGGTGCCCATCAAACCTGCCCGGGATATAACCCCTGTGGACCCCGCTCCAATAATCTGCTGGCGGTGTCGGGAGCCAGGTCATGTTCGAGCGGACTGTCCACGTCAGGGGGAACCCATGGACACGAACTGTGGCTTCCGTCATTCATTATATGCTGGGAAACTGTGTGCAGTGGGTGCTTCGGAGTCTCTGAACCACCTGTGCCAGGTTGAGGTGGGAGACACTCCAGCGGAGGCTCTGTTGGACTCAGGAAGTCTGGTGACCCTGGTAAGGGCTTCCCTGGTACGCTCCGCTGAGTACACCGGCCGTAAGGTTGGAGTCATGTGTATCCATGGGGACTTAAAAGACTATCCTACTGCTATAGTGACTCTGTCTACGGTTTCCGGCAGGTGGATCCATGAGGTGGCTGTTGCAACCCATCTCCACTATGAACTTATAGTAGGGAGAGACTTCCCGGGTTTCACGGCACTGTGGCCGGTTCCGAGAGTGACTGATATGCATGATACAAGTGTAACCCTAGCAGAATGGCCTGGCTCAGGGGGGAGACCAGAACCCTGGGGACCTGAGTCTAAAGGTCCCGCGGTAGGGGTGACCGCCACTTCGGTGGAAGAGGAGGAGACAACCCCGCTGAATGTAATGGTGGGAGACATGGAGGACTTGGCGCCGGGGCCTGAGCTGGCAGACCTCAATGTCTCCGGGGATAATTTTGGTACCGCGCAACACCGGGATCCAACCTTGTCCCGAGCCTGGGAAAATGTGCTAATAATAGATGGTGAACCACAACAACCAGGGGCAGAGTCGGTGTTCCCCCGTTTTGTGGTCCATCAAGATATGTTGTATCGGGTAAATCAGCTGCGAGGTGAATCCATTGAACAGTTGGTGGTGCCTCAAGCTTATCGCAAACTCGTATTAGAGTTAGCACACCAGCATGTTCTCGGGGGTCATCTGGGAATGCAGAAAACACAGGACCGGATACTACAACGGTTTTACTGGCCCAGTGTGTTCAAAGAGGTGGACGAGTTCTGTAAGTCTTGCCCGACCTGCCAGGCAACTAGCCCCCAGCACCTTTTTCGCAGTCCCTTGGTACCCCTCCCGATCATTGAGGTACTGTTTGAGCGAATCGCTATGGACTTGGTAGGTCCTGTACCAAAGTCGGCCCGGGGACACCAACACATCTTGGTTGTCCTTGATTAGTAACATAGTAACATAGTACATAAGGCCGAAAAAATACATTTGTCCATCCAGTTCGGCCTGTTATCCCATGCAAGTTGATCCAGAGGAAGACCCCTCTCTAGTAGCTATAGCCTGTAATATTATTAAGCTCCAGAAATACGTCCAGGGCCCTCTTGAATTCCTTTATTGTACTCACCATCACCACCTCCTCAGGCAGAGAGTTCCATATTCTCACTGCTCTTACCGTAAAGAATCCTTTTCTATGTTTGTGTACAAACCTTCTTTCCTCCAGACGCAGAGGATGTCCCCTCGTCACAGTCACAGTCCTGGGGATAAATAGCTGATGGGATAGATCTCTGTACTGACCCCTGATATATTTATACATATTAATTAGATCTCCCCTCAGTCGTCTTTTTTCTAAAGTGAATAACCCTAATTTTGATAATCTTTCAGGGTACTGTAGTTGCCCCATTCCAGTTATTACTTTAGTTGCCCTCCTCTGGACCTTCTCCAGCTCTGCTATGTCTGCCTTGTTTACAGGAGCCCAGAACTGTACACAGTACTCCATGTGTGGTCTGACTAGCGATTTGTAAAGTGGCAGTACTATGTTCTTATCACGGGAATCTATGCCCCTTCTGATGCAACCCATTATCTTGTTGGCCTTGGCAGCAGCTGCCTGACACTGGTTTTTGCAGCTTAGTTTGCTGTTTATTAAAATTCCTAGATCCTTTTCCATGTCAGTGTTACCGAGTGTTTTACCATTTAGTATGTACGGTTGACTTGCATTTTTCCTTCCCATGTGCATAACTTTACATTTATCAGTGTTAAACCCCATCTGCCACTTATCTGCCCAAGCCTCCAGTCTATCCAGATCCCTCTGTAGTAGTATACTGTCCTCATCAGTGTAAATTACTTTACACAGTTTAGTGTCATCTGCGAAAATTGATACTTTACTATGCAAGCCTTCTACAAGATCATTAATAAATATATTGAAGAGAATAGGGCCCAATACTGACCCCTGAGGTACCCCACTAGTGACAGTGACCCAATCTGAGTGTGTACCGTTAATAACCACCCTCTGTTTTCTATCACTGAGCCAGTTACTTACCCACATACAGATGTTTTCTCCCAGTCCGAGCATTCTCATTTTATATACTAACCTTTTATGTGGTACAGTGTCAAATGCTTTGGAGAAGTCCAGATATACGACATCCATTGATTCGCCGCTGTCAAGTCTAGAACTTACCTCCTCATAGAAACTGATTAAATTAGTCTGACATGACCGATCCCTCACGAAGCCATGCTGATATGGCGTTATTTGCTTATTTCTGTTGAGATGCTCTAATATAGCATCTCTCAGAAAACCTTCAAACAGTTTACCCACAACAGATGTTAAACTTACCGACCTATAGTTTCCAGGGTCTGTTTTTGGCCCCTTTTTGAATATTGGCACCACATATGCCATGCGCCAATCCTGTGGGACATTCCCTGTCAGTATAGAGTCTGCAAATATCAGAAATAAGGGTCTGGCTATGACATTACTTAATTCCTTTAGGATACGGGGGTGTATGTCATCCGGTCCTGGCGATTTGTCTATTTTAATCTTTTTAAGTCGTTGATGTACTTCTTCCTGGGTCAGACAGGACACTTTTAATGGGGAATTTATTTTTGCATTCTGCATGTGATTACGCTACTCTGTACCCGGAGGCAGTGCCACTGCGACATACTTCTGCAAAACTTATAGCTAAAGAGCTAATGGAGATGTTCTCCCGAGTGGGGCTACCTAAAGAGGTCCTGACTGACCAGGGGACCCCTTTTATGTCAAAGGTCATGAGGGAACTCTGCAAGTTGCTGCGCATAAAACAGTTACGGACGTCCGTGTTACATCCACAAACGGATGGACTAGTGGAAAGGTTTAATAAAACTCTAAAAACCATGTTAAAAAGGGTGGTGACCAAAGATGGAAAGGATTGGGACCTTCTTCTGCCCTATCTCATGTTCGCAGTGCGAGAGGTGCCCCAGGCCTCTACTGGGTTCTCGCCCTTCGAATTGCTATATGGCAGACATCCTCGTGGCTTGTTGGACCTAGCCAAAGAGGCATGGGAACAACAACCCACTCCGCATAAAAGCGTCCTGGAATATGTTACCAAGATGCAACAGCGGATAGAGACCGTTTTGCCTCTTGTCAGGGAACATATGGAGGCTGCTCAGCGAGCCCAGAGTCAGATCTACAATCGGCAGGCTCGGGTCCGGAACTTTAACCCGGGTGATCGGGTTTTGGTTCTGGTGCCGACAGTGGACAGTAAGTTCCTAGCCAGGTGGCAGGGGCCCTACGAGGTACATGAAAAAATAGGAGAGGTAAACTACAAAGTACACCAGCCGGGGAGGCGAAAGCCGGAGCAGGTTTACCAGGTTAATTTGCTAAAACCTTGGAAGGATAGGGAAACCTGTACGGAAGACAGCCCGCGACCGGGCTTTCTTGGACAAGAGGTTCCGGCTCCTAAGTCTGAGGCAAGGGAAGCGGTTGCCACGGTAAAAATTGCTGACAGCCTCTCCTCTAAACAGGCTCAGGAAACCAGGGAGTTTGTAACACGGATGTGTTCTCAGACCTCCCTGGACGCACTTCCGTAATCCAACATGACATTGTCACCGAGCCTCAGGCAAAAATCCGGTTAAAAGCGTACCGAGTACCCGAGGCTCGGCGAAAAGCCATCTCGGAGGAAGTGCAACTTATGTTGCGGCTGGATGTCATCGATGAGTCTAAAAGTGAGTGGGCCAGTCCAATAGTGTTAATACCCAAGCCAGACGGGACATTGAGGTTCTGTAATGACTTCCGCAAACTTAATGAGGTGTCCAAATTTGACGCGTATCCCATGCCCCGAGTGGATGAGCTTATTGAGAAGTTGGGCCAAGCCCGGTATTTTTCTGTGTTGGACCTCACCAAAGGGTACTGGCAGGTACCCTTGACAGAGGCTGCCAAAGAAAAAACGGCTTTTGTCACGCCAGAGGGGCTGTATCAGTACAAGGTATTACCCTTTGGTCTACATGGCGCTCCAGCCACGTTTCAAAGGCTAATGGATATTGTACTCCGTCCACATCGTCGATACGCTTCGGCGTACCTGGACGATATCGTTGTCCATAGCACCGACTGGGAAAGTCACCTTCCTAAAGTACAGGCTGTAGTGGACTCCCTTCGAAAGGCGGGACTAACAGCTAACCCAAAGAAATGTGCAATAGGGTTAGAGGAGACTAAATACCTTGGGTATGTCATTGGACGTGGAGTCCTTAAACCCCAAGTGAGCAAAATAGAGGCGATACGGAGTTGGCCCCGACCTGCCACCTCTAGACAAGTAAGGTCATTCCTGGGAATAGTGGGCTATTACATGAGGTTCATTCCCCATTTTGCCACTTTAGCGGCTCCTTTGACAGGGCTTTTAAAGGGACGGAAGTCCGTGATAGTCCGCTGGAATGACCAGGCGGAAGAGGCTTTCTCCGCTTTGAAGTCGGCCCTGTGTGGGTCCCCGGTTTTGGTGACGCCCGACTTCAAGAGGGAATTTGTGGTCCAGACTGATGCCTCCGAAGTAGGCCTCGGTGCGGTACTGTCTCAGGAAGTCAACGGGGAGGAGCATCCCGTTGTCTTCCTCAGCCGTAAGCTCACTCCAGCGGAGACCCGATACAGTATAGTGGAGAGAGAGTGCCTGGCCATCAAGTGGGCACTCGAGTCTCTCCGCTATTATCTGTTGGGGAGGAAATTCCGTCTGGTGACCGATCACTCCCCTCTCAAGTGGATGAGCCAGGCCAAAGAGAGGAATGCTCGGGTCACCAGGTGGTTCTTATCGCTGCAAAACTTCAAGTTCATAGTAGAACACAGGGCAGGCCGGTTGCAGGGAAACGCGGATGCCCTGTCCCGAGCACACTGTCTGGCGTGTGTTCACCCCCTCAGGGTTGAACAAAAGGGGGAGGTATGTAGGAAGGCGCAAGGGTCCGTCATTGACGGAAGGTACGTGTCACCGAGGTTCCTGGCCTCGGTGAGATAAGAACTGGTTATTTTATGTTTCAGCCGCAGCTAGTGCTCGCTGTCACTGTTTATTCTTAGTGTAGCTGAAAAGCCGATCCGGGCCGGTTCTTATTGGGAGCAGCCAAAGAGCAGGGTGGGTGGCTGTTCCCCACGTCCAGGCCAGGTTTTGGGCTGGGGTTTAAAAGCTCAGCCAGAAGCTCAGCTGGGTGTGGTATGTTCCTCCAAGTGAGAGTGGAGCTGTGAAGGCTCTGGGTTTCTAGGCGCTGCATGAAAGCCACCAGCTGGAAGCCAGGCGCCCTAAAAGCCTGCTGTGGATATCCAGGTGACATGTTTGTTTGAGTTTGCTGGACTTTTTGCTGTGTGAAAACCCACGGAGGAATTCCTGCGGTGTGAATTAACACCAGGACTCTGCCAAGTGTTTGTGTTATTTTGTTCCTTGTTGTGTGAATAAACACTGGCTTTTGCTTTACAACCTTGTTTTTGCCTCTGTACTGCGTCCGCTTACCCTGCCTACCAGAGCGAATCCCTACAGTGTGTGTGTATATATATATATATTAGGGATCGACCGATTATCGGATTTACCGATATTATCGGCCGATATTCAGGATTTTGAACGTTATCGGCATTTATTTTGCCGATATTCCGATAACGTCCTGGGAACACAGATCGCGCTGCTGACAGCGCTCTCCGTGTTCCCTCAGCAGCAGCACAGGGGAGAAGGAGCAGTGTCTCCTCCCCCTGTGCTGCTGCTGCCGCTATGGCCACTGCGCCACCAATGAAGCTTAATCTCACATTAATTCATATACAGGAGGCGGGAGCTGCAGGATCACATAGCCGGCTCCCGGCCTCTATGAGCTGTAGCTGCGATCTGCGGTAGTTAACTCCTCAGGTGCCGCGGATCGCAGCTACAGCTCATAGAGGTCGGGAGCCGGCTATGTGATCCTGCAGCCAGCTCCCGCCTCCTGTATATGAATAAATTAGAGATTAAGCTTCATTGGTGGCGCAGTGCGCCCCCCCAAGCCCCCCAGTTTCAGACATTGGTGGCGCAGTGTGCCCCCCCAAGCCCCCCCAATATTAGGCATTGGTGGCGCAGTGCGCCTCCCCCCCCAAGCCCCCCCAGTATTAAGCATTGGTGGCGCAGTGCGCCCCCCCCCTCCCCCCAGTATTAAACAGTGGTGCCCCCCCCCCACCCCACCCCAGTCGCAGTGCGCCCCCCACAGAATTCCCTCTCCCCTGCTCCTCCGATCGGAGCCCCAGCAGTGTAATGCTGGGGCTCCGATCGGTTACCATGGCAGCCAGGACGCTATTGAAGCCCTGGCTGTCATGGTAAGCTCCATGCTGCTGTGTGCACAAAGCACACAGCAGCAGGGACAGTGTGAGCTCCTATTCACCCTGATAGAGCTCTATCAGGGTGAATAGGACAAGGGTTCTAGTCCCTAAGGGGGCTAAAAGTTAGTTAAAAAAAAAAAAAAAAAGGAATAAAAATAAAAACACCAAAATATTAAATATAAATGAAAAAGAAAGATTTACAAAAAAAATAAAAATACACATTAACAATAAACATTAATTTTCAGCAGATTTGTGGGAATTTTAATTTTTTTTTCAAAAATGAAAATTCCCAGAATATCGGTATAAATTATCGGCTATCGGCCTGAAAGTTCACAAATTATCGGTATCGGCCCTAAAAAATCAATATCGGTCGATCCCTAATATATATATATAATCATTAATCAGAAGGGAATGTAGGAGCTAAAAATTATGCTTTTTTTAATAACTGGAGGCTAATTTAAAAAAACAGCTGGGTGAAAAATGTAACATACGGACAGGATAGTATCTAATATTTTATAACTTTTTTTATTATTAATATGGCACAGTGATTAAAATCACAAAATGGCACTCATTGCAGTTGTTTCACAAACAGAGAAGCAGAGCAGAGAAGACGTGAGTAATTTTCATGATTGGGCCGTACTTACCATGTTCTCATCATAATGTACATCATGATAGAAAATAACATGAACTCAAAGACCCAAAGACCACAAGGTCCAAACCTTCCCTTCCTGACCTTATAGGCAGCTTGAAGCAATACAGAGCACATAATCCGCTCCGGGGAGCACAAGGGGGCAGTGAGTTTTATTCTTGTATTGAGGTGGCAAAGGAGGATACATTTATGTCTTTTTTCAGTTTCTTCTCAAATTCTTGAGGTCCTAAAACACAGATACGAAATAATGCAATGATCAGTCATGGAGCAGCAGCCATACACTTAGCTCTTACCTCTACACCAGTGGTGCCCAACGATTTTTCGTCTGAGGGCTGCACTAGACTTGGTATAGATTTCGCGGGCCGAAACCAGGTAGCTTTGCCAGAAAGAAATGCAAACGCTGTGAGGGGGCACGTGTGAGCATTACTACTGTGAAGAGGGCACATATCTGGCATAACTACTGTGAGGGGGCACATATCTGGGCATAACTACTGTGAGGGGGCACATATCTGGGCATAACTACTGTGAGGGGGCACATATCAGGGCATAACTACTGTGAGGAGGGCACATATCAGGGCATAACTACTGTGAGGGGGGCACTACATACATTACACACATGTATACATCACATACTGCGCTGTCACCTTCTTCTGCAGGTCTACCTTGAGGTCTGGTCTTTAGGCTTCAGTCAGATCCTCCACCGCCATGCTTGCGCCGTGTGCTCGACACCACCAGGAGCTGGCCCCTCCTCCTTTCATCTCCCGCCGGCTTCTCCTACAGCAGGGTGCTATATCGCTCCAGTACCCGCCCAATCTTAACAATCAGGGGCGTAGCTAGAAATGACTGTGCCCCATAGCAAAAAAAAAATATGGGCCCCCCCCTCCCGGATCTCCCACCCCCACATACCTATCGGACCTCCCACCCCTTCCAGAGCTCCCACCCAAACATCCCCACACCCCTCCACAGATCCCCCTCAGTGTCATCCACAGATTCCCCCCTCAGTGTCATCCACAGATCCCCCCCCTCAGTGTCATCCACAGATCCCCCCCCCTCAGTGTCATCCACAGATCCCCCCCCCTCAGTGTCATCCACAGATCCCCCCCCCCCTCAGTGTCATCCACAGATCCCCCCCTCAGTGTCATCCACAGATCCCCCCCTCAGTGTCATCCACAGATCCCCCCCCCCTCAGTGTCATCCACAGATCCCCCCCCCCTCAGTGTCATCCACAGATCCCCCCCCTCAGTGTCATCCACAGATCCCCCCCCCCTCAGTGTCATCCACAGATCCCCCCCCCCCTCAGTGTCATCCACAGATCCCCCCCCCTCAGTGTCATCCACAGATCCCCCCCCTCAGTGTCATCCACAGATCCCCCCCCCTCAGTGTCATCCACAGATCCCCCCCCTCAGTGTCATCCACAGATCCCCCCCCCTCAGTGTCATCCACAGATCCCCCCCCCTCAGTGTCATCCACAGATCCCCCCCCCTCAGTGTCATCCACAGATCCCCCCCCTCAGTGTCATCCACAGATCCCCCCCCTCAGTGTCATCCACAGATCCCCCCCCCTCAGTGTCATCCACAGATCCCCCCCCCTCAGTGTCATCCACAGATCCCCCCCCCTCAGTGTCATCCACAGATCCCCCCCCCTCAGTGTCATCCACAGATCCCCCCCCCCTCAGTGTCATCCACAGATCCCCCCCCCCTCAGTGTCATCCACAGATCCCCCCCTCAGTGTCATCCACAGATCCCCCCCCTCAGTGTCATCCACAGATCCCCCCCCTCAGTGTCATCCACAGATCCCCCCCCCTCAGTGTCATCCACAGATCCCCCCCCTCAGTGTCATCCACAGATCCCCCCCCCCTCAGTGTCATCCACAGATTCCCCCCCCCCTCAGTGTCATCCACAGATTCCCCCCCCCTCAGTGTCATCCACAGATCCCCCCCCCTCAGTGTCATCCACAGATCCCCCCCCCTCAGTGTCATCCACAGATCCCCCCCTCAGTGTCATCCACAGATCCCCCCCCCCTCAGTGTCATCCACAGATCCCCCCCCTCAGTGTCATCCACAGATCCCCCCCTCAGTGTCATCCACAGATCCCCCCCCTCAGTGTCATCCACAGATCCCCCCCTCAGTGTCATCCACAGATCCCCCCCCTCAGTGTCATCCACAGATCCCCCCCTCAGTGTCATCCACAGATCCCCCCCTCAGTGTCATCCACAGATCCCCCCCTCAGTGTCATCCACAGATCCCCCCCCTCAGTGTCATCCACAGATCCCCCCCCTCAGTGTCATCCACAGATCCCCCCCCCTCAGTGTCATCCACAGATCCCCCCCCTCAGTGTCATCCACAGATCCCCCCCCTCAGTGTCATCCACAGATCCCCCCCCTCAGTGTCATCCACAGATCCCCCCCCTCAGTGTCATCCACAGATCCCCCCCCTCAGTGTCATCCACAGATCCCCCCCCTCAGTGTCATCCACAGATCCCCCCCCTCAGTGTCATCCACAGATCCCCCCCTCAGTGTCATCCACAGATCCCCCCCCTCAGTGTCATCCACAGATCCCCCCCCTCAGTGTCATCCACAGATCCCCCCCCTCAGTGTCATCCACAGATCCCCCCCCTCAGTGTCATCCACAGATCCCCCCCCTCAGTGTCATCCACAGATCCCCCCCCCTCAGTGTCATCCACAGATCCCCCCCCCTCAGTGTCATCCACAGATCCCCCCCCTCAGTGTCATCCACAGATCCCCCCCTCAGTGTCATCCACAGATCCCCCCCCTCAGTGTCATCCACAGATCCCCCCCCTCAGTGTCATCCACAGATCCCCCCCCTCAGTGTCATCCACAGATCCCCCCCCTCAGTGTCATCCACAGATCCCCCCCCTCAGTGTCATCCACAGATCCCCCCCCTCAGTGTCATCCACAGATCCCCCCCCCCTCAGTGTCATCCACAGATCCCCCCCCCTCAGTGTCATCCACAGATCCCCCCCTCAGTGTCATCCACAGATCCCCCCCCTCAGTGTCATCCACAGATCCCCCCCCTCAGTGTCATCCACAGATCCCCCCCCTCAGTGTCATCCACAGATCCCCCCCCTCAGTGGTCATCCACAGATCCCCCCCCTCAGTGTCATCCACAGATCCCCCCCCTCAGTGTCATCCACAGATCCCCCCCCTCAGTGTCATCCACAGATCCCCCCCCCTCAGTGTCATCCACAGATCCCCCCCCTCAGTGTCATCCACAGATCCCCCCCCTCAGTGTCATCCACAGATCCCCCCCCTCAGTGTCATCCACAGATCCCCCCCCCTCAGTGTCATCCACAGATCCCCCCCCCTCAGTGTCATCCACAGATCCCCCCCCCTCAGTGTCATCCACAGATCCCCCCCCCTCAGTGTCATCCACAGATATCAACCCCCCCCCCTCAGTGTCATCCACAGATATCAACCCCCCCCCCAGTGTCATCCACAGATAACCCCCCCTCAGGGGCGTACATAGAAATCATTGGGCCCCATAGCAAGAATCTTAATGGGGCCCCACTAACTCCGTCCACTGGCCCATCCCACCACCTGCCCTGGCTTCTCCCCTGCCATACCCCCAGCAGTTGCAGCCGTGTAGACATTAGGAGCTACTTTCACACTTGCATTTCTATTTTCCGGTATTGAGATCCGTCATAGGGTCTCAATACCGGGAAAAAACCCGCTTTTGATTGTCCCCATTCATTGTCTTAGGGCACTTTCCACTATAAGCAGCACACAAGCACAGCTCATGGGGGGGGGGGGGGGGGGGCCATGGTGGTGCTGGCATAATAGTATACCAGTGCCACCATAGCCCCCCTTACCTTATGAACTGTCAGAACCTCCTAATGCATACCTCAGCTGCTGCAGAACATAAAAAGCTTCGTTCACATCTGTGTTGGGGCCTCATTCGTGGATCAAGTCATAAATGCTAGACACAATTTTATAGCCTGGAAGATGGAAACCTGACAGATCTCATCATAGTCAGCGGGATCCATCGGGTGTTGTCGTCCATGAAGCGCCAGATCCGGAACTGCAGTGATTTTCGTTGATTTGCTCCTATGACAGCAGAACAGCGAACGTCACCAGCACAGAAGTGAACAAGTAATACACACCTCAGCTGCTGCAGAACATTATAATAGTGACAAGGGAACTACAAGTCTCATCATCACCAGATTATTATTGGAAATTAGGGAGCAACACAGGGAGAGGTGAAAGTGGAGAGAACTACAATTTCCAGCATGTCCAGGCTGTTATGATCAGATACAAGTAGATATTACACAGAGTATAAGGCCGGGTTCATATCACCATTTAGTTTTCAGTTCTTCTGATCCGTCAGATGAACAGAAAAATAAAGAAAAAAAATGATCCTGTATTTCAAGCATCAGTTCTGCACATTTGGCATCCGTTTATGCCATATCTGTCGGAGATCCGTTATTTTAGACAGAAAAAAGTCCTGCATGCAAAACGGAAAACTAAACTGTGATGAGAATCCAGCCTAAGAAAAGAGAACTACAACTCTCAGCATGTCCAGATTATAGGACATCATCTAGTTGTACCAGGTAAGAGCTTTAAAAAGAAATAACTATAACCCCCAGTATAGCCAGACTTATTATGGGGCATCAGTATACATTTAAAAGAGGGGGTATAGGAGGAGAGAACTACAACTCCCAGCATTACCAGCCTGTACTAGGGCATACGTTAAAATTACATTGAGAAACATATAATACGACAAAACTACAACTCCCAGCTTTTCTAGGATGTTATGGGTTATCCCAGAACACCACTAACCTCTCCTCCAGGCACCACACAGAAGCTCCGCCCCCTCACAGTGATATGCCACAGGTCTTTCACCAGTCCTCTGCACTGGTCACATGATGATGACATCACCAAAGGTCCTTTAGACTTCTGCTGCTTTGCTATTTATTGGCTTCCTGCACTGGTCACATGGTTGATGACATCACCATAGGTCCTTTAGATTTCTGCTGCTCTGCTATTCATTGGCTTCCTGCACTGGTCACATGGTTGATGACATCACCAAAGGTCCTTCTCCACCTCTTACTTTCTCAGGTAGCCATACAAGTGTAGGTTGAGACTAGAATGGAGTTGTTACAATGAGGTCCTCCCCCTGGAGTCAGTAATCTAGCTTGTTCAGTGTAGAGCAGGCTAGAATGGAGTTGTTACAATGAGGTCCTCCCCCTGGAGTCAGTAATCTAGCCTGTTCAGTGTAGAGCAGGCTAGAATGGAGTTGTTACAATGAGGTCCTCCCCCTGGAGTCAGTAATCTAGTCTGTTCACTATAAAGCAGGCTAGAATGGAGTTGTTAGGAGGAGGTCCTCCTGTTCTTCATGTTACTTATTAAATTCTTTGCATTCTTAATTCTGGAAACTGTTTTACTAGATTTATGAATTTCCTATATCATTTTTTCATATATATTTTTATCGATGCAATAGAAAAAATTCCATTCTGCTTGTTTTCACAAATACATAAAAATAGAACTAAGGTGTCATTTATTTTCAAATATATACAACCTTTTGGTGTATTTTTGGTGCAGATTTTTTCGCAAAGGTGATTTGCGGCAAAATCTAAGACTTCTTCCCCTTCCAAGTCACTTACACCAGTTCTAAATAAGGAGGAATGGCGGGGAAGGGGTGGCCCGGCTCATTTATCATTTCCTACACCAATGATGTAATTCTAAGCCGACATGATCAAATTCAGAGTTTTACAGTTGTGTTCACACAGCGCGGCCATTTTCTGTTTAAACTCTCATTAATGGCTGTGTGGTTTTGCCAATAAAACACACAAGTGTCAATCAAAATGCCACTTCTAAAACCACGCCGACCGCATTGAGCACACCCTTCATGTATTTTAATTTCACAGTTTTATCTGCCACAGCCGACTAGATTAAGGACTTCTCAGAGAGGACCAATATTAACTCAATAAGCCACAGCAAATACAGGAGGACCTCCTTTTGCCCACTCCATTCTAGCCTGCTCTGTATAGAAAAGACTAGGTTACTGACTCCAGGAGGAGGACCTTCTTCTAATATCTCTACAGCTTATATTACTGATAATAGAGGAGGACCTCCTAACAACTCTGCAGCTTATATTATTGATAATAGAGGAGGACCTCCTTCTAACACCTCTGCAGCTTCTAGCAATGATAATAGAGGAGGACCTCCTTCTAACAACTCCATTCTAGCTGATTCTATAGTGAACGGGCTAGATTACTGACTCCAGGAGGAGGACCTCCTTCTAACACCTCTACAGCTTATATTACTGATAATAGAGGAGGACCTCCTAACAACTCTGCAGCTTATATTATTGATAATAGAGGAGGACCTCCTTCTAACACCTCTGCAGCTTCTAGCAATGATAATAGAGGAGGACCTCCTTCTAACAACTCCATTCTAGCTGATTCTATAGTGAACGGGCTAGATTACTGACTCCAGGAGGAGGACCTCCTTCTAATACCTCTACAGCTTATATTACTGATAATAGAGGAGGACCTCCTAACAACTCTGCAGCTTATATTATTGATAATAGAGGAGGACCTCCTTCTAACACCTCTGCAGCTTCTAGCAATGATAATAGAGGAGGACCTCCTTCTAACAACTCCATTCTAGCTGATTCTATAGTGAACGGGCTAGATTACTGACTCCAGGAGGAGGACCTCCTTCTAACACCTCTACAGCTTATATTACTGATAATAGAGGAGGACCTCCTTCTAACAACTCCATTCTAGCTGATTCTATAGTGAACAGGCTAGATTACTGACTCCAGGAGGAGGACCTCCTTCTAACACCTCTAAAGCATATCCTACTGGCTCCAGGAGGACCTCCTCCTAACATTCCTATTCTACCATATTACTGGCTCCAGAAGGAGGACCTTATTTCTCCAACTATTCTAATAAGGGTCCATGCACATAAACATATGCCATCTGAGATATACAGTCCGTGAGCAGGGCATATGTCCCAGAGCACATAGCTTCATAGTTTACTATAATGCAGTGCACATCGAGCGACCCGCGGGACTACCGTCCCAGACTCGTATTATCATGGGACATGATTGATGCCGCTCTGGGACATATGGCCTGCTCATGAACGCTATGTCTCGAAAGGCACACGTCTGTGTGCATGGTCCCTAACATGCAGTTGTTAGGAGGTGGTCCACACTTTGTAGTCAGTAATATATTAGAATGGAGTTGTTAGAAGGAGGTCCTCCTCTACTATCATTAATATAAGCTGGAGAGGTGTTAGAAGGAGGTCCTCCTCCTGGAGTCAGTAATCTAGCCCGTTCACTATAGAATCAGCTAGAATGGAGTTGTTAGAAGGAGGTCCTCCTCTATTATCATTGCTAGAAGCTGCAGAGGTGTTAGAAGGAGGTCCTCCTCTATTATCAGTAATATAAGCTGTAGAGGTGTTAGAACAGGCATCCTCCAACTGCGGCCCTCCAGCTGTTGTAAAACTACACCTCCCATAATGCCCTGCTATAGGCTGATACCTGTAGGCTGTTCGGGCATGCTGGGAGTTGTAGTTTTGCAACAGCTGGAGGGCCGCAGTTAGAGGATGCCTGTGTTAGGAGGTCCTCCTCTATTATCAGTAATATAAGCTGTAGAGGTCAGAAGCCAGTAGTATAAGCTGTAGCGTTTTTAGAAAGAGTTCCTCCTCTTGGAATCATTGTTCTAAAAAAGTTTCCTTGAGAATGTAAAGAATTTAATATCAAGAACAGGAGAACCGCCTCCTAACAACTCCATTCTAGCCTGCTTCATAGTTAGTGAGCAGACTAGATTTCTGACTTCGGGGGGGGGGGGGGGGGGGGTTTACGGGACCTCCTAACAACTCCATCCTAGTCTCAGTATTCTAGCCTGTTCAGCGTGGAGCATGCTAGAATGGAGTTGTTAGGAAGAGGTTCTCCTGTTCTTGATGTTATTAAATACCTTACATTCTCAATTAAGTAAATAGTTTTACTATTAAGAATTTACCTTTATTATTTTCTTGTATATTTTTTCTCTGCAATCTGATGCCACTGAGTGTTTGATATCCAAAGCTTGTCTTCATGCTGCAGATATCAAAAACTGATTAAAAACCTTTCCATAGAAAAGAGCCTCACCCCCCACCATTTTCTTTGATTTCACATAAAATGTTATACGAATGTAGTGTGAGGCGGGTGTGCAGTTGGCCTCCTCTACCACCTCACCCTCCATTCCTGCCAATTTTCAGAGCTCTGGTTACCATGTAGTGGGCAGAAGAATATGTAGGTGTTCTGTATGGGCCCTATTGCAATTTGATATATATATATTTTGGTGATGTGAACTTGGGGGTGTGTATCTCACCTGGTGGTTCAGTCTCACTGGGTGAGGTAGCTGAAATGCAGAAAAGTACTGCATCAGTAAGGCATAGCTTGCTGGAGATTGGTTAAAGTTGTATGGGCTGGATTTCTTTGGACTGGGAGTCAGGTTGGTAGTGTGAAACAACTGAAAATATGTCATATTCTAGGTTCTTCAAAGTAGCCACCTTCTGCTTTGATTACTGCTTTGCACACTCTTGGCATTCTCTTGATGAGCTTCAAGAGGTAGTCACCTGAAATGGTCTTCCAACAGTCTTGAAGGAGTTCCCAGAGATGCTTAGCACTTGTTGGCCCTTTTGCCTTCACTCTGCGGTCCAGCTCACCCCAAACCATCTCGATTGGGTTCAGGTCCGGTGACTGTGGAGGCCAGGTCCTCTGGCGCAGCACCCCCATCACTCTCCTTCATAGTCAAATAGCCCTTACACAGCCTGGAGGTGTGTTTGGGGTCATTGTCCTGTTGAAAAATAAATGATGGTCCAACTAAACGCAAACCGGATGGAATAGCATGCCGCTGCAAGATGCTGTGGTAGCCATGCTGGTTCAGTATGCCTTCAATTTTGAATAAATCCCCAACAGTGTCACCAGCAAAGCACCCCCACACCATCACACCTCCTCCGCCATGCTTCACGGTGGGAACCAGGCATGTAGAGTCCATCCGTTCACCTTTTCTGCGTCGCACAAAGACACGGTTGTTGGAACCAAAGATCTCAAATTTGGACTCATCAGACCAAAGCACAGATTTCCACTGGTCTAATGTCCATTCCTTTATATTATATAATATATATATACACACACACACACACACAAATTAAAGTCACATACTTGATTTATTAAATATATGCTTTATTTAAAAACTTTTCAATAAATACCACTTGTCCTGTGCATAGATATAACTGCAGGGTGTCTGTATATCTGAGAACACTGCACCTTAATGTAAATTGTTGACATGTTCTGAGAGACCAATAATAACATGTGGTCTTCTATTTTCAGCCCCAACACCAAAGAGAAAAAAAAGTGAGAAACCGTTATTAAAGTGTTTGTTACCAACATTTCAGAACCATTTACAGTTTTATACATTAAATACAGACTTGCATATGAAAAAAGTAATGCCACTTTCACCAATTTGATCAGTTTGTTTACCTACAAGAAATAAAGTTAATGACACTAAGTATATAAAATTGTCTATTTGCCTCTTGTTCCTGGTAACTCTGCCTCCATACACAAGACAGCGGAAGTGACTGAAATATGAGGGATGTCGTTATTAAACCAAGTGCATGTAGGCCAAGTTCAGTCGCTGTATTCACAGTGCGCTTATCTAGTCTGTAATACACTTTTAGGCTGTTTGCTACTTCAGCAGGTAAAGTAGGGTGGCCAGAGGTCCAGTTTCAGGCTCCCTGTCCTCAGTCTGACGCAGGGCCTGAATGGACTCCGCTCCCTCTCATACAGCAGCACAGTGCAGGGAGAGTCACCATCTCTCCACAGCAGACGACATGAAGTTTATTTTGTATTGGCTGCGGAATCGGAGGGCGTATTGGCTAACGTGATCAGGGTGTGGCTTAGTGGGGTCAGGCACCCTAAGCCTAGAGTATGGGCACCCTAAGGTAGAGAAGCAAGGCTGGATTAAGACAGCATATTTAGGACACTGCTTCCAAACTAGGGCTAGCCTGTGTCTGCTGTAAGGCCGGAGTCTAGACGCTGTGGTGTATAGGCACATGAGCACACTGCCATTATGCCATCTGAATCCAGTGTAATTACACAAGTAAAGTGCCAATGGCACACTGGAATGCACCCGCACCGCCATAGAAACACTGCTATGCCATTAAAGGGCTTCTGTCACCCCACTAAAGTCTTTTATTTTTTTTGGGCTAGTTACATTCATTATAGTGCGATATATGAGAATATAATGTTGTCACTTACTTTCATTCGGCCGTTTCTTATAAAAACGAAGTTTTATAATATGCAAATCAGGTCTCTACCAGCAAGTAGGGCGTCTACTTGCTGGTAGCCGCCGCAAAAAACCGCCCCCTCGTCGTGTTGATTGACAGGGCCAGCCGCGATCTCCTCCTCCGGCCGGCCCTGTCAGCATTTTAAAAATCGCGCGTCTCTGTTCATTCGGCGCAGGCGCTCTGAGATGAGGAGGCTCGTCTCCTCAGAACTCCCTCAGTGCGCCTGCGCCGATGACGTCTTCTCTTTCGGTGATGTCATCGGCGCATATCGCACTATAAGGAATGTAACTAGCCAAAAAAAAAAAAAAAAATGACTTTAGTGGGGTGACAGAAGCCCTTTAAGCTGACATCACCAATTTGAATCCCAGCTAAGGTGCTTACACGGGTCTAGGGCTGCAGCTAACGATTATTTGAATAATAAGTTAGTTGTCGATAATTTAATCGATCGGGGGGAAAAAAAAAAAAATAATTACAAAACAGAGGTTTATATGATTTTACTTGAAAAATTATGTTCAAAGGCCATATTAAAACAAATTGTGGGCGGCACTGTTATGGAGAGGGGGTCCTGTGCCCAGATCCCCCTCCCCATAACAGTGCACAGATCCCCCTCCCCATAACAGTGCCATAGACCGATATCCCCCTCCCCATAACAGCCCCGGCCCCGCTGCTCACAGCAGACTAATCACTGCATCTTTATTTTACCTTACAATGACGCTCCAGTAACAGGCAGAGCTGACGGCGGCGTAACGTCACTCACGAGATGCACCTGCTCCGCCCACTTTATGAATGAAGGAGGCGGAGCAGGCGCGTCACATGAGTAGGTGACGTTACGCCGCCGTCCGCTCTGCCCGTTACTGAAGCGTCATTGTAAGGTAAAATAAAGATGCAGTGACTTAACCACTTCAGCCCCGCTAGCTAAAACCCCCTTCATGACCAGAGCACTTTTTACACTTCTGCACTACACTACTGTCACCGTTTATCGCTCGGTCATGCAACTTACCACCCAAATGAATTTTACCTCCTTTTCTTCTCACTAATAGAGCTTTCATTTGGTGGTATTTTATTGCTGCTGACATTTTTACTTTTTTTGTTATTAATCGAAATTTAACGATTTTCTTGCAAAAAAAAAAAAAAAAAGACATTTTTCACTTTCAGCTGTAAAATTTTGCAAAAAAACGACATCCATATATACATTTTTCGCTAAATTTATTGTTCTACATGTCTTTGATAAAAAAAAAAAAATGTTTGGGCAAAAAAAAAAAAAATATGGTTTGGGTAAAAGTTATAGCGTTTACACACTATGGTACAAAAATGTGAATTTCCGCTTTTTGAAGCAGCTCTGACTTTCTGAGCACCTGCCATGTTTCCTGAGGTTCTACAATGCCCAGACAGTAGAAAACCCCCACAAATGACCCCATTTCGGAAAGTAGACACCCTAAGGTATTTGCTGATGGGCATAGTGAGTTCATAGAACTTTTTATTTTTTGTCACAAGTTAGCGGAAAATGATGATTTATTTATTTTTTCCTAAGTCTCATATTCCACTAACTTGCGACAAAAAATTCTAGGAACTCGCCATGCCCCTCACGGAATACCTTGGGGTGTCTTCTTTCCAAAATGGGGTCACTTGTGGCGTAGTTATACTGCCCTGGCAATTTAGGGGCCCAGATGTGTGAGAAGTAGTTTGCAATCAAAATGTGTAAAAAATGGCCTGCGAAATCCGAAAGGTGCTCTTTGGAATATGTGCCCCTTTGCCCACCTTGGCTGCAAAAAAGTGTCACACATCTGGTATCGCCGTACTCAGGAGAAGTTGGGGAATGTGTTTTGGGGGGTCATTTTACATATACCCATGCTGGGTGAGAGAAATATCTTGGCCAGCATGGGTATATGTAAAATGACACCCCAAAACACATTCTCCAACTTCTCCTGAGTACGGCGATACCAGATGTGTGACACTTTTTTGCAGCCTAGATGCGCAAAGGGGCCCAAATTCCTTTTAGGAGGGCATTTTTAGACATTTGGATCCCAGACTTCTTCTCACACTTTAGGGCCCCTAAAAAGCCAGGGCAGTATAAATACCCCACATGTGACCCCACTTTGGAAAGAAGACACCCCAAGGTATTCCGTGAGGGGCATGGCGAGTTCCTAGAATTTTTTTATTTTTTTGGCACAAGTTAGCGGAAATTGATTTTTTTTTGTATTTTCTCACAAAGTCTCCCTTTCCGCTAACTTAGGACAAAAATTTCAATCTTTCATGGACTCAATATGCCCCTCACGGAATACCTTGAGGTGTCTTCTTTCCGAAATGGGGTCACATGTGGGGTATTTATACTGCCCTGGCATTTTAGGGCCCTAAAGCGTGAGAAGAAGTCTGGAATATAAATGTCTAAAAAATGTTACGCATTTGGATTCCGTGAGGGGTATGGTGCGTTCATGTGAGATTTTATTTTTTGACACAAGTTAGTGGAATATGAGACTTGGTAAGAAAAAACAAAAAAACAAAAAATTTCCGCTAACTTGGGCCCAAAAAAAATGTCTGAATGGAGCCTTATAGGGGGTGATCAATGACAGGGGGGTGATCAGGGAGTCTATATGGGGTGATTAGTGGTTCATAAAGGGTTAATAAGTGACGGGGGTGTAGTGTAGTGTTTTGTGGTACTTTACACAGCTACCTGTGTCCTCTGGTGGTCGATCCAAACAAAAGAGACCACCAGAGGACCAGGTATATTAGACGCTGTTATGAAAACAGCGTCTAATATACCTGTTAGGGGTTAAAAAAAAATTCACATCTCCAGCCTGCCAGCGAGCGATCGCCGCTGGCAGGCTGGAGATCCACTCGCTTACCTTCCGTTCCTGTGTGCGCGCGTTCACAGGAAATCTCGGCTATCGCGAGATGACGCACGGATGCGTCCAGGAGGAGTAGATCAACGACCTTCCGGACGCATCCGTGCGTTAGGCGGTCCGGAGGTAGTTAAAGTAAACCGCCCGCCCGCATAGCAACGAATCGGACGATTATTCGATAACTGGATTCGTCGTTATAATCGATTAATCGTTGCAGCCCTAGACGGGACTTCAGCTCTTCTGACACAATCATGCTGTGTCTTTAGGACAGATTCTGTTTACTGACTGCCACCGAGACATGACAAGCAGCGACACAACAACCCCTTATATATAGTGTGTAGTGCTGCATACAGCATCCTCCCTGCTATCAGACTGTACAGCGGTGGGCACTGTGTGCTGTCTCCTCCGGCTCTGCTGGATGGCAACCCCTCTGCTCGTCTCCTCCGGCTCTGCTGGATGGCAACCCCTCTGCTCGTCTCCTCCGGCTCTGCTGGATGGCAACCCCTCTGCTCGGCCAGTCTGCTCTCAGGAACAAAATCGATTGGGTGAATACACATCAATGTTACCACACACCGGCTACAAGATACACCCAGCCCCATACACAGAGGCTTACACCCCCCTTACTGATCTGCCCCCTCTCCAATACACCCCATAAAGCCCCCCCTCATGTCCCCAGAATACACCACACCCACCCCACCCACAGATTGACCTCCCCATAACCCCCCCCCCCCCCCGTAAATCTTCACCCTAATGACCCCAGAATACACCACATGTCCCCCCCATAGATCTGCACCCTCATGGCGCCAGAATACACCACATGCCCCCCCTCACGGACTGACCCCCCCCCCCTCCATAACCCCTTCACAGATCTGCACCCTCATGTCCCCAGAATACACCCACATGCCCCCCCTCACAGATTAACCCCCCCCTCACAGATTGACCCCCCATAGATCTTCACCCTAATGACCCCAGAATACACCCACATGCCCCCCCCTCACAGATTAACCCCCCCCTCATGTCCCCAGAATACACCCACATGCCCCCCCCCCTCACAGATTAACCCCCCCCCCTCACAGACCTACACCCACATGGCGCCAGAATACACCACATGCCCCCCCTCACAGATTGACCCCCCATAGATCTTCACCCTAATGACCCCCCTTCACAGATCTGCACCCTCATGTCCCCAGAATACACCCACATGCCCCCCCTCACAGATTAACCCCCCCTCACAGATTGACCCCCCCACAGATCTTCACCCTAATGACCCCAGAATACACCACATGCCCCCCCCCTCACAGATTAACCCCCCCCTCACAGACCTACACCCTCATGTCCCCAGAATACACCCACATGCCCCCCCTCACAGATTAACCCCCCTCACAGATTGACCCCCCCATAGATCTTCACCCTAATGACCCCAGAATACACCCACATGCCCCCCCTCACAGATTAACCCCCCCCCTCATGTCCCCAGAATACACCACATGCCCCCCTCACAGATTAACCCCTCCCCCATGTCCCCAGAATACACCACATGCCCCCCCCCCCCATGTCCCCAGAATACACCACAACCCCCCCCCCCCCCATGTCCCCAGAATACACCACATGCCCCCCTCACAGATTAACCCCCCCCATGTCCCCAGAATACACCACATGCCCCCCTCACAGATTAACCCCCCCCCCCCCATGTCCCCAGAATACACCACATGCCCCCCTCACAGATTAAACCCCCCCCCCATGTCCCCAGAATACACCACATGCCCCCCTCACAGATTAACCCCCCCCCCCCATGTCCCCAGAATACACCACATGCCCCCCTCACAGATTAACCCCCCCCCCCCATGTCCCCAGAATACACCACATGCCCCCCTCACAGATTAACCCCCCCCCATGTCCCCAGAATACACCACATGCCCCCCTCACAGATTAACCCCCCCCATGTCCCCAGAATACACCACATGCCCCCCTCACAGATTAACCCCCCCCATGTCCCCAGAATACACCACATGCCCCCCTCACAGATTAACCCCCCCCCCATGTCCCCAGAATACACCACATGCCCCCCTCACAGATTAACCCCCCCCAATGTCCCCAGAATACACCACATGCCCCCCTCACAGATTAACCCCCCCCAATGTCCCCAGAATACACCACATGCCCCCCTCACAGATTAACCCCCCCCAATGTCCCCAGAATACACCACATGCCCCCCTCACAGATTAACCCCCCCCCAATGTCCCCAGAATACACCACATGCCCCCCTCACAGATTAACCCCCCCCAATGTCCCCAGAATACACCACATGCCCCCCTCACAGATTAACCCCCCCAAATGTCCCCAGAATACACCACATGCCCCCCTCACAGATTAACCCCCCCAATGTCCCCAGAATACACCACATGCCCCCCTCACAGATTAACCCCCCCCAATGTCCCCAGAATACACCACATGCCCCCCTCACAGATTAACCCCCCCATGTCCCCAGAATACACCACATGCCCCCCTCACAGATTAACCCCCCCCATGTCCCCAGAATACACCACATGCCCCCCTCACAGATTAACCCCCCCATGTCCCCAGAATACACCACATGCCCCCCTCACAGATTAACCCCCCCATGTCCCCAGAATACACCACATGCCCCCTCACAGATTAACCCCCCCCCCTATGTCGCCAGAATACACCACATGCCCCCCCATGTCCCCAGAATACACCACATGCCCCCTCCCTTCACAGATCTGTAACCTGCATCCTCATGTATGCGCTCCTATGGCCTCTCGCTCTGCAGCACAGCACATCCAGGCACACACATCTCCTCCTCCTTCACAAGCTCCTGCAGTCTGGGTTTATAAGCACTTCCCACACTTGACCATGTGACCATGAAGGAGCATGTGACCAGTGACGTCACAGACCTCGTTCTAACAACTCCACTCTAGCATCTACCTACAAGTGTAATTAGTTGGCGGGGCCTATCCTCCACTGCGGGCCCCCTTCCCCCAGGGGCCCCATAGCAGCTGCGTGGTCTGCCTCTATTGGAGGTACGCCACTGCGCCCCCCTCAGTGTCATCCACAGATATCCCCCCCTCAGTGTCATCCACAGATATCCCCCCTCAGTGTCATCCACAGATATCCCCCCCTCAGTGTCATCCACAGATATCCCCCCCTCAGTGTCATCCACAGATATCCCCCCCTCAGTGTCATCCACGGATATCCCCCCCTCAGTGTCATCCACGGATATCCCCCCCTCAGTGTCATCCACGGATATCCCCCCTCAGTGTCATCCACGGATATCCACGGATCCCCCTCAGTGTCATCCACGGATATCCCCCCCTCAGTGTCATCCACGGATATCCCCCCCTCAGTGTCATCCACGGATATCCCCCCCTCAGTGTCATCCACGGATATCCCCCCCTCAGTGTCATCCACGGATATCCCCCCCCCCAGAGCCGCTTCCTAGCTAATTTATTCACTGCACTTGACTCTGTGAAATTGAAGAGCAGCGCCGTAATCTCGCACAAGCGCACTGGCAGAGGCCAGGAAGACGGTGCATGCGCACTTCGATGCCTCTGCCAGTGAGCCTGTGCGAGATTACGGTGTTTCTCTTCAATTTCAGATCCCCCCCTCATTGTCATCCACAGATCCCCCCCCTCATTGTCATCCACAGATCCCTCCCTCAGTGTCATCCACAGATATCCCCCCCTCAGTGTCATCCACAGATATCCCCCCCTCAGTGTCATCCACAGATCCCTCCCTCAGTGTCATCCACAGATATCCCCCCCCTCAATGTCATCCACGGATATCCCCCCTTCCCCAGAGCCGCTTCCTAGCTAATTTATTCACTGCACTTGCCTCTGTGAAATTGAAGAGAAGCTCCGTAATCTGGCAGAGGCCAGGAAGACGGTGCATGCGCACTTCGATGCCTCTGCCAGTGCACCTGTGCGAGATTACGGCGCTTCTCTTCAATTTCACAGAGGCAAGTGCAGTGAATAAATTAGCTAGGAGGAAGCCCTGGACGGGGAGATTGCAGGCACAGGCAGCATCGCTTTGCTGCCTGTTCCGTTCGCAGTGCGCCCTGCGCTGATAAAGTCCGGTCACTGCCCGGGCCGCATGACACAGCTTCGTGGGCCGCAGGTTGAGCATCACTGCCCTACATCGATACAGTTTAGGGTCCATGCACATCGCCGTCACTCTCATAGAAAATGCCTTTTCTTGTCTGCAATTGCGGACAAGAATAGGACATCTTCTATTGTTTTGCGGAACGGAAGTGCGGATCCGCAAATGCGGATGCGGACAGCACATTCCGCCCCCACAGGGGCGGACTGACAATTCATGGGGCCTCCAGGCAATAGAAGATTATGGGGCCCCTGTGTGCCCACCCACCCTCAAGCCACACCCACACACAGCCCCACCCACATATCGCGTTGAACACATCACCTACAGTTGGTACAGAATTTCTCTTCACTATGTTCAAAATAAATGTTTACTAATTTTAAAAAAATGATAATCATGCCCTCCATCACAACACAAGCGTATCTCAAACTCAGCGTATTGCATAGCTCCACAGCAATACAACATACAGTAATGTACGATGTGCAACAGGGGTGTAGCTATAGGGGGTGCAGAGGTAGCAGTCGCTACTGGGCCCAGGAACCTGAGGGGCCCAAAGACCCTTGTACCACATAAGACACTGGCACTATAGAAAGTGCATACTGGTCAATTTACACCTCTGGCTGGAGGGAAGGAGTTAGGTCAAGAATTTGGCATGAGGGGTGCCCTTTTAATGTTTGCCTCAGGCAGCAGGAAGGCTATGTGCTTCCCTGCCCCTTGCCAACAAGCACTGAGGGACAGGGGCCCAAGCTGAACTCTTGCACCAGGGCCTATGAGCTTTTAGCTACGCCCCTGATGTGCAAGTACATCACAGATCACCTCAGCAATAAAATGCATGGAAAAGTGCAGTGTGTGAGTATCGCAAGCTCTACAGCAATATAAGTCACAGGAATGTGCAGCTAGTGAGTGTATTACAGATCACCTCTGTAGTGTCCCACTAGGTAGGGGTGGGCACTACACAAGGGTCACTTCTGCTCACAAGGGACAGTGATGTTATATTCCTATGTGTATTTTCCCCTGTTATATGCGCAGCAGGCCTATTTGGGTGTAGTTAGACATCCTAGACACTAGAGGGAGATAGGGAGCCCCTAGTATAAATGTCCAGGTCCAGACAGGGAGGGGTTACTTAGGTCATAGTCAGGAATCTGTGGAGACAGAAGTGAGAAGGCATCAGCCAGAGATATGCTGAGGGCCTGCTCCTGACATGCAGCTGGATAGTCCAGGCTTCTGGTTGCCCCAGGAGGCTAGTGAAGGAGTACAGCCTCCCTGGAGACCATTAATCCTACAACCACAGAAGTAACCCCAGTAGTATGGATGAACCTCCTGGGAGAGACCTCCAGCTTCTCTCACAACAGGAACAGTACAACCAGCTCAGATAAGTAAGCTGAAGGGCAGAGGTACTAGAAGATAGAAGCAAGGGTCAATACGGGAGGAAGAATTATTACCCAGGATTAAAGCCAGCATTTAGGCATCTGGGCCTTGGGATCCAGCCAGCCAGAATAGCTGAGGGAATAGAGCAGCCTTGACTGTGAAACATTAACTGTATACCCTCCAAGTATCTTGCAATATTGTTACCTGCCATATAGAGAAGTAAACACGCTTGTGAATGATATGATTCAAGGGACCTGCATAACCAACTGTCTGTATAAAGTTTGGACTGTTACCAAGTAAAAGCAACGTTGGGTTCACCATATCATCTGTGTACCTCAATTACTACTGCTATCCATCGGTGTGCCACCGTCACAGGCACTGGCGTCACGATCCTTAAAGGGACCTTGCCCCAGGCACTCAAAATACCTGCAACATCCAGGGCACCTCATCCACCATCAGGCCTGGTCCCTACATCCAGAGTGTGCCCCAGAGGAACTTGTGTCTACCTCTCCTTCACTGCTGCACCTCATAAATGCAATGCACAGGAAAGCATTGGGAGGCTATTGCGCATGCGTGGCTTCATAGAGATGCTTTGAATCAATTCATTTCTATGAGGAATGTTTAGCGTGAATGCAAGTGTTGGACGTTGCGCAACACTGGACTAGGAAACACCTCTAGTGGTCGTCTGATGAGTGGTCAGTAGAGGTGTTACTTGGCAGTAATGTAAATACTGCCTTTTTGTTCAGAAAATTGCAAAGTTTGCAGAGACATGCTATAGACACCAGAACTACTACGTTTAGCTGCTGTGGTTCTGGTGACTATAGTGTCCCTTAATATAGAGAGAGAAAAAGAATCAGCACAAAAGTATCAAATAAAATGGCTGTATTATTATTCTAAAAATTAAAAAAGCACAACTTCTAACAGAAATATATAGTATTTTGCAGATTACTTTTTTTTTTTTTTACAATGTGCAGATAGTACTCTACCCCTCCATCCACCCCTCCCTCCTCCTTCTTCATTCCCCCACCTCCTTCTCTAACCACCCAGCACCCTTACTCACATAAAACAATATACACTCACCTAAAGAATTATTAGGATCACCATACAAATACGGTGTTGGACCCCCTTTTGCCTTCAGAACTGCCTTAATTCTACGTGGCATTGATTCAACAAGGTGCTGATAGCATTCTTTCGAAATGTTGGCCCATATTGAAAGGATAGCATCTTGCAGTTGATGGAGATTTGAGGGATGCACATCCAGGGCACGAAGCTCCCGTTCCACCACATCCCAAAGATGCTCTATTGGGTTGAGATCTGGTGACTGTGGGGGCCATTTTAGTACAGTGAACTCATTGTCATGTTCAAGAAACCAATTTGAAATGATTCGAGCTTTGTGACATGGTGCATTATCCTGCTGGAAGTAGCCATCAGAGGATGGGTACATGGTGGTCATGAAGGGATGGACATGGTCAGAAACAATGCTCAGGTAGCCCGTGGCATTTAAACGATGGCCAATTGGCACTAAGGGGCCTAAAGTGTGCCCAGAAAACATCCCCCACACCATTACACCACCACCACCAGCCTGCACAGTGGTAACAAGGCATGATGGATACATGTTTTCATTCTGTTTATGCCAAATTCGGACTCTACCATTTGAATGTCTCAACAGAAATCGAGACTCATTAGACCAGGCAACATTTTTCCCGTCTTCAACAGTCCAATTTTGGTGAGCTCGTGCAAATTGTAGCCTCTTTTTCCTATTTGTAGTGGAGATGAGTGGTACCCGGTGGGCTCTACTGCAGTCAACGTTGCTCTTCTATCAGCCCATTCTCCTCTGACCTCTAGCATCAACAAGGCATTTTCGCCCACAGGACTGCCGCATACTGGATGTTTTTCCCTTTTCACACCATTCTTTGTAAACCCTAGAAATGGTTGTGCGTGAAAATCCCAGTAACTGAGCAGATTGTGAAATACTCAGACCGGCCCGTCTGGCGCCAACAACCATGCCACGCTCAAAATTGCTTAAATCACCTTTCTTTCCCATTCTGACATTCAGTTTGGAGTTCAGGAGATTGTCTTGACCAGGACCACAACCCTACATGCATTGCAGCAACTGCCATGTGATTGGTTGACTAGATAATCGCAATAAATGAGAAATAGAACAGGTGTTCCTAATAATTATTTAGGTGAGTGTATATATATATATATATATATATATATATATATATATAATATAGCTTGCAGTGAATTACTGTAACAGTTCTGAAAACTCCAGCAGGCTCAGTGCTCTGGGCAGCTGGGCTCAGGGCTGGAAGTTCAGGAAGGAGACCTATAAGATGCACCTAGGTTTTAGAGGGGGACAATAAGACAAAAAAATATTTTTCATTACACCTCAGGTCAGACCACTAATCAGACCCCCAATGTTAATCAGACCTCAGCTGACAGTCCCAACCAGACCCCCAATGTTAATAAGACCCCAAATCAGACTTCAGCTCACACCCCAATGTAAATGACCCCCCAATCAGACCTCAGATGAGAGCCCCATGCCTCTCATCACCTCCATATCAGCCCTTATGCCTCTCAGCCCCTAGTACCAGCCCTTATGCCTCTCAGCCAGCCCCCATTATGCCTCAGCCTTCAGCAGCCTGGCCATTATGCCCCCAGCAAAAATAAATAAAACACTTACCTCTCCTGCTCCTGGACTCCACCGCTAGTATAGACACTGCAGTCCATCAGTACATTCCGTAGTCTAGTATAAACACTGCAGTCAGTCCACAGTCTAGTATAAACACTGCAGTCAGTCAGTCCACAGTCTAGTATAAACACTGCAGTTTAATAGCAAGCGATCAAAATGTCATATGCACCCTAAAATAGTGCCAATCAAACCATCATCTCATCTGGCAAAAAATGAGACCCTACCTAATCGCCTAAAAACTAAAAAAAACTATGGCTCTCAGAATATGGAGACACTAAAACATGATCTTTTTTAGTTTAAAAAATGATATTATTGTGTAAAACTAACATAAATAAAAAAAAGTATACATATTATGTATCACGGCGTCCGTAATAACTTGCTCTATAAAAATATCACATGACCTAACCCCTAAAGTGAATACCGTTAAAAAAAAAAAAGTGTAAAAAAAATACATTTTTTATCACGTTACATCACAAAAAGTGCAATAGCAAACGATCAAAAAGTCATACGCACCCCAAAATAGTGCCAATCAAACCTTCATCTCATCCCGCAAAAATCATACCCTACCCAAGATTATCACCCAAAGTCAAAGCGTTTTAAATGTATCACCACATAAAGTGACACTGGTCAGATTTGCAAAAAATTGCCTGGTCCTTAAGGGGTTAAGGTGAAAATGAGCCCGGTCCCTAAGGAGTTAAGTCCACCTTCTAGTACTCTGTTACTGAATATAATGGTTTCCTATTTATCTTGCGCAATCCAATAAGAGCATTCTCCCTTGTGACAGGCAAACTCTCTGTTACATTATTTGATGCAGGATGCTCTCCTGAAATATTCAGGTTCACTATGTTCCCAGAAGGCATTTAGTGAAAAAGGACAATTCTGAGCACTAATTATGCATTTGTGTCCAGTTACCTTTAAGTTCCTTCTGGTCACTTGTGCTGGTGAAGTCCCTTGGCTAGACTCAGCTCTAATCTTCACTAGACTTGCTTTATATTCATACTTCGACTTGTTGTGTTGTGCTAGGGTGCTGTGACTCCTTGGTCTGTCATTTCTAGGCTTGATCAGGGCCCAGAGGAAAGAAAGTCAGCTACATTGTGGAACTTGTCTGTTCTCCTCCTCCATTAAAGGGGCTTTCCGGGTTCAGAGCTGAACCCAGACATACCCATATTTTCACCCACCTGATGTTAGCATCGGAGCATCTCATGCTCCGATGCACTTCCTTGCCCTGCGCTAGATCGCGCAGGGCAAGGGCTCTTTTGTTTACACTGCCGGGCGGAGGCTAGTGTGTTCGTTGACATCACCGGCTCTGATGGGTGTGCTTTAGCGCTGCCCTAGCCGTTTTACTGGCTAGGGAAGCGCAAAAGCCCGCCTATCAGTGCCGGCGACGTCCTGGCAGCCCCATGGAGAGCCTGGTTTGTCACCGTAACTCCTGAAAATGCCTTTGCCCTGCGCAATTTAGCGCAGGGCAAAGGAGAGCACCGGAGCATGAACTGCTCCGATGCTCAAGTCAGAGGGATTGCCTAGGTGAAAATGAAGGTATGTCCGGGTTCAGCTCTGAACTCGGACAACCCCTTAAACTTCCTTCTCCTCTCCTACTATACTCTGAACTAATTGAATTCACTTCCTGTTTTAGCACACCCCAAGCTATATACATTATGTGGCACCAGCACCACCTAGGGGCGAATAAATACAGTACAGACCAAAAGTTTGGACACACCTTCTCATTCAAAGAGTTTTCTTTATTTTCATGACTATGAAAATTGTAGATTTACACTGAAGGCATCAAAACTATGAATTAACACATGTGGAATTATATACTGTTGTGCCTTTTCATAGGTAAATGCATTGATATCCAATTATTTTAGTCAAGATGAATGTTCATTCCCTTTAAGAGCCATGCTCGACTATAGTTACAATTTTGTATGTCTTGAGAAGGCCACAATAAGGTCACATGAAGGTTTCTACTTTTTAGTGTTATTCTTCTCATGAATGTACCAGTCTGAGAAGAGGCCTCTTTGTCTACTTATAAATTTATGACATGAGTTAAAGATAAGCTCTATGCAGCTGGTGATAATTACCTATACAATTAGGCATTTATCAATGAAGCAAATATATAATATTCATGTATTCATTTAATGAGCCTTAGTCCTTAGCATAAGACAATCAGTAGAACATATAATATATATTATACTGTTATATGTGATGAAGACATGTATCCAGTATATTATATATATTTCTCATTAGGAGAATCTTTGTCTCTAAAAGAGTGTCTGTGAAGATGTGTGTTTTGTAACAATTATTCACCTCTTTGGTATGAGAGGAGGTACTGATATCCCTGAGTAAACAAAGCCATTGAAGTTATTTACGATACACAAACAGTGTGAGAAACATTCAGAGAGACGCCTAGAGGTCTGTCTCTAATTGCTACAAGTGTCAAATCGAATCCCTATAGCCTTGAATTAAAGCTTTTAAGGTCAAAATGTACATTATACCTTTATTCAGACTTACAGAAGTTAACCCTTTATACTAGGATGCAAATAGCTTACACAGCAGTGCCACCTAGGTATGAGTAGGTGACATTACAACAGTAGCAAAAGTGCATTCTGGGTAAGGTTATGATGTCATTTCTTATCAATAGTCACGCCCATCCGATTATGATTGGAAACTTCCAAACTAGGAAGGTGTGTCTAACTGATAAGTTTGTGTTCATAAACCATACACAGGGGGGAGAAAAGGACAGGAAGAAACACACACAAAAAAGAGAGGAAAGAGAAGTTAAGCTCTTTAGAGGGGTCCATCAATATGAAAGCCATAAAGAAGATGTGCTATGATGGACCATCCAGCTTTCCTAGGAGCAGAAGTGAGATTTCTACTAGGACTTGGTAAGAGACACAGAAAATGATATTTCATTTTATTAAGACTAATTTGATAGTATGGGTGAAATTATACCATCTAGATTGGCAAATAAATAAATAATTAAATTAACTGATCATCTCCATATTGAGATGTAGTTTTAGGATATTGTGAGACTTCATTCTACCTGCAGAAGAATCAAGACTCATAATCTTGCAGAGCATTAAATAATTGCTTAGAGATATATATATATATATATATATATATATATATATATATTGCTAGAACATTCTTCGCCAAGCTAAGTGATGGATTCCCACAGGAAAGACTTGTTTCAAGTCCTTCCCATTTAAGATATGGTCTAGCAAAGATCCTATATCCCTGTTATTTGTCTTAATAGTCTTACCAAAGTCATATATGTGAAAATAGTCCAGGATGGGGCGGAAGGATACAGTTATCTCTTCTAAGTTATATCCTTGATTGGATTTGCCCATGCCTAAAGTCATGTGATGTGTAGTTGGTTAGAGGGGGGAGGAATGTATTTAGCATTCCATATTGATGTCTAGGATTAGACATGCCCGTCCTGATATCATGAGGCTTTCTCTGAACAGAAGTGATGTATATAACTTATGTTTATATTTTTATATCCTAACCTAATAATGGCTTGGTTATAATGTGACAAGTTATTTCCACTCACATGTATTGTTAAGCTTGTAATGCTTTATATTAACGCTATATATATATTCATTTGCATGTATCATTGTGTTTATTTACTTATATATGTTTATAATCTTGTAACTAATAAATCTGCATATTTTTATAAACCTGTGTATTATTGTATAATGCAGAGCTACATGTTTTATGATTAACGTCATCTCACGTCAAAAAGAACTTATTTATCTGAGGAAATAGTCGGACTCAGATGTGAATTGTATCAATTAGTTTGTCTACAATTCACCAGGTCATGATTTTAAGAATTTATGATACATTTTATAAATTTTATTTTTTTAGGATTAATTATTTTTATGACCATAATTAATAATTCTTAATTGAATTATTACACCCGACAATACATAACAAAAAAGTGTGAAACAACTGAAAATATGTCATATTCTAGGTTCTTCAAAGTAGCCACCTTTTGCTTTGATTACTGCTTTGCACACTCTTGGCATTCTCTTGATGAGCTTCAAGAGGTAGTCACCTAAAATGGTCTTCCAACAGTCTTGAAGGAGTTCCCAGAGATGCTTAGCACTTGTTGGCCCTTTTTCCTTCACTCTGCGGTCCAGCTCACCCCAAACCATCTCGATTAGGTTCAGGTACGGTGACTGTGGAGGCCAGGTCATCTGGCGCAGCACCCCATCACTCTCCTTCATGGTCAAATAGCCCTCACACAGCCTGGAGGTGTGTTTGGGGTCATTGTCCTGTTGAAAAATAAATGATGGTCCAACTAAACGCAAACCGGATGGAATAGCATGCCGCTGCAAGATGCTGTGGTAGCCATGCTGGTTCAGTATGCCTTCAATTTTGAATAAATCCCCAACAGTGTCACCAGCAAAGCACCCCCACACCATCACACCTCCTCCTCCATGCTTCATGGTGGGAACCAGGCATGTAGAGTCCATCCGTTCACCTTTTCTGCGTCGCACATAGACACGGTGGTTGGAACCAAAGATCTCAAATTTGGACTCATCAGACCAAAGCACAGATTTCCACTGGTCTAATGTCCATTCCTTGTGTTCTTTAGCCCAAACAAGTCTCTTCTGCTTGTTGCCTGTCCTTAGCAGTGGTTTCCTAGCAGATATTCTACCATGAAGGCCTGATTCACACAGTCTCCTCTTAACAGTTGTTCTAGAGATGTGTCTGCTGCTAGAACTCTGTGTGACATTGACCTGGTCTCTAATCTGAGCTGCTGTTAACCTGCGATTTCTGAGGCTGGTGACTCAGATGAACTTATCCTCCGCAGCAGAGGTGACTCTTGGTCTTCCTTTCCTGGGGCGGTCCGCATGTGAGCCAGTTTCTTTGTAGCGCTTGATGGTTTTTGTGACTGCACTTAGGGACACTTTCAAAGTTTTCCCAATTTTTCGGACTGACTGACCTTCATTTCTTAAAGTAATGATGGCCACTCGTTTTTCTTTACTTAGCTGCTTTTTTCTTGCCATAATACAAACTCTAACAGTCTATTCAGTAGGACTATCAGCTGTGTATCCACCTGACTTCTCCACAACGCAACTGATGGTCCCAACCCCATTTCTAAGGCAAGAAATCCCACTTATTAAACCTGACAGGACACACCTGTGAAGTGAAAACCATTTCAGGTGACTACCTCTTGAAGCTCATCAAGAGAATGCCAAGAGTGTGCAAAGCAGTAATCAAAGCAAAAGGTGGCTACTTTAAATAACCTAGAATATGACATATTTTCAGTTGTTTCATACTTTTTTGTTATGTATATAATTCCACATGTGTTAATTCATAGTTTTGATGCCTTCAGTGTGAATCTACAATTTTCATAGTCATGAAAATAAAGAAAACTCTTTGAATGAGAAGGTGTGTCCAAACTTTTGGTCTGTACAGCCTGATATTAGGAAAATACAATATATTAAATACATTTAGCAGCAATTTAAAGTGCCCACATATAGCACATACGTGGGACACTGCACATCCAGTCTAGACAATCCTCAGTGAGCAATCTGGACTCCAGACTGATACATTGTAACAAACTACCAGTACATTAGAAAGATTTGTGCTCCTGAGGCGTTTAGCTCACACTGAATTGTTTAAAATGGATGCAACTGTAGCAAATCCTCATTAGAGATGTACGGTATACTGTGTAATGAATGTTTTCAATCAGGAACAGCAAGCATAGATCTTGAAAAGAAAGAGCAATAAAAAAATTAAGTCGATTGTAAAGTTGCAGAGGTTTTTGTAATCCAATAGGCCTTCTTAGCTGATATGGGAAGGAACTGTCAACCAACTCATCTATATATTAATGTATTATTGCAATTTATTTATGTCTCAAGGGGGTTGTCCCATTTCATCATCTCCACGGCAAGATGGGACTAGGCATCGGACCTATGGTGGTCAGGCATGAGGAAACAGCTGTGCTGGCCAGTGCTCTGCTGTTTGTGTAACTCCCACTGCAGTGAATGGAGGCTATACTAAGAGCATAGCACAGGAATGGCTAACCTGCTGCTCTCCAGCTGTTGTGAAACTACAACTCCCACCATGCCCTGCTGTAGGCTGATAGCTGTAGCAGACTGGGCATGCTGGGAGTTGTAGTTTCACAACAGCTGGTGAGCCGCAGGTTGGGCATCCCTGGATAGCAGACCAGACTACGCTGCTTCCATAATTTCCCAGCCACTCGGCTGTTACCGTACGCCTGGCACCCAGGGCCAGCGCTTACTCCCATCTCGATGTGGAGACGGAGAGATGGGACAACACATTTTGCAAAAACAAAGCAGGCAAGTATAATCACACAGCAATCATTTTTCCCTACACACAAAAGCCATGCTTTACACTACAGGTATAAAATGGGTGGCGTTACCTCACAAGGGACTGTAAGTAAAGATCAGGTCTGATGATTTATGACTCAAAATAATTATAATAAATAATTTGTTCCAAAAGTCCCCTGAGAATGTTCACTTTTTACACCTGTCCTAGCCCACTTAACAGAACCCGGTTCATCAGCTGCCTAAAAGGAAACAGTCAGCAGCCTCCGGTGAGCAGGGGCGGGCTGGGACGGGGGGTAGGGAGGCAATTGCTTCCCAGACCGCTCTAAAAAAACGGCTTCTGGGCCGGCGGTGGTGGCAGCGGGCAGTAGGAGATGAGCGCTTCCATTGTGGAAGCGCTCATCTCCATATTCATCTGTATCGCTGTTCTCAGGACAGCGATACAGATGGCTGTGCTGTGGGGCAGGGGAGGGAGAGGCGTATCACTCCCCTGTTCGTCTGATAGGCCGCAGGCACTAATGCCTGCAGCCTATCAGAGGCCGGCTCAGGCGGCGCGATCACATCATTATCATCGTGCCGCCTGAGCCGGGCAGCATACAATGCGGGAAACAGGCCGGAAGAGGCCTGCATCGCATCACTGCTGATGGAGGTAAGTATTAGTGTTTTCTTGTTTGTTTTTCTTTGCGGGGGGAGCTGGCCCAATGGGGGGGGGGGGGGAGGGGGAGCTGGCACTATGGGGGGGCTGGCAAGGAAAGGGTGTTCAGAAGATGTGAAGATGATGGAAATGTGGAAATTTAATGTCTGTTTGTCAATCTCTGCAGAGACGGGAGATAGAAGAAAAATCATCATGGCGGTCTGGTCTGAATGGAGAAGATGAGGAAAGAGAACGTATACAACAAAGGTGACATTACTGTATGTAAGAGGTATGGGGCGCTATGTAGGAGAGGAGGTGCTCCGGCTCCTCCCTCTGCCATTTGCAGAAGGAGGATTCAGAGCTGGGTGAGGACGGCTAAAAGGGGGCACAGGCCACGGGTGGGTGGCAGATGGCCTTGAGGCACAGATGACCACAGGCCTTGAGCAGGATCTGGCGAGGGAGGAGAGCGGAGGAGCTTCCTTACTGTAAATGCTGTTTATTGTACAATGTGAAGCAGGCAGTGCAGCCAGGACAGGCCTCCCCTCTCCGTATGATGTGTAGAGACAGGCCCAACTATAGAATGTCAGCTGTACAGTGTTTGTTGGGAGTGGCCTATTATATGTAGGAGGGGTTTTTAATAATGGGCGGGGCTAAAATGGGCCACTTGACTGGATTTGTCCCCCAGGACTAAGGCTGCCAGCCCTCCCCTGCCGTTGAGTGTTTATATCATAATCCATAAATATGCTATAATTCATCGCTGTACTTAGAAAATTTTGTAGATATACAGTCGTGGCCAAAAGTTTTGAGAATGACACAAATATTAGTTTTCACAAAGTTTGCTGCTAAACTGCTTTTAGATCTTTGTTTCAGTTGTTTCTGTGATGTAGTGAAATATAATTACATGCACTTCATACGTTTCAAAGGCTTTTATCGACAATTACATGACATTTATGCAAAGAGTCAGTATTTGCAGTGTTGGCCCTTCTTTTTCAGGACCTCTGCAATTCGACTGGGCATGTTCTCAATCAACTTCTGGGCCAATTCCTGACTGATAGCAACTCATTCTTTCATAATCACTTCTTGGAGTTTGTCAGAATTAGTGGGTTTTTGTTTGTCCACCCGCTTCTTGAGGATTGACCACAAGTTATCAATGGGATTAAGATCTGGGGAGTTTCCAGGCCATGGACCCAAAATGTCAACGTTTTGGTCCCCGAGCCACTTAGTTATCACTTTTGCCTTATGGCATGGTGTTCCATCGTGCTGGAAAATCCATTGTTCTTCACCAAACTGTTGTTGGATTGTTGGAAGAAGTTGCTGTTGGAGGGTGTTTTGGTACCATTCTTTATTCATGGCTGTGTTTTTGGGCAAAATTGTGAGTGAGCCCACTCCCTTGGATGAGAAGCAACGCCACACATGAATGGTCTCAGGATGCTTTACTGTTGGCATGACACAGGACTGATGGTAGCGCTCACCTTTTCTTCTCTGGACAAGCCTTTTTCCTGATGCCCCAAACAATCGGAAAGAGGCTTCATCGGAGAATATGACTTTGCCCCAGTCCATTCACCATATTTTCTGCAGAAGATCAATCTGTCCCTGATGGTTTGTTTGGAGAGAAGTGGCTTCTTTGCTGCCCTTCTTGACACCAGGCCATCTTCCAAAAGTCTTCGCCTCACTGTGCAGATGCGCTCACACCTGCCTGCTGCCATTCCTGAGCAAGCTCTGCACTGGTGGCACTCTGATCCCGCAGCTGAATCCTCTTTAGGAGACGATCCTGGCGCTTGCTGGACTTTCTTGGACGCCCTGAAGCCTTCTTAACAAGAACTGAACCTCTTTCCTTGAAGTTCTTGATGATCCTATAAATTGTTGATTGAGGTGCAATCTTAGTAGCCACAATATCCTTGCCTGTGAAGGCATTTTTATGCAACGCAATGATGGCTGCACGCGTTTCTTTGCAGGTCACCATGGTTAACAATGGAAGAACAATGATTTCAAGCATCACCCTCCTTTTAACAGGTCAAGTCTGCCATTTTAACCCAATCAGCCTGACATAATGATCTCCAGCCTTGTGCTCGTCAACATTCTCACCTGAGTTAACAAGACGATTACTGAAATGATCTCAGCAGGTCCTTTAATGACAGCAATGAAATGCAGTGGAAAGTTTTTTGGGGGGATTAAGTTAATTTTCATGGCAAAGAAGGACTATGCAATTCATCTGATCACTCTTCATAACATTCTGGAGTATATGCAAATTGCTATTATAAAAACTTAAGCAGCAACTTTTCCAATTTCCAATATTTATGTAATTCTCAAAACTTTTGGCCACGACTGTAGATTATAGGGAACATTTATCAAACCTTGTATAGAGAAAACTGTCATCACAAAGTTTAGCGCACTTCATGCGTGCGCAAAATTTTGCAACATTTTGGGGGTTTAGAGACCTGCTTGCTGCTTTTTCAAAAAGTGGGGTGGGGAGTTGGTAGTGTAGGGGAGGCCACATTTAATATAATCTATGCCAGGAAACTATAAACATCCAGCGACAGCCAACCTAAAGTATTATACTGGAGCAGGCAGCAAACCCTATACCAGTGGGGATGTGTCTGCAGTGATGTCGCCATCTATTGGGCAAAATCAGTAAGGCGTGTGTTCATGGAAGTTTGGATTTTCAATAGAGGCTACTGTTATAGAAGCAGAACAATGAAATAAAGGAGATGACGGGTCAATTGCAATATGGATGCAAACAGTGCCTGACAGACCCCATTGGTTATACCATGGTCTGTAGGCTTTCTATCAGGCAGCCAGGCATTGTACTGCACATAATAGCACTGCATGCTGCACTACTATGGCTTTTCTGACTGAATTTGCAATGGAGGCTCCTAACGAAGGCAGATGTGGGCAGAGATTTATTGAGCACAGTATGGAGTATTGTTTGGATACAATGTGGCTGGGTACATAATGGAATATTGTGTAGGTACGATATTACTTTGGTACAGTGTGCATATTATTTTGGACTGTATAAGGTTATTTGGAGTTTTTGGACATTGTAAGGCACATTATTTGACCTGGTTGGTCACACCAACATAAATAGACCTTTTTTTCACAATATCTGCCATCTATAGCTACATGTGCAGCAGAAGTCCAGTCTTTGAAACCATAACGGCTGGGTTTCTGCTGTTTTAACCCCTTCCACCACTGTGATGTACCAATATGTCACAGTGGCGGAAGTAATGTATGGAGCAGGCTGGTGTGGTGAGCCCACTCCATACGCAGCGGGTGCTAGCTGTATCATACAGCCGGCACCTGGCCACAATGACGGGGGACTGGAGAACCTGCCGAACCCCATCATTTAACCCCTCAGGTGCCACGATCAGCACGATCACAGCACAGGTAAGGCAGAGGGATGTGGCTCCTTCTGCCTTCCGATCGGAGCCCCCACAGTGAAATGGGGCTCTGATCAGTTACCTTTGCAGCCTGGATAAGGCTACCTTCACACTAGCTCTTGCACAAGTGTGTTGCCAGAAGTCCGGCCCGGCCGCTTTCGCTATAATAGCATGCTGCGGTATTTGTACAGCCACCTCTCGGAATGCTGTGCTGTGGCAGCGTCTCTCGCCCATCCCCATTATAGTGAATATACTTGTGCAAGCGTTAGTACGGATCCAACAGGCTGTTTCCCTGCTGGAACAGCCTGCCGGACAAACCTAACAGTAGTGTGAAATTAGCCTACGTTCCTTGCTGCTCTGTGCACGAGGTATAGTGCAGCAGGGACAGTATAAAAATCCTATTCACCCTAATAAATCTATATCCCAGGTTCTAGTCCCCTACGGGGACTAATAGTTATTAAATAAAAAGTAAATACATTTTTTTTTAAAGCATTTAAATGATAAAACTTTAAATCTTTCCCAATTTTACATATAAAATATATTAACAATAAAAAGAGTTAATTACTCTTACCGGTAATTGGTTTTTCCAATAGCCTCCACAACGGCACTCACAGGAGGGTGTCCCCGCCACCCCTCCAGGACAGGAAACAACGTAGAAGCTCAAGTTTAAAAGGCACCCTTCCTTTACCTGCTTCAGTTAATGACATAGGACTCGTTAGTAATGCAAAGAAAAGTGTATTGAAGTACTTAAAAAATGCATTAACACATAATTGTGTCACAATAAAAAAACAAAATGGGTAGGGAAATTCCAGTGCCGTTGTGGAGGCTATTGAAAAAAAACTTGTAATTAACTCTAATCCCCGGCGCCTCTACAATGGCACTCACAGGAGGAATAACAGAGAAAAAAACTATTTAGGGTGGGACTACCACAGATAAAACTTTTCTGCCAAAAGATAAATCATAACTATAAAGCACGTCTAATTTGTAATGTTTAAAAAAGGTAGTAGGGCTTGCCCAAGTGGCTACCATGCATATTTGGTCCACAGATGCAGAGGCATATGCCGCCCATGAGACAGAAACGTCCCTAGTAGAATGTGCCTTTATCCCTTTAGGTGGAGTCAAGTTCTTCCAAATGTAGCAGAATTCAATAGTATTTCTTATCCATCTTGCGATTGTACTCTTGCTTGCAGCAGACCCTTTAAGGTGACCCTGATACTGCAGAAGAAGATGGTCCGACTTCCTGAATTCTTTGGTGACACCCAAGTATCTTACTATGCATCTTCTTACATCCAGATTATGATATCTTTTATCTATTGCTGAAGATGGATTCGGACAAAAGGAAGGTAGGGATACCTCCTGTTGACGATGGAATCTGGAAACGACTTTTGGCAGGAACATCGGAGCATGCCTGAGAATAATGCTGCCTTCTAAGATCGTGAGATAAGGTGGTCTGCACGAAAAGGCTTGGATTTCGCCAATTCTTCTAGCCGATGTAATTGCCAATAAAAAAATGGTCTTAAATGTCAGAAGTTTTAGCGAAATATCCTGTAAAGGTTCAAAGGGCGTATCTGTCATCACATCAAGCACCAGATTTAAATCCCAAGGAGGTATGTTGGAATGGATAAATGGACATCATCTTGTTGCCCCTTTTAGAAACCGTTTTATCAGGGGTATATTCGTGAGTTTTGTTTCTAGAAAATTACTTATCGCTGAAACTTGCATTTTAAGGGTGCTAGGTCTGAACCCTTTATCTAGACCTTCTTGTAGGAATTCCAGTATTAGAGGAATATCAGGATCTCGATAGTGACACCATCTATTTCTTGCAAATGTCTTTCCATGTTCTTGTGTAGATCTTGGAAGTTGTGTCCTTTTTACTCAACAGAAGGGTGGATATTACAGGATCTGTGAAACCCTTTTGTTTTAACATAGCTTGTTAAATTTCCAAGCTGTTAGTTGTAGTTGAGACACACATGGGTGAGATACTTGGCCCTGATGCAGTAGGCCTGGATATGATGGGAGAATCCAAAATTCCCCCGCTGCAAGGTCAAAAAAGGAGGGGAAACCAGGATCTTTTCGCCCAAAAAGGTGCACCTGCACCTTTTCTTCCATCACCTTCATTAGCACCCTCGGTATTAAACTGAAGAGTGGAAATGCATACAGGGGGCCCTCTGGCCAGGGGGTGGATAGAGCGTCCACAAACAGCTGATCCTTTAAGGAGAGGGAGCAGAATTTTTCTACTTGTTTGTTCTTTTGATTCGTGAACAGGTCTAAGACCAGGGTACCCCACTTTTTTTTATATTTTATTGAACATATTGGGGTTTAGTGACCAATCCCTTCTCCTTATTTTAAATTCTATCAGCTGAGATAGTCTGCTGTTATGTTTTCCTTGCCTTTGAGATGGACAACCATTAAAGATTTTAGGTTCTTTTCTGCCCAGCAAAATATTTTCCCAGACAGATCTCGCAGAGCTTTGCTTTTTGTCCCTCCTTGCCTGTTTAGGTAGGCCACCGTGGTGGAGTTGTCGGACAGAATTTTTACATGCTGGGTTTTTACAGATGACTGAAGCGAGAGAAGTGTTTTGAATACTGCAATCAGTTCTCTTAGATTTGAGGAGGCTCCTGCCATTTTTTGGCTCCTGACTTGTATTACTTGATCTTTGGTGTGGCCTCCCCATCCATGACTGCTGGCTTTGGTAGAGATAACAACCTGATTTATGTGTCGCCAAAATACTCCTGAAGATTTTTCCTTATCTTTCAACACACGAGAGTCTGCTTTACCTTTAAAGGAATTTTTATCCTCTTGTCTAGAGTAGTCTGACTTCCGTCCCAGTTCTTCAGGAGAAATTACTGTAGTGTCCTTGTGTGGTGTTGAGCTCACCGTACTGCTGGAATTGTGGATGTCAAATGGGCTAAAAGTGTCATGATGTATCTGAATGATACTGTTCTGGACTGCAAAATGGAGAGCTTTTGGGGTAGAGAAATCTGGTTTTCTAAAGTCCAACTTGACCCCCAAAAATTATTTTTCTCTGCTGGAAACTAGGTCTGACTTCTCTTTGTTTATTAACCAGCCCAATTCCAATAACTTTTTTTTAAACCTTTTGTAGATGAAACTGGAGCATTAGGAGGGACGGAACAGCGATAAAAAAAATTGACCAGATAAGGGACGATTAAGATTCCCTTGAAGATGAAAGTAACTTGTCACTTCGGCTATGATCTTTGTAAAAATTCTGGTTGCTGATGCCAACCCGAAGGGAAGAGCCTGAAACTGAAAGTGACGCTTCTCTCCTTTCAGAAATATCACCAGCCTGATATTTGTGATATCTTTTGTGAATGGAAACATGGTTATATGCATTGGAAAGATTGAGAGTTACCATGTATGAGTCTTGAGTCAGGAGATTCACTGTTGACCTGATTGTCTCCATCTTGAACTTTTTGTAAGTTATGTTTTTGTTCAACCTTTTCATATTTATTATTATCCTTAAAGTATTGTTTGGTTCTCGAATCAACAAGATCGGAGAATAAAACTCTGTTCCCTCTTGGCCTTTTGGTACCGGGATTATGAATTGTTTTTGTAGCAGCAACAATATCTCCGATTTCAGAACCTGCTGCTTTTCTAGTTGATTCAAAGGCCTGTTGCTGGTGTAGAAATCTTGGGGAGGAGTAGCGAACTCTAGCTTGTAACCTTCACGTATGGTATTTCTTACCCAAGGGGAGGTAGAAATCTCTTCCCAGATTGAGGCAAATCTTTTTGATCTGCCTCCTACCTGAAATCTGGCGTTATTGGGAAGACTTTGCAGTGGTTTCTGGGGTGAACAGAAACCCTTTCCCCTTTCCTCTTGAGGATTGTCATCTTCCCGAGCTGTCTTTTTTCCTCTGATCTGGTTATTTTTTTGTTCTGAAAGGACCTCCTCTGTTGGAAAAAATTTTAGTCTGAAGGAAAGCCTTTCTTCCTGTCTGATGCCTTCTCCAAAATTTCGTCTAAGCCTGGGCCGAACAACTTATCTCCTTCACACAGTATGGAACATAGACGACTTTTCGACCAGGCTCTGAGCCATACAGCTCTATGAGTGGCATTTGATAAAGCAGTGGACCTAGCCGAGAACCTTACTAGATCAGCTGGGGCATCTGATAAAATTTTAAAGCCTGTTTCAAAATAGGGATAGAGGCCAGAATCTCCTCTCTGGGGGTACCAGCCGCCAGGTGTTCCTCCAATTGGGATAACCAGACTGATAATGACCTGGAGGTACAGGTAGTCTGATTCTGCAAAAGGATATTTTCTTTTAAAGGCATTCGGAATCGTGTTCCACTTTTCTGGATCCTTCCATTTTTTAGCGATCAACATTTTAAAGTTACTATGGACTGGGAAAACTTTATTTTTCTTTTCACCCAATCCTTTTATCCTGAACTGATTGAGATTCCTTTACGTCCGCAATCTTCATAGTAAGTCTTATTGTTTTTAATAATTTTTCTGTATCCTCAGGAATACAGAAAGGCCTCCCTGATTCGTCCTCAGAAGATTTGGAATCTGCCTGCGAGAATATTATTTCCCTCTTGTTTGAGTCTGGGTCACATGGGAATTCTGATCTTTGTGATCTTTGTGAGGATGATGGTTGGGGGGGAGCCCAGTGGTAATCTTGCGTCTATCAACCGCGTTTACTTCTTCCTTGATCATGTTTCTAGGAAGGATGGGGACTCTTCAGTTACTACTTTGTCTGTACACCTGGGACAAAGTGCTTTTTTAGATTTAAACATCAGGGATTTTTTGCACATTTCACATTTTCTCTGCGCTGAATCTCCGCTAGAGGTCTTTACGCTGCTGGCCTACCTGCCCTATAAAGTAAGATAAATTTTAGGGTCGAATTAGAAACTAAGAAGTTTAAATGAGGGCCAGCACCAACACCAGTGGGGAAAAAATAATACCACTGTGCTCCCCTTTTCCTAATACAGGTAATATGAGAGGCATAACTGATAGGAGGAGGCTTACCGGGCTCTGGGCGGCAGAAGGATCCACAGGTTTGCGGGACCTGGCAGGAGCTTCAATGGAGCAGACATGATGCGCTTGTAGGACGCTGACTGCAGCGCTCCATGCGCCCAACATTCCCCTGATATCCGCCAGGCCTCATCATACATCATGTGCCAGCGGAAGTGACGCACAGAGACCTGGCAAAGCAGAACTGTTGCCCAGGGAGCTCCGGCCTGTTCTGCGCATGCGCGAGCTATCCTTCGCTCCTTCCTGGTACCATAGCCGGGGAAGCAGGTGCCAGGGGCCGCCTTCACTGAAGGGCTTATGCCAAAGGGACGGGACCAAGGCTCCTGGCCCTCTTCAACCCCTGCACAGACCCTCCCAGATGGGGCAGACTTACAGGCCGTGCGAAAGGTTCACTTGGAATCCTGACTCGATCCCGAGAACAGGAAACAACAACTGAAGCAGGTAAAGGGAGGGGGCCGTTTAAACTTGAGTTTGTACGTTGTTTCCTGTCCTGGGGAGGCGGGGACACCCTCCTGTGAGTGCCATGGTGGAGGCGCCGGGGAAAAATAAATCAGGTATCGCCACTTCCACTTCCAAAAATGTCTGTACTGTTAAAATACTTTTAAAGGTTCCTGTTCGTTGAAAGCCGTAACGGAAAAAAATAAATGAATAACACATGATATGCTATTTTTTCCCCCAAAAAAGATTGAACAACAGTGATAAAAAAGTTTTACATACCACAAAAATGGTACCAATAAAAATTACAGTTCAGCTCTGTAGACCAAAATGAAAAAAAGTTCTAGTTGTCAGAAAATGGCAATACAAAGAAAATTTAGATTTTTTTTCAAAGGCTCTTATTTTTTAAAAAGTGGTAAAAACAAAAACCCATACAAGTTGTGTATCGTCATATTTGTATTGAGCCACAGAATAAGGACGTCATGTCAATTTCAGGACAAGGTGAATACCGTGATGTCAAAACCCCACAAAACTTGGAGGAATTGTTTTTTTGTTTTTCAATTTAACCCCACAAATATTTTTTCCCCATTTTCCAATAACAGGCAGAGTAAGTGAAGAGTGCCATTTTGAAAATGCATCAGGTCCCGCAAAAAAATAAGTCCTCATATGGCTATATGAACGGAAAATTAAAAAAGTTATGGCTATTGGAACAGCGGCCCAGGACTAATGCTGTGATCGACGATACTGCTGATCACATAGATTTAACCCCTCAGATCCTGTGGTCAAAAGTGAGAGCACTAAAACTGGAATTCCATACTAGTAATAGGCCTGAGTCTGTACAAGGCTCCCAGGCCAATTACTAGTATATTCCAATAATGGCCTGCATGTTATAGTCACCTAGGGTGACCCAAAAAAGTTAAGAATTTTTTTTTTTTAGTTTCTAAAAATATAAAAACGTTATACAAATATATATCTATATATTATATATATATATATATATATATATATATATATCCATAGAATAACAAGATATGCAAACGATAAAAAAAATTTACGTCATAGGCATCATCGCTTCCAAAAAGATTGAAGGCTATTTTTTGTCACTTCACCTCTGAAACAAAATTGAATAAAAAGTGATCAAAAAGTCATACATACTCCAAAATGTTATTGATAAAACCTACAGATCATCCCATAAAACTCTGTAGACATATCTAAAATAAGTTTTGATGGTCAAAATATGATGAAAATAAAATAAAATCTTTTTTTTCCAAAGTTAATTTTTTTTTCTGTATTAAAACACAAGAAAAACAATAGAAATGTGGTATTGTTGTAATCGTACTGACCTAGAGAATGAAGGGCACAGGTCAGTTTTACCAGATAAGGAATGCAGTGAACACATTTGGAATTTTTTTCCACCTTCCCACTACACTGTATGCAATAGTAAATGGTGCCATTAAAAAATACAACTTATCCTGCAAAACAACAAACCTTCATACGGCTATGTGAACGGAAAAATAAAAAGTTACGGGTCCAGGAAGGCAAGGTGGGAAAAAAAAAAACTCAAAAAGAAAAAAAAAATCGCAGGGTTCTTTCACACTGGCGTTAGGATTATCTGGCAGGCTGTTCCGGCAGTGGAACAGCCTGCCGGATCCGAACTGAGGTTTGCACACGTGTGCTGCCAGAAGTCTGCCCCGGCTGGAAATACGGCTGCAGTACTGCAAACATACCGAGAGGAGGCCGGATAGATCATCAGCATCTGATCGCGGGGGTCCGACACCCGGGACACCCACCGATCGGCTGTTTGAGAAGGCAGCGGCACTCCAGGAGCGCCCCAACCTTCTCACTGTCTACCGCAGGCCCAGTGATGCCTGTTGATACTAGTCGTGACTTCACTGGGCCTGCAGTAGACAGTGAGAAGGGCGCGGCGCTCCTGGAGTGCCGCTGCCTTCTCAAACAGCTGATCGGTGGGTGTCCCGGGTGTCGGACCCCCGCCGATCAGATGCTGATGATCTATCCATAAGATAGATCATCAGTTTCTGCAGAACCCATTTAAAGAGAACCTTTCACTGCTCCTGACATGTCTGTTTTAATAGCTACATGCATTTCCCATGTAATAACAATTCTGGAGAATCTATTCTTATGTCTGTATGTTGTGCCATTCCATTATTATTTCTATTATGAATAATTTGCTATTAGCTTTCAGAAAGGGTACAGAGGGGAGGTAACAAGTTGGGGGGATGTACTTGCATAGACTCACTCTATCCAACCAGTGCTGCTATTTTCCCAATGTGCAGGTACACCCCCCCAACTGGTTACCTCCCCTCTGTACCCTTACTGCAGACAGCAATTATTCATAAATTCTAGTAGAAATAATAGAGGAATGGGACAACATAGAGACATAAGAATAGATGCTCCAGAATTGTTAGTACATGGGTAATGCATGACGGAGGTATTGGTTACTATCGACCCCTCCAATACTTACCTGCCCATTATCCCCCACTCCAACTGATGCCTCACCAAACCCCATGTTTTACCTGATTAATATAATAAGACACAGACACCAGGCTGGATTAAATCGTCCACAGCAGCCATTTTAGTATTATAAAATATATCTATATAACCTCTTTTATTACCATAACATTAACATAACCATAACATATATTAATTAATTTCGGGTGAGGTCCTTGAAGCCCCAAATAAAGAATTACCCCACCAGGGTAAGCCATCTTTCCTCCAGCCATTGCCCGCAAGCTTGGAGGCACCACCGATGGCGCCCTTTAATTCTGTCACAACTGACCACCAACCATGGGAGTCCAGCCCCAACCGTGGAGCCCTCCCATCATCCTCACTTGCGAATATTTCAAACTTCAAGGACCTCCCACCGCCACCAACGCACAGACTTGACCCCTTAAGTCTGAGCATCCCCCACATCCTTAAGGCAACCTCAATGCCCTCCTGTAAGGCCAGACTCCAGATATCCAAGCCAATTGCGTTCAAGTGAACACCATCAGACTGCCCAAAAAAATAACAACACCCTTTTCGAGCTCCACATGCCTCACAGCCACTGCCCCATTCCTGGCCATAAAACGACCCATTGCCTGGTTGACCTTGACCCTGGCTCTATTCAACCCCTCCAATGAACGAGCACCCCGCCAGACTTTCCGCGGAACTACAGTACAGACCAAAAGTTTGGACACACCTTCTCATTCAAAGAGTTTTCTTTATTTTCATGACTATGAAAATTGTAGATTCACACTGACGGCATCAAAACTATGAATTAACACATGTGGAATTATATACATAACAAAAAAGTGTGAAACAACTGAAAATATGACATATTCTAGGTTCTTCAAAGTAGCCACCTTTTGCTTTGATTACTGCTTTGCACACTCTTGGCATTCTCTTGATGAGCTTCAAGAGGTAGTCACCTGAAATGGTCTTCCAACAGTCTTGAAGGAGTTCCCAGAGATGCTTAGCACTTGTTGGCCCTTTTGCCTTCACTCTGCGGTCCAGCTCACCCCAAACCATGTCGATTGGGTTCAGGTCCGGTGACTGTGGAGGCCAGGTCATCTGGTGCAGCACCCCATCACTCTCTTTCATGCTTCACGGTGGGAACCAGGCATGTAGAGTCCATCCGTTCACCTTTTCTGCGTCGCACAAAGACACGGAGGTTGGAACCAAAGATCTCAAATTTAGACTCATCAGACCAAAGCACAGATTTCCACTGGTCTAATGTCCATTCCTTGTGTTCTTTAGCCCAAACAAGTCTCTTCTGCTTGTTGCCTGTCCTTAGCAGTGGTTTCCTAGCAGATATTCTACCATGAAGACCTGATTCACACAGTCTCCTCTTAACAGTTGTTCTAGAGATGTGTCTGCTGCTAGAACTCTGTGTGGCATTGACCTGGTCTCTAATCTGAGCTGCTGTTAACCTGCGATTTCTGAGGCTGGTGACTCAGATGAACTTATCCTCCGCAGCAGAGGTGACTCTTGGTCTTCCTTTCCTGGGGCGGTCCGCATGTGAGCCAGTTTCTTTGTAGAGCTTGATGGTTTTTTTGACTGCACTTGGGGACACTTTTAAAGTTTTCCCAATTTTTCGGACTGACTGACCTTCATTTCCTAAAGTAATGATGGCCACTCGTTTTTCTTTACTTAGGGCTCTTTCATACTTGCGTTGTCCGAATCCGTCGTGTGCTCCATTTGCCGTAATTACACGCCGGATCCGGAAAAACGCAAGTGAACTGAAAGCATTTGAAGACGGATCAGTCTTCAAAATGCGTTCAGTGTTACTATGGCAGCCAGGACGCTATTAAAGTCCTGGTTGCCATAGTAGTAGTGGGGAGCGGGGGAGCAGTATACTTACCATCCGTGCGGCTCCCGGGGTGCTCCAGAATGACGTCAGAGCGCCCCATACACATGGATGACGTGATCCATGCGATCACGTCATCTATGCGCGTTGGGCGCCCTGACGTCACTCTGAAGCGCCCCGGGAGCCGCACGGACGGTAAGTATACTGCTCCCCACTACACTTTACCATGGCAAACAGGACTTTAGCGTCCTGGCAGCCATGGTAACCATTCAGAAAAAGCTAAACGTCGGATCCGGTAATGCGCCGAAACGGCGTTTAGCTTAAGGCCGGATCCGGATTAATGCCTTTCAATGGATTTTTGGCCGGAGCAAAAAGCGCAGCATGCTGCGGTATTTTCTCCGGCCCAAAAAATTTCCGGTCCTGAACTGAAGACATCCTGATGCATCCTGAACGGATTTCTCTCCATTCAGAATGCATGGGGATAATCCTGATCAGGATTCTTCCGGCATAGAGCCCCGACGACGGAACTCTATGCCGGAAAAGAACAACGCAAGTGTGAAAGAGCCCTTAGCTGCTTTTTTCTTGCCATAATACAAATTCTAACAGTCTATTCAGTAGGACTATCAGCTGTGTATCCACCTGACTTCTCCACAACGCAACTGATGGTCCCAACCCCATTTATAAGGCAAGAAATCCCACTAAACCTGACAGGGCACACCTGTGAAGTGAAAACCATTTCAGGTGACTACCTCTTGAAGCTCATCAAGAGAATGCCAAGAGTGTGCAAAGCAGTAATCAAAGCAAAAGGTGGCTACTTTGAAGAACCTAAAATATGACATATTTTCAGTTGTTTCACACTTTTTTGTTATGTATATAATTCCACATGTGTTAATTCATAGTTTTGATGCCTTCAGTGTGAATCTCCAATTTTTATAGTCATGAAAATAAAGAAAACTCTTTGAATGAGAAGGTGTGTCCAAACTTTTGGTCTGTACTGTATGTCTGACCAAACCGTCACTATCTTCGGGAACAATAAACTTAACCTCAACAGGTTAAACTTCACGTCCCTTACTAGCTCCCGAAATGGCCACGCTCCCAAATCATTGCCCCCCACATGTAGCACCAACATGTCAGGGGCCCGTCTTGCTTTACAAACCGGTGGACTTCAGGCATCGCCCCACCCTAGACCATGCCCCTGCGACCCAACCATCTTACCACTGCCACCGATCTTGAAAAACCTAGCTGCTGACCATCCGGCCGAACCGCTACCCGGATGGCCCCCCAGAAGACATAAGAATGCCCTAAAATCCAGACCAAAGCTGGTTCCGCACCTGAAACGAGGAAACAAAAACAGCAAAGAACAATATCGCTGCAAAAAAAAATATAACGCTACCCCACTCATTTGGGAGAGGGAAAGGTGGTGACCCCTAACTCACCTTGCGGCTGGCACCTGACTGCCCTGACGTCCCTAGACGGGTTCCTCACCCGTGCGGCGATCACGTGCCTCAACCCTGGCTCTCCCTGAAATGAGCCCTAGATAGTGAACGGGCCGGTGGGATCGCTAGTCCGCACCACTGCACTAAGAGGGGAACACCAGGGAGAGGACAGACAAATACAGACAAACACATACACCCAGGTGGGCGACCACAGCAGTCCACAAAGGTCCAACAGGGATCCGGAGGGTAGCGTTCTGAATCAACAATCAGAGAACGCAGCAACACAGCTCCAGTGGGTCAGAATAGATGTCCAGGCAGGAAGTTCTATCTCTGGCAACCAGAGAAGTGTGAGAGAGGAATATAAGGAGGTTTGGGAGAAGGAGCTACGGATCCCTGAGTGAGCCAAAAGGGTTTGCAAAGCAAACCCAGAAAGCTACCATAAGGAAAACAGCCCTATCTTAAATTGAGCGTGCAGCCAACCACTGCGACTTCCTGACCCCGGGTATGACACTCTCGTGACACTCTCGCTTTACACTCGATATACGACCAAAAACGAATAGATTCCCAACGCCCATCGCACACCCAGGAATACCGAACAGCACAACTCTACGCCCTCTTCCTTCTACATCCATCTTTGACCGCCAAATAATGAATTTAACCCTTTCATGGAACAGAGCCATATCATCCCACAGCAACTCCCCCCACTCTACCAACCGTCAGACAAACCAACTCCCCTAAAAAACTCCAAAGAAAATGCAAGTCGAAACAAATGCAATTCCCATGCAGAACTACAGACCCCTATGAAATGTTCCCCTAACTCCAGGAGCAAGGCAAAAGACACAGGCCGCCTGAATGACCAAAAATGACTTTGTAAAATCTGTAATTTTTCTCAATTTAAAACCAAAAGCCAGCCCCGCTAAATAACTATTCATCTTCGCCACTGACCATCCCTCATCTCTACAATGGCCTACGAACAACAACAATGGTATTTCTAAATCCTCATTCTCAACACCCAACCTAACACACCACTCTTCCGAACACTGCCACGCTTTTAAATAAGTTACCCACGTACCGGGCACCAACCATGCCTGAATAAGCACCGCTACAGCGCCTCTAGAAGATTCTATAGACAATTCGGGCACTCCCTCCTAAACTCCTCCGCCTCTGGAGCCAGCTGCCGAAAACGCTCCCACTGTGAACGAGAGATAGCATCAGCAATACAGTTATCTACCTCCGGCACATGCACCGCCACTACCCATATATTGAGCAACTGACACTCTAATACCAGCCGCTGTAACAGCTGTACCACCAACGGCGACGAGGCCGACAACCCATGGATTGCTTGAACTACTCCCAAATTGTCGCAGTAAAAACAAACCTTTTTATCTCGAAACCTCTCCCCCCACAACATACCCGCCACTACAATAGGAAACTGTTCCAATAGCGCTAAATTCTTAACCCAACCCTTTTCTACCCAACTATCTAGCCATCCTTTGACCCCTGCAGTAAACTCCAAAACCACAACCTCCTGCATCAGAAAATAGTTCAAAATCAAACTATTCCACCACTTCACCCATAAATAGCAAACAACTTTCCAAAAAGGAACCCCAGACTTGCAAGTCCGTCATCAATTCCCACCCCAACCAAATGTAATGATGCGGTGCCACTACCGCCTCCGTCACCACCACTAACCTCCTGCTAAAAATCCTACCTATGGGCATAATCTGATATGTTAAATTAAGCTTTCCTGGGAGTGACTGAAGCTTGCGCAGTTTAATCTTTTTTACCTGCCGTGCCCTCTCCACTTCCCTCTTCAAATCTTCCAGCTTATCCATAGGCAACAAGTCCAGCATAGGAAATTAACCCCTAAAAGTAAAACTTTTATTGATATACCTTAAAAGGATCCTACTAGGGTCCACTATACATAACAACAAATATATAAAGACTTAAATGCAACTGATACTCACATCCAGTATCTGATGGTGAATAGCCTGGGGTGAGGGAATAGTTATCCCTACAAATACCCCTACCCTATAGCCTCAGCCCAGGGAGGACTCTTGATGGTAGAGGCCCCCTGTCCACGTACCTAGACTTCTACCCCTTCCAATTCCCTACAGGGGTACAGAGAGGGGGTGGCACTAGATTACCCCAGGTTAAGGTGAGGATAATTAATACGTCAATAGATGTAAAGATCAGCTGGATGGAGTGAAAAAAAGGACAATACAGATATAATACATAAAGTATAGACAGATACAAAACATATAGTTGGTCCGGGTTGACTGGATAGTCAAACACCTTGGCTACCAGGTGGTAATCAACCACCTTGGCCACCTCGCTACCTAGTGGTGGACAACCACTTTGGTTACCTCGACGCGTTTCCCCCCTATACCGTGCTCGGGGTTCATCAGGAGGTGTAAGGAACCCCAGACTTGCAAGTCCGTCATCAATTCCCACCCCAACCAAATGTAATGATGCGGTGCCACTACCGCCTCCATCACCACCACTAACCTCCTGCTAAAAATCCTACCTATGGGCATAATCTGATATGCTAAATTAAGCTTTCCTGGGAGTGACTAAAGCTTGCGCAGTTTAATCTTTTTTACCTGCCGTGCCCTCTCCACTTCCCTCTTCAAATCTTCCAGCTTATCCATAGGCAACCTACATTCCATCCTTAGCGTGTCAATCAATATCCCCCAAAAACTAAATTTCATAACCGTCCCCATCGTCTTGTCTGTCGCCAAGGGCACACCAATTGTCCCAAACAATGCACTCAACATATGCAATAACAGTGAACAAACTGGTGGTCCAGTACAAAGGAAGTCATCCAAGTAGTGAATGATAGATTCACAACCGGACGAATCCGCCACCGCCCATTCCAGAAACGAGCGAAACATTTCAAAGTACGCACACGACAGCGAACAGCCCATTGGCAAACAACGATCCACAAAAAAAAAAAAAACATCCCAAAAACACCCCAACAAATGCAATGAATCCGGATGCATCGGTAGTAGCCTAAATGCTGCCTCAATATCCATCTTTGTTAGTAACTTTTTATATATATCACCAAACACCAGGCCGGATCAATACCGTCATTGACCGACGATCCCTTTGGAAAAGACAGATGATTAATAAGGCGAAACTTATTCATCTCCTTTTTTGGGACCACCCCTAGTAGCGACACCTGCAAATTCACTAATGGTGGTTCCAAAAACGGGCCAGCCATCCTCCCTAGATTGACCTCTTTTGCAGTTTTTTGCCACTACCTCCGGATGCTCAATCGCGAGTGCAAATTTCTTTTTAATAACACCGCGTCCCCTGGAACAAATGAAATCTTAAATCCCGACAAAAACCCCTCCTGTAATAAGTCTGCGGCCGCCTTATCCGGGTATCTGTCGAGAAACGACACCATCCTTTTCAGACGAACCAGCGTCTCCACCTTTGCTATAGGACTCACCCCCTCTTTGTCTGTTTCCCTTAAAACATTGCGCCGCCCCGTGGGACCCACCGCATATGGAGTATTCATGCTTGAATTTGCACTTAGCTCCCAATTTGCACCCCCGTGATTAAACAGGAAGACGCTTCTGCAACACTGGATTGACCCCCGATTCCCACTGAAAGGATAGACTCAACCTAACTGGCGCCGTCACTTTAAACCACAAAGCTATATCTTTGTGATCCCATCTCATTTGCGGACGCACCACCTTCCGCTGCCTGAACTGTTCATCATAACACAGCCAAGCTTGCCCCCCATATACCCGATACGCTTCGCCGATTGCATCCAAATAGCAAAAAAGCAGCGAAAAACACTCTGGCAATTTTTCCACAATCAGAGTGTGAGCAATAGGTGGGCCGAGGTAAATACAGTTCTGGTTACTCATGGTTATGTCGTCCCTGGGCAGGCTCGCATAAGTGAAAAGGAGAATGGCACAAGGATTCTCTGGGGCACACTCTGGTGTAAGGTACCCTGGCCAGATGTTGGTTTGAGGTGCCCTTGGTGGTCTGTATTAATGTGCCAGTGGCAATGTCCCTTGTAATCGTGACGCCAGTACCTTTTATAGGGCGATACAACCATTTACTATAGTGGTACTAGAGGAACTGAGTCTGAGGCAAACAGGGTGAAACTCCAAATGGCTCTACTGATGATGGCTCTTGATTACAATGCATCCATAGGCATTAAACAGTCTCTTGATAAAATCCGGCATTAGGCACAATCTCCCATGCATATGGGGAAAGGGAAATTCAAATCCTCAATGAAGTACAGGCTCTTCTAATACATAAGAAGACTACTGCTCAGACTAGGCTGGTAATAATGAAAGTCTTACACAGGTAACAACTCCGGCCTGATTCTAATCCTTGAATAAAAAGGTGCTTTTCTGAATCCTGAAACCTCTATTCCAATGCTGTTCTGACAGTTGGCCTGACTGTCCTCAGGATTTAAACTGGAGATGTAGATGCTTCAAGCTATCTCCTACACCTAGTACAAAGGTGCTTAATAAGTCCTCAGGTAATGACTATCTTGCTAATCCTTTGTCTTGCATAAAAGTGATAATTCCTCAAATACTCGGCTGTATATAGTTCAGACATTGGTCACCCTGGAAGAGCGATCTATAGTAGTGGATTGCTCACCTCTAGGAAGAATACTTGCAGGCCTTAACCCTCGGCTATGGAACCGACAGGGACAGAGTAGAGAGGCTAGGAAGGGGCCTCCCTCCAGATATTCAGCTACATTGCTGTCGCTTTCTTGAAGGCTCATGAGAGAACTGCATTCAACTGAACTCTCACTTGGATTTACCTGAGCTCATCTGCACTGGTTTGGATTCACCTCAACCAGGAACTGAACAACTCTGCACAGCACACCACTGCACAGGACACATGACTGTACTGCACTGCACAGCCTTTGCACACACAGCCTAACTTAGGTCTGAGCTAAGCTATTTATACACACTGACACTGCTCCATCCTGTGGAGGATCGAGTTAGTGCATCCTGACTAGGCCTGTATAAAGGATATTTGCATGTAAAATCCCATTGTGACATGGAGAATATGACAGGAGAAAAAATACAAAATACAGGCATATCACATGACATTAATACATGGTAAAAACACGTTTGCGGGGCCACGGTTACTTGAGTGGGACACTGCAATAGTACATTATATGTCATAGAAAAGAGGACTGGAGCAGGGAGACCTCTCTGGACCAGAGTGGCACTGAGATGACACAGTAATGGAGAGTTTCTGGCCACCAGGAGTACGCGCCTCTCTTACTGTAGGGCTTTTGCATTGTCCTCAGGGTTGATGATCTTTACAGCCTTGTAGATGTTTTGTCCACAGTCAGATCCCAGGGCCACTTTGTCCAAGCTCTCCCGACTAAGCACCTGATGTAACTTCAGGGTTGATGATCTTTACAACTATTCGTCCAGCAAATAAGGATAAAGTATTAATACATGGGTCAATGAGAAAGTACAAAATCCAGCTAGAAAATTAACCCTTCTACATAACAGTCACTTAAATTTTAATTTTAACCTCAAGACATATACTGATTGTCCATTGTAGGTAGATCCACAACGAAGGCTATGTAGGTTAGCTATGGGTGGGGACAATATCCCTATTTAAGAAAACCCTAGACTAAACCCTCTGCCCAGGGACGGCCCCTAATGGTGGGGACTCCCTGTCCTCGAGCCTAAGGCTATCAGCTCCTATATAACCCTTATTGGTATCACTGATAGAAGAAAGCCTCAGAGTGGAAAGCCTACATGGACAGCAAGACAAAACAAACATTGTGCAACACAAATATTGTGCACGATGTATACAGCCCTATTGATGTAAAAGCATCAAAAGGTACATGGTGCACTAGACTCACTTATTAAAAGACACCCTATTAAATAACTGTTTATGGTCACCAGCAATTGATACAATGAACCCCAAACAAATGATACAATGAACCCCAACACTTTTCCCCCACGGTGTGGGATCATCAGGAGGTAAATGGATCTATAGGTTTAACTGGATGATACATCAACATAAATTGCATAGAAAGTAAATAATAAATGAAGTAATAAATCAAGCTAAGAACGGACGGGGACCCATATTGTAATGAGGCCACCGTATAATGGGTGTTAATCACCATTCTGAGTGTAATGGTGTCCGTTGTCATACAAATATCAATTAAAAATGGACCAGATGGTATTAGACGATAATATTGTATTGTTTTATACTAACATACAGGACTTCAAAGTGGATTTTATATCCAGGTGTTTTTTATGTCAATCCAAATGCAGTATATCAAATGCCACAGGGGCACAGATTAAGTAGTGTGAGACGAGCATCCACGTATAGTGAATACGTGCAGCTCAGATACGTCCCTCATTTAGTAGACGTGAGCCAACATACATGGCTAGTTGATTATGGCAACAATAAAGTCATTGCCGAGGCGTTTCCTCCCCTGTTGTTCCTCCTAAGGTCCAGTGCTTGATGATGATCTTTACAGCCTTGTAGATGTTTTGTCCACAGTCAGATCCCAGGGCCACTTTGTCCAAGCTCTCCCGACTAAGCACCTGATGTAACTTGAATTTGCTGATGGAAATTAGTCTCTTGGATCTGGGTGTTATAGTGCTGCTGGATCCTGGTGGAAAAAAAGAATGCAATATTAGATTATTTCGAGTCAAGCAGAGAACATGAGATTAGTCTCTTTGAGACTAGAGTAGACATTTTATCTGACGTATGGCATGTAAATGCATATTCGATACTGTATATTGTAGCTGGCCAGCTAAGACCTGTCCTAGGTTGCTAGTATAGCCTTATATGTGTATACAGCTAAACCTGCTAATAGCTTTAATACAGTCCCTATGTTTATGTGTTAAAGACAAAAGCAGAATTATTTACTGTGACATCATGTGACATATTCTAGGTTCTTCAAAGTAGCCACCTTTTGCTTTGATTACTGCTTTGCACACTCTTGGCATTCTCTTGATGAGCTTCAAGAGGTAGTCACCTGAAATGGTCTTCCGACAGTCTTGAAGGAGTTCCCAGAGATGCTTAACACTTGTTGGCCCTTTTGCCTTCACTCTGCGGTCCAGCTCACCCCAAACCATGTCGATTGGGTTCAGGTCCGGTGACTGTGGAGGCCAGGTCATCTGGTGCAGCACCCCATCACTCTCTTTCATGGGTAAATAGCCCTTACACACCCTGGAGGTGTGTTTGGGGTCATTGTCCTGTTGAAAAATAAATGATGGTCCAACTAAACGCAAACCAGATGGAATAGAATGCCGCTGCAAGATGCTGTGGTATGCCTTCAATTTTGAATAAATCCCTAACAGTGTCACCAGCAAAGCACCCCCACACCATCACACCTCCTCATCCATGCTTCACGGTGGGAACCAGGCATGTAGAGTCCATCCGTTCACCTTTTCTGCGTCGCACAAAGACACGGTGGTTGGAACCAAAGATCTCAAATTTAGACTCATAAGACCAAAGCACAGATTTCCACTGGTCTAATGTCCATTTCTTGTGTTCTTTAGCCCAAACAAGTCTCTTCTGCTTGTTGCCTGTCCTTAGCAGTGGTTTCCTAGCAGATATTCTACCATGAAGACCTGATTCACACAGTCTCCTCTTAACAGTTGTTCTAGAGATGTGTCTGCTGCTAGAACTCTGTGTGGCATTGACCTGGTCTCTAATCTGAGCTGCTGTTAACCTGCGATTTCTGAGGCTGGTGACTGGGATGAACTTATCCTCCGCAGCAGAGGTGACTCTTGGTCTTCCTTTCCTGGGGCAGTCCGCATGTGAGCCAGTTTCTTTGTAGCGCTTGATGGTTTTTTTGACTGTACTTGGGGACACTTTTAAAGTTTTCCCAATTTTTCGGACGGACTGACCTTCATTTCTTAAAGTAATGATGGCCACTCGTTTTTCTTTACTTAGGGCTCTTTCACACTTGCATTGTCCGAATCCGTCGTGAATTTGCTGATGGAAATTAGTCTCTTGGATCTGGGTGTTATAGTGCTGCTGGATCCTGGTGGAAAAAAAAGAATGCAATATTAGATTATTTCGAGTCAAGCAGAGAACATGAGATTAGTCTCTTTGAGACTAGAGTAGACATTTTATCTGACGTATGGCATGTAAATGCATATTCAATACTGTATATTGTAGCTGGCCAGCTAAGACCTGTCCTAGGTTGCTAGTATAGCCTTATATGTGTATACAGCTAAACCTGCTAATAGCTTTAATACAGTCCCTATGTTTATGTGTTAAAGATAAAAGCAGAATTATTTACTGTGACATCATGTTTTGGATGTCATATTACTGTTATATTTTGTGTTCACAGAAGCAGAAAAAGATAATATGCCTTTAAGGTTCATTTTGTAATGTAAGGTAAACTCAGTGACACAGAAGAAACAACAACAAGCATAGCATTAATCTGTTGTTACTGGACAGAAGTCTAGACCAATCACAGCCAGCTTCTTATACAGCAAGAGTTTTCACCAATCACAGCAAGCATCATAGACAGCCTGTCTAGGAATTCCCCCAGCTCCTGCTGATAGAATCATTATTCACCAGAGACAGGAGCTGAAGAGACATTCACTCCACTGAGAGCTGAGTTCTATGGGAACAAGAGGCCAATATAGTTCCACCAATTGCAACCATACAAATGTAATTGCAAGTTTCAAATTGCAAGCATACAAACCAGATTCCATACAAATTGCATACAAACTGCGAACTGCTCATACCAGATCATAAGCAATTGCATACTGCAAACTGCAAACCAAGTTGAGCAAGCAGAACTATTAGTTAGACCTCAGATATACCTCTCAGAGAGATCCTAAAGTGCTTAAATAACTTAAAATGAGAGTACAGATACTCAAGAGAGAAATATAGCCACCATTTTATGTTGAATGACAAGATTGAACAGTTGAAGCACCATCTTATGCATACCGCCATTTTGTGTTTCCCTTTCAACACGTGTTTTGTACATGGACTATCTGCTGTGGATGTGGCAGTGTTATATATGAAGAAAAGTTGAAGTTAATAAATAAGTTATTTGAAGCATTTGGTGTGCTCCTTAAACCTATTGTTTTCATAGAACGGCGCTAGAGGAATTACAGAGTAATAGACAGTCTGGTTAGACTAAAAGTCAGAGATATCAAAATTCTTCTAATACCACAGCGCAAATGGCACTTCATAGTGCTGCACCTGCCACATATATAATGCACCTTCTTTAGGTCCATCTATATTATCATAGGGCATTGTTACACTTGGCTTTATACAATTGAAAAGTGCAAACTTCCTAATACGACAGCTGGTAAAATACAAATTCATAATAGGATATAGATAAGGCACAATGTTATATAGTGGAGGAAGCACGGACAATGGCGTACAGGCCACACCACTGCTCTACTCCTGTCTCCTGATGTATAACAAAGGCAGTTTCCTGCAGCACCACTAGGGGCGCTCAATGGATAGATATTAATAGAGGTTCAAAGGTAAGTGTATAAATTCCTATGCACTGAGCTTTCCCTAATGGTAGATTCAGCCAGACAGTTTTACAACATCATATGTGATAGGAAGCCAAGTATTTAGAAGAGTGTGGCGAAACCAACCTCGCCACTGGGTTTTGGAGAGGGCTGTTTAAAAGCCTCTTGCCTCAGGATTATGGCCCATAGTAACTTTAAAGGAGAAAACAGACCGGCCGCACAGCTTAAATCTGTCTGTAGAATTGTATTTTATGTTATTATGCGTTCGGTTAAATTGTATGTTATGTGAGGGCACCCAGATAGCTAATATTATTGTATTTGTGTATTCTGAGTGCCATTCACCTAATGATATGCACTCAGACTTGAGCTATCTGGGGATATGTTAAATGTCTGTGTTTGCTGTGGGGGTGTGCCATTGTGTGTTTAAATGGTGATGTCTGTCCTGTTGTCTCCACATATGTATTGGTGATCTCCCTTTGTCCTGAGAGATAATTGGATTGCCTTCGGTTGTCTCTGGGACAGAGAGGAGGAAACCATGATGCATTGTGGGGATGTGTTGTATCTGTTCTGTATTTGCAAAACTGTAATAAAAACCAGGCTGGGTGTGCCAGCACATCAGACCACTGCTGACCCTCAAGACGGAGCCTTGTCTCGTTATTGGGGGGATTCCCTATATGCTGTTAGAGACTGATTGCCAGGAGTGTAAGCTGATTGGATGCTTTTCCTGTTCGTCTGCTGGCAGCTATTTGCGAGTGTCATGGTCTTACCTCCTTGCTGTTCCCTTCGTTTGACATGTGCTGGCGGCCATCTTGGTTTCTGGGTTTTCTTGTAGCCTCCCACCCTGCGGCTCCTCCTTCCCACTGGGAGGAGCTGGATGCCTAGCTCATATATATAGGAGGTCTGTGGCTTCAGTTCCTTGCTTGGTCCTCCTGTGTTCACATGCTTCCAAGACTGCTGCTGCTTCTGGTTCCTGATCCTGGCCTCGTCTGACTACCCCGTTGGTTCCTGATTCCGGCTTCGTCTGACTACCCCGTTGGTTCCTGATTCCGGCTTCGTCTGACTACCCCGTTGGTTCCTGATTCCGGCTTCGTCTGACTACCCCGTTGGTTCCTGATTCCGGCTTCGTCTGACTACCCTTCTGGTTCCTGACCTCTGTCTCCGCAAGACCCTGCTTCGGTTTAGCCATCCGTTCGGACTTTGCTACGGCTTGCTCTTCAATAAAACCTTCTTATTTTCCACTTATCTCTTGTTGTACGTCTGGTTCATGGTTCCATGACATTAGGACCAAGCCATGAATTCTGACGGTACAGGGCCACCCTCGCTACCTACGCTGGTTGCCAGACTTGATCAGCAGGATCACCTGTTGGGTCGGTTCGCTGTGGCGTTGCAAACCCTGCTTGAACGCACGGCTCATTTAGCTTCCGTTGCCGATGGGTCGGTTGTCGCTCCTGGGCCCGCTCCTACTGCTGCTCCGGTTGTTGCGCCAGAGTCTACCCTGACACCTGTTGCTGCGCCTGTGGGGTTTCAGGGTATGACCGGTTCTGCCCCCCTTCCACAGCGCTTTGGGGGAGAGCCAACTCAGTGCCGAGGTTTCCTTAACCAGGTGGGCATTTACTTCGAGTTGCTGCCACATGCCTTTCCTACTGAGAGATCAAGGGTGGGCTTCTTGATCTCGCTGCTCTCGGACAAGGCCTTGGCCTGGGCCAGCCCTTTATGGGAGAACAACAATCCGGTGGTTGCCGAGTTTTCCGGTTTTGTTGCTTCTCTTCGGAAGGTATTCGATGTGCCGGCTCGTGCTGCCTCTTCTGCGAAGCTCCTTATGTCCATCAGACAGGGTTCACGATCCGTAGCTGAATACGCCATTGAGTTTCGTACCCTGGCAGCAGAGGTGGGCTGGAATAATGAGGCTCTGGTCGCTGCTTTCTCTCATGGTCTCTCGGATGCCTTGAAGGATGAGGTTGCAGCTAAGGACCTACTAGTGGAGCTCGAGTCTCTTATTTCTTTCCTGATTTTGATTGACACCAGACTCAGGGAGAGACCTTCCTTTAAGGAGAGCCTGCGGAGGTCTCCTAACAGATTGGCGCCTACGTTTGCTGTCCCACCCGTGCCTCCCTCTCCTCCCACGCCTCCTGGGGATGACTTGTCTGGGGGTGAACCCATGCAGCGGGGGTTTGCTCGCCTGTCTGAGGGGGAGAGGGTACTCCGGAGACGCGAGGGCCGATGCATGTACTGTGGTCTCGGTGGGCATTTTCGGTTGGCATGTCCGAACCGTCCGGGAGAACGCTCGCACCTGAGGTCCTGTCGGGGGCAGATCTTGGGTGGAGTCTCCTCGTCCCCGGTTTCCCGTGTTGACAAACCACTGATCACGGTTGTCCTCTCCTGGGTCGGGGGCTCGGTGACGACCCAGGCGTTGGTGGACTCTGGTGCTGGTGGTTTGTTCATTGATAGAGTGTTCGTTGCCGCCAATTCCATTCCTCTGCAGCCTCGAGGTTCCCCACTGGCTCTTGAGGCGATAGACGGCAGACCCCTTCTGCCGCCACACGTGACTCATGAGACCCTTCCAGTGGGGATGGCCATTGGTGCCGTTCACAGAGAGTCGGTCTGTCTCCAGGTTATTTCATCTCCACACTACTCGGTGGTCTTGGGGTACCCCTGGCTCCAGAAGCATAATCCGACTTTCGATTGGAGATCGGTCGAGATCCTCTCGTGGTCACCGCAGTGTGGGGCTAGTTGCATCCATGGGCCTGTCAAGTTGCTGTGTACTTCCTCGGACTCTCTGTTGCCTCCTGAATACGAAGAGTACCGGGATGTATTCGATAAGGTGCGCGCGGTTGCCCTACCTCCGCACCGCCCATACGATTGTGCCATAGAGTTACAATCCGGTGCCGTTCCTCCTCGTGGCAAAGTCTATCCACTGTCGGTAGCGGAGAATGAGGCCATGGAGGAGTACGTGAGGGAGGCGCTTTCACGCGGACACATTCGCAAATCCTCGTCCCCGGCAGGGGCTGTATTTTTCTTTGTGAAAAAGAAGGGCGGCGAGTTGAGGCCTTGCATCGATTACAGGGGTCTCAATCGCATCACGATCAAGAACGCTTACCCGATACCCTTGATTTCCGAGCTGTTCGATCGCCTCAAAGGGGCCACGGTCTTTACCAAACTCGACCTGAGGGCGGCATATAACCTGGTAAGGATCAAGGCGGGCGATGAGTGGAAGACCGCGTTTAACACCAGGACCGGTCATTATGAATCCTTGGTTATGCCCTTTGGGTTGTGCAATGCGCCCGCAGTCTTCCAGGAATTCATCAACGATGTTTTCCGTGACCTGTTGCAGCAGTGTGTGGTGGTCTATTTGGATGACATCTTGGTATATTCTGCATCCATGGAGGCCCACATTCTGGATGTCAGACGAGTGTTGCAACGCTTACGAGAGAACAAGCTGTTCGGTAAGCTTGAGAAATGCGAATTTCACCGATCCCAGGTAACCTTCTTAGGTTACATCATTTCCGCTGAGGGGTTCTCCATGGATCCTGAGAAGGTTTCGGCTGTCTTACAGTGGCCCCAGCCCAGTGGGCTTCGTGCCCTGCAGCGCTTTTTGGGCTTCGCCAATTATTATCGGAAGTTCATCAGGGACTTTTCCATGCTAGCCAAGCCTCTCACGGATCTGACCAGGAAGGGCAGTAATCCGCAGGTCTGGCCGCTCGAGGCCATCCGAGCTTTTGAGGCTCTAAAGTCCGCCTTTGTGTCGGCTCCGATTCTGTCGCATCCCAACCCTGGGTTGCCTTTTGTCCTCGAGGTGGACGCGTCTGAGACGGGAGTAGGCGCCCTCCTGTCTCAGCGTAGAACACCAGAGGGTCCTCTGCTTCCTTGTGGGTTTTACTCCCGGAAACTGTCTTCCGCGGAGTGCAACTATCAGATTGGTGACAGGGAGTTATTGGCCATCGTGCAGGCCCTTAAAGAATGGAGGCACTTGCTCGAGGGCTCGGTGGTTCCGGTTCTCATCCTGACGGACCACAAGAATCTGACCTACCTTTCTGAGGCCAAGAGATTGACACCACGTCAGGCCAGATGGGCTCTGTTCTTGTCACGTTTTAATTACGTGGTCTCCTACCTACCCGGCTCCAAGAACATCAGAGCGGATGCCTTATCACGGCAGTACTCCGAGCTGTCCGAGGAGGAGTCGATTCCGACTACGGTCATACCCCCGAATCAGATCCTGGCCGCTATTCGCACCAGCCTGACTTCTCCTCTGGGTGAGCAGATTTTGGCGGCTCAATCTGGTGCTCCCTCTGGGAGACCCAACGGCAGATGTTTTGTGCCTGAGGAGTTGCGCACTCGGTTGTTGCGAACCTACCATAACTCCAAGGCCGCGGGGCACCCTGGAAAGAATCAGCTGTCCTGGGCGGTTTCACGTCTGTTCTGGTGGCCTTCTCTACGTTCCGACATCGCCGCATATGTAGCGGCATGCTCCGTTTGTGCCCAGAGTAAGTCCCCTCGGCACCTTCCGTTGGGCCTTTTGCAACCCATAGCCACCGGGGAGCGTCCATGGTCACACCTGGGGATGGATTTCATTGTGGACCTCCCTGCATCCCGAGGCCATACGGTCATTCTCATGATTGTGGATCGGTTTTCCAAAATGTGCCACTGTGTTCCTCTCAAGAAGTTACCCTCTGCACAAGAGTTGGCCTCGATTTTTGCCAGGGAGGTCTTCCGGTTGCACGGTTTGCCCAAGGAGATTGTGTCGGATCGGGGGAGTCAGTTTGTGTCCAGGTTCTGGCGCGCCTTTTGCTCCCAGTTGGGGATTCATCTCTCTTTCTCCTCGGCCTACCACCCTCAGTCCAATGGGGCCGCAGAACGATCCAATCAGGCCTTGGAGCAATTCCTTCGTTGCTATGTCTCCGATCACCAAGACAATTGGGTTGACCTCCTGCCTTGGGCTGAGTTTGCCAGGAACACGGCGGTGAACTCTTCCTCTGGGACGTCTCCCTTCATGGCCAATTATGGGTTCCAACCTGCCGTGTTACCGGAGGTATTCTCTCCCCAGGATATTCCGGCTGTGGAGGATCACCTTTCCGTCCTACGTGCTTCTTGGGTACAGATCCAGAGGTCCCTTGAGGTCTCTGCGCAGCGCCAGAAACTCCAGGCTGATCGCAGACGAGCGCCCGCTCCTTCCTACCAGGTCGGAGACCGCGTATGGTTGTCCACCCGCAACCTCAACCTTCGAGTGCCCACTCCCAAGCTGGCGCCTCGCTTTGTTGGTCCCTTCCGAGTGCTTCGCAGGGTAAACCCGGTAGCCTATGCCCTTGCGCTTCCTCCTGGCATGCGGATCTCCAACGTGTTTCATGTCTCCCTGTTGAAGCCACTGGTGTGTAATCGTTTCACTTCCTCGATTCCTCGGCCTCGTCCGGTCCAAGTGGGCAATCGTGAGGAGTATGAGGTGAGCAATATCCTGGACTCACGCCTGGTCCGCGGCCGGGTGCAGTTTTTGGTCCATTGGCGTGGTTATGGTCCAGAGGAGCGTTCCTGGGTTCCCTCCGCAGATGTCCATGCTCCTGTCTTGCTCCGAGCCTTCCACGCACGCTTCCCTCAGAAACCGTTCCTTACTCCGCGGAGGAGGGGCCCTTGAGGGGGAGGTACTGTCATGGTCTTACCTCCTTGCTGTTCCCTTCGTTTGACATGTGCTGGCGGCCATCTTGGTTTCTGGGTTTTCTTGTAGCCTCCCACCCTGCGGCTCCTCCTTCCCACTGGGAGGAGCTGGATGCCTAGCTCATATATATAGGAGGTCTGTGGCTTCAGTTCCTTGCTTGGTCCTCCTGTGTTCACATGCTTCCAAGACTGCTGCTGCTTCTGGTTCCTGATCCTGGCCTCGTCTGACTACCCCGTTGGTTCCTGATTCCGGCTTCGTCTGACTACCCCGTTGGTTCCTGATTCCGGCTTCGTCTGACTACCCCGTTGGTTCCTGATTCCGGCTTCGTCTGACTACCCCGTTGGTTCCTGATTCCGGCTTCGTCTGACTACCCTTCTGGTTCCTGACCTCTGTCTCCGCAAGACCCTGCTTCGGTTTAGCCATCCGTTCGGACTTTGCTACGGCTTGCTCTTCAATAAAACCTTCTTATTTTCCACTTATCTCTTGTTGTACGTCTGGTTCATGGTTCCATGACAGCGAGGTTCCAGTTTGGAGTGCTATTTTGTATCCGGTTTGGGAGGTTGGTGTTCTGCAGTAGCTGTGCCTGTCTCTCAGAAAGGGGCATATCGCCTAAACGGATTTTAACCCCTTGTCTGCTGAAACGGTCCGTTACATTGGCGGCAGCAGCGGGATCGTTCCTACAGCCAGAAGGACAGCTACAGGAGACACCATTTCTGTGGATTCTACAATTTAAGGGCAACGCATGTCTCAGTACAGCGACCCTAAAAGCACCAGGATGGAACCAGCAGTGGAGTACAGATACTCTGTGGAGGAATTTGACCGTATGATGTGGTTGCGGCTGAACTTCTTCGGACCCAATCGAGCTGAGAAATACGTGAAGTTCGTGAGGAGTCTAGTGTTCAAGACCCTACTATACCGGGCAGAAGGTGACGGTCAGCTGCCACGTTGGGTGGACCTCCATCGGAAGTTACAGTTGCGGGACAGTGGGAGCCCAGTCTCCATTCCCCAGCGGCAGTGTGAAGTGCAGGGAGGGGAGAGCAGCGGCCTCCCTCCCCAGCGGCAGGCTGAGTTACAGGGGGCAGAGGTAGTTGTTCCTGCCCCCCAGCAGCAGCATGATTTTTTGGGAATTGGGAGCCTAGTCTCCATTCCCCAGTGGCCTCCCTCCCCAGCGGCAGGCTGAGTTACAGGGGGCAGAGGTAGTTGTTCCTGCCCCCCAGCAGCAGCATGATCTTTTGGGAATTGGGAGCCTAGTCTCCATTCCCCAGCGGCCGTGTGATGTACAGGGAATTGGGAGCCGAGTCTCCATTCCCCAGTGGCAGGCGGAGTTACAGGGGGCAGAGACAGTCGGTCCTGTCCCCCAGCAGCAGCAGGATTTGTTGGGAACTGGGAGCCTAGTCTCCATTCCCCAGCGGCAGCTTAACGCACCAGGGGGAGACAGTAAGCCCCACAACTGTGCAGATGGGACCGTGGTCTCTGCACTCACAGCACAGGGGGTAGGGACAGTCGGTCCTGTCCCCCAGCAACAGGGCTGTTTAGCCAAAGAGGAGACAGTCGGTCTCCCCCTCAAACAACCAGATCTCCAGCCATCTCCGCAGGGATACTAGGAGGAGGAGGTAAGCGAGCCCTCCCCTTCCCAGCTACTTCCCAACCGAGTTCTGGGGGCAGGGGATGAGCCTGCAATACCCACTGATCCCTTCCCAGCGGAAGAGCTGGCATCAGGGCAGAGAGCCGCTAGCCTCTGCTCCACCAACCCCCTTGTTACAGGACTGGACTTCAGTATTGGGTTGTGGGTGGGCTGCCAGACTAACTCAGGTACCGACCGGCGTGAGGTAAGGTATCTGGTTAGTCTTCCCTGGGGGGGGGGGGGGGATGTGTGGCAAAACCAACCTCGCCACTGGATTTTGGAGTGGGCTGTTTAAAAGCCTCTTGCCTCAGGATTATGGCCCATAGTAACTTTAAAGGAGAAAACAGACCGGCCGCACAGCTTAAATCTGTCTGTAGAATTGTATTTTATGTTATTATGCGTTCGGTTAAATTGTATGTTATGTGAGGGCACCCAGATAGCTAATATTATTGTATTCGTGTATTCTGAGTGCCATTCACCTAATGATATGCACTCAGACTTGAGCTATCTGGGGATATGTTAAATGTCTGTGTTTGCTGTGGGGGTGTGCCATTGTGTGTTTAAATGGTGATGTCTGTCCTGTTGTCTCCACATGTGTATTGGTGATCTCCCTTTGTCCTGAGAGATAATTGGATTGCCTTCGGTTGTCTCTGGGACAGAGAGGAGGAAACCACGATGCATTGTGGGGATGTGTTGTATCTGTTCTGTATTTGCAAAACTGTAATAAAAACCAGGCTGGGTGTGCCAGCACATCAGACCACTGCTGACCCTCAAGACGGAGCCTTGTCTCGTTATTGGGGGGATTCCCTATATGCTGTTAGAGACTGATTGCCAGGAGTGCAAGCTGATTGGATGCTTTTCCTGTTTGTCTGCTGGCAGCTATTTGCGAGGTTCCAGTTTGGAGTGCTATTTTGTATTCGGTTTGGGAGGTTGGTGTTCTGCAGTAGCTGTGCCTGTCTCTCAGAAAGGGGCATATCGCCTAAACGGATTTTAACCCCTTGTCTGCTGAAACGGTCCGTTACAAAGAGTATGGGGGAGCTTTATCATTATATTCATGCCAGTTGATGTAAATACATTGAGAACTATGGGGATAGGCTTACTATTACAGTGTAGATATATGGCTGTATTAGACCTGCAGATTTTGCAGGCGATTGTTCAGACGGAAGTGTTCTTTCCAGGCAATTGCCTGCTCGTTAGTGGAGGAGAGCAGCAATCTCCTCCATAGTATGGGGATGAGCTATTGCTAATGCCATTGCTCATCCCCATACAGAATGATTATTTGCCGGTATTAGATTGTGATTAGACGGCACAATCTGCCACCAGTAAGTCATTTTTAAACCTGCTGAAAGATTTCTCAATGAACGAGCATTTGCTCGTTCATTAGGTAAACGGGGGCAGTATTACACTGCCTGATTATTGTTAACGAGCGTTCCTACAAATGCTTGCCAGCGATGATCTGCCTGATTGGCTGGTATATAATACAGCTTTTACACTAGACAGATTTATAAAAGTGGCTGGTGCTGGGTAATAAATCTGGCTTATTGTTAGGCTGTCTACTCTAAACAACTTTTGTGGCAATCTGCGCCAGGATGTTTGCTTGCAGTAGGGGTGCCAACCCCATAATAGACATCAAAGTAAGGCCACGTTTGCACCTGCGGCAAGAGGATCGGGCTGCCTGATCCAACACAAATGCTGGCTGTTGGCTAGACCAAAAACGTTTGCATGCAGCGTTTTTTTCCATCCAAAACCTGGCAAAGCAACCGGATCACAGCCGTATCCCCATAAAGGCAATAGGGATCCAGTGGTGATCTGCAGAATCTGAAGTACAGGATCCAGTGATCTCTGCCAGAACGGCTTGCTGGAAACATTTACCAGAGATGTGAACGTGGCCTAAACTGTAGTACCAAAGGATAAGTCAGTAGTAGTCAGCAAGTGGCATTTATCATGTATTATTACTAAACAGCCATTCATTCCATGGCGCTGTACATATGATAAGGGGTATGCATACATAATACAGAAAAGTGCACTAAGCATGAACAAGAGGAGTTACACACTGGTACAGAAGGAGAGAGGGCCCTGCCTGCGAAGGCTTACAATAATATAGAGAAAGTTAATACAAACCACTAACTAATGTATTGTGATTCTCCATATTGCTTCCTTTCCTGACTTGATTCATTTTTCCGTCACATTATACACTGCTTGTTTCCATGGTTGCGATCACCCTGCAATGCAAAATTAAAGATTAAAAGCAAAAATGTACAACACATGTCTGTATCCTAGTGGTTTTAAAAATTGTCCAGGATAAGATGAATGCTTTATTGCAAAATTAGCACAGCACCTCAACAGGTTGTGTGTGATATTGCATCTTGCACACTTCAATGGAGTTGACCTACAATACACAACCCATGAATAGGTGTGGCACTTATTCTGGAGGACAATGACTACAGTAGAACTTGATGTTACTGCTTAATCCAGACAATGGGACAGCAGCAGTGGCACAGCTATAGTGGAAGCAGAGGAAGAGGCTGCTAAGGGGCCCAAACTAAGAAGGGGCATGCACAGGAGGAAGACTAAAATATTTTATTGTCTAGGCCCACGCAACAGTATTCTACAATAACGCTATATACAGTCACTGTATATACAGCTGTCACGAACCAGCGGGTGTTAACTCACTGTGCCACATGTCTTACCTCCTCTAAGGGCATTGTCTAAGTAAACCCCTCGATCTTCACAGTACCCCTGATGGTGGGGATCGACTTTCCCGATGGGAACACCAGGTTGCTACCTCTTGAGGAGGATAGGCACACGAGGCAGCTGGTCCAGGCAGACCAGGAGGTACCTGAGAAAGGTACCAGGGGTACAGGCATTGTCAGCAGGCTGAGTTGTTACCAGGAGCAACAGTGCATCACCGAAGGATGAGGTAGAGGTGAAGTCATACAGGAAATAGGTCAGGGCAGGCGGCACAGGTACAGGTCAGGCAATCTGGGTCAGCAACAGAAGTGTCAAGGCAAGCAGGCAGGGATCAAACAGGTAGCAGAGTCCAGGAATACAAGTCCGAGTCAGGAACACAGGCAGATATCAGGAGCCTTAGCAGGACACAAGATAGTAGATCTTGCCATGCTTCTTGATGTCCAGGATGTCTTTGACCTCAAATATCTTGTCAGAATCTTCAGATAACGGAGTTGGAGGAGAAGGAGCCATCAAGAAGCGAATAAGGACTACTGGTTTTAGTAAGCACACGTTGAAAGGCATTAGGAATACGAAGAGAGAGAGGCAGACGCAACTTATATGTCACTTTGTTGATCCTCCTCAATACTTCAAAGGGTCCAAGTAACCTAGGAGCAAACTTGAAACTGGGAACCCTTAAGCAGATGTTTTTAGAGGAGAGCCATACCTTATCTCTAGATGAGAACTGAGGCGGTTTTCTTCTTCTCTTGTCTGCATTCGCTTTCATGCGGGTCACCGCTTTGTTGATGCAGTCCTTGGTGTCACACCAAATCTTCAAAAAATCCCTACAAGAGGAATCCGCAATTGGGATCCCAGAAGATGTAGGAATAGGGAGAGGAGTACGAGTGGTTTTCCATAAACGACAAAGAATGGAGAGAATCCAGTAGACTCACTAGATTGGTTGTTATAGGAGAATTTAGCCCAAGGTCCAATTGTACTCAGTTGTCGTGTTGGGCTGTAACAAAATGCAGGAGATAGTTCTCTAATATTTGATTGACCCGCTCTACTTGCCTGTTGGTCTGGGGATGATAACTGGAAGAGAAGTCCAGCTCAATTTAGAGGTAAGCTGGACTCCACAATTGGAAACAATATGCCAAGGTAGACCACGCAAGCGGAATATGTGTCTCACAAACAGTTTAGCAAGTTCAGCAGCCGAGGGCAGTCCAGCCAAAGGAACAAAGTGCGCCAGTTTGGAGAAGCTGTCAATGACCACCCCGATAGCCGTACATCCGGCAGATCTGTAACAAAGTCCATGGCAATGTGTTGCCATGGGGCATCAGGAACAGGAAGAGGTAACAACAGCCCAGGTGATTTGGTCCTGGAGACTTTATTCTGAGCACAGATGGTGCAGGCAGATATATAAACACACACATCCTTAGACAGTGTGGGCCACCAGTAGTGGCGAGACAAAAGTTCTGTGGTCTTGCGGATGCCTAGGGGACCAGCCAGTTTGGAGTTGTGCCCCAAAGCTAGAATACGTTTTCTCTTGACAGATGGCTTGAATGTCTTCCCGGAAGGAATGTCTTTTGCCAGGACAGGAGCCACTGTCATCAAGCGAGCAGGATCTACAATGTACTGGGGCTCCTCCTGCTGGTCGGAGAAGTCAAATGACCGAGACAGAGCATCCGCCTTGATGTTCTTCTCGCTCTGGCGAAAGTGAAGCTCAAAATGGGAGAAGTAGAGTGCCCATCTGGCTTGGCGAGGGTTCAGACGTTTGGCCGTCTGCAGATATGTAAGGTTCTTGTGGTCGGTGAAGATTATCACTGAATGCTGGGCCCCCTCCAATAGATAATGCCACTTCTCCAAGCCAAGTTTTATGGCCAGAAGCTTTCTGTTTCCTATACAGTAATTCCTCTCAGCAGGGGAGTAGAGCTTGGAGGAGAATCCACATGTAAACATCTTGCCCTTGGAACCTTTCTGTAGTAAAACAGCACTGGCTCCTATGGAGGAGGCGTCCACTTCTAAAAATAATTGGTTGGAGACATCGGGATGACGCAGAACAGGTGCAGAAGCAAAGGACCTCTTTAATTGGTCGAAGGCGGCCTCCGCTTCAGGAGTCCGGTCTCTGGCATTCACCCCTTTCTTAGTAAGAGCAGAGATTGGAGATGTAAGAGATGAAAAATTCTGAATGAACTGACAATAGCAATTAGCAAATCCAAAGAAGCGCTGTATAGTACCCTGTGGGCAGGGCCAGTCCATTACTGCATTACATTTTTCAGGATCCATCTGCAACATGGCATCCAAGATTATGTGTCCGAGGAACATGCATTTCTCGAGTTTGGCATAAAGTCGAATCTCAACCACTGCAAAACTAAATGTACATGCTTTTGGTGGGTGGTCAAATCAAGACAATAGATCAGTATATCATCCAGGTACACTATCACGCAGATATACAGCAGGTCCCGGAAGATATCGTTTACCAACTCCTGGAATACTGCAGGAGCATTGCACAGACCAAAGGGCATGATGAGATACTCGTAGTGTCCATCACAAGTGTTGAAAGCAGTCTTCCACTCATCGCCCTTTGGAATGCGGATAAGGTTGTATGCGCCGCGCAGGTCGAATTTTGTGAAGACCTCAGCTCCCTGGATCCTGTCAAAGAGTTCAGATATTAGCGGAAGAGGGTATCAATTCTTGACTGTGACCTTATTCAGACCTCGATATTCGATACAGGGCCGTAAGGATCTATCTTTTTTCTGCACAAAGAAGAACCCGGCGCCGGCTGGTAAAGTAGATTTCCGGATAAACCTCCTCTCGAGATTATCCTTGAAGTAATCAGACATCGCTTGGGTCTCAGGACGTGAGAGTGGGTAGACTCGACTATGAGGAGGAGTGGCACTAGGCAGAAGGTCAATCGGACAATCATATGGACGATGAGAAGGCAGGATTTCGGCCTCTTTCTTACTGAAGACATGTGCAAAACTGGCATACTGCTGCAGAAGTCCAAGCAGGTCTACAGGTACAGTAGGTGAGGAAGCAGGTTGGACCTCCGATAAGTAGGTGGACTGACAGGATGATCAACCAACACAGAATCTGACCGGAGTGCCAGTCCACAACTGGACTTGGAAAGCGCCCGACTGTATAGGGAGGGTGCTCAGGGACTGATGGTCCTCCCCTCTCCCCCCTTTTCCCCTTAGGGGCATTTAGGAATCTGTCCCTGTCTCAGTAATGGTTAAGTAGGTTGCAGATTAGGGTAATTAAGGGTTAATTCACTGGGGATCCTCCTTAGACAGGATGGGGGCGGTGCAGGAAATCCTGAAGGTCACATATACCTCCTCTCTGTTCTGGTCACTTCCTCTTGCAAGTGGAAGCAGATTGGCCCTCCCTCCCTCCCTTTGCGGTTATTCTTGGGAGGCGGGTCGAGGTGCACGGTTCTGAGCAGTTATGGATACTTGGTTATTCTGTTTTGTTTTTTATATTCTTAAGAGACCCCGCTAGGAGTCCAGTGGTTTTGAATATTGCTCCGATGATTACGGCTTTTGAGAGCTGTGAATTCTGGTCGAGTTTATGAAGTCACAGCTGGCGGCATTTGAGTACAGCGGAGATATGGTGGTAGCAGATGGCATAACTGCCCACTGGGAATCCAGCGGCTGGCAGACCGCTCTGATGATTACGGTTTAACTTGCCCGCTGGGAGTCCAGCCTTTGGCTTACCGCTCCGATATTATGGTTTATTAATGTTTGCCGCTTTAATAAAGAAGCTGTGGCGGATCACCACCCAACAATAAAATGATACAGTTGTCGGTGGTACCCCCTCCCCTGTTTCCCTGGATACCAGCAGTCGTGCTGAGGCATCCAGAGAAGACCAAGAATAACCGGATTCACAGATGCTGGCAGCAAATAGAAGGAGATCATCTCTGAATGCACAACCCCTATTTGCAACTTAAGGGGCATAGTAACAGAAATCACAGGTTCAGGAAGTGGCATTCCATTTACGAAAGCCACAGACAGAGGCCTTTCTAGACGGATGGTAGGGAGCCGGTACCGATGGACCAGAGCTTGCTGAATGAAGTTACTCCAAGAATGCAGGCACAGACAGTGTGACTACCTTGTTAGAGAGAGTCATCGTAACTGAACATTTTGGAGAGGACTTCTCATTATCTAGGACCACCTCTCCAACTGATCCTAGACATTGGCGTTTCCTGGCTTCTGTGGACAATTACGCACAATGTGGGCCTTGCCTCCACAATACAGACACAGTTTCTCTGCTTTGCGGCGTAAACTTTCCTGGTCAGACAATCAAAGGCGCTCTATAGGCATGGGCTCTTCAGGTGGGGTGGACACTAGAGGAAGAACTGGCCTATCTACGCATATCTATCCTTGTGGCCAAGGTGATTAGGTCATTCAGAGTAGATGGACAGTTGCGACCAGTTGAGCCTCATTGTTCTATGTAAGTTCAGCAGTCAAGGTACGAAACTGGATGGCCTACTGACCCACAGACGGGGAGCCCTGTCGTAAACGCAGCAGAGTTAATGCAGCGGAGGATGTGTGGCTAGTCCCTTCAAAGACCAGCCAGAAGGTAGCCAGGAAAGACTGCACATTAGTGGTCTCTGGACCTCCATGTTCCCAAATAAGATTTGCCCAAGAAGGGCCTTATCAGACAGAAGGGACACAAGGAAGGCATCCTTGGACCGCTCAGTGGGAAACTTCTGCCCATGCAACTCAAAGTGGATTAGGCAGTGGTTCAAGAATCCACGACAGGTTTATGGGTTTCCACCATAGCGGGATGGCAGAGGGAGTTGAACACCAGCAGCACACAAATCCGGATTCACCGATGTGGGTATTGCAGGGATAGAAGCGGCTGGCGACCCTGCAGTAGCTGGAGAAGAGATGGCATCCAGACGAGCAGCAACATTTTGCATGGACTGCATCATGACATCCTGACATTCGCTCTGACGCCTCACTTCATGTAACAATTCCTAAACGACAGGCTTGGGATGACCAGCGGGGTCCATGGCCTCAGTGTACTGTCACAAACCAGCGGGTGTGAACCCACTGTGCCACATGTCCTAGCTCCTCTAAGCGGGTTGTCTAAGTGAACTCCTCGATCTTCACAGTACCCCTGATGGTGGGGATAGACTTTCCCGAGGGAAATACCAGGTCACTACCTCTTGAGGATGATAGGCACACGAGGTAGCTGGTGCTGGCGGACCAGGAGGTACCTGAGAAAGGTACCAGGGGTACGGGCATTGTCAGCAGGCTGAGTCGTTACCAGGAGCAACAGTGCAGGACCGAAGGATGAGGCAGAGGTGAAGTCAGACAGGCAATAGGTCAGGGCAGGTGGCATAGGTTAAGGTCAGGCAATCCAGGTTGGCAACAGAGAGTCAAGGCAAGCAGGCAGGGATCAAACAGGTAGGAGTCTAGGAATACAAGTACGAGTTAGGAACACAGGAACACAAGCGGATATCAGGAACCTTAGCAGGACACAAGGTCCTTGACACTGAGGCATCTGGGAAGAGTGCTAAGCCACTAGGAGGACTAGGATTGGTCAGCAAGGTCACATGACCTAACCCATAAAGCACAGGAAGTGACACGCGCCGGCCCTTAAGGAAGTGCTGCAGGAAACAAGCAGCAAGCATGCTGTGGCCAGGGCTGAGAGTAAACTGTGAAGCTGATCCCAGAACAACAGTACCTACACAGATAGAGCCCAGGACTGCAGCGGTGAATGAGAAGCACTGGCAGCAGATCAACGCTGAACAAATCGCCCAGGACCGCGGCGATAAGCAGGGGAACACGACCAAAACACAGGACCTGTGCTATTTTTTGGCCGTGAAATCAATGGGACCTTTTTTAAAGGCAGTTTACACAGGAGTGCACCTGTGTAACAGCAAATAAAAACTGGTACAGTGCAGATAAATTACACTTCAGGAGTTAAAATAATTAAAAAAATACCTCATCCAACACGTGGGGGCACTGACTCCTCATTGGATGCAGTAGTACCTGCGCTCCCTGCATTATGATTACATGATCATGTCAGGTCCTGCTGCATCCAGTGAGGAGCGACTGTGCCCACGCGTGAAAGTGGATGAGGGTTTTTTTTTTGGGCAGTCAAAAGAAAATGCTGGGGGCCACTGTGACGAACTGCGACCGCCGCGGCCACAATACGTCACGAAACCGTCACAGTGCCCCTAGTGGTCAATCCGCAAACAGGCCTCCCAGCCACTTTCAGCACACCAACAGTCTAACTTGAGTCCGTACAGTCGATAGGCTGAAAGCGCAGGGAGTGGACCGCCGATTGACCGCCAGTAAGCGTGTGCGCGACCGGACCGGAACCACACACAGGGTAGTTTAACTGCCACCACCTTGCAATTTATGGGAGCAAGGAACCCACTATCTAGATAACAGAACCGAGTAGCTTTCTCTTCGGAGAGGCTAGGGTAAGTTTTTGCAGTGTTTGAAAACAGGCATATGGCTAGAGAAATGACTTGGAGGTCATTTATTATATATCTATATACAATACAAATTATCACGATGCACAGTAATTATAACACAATAATCAAGGAAAGTATAGTCCAATAAACAAAAGGGAGAAAAGAAAGAAAATACTTAGTTTCCGCAGAAAAGATGTCCGTTGGTGAAATAGTCAGTTGCAGGGATAAAGTCCAAGAAGCCTTTGTCCAGTGTAATATGCCTACAGCCCACGGGTTCTCTGGCTGAGGCCCTCTTCAGGTGTTGTTAAAAGTGGAGAACTCCTTTAGCAGATTCTAGGTCTTTGTTATAAAGGGTCCCAGAATCAAGGTGGGGAATTGAGAGTCCGCCTGCTGGGCAGGCTGTATCCCTGAGATGAATGCAAGTCCTGAAATGTGGTATGTGCCATATCTCGGGATGTCTCCGCTGTACACAAGTAACAAGCACATATTCACATTCCCCAAAAAATATGGAGTCCAGGGATACCAAATATGACTATTATAGCTGGTTCTCTGATGGGGTAACACTATAACTTTATCTGGGCATCTCCTAGAGTTATATTTGCCATATGTACATGTCCAGTGAATTCTGAGTGACACGATGATGTAATTTTTACGTCCGTAAGATGCATGGTCTCTCTTAAAAAATCATATCTCAGATTCATGTGTCAATCTAGGAACCTTGGTGCCGGCCTGTCTGAATCAAGGTATCTTACAAACCCCTTATGGCAGCAACACCAAATGGCTCCCCCCAGGTGCAGTCTTCACACCTAGCTGTGATATCTCTGCAGAAAGGAAGTTCTTTTGTCAACCTAAGGAAGTCAGCTGTAATTGTGTTATCTGCTGGGCATCAATTGACTGACTTGAACAAAAGGACTATTTTGTTCTCTGGGTATACAGAAGAAGACACTCTGAGTAATCAAATTGTAGGTTCTGGGGCCTAGGGAAATAATTACTGTTTAATAGACCTACTGATCAATAAGGGAGAGTAATATTGATAATATTGGGAGGACGGTTCAATATTCTCGCGGATCATCCGTGACAGCCACTATGAGGGATATTATTAATGCTGGGGGCCACTATAAGGAACATTATTAATACTGGGGTGCCAATATGAGGGACATTATTAATACTAGGGGCAGAGGTTGCACTATATTTTTTCCGGAAGAGTAAAAATACTCCTCTTACCATTTTTTAGGGGGATTTTTAGCCAAGGAGGAGTATGAAAGTTGCAGTAATACAAATACATAATACGTAGGCTTGCACTTGCTCACATCTGTGTTGGAGGCTCCATTCGGGGTGTCTGTCGCGGATTCTGTCAAAAAGACCGGACAAAAAATTCTTGCATGTAGGACTTTGATAAAAAGACTAGATCCTGAACAGAAACTGAGCAGATCCCATTATCGTTAAAGGAGTCTGCTAAGCTCCATTCCTGTCAGGTGCCTGATCCAGATGTTGTTCTGCTCATCTAGCAGAGCAGAGCAACAGAAATAAATAGTGGCGGTGTGAACATGCCCTCCCGTCAGCTTCTACAACATACAGTCCCATGTAAATAACATTGCTCTCCTCCCTGCAGGATAGGGTTAATAAGCCCCTGGTTTTGGGGGGGGGGGGGATTCTGGAACGAATGCACAGCAGGTTATTATATCCAAGTGGTAAGGTACAGGGAAGGTCTGCTATATTAGACTGTACTTTATCACTTGGCTACAATTCATCCCCAATTTGCAGGCAACATTCGTGCGGATTCTGCATATGGATCCAGACCCAATCAACTTGAATGGGTCTGTGATCAGTCCACACCCCTGCGCAGGCAGAAGTCCCATGGAACTATGCCCCGGATTGCGGAACCATTCAAGTGAGTGGGTCCGCATCCGTGATGCGGTGAGCACACGTCGGGTGCCCTCATATAGGTTTACAGTAGGTCCTGCCTGACTGAGACCACCTTGGTGCTAGTAGACGGGCACAGATGTGTTTTGATCAAAATCTATTGGCTGAGATTCTCAGATTTCATTATATCAGAGTGATGGCTTAATCCATATATAATGTTTGCATCTATTTTATTAGTACATTATAACCTGAGATTTTTCTTTATAAATGTTGCCATGCACATCTGCATATTCATTTATCACATCGTGCATGATGTTTTTTTTTATCTTTTTCTTAGATTTTTGTTTAGTCTGTAGTATACACTTGAAGGAGTGCCACCTTCAAGTGTGAATGTGCTTTTTTAAATCTGGGGAGTAAGGCTCCATTCATACGTCCGCAACCTAAAACACGGAAAGCGGCAATGTGCGTTCCGCATTTTGCGGCCACACATTGCCGGCACTAATAGAATATGCCTGTTCTTGTCCCCAATTGTGGACAAGAATAGGACATGTTCTATTTTTTTGCGGACCCGGAAGTGCGGACCCGGAAGTGCGGACCCGGAAGTGCGGACCTGGAAGTGCGGATCCATAATTCCGTGTCCGGGCAGCACATCGTGCTGCCCCATAGGAATGAATGGGTCCACAATTCCGTTTACGCAAAATGCGGAAAGAAATTGCGGACGTGTGAATGGAGCCTAACATTCTTGTGCACTTTTGCCCCACCTATCCCAGAGGAGGCCTTGATTAGGTGGTACATGTAGCTGTGTGTGCTCCTCCTCTCATTGGTTGCTTGGTGAACACACAGGTAACTAGGAGCAGTACACTATATGTGCAGGGTCTGCTCTCCTGAATGTAGATGCCAAACAGCATAAATAGGTTTAGCATAGGTCCTGCCTGACTGAGACTAGCTTGGCGCTGGTAGTTTTAATCTTTATCTGTGATTTTTGTTTAACCCCTTAGCAACCAGTCTGTTGTAGGCCTTAATGACCAAGTGATTTATTTTTTCATTTTTTCATGGTCTCCTTTCAAGATCTATAACTTTTTTATTTTTCCATTGATGTAGTTGTATGGGGCTTGTTTTTTGCAGGACAAGTTGTAGTTTTTAATGGTGTCATTTTGGAGTACACATAACTTACTGATTATCTTTTTTAACTTTTTGCGGGAAGGGGATGGGAAAAAACAGCAATACCGTCTCTGAGTTTTGACGTTATAAATTTTGCTGCACTAAATATTTTTGCTGCATTAAATATTTTTTCTTTCCACTGTATTCACTGCGGAAAATAAACTGTCAGATGAAATGCAGAATGTAAAAGTAAATTCCCAATTAAAAGTGCCCTGTCTAACCCAGGAAGAAGTACACCGGCGTCTTAAAAAGATTAAAATAGACAAATCACCGGGACCAGATGGCATACACCCCCGTATCATAAGAGAATTAAGTAATGTCATAGCCACACCCTTATTTCTGAATTTCTGATATTTAAGGACTTTATACTGACAGGGAGTGTTCCACAGGATTGTCGCATAGCAAATGTGGTGCCAATATTCAAAAAGGGTCCAAAAACAGAGCCCTGAAACTATAGGCCGGTAAGTTTAACCTCTGTCATGGGTAAAGTGTTTGTTATCTAAAAATGAAAATAAGCAAATAACGCCATATCAGCATGGCTTCATGAGGGATTGGTCATGTCTACTAATTTAATCAGTTTCTATGAGGAGGTAAGTTCTAGACTTGACCAAGGCAAATCAATGGATGTCCTATATCTGGGCTTCTCCAAAGCATTTGACACTGTACCACATAATAGGTTAGTATATGAAATGAGAATGCTTGGACTGGGAGAAAATGTCTGTATGTGGGTAAGTAACTGGCTCAGTGATAGAAAATAGAGGGTGGTTATAAATGGTACACACTCAGGTTCGGTTACTGTCACTAGTTGGGTACCACAGGGTTCAGTATTGGGCCCTATTCTCTTCAATATATTTATTAATGATCTTGTAGAAGGCTTGCACAGTTAAATATAAATTTTTGCAGATGACACAAAACTGTGTAAAGTAATTAACATGGAAGATGACAGTATACTGCTTCAGATAGATCTGGATAGATTGGAGGCTTGGGCAGATAAGTGGCAGATGAGGTATAACACTGACAAATGTAAGGTTATGCATGGGAAGGAATAATGCAAGTCACCAGTACATACTAAATGGTAAAACACTGGGAAACACTGAAATGGAAAAGGACCTAGGGATTTTAGTGAACAGCAAACTAAGCTGTAGAAACCAGTGTCAGGCAGCTGCTGCCAAGGCCAATAAGATAATGGGTTGCATCAAAAGGGCATAGATGCCTGTGATGAGAACATAGTCATGCCACTGTACAAATCACTAGTCAGACCACACATGGAGTACTGTGTAAAGTTCTGGGCTCCTGTGAACAAGGCAGACATAGCAGAGCTGGAGAAGGTCCAGAGGAGGGCATCTAAAGTAATAACTGGAATGGGGCAACTACAGTACCCTGAAAGATTATCAAAATTAGGGTTATTCACTTTAGAAAAAAGACGACTGAGGTGAGATCTAATAACCATGTATAAATATATCAGGGGTCAGTACAGAGATCTCTCCCATCACCTATTTATCCCCAGGACTGTGACAGGGGGACGTCCTCTGCATCTGAAGGAAAGAAGGTTTGTACACAAACATAGAAGAGGATTATTTACGGTAAGAGCAGTGAAACTATGGAACTCTCTGCCTGAGGAGGTGGTGATGGTGAGTTCACTAAAGAGTTCAAGAGGGGCCTGGATGTATTTATGGAGTGCAATAATATTACTGGTTATAGTTCCTAGAGAGGGGTCGTTGATACAGGGAGTTATTCTGATTGCCTGATTGGAGTCGGGAAGGAATTTTTTTCCATTAAAGTGGGGAAATTGTCTTCTACCTCGCAGGATTTTTTTTGCCTTCCTCTGGATCAAGTTTCAGGATAACAGGCTGAACTAGCTGGACAGATTATTTTTTTTGGCCTTATAAACTATGTTGCTATGTTACTATTCATTTTTTGGCATAAATATCACAATATCTTTACTCTCTTTACTTTATTGTAATCGCAAATTTTCCATGCAAAAGGCTACACTAATAAGCTTGTCATAAGACTCATAGTCTAATATTCTTGTCAGAAGACTATGAAACCAATAGATGGCGCTATTGAGTTATGAACAGCGCCATCTATTGGTTTCATAGTCTTCTGACAAAACTATTAGTCTGTTGACATAAGACTGTGAAACCAATAGATGGTGCTGTTCATAACTCAATAGCGCCATCTATTGGTTTTCATAGTCTTATGCTCATTTGCATGTCTTTCCCATATGCCCATGTTTATGCAAATTAGTTTTTACAGACAAAACTGTATAGAAAGATTATTGAATATTATGTTAGGACAATCAGAAAACGTTTTGTCGCCCTAAGGATATTGATCTAGGTGTGCAGGTCCACCCAAGCCATCCAACAAATGCAAAATAACTTTGAGGTTTACTGGTTCTCAGTTAGATAAGAGATAGCTTGTAAGATATGCTGGCTGTTATCTGTCTCATGGGTAGATAGGTGGCTTGCATAGGTGGCTTTTATAAACCAGATACTCTCTTCTCTTCTGAGCAAGGGGTGCCTGGGGTTCTCCCACTGACTTCCATTGTGCTTGGTAGAACACACGAGCATACCAATGTGTTCAGCCTGAGCACACAAGCATTTTGGTGCTCGCTCTAACACTAGTGTTAAGAATGAGCAATTAAATGATGAGTGAGGAATCACTAGTTTCTCGCCAATAGCGATTTTTCATCCTGCTAAAAAAACTATCATTTCTCAGTCGCAGATCTGTTTTTATAATATGGAGTCGTCTACTCGCTTACAGATTACAGAGGCATGGTACTTTGGAGTGAACAATTAGCAAGCGAAAGTACAACCGAACATTGCTCTATGTAATATTTACTATTTTTTTGCCGAGTCGCAATATATTTGATCTATAATTGTTATCAACAAGACGTCTGCTGGTCTAATACAAGCCTAAATCTCACAATATAATCTACTTCCCACAATATATCACCTGCGTGATTCCTGTCTCCAAGAGTTGACAACCCAATTTCCTTATTTGAAATCAGGTCCCCAATGCTGTAAGCTGACTCTGTCAGTAACAATAATTTCATATTGCAAAATACTGTAACACAAACACTTTATCCGGTTGCACATGGAAACTTCCATCAGATTATATCTTACACTATCGCTGTCTTACACAAGCAACTTCCGACAACTCCCATAGGAAAGTCATTTATTATTACTTCATATGCAAAAAAACAACAAAGAGGGTTGAAAAGAGCCTTGCTCCCTCATACAAATAAACCGTATCCTTTACAGAGTTATGTTGCTATGTGTTACTGTTATGGTGGAAATACCACCTAACTTGAACATTTATTTGACTGTTTATGCATGCTATTATATCTCCACCTTCCCCCCAAGGTGTATGACTCCCCAGGTGTCAGTACACCATCACAAGCTGTCTGTGGTGCCATCAAACTCATTCCTGCAATAGCCACAATACATACAGAGCGTTTCACTTAGGGCTCATTCAGACGGATACCGGCCGTGTGCATTCCACATTTTGCGGAACGGAATGGCCAGCCCTATGATAGAAATGCCTAGGACATGTTCTATCTTTTTTGCAGGGCCACAGAATGGAAGTAAAGATGGGAATGGCGGCCTCCTTGTTTCAAGGCAACTGCGCCCCCTTCCCTTCCCCTTCACCTGTGACTGACAGCCGGCTGTTCGGCAAAGCCAGCCGAACTCTCATGCATAAGCGCTGTCAGTCACAGGCAAAGGGGCAGGGAAGGATAGAAGATACTGCAGCACTCTTTGTCTTTCAAATTATTCCCATATTTAGAGACGTTCTGACTGTGATACAACATAGTAAAACATATATATATACACACCCATTTAGATTTAATTAAGTGAAGGAGACAGGAACCACCTCGAAAGGGTCAGCTCCTCTTCCTGTGACACTCTACATCAGGGGTGGCCAACCTTACAGATACAAAGAGCCCAAAAAAAAAAGTATGACTCCAAATCGGACCTCCAATGCTCGGATCAGACAACACAAATCAGACTTCCAGTGTCAGACCCTCAGTGCCCAGATCCCCACCAATGCTTAGATCTCCCCCCCCCCCCATGCTCACATCCCCCCATGCTCAGATCTTTCCCCCATGCTCAAACAAGACCCCCCATGCTCAGATCTGCTCTCCGTGCTCAGATATGACCCCCTATGCTCAGATCTGACCCCCCTCATGCTCAGATCTGACCCCCCCTCATGCTCAGATCTGAACCCCCCATGCTCAGATCTGACCCCCCCATGCTAAGATCTGACCCTCTTATGCTTAGATATGACCCCCCACGCTCAGATCAGGACCCCTCCCATGCTCATATCAGACCCCCCCATGCTCATATCAGACCCCCATTGCCCAGATCAGAACCTCCCATGCTTAGATCAGACCCCCATGCTCAGTTCTATCATTTGCAAAAAATCTCTTCCCTCTCCTGATCAGGCACTGGGCTCCTGCTCGGGAACCTGCTACTCTGCTGGTCTGACACGCTCTTCACTGTGACCTGATGAGCACAACGTCAGGTCATAGTCCGTGTCTCCACGTACTACGTTCTCACACTGTGTGCATCACGACGTGGTGGAGAGTGAGCTGGAGCTGCAAAGTAGCAACAGTGCCGATCAGGAAAAGAGATCTGAGTATGGGGTGGAGAGGGAGCCGCCTAACTGCTTCCCGGCTCCACAGCTAGAGCCGCACTTGAAGAAGCAAAGAGCCACGGGTTGGCCACCCCTGCTCTACATATATAATAGCTAATATATACAATCTCCCTATGTAATTCATAATATGTGTCATATAACATTATAATTCACATTGTGACATCAGAGAAACCATGGAGAAAGCGGAAGGCGCACACCTATAGTTTATGCTGATGTAGATGCTTAAAAAGAGTTGTGGAGAAAGTGCACGGCGTCTATGTGTTGCGACTGGGCTTGCGCTCAACTCTAAACACTATTTGCTCATACGTACCTAACCTCAGAACCGACAGTACATTTTAGTCCCTCGTACATTGGGCAGCATGGGCGCTACCAGCTCCTTCACTTCCGGTCACATGGGTCAGTTGGAGTCATGTATCTAGGTTACTAAATCCTAACCTATGGTAGAATGTATTGTAAACCGGGAGGCAAGCGCTACTACCCTTCATGGAATCGGAAAGCCATTTACTACCTTGCAAATTAAACTAACCATTAGTAACCAATGGAACATGTCCAAATACCTAATTAGAAGCAGTTAGACATGTATTTTAAGTTTTATTCAAATTAGGAGGCTTCCATTCATCACAGGTAACGGGGTTAAAGATTAGAAACTGGACAGCAATAATCAAAACAGAAAGTTGACCAATTATTAGCTACAAGATGATTATAGAACTAAAGGGGGACCCCAGGGGTAGTGATGAATGAACATCGACCGGGATAGCATCAGAAAAGGATCTTGCTGTTTAAGTTTTGAAACAATGTATCTATCTTCCAATGTTTATATAGCGCCAGCATATTCTGCAGTGCTATACATGCACAGATTGTAATTACTATGCCTACATTAGACATTGCGAATGTTGTACCAAATGTTTTTAATGCAAATGAAATTAAACAAGCCTCACAAGATGTAATAAGTAGTGTTGAGCGAGCATGCTCAGCCAAATTATTGTTCAGCTCTAGCATTGCTATGCTCAGCTGAATACTTTCGGTGTTTGAGTACAATTTAATACAATGAAAGTCCATAGGAGACTTTAGCATGAAACCAGGCACCCTCTGCTCTGAAGAAGAGAGGGTGTCTGGTTCACAAAAAAAGGTTAGAAATTGATGGAAACCCCATGAAAATGGTTTAGAAACTGCATCTTGGACTCCTATTATCTATGACATACAATAGACAACAACACAAAGGCTATATGCCAAAAGCCAGGTATGTGCAAGCCATCTATCTATCTATCAGACAGATAACAGGCTTAGTCACCATACTTTACAATAGCAGTATTGTGTACTATGAGACATTCCAAACCAGCTCTCATCTGGCTGAGAGCCAATAAGCTTCAAAGTTGCTTCAGATCTGGTGAATGGCTTGGGTGGACCTGCGCACCTAGATCAATATAATTAGTGAGACAAAAAGTTTTCTGATTGTCCTAACATAATATTCAATAGCCTTTCTATACAGTTTTGTCATGTAAAAGCTCATTTAAAACATGGGCATATGGGAAAGACATGCAAATTAGCAGAATCTGCCTTGTTTTTCAGCTGTCATAAGACTATGATAACCAATAGATGTGCTATTGAGTTATGAACAGCACCATCTATTGGTTTCACAGTCTTATAACAACAGACTAATAGCTTTGTCAGAAGACTATGAAACCAATAGATGGCGCTGTTCATAATTCAATAGCGCCATCTATTGGTTTCATAGTCTTCTGACAAGAATATTAGACTATGAGTCTTATGACAAGCTTATTAGTGTAGCCTTTTGCAATGAAAATTCGCAATAAAAATTAGCGATCTACACTAGGATGATACTGATACTGGGAAAGCTGGGTAATAACTCAGTGATACAATCTGACACTGGGAAAGTTGGGTAATAACTCAGTGAATATATCTGACACTGGGAAAGCTGGGTAATAACTTAGTGAAGATATCTGACACTGGGAAAGCTGGGTAATAACTCAGTGTAGATCGCGAATATTCTAATCGTGAATTTTTATTGCAATTTTTCCATGCAAAAGGCTACACTAATAAGCTTTGTCATAAGACTCATAGTCTAATATTCTTGTCAGAAGACTATGAAACCAATAGATGGCGCTATTGAGTTATGAACAGCGCCATCTATTGGTTTCATAGTCTTCTGACAAAACTATTAGTCTGTTGACATAAGACTGTGAAACCAATAGATGGTGCTGTTCATAACTCAATAGCGCCATCTATTGGTTTTCATAGTCTTATGACAGCTGAAAAACAAGGCAGATTCTGCTCATTTGCATGTCTTTCCCATATGCCTATGTTTATGCAAATGAGTTTTTACATGACAAAACTGTATAGAAAGGTTTTTGAATAATATGTTAGGACAATCAGAAAACTTTTTGTCGCCCTAATGATATTGATTTAGGTGTGCAGGTCCACCCAAGCCATCCAATAAATGCAAAATAACTTTGAGGCTTACTGGTTCTCAGTCAGATGAGAGCTGGTTTGAAATATCTTAGGCTTCCATTGTAAAGTATGCTGGCTGTTACCTGTCTTATAGGTAGATAGGTGATGTGCACATACCTGGCTTTTGGCATATAGTCTTTGTGTGGTTGTCTATTTTATATCATGCATAATAGGAGTCTAAGATGCATCTAGCTATTCTCTTAATGCTGTTTGCCAACCCTATTGATAGGGTTTCCATCAATTTCTATTTTTTTTTTTATGAACCAGACACTTTCTTTTCTTTCAAGCAGGGGGTGCCTGGAGTTTTCCTATTGACTTTCATTGTGCTCAGTAGTACACACGAGCATACCGATGTGTACAGCCTGAGCACACAAGCACTTTCGTGCTTGCTCAACACTAGTAATAACTATGAGTGATTAAATGATGAGTGAGGAATCACTTGTTTCTCGCCAATTGTGATTTTTCATCCTGCTAAAAAAAGTATCATTTCTCAGTCGCAGATCTGTTTTTATAATATGGAGTCGTCTACTCGCTTACAGGTAACAGAGGCATTATTACTTTGGAGTGAACAATTAATGAGCGAAAGTACGACCGAACATTGCTCTATGTAATATTTTCAATTTTTTCACCGAGTCGCAATATCTTTGATCTATAATTGTTATCTACAAGACGTCTGCTGGTCTAATACAAGCCTAAATCTTACAATATAATCTACTTCACACAATATATCACCTGCGTGATTCCTGTCTCCAAGAGTTGACAACCCAATTTCCTTATTTGAAATAAGGTAATAATTTCATATTGCAAAATACTGTAACACAAACACTTTATCCGGTTGCAGGGGGAAACTTCCATCAGATTATATCTTACACTATCGCTGTCTTACACAAGCTACTTCCGACAACTCCCATAGGAAGGTCATTTATTATTACTTCATATGCAAAAAAACAACAAAGAGGGTTGAAAAGAGCCTTGCTCCCTCATACAAATAAACTGTGTCCTTTACAGAGTTCTGTTGCTATGTGTTACTGTTATGGTGGAAATACCACCGAACTTGAACATTTATTTGACTGTTTATGCATGCTATTATATCTCCACCTTCCCCCCATGGTGTATGACTCCTCAGGTGTCAGTACACCATCACAAGCTGTCCGTGGTGGCATTAAACCCATTCCTGCAATAGCCATAATACATACAGAGTGTTTCACTTAGGGCTCATTCAGACGGATACCGGCCGTGTGCATTCTACATTTTGCGGAACGGAATGGCCAGCCCTATGATAGAAATGCCTAGGACATGTTATATCTTTTTTGCAGGGCCACAGAACGGCAGTACAGATGGGAATGGCGGCCTCCTTGTTTCAAGTCAAGGTAACTGCGCCCCCTTCCCTTCACCTGTGACTGACAGCCGGCTGTTTGGCAAAGCCAGCCGAACTCTCATGCATAAGCGCTGTCAGTCACAAGCGAAGGGGCAGGGAAGGATAGAAGATACTGCAGCACTTTTTGTCTTTCAAATTATTCCTATATTTAGCGACGTTTTGACTCTGAGTCTTTTTTAAGCTCAGTGTGATACAACATAGTAAAACTTATATATACACACCCATTTAGATTCAATTAAGTGAAGGAGTCAAGAACCACCTCGAAAGGGTCAGCTCCTCTTCCTGTGACACTCTACATATATAATAGCTAATATTTACAATCTCCCTATGTAATTCATAATATGTGTCATATAACATTATAATTCACATTGTGACATCAGAGAAACCATGGAGAAAGCGGAAGGCGCACACCTATAGTTTATGCTGATGTAGATGCTTAAAAGGAGTTGTGGAGAAAGTGCACGGCGTCTATGTGTTGCGACTGGGCTTGCGCTCAACTCTAAACACTATTTGCTCGTAGGTACCTAACCTCAGAACCGACAGTACATTTTAGTCCCTCGTACATTGGGCAGCACGTGTGCTACCAGCTCCTTCACTTCCGGTCACATGGGTCAGTTGGAGTCATGTATCTAGGTTACCAAATCCTAACCTATGGTAGAATGTATTGTAAACCGGGAGGCAAGCGCTACTACCCTTCATGGAATCAGAAAGCAATTTACTACCTTGCAAATTAAACTAACCATTAGTAACCAATGGAACATGTCCAAATACCTGATTAGAAGCAGTTAGACATGTATTTTAAGTTTTATTCAAATTAGGAGGCTTCCATTCAACACACTAACGGGGTTGAAGATTATAAACTGGACAGCAATAATCAAAACAGAAAGTTGACCAATCATTAGCTACAAGATGATTATAGAACTAAAGGGGGACCCCAGGGGTAGTGATGGATGAACATCAACCGGCATGGTTCGCGAACGTGATCGTGCGAACGCCATCAAATGTTCGCTAACTGCAAGTTCGTGGCGGGCCCCATTCACTTTAATGGCAGGCGAACCGGCAAAACCTTCAGCTCATATTTGCAGCCACCAAATACTTAGTAGAAGTGCACAAATAGTCCCACAACATGGACAGTGACATACTAGAGGGGGATCAATGACAAAAAAAAAAAAAACAACAAATATGTATCTTAATCAGGGGACATTTGTATGCGTCTTAAAGGGAAATTCTCTGAAATGTGCCCTGTCGGAGCCTATAAAAAATTTAGTACAGGCCTAAAAATTAGGCACTCACCTGACATAAAAAAAATTCTGATTATGTGGCTCGAGGTACATTATGCGGTCAATGGATACAAATTTTACTGTAGGCTATGGACTACAGGCCCCAAAAATGAGGCATTCATCGGACAGAAAAGATCAACTGATTATGTGGCCGGAGGTATATTACACGGTCAATGGATATCAATTTTACTGCAGGCCAGTACAAATACAGGTCAAATACATATGTTTAAAGGAACTAAAAATATAAAATTGGATTAAAAACAAAGCTAGCGAAATCCCCTCTCTTGAAAAAAACCCTAATGATAATAGTTGAAATTCGATAACACGTGGTCGTCATTGGTGTTGAATTCCTCCGAGGCCCCAACAATTATTCATTCACCGTACAGAAAAGAACAAGAAAGTATGTGGCTGGAGGTAGATTACACGAGCAAATTTCGACTGCTGGGCAAACCGCAAGGCAATCTCTACTCAGGGGTCTCCTCTGCATATGACATTATGTTAGTAGTATTAAAAGTTCTCAGCTGGGCATCAAGAGTAAATTGTCAAGGACCCATCCAGTCAAGACCGTGATAGTGTTCCCCAGCATCCAAAGACTTCCATCCTGGGTGGGGGGGCAACTCGGTCTTCATTCAACCATTGTAATTAAGGGTAGGGGGTTACCGGGCTGCGCCCATCCCCTTTTATGGGGAGCGCTTATTCCCGGAGGTTACCCTGTTCTCATTCATTATCCCTGGACTTGATCCTTAGGGTGCCTTACCAAAGCTCATAAAAAACATAAAATAAAGGTTTCACTTTCTGACGTGTTTGATCCATGTTTAATGGACCTGACACAACATAGATAGTGTAACGTAGGTGGGCTATTGTTTATCTTATTCAGACCATTCAGTGGGATCCACCTGAGGTCCCTTGATAAGCTCAAAAGAGCAAATAAATATGCTGTTCCAACTAGGGTCAATCCACATATGCTGTGGAAGAGAAACCCTCTATATAAAATATCCCAAAAATACCAGCAATTTGCAAGAAATAGATCAAGATGTCCATGAAGAGTCCAAAAGATTAGTCCAAAAGCAATGCGGTACTGTTCCATCCTTGTGTACACTTCTCCAACAGCATGTATGTGATTCCCACTGAAAGTGATTTGAAAAAGGAAAGAGATTATTACATACATATAGTGAGTTAAAATAACCCATATCTCGACCTGTGTCGGGTACTAACTTCAAGTTTCTAAATATATAGCGATAACAAATACATATTCTGCATCAGGACTAGAAGAGCCAACCGACCTTGAACTCCCGATTCAGACCCCTCGAGTCTATAGAGTCTAATTTAAATATCCACTTCAGTTCCAGTCTTTTTAATATACATTCCCGGTCACCACCTCTTCCCAGGGGAGGGACACCATCGATAATCCTGAACCTGAGCTGTGCCACATTATGGTGACATTTCAAAAAGTGCTCAGGCACAGGTAATTCTACCTTGTCCCTGTCTGTCTCAACCTGGTTCTTAAATAGTAACTTACGAACTGAGTATCTATGTTGATTTATTCTGTGTGTCACAGCAGCGTGCTTCTCCTCTCCTGCACCGCCGACACCCTGGGATGACACGGCGGCAGACATGCTCGCCATGTCTTTATGTAGCCGCTCGGCGTCTTGGTTGCCGGGGTAACGGGGGCGGAGCGCGCCCGGCCGCATGCTTCCTCTCTGTGCAGCCGGCGTTCCCCGTTCCCATAGTTACCCTCAAGGAGGTTGAGCGCCAAGCTGGGCACTCAGCGCTCGGCTACAGACAGGAGGGAGATCATGTGGCGCTGGCCATGTCACATGACCTCTGCTCTTCACTATATAAACAGGCAACCTGCTAGCCACAGGTTGCCTGTGATTAATTGTCCAAGGCTGTTTGTTACTGTGAACCCTGTGCTATTTGGATTTTGACCCGTGCCTGTTTTTGACCCGTTACTGCTTGCTCCTTTTGTTCCTGACGTGACCTCTTGGCTTGACCTTCGGCTTGTGACCTGTTCCTGTTCATTCCTGTGGTACTTATTTGCTCTCCTGGTATTTGAACCCGGCTTCTCCTGACTATTCGCTGCTTTCTCCATTTGTACTTCGTCGCTCTCTTGGTTTTGACTCGGTCCATTCACTATCCGTTGTTTGTCTTGTCTGCCCTCCCAGCACGTATTCTAAGTTAGGGACTGCTGTCCAGTTGTCCCCTGTCATCAGGACTTGTGGGGCAAGTAGGCAGGGCCAGAGGTGAGGGTGGAGTGCAGTGGTCACTATCCTTCCCCCTGTGTGTGCGTGTACGTGACCAGTGTCGGACTGGGGTACCTAGGGCCCACCAGTAAAATTTATTTTGGGGGCCCACCATACGGATACATTCGAATATAATAAATAATTTAACAATTATTTTTTTTTTATATGAACATAGTCTGGCTGAGGTGCTGTACATTGAATATATGCATGTAGTGCAGTAAGTCTACTGTGTTATGTGCCACTTGTCCAGGGGGTGGGAGACTAGGGGCCCACCTTGCTCAGGGGCCCACCGGGGGATTCCCCTGTACCCCTGTGGGCCAGTCCGAGCCTGTACGTGACCATGACACTGTGTTTGCAAGGCTGTGTGGTCTCACCTACATAAAATAAACCGCAGGGACATTTTAAGACATATGACATGGTCAGAGGAACATGTAAAGAAGCCCTTGATTTTATACTGTTTCCCTGTTCTTGGATGTGAAAAGGTATTTCCCTTGATAAGACTATTGCAATTGCAACAGCTCAAACAAGGGAAACAATCATTTATTTTGTGTTCTGGTACTGCCAGATTGGCAGTGTCTGTATGTGTTAGTCTATATCCCAAATTTTTGGTGGGGTCTTGATGCAGAATATGTATTTGTTAGGCTATTTTCACACTTGCGACTGCCTGCTGGATCCGCCGATCTGGATGTGACTGAAAGCATTTGTGAGACGCATCACAAATGCATTGCAAGAACAGATCCGTCTCTCCGCTTGTCATGCGGACAGACGGATCCGTCTTTTATCTTTTTTCACATTTTTACCGGTCTGTGCATGCGCAGACTGGAAGGACGGATCCGGCATTCCGGTATTTTGAATACCGGATCCGGCACTAATACATTCCTATGGGGAAAAATGCCGGATCTTCAGGCAAGTCTTCCGTTTTTTTCGCAAACCATAGCATGCTACGGTTTTATCCTTTGCCTGATCAGTCAAAATGACTGAACTGAAGACATCCTGATGCATCCTGAACGGATTACTCTCCATTGAGAATGCATGGGATATGCCTGAGTTCTTTTCCAGTATAGAGCCCCTGTGCCGGAAAAGAAAAACGCTAGTGTGAAAGTAGCCTTATCGCTATGTATATAGAAACTTGAAGTTAGTACCCGACACAGGTCGAAATATGTGTTATTTTAACTCACTATATGTAGGTATAATCTCTTTCCTTTTTCACATCACTTTCAGTGGGAATCACATACATGCTGTTGGAGAAGTGCACACAATGAGAGAACAGTCCCGCATTGTTTTTGGACTAATCTTTTGGACTCTTCATGGACATCTTAATCTACTTCTTGCAAATTGCTAGTATTTTTTGGATATTATATATAGAGGGTGTCACAGGGCGCCAGCTTCGTCCTCCTTCCTTTCGGGGGGCGTCAGCGCCCTGCGATGACTTCGGAGCGAGGACATGCACTGCGTCCTCATCTCCAAGGCAACGGGGGGCGGAGATGACCCAGCACGGCCGGCATCCTCCACTCCTGTAAGTTCAACAAAGAGTCTGAGCACCGAACTGGACACTCGGCCACGTCACATGACTCCTTCGCTCCCCTATTTAACAGGCAGCCTGCTGGCCACAGGTTGCCTGTGATTAAGGTCCTTTACCTTGTGGTTATTCGGTTTGCATTTGGACTTGGTATTTGAAATTCGGCTCGTTACTTGACTTCGTCTCTTGCTTGCTCCTTTTGTTTGACTTGCTTCTCCTGGTATTGACATTCGGTTTGCTCATTGACTTTGCTTCTGCCTTTTCCCTTGTACCGCCATGACCTCCTGGTTTTGACCTTGCTATTCGACCTCTCTCTGTTTGTTTGTTTGTCCCTCTGCACTTACTCAAGTTAGGGATGGCCGCCCAGTTGCGCTCCGTTGCCTAGGACGGGTAAGTGCAAGTAGGCAGGGACAGAGGAGTGGGTGGAGTCAGTTTACACCTTCCCACCCCCTTCTCATAACTCTGTGATGGAACGCACTGGCCGCTGGGCTGTCTAATGGCGCCGCCCACTCACGCTCCGGCCAATAAATAGGAGTCAGGGGCTGTACAGGGTGTTCCACTAATGGAGTGCGCACCCTGTCAGCTCCATTTGCACAAGAGGACGGAATCGTTGATGTGGGTCTGGAACCCTGCAGCTCAGGGAGGACTCACCACCATCTGCTACGGACTTCCACACTGCTGCCTTCCTCTTGGAGGATTCACCACCATCTGCTACGGACTTCCACACTGCTGCCTTCCTCTTGGAGGATTCACCACCATCTGCTACGGCTCCCCCACTACTGGTTCCCTCTCGGAGGACTCCTAAAACGCAAGTACATGCCTGCTAACAGGCTCCGCTGTTTATGTGGAAGTTAACCTGAAGAATTGCTGCCACACGGTGGTGAGAGTTGATATTGCAGACACATACTAATCTTGAAGAGTTACTGCCACCCGGTGGTGAGAGTTGATATTGCAGTTACATACTAATCTGAAGAATTGCTGCCACACGGTGGTGAGAGTTGATATTGCAGACACATACTAACCCTGAAGAGTTGCTGCCACCCGGTGGTGAGAGTTGATATTGCAGTTACATACTAACCTGTAGAATTGCTGCCACCCGGTGGTGAGAGTTGATATTGCAGTTATATATATTCCTGAGGAATTGCTATAAAAATACCTCCTGACCTTCGCAACTAAGAGGAGATCTTCCTCCCCATTAATTAATCTGTTTATCTGTATTGCAGTACATGATTTTGGTAACCCCAACCTCTCCGCCTAAGACTGAGAGAGCCGCCTGGGGTTCAAATTGAGCAGCCGCAAAACACACAGCCAGCACTTAGACAGTGTGGTAAATAGTTGATGTCCATTGACTCTGCAGTTGAGATCCTAACTAATCAACTTGGTGCATTACAAACTCGTTCCAATGTCCTGAGTTAAAGTTCCCAGGTAACCTGAGAACCAAAAACAAGCGCAAATGGGGAAAAACAGTAATAGTCCAGCAGGGGGTCCTGAAATTTTTTAAAGGAGCCAGTAGGCTTTGGAGTGGCCTTGTAACTACCACCTGCTTTGGGGAACTAGCAAATAGTCTATACTGAGCAAACTTTAGACTCCTTTGCGGCACAGTCAGTAGGGAATAACCTACTTCAAGATCCTCTCCTGGGATGGGCCATAGGACTTGACCGTCAGGGGACAGTAGTTGCACTGGGATTCCCCAGGGTGCAGGCTGGACCTCCTCAGCCAGGATCTCCTCCTATGCATGTTTCCTTGATCGGGAGTAACACAATTTCTCTGGAACATAGACAGGCTCCGGTGTGACAACCTGTCTTTCAGGCTCCGGCTCGGGAGAGTAATGCATTCCTTGGTGCGCAGTTATCTGGTGTTGGATCTCCAGGTAGGCCCTAAGCTTCTCTTGCACCTCCATCGGCCTCGACACATTCAGGAAATGACAAAGTCTCCTGAAAAAGGGGAAAGCATGCAGGCATACAGGGAGTGCAGAATTATTAGGCAAGTTGTATTTTTGAGGATTAATTTTATTATTGAACAACAACCATGTTCTCAATGAACCCCAAAAAACTCATTAATATCAAAGCTGAATATTTTTGGAAGTAGTTTTTAGTTTGTTTTTAGTTTTAGCTATTTTAGGGCGATATCTGTGTGTGCAGGTGACTATTACTGTGCACAATTATTAGGCAACAAAAAACAAATATATACCCATTTCAATTATTTATTTTTACCAGTGAAACCAATATAACATCTCAACATTCACAAATATACATTTCTGACATTCAAAAACAAAACAACAACAAATCAGTGACCAATATAGCCACCTTTCTTTGCAAGGACACTCAAAAGCCTGCCATCCATGGATTCTGTCAGTGTTTTGATCTGTTCACCATCAACATTGCGTGCAGCAGCAACCACGGCCTCCCAGACACTGTTCAGAGAGGTGTACTGTTTTCCCTCCTTGTAAATCTCACATTTGATGATGGACCACAGGTTCTCAATGGGGTTCAGATCAGGTGAACAAGGAGGCCATGTCATTAGATTTTCTTCTTTTATACCCTTTCTTGCCAGCCACGCTGTGGAGTACTTGGACGCGTGTGATGGAGCATTGTTCTGCATGAAAATCATGTTTTTCTTGAAGGATGCAGACTTCTTCCTGTACCACTGCTTGAAGAAGGTGTCTTCCAGAAACTGGCAGTAGGACTGGGAGTTGAGCTTGACTCCATCCTCAACCCGAAAAGGCCCCACAAGCTCATCTTTGATGATACCAGCCCAAACCAGTACTCCACCTCCACCTTGCTGGCGTCTGAGTCGGACTGGAGCTCTCTGCCCTTTACCAATCCAGCCACGGGCCCATCCATCTGGCCCATCAAGACTCACTCTCATTTCATCAGTCCATAAAACCTTAGAAAAATCAGTCTTGAGATATTTCTTGGCCCAGTCTTGACGTTTCAGCTTGTGTGTCTTGTTCAGTGGTGGTCATCTTTCAGCCTTTCTTACCTTGGCCATGTCTCTGAGTATTGCACACCTTGTGCTTTTGGGCACTCCAGTGATGTTGCGGCTCTGAAATATGGCCAAACTGGTGGCAAGTGGCATCTTGGCAGCTGCACACTTGACTTTTCTCAGTTCATGGGCAGTTATTTTGCTCCTTGGTTTTTCCACACGCTTCTTGCGACCCTGTTGACTATTTTGAATGAAACGCTTGATTGTTCGATGATCACGCTTCAGAAGCTTTGCAATTTTAAGAGTGCTGCATCCCTCTGCAAGATATCTCACTATTTTTGACTTTTCTGAGCCTGTCAAGTCCTCCATTTTGCTAAAGGAAAGGAAGTTGCCTAATAATTATGCACACCTGATATAGGGTGTTGATGTCATTAGACCACACCCTTTCTCATTACAGAGATGCACATCACCTAATATGCTTAATTGGTAGTAGGCTTTCGAGCCTATACAGCTTGGAGTAAGACAACATGCATAAAGAGGATGATGTGGTCAAAATACTCATTTGCCTAATAATTCTGCACTCCCTGTATATATTGATATAAATACAACAAACAGTATGAAAATACACATTATAACTGGACAAACATGGGACAGGATACATCGGAAGCAGTTAAGCACTGTCAGGCTCTCATACGCAGTTACGCACTGCTAGGTGCTCAGAAGCAGTTACGCAATGCTAGGCGAACAAGAAACAGACCAGGAACATAACATAATACAGGGCAGGTACAGACAGAACAGGACATGGCATAAACAAGATACAAGATACAGAATACAACAATGAAAACCTAGGTGGAACCGTACAATCGGGCAGATGGTAAGACCCCTTGGGTCAGCAGCAAGGAGCTACATCTAGAACAGAACAGGACAAACTAACCGACTAACTAAATCAGAACTGACAGAGAGGAACAGGACACACTGGGAGAAATAGATGCAAAACGAGTGCACCTGCAGAAACAGGCCCACCCACAATTCACAATTCAGGAGGAATAACTGTATCAGGCCAGGACCAGAACACAAGCAGAAGCACCCGACGTTGCCTCTGGCAATCGGCATACACGGAACACCGCTGCCAGAATGCGAGGGCATACAACAATCCAGGCACCGGAACAGAACCACAGAACATAATCAGGGAGAGAAAACATACACAGGCGGTTCAACATGGATACCGCAGCCAGCACACAGCCCCAAGTAACCAGCCTACACAGGAGGGCAGCCTGCAGCCAGTACACAAGAGGTCAAGCAGCCAGCATACGCAGCAACTCAGGCACAGAGAAGGGCACTGTGACTAACTGTCTCTGCATCCTAAGTTGAAAGCTGGATATACCTTGTTCCTCACAGGACTGTCCCACCAGATACAGGACAGTTGGGAGGTATGATACTCTATAGTGTTACACTGTACCTTAAGAGCAGGGCCGGCCTAAGGCCTCATGAACACAACAGTTTTTTTTTTACAGTCCGCAAATTGGGGATTCATTGTCCGTTGCCGTTTTTGTTTCCGTTGTGTTTTATTGTGTCTTCCATTTTTTGGGGGCGGATCGCCCCCCCAAAAAAAGGAAGGTAAAACAAGTGTAATTTTAATATCACTACCCAGGATACTGGTATAGATGCTGGTCACCAGGCAACTGATTCTACAAAAACGGACGTCGACAAGGATTACAGACGGTTGTGCATTCACATTTTTGGCGGTCCAATTGACTTGAATGGGTCTGTTAACCGTTTTTCACGACAAGAATAGGACAGGTTATATTTTTTGGACGGACTGGAACTACGGACGCCGATAACAAACGGTCGACTATCCGCATTTTCAACGGCTCCATAGAAATGAATGGGTCCGTATCAGAAATGCTAAAATTGGCGGAACGGATGTGGAAACAAACAACGGTCGTGTGCATGCGGCCTAATTCACACAGTGTTTGATCAGTGATTTCCATCAGTGATTTCCTTATTGTGAGCCAGAACCAGGAGCGGAGGCTACACAATAAGGTATAATGGAAGAATATGCACCTGTTCTGTTGTTTCCACACCATGCACCTGGTTTCTGGCTCGCAATGAAATCACTGATTAAACACTGATGTACACCTCCAAACCATCCCAAATCTGGTAGGACAGTCCAGGATGTCGGTGGCTGTCCAGCAGTCCCAGGAAAACCAATACATATTCCGATTTCAACTGTATCTGCATCCTGAAGTCTCAGATATGGTTGAAGACAATGGTGAAGCAGGGAGTTGTCCACTCCCATCTCCACGATTTCCCAGACTGTGCTCTTCCCAGCAGCAGGTGCGATGAAGTGACATCATTGGGCCTGCTGAGCTGGAGACTAGAGAGCACAAAGGCTGGGTATCATTGCTCAGCCCTGCAGGCCTTATGACGTTACTGCATTGAGCATGATGTGTTATGCTCTGTTCATCAGGTGAACGGGGCTGGGTATTACTTTTTTATTTTAACGTTACAGAGGTTGCAGTGCACTACTGTATGCAGGTGCTAAGGGGGCTAAATTATTGTAAGGGGGCAACACTATAGTGAGGGGTCATATCTACTATATGGGGACACTAACCCTTGCTTTATTACTGGAAAAAAATGGATTAAAATGAAATTTGAAAATTAAAATTTTTGGCCAAATTTTCCATCTCCATTTGCCAATAACTCTTGTGCAACACCTACAGGGTTAACAAAGTTTGTAAAATCTGTTTTGAATACCTTGAGGGGTGTAGTTTCTTAGATGGGGTCATTTTTATGGAGTTTCAGGGGGGCTTCAAATGGGACATGGTGTAAATAAACCAGTCCAGCAAAATCTGCCTTCCAAAAACCACACGGCGCACCTTTCCCTCTACGCCCTACTGTGTGCCCGTACAGTAGTTTACGGCCACATATAGGGTGTTTCTGTAAACTACAGAATCGGGGCAATAAATGTAGCATTTTGTTTGGCTGTTAACCCATGATTTGTTACTGGAAAAAATGGGTTAAAATGGAAAATTTGCCAAAAAAATTAAATTCTCAAATTTCCTCCCCATTTGCCAATAACTCTTGTGCAACACCTAAAGGGTTAACAAAGTTTGTAAAATCAGTTTTGAATACCTTGAGGGGTGTAGTTTCTTAGATGGGGTCACTTTTATGGAGTTTCTACTCTAGGGGTGGATCAGGGGGCTTCAAATGGGACATGGTGTAAATAAACCATTCCAGAAAAATCTGCCTTCCAAAAACCATACGGCGTACCTTTCCCTCTACGCCCTACTGTGTGCCTGTACAGTAGTTTACGGCCACATATGGGGTGTTTCTGCAAACTACAGAATCGGGGCAATAAATATAGCATTTTGTTTTGCTGTTAACCCTTGCTTTGTTACTGGAAAAAATGAATTAAAATGAAAAATTTGCCCAAAAATTGAAATTCTCAAATTGAATCTCCATTTGCCAATAACTCTTGTGCAACACCTAAAGGGTTAACAAAGTTTGTAAAATCAGTTTTGAATACCTTGTGGGGTGTAGTTTCTAGAATGGGGTAATTTTTGGGTGGTTTCTATTATGTAAGCCTCATAAAGTGACTTCAGACCTGATCTGGTCCCTAAAAATTGGGTTTTTGATTTGCTTCTAAACTTCTAAGCCTTGTAACGTCCCCAAAAACTAAAATTTAATTCCCATAATGATCCAAACATGAAGTAGACATATGGGGAATGTAAAGTAATAACTATTTTTGGAGGTATTACTATGTATTATAGAAGTAGAGAAATTGAAACTTGGAAATTTGCAATTTTTTCCAAATTTTTGGTAAATTTGGTATTTTTTTATAAATAAAAAAGATTATATTTTTTACTTCATTTTACCACTGTCAGGAAGTACAATATGTGAAGAAAAAACAATCTCAGAATGGCCTGGATAAGTAAAAGCGTTTTAAAGTTATCACCACTTAAAGTGACACTGGTCAGATTTGCAAAAAATGACCTGGTCCTTAAGGTGAAATAAGCCTGTGTCCTTAAGGAGTTAAAGGGGTTTTACAAGATTTTTATACTGATGACCTATCTTCAGGTCATCAGCTGCTATACTATGTACGGCACTGCGTTTGGTGAGCACATAGAAGGCCGCAGCTGTCACATGAGCACCAATGCCTTCTTAAACAGCTGTTCGGCGGGGGTCCTAGGTGTCGGACCCCCACCGATCAAAAACTGATGACCTATCCAGAGGATAGGTCATCTCATCAGTATAAAGGTAGGGCTACACAGCGACGTGTTGCGCGACATATAGGGTACAACTACACTGCAACATGTGTCATGCAACATTCATAAAGACTCTTAGGCCCTTATTGGGACCCTCGGGATGAATCCACAAAATACAGTAGCGGTCAGTTGACCAGCAAATCCCTTTAGGGGTTCTAACTAATATTTAATAAAACTACATTCTTTATTTTACTTTAATTAAAGCCAGGGGATAATTATCAATTCTAATGATTGTTGTGACAATAGAGTCAGTGCTTTATATTGTAACACTGTGCTATTAATAAACATTTTTTTAGGTGAGTTGTGTGGTATTATTATTAGCGACCCTCCATTTTGTTGATGCTCTTTTTTGTGTATATCTATTTCTTTTTTTATTTATATAAAATATTTTTTATTTTATTATATGCACTGCCTTGTTTTGACAGTGTCTAATGACTGATAGTGTAAATGTACTACCTAAAAATGACAGTGCCCTACAGAGGTGAGGCAGGAGATACAGTGACGCTCCTAATTACTGCTATCACTCTGGTGATTGCCGCCCTTATATTCTCTTTCCTGTCTACATCGTTCAGAGCGGATACAATGTGGCAGTGAATGTATCAACTCAAAGGGCTACACTGCTTTGACAGCCAATGTAGCAGTTATTATTATTATATTAGCTCACGGACCTGGTTTCTTCTCACATGCACTCACTGTTTGTTTAGCACACACGCTGTTCACCTAGCCACATAATTCACCTATTGCAAACACACTCTTTGCTATAACCAATAACACAAACTGTCCCTATAGTCTCTCCCTGCAAATTACTAGTAGCGTCCCTCTGCTGTATCCTGCCTAAGATCTGACAAACACTACTCCTCCCGATATGTTTCATCGCATGTGCGACTTCGTCAGGGGAGTTAGGGGTATTAGCTACAGTAATCAGGAGCATCAATGTATCTCCCACCTCATTTCTGTAGGGCACTGTCATTTTTAGGTAATACATTTACACTATCAGTTATTAGACACTGTCAAAAACAAGGCAGCGCATATATTAAAATTAAAAATATATTATATAAATAAATAAAGAAATAGATATACACAAAAAAGAGCATCAACAAAATGGAGGGTCGGTAATAATAATATCACACAACTCACCTAAAAAAAAGTGTTTATTAATAGCACAGTGTTACAACATAACACACTAACTCTATTGCCACAACAATCATAAAAATTGATTATTGTCCCCTGCTACGCCCTGATAGTTTTAAATTACACATTTGTTCCTTTCCTTTTGGTTTTAAATAAAGTAAAATAAAGAATGTAGTTTTATTAAATATTAGTAAGGGATTTGTTGGTCAACTGACCGTTACTGTATTTTGTGCAACATTCATGCTGCAGTAATGTCGTACAACATGTTTTATAATACTAGTCTATGGTGTCACGCTGCGACATGACAGTCACACAAAAAGCCATCTTGGATGGGCTTTTTGGGAGTGTCATGTTGCAGTCGCAGCATGTCATATGTTGCAGTGTGACACCATAGACTAGTGCATCGGCCCACTCATAAGTGTCTGGGGTACCCCTTGCCCCTTTGGAGGTTTCTACGAAATATGTACCTCTTATAGAGCAAGTAGTCGTGAAGCCAGTTGCAGTTAAGCAACGAGGACATGGAGTCCCCTACCATGGATGGTAGTGTGGGTACCCAGGTGTAGGATTGCCAGAGTTGGGTAGAGTGGCCTACAGTCTCTCTGAAGGTGTTGTATGCACATGTCACGGTACTCCTATCTGGATATCCTTGGATCCTTGGGTGGTCCAAAGCAAGTGCAAAAAGGGGCAATTGTTGAACTTGGATGATGAAGGGAGTTGAATAAATGGAGTCCAGACTTTGTATTAACCTAGAACACAACTTTACTTGGCATTAATGGTAATCCAAACAGTTTCCAAACGTTATCTTGGTCATCAGCATGTATTTGCTTATCTTTGGCAGGCAAACACTTCTGCAACATTCTCAGCTCTGCTATGCTGTAGCTTTCTGAACTCTGCAATGTTAGCTGGGTTAAACAGGAAACTTCTCCTCTTCTGCTGGAACTTTACTTAGCTATCTGTAGTCTGTCTCTTACTTTAATCCTAGGAACTTCTTCCTGCTTCAAGCATACTTATCTTGGATATTAGGCAATACAAGCCCAGGAGGGGACAAGCAACCATGTAGAACTTACAGACGGGCCTGCGGGCCCAGCAGAGCAGGCTGTGCTCTGCTAGCCAACACACAACCTTCCATTAGGAAGGGGGGTAGACTAGACTTCACACAACCTGTCCCAAAGGAGGGGTAGGTTAGACTGACCTTCACTAGGTAAACGCCTCTCTCTCTAGAGAGGGCTGTAATGGAACAAGAAGGTTCCTCTCCAGAGAAGCTAACATTGCCAATGTTGCTGCCACCTACTGGTGAACCAGGCACATTACATGTTATCATAACATTTGCAAGCATATTCATATACACATATTGCAGGAAATGGCAATAAATATGTGAAAAGACGCATGATGCACCAAACAAAGATAGTGGGGGTACGAAAGAGGTTGTAATGCCACTCTGGGGCATTACATTCCCCGGCACTTAAGAGTCAAGCCACCCTTGGCTTGTGCTTAGGGTATATAAAAATATGAATAACAGAAGTATATGCTGTAAGGGTATCAAAATAGTAGATAAAGTGCTGTAATAAAATACATACTAAGACTGACATATACGGCTACCAAAAGGTCTCTCTGCCCTTGTGAGTATCAAGTCCGTTACAGTTTCCCTCTCAGGTATAACCAGAGAACCAAACTATCGTATTTTCCGGCGTATAAGACGACTGGGCGTATAAGACGACCCCCAACTTTTCCAGTTGAAATATAGGGTTTGGGCTATACTCGCCGTATAAGACTACCCCTCCAACAACATTTACTTTGGCATCAAGATCTGCAGGTAATTGTTGTGCAATTTTCGTCTTTTGCCTCAGTACCATACTATGCCTTTCCAAGAATCTAGTACACCAGGATGCAGTGGCCTTAAATCTGTTGCTGTGATCTGGGTTAGATTTGGCTCACTGAAGTGCAAACAAACGTATTTTATTTTGTGTCACTACTAGAGTTGAGCGAACACCTGGATGTTCGGGTTCGAGAAGTTCGGCCGAACATCCCGGAAATGTTCGGGTTCGGGATCCGAACCCGATCCGAACTTCGTCCCGAACCCGAACCCCATTGAAGTCAATGGGGACCCGAACTTTTCGGCACTAAAAAGGCTGTAAAACAGCCCAGGAAAGAGCTAGAGGGCTGCAAAAGGCAGCAACATGTAGGTAAATCCCCTGCAAACAAATGTGGATAGGGAAATGAATAAAAATAAAAATTAAATAAATAAAAATTAACCAAAATCAATTGGAGAGAGGTTCCATAGCAGAGAATCTGGCTTCCCGTCACCCACCACTGGAACAGTCCATTCTCAGATATTTAGGCCCCGGCACCCAGGCAGAGGAGAGAGGTCCCGTAACAGAGAATCTGTCTTCATGTCAGCAGAGAATTAGTCTGCATGTCATAGCAGAGAATGAGGCTTCACGTCAGCCACCACTGCAACAGTCCATTGGCATATATTTAGGCCCAGCACCCAGGCAGAGGAGAGAGGTCCCGTAACAGACAATCTGGCTTCATGTCAGCAGAGAATCAGTCTGCATGTCATAGCAGAGAATCAGGCTTCACGTCACCCACCACTGCAACAGTCCATTGTCATAAATTTAGGCCCAGCACTAGTGTTGAGCGGCATGTCCCATATTCGAATTCGCGAAATTTTGTGAATATTCGAAAGAATATTCGTAAAATATTCGCGATTATTCAAATTCGTTATTATTTCGCATATGCGATAATTCGAATTTTCGCATCGCATAATACATATGCTATGCAAAATTCACATGTGCGCTAATGAAATCGCCTTACGAAGATTCGCAACTCAATTCAATCACTAATGTATGAATGCAATGCCCTTTGCCTCTGTTCTGGGACAAGTGTAGATATTCGCATGTGCGCTAATAAAATCGCCTTACGAAGATTCGCACCTCAATCACTTTCTAGGGAATGTGAGACTTTTGGGAATCAATCGAGATACAGTGGGGGGTGATGACAGTAGTTGACAGAGTACAGATCAATGTAATCTGTAAGGTGGAAAGTAAAATAAAAAATACGAATTTTCGTTAATCAAATTTTACGAAGTTCTACGTATTCGCGAATATGGTGCTATACTATATGAATGCACAGGCCTTTGCCTCTCTGTTCTGGGGACAAGTGTAGATATTTGCATTTGCGTTAATAAAATCGCCTTACGAAGATTCGCAGCTCAATTCAATCACTAATGTATGAATGCAAAGCCCTTTGCCTCTGTTCTGGGACAAGTGTAGATATTCGCATGTGCGCTAATAAAATCGCCTTACGAAGATTCGCAACTCAATCACTTTCTAGGGAATGTGAGACTTTTGGGAATCAATCGAGATACAGTGGGGGGTGATGACAGTAGTTGACAGAGTACAGATCAATGTAATCTGTAAGGTGGAAAGTAAAATAAAAAATACGAATATTCGTAAATCGAATTTTACGAAGTTCTACGTATTCGCGAATATGGTGCTATACTATATGAATGCACAGGCCTTTGCCTCTCTGTTCTGGGGACAAGTGTAGATATTTGCATTTGCGTTAATAAAATCGCCTTACGAAGATTCGCAGCTCAATTCAATCACTAATGTATGAATGCAAAGCCCTTTGCCTCTGTTCTGGGACAAGTGTAGATATTCGCATGTGCGCTAATAAAATCGCCTTACGAAGATTCGCAACTCAATTCACTAATGTATGAATGCAAAGCCCTTTGCCTCTGTTCTGGGACGTGCCGATATTCGCATGTGCGCTAATAAAATCGCCTTACGAAGATTCGCAACTCAATTCACTAATGTATGAATGCAAAGCCCTTTGCCTCTGTTCTGGGACGTGCCGATATTCGCATGTGCGCTAATAAAATCGCCTTACGAAGATTCGCAACTCAATTCACTAATGTATGAATGCAAAGCCCTTTGCCTCTGTTCTGGGACGTGCCGATATTCGCATGTGCGCTAATAAAATCGCCTTACGAAGATTCGCAACTCAATTCACTAATGTATGAATGCAAAGCCCTTTGCCTCTGTTCTGGGACAAGTGTAGATATTCGCATGTGCGCTAATAAAATCGCCTTACGAAGATTCGCAACTCAATCACTTTCTAGGGAATGTGAGACTTTTGGGAATCAATCGAGATACAGTGGGGGGTGATGACAGTAGTTGACAGAGTACAGATCAATGTAATCTGTAAGGTGGAAAGTAAAATAAAAAATACGAATATTCGTAAATCGAATTTTACGAAGTTCTACGTATTCGCGAATATGGTGCTATACTATATGAATGCACAGGCCTTTGCCTCTCTGTTCTGGGACAAGTGTAGATATTCGCATGTGCGCTAATAAAATCGCCTTACGAAGATTCGCAACTCAATCACTTTCTAGGGAATGTGAGACTTTTGGGAATCAATCGAGATACAGTGGGGGGTGATGACAGTAGTTGACAGAGTACAGATCAATGTAATCTGTAAGGTGGAAAGTAAAATAAAAAATACGAATATTCGTAAATCGAATTTTACGAAGTTCTACGTATTCGCGAATATGGTGCTATACTATATGAATGCACAGGCCTTTGCCTCTCTGTTCTGGGACAAGTGTAGATATTCGCATGTGCGCTAATAAAATCGCCTTACGAAGATTCGCAACTCAATTCACTAATGTATGAATGCAAAGCCCTTTGCCTCTGTTCTGGGACGTGCCGATATTCGCATGTGCGCTAATAAAATCGCCTTACGAAGATTCGCAACTCAATTCACTAATGTATGAATGCAAAGCCCTGTGCCTCTGTTCTGGGACGTGCCGATATTCGCATGTGCGCTAATAAAATCGCCTTACGAAGATTCGCAACTCAATTCACTAATGTATGAATGCAAAGCCCTTTGCCTCTGTTCTGGGACGTGCCGATATTCGCATGTGCGCTAATAAAATCGCCTTACGAAGATTCGCGCCTCAATCACTTTCTAGGCAATGTGAGTAAGATCTGAGCTGTTGGACCTTTGGGAAACAATCAATTATATGTGTACTGTAATTTTGTGGGGGGGGGGAAAAACAAAAAACGAATATTCGTTTTTACGAATATATAGCACTATATTCGAAATATTCGCGAAATCGCGAAGTTGCGATATTCGCGAAAAAAATTTGCTTTTCGAATATTCGCGCTCAACACTACCCAGCACCCAGGCAGAGGAGAGAGGTCCCGTAACAGACAATCTGGCTTCATGTCAGCAGAGAATCAGTCTGCATGTCATAGCAGAGAATGAGGCTTCACGTCAGCCACCACTGCAACAGTCCATTGGCATATATTTAGGCCCAGCACCCAGGCAGAGGAGAGAGGTCCCGTAACAGACAATCTGGCTTCATGTCAGCAGAGAATCAGTCTTCATATCATAGCAGAGAATCAGGCTTCACGTCACCCACCACTGTAAGAGTCCATTTTCATAAATTTAGGCCCAGCACACAGGCAGAGGAGAGAGGTCCCGTAACAGAGGATCTGGCTTCATGTCAGCAGAGAATCAGTCTGCATGTCATAGCAGAGAATCAGGCTTCACATCACCCAACATTGGAACAGTCCATTGGCATATATTTAGGCCCCGGCACCCAGACAGAGGAGAGGTTCATTCAACTTTGGGTAGCCTCGCAATATAATGGTAAAATGAAAATAAAAATAGGATTGAATGAGGAAGTGCCCTGGAGTCCAATAATATATGGTTAAGGGGAGGTAGTTAATGTCTAATCTGGACAAGGGACGGACAGATCCTGTGGGATCCATGCCTGGTTCATTTTTATGAACGTCAGCTTGTCCACATTGGCTGTAGACAGGCGGCTGCGTTTGAGGCCTAGTATTTAGGCGCTGGGTGACCGGTATGGATTTAGTGACAGAATTAGACTTGGAAATGCACAGTAGCGTGTGTGTGAAGTTATTCTGAATGACCCTATGTGCACCTTGAATATTATATACCCTTTTAGGGATAGATTTCAAATAGCTCTGATATAGCAGAAACCACTAAATTATGAAATTGCTAAATTGGGAATTGTATTTCAACCCAGAACAAGAAATGTGCTTGAACGGACACTAAATAACTCGCCCAGCTACAGCACTAACGACAGATTTAGCTGGATATGAATTTGAGGCCTAGTATTTAGGCGCTGGGTGACAGGTATGGGTTTAGTAACAGAATTAGACTTGGAAATACACAGTAGCGGGTGTGTGTGAAGTTATTCTGAATGACCCAATGTGCACCTTGAATATTATATACCCTTTTAGGGATAGATTTCAAATAGCTCTGATATAGCAGAAACCACTAAATTATGAAATTGCTAAATTGGGAATTGTATTTCAACCCAGAACAAGAAATGTGCTTGAACGGACACTAAATAACTCGCCCAGCTACAGCACTAAGGACAGATTTAGCTGGATATAAATTTGAGGCCTAGTATTTAGGCGCTGGGTGACAGGTATGGGTTTAGTGACAGAATTAGACTTGGAAATACACAGTAGCGGGTGTGTGTGAAGTTATTCTGAATGACCCAATGTGCACCTTGAATATTATATACCCTTTTAGGGATAGATTTCAAATAGCTCTGATATAGCAGAAACCACTAAATTATGAAATTGCTAAATTGGGAATTGTATTTCAACCCAGAACAAAAAATGTGCTTTGACGGACACTAAATAACTTTCCCAGCCACAACAGGACAGCGTTAACGAGAGATTTAGCAGGATATAAATTTGAGGCCTAGTATTTAGGCGCTGGGTGACCGGTATGGATTTAGTGACAGAATTAGACTTGGAAATGCACAGAAGCGTGTGTGTGTGAAGTTATTCTGAATGACCCAATGTGCACCTTGAATATTATATACCCTTTTAGGGATAGATTTCAAATAGCTCTGATATAGCAGAAACCACTAAATTATGAAATTGCTAAATTGGGAATTGTACTTCAACCCAGAACAAAAAATGTGCTTTGACGGACACTAAATATCTTGCCCAGCAACAACAGTACAGCGGTGGGTAACGAGAGATTTAGAGGGAATTAAATTTGAGGCCTAGTATTTAGGCGCTGGGTCACCGGTATGGATTTAGTGACAGAATTAGACTTGGAAATACACAGTAGCGGGTGTGTGTGAAGTTATTCTGAATGACCCTATGTGCACCTTCAATATTATATACCCTTTTAGGGATAGATTTCAAATAGCTCTGATATAGCAGAAACCACTAAATTATGAAATTGCTAAATTGGGAATTGTACTTCAACCCAGAACAAAAAATGTGCTTTGACGGACACTAAATATCTTGCCCAGCAACAACAGTACAGCGGTGGGTAACGAGAGATTTAGAGGGAATTAAATTTGAGGCCTAGTATTTAGGCGCTGGGTCACCGGTATGGATTTAGTGACAGAATTAGACTTGGAAATGCACAGAAGCGTGTGTGTGAAGTTATTCTGAATGACCCAATGTGCACCTTCAATATTATATACCCTTTTTGGGATAGATTTCAAATAGCTCTGATATAGCAGGAACCACTAAATTATGAAATTGCTAAATTGGGAATTGTACTTCAACCCAGAACAAAAAATGTGCTTTGACGGGCACTAAATAACTTTCCCAGCTACAACAGGACAACGGTAACGAGAGATTTAGAGGGATTTAAATTTGAGGCCTAGTATTTAGGCGCTGGGTGACAGGTATGGGTTTAGTGACAGAATTAGACTTGGAAATACACAGTAGCGGGTGTGTGTGAAGTTATTCTGAATGACCCTATGTGCACCTTCAATATTATATACCCTTTTAGGGATAGATTTCAAATAGCTCTGATATAGCAGAAACCACTAAATTATGAAATTGCTAAATTGGGAATTGTACTTCAACCCAGAACAAAAAATGTGCTTTGACGGACACTAAATATCTTGCCCAGCAACAACAGTACACCGGTGGGTAACGAGAGATTTAGAGGGAATTAAATTTGAGGCCTAGTATTTAGGCGCTGGGTCACCGGTATGGATTTAGTGACAGAATTAGACTTGGAAATACACAGTAGCGGGTGTGTGTGAAGTTATTCTGAATGACCCTATGTGCACCTTCAATATTATATACCCTTTTAGGGATAGATTTCAAATAGCTCTGATATAGCAGAAACCACTAAATTATGAAATTGCTAAATTGGGAATTGTACTTCAACCCAGAACAAAAAATGTGCTTTGACGGACACTAAATATCTTGCCCAGCAACAACAGTACAGCGGTGGGTAACGAGAGATTTAGAGGGAATTAAATTTGAGGCCTAGTATTTAGGCGCTGGGTCACCGGTATGGATTTAGTGACAGAATTAGACTTGGAAATGCACAGAAGCGTGTGTGTGAAGTTATTCTGAATGACCCTATGTGCACCTTCAATATTATATACCCTTTTTGGGATAGATTTCAAATAGCTCTGATATAGCAGGAACCACTAAATTATGAAATTGCTAAATTGGGAATTGTACTTCAACCCAGAACAAAAAATGTGCTTTGACGGGCACTAAATAACTTTCCCAGCTACAACAGGACAACGGTAACGAGAGATTTAGAGGGATTTAAATTTGAGGCCTAGTATTTAGGCGCTGGGTGACAGGTATGGGTTTAGTGACAGAATTAGACTTGGAAATACACAGTAGCGGGTGTGTGTGAAGTTATTCTGAATGACCCTATGTGCACCTTCAATATTATATACCCTTTTTGGGATAGATTTCAAATAGCTCTGATATAGCAGAAACCACTAAATTATGAAATTGCTAAATTGGGAATTGTACTTCAACCCAGAACAAAAAATGTGCTTTGACGGACACTAAATATCTTGCCCAGCAACAACAGTACAGCGGTGGGTAACGAGAGATTTAGAGGGAATTAAATTTGAGGCCTAGTATTTAGGCGCTGGGTCACCGGTATGGATTTAGTGACAGAATTAGACTTGGAAATACACAGTAGCGGGTGTGTGTGAAGTTACTCTGAATGACCCTATGTGCACCTTCAATATTATATACCCTTTTTGGGATAGATTTCAAAGAGCTCTGATATAGCAGGAACCACTAAATTATGAAATTGCTAAATTGGGAATTGTATTTCAACCCAGAACAAGAAATGTGCTTGAACGGACACTAAATAACTCGCCCAGCTACAGCACTAGGGACAGATTTAGCTGGATATAAATTTGAGGCCTAGTATTTAGGCGCTGGGTGACCGGTATGGATTTAGTGACAGAATTAGACTGGGATATGGCCAAAAAATGAACAGACTATTGCTGGTTAAATGCACTTGGTGTGACAGCTTCACCCTGATGTAGGCTTTAGCCAAAAAACAACCACACCATTGAGGGTTAAATGCACTTGGTCGCAGCTTGTGCTGGCGCACCACAAGACACAAAATGGCCGCCGATCACCCCAGAAAAATGAGACTGACAAACGGTCTGTGCAGCCTAAAAACAGTGAGCAATTGAGGATCAGCAGCTCAATGATCCACAGCTGCAGATCGATCAGTTAATCAAGTCCTTTGGAGGAGTTAATCTGCCTAATCTCGCCCTACTGTCGCAGCCGCAACCTCTCCCTACGCTAATCAGAGCAGAGTGACGGGCGGCGCTATGTGACTCCAGCTTAAATAGAGGCTGGGTCACATGGTGCTCTGGCCAATCACAGCCATGCCAATAGTAGGCATGGCTGTGATGGCCTCTTGGGGCAAGTAGTATGACGCTTGTTGATTGGCTGCTTTGCAGCCTTTCAAAAAGCGCCAAGAAAGCGTCACAAAAGCGCGAAGAAAGCGACGAACACCGAACCCGAACCCGGACTTTTACGAAAATGTCCGGGTTCGGGTCCGTGTCACGGACACCCCAAAATTCGGTACGAACCCGAACTATACAGTTCGAGTTCGCTCATCCCTAGTCACTACATAACCGTTTTGGCGATGCTCATTCACCATGTCTGCTACATGTTTTTCGAGTTCTGGCCAATGTGGGGTGCCTCTCCTTCAGGGCCGGCTCCAGGTTCATGTGGGCCCTTGGGCGATAAATCCCAGTGGGCCCCCATGAGGCATTTTTTTACATTGACATGTCCCCCTGTGGCTCCCACACGGTATAATGACCCCCAGTGGCCCCTATACAGTATAATGACTACTAGTGGCCCTTCACACAGTATAATGAACCCCCAATTCCCCCCCCCCCCCACTGTATAATGACCACCTGTGGCCCTGCATTCAGAATAATAACCCCCAGTCGCCCCCATTCAGAATAATGACCCCCAGTAGTCCCCACACTGGGGGAATACTGTATGGAGGGGGCTCTGGGGGTCATTATACTGAATGGGGGACACTGGGGGTCATTATACTATGTAAAGGGCTCTCACAGTATAATGACCCCACAGTGTCCCTCCATTCAGAATAATGACCCCCTGTCGCCCCCACACTGGGGGTTATACTGTATGGAGGGGGCACGAGGGGTTATTATATTTAATGGGGGCTCTGGTGGTCATTATGCTAAATGGAGGGTCAATGGAGATCATTATACTAAATGGGGGGCACTGGGAGTCATTATACTGTGTAAGGGGCCCTCACAGTGTGATGAATGACCCCCCAGTGGCCCCCTCACATACCTATCATTGCTGGAGAGCAGGGGAGCTGGCGGTCCTGTCATTCACTAACCGCAGCTCTCTGCGCTCCTTCTCTCCAGCGGCCCGCTGTAGCAGTGAGCCAGGCCTGGAGGAGAGAAGGAGATGTGCAGTGATGTAGCTAGAACTGACTGGGCCCCACAGCAAATTTTAGTACTCCCCCAATGTGTGTTCACATCACGTTTTTCCTATCGGTTTGATGTATACAAATGTGCAGCGCTCCACGTTTTTGTATCCTGCAGAGTCAAGTAAAAAATGCATACATTAACGTATATGTTTTTTTACAATGGAACTGTATGGTGACCGGACGCCACTGTACGGCATCAGTCTGAGGCATCTGGTAACGCATACATTTTTGGTATGCAATAAATGGATGGCACAAATGGGATGTGAACCCAGCCCTAGTGTCAGAATAAGCCCCAGTACACAGCGGAGCAGCGGAGAGGGGAGGCCGCCATGTACTGACAGAGAGCTAACTGGTCCTGGTGGTCAGGGATGAGGACTGTGTTTACCAAGGATAATTTTCTACTGGGAAATACAGGGCACAGTATATCACACTAGAATCTATATAATATAGAGATATTAGCCCTACCCCCAAATAATAATACAATTAGGGGGTCATTTATTATATAGAAATACGTCTATGTTAGGCGTATGTATGACACAGATTGTGGCGCAAAGGTCCTTAACACCGCAATCTGCATCTTTTCCCGCTCATGCCAGGTCTAAAAAAAGTGGTGTGGGCATGGAAGGGGATACAGTTATGGCCATGCAGATATTGGATACCACTGCCATATAGTGATAACACCGCCATACAATGATAAAACCACCGTACAGTGACCGGATAAAAGGGTGTAAGAGGGCACAGTACAGAGAATGACTATGGGCACTGCACAGGGTGTGGTAAGAGGGCACAATGCAGGGTATAAAGGGGCACAGTACGGGGTGGGGGGCACAGTCACATGACCCTGTGACGTTAGAAGGTCCTTATGGTGAATGCGGTTCAGATGCCACCATAATGAGAGGCAGATGAGTGAGACAGGAGCCCTGGGTGGACAGGAGGGGTGGACACAGCAAGTAGGTGGAAGGGGCTCTGAGGGGGATTCATACAAGAAGTAGGGGCAGGAGGTCTGTGCAGGGCAGCAACAGGAGATCGGAGGGTGAACCCTCATCTGATGAATCTAGCGGGTCAGAATACGAACCTGTAGAAAGCAGTGGCTCTCTGACCCAAAGTTCGGACGAGGAGGCTGAGGCCCCTGATAGCACCAGGCGTACCCGGCCCCGTGTCGCTAGACCGCAGGTTGCGCAGGATCCGCTTCAAGAGCAGCAGAGTGGGGCTGCTGCTGTTGGATTACGTGGTGAGGCATACACCAGCAGCGCAGCCCTCCCTGGACCTAGTACCAGCACTGCTGTACAACCTGGTGAAGTGGCGAGCACCAGAAGGGCAGTTGAAGCTGGTACGGTGGCACGAGCAGTAGTGACCACGTCGCAGCCACCGCAAAGATGTGCCCGTAGAGCCCCTAGAATCCCTGAGGTGCTGGCAAACCCTGATTGGCAGTCCCCAACTTCAGCCGCACCTGTAGTTTTCCCTTTCATGGCCCAGTCTGGAGTTCGGGTTGAGACAGCTCAGATCGGTTCGGCCCTGGGATTTTTTGAGCTGTTCTTGACTGCGGAGCTCTTAGACATAGTTGTGGCCGTAACAAACAGGTATGCCACACAATTTATAACCGCCAACCCGGGAAGCTATTATGCCCAGCCTTTCCGGTGGAAACCAGTCCAAGTTTCCGAAATTAAAACTTTTCTGGGCCTCCTCCTCAACATGGGTCTAACTAAAAAGCATGAATTGCGGTCATATTGGTCCACGAACCCAATTCATCACATGCCCATGTTCTCTGCTGCTATGTCCAGGGCACGTTTTGAGGCCATCCTGCGTTTCCTGCACTTTAGCGACAACACCGCCTCCCGTCCCAGAGGCCACCCTGCTTTTGACCGGCTCCACAAAATTCGGCCCCTCATAGACCATTTCAACCTGAAATTTGCAGATTTGTATACCCCAGAGCAAAACATCTGCGTAGACGCCTTGGCTTCAAACAATACATCCCAAGCAAGCGCGCCCGGTATGGGGTCAAATTGTATAAGCTCTGTGAAAGGGCCACAGGCTATACCCACAAATTTCGGATCTATGAGGGAAAAGATCAGACCCTGGAGCCGGTCGGTTGCCCTGACTACCTGGGGAGCAGTGGGAAGACAGTTTGGGACTTGGTGTCACCCTTATTCGGCAAGGGGTACCATCTTTATGTGGACAATTTTTACACAAGTGTGGCCCTCTTTAGGCATTTGTTTCTAGAACGGATTGGCGCCTGTGGCACTGCGCGAACTAGTCGCGCGGGCTTCCCCCAACGGCTCGTTACCACCCGTCTTGCAAGGGGGCAGAGGGCCGCACTGTGTAACGAAGAACTGCTCGCGGTGAAATGGAGAGACAAGCGTGACGTTTACATGCTCTCCTCCATTCACGCAGACACGACAATACAAATTGAGCGAGCAACCCGTGTCATTGAAAAGCCCCTCTCAGTCCACGACTATAACCTTCACATGGGAGGGGTGGACTTCAATGACCAGATGTTGTCTCCGTATTTAGTTTCCCGCAGAACCAGACGCTGGTATAAGAAGGTGTCTGTATATTTAATTCAATTGGCTCTGTATAATAGTTTTGTTCTCTACAGTAAGGCTGGGAGAACTGGATCCTTCCTCAAATTTCAGGAAGAGATCATCGAGAACCTCCTGTACCCAGGAGGTTCCGTGGCCCCATCCACCAGTGTAGTTAGCCGTCTACACGAGCGACATTTCCCCAATGTCGTTCCTGGTACCTCAACCCAACCGTCACCCCGAAAAAGATGTTGTGTCTGTAGCAGGAGTGGAATAAGGCGTGACACCCGCTATTTCTGTCCTGACTGTCCTGACCACCCTACCCTATGCTTTGGAGAGTGTTTCCGGAAGTACCACACACAGGTACATCTAGCATAGGGATCATCTCACCAGGACAGGCACACAGGGCTATTAGGGCCTATTCACTCACTGCTGCTGCAAACCTCTCCTTTCACCTGGGACAAAGTGCATAACGCACTTCACCACATCTTTGGGCGATTTGCGCTTTGCACATTGACCCATGGGGAAGGAGAGGTTTGTTCTATAGGTAAAAAAAAAAAAAAAAAAAAAGCACCAGTAAGCAAAAAGGTTAATGTTTAGTTCAAAAAGTTAAAGTTTATATATTCTGTTCCAAAGTTAATAAAATTATTGCGTTGCGGCCTGGTTTTTTTCTTTTTTCTTTTTTTTTTTTTACCTTCCAGGGGGACCAACCGATCGACTAGCTGCAGCACTGATGTGCATTCTGACAGAAGCATTGCGCTGCTGTCAGATTACACGCAAGTGTCGGTGTATGCGGCGCTGCAAGACGAGATTTCTACTCTGCAGTAACAGATACGTTTGCCGAGGCATACGAGCTGAGGAGGAGGCGGCGTTCCTATGCTTTGGCAAACACTTTGTATGTAAAAAATAAAAATAAAAAATCCCGGCAATGATTTATTCATCCACATCGATTGATGTGAATGGAGAAATCGGGTTTGCCAGGGCATATGAGCTAAGTGGGTATGGATGTTGGGCGGAGCTCCTATGTCCTGGCAGACGCCTTTCCCCTCCCTTTTTTTTTTTTGGCAGAGATTTTTTCATCCACATTGATCGATGCGAATGAAGAAATCTGTGCCGTTCATTTTTTTCTTTCAGCCCAGAGGCTGAACGGAAAAGAAAGTCTCATTACCTGTATGCTCAATATAAGGAGAATAGCAGAAACTCCTAATGCTGGCCATACATGTAATGATTGCGGAGACCCTCAAATGCCAGGGCAGTACAAACACCCCACAACCGACCCCATTTTGGAAAGAAGACACCCCAAGGTATTTGCTGAGGGGCATATTGAGTCCATGAAAGATTTAAATTTTTGTCCTAAGTTAGCGGAAAGTGAGACTTTGTGAGAAAAAACAAAAAAAAATCCATTTCCGCTAACTTATGCCAAAAAAAAAAAATTCTATGAAATTGCCAGGCCCCTCATTGAATACCTTGGGGTGTCTTATTTCCAAAGTGGGGTCACATGTGGGGTATTTATACTGCCCTGGCTTTTTAGGGGCCCTAAAGCGTGAGAAGAAGTCTGGGATCCAAATGTCTAAAAATGCCCTCCTAAAAGGAATTTGGGCACCTTTGCGCATCTAGGCTGCAAAAAAGTGTCACACATCTGGTATCGCCGTACTCAGGAGAAGTTGGGGAATGTGTTTTGGGGTGTCATTTTACATATACCCATGCTGGGTGAGAGAAATATCTTGGTCAAATGCCAACTTTGTATAAAAAAATTGCAAAAGTTGTCTTTTGCCAAGATATTTCTCTCACCCAGCATGGGTATATGTAAAATGACACCCCAAAACACATTCCCCAACTTCTCCTGAGTACGGCGATACCAGATGTGTGACACTTTTTTGCAGCCTAGGTGGGCAAAGGGGCACACATTCCAAAGTGCACCTTTCGGATTTCACCGGTCATTTTTTACAGATTTTGATTGCAAACTACTTCTCACACATTTGGGCCCCTAAATTGCCAGGGCAGTATAACTACGCCACAAGTGACCCCATTTTGGAAAGAAGACACCCCAAGGTATTCCGTGAGGGGCATGGCGAGTTCCTAGAATTTTTTTATTTTTTGTCACAAGTTAGCGGAAAATGATGATTTTTTTTTTCCTCTTTTTTCCTTACAAAGTCTCATATTCCACTAACTTGCGACAAAAAATAAAAAATTCTAGGAACTCGCCATTACATTTTGATTAATAACAAAAAAAAGTAAAAATGTCAGCAGCAATAAAATACCACCAAATGAAAGCTCTATTAGTGAGAAGAAAAGGAGGTAAAATTCATGCTGGGTGAGAGAAATATCTTGGTCAAATGCCAACTTTGTATAAAAAAATTGCAAAAGTTGTCTTTTGCCAAGATATTTCTCTCACCCAGCATGGGTATATGTAAAATGACACCCCAAAACACATTCCCCAACTTCTCCTGAGTACGGCGATACCAGATGTGTGACACTTTTTTGCAGCCTAGGTGGGCAAAGGGGCACACATTCCAAAGTGCACCTTTCGGATTTCACCGGTCATTTTTTACAGATTTTGATTGCAAACTACTTCTCACACATTTGGGCCCCTAAATTGCCAGGGCAGTATAACTACGCCACAAGTGACCCCATTTTGGAAAGAAGACACCCCAAGGTATTCCGTGAGGGGCATGGCGAGTTCCTAGAATTTTTTTATTTTTTGTCACAAGTTAGCGGAAAATGATGATTTTTTTTTTCCTCTTTTTTCCTTACAAAGTCTCATATTCCACTAACTTGCGACAAAAAATAAAAAATTCTAGGAACTCGCCATTACATTTTGATTAATAACAAAAAAAAGTAAAAATGTCAGCAGCAATAAAATACCACCAAATGAAAGCTCTATTAGTGAGAAGAAAAGGAGGTAAAATTCATTTGGGTGGTAAGTTGCATGACCGAGCGATAAAGGGTGAAAGTAGTGTAGTGCAGAAGTGTAAAAAGTGGCCTGGTCATGAAGGGGGTTTTAGCTAGCGGGGTTGAAGTGGTTAATGAAACAGTAACACAACTAAATAGAATGAAACAGCATCCAGCAGCATATCGAAGAGTGCCCCCCCTTCTGTCCCACAGACAAGAGACAGTCACAGTGCAGACAAGGGACAGTCACAGTGCAGACTCACTCACAGACTGTCTACACACTTCTCTGCTCCAGCTCCAGCCCTGCGGTCTCTCTCCTCAGGCAGCATGTGTCCTGTGTAGAGGGGGCGTGTCCTGTGTAGAGGGGGCGTGTCTGAGTCTCTGCAGCTCAGAGGGCCCACCAGGGGGGTACTGCGTAAGTGAAGTGACAGCAGTGAGAGCTCCCATCTGTATTGATGGAAGTGCTCATAGCAGCTCAGTGGGCCCCCCCAGGAGCATTGGGCCCCGGCACTTGCCCGGGGATGCCGGGTTATGACGCCGGCCCTGCTCTCCTTAATGCACACTTACCCCTTGGCATACTCTTTAATGCTTTTAATTTGCTTTCCAGTCGCAAACCATCTTTTCTGTTACTCCATATTGTCTTGCAGCAGCGCAGTTATTATGTTCCATGGCAAAGTTTACAACTTTAAGTTTGAAACTGGCTTCATATTTCTTTCTTCTTGCTGGTAAAGCCATGATGGGGTCTTGACTGTTAGCCATTTGTATACTGTACTGTATGTACTGGCGCTATACTGTATGAACCGATGCAGATACTGGTGTTGTACTGTATTCACCACCACATGTATCTGCTCCCCAGATAGACTCTGGTTTTTCACCACAGATAAGATGCACACCAAACTTCATTAGAGATCCGCCAACATTAGAATTGGCTGAAGTGCAGATGCTCCTGCTCCCCCCCTGCCTTCCCTCAGAATCGCCAATCCAACCCAGTATACAACAACCAGCCAATCACAGCAAGCAATGTACCGGTATTTTCTGTGCACAAAGCCTGCTTGGATTGGGTGGGTCAGCTCTCCCTGCCTGCCCAGCCCTCCCTGTCTTCAAGACGATCTGAGCGGTAGTACGCAATGTGATACTGCCAGGGCCGTCTTTGCCGCAGGGCAAAAGGGGCAGCTGCCCCGGGCCCAGATGCTGCTGGGGGCCCAAGGCAGCTCCGTTTCCCGACTCCCACATTTACTTGTTGTCTATGCGAGCGAGCGGCGTGTGGCTCGCTGCTCGCATTAGTGAAGGACTTGTCTGTCAATTACTTACTGCCGTCTGCCAGCCAGTGCCATGCTAGCTCCTCCTCCCGACCTCCGACCTGGGCCTGCCCTTGCGTCCCTACGGTACGTACGCTGCCTCTCTCTGAGCCACATTCTCCCGCTGCCGCCTGCCTCGTCCCTCAAGTTCCTCAACTTGCAAAGGCGGCTGTGTTACAGAGGAGAAACCCAGTCCATCACCACCACCATCACTAGTCTAGACACTGGGTTCGGTTACTCACCTGAGTCACGGTCACCTCTAGACTAACTATCTGTAAGTAAGTCGCTTGTCGCTGGTGTGCACTGCAGGCTCACTTTTCTAAAGGAAGTGGAACTGTCTGTACAGTACAGTCAGAGTGTCATGTGAGTCTGTGACATATGATGTGGCAATAATAATGTGTCTGCTGGCCTGCTGCCTGGACCAGTATCTGTACACGTATGTATGGCATAATTAATAGAATGACACATCACACATGACATGACATGAGTGACACAGCTTAAAGTGTAACTGCCATTTCATTATTTATTTTTGCTAAAGTATAGGGCAAGTGATAGGTAACATTTTTAGAATATAGTTTATTTAGCCAAAACGTTTAATTGTAGTAGAAAACTGTGGCTGAAATGACCCTTAGCAGCGCTCTCTGAAATTAGCGTTGCTAACGGCCAACCATCTTCTATTTGAAAAGGGGAGACGGGCTGTGCGGGAGCTGTGCTTCTGCCTCCCGTGCTCCCCCGGTAGCCACAGGCGTCTTAAAATCTAATGCTCAGGTACACTAACTAACCTGCCTTCCCTGTGATAATCACTCATGAAGACGGATGGACCTTAGCATTTCAGAGAGCGCTGCTAAGGGCCATTTCAGCCACAGTTTTCTACTAAAATTAAACGTTTTGGCTAAATAGGCAATATTTTTAGAATATAGTTTATCACTTGCCCTACACTTTAGCAAAAAAAAAAAATGAAATGGCAGTTACACTTTAAATAGAGGTTGGGTAAAGCATGCTTCCTGCACCTCCATTTAAATGCCATGATGCTGATGGAAACACATAGGGCCCTGAAAGGGTGAATAGTTAAATCACTGGAGATCTAGGACAGGATCCAGGGGGCCCAAGGAAATTCTTGCCCAGGGTCCAATCAATATTAAAGACGGCCCTGGATACTGCCGGCATGAGAAAACCACTGAGAGCAGGAAGAGGGGGCTGCTTCAGGAGCGGCTGGCCGGGATGCAGCACACGGTGGCTCAGCTAGAGGGCGCCTGTCCCTGAAGCTGGAGAAGGACAGTTTCTCCAGTCTTGCTAGGAAGTAAGTTTCAGCACGCTGTATACCGGCGTATAAGACGACCCCCGACTTTTGAGAAGATTTTCATGTGTTAAAAAGTAGTCTTGTACGCAGGAATATACAGTATGTGCACAAAGCGCTCACTACTGACTTTACTTTGTGTATTGGGCCACAAATACCAAAGAAAGCACGGGGTGTCTACTCTGTAGTCCCACCACTATGCAATGAATATGCCCGCAAACAGAAGGGTGGCTTTATCCTGTATTCCCTTCTAACAACAAGGCCTAATTATGCTTGACGCTACGTCACCTTGATGAATGAAACAGGTAGCTACAAAATTTTCTAAAGGCGGCATGCAAGTCGACATACTAAACCTTGGCTAGACAAATTAGGAGTAGGAGCGTTTTCTCCTACTACACCAAACACACATAATAGCAGCGGGTCACCCTTAACTGTGTTAGATCTGCTTGGCACATAACCACTCGGTTCCTTTAAGGACAAGGACTGTTAGTTTTTAAGTGTTCTCAGAGGCAATCCATAATGAGCAAGGCGATGTTAGATCTGCTTGGAACTTACCAGCCATCCTCAGAGGCAGTCGATAATGCTAAGCAATACAGTGCTGACTATCTGGTGATCTTAAATAAGTGCAAACTTCACAATCCATACAAATAGTACATATAAAATCACATTGTAGTACCTGCAAGAGAAATACACACAATGGACAATATACTTAAATGTTGCTGAAAATGTAAAACATTAGTGCAAATAGTTAATAAAGGCACATTTTTAATGTTTTAAAATAGTGCAATCATCAAATCACATTAGAGTCTCTAGAGTCCATTCTTCAATGTTTAAAGGAAAAGTGCACCACACTGTAACTTTAAGTGCAACAAAAGTGTTTTGTAGTCCATGGGAATAGCAATGTCACTTTTTGTAATCCAAATGAGGTAGCAAAGTCATTTGTAATCCACATAAGGCACAAAGTCATTTGTACTCCACATGGGTAAGAAAGTAGATTTTAATCCCCAAAGGTATAAATGTAGCAGCACAGGCTATGAGAACTGTTGGCCGAGGGCTCCCAAGTAACCTGAAGAGGGGGGGGGGGGGAAGGGAAAATGGTGCTGTCCTTGCGCAACTGGAAAATAGATTATTGGATTGGGAGGGGGGAGTCCTAGCTAAACATGATCATCAGGGTGAGGGCAGAATAGAGGGCAACCTGGAACATAAAAACTGGTTAAAAACAATATGCCAACAGGCCCTCACCCATCAGGAGTATTCCATGCCGTGGCTCCCAAAGTCAATGTTTTTTTAAATTGTAGAGATGAAATGGTCCAGCTCCTTATAGGAGAAACATAGAAACATAGAATGTGTCGGCAAATAAGAACCATTTGGCCCATCTAGTCTGCCCAATATACCGAATACTATGAATAGCCCCTGGCCCTATCTTATATGAAGGATGGCCTTATGCCTATCCCATGCATGCTTAAACTCCTTCAGTGTATTTGCAGCTCCCACTTCTGCACGAAGGCTATTCCATGCATCCACTACTCTCTCAGTAAAGTAATACTTCATGATATTACTTTTAAACCTTTGCCCCTCTAATTTAAAACGATGTCCTCTTGTAGCAGTTTTTCTTCTTTTAAATATTCTCTCCTCTTTTACCTTGTTGATTCCCTTTATGTATTTAAAAGTTATCCCCTCTGTCTCGTCTTTCTTCCAAGCTATACATGTTAAGGTCCTTTCGTTTTGGGGGGAGGCGGCATGACGTAGTTGCGTAGGCGTGCCGCGGACCCGATCATCAGGAAACCATTCACTTCTCCCTGATCACCTCCCCTAAGTTTCCGGTGATCCTAGGCATCCCTTGGTTGGAAACCCACAACCCCTTGGTAGACTGGGACGCCCGCTGCATACGGTTTCGCTCGGACTTTTGTTCTCAGAACTGTTTACGTGAATCCGTCCCTCCTCCGCCCGAAGAACCTACTATATTCGGACTATCCACCAAGGAGCTTTTACCCCCTCAATATCGGGAGTTCCAGGATGTCTGTGACAAAAGAAATGCAGACAAACTGCCCCCGCATCGGCCTTATGACTGCCCGATTGAGCTGCTTCCTGGAGCAGAAATACCCTTCGGCAGTATATACTCCCTCTCCGAGCCGGAACTCAAGGCCCTGAAGGAGTACCTTGATGAAAATCTAAAAAAAGGTTTTATCCGACCTTCCACATCTCCTGCAGGGGCCCCTTTCTTCTTTGTGGAAAAAAGACTCTTCTCTACGCCCTTGCATAGATTATCGAAAGCTCAACAATGTTACTGTAAAGAACCGGTACCCTCTCCCCCTGATTTCTGAACTCCTTGAGAGACTTCGGGCGGCAAAAGTCTTCACTAAGCTCGATCTCCGAGGAGCCTACAACCTGGTCCGAATTCGCCCGGGGGACGAGTGGAAAACCGCCTTCCGAACCCGCTACGGTCACTTCGAGTATCTGGTCATGCCTTTCGGCCTCTGCAATGCCCCTGCTACCTTCCAACATTTTATCAACGACGTCCTCAGGGACATGCTTGACCAATTTGTGGTAGCATATCTGGACGATATTTTGATTTTCTTAGAAGACCCTGAACAACATCGTGGGCATGTCCGCAGGGTTCTACAGAAACTCCGTGAACAGTCTCTCTATATTAAGCTGGAGAAGTGTGAATTTGAACAGACTTCCACCCAATTCCTTGGCTATATTATTTCCCCGGAGGGCTTAAGTATGGATCCCCGGAAGATCCAGGCCGTGACTGAGTGGCCCGCCCCGAAGAACGAAAAGGAGGTCCAGAGATTTATAGGTTTCGCAAACTTTTATCGGAAATTCATCAGGAACTTTTCGAAAATCATCGCCCCAATCACTCAACTAACAAAAAAGACTGTCCCCTTCATGTGGACTCCGGAGGCACAGGAGGCCTTTGCTAAACTGAAGTCCCTCTTCACCTCTGCCCCGATCCTGGCCCACCCAAACCCTGAATTACCATTTACGGTCGAGGTGGACGCCTCCGACACTGCGGTGGGCGCAATTCTGTCTCAACGTTCAGGGGAAAAGATGCTCCTACACCCTTGCGCTTTCTTCTCCCGCCAGATGTCCCCCGCTGAACGGAATTACGACATCGGGAATAAGGAACTGCTGGCAATCAAGGACGCTTTCACCGAGTGGAGACACTTGCTGGAGGGGCCCACAATCCCATCTCTGTATACACCGACCACCGGAACCTAGAGTTTATCCGCAGCGCCAAGAGACTCACCGCCAGACAGGCCAGATGGAGTCTGTTTTTCTCCAGATTCAATTTTATTATCTCCTATCGCCCTGGGTCGAAGAACGGCAAAGCGGATGCTCTCTCAAGGATGTTCTCTGAACCCTCTCAGATCAATGAGGCTCCGGCCGGTATCCTTCCCGACAGAAGCATCCTAGGAGCCACCTACTCAAGGGAACTCCTGGGTTCCCTCAAGGAAGGCTATGAGAACGATCACCTCCTCACCTACCCACCTGGAGCTGTAAACCTTACTCTCAAGGGTGGCTACTGGTTGTACCGGGATCAGCAGTTGTACGTACCAGAATCTGCACGACTTGACGTACTTAAACTCCACCACGATTCCAAACCGGCCGGCCATCTGGGTATCAGAAGGACCCAGGAGCTCCTCTCCCGTTTCTTCTGGTGGCCAACTTACAGAAAAGATACCGAGAGGTTTGTCTCCTCATGCACGACGTGTGCCCGCAACAAGACCCCCCGCTCCTCCCCCGTGGGCTTGCTATGTCCACTCCCAGTTCCCTCCCGCCCCTGGGGTTCAATCTCCATGGACTTTATTGTGGACCTTCCTCCCTCCAAGGGTATGAACACCGTTCTGGTCGTCGTCGACCGTCTCACCAAAATGGCCCACTTCATCCCCTGCAAGGGCCTACCTACCGACAAACAGACGGCCGATCTGGTACTCCGAGAGGTTTTTAGGCTACATGGGGCCCCGGACGATGTAGTTTCGGATCGGGGAGTACAGTTCACTTCCAGGTTCTGGAGAAACTTCTGTCAAGCCCTGGGGATCAAGGTGAACCTGTCTTCTGCATTCCACCCCCAATCCAATGGGCAGACCGAGAGAACAAATCAAATCCTCGAGCAGTATTTGCGCTGTTTTGTCACCCATCTGCAGGACGACTGGCTGGACCACCTCTCCACGGCCGGGTTCGCCTATAACAATGCGGAGCACAGTTCTACCCAATACAGCCCATTCTACGCTAACACCGGCCTACACCCAACCTTCATCCCTCATTTGCCCATTTCCACCACAGTCCCAGCTGTGGCTGAACGTATTGCAAATCTACAACAGGCACAGGAAAATATTCAGGACAATTTACAACGAGCCCAGAGCCGCTTCAAGCAGGCTGTGGATAAACACCGCAAACCCGCTCCGGAATTCCAGGTAGGAGACAAGGTGTGGCTCTCCACCAGAAACCTAAGCCCAAAGGTTCCCTCCCGGAAGTTGGGCCAAAAATACATGGGTCCTTTCCAGATCACGGCTCGAATCAACGAAGTCACCTTCCGACTCGACCTTCCCGACGCCATCCGAGTGCACCCGGTGTTCCACTGCTCTCTCCTGAAACCACATGTTGAGAACACTTTCCCAGGCCGCCACCCCCCTCCTCCTCCTCCGGTAAGAGTACAAGACCAGCAGGAATACATTGTGGCCAAGATCCTTGACTCCAGACTCCACCGTGGAAGGCTGCAGTATCTAGTTGGGTGGAAGGGCTATTCCCCCGAGGATAACTCCTGGGAGCCGGAGGAAAATGTCCATGCCCCCAGACTGGTAAAAGCTTTCCACCAAAGACATCCCGATAAACCATCATCTGCGGTGCCCAGAGGTCACCTTGGAGGGGGGGGAGTACTGTCAGGATTCGAACCCATGACCGGCCATGTCCCAGGCGGTAGCTCTAGCCACTAGACTACCAACCCTTCTGGACTTTTCCTTCTACTGAACTCTTTGATCTACCTTGTTCCAGCCTTGCCTTGTTAATCTCTGTGATTCCTTGCACCTGCTACTTCCTCTTTATAAGCCCAGCCTCTTGCACCAGATCCCTGCTGGTTATTGTTCTTCTGGACTTGATCCTGCTGCATCTACTGCTGTTCCTCTGTTGCTTCTGCTACCAACTCGACTGCTGCCGACCTCGGAATTGTCCCCGACTACTCTTCTGCTTGTCCCTACCAACTGAACTGCTACCACCGTACCCGATCCGGATTGTCTGACCACGCTCACTGCCGCCTGCCCTGACCCACCGCCTGCCAACCGGTTACGCCTCTGCCTGACTTCCTGCAACTGCAACCTGCCTGCGGTCCTTGCCACTGGGCTCCCACCTCCAGCCAGCTGTCCTCTGACTCAGGTGAGCCTGTAGGATTGTAACATTCTGATTGTGACGTCTGCTTGAAGCACATCAAATACGTGAACAAGTTTTGCCTGAATACTATGGCATTTCCCCTGGTGAACAAAACCTATTTGTTACTCTTGGTAGCACACTAGGGGTGCATAAGCTTGTGGGACTGTCTCGCACCTGCAACAGTGGTACCATCTGTGACGCTATGTGTGGCTGCCTGTCTTTGACTGGTGGGCGGTCTTTGACTGTCGGCGGTCTTTGACTGTCGGCTTGGATACGTTTCCCTCTGAGCCTTTTGATGGTTAGGATCGGGCTGGTGGATCGCAACAGATGTGAGAGAGAGTGCCCTGCGGGATCACCCTTAAGTATTGACAGATTGGAATCCCCCTGGAAAATCAACACCCTCTAACACCTCTAACACCTTTGATTGTCTGTGGGATTTTCACTGACTAACTCTATGTAAATAACCAGGATGAGACTGTCCCCTGCTGTGGAGATTGACAGTGGTATCGCAAGGTGTCTTTTGTGCCTTCTGTGTGTTCATAAGGTATGTGTAATTGTTGGGTGGGGGCATACAAGTTAGACAGACTCAGATGCGTGCTGGTCTGCAGTTCTGCCTGATGTGCGGGGAGAACAACGTTTTTTGAATTGTATGTCTGTGTTTTTTTGTTTGTTTTGTTTTCTTCCCCCAGACTGATACTACTGATCTGGACGAGTCAGAAAAGTGTGGACCTATCAGTCTGACTCTAACTAGGCCGCAGGGTCAAAATTTAGATTGTGGATTTCTATTGTTATGTAGAAAACACTGCTGTTGAAACTGTTCTCTCTCTCCCCCTGTTTTATATATTTTATTTTTTTGCTGCTCTTGTTGCTTCCCTGCTCCTATACACCCAGGGTCGCTTCCTGATAATACAATGCCACCAAAGGTACAAAATAGGAAGTCTCTGGGTGTAAGTGGAAGTAGTCCAATCTCAAAAATGGACAAATATCTGAAATCACCACAATATAAAACTAGGACAAATCAGAAAGGTAATAAAGAAAACAAAGCTGACCTGATGGACCCACAAAATATAGAGGAAGGTAGCGACAGAGAAGAAGGGAAGGGTAATAAGAACGTTCCAATGGAGGAGAGAATAGAACCGGTGGATAAGAAGCTGACAGATATCCTGAATGCTGAACAGCAATCAAATCTCGCATTGAGAGATCTGTCTGCTAAAATTTCTACAGTACAAGTAGACTTATCTTTGATTAAAGATGAGATGAATAAAGTACGTGAGAAAGTCAAGGATCTTCAGGTGACCACAAGGGACTTAAAAGAGGAGGTGGATGGGATTAAAAATAGAGTAGCAGTGATGGAAATAGAGAAGAAAGTACTACAGGAAAGAGTTTCTGAAATGGAGGATAGCTCTCGCAGGGCGAACATACGTTTGGTTGGATTTCCTGAAGGGGCGGGAAATGAAGACCCGAGTGGGTTTATTCAGCAATGGTTACTAGAAGTGTTCGGTGTGGATCAATTCTCCACATGGTTTTCGGTGGAGAGGGCCCACCAGATACCAACTAAACAATTACCGGTTGGGAGCCCGCCAAGGGCAATCTTAGTCAAAATGATAAATGCCCGGGATAGGGATATTATCATGAAAAATAAAATAAACCTCCCTCCCTTAGAATATAATGGAAGGAAAATAGAAATTTACCCAGATTACTCGAGAGCAACCCAAGTTAAACGACAAGAATTTAGAGAGGTTAAAAAGAGAATTGCAGTAGCTAAGATTAAATACTCTTTATTCTATCCCACTAAACTGAGAGTGGTCTATCAGGAGCAAGTACATTATTTCACTCAACCAGAGGAGGTTCGACAGTGGCCGTTTGGTAGGGGGATTGGCCCCTGAGTATATAATAATGTTATAAGTAAGATTGCTTGTAGTGGGGCTGGGTGGGGAATGCGTAAGAGGTGAGCGAACTGTCGGGTTCGTCTGACTAGGAAGGGGAGGATAGGGCAGAATGGGATGGGAGTGTAATCTGGCGGGGGTGGGGGGGTGGGATAGGTTGGGTGGGTAGATGGGGTCTCGGTGGTCGCTATGGGGGGCTCTCTCTCTCTCCCCCCTCCCAAAGGAAATGAGCAAAATATGACTACCATGCCTGCTGCTCTGCATATTTCCGGGGTGTTAGTGTCTATGTCCACAGAAGTATGGATTATATTCCAATCGCCCATAGAACTGATAGAAAAGGTAGATCGGATGAGGGGATCAGCGGCTTTGGTATGAAGGGGACCTCTGATAAGATAAGTATGTATGCAGATGACCTTCTCATCTTTTTGGAGATCCCAACATCTCAGCTGTCTTACCTTATGGAACTAATAAATAAGTTTAGCGACATTTCGGGATATAAAATTAATTGGGCCAAATCAGTATTGCTACCACTTGACCAGGAAACCCCATTGAATTCCCTAGGAACTAGGGAATCTATGGAATATCTGGGTATAAAGCTGAGTGTAAGTATATTAGACTTTTATGAGACTCAACCTCACCCTCTTGCTGACTAGATGTAAAAGTAAAATCAGTGTCTGGCAGAAGTTATCAATAGGACAGGCGGATAGAATTTCACAAATGAAGATTGTCTTACTTCCCCAGATTTTGTATATTCTTGCAGCCTGTCCAGTTTGGATAGAAGATCGCTTCTTCACCCATCTGGAATGGCTGCTGAATGACTTAATCTGGGGCAGAAAAAGGGTAAAACTAAAACAAAAATATCTCTGGTTAGCGGAAGAGGATGGAGGGTTATCGGCCTCTTTCCTTCAGGGATATTATTTAGCCTCCCAAGTGCAATGGATAAAGTCAGGGGGAAACAACATAACAGAATACTTGGAACGGGGCTTTAACGGCCCAAAATATAATATATTTAGTATAATAGAGACTGGATTTATTAAAAACAAAGGGAAAAAATGCCCAATATGCCGAATGGTGGATTTGACTTGGGGGAAGATAAAAAGAATATTGGGAATCTTGAACACTTCGTATTTTTCACCTTTGTGGTGTAATAGTAATTAATAGAATTTCAATTAATCACTGATTATACGTATTGGGAAAAACATGGCATTATTTACGTACCACAGTTAAGAATGGGGAAATAAGAGCACTAAAAGAATTATGCCCTGGAATAAATATAGATTTAATGAGTCAATATCGGTATCACCAATTAAAACATGCATTCAAAGCGACACAAAATAGGGAATACTTTACTATAATAAAACACGATTTTATAGATTTTTGTTATCAACAAATGACAACTAGGGTGACTATCTCTCAAATATACAAGACAATAAGGAAGGGTCTGGTAAAAATAGTAAAGTTTAATAGCGAGGAAAAATGGGCAAAGGATATAGTATCAAACGTAATAGAATGGGGGAACATATAAAAAAGACAACGATTTCCGGTAACTTTACGATTATTTATTTTAATATTATACATAGAATATACAGGTCCTTCTAAAAAAATTAGCGTATTGTGATAAAGTTCATTATTTTCTGTAATGTACTGATAAACATTAGACTTTCATATATTTTAGACTCATTACACACTAACTGAATTAGTTCAAGCCTTTTATTGTTTTAATATTGATGATTTTGGCATACAGCTCATGAAAACCCAAATTTCCTATCTAAAAAAATTAGCATATTTCATCTGACCAATAAAAGAAAAGTGTTTTTAATACAAAAAAAGTCAACCTTCAAATAATTATGTTCAGTTATGCACTCAATACTTGGTCGGGAATCCTTTTGCAGAAATGACTGCTTCAATGCGGTGTGGCATGGAGGCAATCAGCCTGTGGCACTGCTGAGGTGTTATGGAGGCCCAGGATGCTTCGATAGCGTCCTTAAGCTCATCCAGAGTGTTGGGTCTTGTGTCTCTCAACTTTCTCTTCCCAATATCCCACAGATTCTCTATGGGGTTCAGGTCAGGAGAATTGGCAGGCCAATTGAACATAGTAATACCATGGTCAGTAAACCATTTACCAGTGGTTTTGGCACTGTGAGCAGGTGCCAGGTCGTGCTGAAAAATGAAATCTTCATCTCCATAAAGCTTTTCAGCAGATGGAAGCATGAAGTGCTCCAAAATCTCCTGATAGCTAGCTGTATTGACCCTGCACTTGATAAAACACAGTGGACCAACACCAGCAGCTGACATGGCATCCCAGACCATCACTGACTGTGGGTACTTGACACTGGACTTCAGGCATTTTGGCATTTCCCTCTCCCCAGTCTTCCTCCAGACTCTGGCACCTTGATTTCCGAATGACATGCAAAGTTTGCTTTCATTCGAAAAAAGTACTTTGGACCACTGAGCAACAGTCCAGTGCTGCTTCTCTGTAGCCCAGGTCAGACGCTTCTGCCGCTGTTTCTGGTTCAAAAGTGGCTTGAGCTGGGGAATGCGGCACCTGTAGCCCATTTCCTGCACACGCCTGTACACGGTGGCTCTGGATGTTTCTACTCCAGACTCAGTCCACTGCTTCCGCAGGTCCCCCAAGGTCTGGAATCGGTCCTTCTCCACAATCTTCCTCAGGGTCCGGTCACCTCTTCTCGTTGTGCAGCGTTTTCTGCCACACTTTTTCCTTCCCACAGACTTCCAACTGAGGTGCCTTCATACAGTACTCTGGGAACAGCCTATTCGTTCAGAAATGTCTTTCTGTCTTACCCTCTTGCTTGAGGGTATCAATGATGGCCTTCTGGACAGCAGTCAGGTCGGCAGTCTTACCCATGATTGCGGTTTTGAGTAATGAACCAGGCTGGGAGTTTTTAAAAGCCTCAGGAATCTTTTGCAGGTGTTTAGAGTTAATTAGTTGTTTCAGATGATTAGGTTAATAGCTCGTTTAGAGAACCTTTTCATGATATGCTAATTTTTTAAGATAGGAATTTTGGGTTTTCATGAGCTGTATGCCAAAATCATCAATATTAAAACAATAAAAGGCTTGAACTACTTCAGTTGGTGTGTAATGAATCTAAAATATATGAAAGTCTAATGTTTATCAGTACATTACAGAAAATAATGAACTTTATCACAATATGCTAATTTTTTTAGAAGGACCTGTATATGACCCCAGTATTAAGTAAAATTTACAAATAACGAGAAGCAAAATGTTGGAAATGTAGAGAAGAGTCTGCCGACTATATGCACATGATATGGGCTTGCCCAAGTATGCAATCCTACTGGCGCGAGGTTTTCCGTTTTTTAAATGCAGAGTCCCTAATATCCCTTCCATATAAACTGGAAGTGGCCGTCTTAGGCCTCTTTCACACGGGCGAGTATTCCACGTGGATGCGATGCGTGAGTTGAACGCATTGCACCCGCACTGAATACCGACCCATTCATTTCTATGGGGCTGTTCACATGAGCAGTGATTTTCACGCATCACTTGTGTGTTGCGTGAAAATCGCAGCATGCTCTATATACTGCATTTTTCACGTAACGCAGGCCCCATAGAAGTGAATAGGGTTGCGTGAAAATCGCAAGCATCCGCAAGTAAGTGCGGATGCGGTGCGATTTTCACGCACGGTTGCTAGGAGACAATCGTGATGGAGACCCGATCATTATTATTTTCCCTTATAACATGGTTATAATAGAACATAATAGCATTCTGAATACAGAATGCATAGTAAAATAGCGCTGGAGGGGTTAAATTTTTTTTTAAAATAATTTCACTCACCTTAATCCACTTGCTCGCGCAGCCTGGCATCTCCTTCTGTCTTGATCTTAGCTCTATGTAGCAACAAGGACCTTTGGTGACGTCAGTCATCACATGATCCATCACATGATCTATTACCATGGTGATGGATCATGTGATGACCGGAGTGACGTCACCACAGGTCCTGTTGCTACACAAAGCTAAGATGAAGACAGAAGGAGATGCCGGCTACGCGAGCAAGTGGACTAAAGCGAGTTAAATAATTTTTTATTTTTTTTTAACCCCTCCAGCGCTAGCTTACTATGCATTCTGTATTCAGAATGCTATTATTTTCCCTTATAACCATGTCATAAGGGAAAATAATACAATCTACAGAACACCGATCCCAGACCCGAACTTCTGTGAAGAAGTTCGGGTTTGGGTACCAAACATGCGCGATTTTTCTCACGCGCATGCAAAACGCATGACAAAGTTTTGCACTCTCGCGGAAAAATCACGGGTGTTCCTGCAACGCACCCGCACATGTTTCTGCAACGGCCGTGTGAAAGGGGCCTTAGGCTGCTTTCCATTATCAATCAGGGAAAAAAAGGGTCTGGACAAGAGGCCTTATGGTGGCAAGAGTTATTATTGCAAGAGAGTAGGGTTCAAAAAGAGCACCCAATATCACGGAATAGAAAAACTTATTGGTGAGGATTGAGAGGTTTGAGGAATATGTGACACCCACTGAATGTGCCGTGGTCGCCCCTGGGGGGGGGGGGGAGATGAGAGCAACCAATAGCGGTGCCCACCGACATGACCATCATGAGGAGGGGGGGATCTGGGTGATAAGTTTGGATTGACAGCGAGAGATCTGATTCAAAGGCTATAGGGAATTATGGAGTTTGAGAACTTCCCAAAATAGAGATATATTTGATCTTTATAATGTTTGTGTTTAATGCGATTTACAATTCATTATATCAGCTAACATGGCAGATTGTGTATTGATGTACTCAGATTTTGTACTGTCAAACTGCATTTTAATTTTGTCCAAAAAAAATATGAATAAATAAATATAAAAAAAGAATAAAAAGTGAGTGGTTGCCGAGGGCCAGCATCTCGGTCATTGCAGACTGGGCCTGGAGGGGAGTCGCGGCCGCCTGAGAGGAGTCGTGGTTGTTCGTGAGTTCCTGCTCTTCCGCCCACCTGCTGATGACTGGCAGGCTTCTACCTAGTCTTCTCCCTTTCTCTCTGGGAGAGAACTTCTCGGGTGGATTTGTATAAAGTTGGACTATTGTGAAAAGTAAAGCAACGTTTGGTTTACCAACTGTGTACTCCATTAATCCTCCTGAAAACCAGTGTGCCACCCTGCAGGTCTGGCGTGCTGCATAAATTGGCGTCACGAACAGGATACGATTATTCCTGCGCCATTGCGGATACAAAAACTGTGTGCTGTTATTTGCCTTAAAGTGACCAAGCCCTAATTGCTTTATTAAAAATTGCTGGGCCAAAGTGAACTGTAATAATTTGCGGTGTGAAGATTATATTGTCTGGACTGTTTGCCGTTTGCGTAAGCCACCGCTTGCTGTCAGTGAATAGACAGCGATTTTGCTCAAAGATGGCCGCTTAACCTGACTGGATTACAAGTGCGCCTTGTGGGACCCGTTTGGCGTGGAAAAAAAAAAGGACTTTGGCGCAAAAAGAGAACAAGGTGGAGTCATCGCCCAGCCAACAAGGAGGAAGAACGCCGCCCTGTCTGGAAAGAAAAGGTGCCGCCTACCTGAGTCCCGGAGCTGCGAGAGGCCATGCCTACCTGCTGACGCTATACGCAGGACGCCCAACGCACGAAGCCACGCATCTCGCGAGATCTGGAGAGAGCATCACCGGAGTAAGTGCCAACTTTAATCTTTTGCCGGCCCTTCTGATTACCTTACCGGAACATTCCCGACCCCTGCCAGGGCACCGGAGAGGGTCCCCTATTAGTGACCAAAGACTTTACCTGAAAAAAATTTTTTTACATTGCCACTCCGGTCCGCTCCGCTACATTTAAAGGGCCATACCCGCCTATTATCGCCATGTCCGCACCTGAAGAAATCGGGCAGGTGGCCCCAGTCGTGCCTTCTGAAGTACCCACAGCTGATCCTAGGGCCCCTGCCGCCACGGCACCGCCAAGCCTGATGCCGCTAACCATGCCGTATTATTTTGGGGCCCCCTGGTTCCCACGTTATTCAGGGGAAGCCCATGAGTTAAAGGACTTTAGGGATCAGATACTGGCCTTTTTCCGGCTTTTTCCCATATCTGCCGAACAACAAATGGAGATCCTCCTAGCTCAGTTAGAAGGGGCCGCCCGCAGGGAAGTCATGTCATGGCCCCATTCTGAGAAGAGTAGCCTGGAACAGATTTTTGATCGCTTGGGCACCACATTTGAGGCCAGAACGGTGTCCGAAGTTAAAATGCGTTTCTTCAGCAGAAAGCAGCAGCCTGGAGAGTCGCTCCGCGATTTTGCCCTGTCCTTACAGGAGACACTGAGAGCTGTAGTCCAAGTGGATCCCAAAGAAGCTGAGGACCAGGACAGGACTCTTAGAGAGCAGTTCATTGCGGGCATAAGTACTGAGCATTTAAAGGGCCAGCTACGGATGTTGTCAGCTCAACACCCCCACTGTACATTTTGGGATTTTAAGGAGTTGGCCATCAGTATACTAGGCCAGAACCCTGCCGCAGGGCCAGCAGCCTTCCCTGAACCTCAGGCTTGTCAGCCAAAGACTGTTAATGTGGGGCCTGCAGGAGTCAGTCAGGCCACCCAGGCTCCAGTCACAGATGTAGTGGCAGCACTAATGGAGCAAGTGAACCATCTTACTCTAAGCTTAGAGAAGGTGTGTAAGAAAATAGAGGAGTGGGAGAGACCATTGTTACTGGAAGATGAAGGCCCTTTTTCCTCCAAGACTCCCATCTGCCTATAGGGATGTATATCCAAAGGAACCTGATGGGCGAACGAGTTACCGGTCCAGGAGTAGAAAGCAGCCTGTCTGCCACCATTGTAAGAAATATGGACATACTGAATCAATGTGCTGGCAGTTAAACGGGAGGTAGAACAGTAGGTCCCGCCCCTCGGGAGGTAGAACAGGAGGTCCAAAGGATCCAAGCTGGATGCCTAAGTATGTAGGATCCCGTCCAAAAATTAAAATATGTATCAACGGGATACCCTTTGAAGCCCTGTTGGACACTGGGTCACAGGTCACCACCAGTCAAAGGCAGGCCGTTGAAAAGTTCTGGGATCCAAGTCTCACCCAGCCACCAGAGTCCTGGCTAGATATCATTGCCAGCAACGGTAAGCCAGTGAAAGTCCATGGGTATTGGGAACCTACCCTTCAGGTGGGAGAAGCCACCCTGCCACAGCAAGGCGTGATTGTGGTACAAGCAGGAGACAAAGGAGGACACCCTGTGATCTTAGGGACTAACGTTCTAAAAAATTGTTACTCCGAAGTGCTTGACGCATTGAATCAAACTATATCTTCAGCCTCACCTGCTTCCAGAAGAGTTATTCAAAAGACTATTAGTGTGCTATGTGCTCAACAAAGGTTCGCCAACAAAAAAGGAGAAATTTGTACTGTCCGGATCCAGGATAACCGGCTGGTAATTCTGCCTCCAAATTCCCAGATCATCCTGTGGTGCCGTGCTGTGTTAGGGATCCAGGGCCAGGACTATCAAGCCCTAGTGGAACCTATTCCCATTGAGAATCATCCCTTCATACGGACAGTCAAAAGCCTGGTGACCGTGTCTCAAGGTAAAGTGCCTGTCCGTTTAATTAACTTTGGTGATGATCCCGTTACTCTGCTTAAACACTGCCCCGTTGCTCAGCTTTTTCAGGTGTCTTTCCAGGATGTGATCCGTCTGCCTGCCACGGAGGCGTTCCAGACCACACAGAGCAGCAGCCTCCCTACGACATCCTGGTGGGAAGAACTACATGTGGGGAACGATTCCACCCCAAAGGAGCAAATAGAGGGAGTCCTGAATCTGGTGAAGGAGCACCACCAGGCTTTCAGCAAGCACTCCACGGACTACGGAGAGGTCAGTGTAATCAAACACACCATACCCACTGGCTCTCATCCTCCTATTAAGGAGAGATACAGACCCATACCACCTACTACCTATCAGTCTGTGAAAGAGATGATACAAGAGATGAAAGACTCTAATATAATCCGGGACAGTCATAGTCCCTGGGCTGCGCCCCTAGTTCTTGTCCGGAAAAAAGATGGCAGCATAAGGTTCTGCGTGGATTACAGAAAAATTTATCAAATCACCCACAAAGATGCATATCCATTGCCACGCTGTCATGGAACCATGAACCAGACGTACAACAAGAGATGAGTGGAAATAAGAAGGCTTTATTGAAAATAAAGCTGTAAGGCAAAAGTCCAAACGGATGGCTAAACCGAAGCAGGGTCTTGCGAAACCAGGGATCAGGAACCAGAAGGGTAGTCAGACGAAGCCAGGATCAGGAATCAGCAGGGTAGTCAGACGAAGCCAGGATCAGGAATCAGCAGGGTAGTCAGACGAAGCCAGGATCAGGAACCAGAAGCAGCAGCAGTCTTAGAAGCATGTGAGCACAGGAGGACCAAGCAAGGAACTGAAGCCACAGACCTCCTATATATATGAGCTAGGCATCCAGCTCCTCCCAGTGGGAAGGAGGAGCCGCAGGGTGGGAGGCTACAAGAAACCCAGAAACCAAGATGGCCGCCAGCACATGTCAAACGAAGGAGGACAGCAAGGAGGTAAGACCATGACAGTACCTCCCCCTCAAGGGCCCCTCCTCCGCGGAGTAAGGAACGGTTTCTGAGGGAAGCGTGCGTGGAAGGCTCGGAGCAAGGCAGGAGCATGGACATCTGCGGAGGGAACCCAGGAACGCTCCTCTGGACCATAACCACGCCAATGGACCAAAAACTGCACCCGGCCGCGGACCAGGCGTGAGTCCAGGATATTGCTCACCTCATACTCCTCACGATTGCCCACTTGGACCGGACGAGGCCGAGGAACCGAGGAAGTGAAACGATTACACACCAGTGGCTTCAACAGGGAGACATGAAACACGTTGGAGATCCGCATGCCAGGAGGAAGCGCAAGGGCATAGGCTACCGGGTTTACCCTGCGAAGCACTCGGAAGGGACCAACAAAGCGAGGCGCCAGCTTGGGAGTGGGCACTCGAAGGTTGAGGTTGCGGGTGGACAACCATACGCGGTCTCCGACCTGGTAGGAAGGAGCGGGCGCTCGTCTGCGATCAGCCTGGAGTCTCTGGCGCTGCGCAGAGACCTCAAGGGACCTCTGGATCTGTACCCAAGAAGCACGTAGGACGGAAAGGTGATCCTCCACAGCCGGAATATCCTGGGGAGAGAATACCTCCGGTAACACGGCAGGTTGGAACCCATAATTGGCCATGAAGGGAGACGTCCCAGAGGAAGAGTTCACCGCCGTGTTCCTGGCAAACTCAGCCCAAGGCAGGAGGTCAACCCAATTGTCTTGGTGATCGGAGACATAGCAACGAAGGAATTGCTCCAAGGCCTGATTGGATCGTTCTGCGGCCCCATTGGACTGAGGGTGGTAGGCCGAGGAGAAAGAGAGATGAATCCCCAACTGGGAGCAAAAGGCGCGCCAGAACCTGGACACAAACTGACTCCCCCGATCCGACACAATCTCCTTGGGCAAACCGTGCAACCGGAAGACCTCCCTGGCAAAAATCGAGGCCAACTCTTGTGCAGAGGGTAACTTCTTAAGAGGAACACAGTGGCACATTTTGGAAAACCGATCCACTATCATGAGAATGACCGTATGGCCTCGGGATGCAGGGAGGTCCACAATGAAATCCATCCCCAGGTGTGACCATGGACGCTCCCCGGTGGCTATGGGTTGCAAAAGGCCCAACGGAAGGTGCCGAGGGGACTTACTCTGGGCACAAACGGAGCATGCCGCTACATATGCGGCGATGTCGGAACGTAGAGAAGGCCACCAGAACAGACGTGAAACAGCCCAGGACAGCTGATTCTTTCCAGGATGCCCCGCGGCCTTGGAGTTATGGTAGGTTCGCAACAACCGAGTGCGCAACTCCTCAGGCACAAAACACCTGCCGTTGGGTCTCCCAGAGGGAGCACCAGATTGAGCCGCCAAAATCTGCTCACCCAGGGGAGAGGTCAGGCTGGTGCGAATGGCGGCCAGGATCTGATTCGGAGGTATGACCGAAGTCGGAATCGACTCCTCCCCGGACAGCTCGGAGTACTGCCGTGATAAGGCATCCGCTCTGATGTTCTTGGAACCGGGTAGGTAGGAGACCACGTAATTAAAACGTGACAAGAACAGAGCCCATCTGGCCTGACGTGGTGTCAATCTCTTGGCCTCAGAGAGGTAGGTCAGATTCTTGTGGTCCGTCAGGATGAGAACCGGAACCACCGAGCCCTCGAGCAAGTGCCTCCATTCTTTAAGGGCCTGCACGATGGCCAATAACTCCCTGTCACCAATCTGGTAGTTGCACTCCGCGGAAGACAGTTTCCGGGAGTAAAACCCACAAGGAAGCAGAGGACCCTCTGGTGTTCTACGCTGAGACAGGAGGGCGCCTACTCCCGTCTCAGACGCGTCCACCTCGAGGACAAACGGCAACCCAGGGTTGGGATGCGACAGAATCGGAGCCGACACAAAGGCGGACTTTAGAGCCTCAAAAGCTCGGATGGCCTCGGGCGGCCAGACCTGGGGATTACTGCCCTTCTTGGTCAGATCCGTGAGAGGCTTGGCTAGCATGGAAAAGTCCCTGATGAACTTCCGATAATAATTGGCGAAGCCCAAAAAGCGCTGCAGGGCACGAAGACCACTGGGCTGGGGCCACTGTAAGACAGCCGAAACCTTCTCAGGATCCATGGAGAACCCCTTCAGCGGAAATGATGTAACCTAAGAAGGTTACCTGGGATCGGTGAAATTCGCATTTCTCAAGCTTACCGAACAGCTTGTTCTCTCGTAACCGTTGCAACACTCGTCTGACATCCAGAATGTGGGCCTCCATGGATTCAGAATATACCAAGATGTCATCCAAATAGACCACCACACACTGCTGCAACAGGTCACGGAAAACATCGTTGATGAATTCCTGGAAGACTGCGGGCGCATTGCACAACCCAAAGGGCATAACCAAGGATTCATAATGACCGGTCCTGGTGTTAAACGCGGTCTTCCACTCATCGCCCGCCTTGATCCTTACCAGGTTATATGCCGCCCTCAGGTCGAGTTTGGTAAAGACTGTGGCCCCTTTGAGGCGATCGAACAGCTCGGAAATCAAGGGTATCAGGTAAGCGTTCTTGATCGTGATGCGATTGAGACCCCTGTAATCGATGCAAGGCCTCAACTCACCGCCCTTCTTTTTCACAAAGAAAAATCCAGCCCCTGCCGGGGACGAGGATTTGCGAATGTGTCCGCGTGAAAGCGCCTCCCTCACGTACTCCTCCATGGCCTCATTCTCCGCTACCGACAGTGGATAGACTTTGCCACGAGGCGGAACGGCACCAGATTGTAACTCTATGGCACAATCGTATGGGCGGTGCGGAGGTAGGGCAACCGCACGCACCTTATCGAATACATCCCGGTACTCCTCGTATTCAGGAGGCAACAGAGTCCGAGGAAGTACACAGCAACTTGACAGGCCCATGGATGCAATTAGCCCCACACTGCGGTGACCACGAGAGGATCTCGGCCGATTTCCAATCGAAAGTCGGATTATGCTTCTGGAGCCAGGGGTACCCCAAGACCACCGAGTAGTGTGGGGACGAAATAACCTGGAGACAGACCGACTCTCTGTGAACGGCACCAATGGCCATCCCCACTGGAAGGGTCTCATGAGTCACGTGTGGCGGCAGAAGGGGTCTGCCGTCTATCGCCTCAAGAGCCAGTGGGGAACCTCGAGGCTGCAGAGGAATGGAATTGGCGGCAGCGAACACACTATCAATGAACAAACCACCAGCACCAGAGTCCACCAACGCCTGGGTCGTCACCGAGCCCCCGACCCAAGAGAGGACAACAGTAATCAGTGGTTTGTCAACACGGGAAACCGGGGACGAGGAGACTCCACCCAAGATCTGCCCCCGACAGGATCTCAGGTGCGAGCGTTTCCCGGACGGTTCGGGCATGCCAACCAAAAATGCCCACCGAGACCACAGTACATGCATCGGCCCTCGCGTCTCCGGAGTACCCTCTCCCCCTCGGACAGGCGAGCAAACCCCAGCTGCATGGGTTCACCCCCAGACAAGTCATCCCCAGGAGGCGTGGGAGGAGAGGGAGGCACGGGTGGGACAGCAAACATAGGCGCCAATCTGTTAGAAGGCCTCCGCAGGCTCTCCTTAAAGGAAGGTCTCTCCCTGAGTCTGGTGTCAATCAAAATCAGGAAAGAAATAAGAGACTCGAGCTCCACTGGTAGGTCCTTAGCTGCAACCTCATCCTTCAAGGCATCCGAGAGACCATGAGAGAAAGCAGCGACCAGAGCCTCATTATTCCAGCCCACCTCTGCTGCCAGGGTACGAAACTCAATGGCGTATTCAGCTACGGATCGTGAACCCTGTCTGATGGACATAAGGAGCTTCGCAGCAGAGGCAGCACGAGCCGGCACATCGAATACCTTCCGAAGAGAAGCAACAAAACCAGAAAACTCGGCAACCACCGGATTGTTGTTCTCCCATAAAGGGCTGGCCCAGGCCAAGGCCTTGTCCGAGAGCAGCGAGATCAAGAAGCCCACCTTTGATCTCTCAGTAGGAAAGGCATGTGGCAGCAACTCGAAGTAAATGCCCACCTGGTTAAGGAAACCTCGGCACTGAGTTGGCTCTCCCCCAAAGCGCTGTGGAAGGGGGGCAGAACCGGTCATACCCTGAAACACCACAGGCGCAGCAACAGGTGTCAGGGTAGACTCTGGCGCAACAACCGGAGCGGCAGTAGGAGCGGGCCCAGGAGCGACAACCGACCCATCGGCAACGGAAGCTAAATGAGCCATGCGTTCAAGCAGGGTTTGCAACGCCACAGCGAACCGACCCAACAGGTGATCCTGCTGATCAAGTCTGGCAACCAGCGTAGGTAGCGAGGATGGCCCTGTACCGTCAGAATTCATGGCTTGGTCCTAATGTCATGGAACCATGAACCAGACGTACAACAAGAGATGAGTGGAAATAAGAAGGCTTTATTGAAAATAAAGCTGTAAGGCAAAAGTCCAAACGGATGGCTAAACCGAAGCAGGGTCTTGCGAAACCAGGGATCAGGAACCAGAAGGGTAGTCAGACGAAGCCAGGATCAGGAATCAGCAGGGTAGTCAGACGAAGCCAGGATCAGGAATCAGCAGGGTAGTCAGACGAAGCCAGGATCAGGAACCAGAAGCAGCAGCAGTCTTAGAAGCATGTGAGCACAGGAGGACCAAGCAAGGAACTGAAGCCACAGACCTCCTATATATATGAGCTAGGCATCCAGCTCCTCCCAGTGGGAAGGAGGAGCCGCAGGGTGGGAGGCTACAAGAAACCCAGAAACCAAGATGGCCGCCAGCACATGTCAAACGAAGGAGGACAGCAAGGAGGTAAGACCATGACACACGCATTGAGGAGTCCTTGACTGCCCTGGGGTCATCAGCCTATTTCTCCACCTTGGACTTAACCAGTGGGTATGGCCCCAGAAGATCGAGAAAAGACTGCTTTCACTACACCTATGGGCCTGTTTGAATTCAATTATATGCCGTTAGGCCATAGGAATTTTGAGACTGTACTATTATACCTGGATGACATCATTATATACTCCAAGACATATGAGGACCATTTAAAACACCTGGGTGAAGTGTTTCAATTTCTTACTAAATATGGCCTCAAAATCAAGCCATCCAAGTGCCACCTGCTGAAACCAGCGGTCAAATACCTCGGGCATGTTGTCAGTGCCGAAGGAGTACAGCCTGATCCTGATAAACTTGCTGCTGTCCGCAACTGGTCTACTCCTACCACCGTGAAAGAGGTGAGAAGCTTTCTTAGTTTTGCAGGGTATTACAGGTGTTTAATCCCGCATTTTGGAACTCCTGAGGGGGCATCCAAAGAAGAGCCCAAAAACTCCTATTCCTGTTGAATGGAACAAAGAACGGGAAATTGCCTTTCAACTCCTAAAGAAGAAGTTGACTGAACCCCCTGTTCTGGGTTACCCAGATTATCAGAAGCCGTTCCACCTCTACACAGATGCCAGTAAAAGAGGCCTGGGGGCCGTGTTGGCTCAAGTGCAATATAACAAAGAAAGGGTAATTGCCTACGCCAGCAGATCCCTGAAGGGAGCTGAGAAGAACGACCAGAACTACAGTTCCTTCAAGCTGGAGTTTCTTGCCTTAGTGTGGGCTGTGACCAAAAAGTTTACAGACTATCTTGCTGCCACACCATTTGTTGCCTTCACGGACAATAACCCCCTGGCGCATCTTAATACAACCAAACTAGGGGCACTGGAGCAAAGATGGGCCTCCCGCCTTGCCAACTATGACTTCACTGTGAAATACCAGGCAGGCCGCTCCAACGATAACGCTGATGCTCTGTCGCGGCTTCCCACTACAGAGGCCCCAGATGAACCAAAAGATGCCTGGGAAGAAGTGGAAATGCCAGCGTTCTACAATAAATTTGCCCAGCAGGATAATATCCGTACTGAAGACCTCCCTGCTGCTGATCCTCCCTCATCAGATGGTCCTGAGTCCAGAGGCGATCAAGAAAGGTGGATTAAGCTCCAATCCGAAAGTAGAGTCCTCGGTGAACTGCTCGACTTCCTTACCAGTGGGAAAATCCCTGAGAGAATCCGCAGGAAGAGTGCAGACCCAGAACTAGCGAGACTGTGGAGACATCGCCACCAACTATTCCTTCATAGAGGCCTGTTGCTCAGAAGGAGTCTGGATGCAGTGTCCTGTGATAGAGTTTATCAAATTCTCATACCACGTCGAGATGCCAGCCTGGTGCTGGATATGTATCACAACTCAGAAGACTGAGACCACCATTCGCAGAAGGTTCTATTGGATTGGGATCAGAGAAGATATTGAGAAATGGTGTCGAGAATGCACTGCCTGTGCTGTGGGGCGAACTGAACGTCATGACCAGAGGGCGCCTCTCCATCCTATCGTAAGTAAAACTCCTTTAGAACTTGTTGCTATTGACCATGTGAAGTTGGAGCAGAGTCGCTCAGGATATACTTATGCCATGACAATTATTGATCACTTCACTAAGTTTGTCGTAGCAGTGCCTGTGAAAGACCTGACAGCTAAGACTACAGCAGAGGCGTTCTGGAAGCATTTCCTGCTGCCCTACGGCTGCCCAGAAAGGATCATCACCAACCAAGGGTCTGCGTTTAAGTCACAGCTGTTTCAAGAGATGTGCCTGCTGCATAATTGCCAGAAAGTCCGGACCACCGCCTATCATCACCGCCTCTGTGAAAAGATGAATAAAACTCTCATTGAAATGCTGAGAGCAGTACCCCCTGAGACGAGGGGTGATTGGCCTACTCTGTTGCCACAGCTCATGTATACATACAACAACACCATTCATTGTTACACCGGTTACACCCCGTTCTATTTGATGTTTGGCCGACAAGGGAGGTTGCCTGCGGATCACTCCCTGGGTGTGCAAGTGCCGGATGTGATTAACCCACTGCCAAGGACTGACTGGGTAATGGAGCACCAAAGACGTCTCCTCAATGCCAAGGAGATCGTTCAGGAACGCATGGAGAATGTTCGGGAACGGCAACAAAAAGACTATGACCAGGCTGCCCATGCAGAACCCCTAGCTCTTGGAGACAAGGTATGGTTGAAAAACAACCACCGAACCAGCAAGTTGGACAGTAAATGGGAAAGGATTCCCTATATTATTTCTGCCATCCCTAATGCTGAAGCACATATTTACCAAGTCTCCAGAGAAGGTAAAGGTTCTCAAATTGTTCATAGGAATTGTCTAAAGCCTTGTGTAGAAGGAGAACCGGCGGCAGAGGAGCCTGAGTCTTCTGAACCGGAATTGCCAGCTCCACCTATGGACCCTATGCAGGCTGTGGAGAACTTAATCTATGACAAAGAACCGCTCCATTGGTTTCTCACACCCTGGTTGAACTTGATGGTTCTGGCTCCAGTTCCTGTTAGCCCTCAGCCTCAGGACACCTTACCCCAGAGAGCTCCTGAAGTAGCTCCAGAGGCGGTGGGCTCCTCTGACCTTCCTAAGTCCAGGCAGGAAGAACCTCTGCCAGTAAGGAGGTCCACACAGTCTACAAAGGGGCACCCACCTGTGAGGTTTGGAGACTACATTATGGGCCCAGGTAGCCCCTCACGGGAAACCCCTGTTTAACCCTTTGCAAGCCTGGGTACGGACTCATGTTATCTTTTGAGCCTCCAAGGACTTATATTTGTGTTTACATTCTCTATGGACTACTACTGTTTTATTATGGACAATTTGCACTTCCACTTTTATAATGGACTATCCTGGTATTGTTGATACGCTGCACCAGGTCAGCGCCCCTGTTCCCTTACATTATCCTGAGAGAAGAGAACGACGCCCCTTTTCACCACACCTTTTGGTGACACTGTCTGGCATATTTATATTGCTAAATGTGGCGATTGTTGTGCATGCCTGTTCTCATTTTGTCTTTCAGGCTGCGTTTTCCAGTTGGGCGGACCCCTTTATGTTGCGCCGAGGACGGGCAATGTCATAGCGTGGGGGTATGTAGTGTCTCACTAGGTAAAGGTGGGCACTACACAAGGGTTAATATGTTTATTGCATTTACTGTTATGTGTATGCATTTCCCTGTATTATCTGGATGTCAGGCCTGTCAGGGTGCAGTTTAGCCTCCCAGGCGTTAGAGGGAGCTAAAGAGCCCTAGTTATATATAGGACGGCCCAGACAGGGGAGAGTTAGTGTATTCCAGGGGGCTAGAGGAGTCACCTAGTCAGCCTGAAGCTCCTGAGTCTAAGCTTAGCTCAGTTGAGAAACCCCAGTAGTAGGAGAGCTCCTCCTGGGAGAAACCTGCAGCCACCTTTCCACTCCAGCAGAGAAGCCAGCTAGGAAACAAAGGTACTGTAACCTAAAGCAAGTGCCAATACTGGAGGAAGGATTATATATACCAAGGATTCAAGCCAGCAATTAGGCATCCGGGCCTTGGGATCCAGCCAGCTCGAATAGCTGAGGGGATAGAGCAGCATTGTACTGCAAAGCATTAACTGTATACCCTCCAAGTATCTTGCAAGATTGAAACCTGCTGTGCTATCAAGTGAACCTGCTGTGCATATGTACTGTAAAGGACTGCATTATACACCGCTGCAACTGATTGTATAAAGTTGGACTGTTGTCAAAAGTAAAGCAACGTTTGGTTTACCATCTGTGTACTTCATTAATCCTCCTGGAAACCGGTGTGCCACCGTTACAGGCACTGGCGTCATGATTCTTAAAGGGACCTTACCTAAGGCACTCAAAACACCTGCAGCATCCAGGGCACCTCATACACCATCAGGCCTGGTCCCTATTTACAGAGTGTGCCCCAGAGGAACTAGTGTCTACCTCTCCTTCACTGTCGCATGCCTTCCCAGGGTTCTCCTCAGAAAAGTGAGTAACCCTCGATTGCCCATACCGTGACCTCACTATCGCTATACCCTGCAGGTCTGGCGTGCTGCAGATATACCAAGTTTTGTTCACTATAAGTTTGAATGTTCAGATTTCGCATGTGCGGATGCTGTGCATGGAGTCCGCTGCGTGGGGGGGTGCCGGGCCCTGCTCCGGACAGCGGAGACGCAGAGCATTGGCATGATTGATGGTGCTCCGTGCCTCTCTGTGGTCTTTTTGCTACAGGGTCAAAGTGAGATAAAGTTGTTGCCGTGATTTTGTGGTGGGGGGATCGCGGAGAGGCGGGGATAAAGGTCCCTTAATCTTTCCTGGAAGTCCTCTTCACTGCTTGAGCTTGAAAACCGGATGAGAGGTTTATCCTTCCTCTGGAAATCCATCCTAGCACAGGTAGTAGAACGCCACTGCCCTCCAGTGGGGGAAGCCAGACTTGACTGGGTGTTCACACTTTTCCTCTGCACAGCCATGTTCTGTTTAATTGGTGCAGCTGCTCCTGCGACTTCTAAGGGGTCCAAAACCTCTGGCTGGAGGAGTGCTGGTGGATAAACTTTCACTTGGGTCAGTCGGATCGATAGCTCCGGATACTCCCTTCTACCTAGCTGCAGCGGGGATTTCCCAGGTAACTGGTAGGACACAATAGTCGGACTGTAGACCAAGGTTGTCTGATCCATGTGTCCCATCTGCCGACCCATGATGAAATGTGCAGGCAATTCCAGTATGAGGGTTTCTCGTCCAGATGCAGATCTCTCTGGATATCGTCGGTCCTCGCTCTTCTCTTTCTATAGGTGGCTAACTCAATCCCAGGTTGCTGGGCCTTCCTGCCAGTGCTTCTGCTCAGGCACTGATGCCGTTGATCTGCAAATTAGGCTCACTCCCTTGGCGAAGAAACCTTTCTGGGACCACATAGGGGTGCACTGCACCTGATCCCCTTGGTAAAGGTTATGGCGGGCTTGGGGAAGATATAGCTTCTTAACCGAGCGGTGGTTGACAAGAAGTTCTATCCCTGACTTGTCATCTTGTATAAACCCTGTACCGCGGTCTATGCTGAACCAGAGTACGGTTCCAACCCGGCAATTCAGTATCGGGTTGTGTGGCAGCGGTTGGTTTATCAGGCGGAGCACCCAGTCCTCAACGGCTTTAAGGTACTCCTTCACATTGGTGACGTGGACTGTCACTCTCCAAGGCACCATGGGGTTGAAGCAGTCGGTCTTCTCGCTCTTCTTGGGTGGCAAACTTCTTCTGGGCGGTGAAGTAGGATCTTGCAGGTGCCTCCTTCCCCGATCCCTGGACAAGCTGCGGGAGACTAATCTCTTCTAGAGCCTCTTTCAGGTCGGAGGGATCACATTTGCTCGGCATCTCTTCTTCAGCAGACTTCGGAGCAATCTCTCCCTGGGGCGGCACAGTCTCCATCTGGCAGCACTCCTCTCTTGGCAAGATCACTGGAGGAGAAAGAGGGGCTTGAGGTGAGTAGCTCTCCCTTGCTCTTTTCAGTCTATAGTATCGCTCCCTGTAGGTAGGGCCAGTTTCCCGCTTTAACTGGGGGCGGTTCTTTGGTTTCCCGCTTCTGTGCATGAAGAAGACACTGCACCATAAGTGTCAAGGATGGCAAATTAACTCTTCGGACACCAGCGCGCAGCGTTTTGCGGTGGTCGCTCTGCAGCAAACATATTAAAGTCATTTTCAATGGCAAATTCGTAAATCCAATAGGCCAATAGAGTTGGTAGGTACACAACTTTGTTGTTTCTATCCTGTTCTCAATGGCACACAATTTTAATGTTGCACGAATCCCGTTCTTATCCTGTTCTTATCCTGTTCGTGACATGCCAATTGATTGCAGCAGCCCACTCATAAGTGTCTGGGGTATCCCTTGCACCTTAGGAGGTTTCTACGAAATATTTCCCTCTCATAGAGCGAGTAGTCGTGAAGCAAGTTGCAGTTAAGCAATGAGGACATGGAATCCCCTTTGTGTGGGTAGCCAGAGTGGGGTAGAGTGGCCTACAGTCTCTCTGAAGATGTTGTATGCACATGTCACGGTGCTCCTACCTGGATATCCTTGAATCCCAGACGTGTTGGTCCGAAGAAAGTGCAAAAAGGGGTGGTTGTTGAACTTGGATGATGAAGGGAGTTGAATAAATGTAGTCCAGACTTTGTATTAATGTAGAACACAACTTTACTTGGCATAAACTGTAATCCAGTTTCCAAACAGTATCTTGGTCATCAGCAGGTATTGGCTTATCTTTGGCAGGCAAACACTTCTGCAACAATCTCAGCTCTACTATGCTGTAGTTTTCTCAGCTCTGCAATGTTAGCTGGGTTAAACAGGAAACTTCTCCTCTTCTGCTGGAACTTTACTTAGCTGTCTGTAGTCTGTCTCTTACTTTAATCCTAGGAACTTCTTCCTGGCTTCAAGCATACTTAGCTTGGATATTAGGCAATGCAAGCCCAGGAGGGGACGAGCAACCATGTAGAACTTACAGGCAGGGCCTGCAGGCCCAGCAGAGCAGGCTATGCTCTGCTGGCTGACACACAACTTTCCCTTAGGAAGGGGGTAGACAAGACTTCACACAACCTGTCCCCAAGGAGAGGAAGGTTAAACTGACTTTTACTAGCTAAACTCCTCTTTCTCTAGAGAGGGATGGAATGGAGCAAGAAGGTTCCTCTCCAGAGAAACTAATATTGCCAATGTTGCTGCCACCTGCTGGTGAACTTGGCACATTACATAGTAACATATTATATAAGGCCAAAAAAAGACATTTGGCCATCCAGTTTGGCCTGGTATCCTGCAAGTTGATCTTGTTAACATAACATTTGCAAGGAAATTCATATACACACATTTCAGGCAATAAATATCAGAAATGACGCATGATGCACCAACCAAAGATAGTGGGGGTACGAAAGAGGTGGTAATGCCACTCTGGGGTGTTACACTAGCATCATAAAATATGTTGCACAACAAATGTCGTCGTGTAGCCCTAGCATAAAAATCTCAGAAAACCCTTTTAATCCTTTATTACAACAACATCAATGGTAACAAGCGTCATCTATTTGACCAGGACAAATGTTGTTGTACCGTTACCATTGGGGTTCATTCTTCTTATACATTTACCGTCTACCCTCATGAAATGTTACTCTCTTTCTAAATGACTAATGAGATATAACACTTCAAATCTGCGTCTTTAGGTATCGAGTTCTCCGGTAACCAGACCCGGAACCTTACAGGATGGAAAAACTGAGACAATACTGGACCTCATGCAGAGTTTCTGCTGAACAACAACTTGTCTAATCAATGGGAGAAAATGATGGACATGTCGAAGGTTATGCTTGGGTAAAAAGTTTGGCCGCCTCCTCTCTATACCCTCTAGGTTTTTAAGTCTTGAATACACCTGGAGGGAAAAAAGCATCCCAGCTTCTGTGAATTACAAGAAAATTAAACGTCGCCAAGGAGTATTATGACTTGGGACTGCATGTTACAAAACTTCCCAGTGACTTCTAATCTTATCATTTATAGATGGGGTACATTATTCCTGGTAATAGATACTGTATAGAGCCAGTCGCACTGTACCCCTATAGTTAAGCCCAGTGTGTCGTGTACAGTGCCAGCCACATTGTTCCCACCATGAAATGTTCAAGGGATTTTCTAGGACTTTATTATTAACCCCTCAATGCATAATGCTAAGAACTAGAGAGCTAAGAACTCTGGGAACGAGGGATCACCCACAATGCCATGCATGCAGCCAATCAGCTGCCAGCCAGCATGATGTCACAGCCCTATAAATAGCCTCAGCCATCTTGGTTTCTGCCATCAATCTGTCACGCCCATGTCTATGCTCGTGACTCCTTGTGAGCCGCTTGCAGTTGCCCGCAGTCTGGGTGTTTTGTCAACCGCAGCTGGGGGCTGTTAGTAGTTTGCCTCAAGTGCAGTTGCCGCGAACAGGTGTTTATGGGCAGTGTAGCAGCCTGAGCAGGTTGCTAGGCGTCTCACTGTTGATGCGTGCGGTTGCCTTTGGCTATGTGTGGGTGTATGTATTCACTGTCTATGTCTGGTGTGCACAGGGTTCAAATTATGTGTGCACTTTCCCCTTTTAAGTGGCTTTCCCTTGCCTGGTGTAGGAAGGGATAACTCCCTTCTTAGTGTGTGAACACTGGGTGTGTCTGTTTGTGGGTGTGGCCACTTTGGGCTACAAAGCTTCTGCTGAGATCAGAAGTCTGAGGGGTACTCCAGCCTTCTTGTTAAGCTGGAGGCATCCTCCTGGTTCCTTTACCATCTGCCAGTGTGGGCCACCCTTGTGGTCATAAGTCTATTTATGATGTTATTTTATGTTTATGTGGTGTCTATTATTACTGTGGCTATGGATCTGGGTCCCTGTGTGTTTATGTGTGTGTGATGTGTCCTTTTATGTTTGGGTGTGGACACCAGCTTGTGAGCACGGGATCCAGTCAGTGTGTCTGTGGCAGCTAGGTGTGGAAGTGCTTTTCACCCTCCTGCCATATCCATAGGCTGTTTATGTTTCTATCCCCTTGCAGCTTGGCCAGTTTAGACTCCTGTTTCTCCGCGTCCAGGAGGAACAGGTTGTCTACCCAGCTCCTAGCTCAGGGATCTGCGAAGGGTTAGTAGGGATCCGAGGTTCCTGAGTATGAGCCCTCCTACCATCAAGGTCGGCTCATGCAGCTAGGAGTCAGGGTCAGATTAGGGATGTGCTAGGAGGTGACCTGCTCCCTAACTCCTGGTCCTGGTCAAGCAGCTTCCACTTACGTTAACATCACACGGATTAGAGTTACCCCCACTCTAATCCGTGACACAACCACAATCGGAGGAGGAGGCAAAGAGGAGGGTACAGTGGGTTGGACATAAGGTTTTAATAGGGGCTTGTGAAAAACCTTATGGATCTTCCAAGTCTGAAGAAGATCAAGACGAAAGACAACGGGATTGATGACGGACAAGATCTTGTAAGGCCCAATAAACTTAGGACCCAACTTCCAGGAGGGAACCTTCAATTTGATATTCTTAGTAGACAACCACACCAGATCACCCACATTCAGGTCCGGACCAGGCACACGTCTCCTATCCGCCACACGCTTATATCTCTCACTCATCCTCTTCAGATTACCCTGAATCTTTTGCCAAATAAATGACAAAGAGGAAGAAAATCTCTCCTCAACAGGTAAACCAGAAGACCCCTCTCCAGAGAATGTCCCAAACTGCGGATGAAACCCATATGCACCAAAAAATTGTGACTTATTCGAAGACTCCTGGCGACGGTTATTTAAAGCAAACTCAGCAAGGGACAAAAAAGAACACCAATCCTCCTGATTCTTAGTCACAAAACAGCACAGATATGTCTCCAGATTCTGATTGACACGTTCAGTCTGGCCATTCGACTGTGGGTGAAAAGCAGAAGAGAACGACAACTGAACCCCCAAGCGAGAACAGAAGGCCTCCCAGAATCTGGAAACAAACTGCGTGCCCCTATCCGAGACTATGTCTGAAGGAATGCCATGCAGTGTACCAATGTGATCAACAAATGCCTGCGCCAGCGTTTTAGTATTTGGGTAACCGAGGAAAAGGAATGAAATGCGCCATTTTGCTAAAACGGTCTACTACTACCAAAATCAAAGTCTTCCCCGAGGAACGAGGCAGGTCCGTAATGAAGTCCATGGACAGATACGTCCAAGGATGGGAAGGAATGGGTAACGGGAGGAAAGGACCCGATGGCCGTGAATGAGGGACCTTGGCACGAGCGCAGGTCTCGCAGGCTGCCACAAAACCAGCAAGGACAGTAACATGATGCTCCTTAAAAACCTTGAGTCGTAAAGCGAGAGGCACAAACAACCTCCCAGGAGGACAAAGATCGGAGCCGCTGCCTGAACCTCTGCCTCCAAATCAGGGTAAAGAGCAGAGACGATCACCCCTTCAGCCAAAATGGAATCCGGGTCTTCAAAGTTCCCCCCTCCTGGAAAACAACGTGACAGGGCATCGGCCTTCACATTTTTAACCCCAGGGCGGAACGTGACAACAAAATTAAACCTGGAAAAGAATAAAGACCATCTGGCCTGTCTTGGGTTCAGACGCTTGGCTGACTCCAAGTAGGCCAGATTCTTATGGTCGGTAAACACGGTAAGGCTACTTTCACACTAGCGTTCAGAGCGGATCCGTCTGAGACGGATCCGCTCATATAATGCAGACGGTGGCTCCGTTCAGAACAGATCCGTCTGCATTATATTGTAATGCATTATATCTGTCCAGACTTTTACATTGAAAGTCAATGTGGAGACATCAGGTTGTACCAAGATGGGAGCGGAAGCAAAACTGTCTTTGATACTTGAAAAGGCCTTACGCGCATCTACCGACCAGGAGGAAAAATCTACCCCCTTTTTAATCATATCAGTGAGTGGCTTAACAACAGATGAATAATTCAAAATGAACTTCCTGTAGTAATTGGCAAAACCCAAAAAGCGCATCAGCGCCTTCTGATTCTCAGGAAGCTCCCAATCAAGCACAGCGCGGACCTTCTCAGGGTCCATGCGAAAACCAGAAGCAGAGAGAAGAAATTGAATTTCTGGAACCGCAAACACACATTTTTCCAGTTTAGGGTACAATTTATTCTCCCGCAGAATGAGCAAGACCTGACGTAGGTGGTCCCTATGAGTTTTGAAATCAGGAGAAAAAAATCAAAATGCCATCTAGATACACTAGTACAAATGTCCCCATTACATGATAAAAAATGCTGTTCACAAAATGTTGGAAGACGGCTGGAGCATTCATCAAACCAAAAGGCACAACCAAATTCTCGAAATGACCCTCAGGGGTATTGAAGGCTGTCTTCCATTCGTCCCCTTCCCTGACCCTGACCAGGTTGTATGCCCCTCTTAAATCCAACTTAGAAAAAACTTTAGCTCCAACAATCTGGTTATAATGGTCCGGGATCAGAGGAAGCGGATAAGGGTCACGAATTGTGATACTGTTCAGCTCCCTAAAATCCAGACATGGTCTTAAAGAACCATCTTTTTTCTTAACAAAAAAAATCCGACAGGTGACTTTGAGGGTCGGATGTGTCCATTTCTCAGGCTCTCAGAGATATACCTACGCATAGCGACCCTTTCAGGTTGGGAGAGATTGTATAAACGAGATTTAGACAGCTTGGCGCCTGGGATGAGATTAATAGGGCAATCGTACTCCCGATGAGGGGGCAGAGAGGCAATTCTCTGCGCAAAAGTCACTCCAACTATTTATTTGCCTTGCTTGCCAATCAATGGTGGGGTTATGTTTAGTGAGCCAGGGTAGCCCCAACACTAGAGGAGTAGGTAATCCGCTTAGGACGAAACTCGACACATCCTCAACATAAGCGTCACCCACAGTCAAACGGATATTGTGAACTATGCCCTTTAACGATTTTTGAGAAAGTGGAGTGGAATCGATAGCAAAAACAGGTATATCCTTTCCCAAAGTGCATACCTGGAAACCATGTGTTATAGCAAATTGACTATCAATGAGATTGACAGCTGCTCCACTATCTACAAAAATTTCACAATGTTCTTGCTCTCTAGCGCCACCCTGGCAGGTAGGACAAAACGGGAACTACAAGCAAATGGAAAACCTTCAATTTCCACATCAACCTTGCCAATAGTAACAGATGGAATGTTTTTAGAGGATTTTTTGTTTTTGTTTCTTTATTACCCTCAAAAAACTCCCTGAATCTCCTAGAGGGGCAAACATTTGCCAAATGATTTATACCTCCACAACAGAAACAAACCCTCCTCGGAGAGCTGAATCCTCTATTATTAGAGGCAAGCAAACCCAGCTGCATGGGCTCCTCCTCAGAGGGGATCGAGAGAGACTGAGACCCCTGCGCACTGAATGAGACAGCCCCACTGTCTTTGGGCTGAATATGACAGGAAGGAGTGATCTCTCCTCTCTCTCTAAGACGCCTGTCAATACCGACAGCCTGAGACATGGCAGACTCCAGGGAGGCAGGTCTCTCATGAAAGGCAAATGCATCTTTCAATCCCTCCAAAAGAACATGGCAAAATTGACTTCGGAGTGCAGCATCATTCCAACCAGAATCAGCTGCCCATCTCCGAAATTCTGAACAGTATATCTCTGCGGACTGTTTACCCTGGTACAAAAGATGCAGTCTAGATTCAGCCAGAGCAATACGATCTGGATCATCATATATCTGACCCAGGGCTACAAAAAATTCATCCAAGGATCGGAGGGGCCGTTCCTCCACCGGTAGTGAAAAGGCCCAAGACTGAGCGTTATCCCTGAGCAGCGAGATGATAATCCCCACCCTCTGCTCCTCATCACCAGAGGAATGAGGAAGCAGGCGAAAATTGAGTCTGCAAGCCTCTCTAAAACAAACAAAATTCTCACTACCCCCGGAGAACGTATCCGGAAGCGAGATCTCTCCATGAACGCAAGCAGAACCGGTCACCTGAAACTGAGAGACAGTTTTACGGAGATCTGCTACCTCCAGTGAAAGACCCTGCACGCGGTTAATCAAGGCTGAAACCGGATCCATGCTTAAGACGGTTTTTGGCGGTTTATAATGTCACGGATGGTGTTGCAGAAAACTAGAAGTCACAAATAAAGATCCAACTGACTTGATCCCAAACTAAGGAACATTTGAGTGAGCCCTATAAAAGCCCTAGAGCTCTCCCTGACTGCTCAGTCCATGCAAAGATCTTAATGATAGAAAATTGCATGCCCTCGTACCTAGACTGAGTGACACCTGAAAACCCTACAATAGTGAGGGGACACAACCACCGATTCCCTGCACTTAATACGGAGGGAGTCAGGGTCACCTAGAATCAAGCCAACAGGAAAACACAAATAAAGGAAAAGACTTATCTGAGGACCCAGCAGTTGAAGCACAACTGCATCTAGCAGTGAGCACAATCCAGGAAGTTGTATAAACCGCAATGTGATGCAGTATGGGAGGGGTTATAAAGGGATGCAATCAGTGCAACTAGATGACAGCTGAGAGAGGGAAACGAGATGACAAAACGAAACCAAAACAAAAGAACCTCAAGCAAGAGGTACTGAAGAACGTCTGTCAGAGCTTCTCAGAGATCTGGCGGTGACAGTATTAATAGAAAATATAAGTACGTGTTGTTAGCCGTTCTGCGGTAAATTACATCGTCATACAGCCATTTTTGGGGTGTATTAATAGGAAATATAAGTACCTGTTATTAGCCGTTCTGCAGTGAATTTACATTTGAAACAGACATTTTTGGGGAGTATTAATAGGAAATATAAGTACATGTTATTAGCCATTCTGCGGTGAAATTACATCGTCATACAGCCATTTTTGGGGTGTATTATTAGGAAATATAAGTACGTGTTATTAGCAGTTCTGCGGTGAACTTTGATTGTGAAACAGCCATTTTTGGGGTGTATTAATAGGAAATATAAGTACCTGTTATTAGCCGTTCTGCAGTGAACTTACATTGTGAAACAGACATTTTTGGGGCGTATTAATAGGAACTATAAGTACGTGTTATTAGCAGTTCTGCGGTGAAATTACATCGTCATACAGCCATTTTTGAGGTGTATTATTAGGAAATAAAAGTACGTGTTATTAGCAGTTCTGCGGTGAACTTTGATTGTGAAACAGACATTTTTGGGGTGTATTAATAGGAAATATAAGTACCTGTTATTAGCCGTTCTGCAATGAACTTACATTGTTAAATAAACAGACATTTTTGGGGCGTATTAATAGGAAATATAAGTACGTGTTATTAGCAGTTCTGCGGTGAACTTTCATTGTGAAACAGACATTTTTGGGGTGTATTAATAGAAAATATAAGTACGTGTTATTAGCCATTCTGTGGGGAAATTACATTGTCATACAGCAATTTTTGGGATGTATTAATAGGAAATATAAGTACGTGTTGTTAGCCGTTCTGCGGTGAAATTACATTGTCATACAGCCATTTTTGGGGTGTATTAATAGGAAATATAAGTACGTGTTATTAGCCATTCTGTGGGGAAATTACATTGTCATACAGCCATTTTTGAGGTTGTTTGGATTCCTTTGAAAAAAAATTGAAAAAAAAAAAGTTTCTGTTTGCAGGATTTAATTTCCAGGAACGGAATCCGCATAAAACGGATGACATCCGTTTTTTGCGGATCCATTGACTTTGTATTGTACCAGGATCCGATTTTTGCGGAAAAGAATAGGACATGTTTTATATTTTTTCGGACATGCGGAACGGAACAACGGAAACGGACAGCACACATTGTGCTGTCCGATTCTTTTCAGGACCCATTGAAAATGAATAGGTCCAGATCTGGTCCAGATCTGTTCCGCAAAAAACGGAACAGATCAGGAAAGAAAAAACGGACGTGTGAATGGACCCTTAATGTTATACTTACGGTACTACAGTAAGTACCGAACAGTGTGGTATACATTTAGCTATAGATCGGATTGAATGTATTTAATAGTTGCAGGGCCTGGTGTATTAGAGTAGAGTCACTGCACCGGGCCCCGCCATGCGTGTCTCCGCCTCCTCCCTCCACACTGATGCATCTGATGGGGGATCTGTAGATGACACTTATGGGGCTCTGTGAATGACACTTATGTCATCCACAGATCCCATAAGTGTCATCCACAGATCCCCCATCAGTGTCATCCACAGATCCCCCCATAACAGTGCATCATCCACAGATCCCCCATAACAGTGCGTCATCCACAGATCCCCCATAACAGTGCGGCATCCACAGATCACCATTAGTTCAAAACCTACCAAAAGCACACCTTTTGGTTCAAAATATTTTTTTCTTATTTTCCTCCTCAAAAACCTAGGTGCGTCTTATCATCAGGTGCGTCTTATAAAGCAAAAAATACATTGTCATACAGCCATTTTTGGGGTGTATTAATAGGAAATATAAGTACGTGTTATTAGCCGTTCTGCATTGAAATTATATTGTCATACAGCCATTTTTGGGGTTTATTAATAGAAAATATAAGTACGTCTTATTAGCCGTTCTGCAGTGAACTTACATTGTGAAGCAGACATTTTTGGGGTGTATTAATAGGAAATATAAGTACGTGTTATTAGCAGTTCTGCTGTGAACTTTCATTGTTAAACAGCGATTTTTGTGGTGTATTAATAGGAAAAATAAGTATGTGTTATTAGCCATTCTGCAGTGAACTTACATTGTGAAACAGCCATTTTTGAGGTGTATTAAAGGGGTTTTCTCATCTCAGACAATGGTGGCATATCGCTAGGATATGCCCCCATTGTCTTATAGGTGCGGGTCCCACTGCTGGGACCCGCACCTATATCGACAATGGAGCCCCGTAAGTGAAGGAGGGCACACTGCACATGCGCAGCCACCCTCCATTAATTTCTATGGGGCTGCTGAAAATAGCCGAGCGCCTGCTCGGCTATTGCCATCTGCCCCATAGAAATTAATAAGAGTATGGGCTGTGCATGCGCGGCACTCTCCCATTCACTTCTATGTGAAAGGCAGGGATTAGAGCTTGGTGGTGGACGGCCCCCGGGAAATCTGGGATCCTTCAGCCACAGCGCTCCCCGCTTCGTTCTCGATAATAGTGCAGGTCCCAGCAGTGGGACCCACACCTATCAGACAATGGGGGCATATCCTAGCAACATGCCCCCATTGTCTAAGATGGGAATACTCCTTTCATAGGAAATATAAGTATGTGTTTTTAGTCGTTCTGCGGTTAAATTACATTGCCATCCAGCCATTTTTGGGGTGTATTAAATTAATAGGAAATATAAGTACGTGTTATTAGCTGTTCTACAGTGAACTTACATTGTGAAACAGCCATTTTTGGGGTGTATTTATTTACTTTTTATTTAATTTAATTCTTTTAATTTACAGTATGTCAGACAGACATGTGACAGGCCCTTCAAAGTGTACGGGCAGTGGCCAAAATGTTTCCGGCGCAGGCAGAAGTAGTACCAGAAGAAGGGGGGGTGTCAGCAGGCGTTGCAGTGACATGCCTGAGCTCCCAGTGTCATCTAGCCGTTGTGTCTTGACTAGCAACAGGCCGGTGCTTCGTCGCAAGTAACATCAGACACCCCCAGCCAAGAGTTGGTGGGTTCCTCTGACACAACGCTTAGTTGGCATGGCCCAGGAGCAGAACCTGTGCCCCCACCTGTCCTGAACCTGTCTCTGTCATTTTTAGTTCCCTCAGCTCGAGAAGCATTATCAGGGCTGCCATCAGGGGGGTAAAGGCGATACCCCAGTAAGGGGCCCGGACCATGGGGGGGGGCCTGCCGGTCCCGAGCCATATTATTATTTTTTTGTGTCAGTGTGTTAACTTTAAAATCAGCGCTCATCTCTTTACTATCTTACACTGACTCAGCTCCGGTAACAGCAGGCAGTGCGGGCAGTGCTCACTCACTGACGTCACGCACCTGGAGGGAGCAGAAAGTAAGGTAGTAAAGAGATGAGCGCTGATTTAAAGTTAAAGTTACTGTCTGCAGCCTGCAGGATACCGATTACAGTTTATAAATGTATACTACTGTGAGCGGTGGGGAGGGGGATCTATGGATGACGGCACTGTTATAGGGAGGGGGATCCGTGGATGACACTGTTATGGGGGGGTTTGTGGATGACACTTATGGGGGGATCTGTGCACTGTTATAGGGAGGGGGATCTGTGGATGACACTGTTATGGAGGGGGATCTGTGGATGACACTGTTATGGAGGGGGGTCTGTGAATGACACATAGCATAAGATGCTACAGTATATACGGTATGTGTCATCCACAGATCCCCCTCCATAACAGTGTGTCATCCACAGATCCCCCTTCATAACAGTGCCATCCACAGATCCCCCTCCATAACAGTGCCATCCACAGATCCCCCTCCATAACAGTGCCATCCACAGATCCCCCATAACAGTGTCATACACAGATCCCCCATAACAGTGTCATCCACAGATTCCCCATAACGGTGTCATCCACAGATTCCCCATAACAGTGTCATCCACAGATCCCCCATAACAGTGTCATCCACAGATCCCCCATAACAGTGTCATCCACAGATCCCCCATAACAGTGTGTCATCCACAGATCCCCCATAACAGTGTGTCATCCACAGATCCCCCATAACAGTGTGTCATCCACAGATCCCCATAACAGTGTGTCATGCACAGATCCCCCATAACAGTGTGTCATGCACAGATCCCCCATAACAGTGTGTCATCCACAGATCCCCCATAACAGTGTGTCATCCACAGATCCCCCATAACAGTGTGTCATCCACAGATCCCCATAACAGTGTGTCATCCACAGATCCCCCATAACAGTGTGTCATCCACAGATCCCCCATAACAGTGTGTCATCCACAGATCCCCCATAACAGTGTGTCATCCACAGATCCCCCATAACAGTGTGTCATCCACAGATCCCCCATAACAGTGTGTCATCCACAGATCCCCCATAACAGTGTGTCATCCACAGATCCCCCATAACAGTGTGTCATCCACAGATCCCCCATAACAGTGTGTCATCCACAGATCCCCCATAACAGTGTGTCATCCACAGATCTCCCATAACAGTGTGTCATCCACAGATCTCCCATAACAGTGTGTCATCCACAGATCTCCCATAACAGTGTGTCATCCACAGATCTCCCATAACAGTGTCATCCACAGATCTCCCATAACAGTGTCATCCACAGATTCCCCATAACAGTGTCATCCATAGATGCCCCCATAACAGTGACTGGAGCAGACCTGCTGATGAACACACCTAGGCCACCACCAGTCAATGTAAAAACTTACAGTTGTCAATAATGTAATGTAGTGTAGGGGACCATGTAATGTTTTGAGGCCAAAATGGCGCAGATGACCACCAAGAATATCGAGAATATCTAAAATTAGCTGGTCAAGTAAAATGTTGCATGAAACAATCATTAAATAGGTGGCCGACAAAAAGGGGCGGGTTAAAGGGTGTGGTCAATGGGCTGAGTCAAGGGGGGTGGCAAAATTTGCTTTCACTGAGGGGGGGGCAGGCCTTGAGCTGTGTAAGGGGCCCCTAAATTTCTGATGGCAGCCCTGAGCATTATATGCCGTAGGCTTGGCTCCACTTTTCACCAAGGACGATCTTTTAGAGGACAGTCAGCAGCTACTGCCAGCCAATATCTCGAGGAGAGATTTGCCGCTTCCTCCGGTAGGCAGGCAAGTAGTGATGATGAGTGCTGCTGTTCTGAGTGGTCAGGCCAGCGGTGTGGTATCGTGGCCGTGAGTCAGCAGGATGGCAGCAGTGCAAGGACGGGAGCCAAACGTGCCTGGGAAGAGCGCGCGCTTCAAAGGAGCCTACCTGCCCAGAAAGTAACGGTGCAGGGGTTCACAGAGGCAGCAGTAGCAGGCAGTCAGTGTGCAATGTTGGGGGGGGGAAATGCCATACTCAGCAGTGTAGCAAAAGAGGCTGGAGGAGGTGAACATGGCTACTTGACAAATCTGTGGGCAGACGGTGAAGCGTGGCCAGGGTGTCAGTGTTGGCATCACGGCCCTGCGTCAACACATGTAGCATCACCATAGAGTGGCCTGGGAGAACCGTGGCTCTGATGTAGTGGTCTAGCCTGCTGCAGCAACCGCTGCATCACCCAGTGGCCCGCATCCCTTTTCCTGCAGTCAAGGCTCCACTACCTAAGCCAAAGAGAGCTGTCTTTCCTTCCCAACATCTACTAGTCCTGATGCTCCTGCTCCTCTTCCTCGTCAGTCATTTCGTCAGCAGTCGATCTCCGAAGCGATTGCAAAAAGACATCAGTACGCGTGCACTCATCCAACGGCCCAGAAGCTGAACGTGCTCCTAGCTAAGTTGCTGGTACTGCAGTCCCTCCCGTTCCAAGTGGTGGACTCTGCATCTATCAGAGAACTGATGGCTTGTGCCGAGCCAAGGTGGAGAGTCCCAAGCCGTCATTTCTTTGCGAAAAAGGAAGTACCAGCCCTGCCCATGTATGTTGAACAGAAAGTGGGCCAGTCTTTGAGCCTGCCGGTGTGCGCTAAAGTTCACGGCAGCGCCAACATGTGGAGCTGTAACTACAGTCAAGGACAATATATGTCCTTTACAGCCTACTGGGTAAATGTGATTCCTGCCCAGCCACACCAGCAACTTGGCCAGGTGACGCCACTGCCGCCGCCACGTTCTCAAGCTGTGGGTCCTGCGCCAATTTCCGCCTCTGACTCCTCATCCTCCACCGTGTCCTCAGCCTCCACTGCAGGGACAATTCTGAGTGCTCCTCCAGCTTACCACATGTGCAGGGCATGGCGGTGTCACAATGTTCTGCACCTAGTTTGCCTGGGTTAAAAAATAAGTCACACAGGGGAGGAAATGCACCACATCCTCCATCAAGAAATCAAATCCTTGCTTTCTCCTCGCCAACTCAAAATCGGAACCATGGTCACCAACAACGGGAAGAACATGGTGTCGGTGCTGCATCAAGGAGGGCTGAGCCAGCTATGCACCCTGCATGGCGCACGTGTTTAATCTGATTGTAAAGAGGTTCCTGAAGTCTTCCACCTATCTGCAGAATGGCGTTCCCCAATATCGGCTGATATGCAACATTTACACCAGTTGGAACTCCACCCTCTATGTGTTAGACCGACTATATGAACAAAGAAAGGTCATAAACTCTTTTTTGATGATACAGGTGGACAGAGGTACTCCCCTGAGTAACTTTGATGTTAGCCAGTGGCAGCTCATGCGTGACACCTGTTGTTTGCTCGGCACCTTTGAGGAGGCCACTTTATTTGTCAGTCACCAGGTCTACAGGATGAACAATGTCATTCCACTGCTTCATGTCCTGGAACAGAAGCTGCTAAATCTATCTGGCCAGGGGACAGGAGACGTGGTGCCAACATCTCAAGCCCACATGAGCCCTGTGGGGGATGAACTGGAGGAGGAGGACATTCGCGCACAAGAGAAATGGGTGGTTTTTCTCCACAGGAGACAGGAGAGGAGGAGCAGGAGCAGCCGGAGGAGCTACAGAGCGATGAGGAAGACCAGGCAGATGACCCAGAAACACTGTGGCAGTATGCAGTGGAGATTGGCAGGGAGTCCCTCTGAGTCACTTTCGCAAATGGCATGATACATGCTTAGTTGCTTGTGTAGTGACATCTGAATTGTCACCATTCGGCAGGGGGATGACTACTGGCTCTCCACAATGTTAGACCCTGTCCAAAATGGTGGCTTTTTTTCTACCCGCTGAGAGGAAAGGCAAACTGAACTACTATTGAGACATCCTATCTAGTCAGTTGGCTGTTGCCTATGTGTGCCATTGACAATCCTCACGAAGATCTGACCGGGGGAGGGCCCTCTGCACTGGCTGCTGGGGGGTGTTGGGGGGCAGGAACAGTACCAGCTCCATCAGCAGCAACTTAAGTCTAGAGTCTCTGATGAGCAGTTTTCTTCACCCGCCTAGTGAAGAAACTACTCACCAGCAGCAGCAGCTAGACATGGAGCAGAACCTGAACCAGCAGGTGGTGGCATACTTGGACTGCACCCTGCCACCCTACATCGAAGGTCCCCCGGACTAATGGGCAGCCAAAACTGATTTGTGGCCGCAACTGGCCAAGTTTGCCATGGATAAGCTTTCCTGCCCGGCCAGTAGTGTGGTATCAGAGCGTGTGTTAGGTGTGATGGGCCATAATTACCCCAAGGAGAACTCGCCTGTGCCCCAAAATGTTGAAAAACTGACCTTTGTGAAGATGAATCAGGCGTGGATCATCCGTCGTGTCACACCCAAACTTTGCAAAAAGAGACCCGTTTTTTTTGGCTACCTGCTTCAGCTACTATTCGGATACTGCCACCCGCCTGATGCCACACACTAGCTGCCAGGTGATCCTACTGACACCCAACATCTTGTTCTGGTACTGTGTAGGCTTTTGCCCCCCACCTCCCCACTCTTTCACTGGGCCACTCTGTGGTCTCCTCTTGCTGCTGCCACCTCACCATTCTGTCATGGGGCCACTTTGTGGATGTCTCATGCTGCTGCCACCTCACCTCTCTGTCACTGAGCCACTCTGTGGTCTCTTCATGCAGCTGCCATCTCAACACTCTGTGGTCTCCTTATACTGCTGCCAATTCACTACTCTTTGGTCTCCTCATGCTGCTGCCACCTCACCACTCTGTCGCTGGGCCACTCTGTGGACTTCTCATGCTGCTGCCACCTCGCCACTCTGTGATCTCTTCATGCTGCTGCCACCTCACCACTCTGTCACTGGGCCACTCTGTAGTCTCCTCATGCTGCTGCCACCTCACCACTCTGTGGTCTCCTCATGCTGCTGCCACCTCACCACTCTGTCACTGGGCCACTCTGTGGTCTTCTCATGCTGCTGCCACCTCAACACTCTGTGGTCTCCTCATGCTGCTGCCACCTCAACACTCTGTGGTCTCTTCATGCTGCTGCCAACTCAGCACTCTGTCACTGGGCCACTCTGTGGTCTCCTCATGCTGCTGTCACCTCAACACTCTGTCACTGGGACACTGGCCACTCTGTGGTCTCCTCATGCTGCTGCCAACTCACCACTCTGTGGTCTCTTCATGCTGCTGCCAACTCACCACTCTGTAATCTCCTCATGCTGCTGCCAACTTACCACTCTGTCACTGGGCCACTCTGTGGTCTCCTCATGCTGCTGCCACCTCAACACTCTGTGGTCTCCTCATGCTGCTCCCACCTCAACACCATACCTCCCAACCATCCCAGATCCGGCGGGACAGTCCTGGATTGCAGTGGCTATCCCGCTGTTCCGGTACATATATACAGTATATATATACACAGCATATACACCATAGTTCACTGTTTTTAGTAGTTACATTAAGAAGATTCTGATGCACAGAACGAGTCAGGTATTCACAGAAATATTTTTACGTAAGCCACCTGTGAGAAGGCACAAGGTGCCATAATAGATGATAGATACGTGTCACCGAGGTGCCTGGCCTCAGTGAAATGAACCGGTAATGTTTTGTCAGTAACCCTAGGTTACTGACAGTTGCTAGAGGTAGTTTAGCTGCTAGCTGCAGCTGATTCGGGCCGGGTTTCATTGGAGTAGTCAAAGAGCAGGGTGGGATGACTACTCCCACGTATCCAGGCCAGGTGTTGGCTGGCCTATTTAAGCCAGGAATCCTAGGAGAGCTGGGGGTGTGGTTCCAAGTCTGGAAGTGTAACAGACTGGGAGTAAAGCTGTGTGGTGTGTTGCTGTGGATAAGCCTGCCGTGGCCTAGTCTTTTTCCCCCTCTCCAGCGGCTGGTGGAACTCTGGAACTACAGAGGACTGTGAGTTAGACCATTTCATGTGAACTGTGTTTCTTTGTGTTTACCCACTGAAGTAAGCGAGCATTTGTTAAGGCTGTGTTTAACAAAATAAAAGACTATTGTTTTAAATGACACCTGAAGTCACTGTTTGAGCTGATCCCCACACACCCTTTTACATATGTCTCCCAAAACATCTCTAAGTTGATCACAACTAGTGCATATAACTTGTTTCTTACACCTCAATATGAATATAGACCCCAAAGTGTATTCAGACATAAACTCAAGAGCAAATACAGACCACAGACACAAAAATCTGTACAATCAGCCAATCACCAAAATAAAAACTGATCCCAGACCTCAAAATTAACGAAAAAAGTACAGACCTCATAATCTAAAATCATCAAAATAAACACAGACCCCCAGACCAGACCAAAGTCCAGGGCGGACAACATACTCAGTTAAAAAAAATATCTAGTATTATCATGTGAAATAAACTCCTGGACAGGCCCTTTAACTGAGACCGCTTCCTCAGAGCCCTGGTAGCAGAAAATGCTGAGAACACGTGGCCTATACGTCACATGTCATTTATTGGCACATGCAAACTGCAATCTACATAATAAATCAAGGACAGGGTGTTTTCTGTTATACACTACTGTGCTGTGCCCAAATATACAAACTAATAGCAGATAATAAAAATTACACCCAGTATACAAGACCAGTGATGGCCAGTTCGCCGTGTTCGCCCGCGAACACATGCGAGCTGCAATCTTAACTCACAAGTCCGGCGATGCACAGGTAAGCCCTTACCTTTGCCTGTGCGCGAGCCAGTCCGAAATGAAATGCGGTCTCCGGGTGCAGGCAGTTCCGAGAACAGCCCGATGAAGGCCCCTGGTGGCTGTTCTCAGAACTGCCTGCTCCCGGTGACCTTCATTTCGTTTCAGACTGGCTCACGCACAGGCAGAGGTAAGGACTTACCTGTGCATCGCCAGACTTTTCAGGTAAGATGGCAGCTCGCATCTGTTCACGGGCGAACACGGCGAACTGGCCATCACTGTACAAGACTAGAGAAGTGGTACTGTGTTCATATATACAGAATAAGAGCAGATACTGAGAAATACACCCAGCATACAGGACAAGAGAAGTGGTACTGTGCAGTGTCCATATATACAGAATAAGAGCAGATACTGAGAAATACACCCAGCATACAGGACAAGAGAAGTGGTACTCTGCAGTGTCCATATATACAGAATAAAAGCAGATACTGAGAATTACACGCAGTATACAGGACAAGAGAATTGGTACTGTGCAGTGTTCATATAGACTAAATAAGAGCAGATACTGAGACTTACACCCAGTGTACAAGACGAGAAGTGGTACTGTGCTGTGTCCATATATACAGAATAAGAGCAGATACTGAGAATTGCACCCAGCATACAGGACAAGAGAAGTGGTACTGTGCAGTGTCCTTGTATACAGAATGAGTGCAGATACTGAGAATTTGGGCTGGATGCTGATAGCGTTGTGTTGTCTAGGATAGTTGAGGATACTCGTCTGGTGGACGCCCATTTATGGCATAAGCCAGACCACGTGGATTTCACCTTTCATCAGGGAAATCGTAGGTCTAGAATAGATAGGTTTTATTTAAAGGAGGAGGCTGTTTTCTCGGCTTTAGAAGCCGAGGAAGTGGAATTCTCCGACCACTGTTTGATTATTTTCTCTTTGAATGTTGCAGAGACTCCCCGTATGGGCAGAGGAATGTGGAAGCTGAATTAGTCTCTCCTGGAAGAAGTGACAATAAGACAGTCCTTTGAGGATTTCCTTCAGAGCCAGGAACCCTTGGTGGACCTCTGCAACAGTAAGTCGGAGTGGTGGGAGATATTTTAAAAAAAAAGGACAGCGAGGTTTTTCTGTGAGCTTTCTAACCTCAGGAGCTGGGACAGATACTGTCCCAGGAACTGAGGAAGAAACTTGAAAGACTGGTTTCGACGGGGGGTAGCCGTGAGGATATCTCTCATGTGAAATCCTTGCTCAAGAGGTGTCAGTGAGATAGATACGCCTCTTTGGTTGCTGAAAGGGATTTCATGAAGTACCGCTCACCCGACCCCTCTGGGAACTGTAATATGGCAGTAAAAAGTAAATTCGTGGTAGGCCTAGTCGACAGTATGGGTCCCTTGAATAGGTCCAAATCAGGGATCCTGGAGGTCGTCAGGTCTTTCTACTCTCACCTCTTGGGTAGGAAAGTACTAAATCGGGACAGTTTTTCAGCTTTCTTGGCTGAAGCTATTCCCAAGGCAGGAATAGACCCCTCTCTTGATGTTTTGGCAGAACCTATCAGGCAAGAGGAAGTGGGACTGGCCATTGATGGGCTTAGGCCCAAGAAATCGCCAGGTCCAGATGGCTTAACATCCGAGTGATATAAGGCTTTCAAGGAACAATTAGTTCCTCTCTTGACCGAGGTGTTTAACGAGTGTCTTTCCTCGGGCACTCTGCGAAAGTCAATGGGTAAGTCAGCCCTGATTATTCTGTCAAAGGAAAAGATCCATCCCGCATTGAGAACTGGAGACCCATATCGCTTCTCAATGTGGACAGGAAGATTATTTTCTGCAGATTGGTGAAGTTTGCACCGAGACTTCTTTCTGAGGCTCAGCACTGCTCTGTTCCTGGTCAGAGCGCTTTTAGCGCCGTTCTCAGTGTCCGAGAAGCCGTGGAGCGGGGTAGGGTGGGCCTTTGGAAAGAGTTTCTGTTATCTTTAGACCAGGCGAAGGCTTTTGACCGGGTGAACCATGAGTACCTGTGGTCCGTTCTCTTGTGGTATGGTCTACCCGGGAGGTTTGTAGACTGGTTAAAAACTTTGTACAAAGGGGTGGAGCGTTTCCCGTTGATTAACAGTTGATCGGGTCGACCTTTTGAGGTGGCTTCTGGTGTCCGCCAGGGATGTCCTTTTAAGCCCTTTGCTGTTTTGATCCCTTCATTAGAAGGGTAGATTGCGGACCGTTGGCAGGGGTGGGGATGGAACTGGTGGTGCGGGGGCCGCCTCTGAAGGTGGTGGCATACGCCGATGATGTCTCCATTCTTGCCTCTTCGGAAGAGAAGGTGAGCTGGGTGATGTCGGAGGTGGACCGCTATTCAGAGGTTTCTGGGTCTCAGATTAATCGGGACAAACTCCAGAAGTCTGTAAAGATCTTAGGCATCAATTTTGGCCAGGATGGAGATTATCATCAGCAAAATTGGGAGAGTAGACTAAAAGATGTCGCCCAAAAGGTGGACCGTTGGAAGGGATGGTCTTTATCCCTCAGGGAAAGGGTTCACCTGTGCAAAGCCTACCTGATTCCCATGCTTCTGTATCTAAGCAGTGTTTTGCCAGGGTCTCTCTGGGGTACGGTCTACAGCCTCTTTTTCCAGATGTTGTGGGCAAACAGGCTGAACCTAATCAAGAGAGAGGTTACTTACCGCACAAGGAGACTAGGTGGGTTGGATATGGTCAACCTGGTGGTATTCTTAACAAATACCTTTTTGAAAATTAATATTGCAAACCTCTGGAAAGAGAGGGCTCCTTTGTGGGTAATTTCCTGTAGGTAATGGTTCCGGCCCTTCTTCCAGGAATGGGAGACAGGAGGGCAAGTGAAAGACCTACATGCGTCACATGGATATCTTCCGGCTTATGTTGCCTCTGTTCTGAGAATCCTGAGACGGTGGGGTCTGGGGAAGGGAGAGGTGGAGACCATGTCGAGGTTTTCCCTTGACAGGAAGGTTCTATCTTGCCTTTTTCAGGCCCCACTGGCCTTGAGGGACTGCCCAAGTCAGGATCTGGAGGGTGGGCTACTTTTGCTGAACTCAGAAAGGATCCCTAAGAAAATTTGGGATGTGACTTGGCGCTGCTTCAACGGTAAGCTATATGTAAGGGACAATGTGAAGTGCAGTAACTCCAAGGAAAGGGGTTGTCCCCTGGAGGAGTGTGGTAACCTGCTGGAAACCATGGACCACTTCTTCATTGTCTCTTAAATATAGAGGTATACAAAAGGGTGGGTGCTTCCATCGGTTGGCCTAGGCTGGCCGCCCTGTCCTATGCGGAGTGGGCCTATGGGGCTTTCAAAGACCTTGGTGGGAGGGACCGTCGCACTTTATTCGTAGTTAGTGCAGTGGTTAGGCACCACATCTGGTGTGCACGGTGTCTAGTGTCAACAAAGAATCACAAAATCCTCCCGGTGGAGACGGTATATAGGAACATCATGGGTGACCTGGTGAAGGTATGTGACGACCACCCGCTAATCCCGTCGTACTAAGCCACAGTTGCCATACAGGTCTCCACTAGAGACTTCTGGAGGCGAATCCACTGTGAGCACAGAAGACGTTTAAGATTGGTTGGTGGGCCCAGACCGGATGCAATCACGATTGTATGTACAATCGGTAAAAATGAAATTACTGATTTCACGCTGGAAATCAAATTAATTTGCTGCCACCACTCTTCGTATTGAATCGGGGCGAAGAGACCCCGGCTAGCTAATCCTAAAGGGACGAAACGGTTATTTGCAACCTAGCTAGTACATTAACAATTTATAAAAATAACACAATTTGGTAGTATGTCTTCTGAGGACAGAGCTCTTAGCATAGATCAGGTCATTAAGTAACAAGGGCAAAACTGGAACGATGAAATCGTTAAGTTTTATTCTAAAACTACACACAAAAAATATATATATTAAAGCTGACAGATAAATATACCTGCCAGTTGAACAGATTGGTTTGGATAGAAATAGGTAGAGGTGGAAGGGAATAGAATGTCTGTAAGTTCAGAATTACCGTGGTAGGGTCCAGTAATAGGCAAAGTCTTTGTAGAATAATCCAAGATGGTGGGGTGTGCCCGTGTCCCGCGGGCGGTCGTGATGTTAGTCGACGTCAGATGGTAGAAGAAGGACGCAGGACCTGAGTCACTGTTTTTACCCACTCTGAAGCGGGGAGTGGTTATGACACGTTCAGGTCCAGCCTTGTGTAATTGGAACAGGGGCAGTCCTTTGCCCCATAGGGAGAAAATCTGGCAGAATCTTTGCTTTGCCCATTTCTCCATATCCCGTAAGTCCAATCAAGAAATATAGTTGATATTGATAATCAGTACAATTTTACGCATCATCTGATAACAAATACGACTAAAAGATAATACAGGGTGCCCGAGAACCTTTATATCTCTAAGCGGGAATCTCAGATTTGCCCGCGGGTTTCCTAGAAGGTGGGTTAGAAGAACTAAAACCATCTCTGAAAAGATGGTTCCTTTCACATTTCCATAACCCATGAAATATTAGGAAAATATGGGAAAAATATGAAGCTTATGGATTGAAGGGGACTTTCAGGTCATCTTCCTTCCTGTACCAACCAGCTGTGTGATAAGGATCTGTCCTTTTCTTCTGAAGCTCGCTGCCCAGGCTAAAGGTGTGAGACCCCTGCTGGTATTGGAGACACTATGGCTGCATAGAGACCAGGTTTATGAGGTTCTGTCATAAGAGAACTAGATGGATGGGTACTCAACTTGGCATGGGCAGGAAAGGTTTGTCACAAGGTGGTGATAATGGCACCTCTGCTCTGTGAATTACTTTTTTAGTCAAAAGAGAAGATTCTTAGTGAAGGCTCTTTTGTCTTTGTGATTGTGAAATAAGATAGGGCCAGGGGCTATCCATAGTATTCAGTATATTGTGCAGACTAGATAGGCCAAATGGTTCTTATCTGCCGACACATTCTATGTTTCTATATTTCTATGTTGATATGGCGCATTTGCGATTTCCTAGTATCGCAAAGCGTCACAGGTACGCTCTCTTGAGTACGAAAGGTCGGGGGACCCCAAGGCCTCTCGTCTGTGGAGGGGCTTCTGTTTTGGGGTTCCTTAGCTGAGTAGTACTCTTTTCCTGGTGGTGGGCTTATATTGCACACTCATGGGTTTTTGTTTTGTAGTAATGTAAGTATGGAAAGGTTTACGGGTACCAAACCATAGCTGGTTTAAGTGTAATAGTGTTGGTTTATGGTGTCTATATTGTATTTATATTGTATTATATAGGTATGTTTTGTATTATGTTAGTGTTATGATAATATTATATTAGTATTGTTAAGTTTATAGTGGGGTTTAGTTAGGTTGGGAGGGAGTGTATATATATATATATATATATATATATATATATATATATATATAATATATTTTTTCTAAAATATATATATTAGGACTTCTCAAAGCTCAGGGTTTATCCCCTTGGAACTTTGGGGGTTATCAGTTGGCATATTTGCTGTGGATTGGAGGTGGGTTAGTTAGATTTACATCTATAAGTTGTATATAATTTGTGTTTATATAGTTTATGTATATTGTGTATATATTATGGATTTTATATATTCGTGTAAGATGTAAATATGTATAGTATGGGGTTGCGAAAGTGTTTTAAGTGTGAATAGTATTGTAGGTTCTAGTGGGGTGGTGGACTGGTCGGGGTGGGTTAAGTAATGTGTTTTGTTTCTGTGTATAGATATTGTTATGGCCTTTTTGTTTATTTATTTACAAATTAAGAGTCCATACAGAGTCGGACTGGCCCACCACAATACCAGAGGAACCTCTGGTGGGTCCAAGATCTGACAATAATGGACCCCTAATAAAGCAGGCCCTTAAGGTTTTATATACACAGAGGGTGGTCCTACAGGACATGTGGTGCAGAGTTGGTATAGACAGAAGAGCTGATAGCGCCACTTGCACATAAAGGACAGGCAGATAAGCGCACACTCAGACACACACAGACAGACAATACAGACAGACACATCTATATGATTATGCTGCTGCTTCTCCATGCTCTCCTCTGTGAAGTCTTTTAGGTGGTAAGGACCGCTGAGATAATCGATCATATCACATGTTATCACCAAAGGTCCTTGAACCCAGGGGTGGGATTCAAATTTTAACAGGTTCCCTACTCAACAGCGGACACGCGGCATCATGACACATTTACATATACCTACACCATATACACTGCCTGTCCCAAAAAAAGTCACCACCTGGATTTAACTAAGCAAATAGTTATGAGCCTACTATTGGATAAGTACTGCATGGGCGATTATCTTTCAGCTGGCAATAAGTTATTTAACCCCAACTGGTGCAATGAGTTGCTTCTCATTTCTTAAACAACCATGTTGAAAGACACATCTCGTGGTCGTGGAAAAGATGTTAGTCTGTTTGAGAAGGGTCAAATTATTGGCATGCATCAAGCCAGGGCCGTCTTTAATATTGATTGGACCCTGGGCAAAAATTTACTTGGGCCCCCTGGATCCCGCCTTCCCACACCTTAGCAGGCAATCGCGCCCTCCACCACAACACACACACAAAAATCCACACATCTGGTAGAGTACAGTGAATGACTGTAAATACTTCCAGTTCTGAAGACTCCAGCGGCTCAGGATCAGTGCTCTGGGCTGGAAGTGGGCACCGCTCTGCAGGAAGGAGACCAGGGCTCGGCTCACCCTAGTGTTACAGTGCACCCCAGCACCCTACAGTATGCAGTATAGCACCCTATAGTATACAGCACCACACAGTATGCAGTTTAGCACCCCACACTATACAGTACCCCACAGTATATAGTAGAGCAGTATAGCAGCCCACAGTATACAGCACCTCACGGTATACAACACCTCACTGTATACAGCACCCCAAACTATACACGATACAGCCCCCCACACTATACAGTACAGCAGTATAGCACTCCACACTATACCGCAACCACAGTATACAGCCCCCCACACTATACAGTACAGCAGTATAGCACTCCCCCCACTATACAGCCCACCACACAGTATACAGGCCACCACACAATATACAGCCCATTACACAATATACAGCCCACCACACAGTATACAGCACCCCACTATACAGTAGTTTACAGTATATTAACATAACAGCCCCTGTCACCTTTTTCTGATGTAATCTTTACACAAAAAAGCTCCACAGTTAACTTCTGCAACACTCCACAGGACCTGTGATGACCTCATAGCCATGTGACCAGTAATTGCTAGGTTACTGGTCACATGGTAATGATGTCATTATGGTCCTAGAGCAAAACTCATTAAGGTCCTAGAATTAAGATCATTAACACAGTACGATCATGATGCCTGTGTAGCCGACAACCTGACACCCGGGGCAGTAGCTAGCAGGGCTCAAGAGGCAGCTGCCTTGGGGCCCCCCAGGAGCAACTGGGCCCAGGGCAGCTGCCCCTTTTGCCCCTTGGTAAAGACGGCCCTGCATCAAGCAGAGAAAACATCTAAGGAGATTGCAGAAACTACTAAATTTGAGTTAAGAACTGTCCTGGAAGGATAGTGGGGACCTATCGTATTCGAGGAAGAAATGTGTCGGGGAAAAAAATCCTGAATGATTGTGATTGGGGATCACTTAAACGTTTGGTGATTTCAAATCGAAGAAAAACAGTAGAACTCCGGGCTATATTTAATAGTGAAAGTAAGAGCATTTCCACACGCCCAATGCGAAGGGAACTCAAGGGATAGGGACTGAACAGCTGTGTATCCGTAAGAAAACCACAAATCGGTGAGGCAAACCAGAAAAAAAAGCCTTACATTTGCTAGGGAGCATAAAGATTGGACTCTGAAGCAATGGAAGAAGGTCATGTGATCTGATGAGTCCAGATTTACAATGTTCCAGAGTGATGCGCGCATCAGGGTAAGAAGAGAGGCAGATGAAGTGATGCACCCATCATGCCTAGTGCCTACTGTACAAGCCTGTGGGGGCAGTGCTATGATCTAGGGTTGCTGCAGTTGGTCAGGTCTAGGTTCAGCAACAGTATGTGCTCCAAGAATGAGGTCAGCTCACTACCTGAACATACTGAATGACCAGGTTATTCCATCAATGGATTTTTTCTTCCCTGATGGCACGGACATATTCTAAGATGACAATGCCAGGATTCATTGGGCTCAAATTGTGAAAGAGTGGGTTAGGGAGCATGAGACATCATTTCCACACATGGATTGGCCACAATAGAGTCCAGACCTTATCCCCATTGAGAATCATTATTTTTTTTGGTGGCGATCCGGATCTGGAGAACTGTCTGAATCCCATGCCCGCTTGAACGCTTGCGGTTCACTTATGTGTAGATATTATTGTACTATTATAAAACTGCCATTGCGGTTTTATTGCAGTATTAATTGTAGCAAAAAGCCTTGAGGCTAAATTGCCCCCATCTCTAAGCTCTTGAACACAATGACAGCAATAGTAAATGAGTGACTATGAATATGCAACGGGTGCCTCCACACAGGGCCTTCTATGTAAAAAAAAAACGCATCCCAGGTGTAGGAATGCTGAGTGGTATAGTGCGGCCTAAAATGTCCCTTTATATGTGTCACAGTGCTTCTACCTGGATATGGCTGAACCCAAGGCTTTGGCTCTGAAGCAATAAATAGGGGGAATAATTTAGGAATTTGCAAGAAAAACTGATTCCAGACCCTGTATATAGTTGAACAGCAGCTTTACTTTGAATAAACGTTCTCCAAAACGATTTACAGACTTTATCTTGGTCCCAGCAGGCTTTAGCATTACAACTAGCAGGCAAACTCGACTCTGTTACATCTGTTTCTTTATGGCTCTGCTGTACTGATGGACTGGCTGTATACCTTTTAATTCTTCTTGTATGCTGAACTTCTCTTTGTATAGTCTGTCTCTAGAGTAGGCCAGGGAACTTTCCTCCTAGCTCTGGAGGCTTCAAGCTTTTGCCTCCATGGCCAGCAGAGCTTAGGGTGCTCTGGCTGGCTTGGGCACGTCCAGCAGAGACATGCCCAGCATACCGTTCTCTAGCATGGGGGTAAGCTAGACTAACTAGACTTCTGTCCCACCATTCCTGCAGGAAGTAGGACTCTCCCACTTCTCTCCAGGGGGAGGGGGTTAGAATGGAATGGAAGGTTCCATTCTATCTAAATGTAGCTCTGCCATATTTGCTGCCACCTGCTGGTGAACTAGGCAAACATATAAACATAACCGTTACAAACATTAGAAATGCACAGTGTAGAGGAGGACCTGGAATAAATACACAAGATGACATTTTGTTAGATCAATAAAACACCACTCTGGGGTGTTACATTCCTCCTTACTTAAAACCAAGCTGTCCTTGGCTTGTGCTTAGGTTGTGCTCTAAGGGTACCCAAGGAAGGTTAAAGGGCTGCTTAAGACTATAGACTATCATGACATACATATACTAAACATAGGTTCCTGTTTGTATGAGTAGGGTGTCTATTCACAGTTTTCCCTCTCGGTAATAATCAGTGAATAGTGAATAATCAGTGAACCAAAGAGTCTGCATAAAGCACTCAAATACTCCCGTTGTGGATACTGGATCCTAGTACCACCGGAAGAATGGGGGTGTCATGTACTGTAATCCCTCCACGATGCTATGAGAAGCCTGCAAATAGAAGGGTGGCTTCATCCTGAATTCCCTTCCAAGCACCAAGGTCTATATATAGCTTTTTGCACGGTCACCTTGATGACTAAACAGGTAGCTAAACATATTTTCCTTATGGCGGTGCACAAGGCCTTAAGACATAAACAGACTAGGAGGAGGAGCCGGTTCTCTCCCATGTCTACAGTGGGGGTTAATTCCTCTAAGCACACATTAGCAAAGGGGTTACCCTTGACAGTGTTAGATCTGCTTGTGACTAGTGATAGACAAACATCGGCCGGGCCTGGCTGCCACAAGGGAGACCAGAAGAAGGAGGGAACTGTTGTTGCAGTAGCTGGCTGTCACCTTTGTTTGCCCACTGGATGGGGTGATTTTGCTTCATGTGCTTCAATAGGGCTGTTGTGCCTATGTTTGTGTTTGGCTGCACACTGCATATTTTATTCTTGCAGGGCTTGCACGGGACAATGCTGCTGTTTTCCAGCAGCATGTAGGAATACTCATGCAGAGCTAGAGGCAGCCGAGCAGTATCAACAGTTCCTAAAGTAGATCTGGCCCTTGGAATTCTTTGGGAGGTTCTTGCCATATTTTGCCTCTACTCTTTAATACTGCCTTTGCCCTCCTCCTCTGATGTTACTTCCTCCTTAGCACTACAATCTGGCTCCCAGGTCCTGTCGAACACACAATCATCATCTTACCTTCTTACCTTCTCTGCCACTTTTATCAGACTGTGATATAGCATGGTGTGCTCCTTGCCACGATTCTCTGCTCTGTAATTGCCCTGACTGCGACTCTCGCCGCCTCCACTGCCAATACCTATGGGTGCCACTATTACCACCACCAACACAACTATGCATGGAGTCCCCAGCCTTCTCCTGAACTTTCTCCCCAGGGCAGTCCAAATGTTGACTGCTCTCACACAAGTCGTCAACAGGAAGACTCTTTTGACTATCTGCCGTTTGGGCATGATGGCGTTTTCTCGCCACTTCTTAAGAAAAAGGAATGCACCCCACTAGGAAAGGGGAGTGAAGCCAGAGAATACTCCAGTGAAGGCCTGCAAGGAGGAGTAGTAGGAGGAATGCTGTGACTCCAGATCCAAGGCACGGTGTCAGATTCAGAAGTCACGTCCATGTCATCCTGCTGTGACTGAGAGGAGTAGTGAGCATCCAATCCTCAATCTCATCCACTTTCTCCTCAAGATAATGGTATGCCTTTCTGAAGCCAGGGAAAACTGTGGCCTACTACTACTACTACTACTACTACTACTACTACTACTACTTCTGGACGGATAGCTGGTGCTGCTACAACCCACATTCTGGCTTTGGGAGAACAAGGCCAGAACCCTTCCATACTCCTGTATGTACGCAGTCTGTTTTTTAGAACTTAAAGACAGAGAGGAGCAATTCCACAAGTGTAGTGTCCCACTAGGTAAAGGTGGGCACTACACAAAGGTTAACATGTCTATTGCATTCATGTGACGTTAAATGTTCATTTCCCTATATTATCTGGTGTCAGGCCTGTTAGGGTGTAGTTCAGCCTCCCAGACGTTAGAAGGAGCTAGAGAGCCCTAAGTATATATAGGTAGGCCCAGACAGGGAAGAGTTAATTCAGTCCAGGTGGCTAGAAGTGTAACCTAGTCAGCCTGAAGCTCCTGAGTCTAAGTTTAGCTCAGTAGAGTCACCCCAGAAGAAGAATTTGCCTCCTGGGAGAAATCTGCAGCCACCTACAAACCAGCAGAGCCAGTACAACCAGCTCAGATAAGTAAGCTGATGGGCGGAGGTACTACAAAATAAGAGCAAGGGTCAATACGGGAGGAAGATTTATTACCAAGGATTAAAGCCAGCATTTAGGCATCCGGGGCCTTGGGATCCAGCCAGCCAGAATAGCTGAGGGGATAGTGCAGCCTGGTCTGTGAAGCATTAACTGTTTATCCTCCAAGTATCTTGCAAGAGTATTACCTGCCAGTATTGAGTTAAGCCTGCTTGTGGAATATTGTTATAAGGGACTGCATCATTATCAACTGCATGTACAAAGTTGGAATGTTACCAAGTAAAGCAACGTTTGGTTCACCATACCATCTGTGTACCTCAATTAATACTGCTATAAATTGGTGTGCCACCGTTACAGGCACTGGCGTCACGATCCTTTAAAGGGACCTTGCCCCAGGCACTCAAAATACCTGCAACATCCAGGGCACCTCATCCACCATCAGGCCTGGTCCCTACACCAAGAGTGTGCCCTAGAGGAACTTGTGTCTACCTCTCCTTCACTACCGCATGCCTGCCCAGGGTTCTCCTCCAAACAGTGAGTAACCCTCGATTGCCCTCGATTGCCCATAACCGTGACCTCACTTCGCAATACCCTGCAGGTCTGGCGTGCTGCACAAGCACACTAAGGACAGTGCTACTGACAATTGAAATAATGCAGAATCAGCACCACTTACAGATTTTGGCCTATTGTCTTCTGTGCGTTCAAATATGCAGATTCAGGGAAAAAAAAATCTTTCTCTAGTTTAAGACACAAGTTGTCAACCTATTGTGAGATTATCCCCCCCCCCCCCCCCCCCTTCCCTCCCACACCAATTCTTGAACTGTCTGGAAATGGATTTTAGCCTAGTATTCAACGTTTTGACTCAGAGATTTAAAACGCTGCCCTCTGTGTTGTATGATAAATGTGTATTGCTATTTTCCCAAATCCCCCCCCCTCAAAAATTCAACCATCTAGAGATGCACCAACACAGATTTAGGACTAGTATTTCACATTATGACTCAGAGGTTTAAAATGCTACCCCCTGTATTGTAAGTGCAGTGGCCGGGTTTGGGTTGGCCCCAAGGCTACGCTGGGTCCCTGAACACCATCAAGGTGTCACCCCGTGTTGCTGCTCTCCGGAAGCGATGGTAAGGCATGGTATACCCCAATGGGAAATAAATCCAGAGAGCCATAGTCTGCAGTAAACCAGTGTGCTTCTTTACTGAAGGAACTCAAGTGAAAAATAAGGCTACTTTCACACTGAAAACGGATCAGTTTAGCCCTAATGCATTCTGAGAGGATAAGGATCAGTTTGCCTCCGTTCAGCCTCAATTCTGCTCTGGAGGCGGACACCAAAACACTGCTTGCAGCGTTTTGATGTCTGTCTGACGAAACTGAGCCAAACGGATCCGTCCTGACTTACAATGTAAGGCTACTTTCACACCTGCGTTTAGGTGCGGATCCGTCTGGTATCTGCACAGACAGAGCCGCATCTATAATGCAAACGCTTGTATCCGTTCAGAACGGATCCGTTTGTATTACCATGAACCCAAATAAAGGTGTTTTTTTTTTTTGTTCATAATGCAAACGGATCTGTTTTGACTTACATTAAAAGTCAATGGGAGGCGGATCCGTTTTCAATTGCACTATATTGTCAGTAAAAACGGATGCATGAGCTCCGTACCCGCCACTGCTGAAGGGCTGTTTAGCACTGCTTAGCAGCTCCACGTGCACTGACCTGAGCATCCAGCTTACCAGGACGATGACCAAATCCAAGAAATCGGGTGCCCCGCAGGCTTCCCTGCCTCTATCACAGTCCATCCCGGCCATCTTCGCCTCTCAGGCCACTTCCAAAATGACTGCCAAGCCCGCCCTGGACACCAATGAGGACTCTAATCAGGCAGTACCGGGCCCTTCCTTACCAACCCCAGCCTCACCTCCTGCATCTCCACCACGAGACCTCTTCCAAAATATCAGGCAAATGTTCTGGGATGAACTAGCCCAGGGATGGGCAAACTGAGGCTCTCCAGCTGTTGTTAAACTACAAATCCCATCATGCCCTGCTGTAGGCTGATAGCTGTAGGCAGACTGGGCATACTGGGATTTGTAGTTTTACAACAGTTGGAGAGCCGCAGTTTGCCCATCCCTGAAACTAGCCCAAGCGGTAACTGAGTTTTCCCGCCAAATCCATGATCTAGGCCAACACATAGCCGATGTTGAAGTGAAAGCCGAAAGTATGGTCAATGCCATAGCGGCGGACCAGCATGATATTGACACCCACACGGCTCAACTAGAGGCCTTGGAGCTTAAGTTGGAGGACTTGGAGAATCGCTCCAGGAGGCGTATACAAGGCGTACCTGAGACCCTTACCTCATTACATCAAACAGTGTCAGAGCTCTTCAAGACCCTGCTGCCTCAACAGGAAGATTTGCTGTTCCGTATTGACAGAATACACAGGGCCCTGGGTGCTCCGAAGAATCCGGACACCCCCAGGGACATTATACTGAAACTCCACTATCCGGAGTGTGGCGAAAGTGTGTACTCCTGTAATTGTTCTTGCCTTGCAAACACTGGTCTATTATTATGTGTAGTATAATTTCACATAATGTTAGGGGTTTTAACTCACCCCATAAGCGTAGAAAAGCATTTTTATCTAAAACGTTCTCTTGACATAGTTTGTTTGCAGGAGTCTCACTTCTCTACCATCTAATCCCCCTCTTATATTCATTCTCATTACTCTACCTTTTATACTGCTTTGTCTACATCTAAGACAAAGGGTGTGGTTACTCTCTTCAAGAATAATTTCCCTTTCCAGGTCAACTAGACCTATTCAGATTCTGACGGTAGATACCTGATTCTTATAGGTACCCTTCACGATACCTCCATTTGTATTGTAAACTCTTACTCCCCTAATGAGCATCCCATTCATTTCTTCAAGATTTTAGCTGATATAATTGAACCTAGAATACCAATACCAATATCTCATTTGGTGTGGGGATTTCAACTTTGTATTTAACACCACTCTGGATAGGTCACACACGTCAGACTCGCATCATACACGTGAGCAAAAATAGCTCATTAATGATGCTATGCACCAACTCTCTCTAACAGACACATGGAGGGAACACAATGGATCTGCTAGAGGATATACATTTTATTCCTCGGCACATAATTCTCATACCCAAATTGACCTAATTCTGTCCTCAGCCAATGTCCCCCCCCCCCCCTTCTCCTGTACATTAGACATATTGTCTCAGCTTGGTCTGACCATTACATTGTTTTTTCTGTTTTTGACGACTTCACACCTAGAAGGTCCCTTCCTATTTCTTGGCGCCTTAATGAAGCTTTGCTTACAGACCCTGCAGTCCAGACTCAGATTGCCACTGTTCTGACCAATTTCTTCACCAAGAACACAGCTGCAGACTCCTATCCTCATTGGGTATGGTTAGCCCATAAGGCATTTATCAGAGGTAAAATAATAGCCATTTGGTCAAAGAGGAAAAAGGATAGAGGACAGGCACAGTCCTATTTAGAGCCTAAGCTAGCTAAACTAGTCCATGCTCATCAACAACAACCATCTTTATACCTCCCACAGGCCATCAAAACCATTGAGTTACAATTAGACTCTATCCTGTCACATAGGACTGAGAAAGCCCTACACTGGACCAAAGCTAAGTACTATAAATGGGCAAAGAAACCTGATGAACTATTATCTAGAAGGCTTAAATCCCAGCAACGCATTAATCAAGTCTTGCAGATCCAAACTCAGGAAGGCCAAGTCACAAGTAACCCTAACCGTATATATAATACTTTTCATGATTTTTATCAAACCCTGTATAATTAGCGAAAGCCTCAAATGTCTACACTAACTGATGCCTTTCTTTCCAAAGCCAACCTCCCTAAAATCACCTCTGAAGCTCTCCAACAGCTCAATGGGGAGGTATCGGTTGAGGAAGTTGAGACGACCCTTAAAATCTAAAATTAGGAAAGGCCCCTGGTCCAGATGGTCTGACTGCCCTCTATTTTAAAAAGTTCTCCTAAATTCTTACTCCACACATTAGATCATACTGTAACCTTCTCCTCCAGGGCAATGCAATGCCAGATTAATTCCTTGATGCTCTTATAACAGTTATCCCCAAACCTAATAGGAACCCTCTCAGCTAATTATAGACCGATATCTTTATTAAACCTTGACGCCAAGATCTTCACATCTATTCTAGCCTGCAGATTAAACCATTTACTCCCCGTTCCTCCCTGATCAAGTTGGATTATACCTCAAAGAGAAGCCCCAGATAATGTACGCAAAATTCTTAATGTAATCTCATGGTCACATCAACACCAACTTCCCCTAACATTACTTTCATTGGACCTAGAAAATTTCATTTGATTGTCTCTCTTGGGAATATATGATGTCAGTCCTTAGAATTATGGGTTTCCATAGCCCCTTTGTCCAAGCCTTGGCGACTCTTTACTCGCATCCCACAGCTTTTCTAAAATTACCTTCTACTTTCCCCCTCTCCTGTCAATATTAGAAGGGGCACGACGCAGGGATATCCTCTATCCCCAGCCCTCTTTGCCTTGGCAATTGAACCGTTGGCTGCCCTTATACGTCAGGATCCTAATATCACGGGAATTACTGTTGGGGCCAAGGAACTAAAGGTGAACTTATTTGCAGATGACCTGCTCCTCACAATCACCAACCCAGTTGTTTCCCTCCCCAACCTTATGCCCTCATACATGAGTTCTCTAGGGTTTCTGGTATGGAAATTAACCCTTCAAAATCTGCGGTCCTCCATCGTAACACCCTCTCCGATGTTATCGCCCTGGTGGAAAGGGAATTTGGTTTCCGCACCTGCGCTATAAAGCTATCCTATCTGGGAATATACATCACTTCACAACTATCCAATATATACAAAGTAAACATCACTCCCCTCTTTAGAGACATTAGGTCTGACTTGGCTAAATGGGACTCACCTTTATTATCTTGGCTAGGTAGAATTCATACCATTAGGATGGTGGTATTACCACGTCCGTTGTATCTATTTAGAACCTTACCCATCCTGGTTCTCTTAGCAGATCTACATTGGCTACATAGAGAACTCTCTTGTTTCATCTGGGCTCATCGACGACCGAGGATTCAACTTGAACTTATGTTTCTTCTTAAACGAATGGGAGGGCTTTCAGTCTCCAATTTTATCAAATATTACAAAGCAGCTCACTTGGCACAGATTCTTCTGGTCCATGGTCGACGACGCCCTCCGATGTGGGTGGCCCTAGAGTCATACATGATTGCCCCATTTTCCTGGTCTGCATTATTCTGGGATACAAATCCTCTCCCTACAGACCTCAAATCTAAGGCCCTACTACCTTTTTATGCTGTTCAGCTATGGAGGTCAGTCCGTTTTAAGGCAGGTCTCCAATCCCGCTCCTCTCACTTCTCTATTGGCTAACCTGGCCTTTCTACCCGGGATGGACTTGAATGGTTTCTCATGGTAGTCCGCCAACCATCTGACAAGACTACATGACTTTCTTATTGCTGGTAAACTACTATCCGCGGATCAGTTAAGATCTAAATATTCTATCCCTACCTCTAAATGCTACAGACTGATTCAGATTTTGTCTTATTGGCAGTCCATTGTAGGGACTCTCATCCATTTCCTTCTCTCCTCTTGAACGTTTCATTTTATAAGCTTTTGAATTGGTAGGACTGGTATCTCTCCTCTATTTTTGGTTAAATACTCCATCCAGTGTTAACAAGCTGCCCTTTATGTCAAAGTGGGAGGAGGACATCTATTGCTCAATGTCTATTGATAAATGGCATGCATGTTGAGAGACTGTCACTAGGGGCAGTTGTCAAGTATCCCTGGTGGAAACTTCTCTTAAGGTCCTTAATAGGCCCTATTTAGTACCCGACAGGCTACATTGTATCTATCCATCGGTTTCATCCCTTTGTTTTCGGGGATGCCATGCTATTGGATCAATGTACCACATATGGTGGGCATGCCCTGTAGCAAGATCTTTTTAGTCAGGAATATGCGCAATCTTATCAAACGTTTTCTGCACCACTTTTCATAAGACCCCATCGGCATGTATTCTTGGAGATAAGCCTGTAAGCTTAAAATACGCCCCATTTAAACTGGCCCAATACTTCTTGCTAGCGGCACGTATACACATCGCGGCCAAATGGCGTTCTAGCGCCCTTGGCCTTGCTGAGGTTGTGCAACGGATGGATAGAATGACTATATATGAAAAGATTACAGCTACTATGGTAGATATGGTTGAATCTTACTTAAAACTCTGGCAGCCGTGGTTGGCCTCATCCCACACTTCTCAAAGTATACCCTACTTGTCAATGTAACTTTGGTGAGAGGTTATTGGCTTCTCCTACAGTCTATTTCTGGTTGCCTGAAAAACTCTATGTCCGCCACACCTGCCCTATACCTCTATCTGAGAACTCCACAGCTTTGCACTCATAAGGATACCATGTTTTTGTTCAATGATGTATGTGAAACTTGTTTTTGATTGTTAGATATTACGTCCATTGTACTATGTATCTGTCATTAACCACCTCCTGCGTGAGGTGCATTTATACCATACTGTTTTTGGTTTCTGTAACCTTGCCTTTATTTTGTGCCTTAATAAAAGCAACTTTTTTTAACAAAAAAAAAAATCACACATCAATTTAAATTTTTCACACACACAGGAAAAAAGTCAACAATTTTTACAGACTGTCCAGAAATTTCTGGACTGTTGGCAAACCTGGTGGGTGAGCCATGGGGATACACCAGATGGTGGAGATGGTGGAAATTACTGCCTGTTAAGACCGTTCTAAGGGAAAAGGGAACTGTCAGATTTGAAAGACTGTTGCATAAGAGTGGAGAGACTGAAGACCAAGGAAGTGGAGACTGGCAAGTTGTGACAGGGATGTCTATATCTTATAAAAGACTCAGTAAGTAATTAATACAATGCTTTATATGTCAAATGCAAGGCAATGTGATTGCGAATTGCCTGATGAGTGCATGCAATTTGATGCTGCACATATAAATCGCCACCTGTCTCTAATTGCTCGGCTAACTTGTGTTATGTTACCTGATGTGGGTTGTGAAAAGTGCACTATTAGGCCTCATTCACACATCAGTGTTTTGGTCAATGATTTCCATCAGTGATTGTAGGCCAAAACCAGGATTGAGGCCTCCACAGACATAAGGTATAAGGCCTCATGAACACGGCTGTTGCCCGGACCCCAAGCACTACGGGGTGCTTTTGTGGAGTTTCTGTCCGTGCCTCCGCACCGCAACAAAATAGAACAATTTGAATGGGTCTCGATCTGTCCCGGCCACAACACGGACATTGCCCGTGAATTGGGGACCGCAAATTGCGGTCCCCAATGCACGGAACAACCGCACAAAGGCCGTGTGCATGAGGCCTAAGGGAAAGATCTACACCTGTTTTTTGTTTAAAACTGCATCTAGTTTTGGCTTAACCCGTAGAGGACCCGTGCCGTACAGGTATGGCGCTGGTGGATGTGACTTAAGGACCAGCGCCGTACATATACTGCAGAATGATCGAGTGAGTGCAGGAGCTGCGCCCTCCTGATCAGCGGCACAGACCCAGCAGTCACTGACAGCCAGGCCCCTGCTGCATACGCTGGCATCAGTGAAAACACAGATGCCGGAGTATCAACCCCTTACATGCCACTGTCAAAGCTGACCGGAGCATGCAGGGGGTTTGCAGAGGGTACGGGTTCCCTCTGCGTCCCCATTGGGTCCACGCACTGCAGTGACATCAACCCGATGGCAGAGAAGGCAGCCCGATGCTTTCCATGGGTATCGGGGCTTGTGAGATCCAGCCCCTTAGGTCAGTGTAAAAGCTGACATGCAATGCATTACAATAAAGGATGTATTGTAATGCATTGCAGAGGGGATAAGACCACCAGAAGTCCCAGAGTGGGACAAAAGTAAAAAGTAAATAAAAGTGTTTTTCATAATTAAAAACAAAGTTTCAAGTAAAATAAATAAATGCCCCTTTCCCATAAAGATAAAAAGATAAACAGACGTGTTGGGTATTGCCGCATCCGTAACTACCAGCTCTATAAGAATATCACATGATCCACTCCGCCACCTGAACGCTGTAAGGAAAATTAAATAAAAACTGCTAAAAATACCATGTGATCAAACCGTCACCTCATCCTGCAAAAAATGAGCCCCTACATAATACAATTGGCCAAAGTATAAAACTATGGCTCTCTATGGAGACACTAAAAAAACTTTTAAAAATTTTTTTAAAATGCTTGATTATGTATAACTGCAACAAACAAAAAAACATATTTGATATTGTCACGTCCGTAACAATCTGCCATATAAAAATAGCACATGATCTAACCCAGTGGTGGCGAACCTATGGCACGGGTGCCAGAGGCGGCACTCAGAGCCCTTTCTGTGGGCACCCGCACCCTGGAAAAAGTCTATGTTGTACCAATATGCCTTAGATGTTTCCTGCCATTCATCAGTGCAGGTCTCACTCTGAACGGCACAGGCACTGAATCTAGGCGGACTATTATAGCTAAATGATAAAGTACATAGAAGATATAATATATCGGACTGTAGTATTCAGGTTAAATTACCGTGTTGGCACTTTGCGATAAATAAGTAGGTTTTGGGTTGCAGTTTGGGCACTCAGTCTGTAAAAGGTTCTCCATCACTGATCTAACCTGTCAGATTGTAAAAAAACAAAAAATTAAACCGGTGCCAGAACAGACAATTGTTACTTTGCCTCACAAAAAGCGTAATATAGGGCAATAAAAAATATGTACCCCAAAATAGTACCAACAAACTGCCACCTTATCCCGTAGTTTCCAAATGGGGGTCACTTTTTTGGAGTTTCTACTCTAGGGGTGCATCAGGGGGTCTTCAAATGTGACATGGCAACTTAAAATTATATTGCTCCTTTTCTTCTACGCCCCGCCGTGTGTCCATACAGCAGTTTCCGATCACAAATGGGGTGTTGCTGTAAACTCCAGACTCGAGGTAATAAATATTGAGTTTTGTTTGGCTGTTAACCCTTGCTTTATTACAGGAAAAAATTGATTAAATGGAAAATCTGCCCAAAAAGTGAAATTTTGAAATTTCATCTACATTTTCCTTTAAATCTTGTGGAACACCTAAAGGGTAAACAACGTTTGTAAAATCAGATTTGAATACTTTGAGCGGTGTAGTTTCTAAAATGGGGCCATTTATGGGTGGTTTCTATTATGTAAGCCTAACAGTGACTTTATAACTGAACTGGTCCTTAAAAAAGTGGGTTTTGGACATTTTCTGATACATTTTAGGATTTGCTTCTAAAATTTTAAGCCTTCTAACATCCCCAAAAAATAAAATGGCATTTACAAAATGATCCAAACATAAAGTAGACATATGGGAAATGTAAAGTAATAACTATTTTATGACTCATCACTTACTATCTGTTTTTAAAAGTAGAGAAATTTTAATTTAGAAAATTGTGAATTTCAATTTTTTGGGTAAATTTGGGATATTTTTTTTATAAATAAAAATGAAATATTATAACTGAAATTTTCCACTATCATGTAGTACAATGTGTCAGAATAGCTTGGATAAGTAAAAGTGTTCCAAAGATATTACCGCATGAAGTGACAAATGTCAAAACAACAAACCAAAACTGCCCCACCTCCTTTTAGTAGCAAGCAGGACTGGCCCACTTCTGACAAAGGGGGATGAAATGGTGAGTTCAATTGTATCTAACTATAGCTCTGCCGTGTTTGCTGCCACCTGCTGGTGAACTAGGCACATTACATGAACAGTTACATAACATTATTATAAATGCACAGTGTTGAGGGACCTGGAAATAAATATATAGGTGACATACAACTTAGACCATAAAAGATAGTATCAAGGTGCAGAAGTGGTAACACCACTCTGGGGTGTTACATATTGACAAGAAACCAGTTGAACCTGGCACTAGGCCTTCTCTTCCCCACATGGTCATAAAAAGAGATTTATTGTACCGGATAGAAAAAAAGGAGGATATAAAGCATATAGATGAACGGTGCTAGATATTGCTCATGGTCATAGTATGGGGGGGGACATTGGGAGTTGAGAAGACTACTGAGAGAATTTTACAAAAGCTCTTTTGGCCAGGGGTAAACCAGGATGTGAAGGGTTACTGTGCCTCCTGCACTGATTGTCAGCTTTCAGCTCCTATGCCACACTTTTGTAGTCTCTTGGTACCATTACCCATTACTGAAGAGCCATTTGAGTAAATAGCCATAGATCTTTTGGGGCCTATTGTAAAATCTGCCCGAGGTCACTAACATATTTTGGTAATTATGGATTATGCCACTCGTTACCCTGAAGTGATACCATTGCGTAATACATGATCCAATACCACAGCTCAAGAGTCGGTGCATGTGTTTAGTCGGATGGGAATACCGAAAGTGGTTTTCACAGACCAGGGTACTCCCTTTATGTCTTGGTTCATGAAGGTGCTGTGTAAATTGTTTAGTCACTCAACTACGTACATCAGTTTACCACCCACAGACCAATGGTCTGGTAGCGAAATTTAATTAAACGTTGAAAACCAAGCTAAAAAAGTAGTGGATAAAGATGGGAAAAAATTCAATTTAATTCTTCCGTACCTCATGTTTGCAATTTGTGAAGTGCCTCAGTCATCTACACACTACTCCCAATTTGAACTGCTATATGGTCGGCATCCCAGGAGACTTTTAGACATAGAAAGCCAAAGAAACCTGGGAAGGAGAAGCTACACCATATAGAAGTGTTGTGGAAAACATTTCACAAATGCAAGATAGAATCTCAGCTTGTAATGCCCGTTGTAAGGGAGCATATGGCCCAGGCCCAGGAAGCACAACAAAGGGTGTAAAGCCACAATGCCATAGTCCAAGGATTTTTATTTTTTTCCAAAATCCCAGGCTGCACTACACTCATTAAACATGATACTATTACAGAACCGGATGCAAAGGTTATATTGAGACCATACAGAATACCAGAGACAAGGAGAGGGGGTATTTCTGAAGAAGTAAGGAAAATGTTGCACATCACTTGTACGTTGCGTGAAAATCGCAGGCCCTATAGAAATGAATGGGGCTGCGTGAAAATCGCAAGCATCCGCAATCAAGTGCGGATGCAGTGCAATTTTCACGCATGGTTGCTAGGAGATGATGGGGATGAGCAACCCCAGGCCCCATTAAAGTCTATTCACTGTATTATTTTCCCTTATAACATATGGAAAATAATAGCATTCTTAAAACAGAAGGCTTAGTAAAATGTGCCTTGAGGGGTTAAAAAAAATTACTTACCTCATCCACTTGATCGCGCAGCCGGCATCGTCTTCTTTCTTCTTCTTTCAGGACCTGTAAAAGGACCTTTTGATGACCTTTGATTTTTCTAGCTTCAATCAGCAGGACCTGCGCTGATGTCACCACGCTCACCACATGGTGAGCGCGATTACGTCATCAAAGGTCCTTTTGCAGGTCCAGAAAAAAGAAAACTATGCCGGCTACGCGATCAAGGGGATGAGGTGAGTTAATATTATTATTATTTTTAACCCCTCAAGGCACATTTTACTAAGCATTCTGTATTTAGAATGCTATTTTTTTCCCTTATAACAATGTTATAAGGGAAAATAATAAAATCTACACAACACTGAACCCGAACTTCAGTGTCCGGGTTCGGGTCTGGGTACCACATTCAGTTTTTTTTTTATCACGCATGTGCAAAATGCATTGCACTCGCGCAGAAAAAACTGAACAACGCAACCCAATCGCAGTCAAAACTGGGGTCACAAATTGCGTGCGCACTCGCGCGGGTTTCCCCGCAATGCATCCGGAGCAAATCCGGGACGCCCGTGTGAAAGAGGTCTTACACTAATTAAAATCAGCCCATGGGGCAGACAGGCTGGTCAGGGATGCAAGACTAAATGCATCTAATTCTCAGTATCTGCTTTTATTCTGTATATACGGAGACTGCACAGTACCACTTCTCTTGTCTTGTATATTGGGTGTAATTTTCAGTATCTGCTCTTATTCTGTATATACAGAGACTGCACAGTACCACTTCTCTTGTCCTGTATACTGGGTGTAATTCTCAGTATCTGCTCTTATTCTGTATATAAGGACACTGCACAGTACCACTTCTCTTGTCCTGTTTACTGGGTGTAATTCTCAGTATCTGCTCTTATTCTGTATATAAGGACACTGCACAGTACCACTTCTCCTGTCCTGTATACTGTGTGTAATTCTCAGTATCTGCTCTTATTCTGTATATATAGTCACTGCACAGTACCACTTCTCTTGTCCTGTATACTGGGTGTAATTCTCAGTATCTGCTCTTATTCTGTATATATGGACACAGCACTGTACCACTTCTCTTGTCCTGTACACTGGGTGTAATTCCCAGTATCTGCTCTTATTCTGTATATATGGACACAGCACCACTTCTCCTGTCTTGTATATTGGGTGTATACAGTGGCGTGCCCAGGGTGTTTGGCACCCGGGGCGGGTCATTTCTCTGGCACCCCCCCCCCCCCCAATACTTGACCACATACCTCTTACATCCAGGGATATCTCCTGTCATGTAGACCTTCTCTTTCCTCTTCTCCTCCGTTAGACCGCCATGAGAAATTATTTCAGCCGCATCTCGTCTCTACAGAGTTTGTAACACAGACACGTTAGATTTCTCAGCTTTTCCATCAACCTCCCCATCCTAGTGTCCCCACAGTGTCATCCTGCTGTCACTCCCAATACTGTGCAGTTGTGCCCCCCAATGTCCCAGGTACTATACTGCTGAAAAAATAGTGACCCTAATAGACATAATTGGGGTCATTTATCAAACTGGTGTAAAGTAGAACTGGATTTCCAAAAGAGCTGTCAAATATGAAAGGTGGAATCTGATTGGTTGCTATGGGCAACTAAGCCAGTTCTACCTTACACCAGTTTGATAAATTACCCCAAATGTCCCTATAGTCTCTACAGCAGCTATAATGTCCCCTAGAGTGCCCCCAGTAATAATAACACCTTATATTGTGCTCCAGGTAATAATCCCTGTATAGTGTCCCCAGAATTAATAGAATGGCCCCTACAGTGCCTCCTTAATAGCAAGGCCCCCATGCTGCCCCCCACACAGTAATTTCCCCCATACTGCCCCCCACACAGTAGTGTCCCCCACACAGTAGTGTCCACCACACAGTAATTTCCCCCACACAGTAGTGTCCCCCATGCTGTCCCCCATACAGTAGTGTCCCCCACACAGTAGTGTCCCCCATACAGTAGTGTCCCCCACACAGTAATTTCCCCCACACAGTAGTGTCCACCACATAGTAGTGTCCCCCACACAGTAGTGTCCACCACACAGTAATTTCCCCCACACAGTAGTGTCCCCCACGCTGCCCCCCACACAGTAGTGTCCCCCATGCTGCCCTCCACACAGTAGTGTCCCCCACACAGTAGTGTCCCCCACACAGTAGTGTCCCCCACACTGCCCCCCGCACAGTAGTGCCCCCCACACTGCAGTGTCCCCCACATTGCCATCCCTCCCATAATAAATTGCCCCCCCACTGTGTCACACAGTATCCGACCACATTACCCCCACGTCCTCCTGTGTACACCCCTCATGTCCCCCAAAGTTGCCATATTATAAAATAAAAGTTTGCCCCCACACTTCCTCTGTCCTGTGTGCACCCCGGCCCACTCGTGTCCCCCAAAGTTGCCACATTATAATATAAAATAAAAGTTTGCCCCCACACGTCCTGTGTGCACCCCGGCCCACTCGTGTCCCCCAAAGTTGCCACATTATAATATAAAATAAAAGTTTGCCCCCACACGTCCTCTGTCCACCCCGGCCCCCTCATGTCCCCCAAAGTTGCCACATAAAAGAAAAAAGAAAGAAAGAAACCCTAAAAGCTAAATACCTACCGGCACTGTGCTGCTGAGTCCCGGCACAGGGGCGCGCGATGACGTCATCACGCACGCCTGCGCCCGGATTTCAGTACTGCATAGGCTTCAGGCCTACTAGGCCTGAAGCCTATTGCGGTGATCGGCGGCAGGGCAGGGAACTATGCGCACCGCTCCCTGCCCTGCCGCAGTATGTGGGACTGGGTCACGGGTGTCAGCGCTTCAGCATCTGTATTGATGTAAGCGCTCATTGCTTCTGGGCCTGCTGGCACCCCCATCAGAGCCGGCACCCGGGGCGCACTGCACGCCACTGGGTGTATTTATTATCAAATTCTGAGACAACCCCTTTAAAGAGTTAAAGAGGCTGTCCGGCCTACAAGCCAACAACCCCAATGGTGGCAGCTTGTGCCCAGATAAAAGAAAAAAAACAACTAACCTGTCTGCAATCCTGCTGTTCCTGCGCCACTGCCCTGTTTCTTGTCTCAGCCGTTACATGTTCTAGAATGACACATCACTGATCACTGTTAAAATGAAAATGCGCTGAAAAAAATCAGTGTGGAAAATGCATGAAAAACAGCGCCAAAAACCATCATGGGAATGGGCCCTTAGACTGACCTGAAGCACCTGGTAATGAGACAGTGGCACAGGAATGAAGGGACTCTGGACAGGTGAGTTTTTTTTTTTTTTAGTTTTTTTTTATTTATTGGGCACAGGTTACCCCCAATGGGATTGTTCACTCCTAGGCCAGCCCTTTTAGGGCTCATGCAGACGACAGTATTTTTTGTCAGCATCTGATCCGCATTTATTGGGGGTTGGATGTGGACCCATTTCAATAGGGCCACAAAAGATGCAAACAGCACACCGTAAAAATATAGAACATGTCCTATTCTTGTCCGCATTATGGACAATGGCAACTTGCGGACCTCAAAACAGGCAACAGTCGTATGAATGAGCCCTTAGGGGTAAAATCACTTACTTTTCTGCTAATGGATCAGAAGAATGGAACAGAAAAATAAAGAAAAGAAAATGGATCCTGTAAAAACAAAAAAAGCAGATCCTATGCAGTTATGTACATTTGGCATCTGTTTAAGCCATTTCCATCTGAACTCCATTTTATTTAGACAGGAAAAAAAGTCCTATATGCAGTACTTCTTCTCCTGTCAAAAATAACTGATATCTGACAGAACTGACAGAAACTAATGTAAACTGATCATAACTGATGCTCAAAATAACAGATCAATTTTTTGTTTGTTCTTTTGACTTATTAGAATACAGTAAGATAGATAATAGATATGGATAGATACAGTAGAAAGGTAGATATATAATTACAGTAGATACATAAAGTAGAAAGATATAACATACAATAGACACATACAGTAGATAGACGAAAACTCTATTGACTTGACATTCTGCTTATCCACTATTGTCACCTTCTCCGGCAGGTTTGGAGCTGCTCCCAGGTCAGATGAATACTTTTATAAGTGTCCTCATAAGGGTGTTCCAGACCTACACCCAAAGTGTGTCACTTCCAGGAAAGATGGAGCAGCACATTGCACCTTATAAAAGGAAGATGAGACTCGGCAGAGGGAGCAGGTAACCGGAGAACAGCGTCACATGCAGGTGTCGGTAGGTCTATCTATCTGTTTAATATCTACCTACCTACCTATCTAATATCTATCTACCTATCTGTCTATCTGTTTAATATTTATCTATCTATCTATCTATCTCTATCTATCTATCTATCTATCTATCTACCTATCTGTCTATATATCTACCTACCTACCTACCTATCTATCTGTTTAATATTTATCTATCTGTTTAATATCTACATATCTATCTATCTATCTACTTATCTATCTACCTAACTACCTATCTATCTTTTTGTTTAATATCTATCTACCTATCTATCTACCTACTATCTATCTTTCCTTTTTTTTTTTTTTTCTTTCTTTTCTTTTTCTCTTCCTACCTTCCTCTCTTTCTGTATTCAAGTTTTTTTCTGTTTACCTCTTTGTGTATATAAGTTGAATAGACATCTTATAATTGGGATGATGTCTTGAGTAGCGTCTCTTTATAATATTACCAGAAAACCGGTCCCTGGAGCATAGATTATGTATATAGGGGATTATTCTCTATTCTACTTAATCTTTTCAAGTCCATCTAATCAGGCGTGCACATGTAACTAAGGAGGTGCAGAGGTAGCAGTTACACCTGGGCCATGTTGCCTGAAGGATCTAAAAAGACCCTTGTAAATGACACATGGTAGGATTAGAGCCCAGGAGCTTCACATTGGGTCTCTGCATGCTATCAAGACATGCTGGGAGTTTACGTTTCATTCACATCTAAAAAATCATTCATGGCATGTCTACAGAATATGCCATACTGTATATGTCTGATAAGATTGGGACTCACACTGGTCTGTAGAACGTGGTCTCCTGGCCCTCTTCTGGACTGGATTTGGTGGCCAGGTTTGGTGACTGTAACTATGGAAGCGGCCACCAGAGCTTCTAACAAGTTCACTTTTCTACGCCGTTTCCATAACTCCTATTCATCTGTATGGGAGACGCAGAAACAGATAAGCACATCTCACTCTGCTGTTTCTGTAGTTCCAACTGCTTCTGGACACTGTGTCTTGGCCAGAGAATGTTGGGAGGAAATGGGGCATCCTGAGATGAGAATACCCCTTTAAAAGTAAAAGATCTGTTCTGACAGCTCATCAGATGTGAGCTGGACCTGGTCAGAACTGAACAACTACTGAATGTACATAAGGATTTTGTCATTCACTGACTTGAAGCAGTGATTTTGACAATGGTGAGAAAGTCTATTAGAAAGTTGCAGAACTTTCCCTTATACAATGACTAATCTGTATTTGCATAAGAGTGAACCAGCCCTTTAAATTGCCACACAATTGCAGCATAGAATAATAGACTAACGTGATTGCTATTTGCATAATCTCTCTGATAATCCATTAATCACCCGGGATAATGGCTATGAAAGTAATTACACAGATAATCAATCAGCTTCCAGGTTATTTTGCGCAGTTATGTAACCGCAGAAAAGGGCAGGACAGAGAAGTTATTCGCAGAGTCAGGAATACTGTAATATATTTCTAATAATCATTGAGGGGCTTTTCCAGGGATATACACTGATGACCAATTGGAGGATAAACCTGTCTGTGCGATCAGTGGAGTCTGGCCTTCAGGACCCTGTGAGATCAGCTGGATGAATGAACTGTGTCTATAGACATGCTACTGTGGCTCTAAAAGGCAAAACCTTTATTCTGCTGATGGGGGGCCCGGGGTTCAGATTACCACTGATCACATATGGGTCCTAGTGTCTGCTCTTTTACATGGAGGTGGACAGCAGCTCTATAGATATCGTATCATATCAGATTTCCACTCGGAAGAGAGAGATTTACACAGAGACAGATAAAATCAGGACCAATGGCGCAGTGGTTGTGTGCCATTCTGCTGATTGGAGGAGGGTCTTACTTCAGCCAATCAGCAATAAGGTTTCTGGGTCACGTGTTAGGGTGGGTTCACATCTGGGTTCTGAATTCCGTTATGGAATCAATAAGACAGAAGGACGGATCCGTTATACTGCCCATAGACTTTAAAAGGTATTCCGTCTTAATAGAAGTCTATGGGAATCATAACGGATCCGTCCCGTTTCCATTATGTAGAACGGAGAAAAAAGTCCTGTCGAAAAGACTTTGTTTTCCCTCTTGCATAACGGGAACCAGACGAATCTGTTATGATTCCCATAGACTTCTATGAAGATGGATCAAAACAGAATGACTCTTAAAGGCTTCCATCCGTCTTATGGATTCCGTTATTTTCCATTATAACCATGTTATAGCGGAAAGCCATAACGGAATCCAGAACACAGATGTGAACCCACCCTTTATTTTTTTTGGTTATATAGCGCTGTAGAGATACTGTCCTCACTCCTCCTGTACAGATACTGTCCTCTCAAGCACATTCACACATGGGACAGTAACATATCAAGGCAATATAACCCATCCGTTTGTTTTTTGGAGTATGGGAGGAAACCAAAGTACTAGGAAGAAACCTGTAGAAACAAGGGAACATACAAACTCCATGTATATGTTGTCCTCGGACGGACTGAAACTCACAGATTGCCACCATTAAAACATAGCCATTTGTCTCGTTATATTAAAATAACCCACAAATGAATAAATAAAGAACTATTTTTGTGACAAAAATATTAAAAAATAATAAATAATGAAAATTAGGGGAGTAATTAGGCACAGGTGTTGACTGTTTAATATCTGGGACACTGTCCCTAAGTATCACCCTATAATCGATACCCTGCCTACAAAACGGAATAGCCGCCCGATAGGGGTGATCCCGTATCAGGAACCTCCTACACACCCTAGAATGGCCCTGATAAAGGGATGGAAAACCAACTAATATAAGTTGACATATAACCAGTTTATTAAATAGAGTACCGGGACAGGGACAGTATTATTAGGAATTATTTGATATCTTTGCAAGGCATCACTAAGTGATGCTTGTGATGAATCCTATCTAAGGAGTTGATATGTGTTTTTTTGGGTGGATTATATTTCTCGAGGAATAACATTTATTTTAGTTTATTATTTTTGGTCGTTATGGTAGTCTATTTACTAAATGGTTATATGCTTATAAGGTTATAATAAGGTTATAATTATATGGTTATAATAACTTATATTAGTTGGTTATCCATCCCTTTATCAGGGCCATCCTAGGGTGTGTAGGAGGTTCTTGATATCGGGGCGGCTATTCCATTTTGTAGGCAGGGTATCAATTATAAGGTGAGACTTAGGGACAGTGTCCTAGATATTAACCAGTTAACACGTGCGCCTAATTACTCCACTCATTTTCACTATTTATTATTTTTTTATATTTTTGTCACAAAAATAGTTTTTCTTTATTTATCCATTTGTGGGTTATTTTAATATAACAACATTAAAGGCTATGTTTTAATTGTGGCAATTTCTGACAAATTACTTCTTGTCATCTTTATTAGTCATCATAAAACTTCAACATGCAGGGAAATAATTATGATCTACAAAGTGAATTAAAGTTTTGGGTTTCTACACATCAGCACTAATTACTGCTATTCTAGTTCCCCTGCTGCGCTACATAACACTTCAACTTCTACTGTCATTAATGTAAATTCCCATAGTAATTACTTAATAAAGGACTGTTTAGAGCGAGATGTCTACGTGTGTGTGTGTGTGGGCTGTCACGTGGCCAAAGTAGTATCATTAGTATATTATTATATTGTAGGGTCATTTCTTTTGTTTTTCTTATTTGACATAATTCTCATTTGTTCATATTATTTTGTTACATTTTTACAGTCTTTCTTTCCTAAGATGATGGAAGTCAGGAAGACCTGGGCCTGGGCCATTGTCATACTTATGCTGCTAGCTATAATTGTTGTTGGGGCAACATTGATAGGGGTGTACATGACACAGAAGCACATTGAACAGGTGAGTGCCGATTGCACCCAGGTCTGGTGCCAGGAAGGAAATGTATTATCTGTAGTGTTACATAGGACTGCATGTCCATTATCTTTACTCAGAGGTATTCCTGTCTGTTACCAGGGGTGTTACTTAGAACTGCAGGTAACATCTACTACACTCGCTGCACTCAGAGAGTTATAACTGTATTATCTATAGTGTTACATGGGATTTGAGGTAACATCTACTACACTATCTGCACTCAGAGAGTTATCACTGTGTTATCTGTGTTGTTACATAGGACTGCAGGTAATATCTACTACACTATCTTCACTCAGAGAGTTATCACTATGTTATCTGTAGTGTTACATGGGACTGCAGGTAATATCTACTACATTATCTGTACTCTGAGAGTTATCACTGTGTTATCTGTGGTGTTACATAGGACTGCTGGTAACATCTACTACGTTATCTGTACTCAGAGAGTTATCACTGTTTTATCTGTGGTGTTACATAGGACTGCCGGTAACATCTACTACGTTAGGCTACTTTCACACTAGCGTTCGGGTTTCCGTTCGTGAGCTCCGTTTGAAGGAGCTCACGAGCGGACCCGAACGCAGCCGTCCAGCCCTGATGCAGTCTGAATGGAGGCGGATCCGCTCAGACTGCATCAGTCTGGCGGCGTTCAGCCTCCGCTCCGCTCGCCTCCGCACGGACAGGCGGACAGCTGAACGCTGCTTGCAGCGTTCGGGTGTCCGCCTGGCCGTTCGGAGGCGTGCGGATCCGTGCGAATCCGTCCAGACTTTCAATGTAAGTCAATGGGGACGGATCCGTTTGAAGATGCCACAATGTGGCTCAATCTTCAAGCGGATCCGTCCCCCATTGACTTTACATTGAAAGTCTGGACGGATCCGTCCCAGGCTATTTTCACACTTAGCTTTTTTTTGCTAATATAATGCAGACGGATCCGTTCTGAACGGAGCCTCCGTCTGCATTATTATGAGCGGATCCGTTCAGAACGGATCCGCCCGAACGCTAGTGTGAAAGTAGCCTTATCTGTACTCAGAGAGTTACCGGTGGAGTTAGAACTGCTTGTTCTATCTTCTAGGTGGTGGAGATGGCCTTTGAAGCCAAGAGTGGAGAGAAGGTCCAGCAGACGGTAATGGTCAACAAGGATGGGAATGTGGCAGCGTTTTATGTCAACTCCAACAACGAATCGTCCACTATTCTGTACGACTACAATAATGTGAGTGATCACAAGTCCCTGTACATGAAAGACATGAAAGTATAAATTTGAGGGTTTGCTACAATTCTGTTCAGTCTAGACAATCAATTGTGAGTTAAAGGGGTTATCCAGCAGGATTAAAAAATATAATTATAGTAACATTATATATGTATATATATATATATAGCCTTACTCACCTCACCAGTCCCCTGCTGCAGTCACTTCAATGCTTACCAGGGACGGTACTGGTTTCCACTTCCTGGTCCCAGCTTGACACAGAGAAAATGCCTTTTAAACATCATGGACTACAAACTGATACATTTTTACCTGCACTGATAGATTGTAGCAAACTATCAGAAAAGAAGAGAGATTTGCGGGCTGATGTGTTTAGATCACAGAGGATTGTCTACACTGATACATTGCAACCAGTTATTTACTGAGTAAACCATAGGCCGCTTGATGTTCCCCAAAATTGAGCTCCACCAGCACTCTGACACACCATGTCCATAGACAATACCACCTTGCTGTGCAAGCCGGTTTGTGTCTGCTTGTATCAGAACATTGACAGCTGGGTGTTACCATTCCCCTCGTCAAAGGGATGTGCACCCGTGCTGAAAAAACTGAACAACTGAACGCAATCGCAGACAAAACTGACTGAACTTGCTTGCAAAATGGTGTGCATTTCACTGAAAGCACCCTGAACGCATCCGGACCTAATCCGTCACACTTGTGTGAAAGGGGCCTAAGGCTGTCCTCACAAATTAGATGAACATTGACCAAAGTAGCTGATTTTTGGCAGGCGCAGCCCAGCATGTAATATGTATGCAGATGTCCCACCTGATTGCAGATGCTGGAGAAAGAAAGATCAGGCTGCTGGATGTCACCATGCCCAATCCTTTTGCCCTCAGGGAAGAAAGCTGCAATCAGACCTGTCTGGCTGCAGTTTTCTCCACTCTGCTGATTACACATGGATAGCCTAAGACTCAGTTGTCAATTAGGCCTGGACTTCACTATAGTTTTTGCATACATTTTGTGAGATACAAAGATTTAGCAAAACAGACATGTCATGAGAAGTGACAGATCCTACATTAGTCCAGTGACGTCTGCTCTGAGGGTAGACTTTCTCTTCCCTTTTCTTACTCATCCAGCCCAGACTGCCATGACAACTTCTCACAATGACTGCAGAATTTGATGCAGTGATATGTTTGGCCCCTCACTTCTTCAGCCCATTCCTAGCCTCTATAGCAACAGAAATAAATTCAGATCACAGACCAGACACCCAATCTATTTTAGACCCTAGACTAGACCTTTAAATTAACATAGACCCCAGACCCCTAAATTCATTCAGACCACAGACAAAACCCTTAAATGTATCTAGAACTCAGACCAGACCCTTACAATTAATTCAGACCCCAGACCTCCAAATTAATGCAAATTCCCCAACCCAGACCCCTTAAAATAATTCAGACCACAGACAGAACCCCTAAAGTATTTATACCCCAAACAAGACCTCACAATTATTTAAGATCAGAGACCAGAACCTTGCTTTAATTCAGACCCCTAAATTAAGTCAAACCACAGACCAGACCCATAAATTAATGTAGACCTTAGACCAAATCCCTAGATTAATGCAGATGCCGGACCGGACTCTAAATTAATGTAGGGGGATAAGTATTACTGGCCATTATCTCCTGGTATACAGCTGATTTTCTTTTTTTTTTTTTAAATGAGGAAGGGCACATTAAATGATGTTCACTTTACGTGGTCATAGTCTCTGTGGGGTGACGGTCCAAACCATCCATTTTATAATTCTCCACTAATCATAACAAGCTATGTTTTAGATCATGTTGCCAGGGTCACATGAGTAAATGGCTCATTATTCTGCGTTCACTTTCTTCCAGAACATCATCGGCTTCAGGCGAGTGAACAATCAGAAATGTTTGGTTGTGGACATGAACGGTATGAACATCCCATCAATAAGCGACATCCTGAGGGTCATCAAACACTTTGAGAAACAGGTGACGTCCTGCTCCCCTTCCACAGTTATACCCCTGACTTTTCATATACTGTAACATGCACCATTCCTGCCCTCCCTCACAGAACAATACATCTGACAGCAATTTATCTTACGATCTGGTGGAAGGAGTAGAAGCTGACCGGACTAAACTGGGTGTCCACATCAATATCCTGTGCAGTGATGTCCCCATCTACTGGGCTACACAGGTAACTCATTATGTATACTGGAGCACAGCTCTGGTATAACAATTTCCAGTCATTACTGGGTCATAATCATTGGGGAAAATTCATAAAATTTGGCATTGATGGTTTTGTGGCATAGATGGTGGATACTGAGTACACATCTGTAATAGAACTGTGAACCTGTGACTTTGGATGTTCTAGTGTAAATTTTCCTGTAGTATGTTTGGAGGGTAGCTGCCTCCTTCAGATTGAGCATTCCCCACCCTTCTGCCCAGGGCTTCTGAGCAGATTATAAATATAGCTGGTTCCTACACCGCCCTGAGCATTGCAGGCTTAGATTAGGTCCAGGAGAGGGCAGTTCTGTTAGTGTTAGGTACCCATCTGCAGAAGCCACCTTGACGTTGGTAGAGGGGCACAACACACGTTTGATCGAAAATGTGCGCTAAGAGCTTCCATTTATGTATGGTAGTTATAGTACCACTGTGATCCAGAATAATCTCTAATCCGTAGTTATATTGTTTGAATGTGTAATGGTGTGCTGCCATATTTTATTTGCTGTGCATCTGTAATATATTTATCAAAAGTTTAGCCAATATTTTTTTAAATACCAGTGAAGATTGGGGTAAATTTATTAAAGGCGTAAATTCTTGAGAGGGTATCAATCGGGCAAATTTATCAGCAGGGAGGTGAGGTTGACACTTCAGAAAGTAAAACATCAAAATTGCACCAGAAATGTAAAAATGGCGACCTTTACATAATATATTTGGCTCATCATATTAAACGTTAATAAGTAGCAGAAATTTTTATTTGATCACTGTGTAGCAGTGCAGCCATTCAATTGAATGGGATCTCAGTGCGACCCCCAGTGTGACGTTACTGTGATTGTGACTGAGTCCCCCACAAACATTCAATGGAAATTTTTTAGATTTTGGGATCACAGTTGCTGCAACCTGCGGGTCATCTTGAAACCCCATTCAGTTCATTGACTGCATTGCTACAAAGCGAGCTTTGGTCGTGCAATGGGTGTTGCAGCCTAGACTGCCGTGTAGCCGCAAACTTATGTGGTGTCCACCAGTTTTACTAAATTTGGAGCAGACAAGATGAAGCTTGTGTTAGTGGGTGGGGTGTTGTGTTCAGCTTTCCTGGCTGTTCCTTTGCAGCTATAATTACATCTCTCTACTTCTCTCCCACAGAACAAGTCCCCACACCTGCGCTGGACATTTACACTCAAGTTCAGCATCTTCGGTTTAGATGTGGTGTTTACCTTCCAGTCCTGATCATCTCACCCACTATTCGGCTTGGTTTACATGTTCATGTGTTTTTATGCCGTTTTTGAAGGCAAACCAAGGCACGGACCATAAAGAGAGAGTAGGTATAAAGGACAGACACTACTTTTTATTCATTCCTGGTTCTGACTCAAAAAACTGCATCAGAAAACCTGAACATGTAAACCCAGTCTTAGGTTTGAATCACAGGGTGTTGGCCGTGGCTTTGGGCAGGATGCAAACCAGGATGTAAGTGCGACATTTGGAGTTCCTTCCCCACTCCCTGATAGACTTCCCATTATAGACTTTATACTCCCTGCAGCATTTCAGCCAGGATTATGTGGGCAACACTTGCACCAGATTATTTTTGAATACCCCAAATTGTACTCTGTTCTCACCTGACATCTTGCTGGAAGCAGGGCCATGTCATAATGAGAAGGACCCCACTGGAGTATTAAAGACTCTATTCCTAGGGTCCCCCTGTGTGGTACGTTTTGTCTTTGCTTGATGATTTGAGACTTGGTGCGGATTACAGTTCCCTGTGACCAAGTGGAACTTCTATACAGAGAACCTAGAGGATGAAACAGAAGAAGCAATACCTAATTCCAACTGCTTATTGTAGGCGTCCAGGCACTGAGAATCTCATGTCAACGAGGGTTTGCAAACATCAACCTTATTTTTCAAGATGTTGGCTGAGATGTTGACAAACAAGCTGAAGATCCTGTATAAACTGTTAGCTAAAGAAGCGGGGCACCAGAATCACCATCATGGCGGTGTATTGTAAGCCAGTATGTATAGTTGGACGGAATCGCACGTACTGTCTTAGTGGCAGTTTTTGGTGCAGAGCCAAACACAGGAGAGGATACAAATAAAGGGGAGACATCTCAGCTTGTTTTTTATGGTTCCTACTTAATATTCTTTAATTCCCACTTTTTATACTTATTTTTAAAAAACAACAAAAAAAACGAATTGCTGAAAGTCAGTAATAAAATATTAAACCTCCTGAAATGCGTTTTTGTTTGTGACATTTTCTTAACCTTTAGTACTTCTTTTGGGTCCATGGTGTTTTTTTCAAAATGCAGTATGTTCCAAGTATGACAAATTTTCCCATGTGTTTTCTTCCTTAGGATTCAGTATAGGACTTTAGAAATGCCTGAAAAAAAACGAGAATTTAAATGCCATAAAAAGACATTAAATTTGTGCCATTTTTTACAAGCGATAAAGAAAAGATTTATGAATGAAGTCTTATTTATCTAGTTATCTACAGAGCCAACTGGTACTGGTTCATCAAATGTTTGGGATTAATATATCAGATTAGATTAAGACTACTTTCACACCAGCGTTTTTGCTGGATCCATCATGGATCAGCAAAAACGCTTCCGTCATGATAATACAACCGTCTGTATCCGTTATGAACGGATCCGATTGTATTATCTTTAAAATAGCCAAGACGGATTCGTTATGAACACTATTGAAAGTCAATGGGGGACAGATCTATTTTCTATTATGTCAAACGGATCCGTCCTCATTGACTTACATTGTGAGTCAGGACGGATCCGTCTTGCTCCGCATCACATCGCGGACAGAAAAACTCTGCCTGCAGCGCTATTCTGTCCGCGATGGGGATGCAACCAAACGGAACGAATGCATGCTGGTGCATTCCGTTTCGTTTAGTTAAGTTTTGTCCCCATTGACAATGAATGAGGACAAAATGGAAGCGTTTTCCCCCGTTATTGAGATCCTATGACGGATCTCAATAGCAGAAAGGGAAAGCGCAAGTGTGAAAGTAGCCTAGCTGTGACTACATTCAGTTTACTGCTTCTGGAGGGTTCCCAGTTATAACGAGTGTTTGACACTAGTGTTTCTATGATTTTTAACATATGTGCTCATGTAAATGAGGTAGGCAACTACATCACCCCAGGCTTTTTCTTTTTCACTTTGGACTCTCCTGACCCATTTTCACTTTAGTTTGTTCCATCCTGTATGTAGCACTTTCTATTGCTGTATCCAACCAAACCCATGTTGCACTTCTCCTTTCCCCGCCACAGCTTCAGCACCGGGCCTAGCAACACCCAACCTAGTTTAACTAGCTGGTGGGAGGATCTATACATAGACACTCCCCTATCACTGCCCCGCCCATGGACATAACATCATAGGAAGTAAGAAAGAGTCGCATGGACATGGTCATGTGACCACGGCCCAGAACGGAAGACAGGAGCAATAAAAGGGAAAGAAATACATTACAAAATTACAGCTACATCTATAAATGATTCATTTAGAGGATGCTGATGCAAACCGGAAAACCTTTATACAGTCATGCGGGCACTCATGACAGGGGATATAATTTTCCAGATGAACAATCATAGCCGCCCTCTGCTGTAACCTTGAACTGTGTTACTTTCTGCCATGATTCATCAATAAGTACACTCAGAATAATATAATGAATGTAAATTACAAAGAAAGCGCAGAAAGTGTAAATTACTTCTAATTGAATTGCAACTCATTTACACCGTTAAATTACACCGTGATTTCTTTAATAATTGCAGACGTTACCTTAGTTTTGGTATTGCTGTTTTCTCAGACCCCGAGGAGGAGTGTGCAGGGGTGCACTTGGGCTGTCATGTGGGTTTTTTCTGCCTGGATAGTGGCTTCTATTTTTGAACTTAATCAAGTAGGCACAGAAGACTCAGGGTCTATGGGAGTAACATTACAGGAAATTATTTTGGTCATCCAAATTCATGAACAGAACAAGACAAGAACTTTTATACATACATATATATATATATATATACAGTTTCAAGAAAAAGTATGGAATGATATGGATTTCTGCACAAATTGGTCATAAAATGTGATCTGATCTTCATCTACATCACAACAATAGACAATCACAGTCTGCTTAAACTAATAACACACAAATAATTAAATGTTACCATATTTTTATTGAACACACCATGTAAACATTCACAGTGCAGGTGGAAAAAGTATGTGAACCCCTAGACTAATGACATCTCCAAGAGCTAATTGGAGTGAGGTGTCAGCCAACTGGACTCCCATCAATGAGATGAGATTGGAGGTGTTGGTTACAGCTGCCCTGCCCTATAAAAAACACACACCAGTTCTGGGTTTGCTTTTCACAAGAAGCATTGCCTGATATGAATGATGCCTCGCACAAAAGAGCTCTCAGAAGACCTATGATTAAGAATTGTTGACTTGCATAAAGCTGGAAAGGGTTATAAAAGTATCTCCAAAAGCCTTGCTGTTCATCAGTCCACGGTAAGACAAATTGTCTATAAATGGAGAAAGTTCAGCACTGTTGCTACTCTCCATAGGAGTGGCCGTCCTGTAAAGATGACTGCAAGAGCACAGCGCAGACTGCTCAATGAGGTGAAGAAGAATCCTAGAGTGTCAGCTAAAGTCTTACAAAAGTCTCTGGCATATGCTAACATCCCTGTTAGCGAATCTACGATACGTAAAACACTAAACAAGAATGGATTTCATGGGAGGATACCACAGAGGAAGCCACTGATGTCCAAAAAAAACATTGCTGCACGTATACAGTTTGCACAAGAGCACGTGGATGTTCCACAGCAGTACTGGCAAAATATTCTGTGGACAGATGAAACCAAAGTTGAGTTGTTTGGAAGAAACACACAACACTATGTGTGGGAAAAAAAGAAGCACAGCACACCAACATCAAAACCTCATCCCAACTGTGAAGTATGGTGGTGGGGGCATCATGGTTTGGGGCTGCTTTGCTGCGTCAGGGCCTGGACGGATTGCTATCATCAAAGGAAAAATGATTTCCCAAGTTTATCAAGACATTTTGCAGGAGAACTTAAGGCCATCTGTCCACCAGCTGAAGCTCAACAGAAGATGGGTGTTGCAACAGGACAACGACCCAAAGCATAGAAGTAAATCAATAACAGAATGGCTTAAACAGAAAAAAAAAAAACTTCTGGAGTGGCCCAGTCAGAGTCCTGACCTCAACCCGATTGAGTTGCTGTGGCATGACCTCAAGAAAGCGATTCACACCAGACATCCCAAGAATATTGCTGAACTGAAACAGTTCTGTTAAGAGGAATGGTCAAGAATTACTCCTGACCGTTGTGCACGACTGATCTGCAACTACAGGAAACGTTTGGTTGAAGTTATTGCTGCCAAAGGAGGTTCAACCAGTTATTAAATCCAAGGGTTCACATACTTTTTCCACCTGCACTGTGAATGTTTACATGGTGTGTTCAATAAAAACATGGTAACATTTAATTCTTTGTGTGTTATTAGTTTAAGCAGACTGTGATTGTCTATTGTTGTGACTTAGATGAAGATCAGATCACATTTTATGACGAATTTGTGCAGAAATCCATATCATTCCAAAGGGTTCACATACTTTTTCTTGCAACTGTATATATATATTCCTTCAGTTATATAAAACATCCATATAACACCAAATGTACTTTTACAAAGATACCCTAACCATAGCCAGCTTTGCGGTCCTCAAATTGAGAATCCAAAAAACACGGATACTGGCCGCATGTGTTCGCATTTTACGGAATGGAACGTCCTGCCCTCTATAGAACAGTCCTATCCTTGTCCGTAATATGGACAAGAATAGGACATGTTCTACTTTATTTGTGGCGCCGCAGAACAGACATACAGATGCAGACAGCACACAATGTGCTGTCTGCATCTTTTGCAGCCCTATTGAAGTGAATAGGTCTGCATCTGACCCAGATCAGATGCGGACAAAAAATACCTTCATGTGCATGAGCCCTGAAAGAAGGAGGTCGAAGCACAGGCAGCCCAGGGCACTTTGCGGTTAGCTTGTTTCCAGACCTCTGTTAACTTATTTTCTACCCCCTTTCCCCGACATCCAGAGATTCTAGTGTCGCAGATGTCCCATACATCTTGCTCCTATCCCTCAACTGGATGAAACCAAAAGAGATCAAAATGTAACAACTTACATCCACTTTAACTAGGCTCGAAACCCATCACCTGGCATCCTGACTGTTATAGCATATTTTACAAACCCCTTTACAGGTATATACAATAAATAATTATAACCCTTTGTCACTTTAAAGGCCTTTCCCATCGGACCTGATGATAATCAGTACACCAGTGACCAATTACACAATGCCTTCCCACACCTTACCAAGGGGAAGCTGGACTACACACATAACAGAAACTTTACCATTTTTCAAGACTGTTGATAATCCCATCATAATAACCATAGTTTACTCAATGGACAGAACCCCAAAGAATAATTATGGCATGGTTAGTAGTCTTTCTGATCGGGAGAAAACTTGGGACCCACCAAACTTTTTCTAAAATTGTATTCTTTATTACCATTATCATTATGGTGTTTATTTTAACTCCCTGACAACATCTGCCATACATGGGTCTTTAAACATGGAGTCCACTCAGTAGCTGAGTTGACACCATAGCTGGCTGATGACTGCTATTTTATGCAAGAGACAACTGCCAGTAGTGTATGTAATTAGAGATCATTTTAATCATAGACATGTAACAATGAGATTGCAGGAGCCTTTCAGTTGCCATGGGAGCCAGGAGCCTTCAGTTGTCTCCAAGGCCTGCCATAGCAAAGTTTCTACTAAAGCAGTGGTGCCCAACCATTTTTCGTCTGAGGGCCGCACTAGACATGGTATAAATTTCGCGGGCCAGAACCAGGTAGCTTTGCCAGAAAGAAATGCAAACACTGTGAGGGGGCACGTGTAAGCATTAGGCTACATGCACACGACCGTGCTGTTTTTTGCGGTCTGCATAAAATATATAAATCTAATTTAACCTCTATTTCTGAAAAAGTTTGTGACAGGACTTGAACTCACAGCATCTGCAGCATAGCCCAAAACTTTAACCACTACACTATATAGCTGGTCACTTAAATAAATATATATATATATTTAAGACTTCTAATGTATAGGTCTCAATAGAAGTACAGTACAGTAGAAGTCTTATATATTTTTTGATTTATTTATTTATTTTTTAAGTAACTGGCTATGCATCCATTATAGCTGAGTGGTTAAGCGCCTTGCCTCTAATGCAAAAGGTTGTAAGTTTGAATCCCGGCAGAAACTTTTCTGAAATACAGGCTAAATTAGATTTAAATACATTTGGGTGTCCCCACCTGGACAGTCCAGTTTCCTGGAACTCTGTCCTCTTTCCAGAGCAGGGTCTAAACAGACGCTGGGGTGTCCACCTCTTCAGTGGCTGCAGACATAAACTGCAGTAGTAGTAGTAGTGACTGCTGGGTAGCTTTAATGATAGTGGCACTAGGGGTAATGGTAGTGGCAGTAGGGGATTAGCAGCAGAAAGTAGCAAATATGGTGGAGGCAACAGCAGCAGCCATAAGGTATGGAACATGATGGTAGACAGACAGCGGCAGTGGCATGATGGTGGCAGCAGCTATACGGTATGCAACATGATGTTAGGCAGGCAGACAGCAGCAGTGGCATGATGGGACACCATCAGCAAGGGCAAATCTATTCTTCGGCCTCAACTGGGGCTGTGTAAAAAAACCTGACATATCCATGCCTCTTTATTTGGACAAAAGTGATGTTTTGCACACTTGAAACTTTGTCGGTTTACGTATTACAATGCCAGCTGCTGGACTGAAAACCCTCTCTGAGACGACACTGAAGTCTGGGCAAGACTGTGCAGAGTATAGGGAGCCAGTTCTAGCAACTGTTCCAATCTGGCTTCCATGGGGTCAGGGAACACGGTCTGCACCTGAGGGCTCAGTCCTACCTGGACACTGGCCTGGGTGTTCAGGCGATGATTGATTTGTATCAGCCTGGCATGGCACATGAAAAAATTGCTCCATCATGTTGATGATACTGATCTGGCTGTTGCGGCTTCTGCTGCTTATGGTAGTGGACACAGTGGGAGGTGGGTGACTTGGCGGGGAACAGAGAGGGACCTCTCAGTCACACATGTGGGCAGCAGGCGTCTGCTAGACAAAGCTGCAGCAAGCTGCGTACACAGTTTTCCATGGTAATAGAAGCAATTTAGCCTCCCTTTCGGCAAACATTCCCCCATTTTGTTTTGATAGCAAGGATCTAAAGGCATGGCTAGCGAGTGCCTTTAAGTCAGGGCTCAGCGCATTCCATCTGCGCCTCCTTGCAACCCCAGGGCCGGATTGTAGAGGATAAGGGTAATGGCCACAGTGGCAATAAAGAGCAGATGCAGTGTATGGCCAAAACATCCAAAAAATGCCAGGGCTAGATCTGCTTCTATTATGGACAGCTAGGGAACAAGTAATGCCGCTGAAACCCAAAAAATATTACTCTGTCCTCCTTCTCCTTGACCTGTCCTCTGCCTTCGACACTGTTGACCACTCCCTTCTGTTGCAAACTCTCTCATCTCATGGCATCACTGAACTGGCCCTCTCCTGGATCACATCATACCTCACAGAGCGGACAGTTAGCGTCTCCCACTCTCGCACCACCTCCTCGTCTCATTCCCTCTCTGTTGGTGTCCTGCAAGGTTCTGTCCTAGGACCCCTGCTCTTCTCTATCTCCTGGCGTGGAGGGGAGGAGGTGTGAACGATGTCTGTCTCAGCGTCCCTCATGATGTACCATTTTATATTTGAATTAAGTAAAGAAATAAAAAAAACTAAAGGTTTTGTACCAGCGCCTTGTGAGTATGACTTCTATTGCTCACTCACATACAATATTGGCACAATGAGGTAAAATGAACATACAAGTCTGCAAGTTTGAAAGACTGTCAGTGCTGGGTTAAGCAGAGCTCCTGGTGCGGACTTGTAATTGCTACAAGTGACTGAAGTGCTTCATATTATACAGTCTTGGTCATTGTCATCATCAGTTACTTGTTCTCCTGCTTAGATTCCTCCTCCTCTCTATGTCATTCATCGATAATGGAATATTTGGCCAGAAAACAACTCTTCGCACCCAGAAATCCAAACATCCACTTTCACCAAAAGTCAAATTAGCAGGCAGGATTACTTTTTTGCTATCTGTCCGTAAAAATAGTATTGTTGTTCTCCAAATGTGGCGCAGTTCTGTGCCTTCACCAAAATTTAAATTAGCAGGCAGGATTACTTTTTGCTGTCTGTCCATTAAAATTGCCTCGGCGTTCTCCAAAATATGGTGCATTTCCACGCCTTCACCAAAATGTAACTTATAAGAAAGTAGTACTTCTTTAGATTCAAGATGATAGTTTTATTATTATTTTTATATTTATTTATTTAATATTATTTTATAATGATAACTCTCACCATCCTGCTTAACAAACCTCAAACGCATTTCTGACACAAAACCGCAGTCGTGTCTTTTAAATCTACAAACAATCACAATGTTTAAATAAAAGTGACATCCAATCACTGTGGAATCCCAAAAATCACATGATATATGACTCATTATAACACGAGGAGGAGTATGTACTTCTCTCTTCCCATCCTGCGCCAGCTTGCTTCACTGTCAGGCACAGGCATGTGCCATACATTGTGGGCAGCTGCATCAATGAACTGACTGCACATGCCTGGGCCCGGCGGTGAAGTGAGCAGGTGCAGGGTTTTAGGAAGCATAGTCAGTGACTAAAGGACTGTCCTACAGTGAGATATGGGAGGAGAAATCATTGGAAGTCTCAGGAGGGCATGGGCACTTGTATCAATGGGGAACGCCCCTGGACACTTACAGGTCATTATCATATATTATCAAACTTAGTTTTTTCATTAGATGCACAGAAAACAGAAAGAAAGGCCCCAAACTGTTTTTATCACCTACAGGGCAATGATGACAGTTTACTTTGTGTAAAGTATTTGACAGACCATGAAAACCCCCAATAAAATCTATGGTTAAGGACCAGGGGTGGGATGCCAGGAATACAACTAAAACCATCTGGATAGTGCTGGACCCAATACTGAACATGGATTTATCATTACTTGCCGCAGTCAGATATATTTGGTTTGCTGCATAAAGAGGCAGATTCCAAGCTTGGTCTCTGTTCTCAGTACTGGACTTGGCATTTACTTGACTTGCCACAGCTACATCATATCAAATGTTGGCTTTCTACCCGCTTGCCCACGGGAAGAGAAGTCATTCAGCTATGGCTTTCTAGAGTTTTCCTCCACTGGGGTTTTTTCCTCTCCTGAGTGACTCTGTGTGAGTTAGGGTTTCAACACTAACATTTCAAAACTAACGCCCTATTATTAAAGTTACTTCATGAGGTAGCAAATCATGTGTTTGAGTCTCTTTATTGGCAAATTATTGTACCTAGTATTTTATAATAGGGACTGGGAGACTTCATGGTGGTGGCTAGACCAAGCTCTGGAAGTGACACAAAGATGGTGGTATAGACATATATGGGTGTACTGGTTGGCATTTTATGGACATAATAAAATACACATTTTTAAAGAATTTATAAAGGGATGTCAATATTACGTTCAACATCAAGTTGAACTGCTACAAAACTGGTGGCCCGGTCACAAGTAGGCACAGCCTAAGACACACCTTTTAGTGAAAAAGGCCATATTGTAAGTTTTCTACAGTGGTCATGTCCTGCACCTCCACATGCCAAAGCGCCTGGACAGCACCTCTGGTCAAAGCAATAACGTTGGAACCCAATCAGGAACGTAGCATGGTGGTCAACTTTGAGATGTGCTCTTGATGGTGGGGGGAAACCAATAAACCATTTTCCAGGGTCAATGTGTTTAGATACAGAGTGAGGGCAGGGAAATGAATGTTCACCTTAGGTGAGATGAAATAAGCATTCAAAAATCATTTGAAGGGCTTGGCTTTTGCACTGTGTGAAGAAGCAGGTCAGGGAAAGTGCTCTCAGTTTGCAAGAGCAATCCAGCTGATTCCACCTTTATTTACAAGCCAGACAAGGCGTTTTACCTCACAGCCAAGGTCACCACTGGTAAAGAACTTCTCCTGGAGCATGTGCACCTTTTAGGCCTACTGAGCTGTGGAAGCCATGGCTTAAATTTTCAGCTATGGCACTGACTGACTGCCATCAACTTCTGGCCACCCATCCATGATATCTAGAGGACCCCAGGAGGGATGCAACCCATCAGCCCACCATCTCTTAAGCATTCTAAACCACAAAATATCACCGGGCCTACCACGTGGCAGGATACGCTAAGAGTATGACTGATGTGGTCATGATCCACTCCCAGCATCTCCTCTAATTCCTTTCCAAAGGAATCAATATTATCTGTTACCCCCACATAGGACTGAGTGTGCTAGAATAGAGACCAGACTTCTCCTCCTTCACCTCCACACTCACAAGCAAAGTAGCATCCATAAAGAAGGTGGCAGACCTGTAGATGTCACAGCAAATAAACAAGCCCCACACAGCTCTAGCGATGGAAATGCAAAAAAAAGTTAGGGGTGGCATAATATGGCAAAACAAAGAAAATAGTTTTTATTTAAGTAGTCAAATATAATAAAACTATATAAATTTGGCATTGCTTTTAATCGTACTGACCCACAAAATAAGGTGACCCTGTCATTTTTTAGCATACAGTGAATTCTGTAAAAACTAATCCCAAAAAACATTGGTGGAATTGTGTTTTCTTCCAATTTCACCCCGCAAAGAATTTTTTTCCTTTCCCCCTGTTTTCCAATACAAGATTTGGTAAATTAAGTGATGCCAATAAAAAAATACAACTCCTCATACTGCTGTGTGGATGGAAAAGTAAATAAAGTTATGGCTCTTGGCAGAGGAAAAATAAAAAATATATATATATAAAAATAGGATTCTGAAAAGATTCTAGTAGTATATAGCACCATATAGGCAAACCTGTTAAAGGGGTTATGCCGTGGTTAATGTAAACAATTAAAATCAGACATCATTGAGTACATGACCATCACTTTCTAACAATGATAAAGCCAGCAATGTACCTCACATGGAACCAGAGATCTTACCCATTCAATCCTCCAAATGTTCTGCTAGATAATCTTCAGCCTGACAGCTCAGAGGGCATGTCCTTTCTGCTGCAGCCCTCTCCCTATGACTGCAAAAGCTTCTAACAGAACATATGGCTGGTGACAGCTGAAGATTTAAACTGAGCATGTACGACCAGCTCAATGAGATGGACAAAAAAATAAGGAAAAGAAAAACAGCAGGTGGCGCTATACAGATGCATTTTATTGAATAACTCAGTAGCTATGCTAAGTTTTTTTTTAAGTACATGCAATTACAAAAGTATACAGATCCAGGCGCTGGTTTAAAAATGTGGAATATGCTTTATGGCACATCCCCTTTAAGCAATAGGAAAAGCAATACTATATTGTGTCACCAAGCAGAGGTTATGGCTGGTATTTACAATGCACCCGTTCTTACTACAATTGTATGTGACTAATTTGATGTCTGTATGGTTGGGGAACGGTACTAGTGATGCCACATAGTGCACTGGTTCATGCGTCTTCAGGGACATGCAGGCCTGGAACACAGACTGAATGAAAATTTTGGGAGGGAAATGCCAGCCTCGTGACAGCACAATCTGAATGGCCAATTGTTTTTCTCCCTATAGCATCAATGGCCAATCTGCCCCTGGATTTTCACTAACCGGTCCAAGAAGATAAGTGTCACTAAATGTATGTGACAGCTGCTTATCTACACTGGCAGGGACGAAACTACATTACCAGGCAGAGTGACAAAAAATACGTATAATGTATACAATAGCTAAGGGCGGAATGCAAAACGGAAGCCTTTAAGAGGCATTCCATTTTGCCCCATCCTTATAATGGGGACATATACCGGTTCTGTTTGGTTCCATTATACATGATGGAAAAAATAGTCCTGTTGACAGGAGACAGAAGATCAATATTGTAATTGCAATAGTGCAAATCTATTGCTATGGTCAAAAAGAGGGACATTCAAGTAGGGACTGTCCCTCCACAGGAGGGACACTTGGGAGGTATGGCTGCTGCCAATATATTAATTCCTGCTGCCGGTACTAATGTCATCTTCCACTCCCCCCACCAGCCACCTTCAGGAGTGATATTATGTTATACTGGTGCCTAAGGTTTGACTACTCTGCTTATCTCAGAAGTGCAGGCCTGCCTACAAGGTCAGTTTTCTGCCAGGTCCGTGTTATAGGTGCCCATCTTCACTGAATGGATCCAATTCCGTGGGTGCAGTACTAGTAAATGACCAGGAGAGGGACTGCAGCTCAGCAGCCTTCTAGCTGTAGAATCAGAAATAGCCAGTAGAGGGAGACAGAGTCTGCATTTATGAGGAGGTTTGTCCCCGGCCGGCTCCCATAGCGTGATGTCTGCTCTCAGGGCTGTATGAGTGAGACAACTGCAGTTACGCAGGTAACACGATGACACGTTGTACTCACTGCAGCCATACGGAGCACACAGGGCGCACAACTGCGACACTTCTATCAAGCTCACACAGGTAAGACAGCTACTCACAAGGACACAGTACAGCACCTGATACAGAGGTAACAATGGAGACAACTACACATTGTGACACATATACACTGTACAACACCTGATACAGAGGAAGGGAGACAACTACACAATGTAACACATATACACAGTACAACACCTGATACAGAGGTAACAATAGAGACAACCACACAATGTAACACATATACACAGTACAACACCTGATACAGAGGTAACAATGGAGACAACCACACAATGTAGCACATATACACAGTACAACACCTGATACAGAGGTAACAGTGAGGCGACAACTACACATTGTGACACATATACACTGTACAACACCTGATACAGAGGAAGGGAGACAACTACACAATGTAACACATATACACAGTACAACACCTGATACAGAGGTAACAATAGAGACAACCACACAATGAAACACATATACACAGTACAACACCTGATACAGAGGTAACAGTGAGGCGACAACTACACAATGTAACACATATACACAGTACAATACCTGATACAGAGGTAACAGTGAGGCGACAACTACACAATGTAACACATATACACAGTACAACACCTGATACAGAGGTAACAGTGAGGCGACAACTACACAATGTAACACATATACACAGTACAATACCTGATACAGAGGAAGGGAGACAACTACACATTGTAACACATATACACAGTACAACACCTGATACAGAGGTAACAATGGAGACAACCACACAATGTAACACATGTACACAGTACAACACCTGATACAGAGGTAACAGTGAGGAGACAACCACACAATATAACACATATACACAGTACAACACCTGATACAGAGGAAGGGAGACAACTACACAATGTAACACATATACACAGTACAACACCTGATACAGAGGTGACAATAGAGACAACCACACAATGTAACACATATACACAGTACAACACCTAATACAGAGGAAGGGAGACAACTACACAATGTAACACATATACACAGTACAATACCTGATACAGAGGAAGGGAGACAACTACACATTGTAACACATATACACAGTACAACACCTGATACAGAGGTAACAATGGAGACAACCACACAATGTAACACATGTACACAGTACAACACCTGATACAGAGGTAACAGTGAGGAGACAACCACACAATATAACACATATACACAGTACAACACCTGATACAGAGGAAGGGAGACAACTACACAATGTAACACATATACACAGTACAACACCTGATACAGAGGTAACAAGGGAGAGACAACCACACAATGTAACACATATACACAGTACAACACCTGATACAGAGGTAACAATAGAGACAACCACACAATATAACACATATACACAGTACAACACCTGATACAGAGGTAACAATAGAGACAACCACACAATATAACACATATACACAGTACAATACCTGATACAGAGGTAACAAGGGAGAGACAACCACACAATGTAACACATATACACAGTACAACACCTGATACAGAGGTGACAATAGAGAGACAACCACACAATGTAACACATATACACAGTGCAAGACCTGATACAGAGGTAACAATAGAGAGACAACCACACAATGTAACACATATACACAGTACAACACCTAATACAGAGGTGACAATAGAGAGACAACCACACAATGTAACACATATACACAGTACAACACCTGATACAGAGGTGACAATAGAGACAACCACACAATGTAACACATGTACACAGTACAACACCTGATACAGAGGAAGGGAGACAACTACTCAATGTAACACATATACACAGTACAATACCTGATACAGAGGTGACAATGGAGAGACAGCTACACAATGTAACACATATACACAGTACACCACCTGATACAGAGGTAACAGTGAGGAAACAACCACACAATGTAACAGATATACACTGTACAACACCTGATACAGATGTAACAATGGAGACAACTACACAATGTAACACATATACACAGTACACCACCTAATACAGAGGTGACAATGGAGAGACAACCACACAATGTAACACATATACACAGTACAACACCTGATACAGAGGTAACAGTGAGGAGACAACCACACAATGTAACACATATACACAGTACAACACCTGATACAGAGGTAACAGTGAGGAGACAACCACACAATGTAACACATATACACAGTACACCACCTAATACAGAGGTGACAATGGAGAGACAACCACACAATGTAACACATATACACAGTACAACACCTGATACAGAGGTGACAATGGAGAGACAACCACACAATGTAACACATATACACAGTACAACACCTGATACAGAGGTAACAGTGAGGAAACAACCACACAATGTAACACATGTACACAGTGCAACACCTGATACAGAGGTAACAGTGAGGCGACAACCACACAATGTAACACATATACACAGTACACCACCTAATACAGAGGTGACAATGGAGAGACAACCACACAATGTAACACATGTACACAGTACAACACATGATGCAGAGGTAACAATGGAGACAACTACACAATGTAACACATATACACTGTACAACACCTGATACAGAGGTAACAGTGAGGAGACAACCACACAATGTAACACATATACACAGTACAACACCTGATACAGAGGTAACAATGGAGACAACTACACAATGTAACACATGTACACAGTACAACACCTGATACAGAGGTAACAATGGAGACAACTACACAATGTAACACATATACACAGTACAACACCTGATACAGAGGTAACAGTGAGGCGACAACTACACAATGTAACACATGTACACAGTACAACACCTGATACAGAGGAAGGGAGACAACTACACATTGTAACACAATGACACATTACAACACCTCATACAAAGGTAACAGTGCCATAGTGATATACAACACATAAGGATGCCTTCACACACGGCAGATTTTGTGGCAGAAAATGCCACGACTGAAAATCAGTTCCATTCATTTGTTTCGGGCAGCAAGCGCATGGATCTCTGCAAGCCCCATTAAGTTGAATGGAATTTGTTTTCAGTCGCAGAACTGTAATGACGCAAGTAACATTACAGTGACACCCGCACCCACTATGTGCTGCACGACATGACACATCCGGCCCAACAGTAAAGGTCAGTGACGCAACACAATGTACAGCTGCCTTTTCTCTGTCAGCCGCAGCCGCCCCCATTGTGGAGTTTTTGTTGGTTTTGTCATTGTAGATTCTTGTGAGATTGTTCATGTGCTGACAGTGTTGATGGTCAAGCTGTGACGTCATCTGGTTGACAGCCGACCCCCTGTACAGGAGCAGCATTGATCCCGTACTGTCAGGCTCATGTATTTTTGGGTGCATTTTTAACTCAGAAATGTGACCAAATCCTTGGGGTGTATTCACATGGTTTACCGCTACTAGTGCTGCAAATCCTAGCAAAACTATGGAATTTTTGATTAGCAGTATTTACACTTTGAGCACAATGTGTGGATATAACGCAAGGGTGGGTTTATGGAATTGTGGCTGAGGTGTAGTTAAAAAAATGCATCAAAACCACATCTGAAAAAAATAGTATGTCACTGTTCATAAACATGAATTGGTACTTATGCACTATTTTTTATTTGGTTTTATGTTGTTGTTTTTTTAAAAAAACACAGAAAAATACATGGGCGCAATTCACACGACCATATTGTTGGTCTGTATACGATCTGCATTTTTTGCAGATCAGATGCTGACCCATTAATTTCTATATGTCCGCAAAAAACAACAACTCCTTGGCATGACCTGTATTTCAGTTCATCCTGTACTTCCTGGTTCATGAACAGAATACCATTACTACAGTGAAGTGACACACAGTAAGGAGGACAAAATGGAGGGAGTAATAATAATACAAATGTACATAGTGGAGTCACATTATTATGACCACCAGCTAATATCCAGAGTAACCACCGTATGCAGCAGCAGCTGGACGGGCTGGGAGAGACTCAATAAGGTCTTGGTAGTTTCTTTTTTTTTAAGCCCGAGGTACGTGCTCTGTACACTAGTGCATCAAAATTGTGCAGCATGCCACACAAAAACATGCACTAGATCATGTCCATTGCAGGCCCTCTCCATAAGAAAAGGGCTTCCCCCATAAACCAATCCCAGTCCCTCCGGGCCAGAAGCCTCCTGCAAGGGACCAGGACTAGGGCCATCCCACAGCCAAAGCTGGAGAAATGCCAGTCTTGCTCTGGCTGCCACCCCAGGTGTTGTCCAAGAGCCACAAGTCCAGGTCCTGGTAGGTTGTCCAAGGTATCTGGAGCCATGCTGACTACAGTGCATCCCACAGCTGCTGGAGGGTGCATGGGGAAGGAATCCATAGAGAGAGCACGACGATCGAGGGGGTCCACAGATGCTCAGTTGGGTTTAAGTCTGGGGAATTGGGGGCCAGGGTAGTAGTTGGAAGTCTTAGTCCTGCTCTTCCTACCAATACTGGACATCTCTAGCAGTGTGACTTGTCACATTATCTTACTGGAAGATCTCATTCGCCCCACGGAAGACAATCGGCATGTATGGGTGTATGTGATCTGCAAGGGTGGATTCGTACCCAAATCCATCACAATACCAAAATTTTGATTTGATTTTGATACCATAAAAAAGTATTGCGATACTCCGATACCATGCGGAAAAAAAACCACCAAAAAAGCTGCGTGATTTCCGCCTTTTATGGAACGTCCGGCCCATAATAGAACCGTCCTATCCTATTTTTTGGGAGACGAGGTGGAAAATTCCCTACGTCCTATGACAGCACCAGGAGAGAGGGTCCTCTGCCCAGGACAGGAAACCCACAGGTATTTAAGAAGGAGGGGCCTCTCCATCCCTCAGTGGTTTCCTGTCCTGGGAGAGGATTACTACAGTTATCCCGGTGGAGAGTAGTTTCTCTCCGTGCTGTGATATGCCGGCTGGGCTGGGGAGTGTGCTGGGTGAGTTCCCTGCTACGCACTCCCTCAAGATTAGAGAGAATGTACCTCTGGGCCTCCTGGTTGATCTTCCGGACTCTGGCAGCGGGTACGGCCAACTCTGTGAGAGGGTTGGGAGCGGAGGATAGCGCCTCTCGTCTCTGGTATCACAAGACCGTGTAAACCTACAAAACCTCTCTGTCTTCCGCTGACAGCACTACACTCCACCTGGGGCCACACACAATGTCTTAACAAAAAAAACTGTGGGACCAATTATCAAGAAATATATCAACTTTATTATAATAATGTATATAAAATATGGAAGATAAAAAGGCAAGCTGGAAAAGGATATTCCTTCTCTGTATATCCTTTTCCAGCTTGCCTTTTTTTCTGACATATTTTATATACATTATTATAATAAAGTTGATATATTTTTTGATAATTGGTCCCACTGTTTTTTTTTGTTATGACATCGCGAGACCGTGGGCTGGTGGCCGGGAGCGAGATCTCGCAACACTTTGTTCCCGGGAGGCTGGAGCGCGGGAAATTCAAATCTTCACCGCACTTAAGCGCAGCTAGAGCGGCCCTGTAAATCCTTGCTGTACAACTGTCCTCTGGCAGCATGGAAGATGCTGGAGAGGCGCACAAGAACCCGTCTACTCCTACACCTGCGGCATTGTTTGGAGAGTATGTACGGTATGTGGTCCCCCCCTCCTTTATATGTGCTTATGGTGTCATATTGTCTTTCAGAATAAGCCCAGGAAGGTGAAGGCTAAGGCAAAGCATAAGGAGTGTGGGATATGTAAGACCAGATTGCCCCCTACCTATGTTAAATTGCTTTGTTGTTGTTCCTGCATATAAAATACTATTGCAGAAAAATCCACGTCAATGTTGAAGTGTATGAAAAAGTTGATCAGAGAGGAAGTAGGTAATGCCCTAAAATCTTAGAAAGAAGGTTATAGAAGTAAAGATAAGTCCCCGTCTGTGCATGATTATTCTGACATCTCAAATTCAGAGGATAATGTCTCGGCGGAGAGTGGTGAGGTCTTGTCCACCTCGTCGTCTGAAGAGGATAGGGGTGGTAGACCATTCTTCCCTATCCAGGATGTGGATCAGCTTCTAAAGGCCATCAGGGCCACTATGAATATCGAAGATCCCAAGGAAGTGACATCAGTTCAGGATGTAATGTTTGATGGATTGGAAGGTAGGAAAAATATGTATTTTATATATTTTTTTCATTTACAAGAATGTGGCAGCTATGATAAAAAATGAGTGGAAGAACCCGGATAAGCGTAACTTTATTTCCTCGTCTGTTAAGTGCAAATACCCCTTTGACAACACTGACTCAGTACTATGGGACCCTGCTCCAAAGATTGATGTGCCGATTGCTAAGGTGTCACACAGGTCATCTCTACCATTTATGATTTGGGACAGCTTAAGGACGCTATGGACAGGAAAGATGATAGCTCCTGAGACAGACCTGGGAATAGGCGGGGTCCTCCCTTAAGCCCAATATCACGGCAACATGTACTGCTAGGGCTCTGATTTTGTGGGTTGAGAAGTTAACTGATCAGAGATAAGATTCCTATGGACTAGTTGTTAGAATCTATCCTTTTTATTGCCAAAACGGCAGATTTTCTGGCGGATGCTTCCGCCGACGCTGTTAGATTGTTTGTCCTTTCATCTTTCCTGGGTAATTCTGCTTTTAGGGCCCTTTGGCTTAAGAATTGGTCAGGGTACGTGGCTTCTAAAAATCAGCTCTGTAATATTCCGTGTGATGGGAAATATCTTTTCGGTTCTGCTTTAATGATATTCTTGAAAAAGGGGAGGTAGAAAAAAGGGGTTTCCCTCTATCTTTCGTAAACAGGAAGGTTCCTTTAGTCAAAATAGAAGGTTTTCCAGTAGAGAAAAGTCTAAATAAAAGAGATTCCAAGTAGAAGTTTTCCTCCTCAAGATCTAGGGGTTTCCAAAAAAGACAACCCCCAATGATGCCAGGGTTGGGGGGAAGGCTATTGGACTTCCTCCCAGCCTGGTGCAAAATTACCAACAGTGCTTGGATTTTGGAGTCTTTACAGGTAGGATTCAAACTAGAATTCAAAGGTCTTCTCCCAGAAAAGTTCTTAGTAGCAGAGGTAGGTCGGGGGAGCTCAGGAGGCTTTGGAGAAAGAAATAAGAAAGCTTATTCTAAAGGGTGCGCTAATCTCCTATCCTCCATCAGAAGAAGGTACAGGGGGGAAGGGGTACTACTTCAGACTTTTTTGGGTGAAAAAAAAGCCAAGTGGGAGAGTTCAGGACCATCATAAACTTAAGAGGGTTCAAGATGGAGACAATGAAGTTGGTGGTGGACCTCTTGTACAAGAACTGTTATATGGTGGGTCTAGACATAGGGCTATCATCTCCTAATATGGCCAGCTCACCAAAAATACTTGAGTGACCAGGAAGATAGAATTGTCCTTAGGCTTGACCCAGCTTTTCTTGCCATAGTGGTGTCCAGTTTTCATAAGACTCAGGAAGTAGTTCTTCTATCTTTTTGCCCCAATCCTAGGTGCCATAAGGAATTGGAGTTCAGTTATTTGGATGTCAGGAAGTATGTTTTAGCCTTCCTAGATGCTACTAGGGAATGGAGGAAATCAGGGGCCCTATTCGTTCAGTATGTTTGCCCTAATAAAGGGATGTCTGCTAGCAAAAGTTCCCTAGCTAGGTAGATTAAGCAGGCTATCTGTCTAGCTTATGTTTCCTTACAGAAGCCAATACCTACAATGCGGCTACCTGGTCTTTTGCCCTTACTGTTTATAAGCACTATAGACTGGACCTTTCCTCTGTTTCTGACCATTCTTTCGGTCACAAGGTTCTACAAGCTATTATCCCACCTTAAGTTCTATCTCTGGAATCTCTCCTGGTGCTGTCCTACGAGAAGAGGAAAAATGATTATTACTCTTACCGGTAATTAGATTTTCCTGAGTCCATGACATCACCCTCATTTCCCCCCTTTTGTTTCATGGTGTTGGTGATGTGTCTTGGTTTTGGTTTTGGTTATGGTGCATCGGGTGAGACGAAAAAAAAAGAGAAAAGAGTTTGATGAATTAAAACCATGTGGATTCAGATGGATCAGAAGCATGGATTTCGGGGGTGCTCTCATTCGTCTCTAAAAACCACAGAGGGATAGAGAGGCCCCTCCTTCCTAAATACCTGTGGGTTTCCTGTCCTGGGAGGACCCTTTCTCCTGGTGGTGTCATGGACTATTTTAATAGTTCAGACTTTTTTAGACATGGTGATCCTAATATGTTTATTTTTTATTGTTTTATATATTTTATATGTAAAATTGGGAAAGGGCGTGATTTAGATTTTTTTTTTTTTTTTTTTTTTTTTTTTTTTTAATAGTCTGTTAATTTTTTACTTTTTATTTTGAACCACTTCCCAACCGCTCATTGACTATAAATGTCTTGGGTGGTCGGGTTTATTTATGATCAGACGTTTTAGAACATCTTTTCAGAGATGACAGCTGCACGCTAATGCTCTTATTGTGTAAGGCTACTTTCACACTAGCGTTCGGAGCGGGTCCGTCTGATGTTTCATCAGACGGATCCGCTCCTATAATGCAGACGTTTGCATCCGTTCAGAACGGATCCGTCTGCATTATAACTTAGAAAAATTTCTAAGTGTGAAAGTAGCCTGAGCGGATCCGTTCAGACTTTACATTGAAAGTCAATGGGGGACGGATCCGCTTGAAGATTGAGCCATATGGTGTCATCTTCAAGCGGATCCGTCCCCATTGACTTCCATTATAAGTCTGGACGGATCCGCACGGCCAGACGGACACCCGAACGCTGCTTGCAGCGTTCAGGTGTCCGCTCACTGAGCAGAGCGGAGGCTGAGCGCTGGCAGACGGATGCATTCTCAGTGGATCCGCCTCCACTGAGAATGCATTAGGGCCAGACGGCTGTGTTCAGGGCCGCTTGTGAGCCCCTTCAAACGGAGCTCACGAGCGGACACCTGAACGCAGGTGTGAAAGTAGCCTTAAACGTAAAAAAAATAATTAATAAAAAAAATAGACTTTTTTGTAGAGCCAGTTGTTAAACATGGCAATGCCAAATATATCACATAATCTACCCCATCAAGTGAACATCGTAAAAAAAAATATATATAATACAAATTACTCCAAAACAGCTTTTTTTTTTTTGTCAACTCCCCAAAAAAACAAGCCCTCTCACAAGACCATAGCCAGAAAAATCGCAACACAAAAACATGAGTTGTTCTAAAAAAAACTTGTTATTGTATTAAGATGGAAAAATGACCCCAAACTGCTTTTTTTTTTTTGTAACTTCACCTCCCCAAAAATGAGATAAAAAGGGACCAGAAAGTACTCCAAAATGGTGCCAATAAAATTGACAGCTTGCCTCGCACAAAATAAGCCCTCACACAGCTCAGTCAACAAAAAATGTAAAAGTTATCACTCTTAAACACCATGACAGAAAATTCCATGTTAGAAAATCCAGATGCCACTCCTTCCCTTCTGAGCCCTGGCATAGCTCAAAATAACAGTTTACAACCGCAATTGGGGTGTTACTGTATTCAGGAGAAAATGGGTAGCAAATTGTTAGCTAAGGTAGCAAAGGGATATTCTCTGGTTATCTTTTGTGAAAAAGAAAGTTTGGGGCTAAAGCACAATTTTCTTGTAAAAAAAAAATTTTCATTTTCACAGCCAAGTATTATACATTCTATGAAAAGCCTGTTGGGTCAAGTGCTCACTACACCCCTTAAAAATTCCTTGGGTGGTGTAGTTTACAAAATGTTGTCACTTTTTGGGGGTTTTCACTGTGGGGTTACCTCAAGGTCTTTTTAAAATCTGCCCACCAAAAACCATATGGCACTCCTTGCCTTCTGTGCCCTGCCGTGTGACCATACAGCAATTTACGACCACATATGGGCTGTTTCTGTAAACTCTATTTTGCTTTACTTCCTGTGGAATACTTAGAGCGTTAACAACATTTCTACAACCAGTTTTGAATAGTTTGAGGGGTGTCGTTTCTGAAATGGGCTAATTTATGGGTGGTTTCTATTATGTGAGCTCCTCAAAGTGATTTCATAACTGAACTGGTCCTTAAAAAAGTTGATATTGGAAATGTTCTTAAATTTTTTTAAAATTGCTTCTAAAATTCTAAACCTTTTAACATCCTAAAAAAATTAAATAACATTACTAAAATGATGTGGGGGTTAGGCCGCACAACCCTATGCAGGTGCTCATTGCTATGGCGAAATACAGATACAAACGCAAAAAACACACATGCAAACCAGCAGAGTGCTGGTTTGCAGAGTGCGATTGCATTTGTGTTTTTGCATTACTAAAATGATGCCAACATAAAGTAGACATATGGTGGATGTTAATTGAGTATTTTATGAGGTATCACTATCTGTCTTAGGGCTCATGCACACAACAGTATGTATTTTACGGTCTGCTAAAAATGGAATGGAACGGCTGGCCCCTGATAGAATAGTACTATCCCTGTCCGTAATGCGGACAATAATAGGACATGTTCTATTTTTTTTGCGGAACGGAAATACGGAAACGGAATGCACACTGGGGACCCACTGAAATGAATGATTCCGTATACAGTCCAGAAAAAAAACGGAACTGACACAGAAAGAATATACGTACATGTACATGAGCCCTCAAAAGCAGAGAGATTCAAATTTAGAAAACAGTGCATTTTTTTCAAATTTTTGTTAACTTTTGGATTTTCTTTATAAATAAAGGTAAAACAAATTTGACTCAAATTTACCATTAACATGATGTACAATGTGTCACGAGAAAACAATCTCAGAATGGCTTGGATAAGTAAGTGTTCCAAAGTTATTACCACATAAAGTGATACATGTCAGATTTGCAAAATTTGGCCTGGCCAGGAAAGGGGCAAATGGCCCAGTCTGGAAGTGGTTAATAACTGTTAGTCCCCTTAGGGGCTAGAACCCTTGAATAACATGCCTGCCACTTGTGATTAACCCTTAATACACTGTCCCTGCTGCACTGTCCTTTGTGCACACAACAGCAGGGGGCTTACCATGGATGGCTTGAGCAGCGTCCTGGCTGCCATGGTAACCGATCAGAGCCCCGCGATTTCACCGCTGCCACTGCGCCACCAATGCATATAAGTAACCCCTTAATACAAATGTAGACGGCCTTAATAACAGAGATCCCGCCGAACCGTGTCAATTAACCCCTCAGGTGCCACACCTGAAGGGTTAATTGAGCGGGATTGCTGTTCTCTGTCATTGAGGCTGGGTGCCGGATATGTGATATGGCCAGCACCCACTGCCTACATTTGCATTAAGGGGTTCATTATATTTATTGGTGGTGCAGTGGCCAACAGGCCCCCCTCTCAATCTTTTCATTGGTGGCAGTGGCGGCCGGGTCACAGTGGGGAGGGACTCCCTCCTTCCCTAGTTTGCCAGCTGAGGAGAACATGGTGTGCGCCGAGGGCATGTTCTCTAAAAGATTCTATATCCCAGTATTGGATCAATCCGGGTGCAAGAGTATTGATTAGGTATCGAAAGTTGGATACCTGGTGCAACCCTACTTGAGCGTGCCTTCCACATGGATGAGTAGGTCCATAGAATGCAATGAAAACATTTCCCAGACCATAACGCTGCCACCACCAGTTTGTGCTCCTCCAGCAATGGTTGCAGGGTGTTTGTTCTCTGATGTTAATCACCTGACACGCCAACGTCCATCCGTTCGATGAAGCAGAAAACGTAATTCACCGGAGAAGGCAACCCTTTACCAATCAGCGGAGGTCCAATTCCGGTACTGCCATGAATATTGTAGCCCCCATTGTAGCAGTGCTGATTCGGTTTCCACATCGCTTATTGACAACGATGCCATTTGTCCCCTCACGATACACTTTCTGCACAGCAGCAAGTGAACAGTTCACAATATGCTCAGTTTCAGAAATACCGCCACCCTTGGCCTGAAAGCCAATAATCATCTCTTTTTACAACTCTGATAAATCGTCCCTTTTACCCAGGACAGGACGAGGGATATGTCTGCAGACAGCCTGTCACACACCTCATATACCCACCAAGCCAGCTCGCCACACGGGACTTCTTCATGTGCTACACGCTGCCAATGTCGAAAGTAGGAAGTAGTTAGAATAACGTGACTCGACTGTGTGTGCGCTGTTCTGGAACTAGGAAAAGTTGCATAAGGAACCGATACTTAGTGGATGTCATCAGCATCTGTTATTTACCTGGGGGATGTCAGACACAAATAGAATATTAATAAGAGCTAATCACAAGTGGCAGGCATGATGTGCATTTTGGTGCTGTGAAAGACTTGACTTTTTTGCGGTGTGAAGGCACGGCCAGAAACGCCACGGAAGCACTCCGTAGTGCTTCTGTGGGGTTCCGATCCATGCCTACGCCTGGCATCCCTGTGATTGCGGACCCATTCAAGTGAATGGGTCCGGGATCCGTGATGCAGAATGCCGGTGCCCATGTACTGCGTACCCACTGTATGCGGGCCGCATTACGGCCACGGGGGGCACACTGGAGCCCATAAGGACAAGGACGCTTCAGGATTTGGAGATTTCCCTAATTATTTGGAGTTATGATCTTCATGCTGCGTCTTTCTCTTGTGTTCTTACTACTAATCCTTCACATCCGTCCCACTGTAACAGTGACATCGAGAGGATTGTGCAAATGTCACCTACAAAATGACATTTGCATTTTTCTAGTAATCCACCTAAGGAGAGACGCCCCTGCCCTGTCCCCCACTTACCAAACAGACATGACGTTAACACATTGGGGGGGTCCTTTACTATCGGCGATATGCCAGTTTTTGGCATAAAAGAAAGTTACGTGACCCCGTTTTGTGACTTTTTAAAATGACAGTTTTTAGTCGCATGGGCGTTTTTGTGCCATCCTTGGCACTTGTGAGTGGTGGGGGCCTGGACTTCAGCCGTGACAAATTTACCGCCTTTTACTTCTGGACACAATTTACCCTGAAAAAGACGCAGGCGGTCAACACAGCGTAAAGGCGAACTCCCTGAAACGTGGGAGAATTCCTATTTATGTATTCAGTAAAAATGACAGATTATCAGACATTCTGGATTACTGGACCCCAGCGTAAGAATTCCCAACAGACTGCTGGTACTATGCAGTTTTATGTGGATATCTTCTGCTTCCTCTTGTGTCTTGGAGGGGGGGGGGGGTCTCCCAGCTCCCCAACCGTCACATTCCATCACGTCTGTATTCTTGACTTTATCCTGATGGATGTGGATGTTAATACTTCTGCAAACTTGCACTTTGCCTGGCAGTTAGTTTGTGCAGTGTCAGGACATTGATGACCTATCCTCAGCATAGGCCATCCTTATCAGATTGGAGGGGTCGGACCCCCGTCGCCCCCACCATCTGCTGTCTGAGGAGGCTGCAGCGCTCGTCTAGCTCGTACAGCTACTCGTCCCATTCACTCGGATGAGTACTAAGGACATGTCATCAGTATCCTGACACTGCACAACCCCTTTTAATTGCCAGGCAAAGTGCAAGTTTGCATAAGTATTAACATCCACATCTATCGGCATACAGACGAGGATACAGCAACAATGGGAGTGTCATCCATAGGTCACCAGGGTCCAGACACTGCGTAACCCCTTTTAAAGGGAGCAGCAGACGGTAGACAGATAAGCGGGCGCTGAGCGGCATAGGGCTGTCTGTTTTTGGAAAAGTGCCCTACTGGAAACTGGTGTATTATTTTAAGGGCTCATTCAGACGGACGTATGTTTGGTTCCGCACCCGTTCTACAATTTTGAAAGAGTGCAGACCGATTCATTTCAACGGGGATGCAAAAGATGCGGACAGCACACCATGTGCTGTTCGCATCCGTAGTTCCGTTCTTTGGCCCCGCAATTGCGGACAAGAATAGGCATTTTTTTTGTCATAGTGGATATAGGCCAGTATCCGTGTTTAATGGATCCGCAATTTGCAGATCGTAAAACACTACGGCCGTCTGAATGAGCCCTAAGAAACACAAATTGACCACAGACTTGAGGATCGGCCACATTGTAATAATAAAACAGAATGACCTATACCAGAGAGGAGAGATCTCTGGCCACAAGAGCTTACAATCTAATGCGGGAAGAGGACGAGGCATTCACAGTCCAGTAACTAGTGTATGTCTCCCAGTGGTTGTCACCCAGCTTTTCCCTAGTCTAATTAGGCATTCATGGCTCTAGGAAAGTGGTGGGACAACTTTGCTGTTACGGTAGCCATATTGGTTGTCACCTAGCTTTCCCATAAGACTCCTCGCCTAATTGATCACCTGCTGTGTTACTCCTTATAAATACTATAGAAAATAGTGACAGGCTAATCCACTACTCCGGTCTAATCGCACTCTTAAAAAAACTGCCGAGCATGGTAAAAGACCCCAAAGTGTGTGAATATTCCATATGGGCCATAGGTGAAGCATTCGCTAGTACAACTGCAGTAGTTCTCACTATAAGGGAAAGGGCATTTTACTGCTACAGGAGGAGTAGTCTTCATTACAGTTGGGGGGCAGTTGCTATTACAGGTGCAGTGGTCGTCACAACATGGAGCAGGTGTGGCTATAGGGGGCAGTAGTCGTCACAATAGGGGAGGGGGTAATTTGCTGCTATAGGTGCAGTAGTTGTCACTACATGGAGCAGATGCTGCTATAGGTGCAGTAGTCGTCACTACATGGAGCAGATGCTGCTATAGGTGCAGTAGTAGTCACTATAGGGGGGAGTTGCTACTACAAGTGCAGTGGTCGTCACTATAGGGGGGGGGGGGATTTGCCGCTACAGGGGGCAGTGGTCGTCACAACATGGAGCAGTTGTGGCTATAGGGGGCAGTAGTCGTCACAATAGGGGAGGGGGTAATTTGCTGCTATAGGTGCAGTAGTTGTCACTACATGGAGCAGATGCTGCTATAGGTGCAGTAGTCGTCACTACATGGAGCAGATGCTGCTATAGGTGCAGTAGTCGTCACTACATGGAGCAGATGCTGCTATAGGTGCAGTAGTTGTCACTACATGGAGCAGATGCTGCTATAGGTGCAGTAGTTGTCACTACATGGAGCAGATGCTGCTATAGGTGCAGTAGTTGTCACTACATGGAGCAGATGCTGCTATAGGTGCAGTAGTTGTCACTACATGGAGCAGATGCTGCTATAGGTGCAGTAGTTGTCACTACATGGAGCAGATGCTGCTATAGGTGCAGTAGTTGTCACTACATGGAGCAGATGCTGCTATAGGTGCAGTAGTTGTCACTACATGGAGCAGATGCTGCTATAGGTGCAGTAGTTGTCACTACATGGAGCAGATGCTGCTATAGGTGCAGTAGTTGTCACTACATGGAGCAGATGCTGCTATAGGTGCAGTAGTTGTCACTACATGGAGCAGATGCTGCTATAGGTGCAGTAGTTGTCACTACATGGAGCAGATGCTGCTATAGGTGCAGTAGTCGTCACTACATGGAGCAGATGCTGCTATAGGGGGCAGTAGTCGTCACAATAGGGGAGGGGGTAATTTGCTGCTATAGGTGCAGTAGTTGTCACTACATGGAGCAGATGCTGCTATAGGTGCAGTAGTCGTCACAACGGGGCAGCAGCTGCTGCTACAGTTGCAATAGTAGTCACTATAGGGGGGAGTTGCTACTACAAGTGCAGTGGTCGTCACTATAGGGGGGGGGGGAATTTGCCGCTACAGGGGGCAGTAGTCGTCGCTACAGGGGGCAGTTGTCGCAGTCCACACTGCGGAGATGGGCAGTTGCTGCTACCAGGGGGCAGTAGTGGTCAGTACAAGGGGCAGTTGCTGCTACATGTGCAGTAGTCGTCACTACAGGGGGCAGTAGTGGTCAGTACAAGGGGCAGTTGCTGCTATAGGTCCAGTAGTTGTCACTACAGGGGCAGTAGTGGTCAGTACAAGGGGCAGTTGCTGCTACAGGTGCAGTAGTCGTCACTACAGGGATAGTTGCTGCTACAGGTGCAGCAGTCGTCACTACAGGGGCAGTGGTGGTCAGTATAAGGGGCAGTTGCTGCTACAGGTGCAGTAGTCGTCACTACAGGGATAGTTGCTGCTACAGGTGCAGCAGTCGTCACTACAGGGGCAGTGGTGGTCTGTATAAGGGGCAGTTGCTGCTACAGGTGCAGTAGTCGTCACTACAGGGGGCAGTAGTGGTCAGTACAAGGGGCAGTTGCTGCTATAGGTGCAGAAGTCGTCACTACAGGGGCAGTAGTGGTCAGTACAAGGGGCAGTTGCTGCTACAGGTGCAGTAGTCGTCACTACAGGGATAGTTGCTGCTACAGGTGCAGCAGTCGTCACTACAGGGGCAGTGGTGGTCAGTATAAGGGGCAGTTGCTGCTACAGGTGCAGTAGTCGTCACTACAGGGGGCAGTAGTGGTCAGTACAAGGGGCAGTTGCTGCTATAGGTGCAGTAGTCGTCACTACAGGGGCAGTAGTGGTCAGTACAAGGGGCAGTTGCTGCTTCATGTGCAGTAGTCGTCACTACAGGGGGCAGTAGTGGTCAGTACAAGGGGCAGTTGCTGCTATAGGTGCAGTAGTTGTCACTACAGGGGCAGTAGTGGTCAGTACAAGGGGCAGTTGCTGCTACAGGTGCAGTAGTCGTCACTACAGGGGCAGTTGCTGCTACAGGTGCAGCAGTCGTCACTATAGGGGCAGTGGTCGTCAGTACAAGGGGCAGTTGCTGCTACAGGTGCAGTAGTCGTCACTACAGGGGCAGTAGTAATCAGTACAAGGGGCAGTTGCTGCTACAGGTGCAGTAGTCGTCACTACAGGGGCAGTGGTCGTCAGTACAAGGGGCAGTTGCTGCTACAGGTGCAGTAGTCGTCACTACAGGGGCAGTAGTAATCAGTACAAGGGGCAGTTGCTGCTACAGGTGCAGCAGTCGTCACTACAGGGGCAGTGGTCGTCAGTACAAGGGGCAGTTGCTGCTACAGGTGCAGTAGTCGTCACTACAGGGGCAGTAGTAATCAGTACAAGGGGCAGTTGCTGCTACAGGTGCAGTAGTCGTCACTACAGGGGGCAGTAGTGGTCAGTACAAGGGGCAGTTGCTGCTATAGGTGCAGTAGTCGTCACTACAGGGGCAATAGTGGTCAGTACAAGGGGCAGTTGCTGCTACAGGTGCAGTAGTCGTCAGACACTAATACAGATTCGGCAGTCATCACTGCAGGTTAACGTCCTTTGGGTGAGCCCACTTGCTGCCCCCTGAAATCTCCTCCTCCTTCTCATTCCATGTCCAGGAATAGAGCCCAGGCTGCCACCTCCCCCTAGTCCGTGGATGACTCTTGGGCACCCGTTGTTCCAGCCTCAGTTCCCCTTACATCATTTTCCTGGAGAAATCTGAGCTGTGACTAGACAGGGCTGGATATAACCTGAACGCACACAGCTGATGCCTGCTCTCCACCTAGGTGAGGTATGTCCTGTCGCTGTATGGTGACAAGGGATGGGCTCCTTCTATTTACATGTACGTTAGATTGTCAGCTCTTGTGTTGGACCCTTCCTGGCTGCATTGAGCCTGTTTTTTGCATCTGAATGTTGCTGTGATTTTGCTGCTCTTAAAGGTACAGGTCGCCTCACCAGTTTGTGTCTAGGAGGTACAGTATCTCACAAAATTGAGTACACCCCTCCCATTTTCGTAAATATTTTATTACATCTTTTCATGTGACAACACTGAAGATATGACACTTCAGTACAAATGTAAAGTAGTCAGTGTACAGCTTGTATAACTGAAAATTTGGTGTGCCCTCACCATAGCTCAACACACCATTAATGTCTAAACCGCTGCCAACAAAAGTGAGTACCCCCTTTCACTCCTCCATGACAACATCACGGAGCTGATGGATGTTAGAGACCTTGCGCTGCTCCAGCTTCCATTTGAGGATGCTAAATAGGGATTAGGTCTGGAGACATGCTTGCCCAGTCCAGCACCTTTACCCTCAGTTTTTTTAGGAAGGCAGTGGTCGTCTTGGAGGTAAGTTTGGGGTGTTATCATGTTGGAATGCTGCCCTGCGGCCCAGTTTCCTAAGGGAAGGGATGATGCTCTGCTTCAGTATGTCACAGTACATGTTGGCATTCATGGTTCCCTCAATGACCTGTAGCTCCCCACAGCCGGCAGCACTCATACAGCCCCAAACCATGACTCTGCCACCACCATGCTTGACTGTAGGCAGGACACACTTGTATTTGCACCCCTAACCTGGTTGCCGCCACACACGCTTGACGCCATCTGAACCAAATAACTTTATCTTGGTCTCATCAGACCACAGGACATGGTTCCAGTAATTCATGTCCTTAGTCTGCTTGTCTTCTTTGTGGGCTTTCTTGTACATGATCTTTAGAGGAGGCTTCCTTCTGGGATGTCAGCCATGCAGACCAATTCAGTTCAGTGTATGGACTTAGCACTGACAGGCTGACCCCTCACTCCTGTGACCCCTGCAGCAATGATGGCGGCACTCATACATCTATTTTGAAAAGACAACCTCTGGATATGACGCTGAGCCTGTGCACTCCACTTCTTTGGTCGACCATGGCGAGGCCTGTTCTGAGTGGAACCTTGTTAAACCGCTGTATGGTCTTGGCCAACGTGCTGCAGCTCAGTTTCAGGGTGTGGGCAATCTTCTTATAGCCTAGGCTAGTGATGGTGAACCGAGTGGCCAAACTGCATCCCATACCCACTTATTTATCATGGCACGTCAACCTGCATACTACAGTCCAATCTAGTATATCTTCCATGTACTTTATCATTTAGCTATAAAAGCCTGCCTACAATGTGCTGCTGCCTGTGCCGTGCGTAGTGTAGCTCTAAAAAGTCACCTCTGAATCGCAGTGTCTCTCCAATGTTTCCCTGAGGAAAACATTGTGAAATCTCTCACGCTTTACCTCATTATCGTAGCCTCTTCCTTTCATGGTCGCAACAAAAGGAACTTCGTATAGTGGGTGTGGTCAGCTATGTTAATTAGGTGGTGATTTGTGTTTCCCCTCCTCACCATTTCAAAATCCCTACCTGCTTTCAGTGGCTATGGGCTGATCAGAACGAATACCCAGTCTAGAGAATTGCCCGTGAGCATTACATCAGCATTACCTATCTCTCTTGTGTCCTGATGGTTTGCTACAATGTACCAGTGCAAGTAGAGTGCATCAGTCCGCAGTTCAGTTAAGAGAGGCTTGTCTGGACCGATGCATTGTAGCAGATCCTCAGCTGTGAGAAGTTTTATGTCTGCACTGGCTTTACGCCTCTGGATGTCATTGAAAAAACTTTTAGAAAGCTGCGGTAGAACTTTTTCATTATAGCGTGACTAAGCGTTTGCTGACATAAAGCGGAGGCCCCCTTTAACCTGTGTGATATGACTGGTGGTATCATCCAGATGTGACACAGTCTCTGAGCTGATGTCTTCCTTCCTCTCCTCCTTGCAGGGTCTTGATGATCTGAGCGCTCGCACCACCAGGAAGTGTCTGGCTCTGTAAGGTAAGAATGTCACTAATGTGGAGAGCTGCTGGAAACTCTGGGCCCGGGGTGGCCACTTCCCGATTCCTGCCTGTGCTGCCATGGTGACGCCTGCCTGCTTCTTGGCTGCCCTTCCCCGCAATCACCGCTATCTTGGAAAACAATCACTTTTTAGACCGGGGATGATTATTATTTTTTTTAATATTTCCAGTATAATCACAAAGAAAGCTCTATAGACGTTACGAGTGCGGATACAGGATCCCACAGCGGTGTAGGAACAGAGAGTCTTACTTTTCTTGCCAAAGGCTAATTTTTACTTTAGGGCCCAGATATTCATCCAGTGTCCCATCGGCTCCCAGCTTGTGGCCCCAGTGTGGTGAGTTTGTGGGGCCGTAGATCATTTATTACTGCTGGAGTAGCATAGGTGTAGCGTTGGATTAGGGTTATGGGGTTTTCCAGGGATGTGCATGGAAGGGGATAGGCACCTGAAAAGAGGAAGGAGATAAAGTAGGGAACTGATTGTGAATGTACCATTGTATGCTGTGAGTCCTAGTTCAGTTCTGTCGAGGTTTTGTTTTTCGGACCAGGGAGTAAACGTTGTATCTTCTGTCTCGCAGTCGATGGCTTCTGCCCTGCACCTAAAGTCAGAGAGGCCAACGCTGATAGAAGACGGCATTCCCCCAGCCAAGAAGCCCAGGTAAGTCACCCTTTATCTAGACCCTCCAAGTAAATGTTCCTTGTGGTCTCTCACATAGTATAGTATGGCTACAATGTAATGCCCAACTCCGCAACCTGTTACTGTACCCTCAACTGCGGGGGACGGGGGGGCAGAATAGAGGACATTTCAGGGTCATGTAATCTCAGACACAATCCTTCTTCCCAATTCTTTTTGCTATAGCTGTGTTATGAATTTTCTGTACCACACTATCACATAGACATAATATGGCAGTGTTATAAGAGCAAATGAAGGAACTGTTATTTGGCACCATATGGCTCTGTTATGTGTTCACTGTATAGCACGATAGGAAATATTTTAGGGCACTATGATACTGACACTATTAGATAAGCAGTCATTTGGCACTATCGTCTTATATAGGTTGTGTATTATTACTATTTATTTCCCACCTACTTTCACCTTTGCTACTTTGCACGGGTTAAACTTACAGAGGCGGCCACTTGTGCAAGGAATGCCTCCCCCCCACCTTCAGTAGCCCCTGCCAAAACTGAGGAGCCAGACCCCTACCAGTATCCGTCTCTAATCCCTAGAAGAACGCTCTTTTTCTCCAGGATCGTACAGTCTGTCCTCGACAGATCACTGAGCAGAAACGAGCAGGTTCTTAAGTCAAGCAGCATGCTGTAAAGTAATTCAGGAGAAGGGCACTACATGTGCAGGCGCCAAACGTATTAAAGCGTGTTGATGAAATGTTCATGATGGGAAAATCTACCCAGGATTTTGTGATGGAGTGAGGGGTTATCTCACATATAGTAATGCCTAAACGCATGCATGCATAAAAAAAAAAAAAGATTTCCTTATCATCCACCATGATGGCTACCATAGAGAGATGACCTATAGGGACCTCAGTGTTTTCCTGTCCCTATGGAGCACCTACACAGAGCACATCCGGCGGGAGGTATCGCTTTAAGAAAACAATTGTTAGGTACCTGTATTGTGCGGTATTGTTTCCCATCTCCCTCTGCTCTCCTGTGGTATATTCCAATGCTGGGCAGAGGTGTAGCACTTGAGGGAACTCATCCCTGTTATCGGGGGCCTGTTTTCCTTCCATCTCCCGGTGTCTCCCTTCTCTCCAGTGCGGAAGCAGACCGCCATGAGCACGGCACGCCGGCATCTCTACATGCTGCAGGTCCGACGCTATGGCATTTCCGGGTGGGGGTGGAGCTAGGCTACAGTGGACAGCACATACGCGTGCATACCAATGACGTCAGACGCCGCTCGGCATGTAAAGAGCGGCACTTTCGAATAATCATTGCCTCCACTGTGAAGTCCTGTCAGCTCCAGGAGATGTCTGCTCCAGACACCCCGGCAAGCCTCATGGAATCAGCGGATCCCCCCTCGGTCACTCCAACAGTGAGTTACCCTGTGGGGGATATGAAACAAATTGTTTCTTTCTGTGTGCCTTATACTTGCCTAATGCATAGTCGCTCCTCTCTTATAGGGGGCAAAAGCTAAGGTCAAGGCCAGAAACGCAAGGTGTGCTACTTGTCTGAGGGCGAAATTGTGGAGGACGCAAGAAAATTTTATTTTTCTTCTGAAAACATTGACGACCTTTTGGGAGCCGTACGGTCTACTATGGGCATCAAGGATGTCCAAAAGCCCAAATCGGTTCAAGATGAAATGTTTGGGGGACTTAGAACAAAAAAAATCTAAGGGACATGATCCTAGACGAATAGAGTGATGCTGAAAAGAAACTGGGTGTCTCTAGAAAATTTAGACAAAGATTGTTGTTTGACCCAGCGGAAACAAAAATCTTTAATGAGACACCAAAAATCGACGTTCAGGTCGCAAAGGTGGTAAAAAAGACTTCCCTCCCATTTGAGGACTCTTCACAATTATCTGACCCAATGGAGAGGAAAGCCGATTCTCTGCTACGTAAATGCTGGGAGACCTCCATGTTTGGTATTAAGACCAACATAGCAGCGACATCAGTTGCCAGAACTATGTATATCTGGCTTAATGAGCTTGAGAATCATTTAAAAAAAACAAGACTCCCAGGGAAGAAATCCTAGGTTCCATCCCCCTTCTTAGGTCCGCCACGGCCTTTTTAGCTGACGCCTCTGCGGAATCTGTCAGATTTGCCGCGAAGGACGCAGCTCTTTCAAACGCTGCAAGAAGGGCATTATGGGTTAAGTCCTGGGGGCGGCGACAGAGCATCAAAAGCCAAACTGTGCTCCATTGCCTTCTCTGGAGAGTATGTGTTCGGGCCTGTTCTCGACACAATCTTAGAAAAGGCAGCGGATACAAAAAAAGGATTCCCAGAAGAGAAAAAGAAAAAACCTTTTTGTCCCTACTCTTCCCAGTCAAAATCCTATAGAGGTAAAGGGAAGATAGGACGATGGAGTTATCCAAAAGGAGGCAAAGGCAGAATAAACAGAATAATCCCCAGAATAAACAGTCCGATAAGCAATGACACCAGCGTCGGGGGAAGATTGAGGAATTTTCTATCGCCATGGCAGAAGGTGACCCAAAATCCTTGGGCCCTAAATATAATCCAAAGCGGATACGGCATAGAATTTTCCTCAAAACCCCCAAAAAGATTTCAGGTGACATCCCACAGTCCGGGTGTGTTAAAAAAGATCTGGCAGGGAGTCTTAGACTTAAAAATTTCAGGTGTCATAGCAGAGGTGCCCAAGCCAGAAAGGGGGAGGGGGGGTATTACTCAAGACTATTCTTGGTCCAAAAACATGACAGATCCTCTCGTACCATCATAAATCTCAAGGAAAGGTTATAAATACTCTGAAATCCAGCTGTAAGAAAGTCACCACGGCTATTTATCTTAAAATATGGAAGAAATACTGCTCCTGGCTAGGGGATGCCTCTCCCAATAAATCTCCCCCTTGCATTCAGGAAATTTTAGATTTTCTCCAAAGGGGCCTGGACATGGGATTTAAAGCAAGTACGTTAAAAGTACAAATTTCCGCATTCGGAGCTTTCTATAACTCTGACCTATCCAGCCACATGTGGATTAGGAGGTTTATACGGGCAGCGTCCAGAATAAGACCGTCCCTTACCCCGAGGGTACCACAATAGAACTTAAACATAGTATTGAGTGGTCTGACAAGCCCCCATTCACACCTTTGTCAGACATCTCTATCAAACACCTGTCGTACAAGACGGCATTTCTATTTTTAAATTGGATCCGGGATTCCTTCCCAAGGTGGTATCAAACTTCCACAGGGACCAGGAAATCATTCTGCCATCCTTCGCTACAGACGTTCTTAGCCCAGATGAGACACAATTCCATCTCCTGGACGTAAGAGAGGCCATTATCCTGTATCTGACAGTCACCAAATATTTTAGGAAAGATGATAATCTCCTAGTTCAATTTGCAGGGCAGAACAAGGGGAAAAAAGTTTCCAAGGCCTCTATCGGGCGCTGGATTAAATCTACCATCTCATGCTATTAGTCCCTGATAGGTCTGTCTAGCCCGACCAACATTGGAGACCATTCCACCAGGGCAATGGCATCCTCTTGGGCAGAGAAAGCTGGCGTTTCACTGGATACCATCTGCAAAGCTGCTACCTGGTCAAGTATAAACACGTTCATAAAACACTATCTTGTTAATGTTTCAGCTGGGGCAGATTTGTCCTTTGGTCAAAAAATTCTGCAAGCTGATATTACCCCCCCTCCCCCCACCAAATAATCTGGTAGTTCTCTATGGTAGCCGTCTTGGTGGATGATAAGGAAAACCGTAATTAGACTTACCGGTAATTTTGTTTCCTTGAATCCACCATGACGGCTCTGTTATTCCCACCCTGTACATATTTAAGATCTGAGTATGACGTAATACTTAGGTTCTTTGCTTGCAAAAAATAAATAAAATATATATTTTATATATATATATCACTTGGTCTATACCAAGGCTGCACCCACTTTGGTAATTTGTAAAACACTGAGGGTGAGAGTGGGTGGTGGCCTTTTAAACTCTCTGTGTTCCTGCCCCTATAGAGGACAAAGGTCATCTCTCTATGGTAGCCGTCATGGTGGATTCAAGGAAACAAAATTATCGGTAAGTCTAATTGCAGTTTTATTTTATAACACATTTTAGCTCAATATCTCTGATGCCGATCTCCAAATTTTCTGCTTCCCTTCACAACCAGTTCCAAAATAAAATTGTGCCTCCAGCCTCCACTAGAGGGAGCTTACTACAGATTGATTTATACTGTACAGCTTCCACTATATATATTCATAGGTCACCTCCCCTTAGTGGCAGCTGCTGTTGAAAGCGTTCAGTGCCTTGTATTGTTCCGCCACCCTGGTTCAAGGTTGCACCCATAGTTAGTTTGAGATGTAGCATAGATATTAGCAGTATGAGCTTAAATACTCTGTACTGCTACAGACTTTTGATGATTTCACTATGTAACTCTGTCTGTGACATTCTCATCCCGGCACATGCAGCCATATACTTTGTATAGTAGGTTGTGGGCCTTAATATCAGTGTCCGGGGAGCAGATCGTGTGACGTTCAGACTCTGTCCTGCCAGTTTCTGATTCCGTAATTCTCTCATTTGATGCATCCGTAGAGATCAGGATCCGTCATGGTCTGTAGGTTTTATTATACAATGTCGCTGTTAGTGGTGGTGCGATACTAGGAGGTCAGCAGTGTTGGTCTCGTCCATCTTGTAGCCGGTCAGATATGTCCCTCCTGAAGATCCCAGGTACAGGCTGAATAATGAGTAAGCAGGATGTCCGCTGAATGTGGAAATAGGATGAAATGCTCATTTGTTACATAGTAAAATGTCTGGAGCCTCCACCCTCCCCAGCAGCCTGACAGTCTGCACATTTTGCTCCTACCATTTACTCTTCCTCTTCTGACCCGCCCACCCGGTGATGTCACTGGGGCACTAGTCTCCTCTGGGCAATATTTACCAAAACTGATGTAAAGGAAAACTGGCTTATTTGCCCATAACTAATTGGATTACACATTTCATATTTCAGAGCTCCTTTGGAAAATGAAAGGTGGAATCTGATTGGATTGCTATGGGCAACTACGTCCGTTTTTCTTTCCACCAGTTTTGATAAATCCCCCCTATGTGTGAACATTCAACACTGCACCTGACAGAAATCAGTAGAGGGACATGGTATCAGAATCTCTCAGTAGCGCAGCCTCAGTTGTTGGGCTTGTAACTTTACGATATAAGTTCTCAGATAGAAGAATGAGACTGGATTAGACTAAGTTCACATCTGCAGTGGTGGTTCTGGTAGGTTCCCCTATTGCAGTTTCTGGCAAAAAAAAAAAAAAAGTACAAAATACCGCTACATGCATACTGGTAAAATGCTACTTGGAAACGGGTTGTCGCTTGGGTGCAACAGGGCCAACCCTCTACTAGTTGTATTAAACCAGATTTTGTGTCTTACAGAAAACTGTTACCAAGCTTAAAGACCAAGAAGCCCCAAGAACTGGTGCTGGTGATCGGGACTGGTATTAGTGCAGCTGTAGCACCTCAAGTCCCTGCGCTGAAATCTTGGAAAGGGTTAATTCAGGCCCTGCTCGATGCTGCTATTGACTTTGACCTTCTAGAAGAAGAAGAGAGCAAAAAATTCCAGAAATGTCTCCATGAAGACAAAAATCTGATCCACGTAGCTCATGATCTCATTCAGAAGCTCTCACCGGTAAGGGGGCTGTGATGATCCGGTGACCTGGGTGGGTCTCCGTTCAGTTAATTTGCCATCTTGTGGTTAGTTTCCTAAACAGTCTGTGACATTTCCTTGTGCATGTTATAATTTTCTGCCACCTGCTGTTTGATGTTGTTGCAGCGCACCAGTAATGTCCGCTCCACCTTCTTCAAGGACTGTCTCTATGAAGTCTTTGATGACCTAGAATCAAAGATGGAGGACTCGGGGAAGCAGCTCTTACAGTCCGTGCTGCAGCTCATGGAGCATGGTGCACTCGTCCTGACAACTAACTTCGACAACCTGCTTGAGATCTACGCAGTTCATCAGGGAAAACAGCTGGAATCCATAGACCTCACAGACGAGAAGAAGGTGAAGTGGTGATTAGAGATGAGTGAAGTTTTGAAAATTTCATAAAAAAATTCAATTTGTTACGAATTACTTCCTTGTGAATCACTTTTCATTGTATGGAGCGGGTGCAATGATGGGGAACGGCGATCACTCCAACACCCATCATTTAACCCCTCAGGTGCCACATTCAACTCTGATTGCAGCATCTAAGATTGACATTTAGGTGCTCAGGTGGTTAATCCAGGGTTAAAGAAAATAAATAAAAAATTATGCTCACTTCATCCACTTGATCTCCGCTCCAGGCTTGATTTAAGGCAAACCCACCAAAGAACCTGGGGCGAGCATGATGTCTTCATGCTTGCTGCAGGTCCTTTTGGCGGGTTTTCTTCAATCAAGACCGTAGCGGATAGCCTCTCCGCGATCAAGTGGATAAAGTGAGTATAATTTATTTTTAGCCACCATTTTAGGAAACATTGATTTGCTATCACGAAGAGTGAGATATTCGTGGCTAACCAAATTTTTCCTAAACTTCGGATCGAATTCCACTTCAGATGTTTTGATTCGCTTAACACTAGCAGTGATGCACTTGTTTTATAGACTGGTCGTTTTTGCATCGAGGATTTTTACCTTGTGATGTGCAATCTATGATCCGCCTCACATCTTTGTCTGTAACATCGGAGTGTCCTATTATTACCAGGTACTTGAATGGGCTCAGGGAAAGAAGAAACTGAGTGTCCTGCATATACACGGCGTCTACACCAACCCCAGCGGCATTGTCCTTCACCCAGCTGGATACCAGAACGTTCTTAGAAACACTGAGGTTATGGTGAGCTCACCCTTCCCCCACTTCATCTAATAACACCAAGCTGCATATAAATTGTAATATTATCCATAAGTTCTATGAGTCGTGTGTGTGTCTCCCCCCCCCCCCCCCCTTGTTGCTGAGATCAAGAACATAGATGTGTCTAACCAGAGAGCCTATAGGGTCATTTATACATTCCTCTGCTGAAACACTCTGTGCTGTTTGCACTCTGTATGTTCCACTGTCTGTTACTACATCTCACAAAATCAGCATGTTTCTCTCCTGAAATATTTTGTGCCTCTGGGCACCATGTTAATTCCCTTATTTATGTAACTGCTACTGTCCCAAGCAGCCATACATGTCACTACCTGTCACCTGAAATACTCTGTGCTACTGATGACTGCTCATTCCCAGGGCTGCACCTAGCCTTTTTGCTGCCTGAGGAGAAAACTAAAATGGACCCCCCCCCCCATGCCAATTTCTTAACCTAACAGTAGAAATGGAGGGAAAGGGGTTAAAGACATACTTGGAAAACATTACATATAGAGCTACAAGAAATACAGGGTAATACAGCGCCACATACCTCTTACTGTACATCCAGTGATGTGTCATCTGTTGTAGATGTTCTATTTCTTTATCTTCTCCATTCAGACCAGACCGCCATGATTTCTTTCAGACATCTCTTGTCTCTGCAGAGTCTGACAGACCTCTTATTTTCCTACTTTTCCATCCTCCTCCCCACCTTCTGAACACCCAATCTCACCACCTCTAATACTTTGTCCGTTGTGCTTCCCAATACTATACTGCAGAAGCAGATAATCCCCCCTGAAAATACTATTACTATATAGATAGTTACCCTTCAATAATCATTGGCACACAGTGCCCTAAAAATAACTGTGCCCAACAAATAGTGTCCCTAAAACTTATAGTGCCATAAACTTAGCGTCCTCCAAAAATAATTGTTCTAAGCTGATACTGTGCCAGGGTGCCTCCCAATGTAACAGTCCTCCCAAAAGTCCCACCAATAGTAATATTAATTCTCTGCCAGAATGCACTGTGGAAACAATGCAACCAATAGTAATAATGTCCCTTATTTTGCTCCCAGAAGTAATAATGCCCCCATAGTACCCTTAGTAGTAATAATTACCCCCTATAATGTGTTTCTGTACAAACAATGAACCCTTATAATGTTTACCAGTAAAAAAAAATGTCGTCTTGCAATGTGTGCCAGTACAAAAATGCTCCCTTATAATGTGTGGCAGTAATCAAATACCCTCTTATGTGTGCCAGTACAAAAAATGCTCCCTTATGACATGTGCCAGTACAAAAAAAACGTGCCCCATGTAGAACAAATGTCCCCATAGTGGCCACCTTATAATGTGTGCCAGTACAAGTACAAAAATGTATCCTTAAAATGTGCTCTATGTACAAAAAAAAATGCTCCCTTATAACGTGTCAGTAAAAAAATGCTCCTTTCTACAGCCGCAATGTTCCCATAGTGCTTTCTCCAGTTACAAACAAATGCCTCCCCCCCCCCTCTCCATTGTGGCCCAACAGCATGCTGCTAAATATAAATAAAAATAATAAAGTCAAATACTTACCTACTTACCTCTTATAGTCTGTGCCCTGAGCTGTATGCAGCCCGGATCAGGCAGAGCGATAATGATGACACCAGCCTCTGATAGGCTACAGGAACTAGGACTAAAGCCTCGTAGCGGAAACGGTGGGCCAGGAAGACATCACTCCAATGCCCCGTCGCAGCATTCAACTGTATTGCTGTATTGTCCTGAGTACAGCGATGCAGTTGAAGATGTAGAGATAAGCATTCTTACAATTGAAGCCGGTCATTGCCCATGGCCCTAACGCTGTCCTTCTCTTGGCCTTACCTAGTGCTGCCTGAGGCAATCACCACACCTCATTGGCGGTGCGCCTCTGCTCATTCCACCATTTAACTCTTAGCCCTGTTTTGTTTCATGAGCTGAAGGGTCACGGCCCCTATGATTTACTGTTGTGTTTGTTTTACATATTATAATTAATCACATAATACATATTATAATTTTAGGTATTTACATATTATCAGCTATATAATTACATATAATAGTTAATATAATGTTATTAAAAGTAATGTTATAACATATAATTTGTATTACTTATTATCATTTATATTACTACATATTACTCCTGCAGAGGGAAATTCAGAAGCTCTATGAGACCAAGTCCTTTCTTTTCCTGGGCTGCGGCCGCACCGTGGACGATACAACGTTCCAGGCCTTGTTCCTGGAGGCTGTAAAACACAAGTCAGATCTGGAACATTTCATGCTGGTTCGTAGAGAAGATGTTGATGAATTCAAGAAGCTGCGGGAGAACATGCTAGACAAGGGAATTAAGGTCATCTCCTATGGCACGGAGTACTATGACCTCCCCGAATACTTTGAGAGACTAGCAAATGAAATCTCCACAAGAGGACGCACAGGTACAGATCACTCTCTCGCTCCGTGTCGCCATATGTGGTTGTGCAGTGTATCCACAGCTAGATCAATGTTATAGTAGCTACATATAAGCACCAACCAGGTCACAGACTGGGTCGCTATCAGGTTCCCCTATGCGGGACATACTAACCTTTGTGGTAATTTGTTAGGCAGCCAGATAAACGTTTTGCAGTTTGGGAGGAAAATGAGCACAGTGAGAACATGTAGACCTCGTGATGATAATTGATGGATTGGAACTCAACCCAGGGGCCACTGTGTGTGTCTCATGCTTTCAGCTCTAAAGCTGTTGGCACAGTGTTTGGACTAATAGTATTTTTACCTCTGATCAGCTCGGGAGTCTTCCAGCATTCCCTGCTTGCTCTGGTGACTTGCATTCTAGCAAATTTTGTTTTACCCAAAGCGCTGAACAATGATCTGATGTAGGAAAAACAAACTGCCCCCTACATAATACAAACTTACCAAACTATTAGTAAGATATCTGTCCCCAAGTTTGCATCATGGGAGTGTCGATTGGAGGACAGACGCAGCCCCACTCTGTCTAACCGCTCAGATGTATCTAAACGGCCTGGATTTGAGTTATCTCTGATCCCGCCAGAGGTCAGGTGTCAGCTGTGTAATAAGCTGTCACTCACTGTGTATGAAGCATATAGTTGCACCAAGGTGCGCAAAGGAGTTCAAAAATTTACAGACAACCCCTCTTTAGGACCTACTTTTTTGGGACTTTTCAGGACAAAGCAATTTTCTTAACGGTTTTATTTTTCTGTCCACATAGTTGCATGAATGCTTTTTTTTTTTTTTCTTCAAGACCCAGCAATTGTGGCATTCTTTATAAACTGTTCACTGTACAGCTTGAAGGGAATGTGGCAGCAGAAAATGACCTATTGTTTAAATCCCGTTTTTATGTTTAAAGGATAACTGTCCTATTTTTTTATGTTTTGCTAAAGTGTAGGGCAAGTGATGGGTAACAATTTTGCAATAGACTTTATTTAGCCAAAACGTTTATTTTTGGTACAAAACTGGGGCTGAAATGTTTTGGTTAAATAAAGTCTATTGCTAAATTGTTACCCATCACTTGCCCTACACTTTAGCAAAAAAATAATAAATCTGACAGTTATCCTTTAACATATTTTTAAATAATTTAAACCATAAAATTCAGCGGTTTTCGCACTGGCCACTAAACCTAATAGGCGCCACTTCTTGTCTGTACAGATGAGTTTACTGCAGTTACCTGCTTATCCGTCATTCTAATTCCTCCTCAGTGTATAGATAACACAGGATCCACCATTCTCAATAGGTGATTGTCAAAGTTTATCTATTCTTTCCTTGTACAACGAACTCTGTGCAGGGCACAGATCATGCCTAGAAAACCCTCCCTTAGAAGTCAATAGGGTCCCCTCCTGACCATTGTGTCTATGGCCCATGTGGCTGCCATAAAGCAATTTTTTAATGCTTTCTAAATTATATTAATAGCTCAGGCAAGATGGCCACCCCCATAATCCTGTTCAGGAAACAGAATAAATAAATCTGTAATCAGAAAATAAAAGCAGATTAGAATAAAGGATATGTGCTGCTATCTGGTTTTAACTGGAGGATAACATTTTTGGTGACGCATCTCCTTTATGTAAAGTGTTACTTTTATTCTGTGTGTAAGTATGCTGCGCTGTATCCATAGCTCTCATACACCACAATGGGAGCTACTGAAAGCGAGCGTCAGAGTGCTCTTCTTTTTGGCCGGCTGGTGGTCGGGATTTTGCAGATTGCAATTACAACCAATACCAAATTAATGTAGCTTGTTTTTGTTTTACTACTTTTGTGCTAAAACCTTGAAGTTGGACCTTACCTTAACATACAGTTATGTCAAGTTGCGTGAAGGGGTTAAAACTAATGGATGTACAGTGGGGCAAAAAAGTATTTAGTCAGCCACCAATTGTGCAAGTTCTCCCACTTAAAAAGATGAGCGAGGTCAGTCATTTTCATCATAGGTATACCTCAACTATGAGAGACATAAGATTGATTTTGTGGATTTTTTTTTTTCTCATAATTTTTTTTAATTTTTTTTTATTTTTCTTTTTTTTAAAGAATGTATTTGCAAATTATGGTGGAAAATAAGTATTTGGTCAATAACAAAAGTTCATCTCAATACTTTGTTATATACCCTTTGTTGGCAATGACAGAGGTCAAACGTTTTCTGTAAGTTTTCACACACTGTTGCTGGTATTTTGGCCCATTCCTCCATGCAGATCTCCTCTAGAGCAGTGATGTTTTGGGGCGGTCGCTGGGCAACACAGACTTTCAACTCCCTCCAAAGGTTTTCTATGAGGTTGAGATCTGGAGACTGGCTAGGCCCACTGCGGGAACTTGAAATGCTTCTTACAAAGCCACTCCTTCGTTGCCCGGGCGGTGTGTTTTGGATCATTGTCATGCTTAAAGACGCAGCCACGTTTCATCTTCAATGCCCTTGCTGATGGAAGGAGGTTTTTTACTCAAAATCTCACGATACATGGCCCCATTCATTCTTTTCCTTTACATGGATCCAGACGTCCATGTCCCTTAGCAGAAAAACAGCTCCAAAGCATGATGTTTTCACCCCCATGCTTCACAGTAGGTATGGTGTTCTTTGGATGCAACTCATTTTTTCTCCTCCAAACATGACGAGTTGAGTTTTTACCAAAAAGTTCTAATTTGGTTTCATCTGACCATATGAGATTCTCCCAATCCTCTTCTTGATCATCCAAATGCTCTCTACCAAACTTCAGACGGGCCCAGACATGTACTGGCTTAGGCAGGGGGACACACATGGCACTGCAGGATTTGAATCCCTAGTGGTGTAGTGTGTTACTGATGGTAGCCTTTGTTACTTTGGTCCCAGCTCTCTGAAGATCATTCACTAGGTCCCCTGGTGTGGTTCTCTGATTTTTGCTCACCGCTCTTGTGATCATTTTGACCCCACGAGGTGAGATTTTGCGTGGAGCACCAGATGGAGATTCAATGGTCTTGTATGTCTTCCATTTTATAATAAAAGCTCCCACAGTTGATTTCTTCACACCAAGCTGCTTGCCTATTGCAGATTCAGTCTTCCCATCCTGGTGCAGGTCTACAATTTTGTTTCTGGTGTCCTTCGACAGCTCTTTTGGTCTTGGCCATAGTGGAGCTTGGAGTGTGACTGTTTGAGGTTGTGGACAGGTGTCTTTTATACTGATAACAAGTTGAAACAGGTGCCATTAATACAGGTAACAAGTGGAGGACAGAGGAGCCTCTTAAAGAAGAAGTTACAGGTCTGTGAGAGCCAGAAATCTTGCTTGTTTGTAGGTGACCAAATACTTATTTTACCAAGGAATTTACCAATTAATTCATTAGAAATCTTGCAATGTGATTTCCTGTATTCTTTCCCCCTATTCTGTCTTAGTTGAAGTGTACCGATGATGAAAGGCCTCTCTCAGTGGGAGAACTTGCACAATTGTTGGCTGACTAAATACTTTTTTGCCCCACTGTATATTCTGTGTCCCAGAGCCATGTTCTCTTCTCCTCCCCTCCTCTCTGTTCTTTGTTTGGCTGTAAGACAGCTGGCTAGATCAGGAGCCTCGCTGCTGTACCCTGTCAGCAATTAGACAAAAAAAAATGAAGCCCATCCTCATTTCCTTTGCCCTGCTCCTCAGCCTGCACCAGTTGAAGATGGAAGAGGTCTTGGAACACGCTGCTTTAGACCCTATGTCTAGATTAACCCTTGTGTTTTCTGTGGAACTTCTAGGGGACTGACAATTATTAGGGAGCAGCATTCATTACTAGGTTTAGTGTTGTTCTGGGCGATTCACTTATATATTTACATGGCTGGGTCCAGTTTACTTAAAGGGGTTATCCATCGCGGGTGACACTAGGGAGGTTCGTCCCCGTCTGCCATTGGCTGCTCCCCCTCCCCCCGACACCGGATATTTTCATCTGCTCATGGGGAGAAGCTGCAGCGGTGGTGTAGGGAGCCAGGTATATTAATTGTGAGGTGCCAGGTATATTAATTGTGAGGTGCCCGGCATATGGGGGGGCATTTTTATAGTCTTGGATAACCCCTCTAAATCTACTGGGGAAATGACTGTAGTGACTTGCAAGAGTAGACTGGATGTATCTGCTTATTGGCTTGTGTACAGTTCAGCTTTTCAGCCACTGTACAGTTGTTCTTCAGTGCAGAGATCTGTGTCGGTGCTGGCAATATTGTCTTATTGTCCTGGTCTTGGGCAGATGCCAATCACTGGCAGATCCTCCACATGATTTCCTACACAATTTAGATCTTTTTTTATTTCAACCTCTCCTCTTATCTGTTGCACTGTGCTCAGGTGACACGGCTGCATAATTTCCAGGTTTCCAGATCACCTCGCCCTAGCCCTGGGCACTTGGCACATCCGCAGCCTGAATAGTAGATAAAACGACTGGAAATGATTCAATCTGGTAGAAGCCACCATTCATCTGCTTCTTTCCTCTGTGTAACAGGAGTAACCAGGGAGGTCCCCCTGAAAAATGGCCCCAGCCTTGCAAATTGTCAGAGCAAAGGTAGGGAGGCAATTGTCTTGTGCTGTGTCTTGTACAGAAGCCTTGTTCTCTTGCTGGTAAACTCCCCTACACTTAAACTTTAAATGGGTATTCTAGCTTGTAGGTATTGTTGACCTATCCTCCTCATGGGTCATCAATATCAGATTGTTGAGGGTTTGAATCCCAGCACCCCACCAGTCAGCTGTAGAAACTAAACAGTGGATGGAGCTGGAATCAGAAGGGACATTCAGACGGCGGAACTTTTATGGGGGCAGCCGCACCGCGATTTCACCAGAAACTCGCCGGCAGCCACATCCTCTCTGCCTCCCATACATCTCGGTGGAAGGCAGCACTGAGGATCGTGGAGCCATATGTCCCCACTCAGCGCAGCCGTGGCTTTAAGCCGCCGTTCCTTGAGACTCAGTGCTGCCTCCCATTGAGATGTATGGGAGGCATAGGGGACAGTTCCATCGGCGGGTTTGCGGTGAAATTTCATCACAGACAGAAATTCAGCTTAAAAAGCCGCCATGTAAACCTCCCCATACTGCAACTCGGCTCCCATTCACTTGAACGGGTGTTGAGCTGCAGTACACTGTTACAGCCACTACACACTTATCGATCTTAAGACTAGGTCATCAATGTCCAATAGCTGGAATACCCCTTTAAGGGTATGTTCATATGGCTAAATGTATTTAGGAGTGAAAAAGAAAAAAAAAAAAGTTACTCGGTGAAATACGCTTAACAAATACTTGAAAACTGCTTTAATGGGAAATATGTGCTCATAAGTTGTTGTTTTTTTGCAATAAAAATAATTTAAGAAGTTCCATGGCACTTTTTTCCCATTCGAAAATAAATAATCTCTGAATATGCTAATGGTGCTGTATTTTGCAAAATGAGGCTGAGTTATCTTGAAATCAGCATCAAATCTTTCAGCCGACATATTATGCCATGTGAACATACCTTTAAAGCGACCCTCTGGTTCAAGACTAAAAAAAATTCCGTTAACCGGGGAACTTTTCCTCTTTTTTTTAGTAGTAGATCCACTACATCTTGGGCTTCTCTTCTGCCATCCAAGATGACTGCACCGCTTCTCAGACTACTTCATACATCAGTAACGCAATACACTTCCTACTTGTCCAGTCCTGCTCTTGGATTGGCCAGAACTACTCACATGAGTAGTTCTGGCCAATCCAAAGGTAGCAGGAAGTGTCTTGGGTTTTCAAATACACAGTATGCATCAGGTAGACTGAGAAGTGGTGCAGCCATCTTGGATGGCAGAAGAGGAGCCCAGTAATTAGTGGATCTACTACTAAAAAGGTGAATAGGAGGGCACCGTGTAAGTGTCCTGTGTGTTCCCCAGTTAATGGGATTTTTTTTTTCCGCAGGGTTGCTTTAATCTCTAAATTATAAGTAACCTTTCAATATATTTTGCATAAATTAGTAATATAGGTGAATATAACAAACATTTGTAATCTATTTTATCACAGAAAAATGCCCCTTTCTCCAGTGATTAGGCTCATGCTGCCCTCCTCTAACAAATAAAAATCAAGACTGTGTCAGATCAGTGAAGGATCAGATGATATGCTGCCCATAGAAGTCTATGGGGAGAAGAGTGAGCTGTCTCTCAAGATGGAGAACTTTAGTTTTGGGGAGGGGAGGAAAAGGCATTTTCTCTGCTAAATTATATTCTAAAGCAGGGGTACTCAAGTACTTTTTGTAAAGGTTCACATACCTGGGTGTGCCGTCGTGTGAAGGTTTGAGCGGCTAATAAATGAGGGACAGCATCAGTGGCATATAGCATACGTCTGTTGTTTTACAATAAGCCTTTCCTCTAATCCCAGCCAATCCTCTTAGTGCCCCCACACAGTAATGGTGCCCCCTTAGTGACCCAACACAGTAACAGTGTCCTCTAAGTGCTCCCTCACAATAGTAATGCCCCTTAGTGCCCCCCTAGACAGTAATGGTGCCTCCCACCCCAGTAGATTGTCCCATAAGTGCTTCCCTTATAACAGAGTGATCCATTGGTGCTCCCAGACGGTATGATGCACCTTTAGTGCCCCTGGCACAGTATGATGCCCCCTTACTGCCCCCCCCCCTCACAGCAGGATGAACTCATAAGTGACGCCCACACAGTGATGCCCTCTAAGTGCCCCTTCTATTCACCTGTACATTTAATTTATGCAAAGTTGTGTGAAAAGTTAGTAACTATATACGTTTTTGCGAGAAATCGGTATCTGGTGCGAACGTTCTTATGAATGTTTGTTCATAATAATTGCCCTGTGTAAAGGTGGCACCACCATCTTTTATGCATTACCTAAATCGCCCTTTTCTAAACAGATGTGCTGGCAACAAACAATCTGTAAGGGGATGATTGCTGCATGTAAATGCCGCTGGCCGAGCAGGCAGTGGTCAGGAGCGAACACATCCTTCTCCATCATTGCCCTCAGCCATGTAGAATCTGTAACTAATTGTTATACCTTGTAAAATGAAACATTGTCACCATTTTCAAGATCTCTGCTTGCTGTCGTAAATGGAAGGATTCTTGTTTATTTTTCTAGAGGCTGAAACGTATCTGATAGTTCTCACAGCTGAAGGTCTGTTACAGTGCTGTAGTGTAGACAATCCTCAGTGAGCTAAATACATCAGCGGCACAAATCTCTCCCCTATCCAAGACTCCAGGCTGATAGCTTTTACCTTTTTATAGTAGTCCCATCTAAAAATCCCAGCAGCAGTGAGACCAGGATTAGGTCAAGGTGGGTTTCCAGCATCTTGATGTAAGCAACTGACAGCAAGTTTAAAAAATATTGAAGAAGTGAAATGCGTAAAAAGTTTTATAACTGCAGTAAGCGTGATGCAGGGGCTCATATAGTGATATACAGTCATGTATATCATTGGTTAGATCAAAGATTTCCATTTATTTTTGTGTGTGTGTGTGCTGTACCGCTCTGTGGACTCTTTAAGGCTACTTTCATACTCGTGTTTGGTGCGGATCGGTCATGGATCTGCACAGACGGATCCGTTCAGATAATACAACCGTCTGCATCCATTCAGAACGGATCCGTTTGTATTATCTGTAACATAACCAAGACGGATCCGTCTTGAACACCATTGAAAGTCAATGGGGACGGATCAATTTTCTATTGTGTCATAGAAAATGTATATCTGTCCCCATTGACTTACATTGTGTGTCAGAACGGATCCGTTTGGCTCAGTTTCGTCAGATGCTGCAAGCAGGGTTTTGGTGTCCGCCTCCAAAGCGGAATGGAGACGGAACAGAGGTAAACTGAGCGGACCCTTTTCTATTCAGAATGCATTAGGACAAAACTGATCTGTTTTGGGCCGCTTGTGAGAGCCCTGAACGGATCTCACAAATGGAAAGGCAAAACGCCAGTGTGAAACTAGCCTTATCTTGTATTATGTAATGCTGGCTGGCACTCAATATAGGGAGTTACACGGTTTTATTTTATACATCCAAAGTTTATTGAGAGCTGCATATTCCCTCATTAAAACATTGTAATTTATTGCAATGAGGGAATATGCAGCTATCAATAAACTTTGGATGTATAAAGTAAAACCGTGTAACTCCCTATATTGAGTGCCAGCCAGCATTACATAATTTAATATATTACGAAGTTTAGACTAAGGGGTGAGTCTGCTGGAGTGTGCTTAACCCTGCCTGGAAGTGTGGTAGAGCCTCTGGAAGACTCTGTTTTTAGCCTTATATTGTGTTTTACTCTGCATTTTAAACTTTGTCAAATGCCAAACATAGACCTAGGGTATAAAGCAGAGTGTTCTTTTGGCATGCTTTGGCTCAGAATGTTATGGTATTAGAGATCTCACCTGCCACGGGCGTGTCCACAAAACTCTGGAAGCTCCCCATGCCGATCTCTGCCGCTGCTCCAAGTAGCAGCACAAGTGCAAAGATTCTGCTTCTGCTACTGGAGCAGCAACTGTGCATGCACTGCTACACTTCTGGGTGGTGGCGCATGAACAGTCGCTGCGCTAGAAACTTGAGATTGTCAGGACCGGCCAAGATGTCCAGCTCCGTCAATCAAGTGGCAGAGGGATTGTCCTCAGCTTTGTAGACACCCTTTCTGCTTGATGCGATTAATCGATTTGCACATTTCTATTCGGTGTACTTTTTTTTTTTTTTTTCCACTGTATAGGAAATCCTGCTTAGCTTCGTTTTCTTACACATAGGTATCCCACAACCCGGAATGTTTTCTGACAGTGAAACCCTATTGGTGACGTATGTCACCGTAGGCCTATACGGTGTCATATGTTGAAACTTCTGTCAGAGGTATACCTCAGGTAATACTCCCACATTATACCTGTGACAAAAGTCAAAACCAAAGTGAGCCTAAAAGCTGAATGATGGGATTTGGAACTGAAAATTAGAATGAGGAATAAACCAGACAACCACATGTCTTTATCATTTATAAAACCCTGCACTGTTATGGGCACCACCAGAGCAGATATCATGGAAATCAGGACAGATCAAGAACTGAGTGGAGAGGCTGCAGAGCATTACTCCCTGCAACCTCCTGCAGTCAGGAAGTTGAATATGATGGACATTGGGACCAGAGTCTAACTCTAACCTAAGTAAGAAGCAGATACCAGCTCCTCGAGACTTGGATTGTTCACTGATCCCAAGAAACCTCTGAGCTAAAGTCCAAAGCCTAAACTTGTGAAATAACCAACCGCCATCTCCTGAGTTGACCTTGACTCTAGACGGTCCTAGTACACGCCATGACAAAAGACTCTTCATCCCTCGTCTCTTTTGTTGCTGTTCTTGACATCTCTAATCTTTAACAGTTAGAGCTCTTTCTCGGAAAGTTGGATTCACTTTAATGCCCACCATTTCACTTCCAGAGGTCTTGTTCCTCACTTTCCCTGCAGCATTGATTGTTGTCTGCCTAGTGCATCAATATGGACCCCACATTAACCAGTACTTGTCTATAAGGAGTCTAGGAAAGCTGGGTGACAACTAACTCTATAAGCTGTAGGTTGTCATGGAGTTCATGGAGTCCAATCATGGTCTTCACTTAGAAACGCCTGTTGAATTTCCGCTACCACAAAACAATGGTGCTTATAGAACAGACTACACAGTGTAGAGGTATACTGTATATTGTGTGGCACAGTGTATTCTATAGGTGTATAACAAACATATTTCACATGAAAACTTACAATTACTTGGCTTGGCCCTTGGGATCTCGGACACCACTTCAACACTTTGGCTGGGGGGTTCGGTGGAGCTGATGTTGTGTTTTATCCTAATGAGAAATATTTCATAATAAGGATTTGGAGAAGGGGCAGAGGGATAGCAGAGCAGGGAGAGGATGGTGCTGCTACTAGAGGGTCATACCATGGGGGAGTGATAAAGCCCACCATAATGCCCGTCCAGTAGTAATAATTCTCCTTATAATGTGACAGTGCAAAAAATACCACCTTGTAATGCCCCCAGGTGAGCTAATGTCCCCATAGTGCCCACATAATGTGCCAGTATAAAATACCCCTATATAGTGCCCCCAGTAAATGCCCCCATAGGGCTCCACTCCCCCCTTCCTCCTAGTGTCCCCATAATGTACCAGTATAAAATGCTCCAGTAGATGCCCTCAGTGTCCCCCCATAATTTTCAAGTATAAAATACCCCTTCTTAGTGCCCCCCGTAGATGACCCCATAGTACTCCTCTCCCCCCTTCCCCATCGTACCCCACCATAATGTCCCAGTATAAAATTCTACTGTACAGAGCCCCCCATATAAAATACCCCTTCTTTGTGGCCTCAGTAGATGCCCCTATAGTGCCCTCTATAATGTGCCAGTAACAAGAGCAACCCCCCAATCATGTGCCAGTAATAACGCCCCCCCATGTGCCAGTAATAACGCCCCCCCATGTGCCAGTAATAACGCCCCCCCATGTGCCAGTAATAACGCCCCCCCATGTGCCAGTAATAACGCCCCCCATGTGCCAGTAATAACGCCCCCCCATGTGCCAGTAATAACGCCCCCCCATGTGCCAGTAATAACGCCCCCCCATGTGCCAGTAATAACGCCCCCCCATGTGCCAGTAATAACGCCCCCCCATGTGCCAGTAATAACGCCCCCCCATGTGCCAGTAATAACGCCCCCCCATGTGCCAGTAATAACGCCCCCCCATGTGCCAGTAATAACGCCCCCCCATGTGCCAGTAATAACGCCCCCCCATGTGCCAGTAATAACGCCCTCCCCATGTGCCAGTAATAACGCCCTCCCCTATGTGCCAGTAATAACAGCCCCCCCCTATGTGCCAGTAATAACAGCCCCCCCATGTGCCAGTAATAACAGCCCCCCCATGTGCCAGTAATTGCCCCATTGCCTCCCCCCCCTGGATCCGCCAGTGCTTCCCAAACACATTGTTTAACAAACCAATTACTTTAAAAATAACGCAATGTCTCCACATTCCCATTTTAGGGCAATCAATTGATCAACAGTTAAGCTTCGAGGAGGAGGAGGATTCTTGTGAATCCAGGGGCCAGATTCTCCCATTTTTTCTTGAGGACCCTGAGAACTCTAGAACTGACAGGTCCACACAGACGGATCGAGAACAGAGCACTCTGTCGTCCGCAGTACCCGTGATGCCTCTGTCAATGGATCTGCCGCGCTCGAATTGTCGCCGGAAATCATCTGCACAGCTGCCTCATACGCTCTACAGCCAGACCTTATGGACGCAGGAGGAGCAGCTGAGGAGCTTCACAGACGCACAGGAAGGATTGCGGAAAGGAATAATGACCAAGGTGAATGCGTTACACTTAGAGTTGTGTCAGCTCACCATGAGCATTAACAGAAACAGCGGCGTGTTTAAAAAGATCTTGAACCTGGAGACGGAGAGAAACCATCTGCTCAGTCACATGAACTCCAACATCGGCAAACTCGCCGCAAGTTTACGTGTATTGGCGATCGAGCAAAGTGCCAACCAGCAAGAGCTACAAACCTTATTTGACCAGCAGAGGGCAGGACCTGAGGAAACAACCCCTGGACTGTCACCTTTACCCCCCTCAGTCACATTAACTCCTCCTCCCTCCCAGTACCGCTACTCCATGAGAGCCAGAGCAGTGCCTCCCCCTGCCCTAAGCTACAACTCAGACCTAAGGCCCCGGCCTGCTAAGAGGGGACGGAAATAAGTGTCTTTCATGAATAGGATCTTTGAGTTTTTCAGATGAAGAAAACGTTTTTTCCCCCCCTAATTTCTAGGAAAATATAAAGCTCCTGATATTCTGTGTTGTACAATTAAACGCTTTGAAAACGTATCTGATTGTTTCATGGATCAGTGGTGTAGCGAGGGACTCTAGAAGTCCCACCTTCCCCTTCCCTCTCCTACAGCTGCTCCCTTAAAGGCTATGGACACCTTTTGGGTTATTTTCTTTTCTGATTGCATTTTACTCATTTTGGGTTAAAATCTGATTTTCAGTGTTTTCATAAACACTTATTATAGCTCAATTCTTATCAAACTGATAAGAATATGGCTTAAATAAGTGTTTCTGAGGTCATAAGATAAAAGCTACATATGAGCTGTCAGATGGTGGTAATCAAAGAAAAAAGACTGACCGCTTGCAAACAGACAGATTATTTTTTTATTTTTTCAACCCCTGTATCTCAGAAATGGGTAAATATTTTTAGTTAAAGGGGTATTCCGGTTACTATAAATATAACTTATGTTTTAGACAAATTTATAATCAATAATGACCTAATGGAATGTAAATTTCACATATTTACCGTTCAGTAGTTATAAAAGTAGTTTTCTTCCTCTGCTACCCACTGTGTTTCCTCATTACCATGCCATCGACCTACAGTTCTGAGCCATTGTTATGTTGAGCATGCTCAGTGTGTTGCTATCAATTCTCTAGCTAAGGCCTCTTTCACACGAGCGTTTCCGGATAAGGTATGCTTTGCGGCAAACCCGCGCGAGTAGGTACGCAATTGCAGTCAGTTTTGACTGCGATTGTGTTCCGTTGTTCAGTTTTTATCGCGCAGGTGCAATGTGTTTTGCACGCGCGTGATATAAAACTGAATGTGGTACCCAGACCCGAACTTCTTCACAGAAGTTCAAATTTGGGTTCAAGGTTGTGTAGATTGTATTATTTTCCCTTATAACATCATTATAAGGAAAAATAATAGCATTCTGAATACAGAATGCATAGCATAATAGGGCTGGAGGGGTTAAAAAAAAATTATTATTTAACTCCCCTTAATCCACTTGTTTGCTCAGCCGGCATGTCTTCTGTCTTGTTCTGTGAGGAATAGGACCTTTTGATGACGTCACTATGCTCATCACATGGTCCATCACCATGGTGACGGACCATGTGATGAACGTAGTGACTTCATCAAAGGCCCTATTCCTCACAGATGCCGGCTGCGCGAATAAGTGGATTAAGGGGAGTTAATTTTTTATTTAACCCCTCCAGCCCTATTGTACTATGCATTCTGTATTCAGAATGGTTATAAGGGAAAATATCAAAGATCAGGTCCCCATCCCGATCATCTAGCAACCGTGCGTGAAAATCGCACCGCATCCGCACTTGCTTGCGGATGTTTGCGATTTTCACGCTGCCCTATTCACTTCTATGGGGCCTGCGTGAAAACGCACAAAATAGAGCATGCTGCGATTTTCACACAACGCAGAAGTGATGCGTGAAAATCACCGCTCATGTACACAGCCCCATAGAAATGAATGAGACTGGATTCAGTGCGGGTGCAATGTGTTCAACCCGCACGGAAAACTCACCCGTGTGAAAGGGGCCTAAATGTCTAGGGATACAAAAGGGCGCGTTAGTGTGCTGGTGATTACTGAGTAGGGGGCGTGACCGGACTATGATATCAGGCAGCCAATCAGTAAACATCAACACTCGTGAACAAGCACAAACTCACAGCAGGAAAGCTAGGGATTGTGGGGATTTTAGTTTTGTGAGGGAAGATCAGGCGCCATGATACACTCAGTGCCTTGCAGGCTTACACAGTAGCAGGACATATGGATTGCAAGATAAATTAAAACTCTAGTTCTGTGATGGCTAACCTCCGGCACTCCAGCGGAGGTAAAACTACAAATCCCAAGATGCACACTTGGCTGTTCTCAGAACTCCATAGAAATGAATGGAGCATGCTGGGAGTCGTAGTTTCACTACAGCTGGCGTGCCGGAGGTTAGACATCCGTGCTCTAGATATTATTATTATTATTTATTATTAAAGTGCCATTCATTCCATAGAGCTGTACATATGAGAAGAGGTATACATACATAATACAGACAATTGCACTAATCCTAAACAAGACGAGTGACTAGACTATATAGAGTTAAGGCCTCTGGTTGGGTCACAGCTTGCAGCCTTAATGTAGTTTTTCAAAAATTAGGTTACTTTACCGGAATACCCATTTAAGACCAATTGAAAAATATATTTTTAGCCCCAAATGAGTAAAATGCAGTCATAAAAAATGCCCCCAAAGGTGTACTTGATCTTTAACTTATTGCTGCAGACCATGTCCACCCCTTCATGATGGCACTGTTCCTTAGTTGCCTCTTTCAGGAGGATTATGTTCTCTGCATAAATTGTTAAGGAATGGTCTGGTGAACATGACAGGGAGATACAGCAGCCTTTCACCCCTTCCCAACAATGGGATATGTGATCATGGCACCTTAGAGGCCAAAAGAGCACGCTACACAGACAGGAACAGCTCCCTCCTGCGGAGATTGGGGAAGGCGTTCCATGTCAGTGATGAGCCTGTACTTCCAGGCTCATTACTTGTATATTACAGTTCAGCCTAGCAGGTGGCAGCACTGATTTGTACTATAGCTATTTCTGTATAGGATAGTGGAGAAAATTTCATTACTCTATACAAATTGCAATCTGATTGCATGTGGTCCACTTAGGGACCTAAAAAAAAAAAGTTTTAAATATTGAAAAAATACATACAGTATATAAAATTTCAAATCACCCATTTTCCCCAAAATAAAAATACTCTCTGGATAGGTCATCAATATCAGATCGGCGGAGTTCAGACACAGTGTGCACACGCCGTTCCCTTCTCTTTTCCTGTCCACTGCTGTGGTCTAATAGACATACAGTGGTGAGACGGGAGATGGCATGTGCACACTTCGTGGGCCGTCTCCGCATACAGCTGATCTGATATTGATGACCTATCCTGAAGATAGATCATTAATATTAAAAGCCCGGACAACCCCTTTAAACAATAAAAAAAAAAAAAAAAAAAAAAAGTAACATCATGGGCATCACCATGTGCGAAAATTCACGTACTTTTAAAATATTTTTTTTTAATCCCATATGATGAATGGCATAGCGGGGGGAAAAATGGCCAATTCGATATTTTTTCATCACGTTACCTCCCAAAAGAAATTAATAAAAAGTGATCAAAAAGTCATACACACTCCAAAATGGTATCGAGTATATGGTACTACAGATTACCCCGCAAAAATTTAGCCCTGACACATCTCTGTAGACATATCTATAAAAAAAATTATGGTGGTCAGAATATGGTGATTTTTATTTTTTTCAGTATTAAAATGCAAGAAAAACTATATACACTGCCTGTACAAAAAAAGTCGCCACCTGGATTTAACTAAGCAAATGGGTATGAGCCTCCTATTGGATAATTACTGCATGGGCGATTATCTTTCAGCTGGCAATAAGTTATTTAACCCCAACTGGTGCAATGAGTTGCCTCTCATTTCTTAAACAACCATGTCGAAAGACACATCTCGTGGTCGTAGAAAAGATGTTAGTCTTTTTGAGAAGGGTCAAATCATTGGCATGCATCAAGCAGAGAAAACATCTAAGGTGATTGCAGAAACTACTAAAATTGGGTTAAGAACTGTCCAACGCATTATTAAAAACTGGAAGTATAGTGGGGACCCATCGTATCGGAGGAAGAAATGTGGCGGGAAAAAAAATCCTGAACTCAGGGCTATGTTTAATAGTGAAAGTAAAAGCATTTCCACACACCCAATGCGAAGGGAACTCAAGGGATTGGGACTGAACAGCTGTGTAGCTGTAAGAAAACCACTAATCAGTGAGGCAAACCAGAATAAAAGGCTTCTATTTGCTAGGGAGCATAAAGATTGGACTCTGGAGCAATGGAAGGTGGTCATGTGGTCTGATGGGTCAAGATTTACCCTGTTCCAGGGTGATGGGCGAATCAGGGTAAAGCCTCATGCACACGTCTGTGGAACACTGACCGTGAGATACCGGCCTGGATTCCTGCTGAGTGCAGGAGCGCACGGCGTCATTGGTTGCTATGACGCCGTGCGCTTCGTGACGCCGCTGATGTACAGTAATACACATAAGATCTATACGAGTGTATTACTGTACAGCGGTGACACGAAGCGCACAGCGTCATAGTAACCAATGACGCCGTGCACTCAGCAGGAATCCAGGCCGGTATCTCACGCTCCGTGTTCCACGGATGTGTGAATGAGGCTTAAAGGGGTTGTCCAGGTTCAGAGCTGAACCTGGACATCCCTCTATTTTCACCCCGGCAGCCCCCCTGACATGAGCATCGGAGCAGTTCATGCTCCGATGCTCTCCTTTGCCCTGCGCTAAATCGCGCAGGGCAAAGGCATTTTTCTGAGTTCCGGTGACATACCGGGCTCTCTATGGGGCTGACAGGCAGCCCGGTGACGTCACCGGCACTGATGGGCGGGATTTGGCTCTGCCCTAGCCAGTAAAACGGCTAGGGCAGAGCTAAAGCCCGCCCCTCAGAGCCGGTGACGTCACCGAACACACTGCCGGGCGGAAGTTACCGCCCGGCAGTGTGTTATTGTAAACACAAGAGCCTGTGCCCTGCGCGATCTAGCGCAGGGCACGGGAGCGCATCGGAGCATGAGATGCTCCGATGCCAGGCTCAGGAGGGCTGCCGGGGTGAAAATAAGGGTATGTCCGGGTTCAGCTCTGAACCCGGACAACCCCTTTAAGAGAGGCAGATTAAGTGATGCACCCATCATGCCTAGTGCCTACTGTACAAGCCTGTGGGGCAGTGCCATGATCTGGGGTTGCTGCAGTTGGTCAGGTTCAGCAACAGTATGTGCTCCAAGAATGAGGTCAGCTGACTACCTGAACCAGGGGCGTACATAGAAATCATTGAGCCCCATAGCAAGAATCTGAATTGGGCCCCCTAACTACCAACCCCTGGCCCATCCCACCAACTGCCCTGGCTTCTCCCCTGCCACACCCTCGTTGTATTCCTACTGACCCAGAGAATGGGTCAGCTTTGCCGCAAAAGGAATACCATAGTAACAAAACCTGTAAAACGGTGGAGGAATCGTGTTTTTTCGCAATTCCACCCAATATTATGCCCGGCACCACATACAGATAATACTTATGCCTGGGGGAAGAGAGTGCAGCTACTAGCAGGCCGCAAAGGATATGAGCCTTGCTGGCGTCACCCGTGATGCTAGGGAGGCTCGTTCCCATCGTGGCCTGCTATTGACTGCCCCCCCACCCCCACATTGCCGGATGTTTTTATTCTCGCAATGGGGGGATGCAGTGGCACCTGTGCGGGCATCAGCAACACAGCTGCCGGGGAGTGGGCTAAGTATTACCTGTATGAGGTGCTTGGGCATTTTGGGGGGCATTATAGGGGTTGGATAACCCCTTTAACTCCTTGCTGCCTATCCACCACTCAACCCCCCCCCCCCCCTTAAACACAGCAAGGTGACTGAGTGGGCACACTGTCTATCAGAAAGCATCAGGAACTCTGCTTGCTGCTGCCCTCACCCCCATTAAGAATCCCCTCAAATTTTCTTTTTTTTTTTTTTTTTTTTACACCTCAAGTCACTGGCACTGCTCGGGCGGCTCAGCTGTGAGCAGGTGTAGCTTACAACAGGGGCAGCCGGCAAGTAGTGTTTCTGGGCCGGCAGCGGTGATGCTGGGGGTGGCCTAGCTGATGGTGTTCTGTCAGTGACCGACCTGACCATTCTCCAACTTCTCCTGTCCGGTGGGTGGTTGAGTTGAGTCAGACAGGCAGTGTGTGAGTGGAGCGTAGGTATACAACTGCCACGCCTGTGCCCTCAAAGACCGGGAACGTCAGGACAGCGGTGGCGTATGCTGCCTATGTGCACACAATGGGGGCGGTGGTTCGGAAGGGGGCCCTGACTGAGCATAGGGGAAGCAAGATAAGGATAACTTTACAGCAGTTATGTACTATAAACTGACTGAGCCTGCAGATGTAGTTGGCAGGGCCTACCATGCGCTCTGGGCCCCATAGCAGCTGCGTGGTCTGCCTATATTGGCGGTACGCCACTGACCTGAACATACTGAATGACTAGGTTATTCCATCAATGGATTTTTTTTCTTCCCTGATGGCACGGACATATTCCAAGATGACAATGCCAGGATTCATCATGCTCACGCACGGTTGCTAGGAGATGATCGGGATGGGGACCCGATCTTTGATATTTTCCCTTATAACCATTCTGAATACAGAATGCATAGTACAATAGGGCTGGAGGGGTTAAATAAAAAAAATAATAATAATTTAACTCCCCTTAATCCACTTGTTCGCCCAGCCGGCATCTGTGAGGAATAGGGCCTTTGATGAAGTCACTACGTTCATCACATGGTCCGTCACCATGGTTATGGACCATGTGACGAGCATAGTGACGTCATCAAAAGGTCCTATTCCTCACAGAACAAGACAGATGCCGGCTGAGCAAACAAGTGGATTAAGGGGAGTTAAACGTTCAGGGAGCATGAGACATCATTGTCACACATGGATTGGCCACCACAGAGTCCAGACCTTAACCCCATTGAGAATCTTTGGGATGTGCTGGAGAAGGCTTTGCGCAGCAGTCAGACTCTACCATCATCAATGCAAGAATTAATGCAACACTGGATGGAAATAAATCTTGTGACATTGCAGAAGCTTATCGAAACAATGCAACAGCATGCTGTAATCAAAGCTAAAGGCGGTCCAACGAAATATTTTTGTTTGTGACTTTTTTTTTTGGGGGGGGTGGGTAGTGTATATGCGGCATCGCCATAATCATACTGACCTGGAGAACAAAGAACACAAGTCACTTTTACCGCATAGTAAACACCTTAAAAACAAAACCCATAAAAACTGGCTGAACAGCATTTTTTTTCCCATTTGATTCTTTATTTTTTCCAGTTTCCCACTACACTCTATGCAATATTAAATGGTGCCATTAGAAAGTACAATTTGTGCTGCAAAAAACAAGTCCTCATATGGCTATGTGAACGGAAAAATAAAAAAAGTTATGGCTCCAGGAAGGCAGGGGATAAAAAAATATAATAATGCAAAAACTGTTTTCCTTGCTGCGTCGGGAAGGTGTTGAATTCCACAGGTCTCAGTGGTATGTGCTGATCATGAAGGCTCCACCTCACAGTTTATAGGCTCTAAATGGTCTGTTGCTAACATCTTTGTGCCATACACCAAAAGTCTTATGGATTCCATGTCTCAATGTGTCAGAGATGTTTTAGGGGCACGAGGGGATCTACACAATATAATATGCTTTGTCAGTCCAAATTGTAACTGGAACTCTGCCTCTGAAATACAGGGGGTACATTTGAACCTTTGCATGAAGAAAAGCCTAACTGCAGCTTTCTTACATACGGCGTCAAGAAGAGATGGAGAGAGATAAACCATTACATTACCTATGATCACCCTTCGTCAGAGGACTTACCACATTAATCTCCATAAACAGCTCACAGTCACGTTATCTTATGCTGAGTTACAGCCTGTATTATACTCCAGAGCTGCACTCCCCAATCCGGTGGAGACAAGGTGTACATAATCTAAAGGGAACATGTCACTTTGAACATGGTGTTTGACCTGCATCATGTTATAGAATAGGAGGAGCTGAGAAGATTGATGTATAATTTTTGGGGAAAGCTTCAGTGAAGCTTGTTTTTAGATCATTTAAATTCTGCTCATTCCAGGCTTTGAAGTAAAGGAGGCGGTTCTATCAGTGACTGACAGTCTCCCCTCTATGACTGTGTATACAGAGATTGCTGTCAATCACTGATAGGTCCGCCTCCATGACTTCAAAGCCCATACAAGTTTAACTGAATCGTTTCCCAAAAACTATACATCAATTTTCTTGGCTTCTCGTACTCTATAACATGCTGCCTGCAGATTACACTGCATTTTCATGGTGACAGGTTCCCTTTAGTTATGTATCCTGTACTGATCCGGCGTTACATCCTCTACTAGGCCTTGTTCACGTCTCCTTTAAGACGATCCGGCGCGACAACAAAAAACTTTGCATGCACCAGTTTTTGTCCGGCCAAAACCCATTTATGCCAGAAAGCGGCTGGATCACAGTCAGACCTTATGACAGTCAATGGGGATCCGGCAGGGTGCTCTATGCCAGAACAGCCTGCCAAATCTTCCTGACGGAGATGTGAATGAGGCCTTATACGTCTTAGCACACAAAAGTCCAGCCCATAGGGTTAACTCACGTCCACCCAGAAGATGGCAGAATGTGAAAAGGACGTCAGCATTCCTGTTGATTCATCCTATTGCCAAGTAATGTTTTGGCTTAACGTGAAAAGGCTTATGTTAAGCCACAACCTTGTTTGACGATTGGATGAAGGTGCAGCAAAAATTTTAATTAACATGAATGCTGCCCCATATTTTAGTTACTAAGTGCTATAGGAAGAGAAATGTGTTTAAGGCCTCTTGCACACAACCGTATGGCTTTTTCAGTATTTTGAACACGTGCGTGTGCATTCCGTTTTTTGTGGAACGGAACAGCTGGCCCCTGATAGAACAGTACTATCTTTGTCCGTTATGCAGACAATAATAAGACATGTTCTATTTTTAAACGGAAATGGAAGGCATACGGAGTACCTTCCATTTTTTTTTTGTGGATCTATTGAAATGAATGGTTCTTTATATGGAACGCAAAAAACGAAACGTAAACTGAAAAAAAAAAAAAGTGTGCAAGAGGCCTAACTTGTCCCGTTATGATATTTGTGCAGTTGTTGACCATCGCTCACCACTCCTGTGCAGGATATTCACTCTTGCTCTTCTCTTTCCTTAGGTAACAGCACATGACTCTCATTGTGATGTCACAAAAGTCGAGGAAGTGGCTGCAGCACGAGAGTCTTGGCAGGAAGACGAGCCAGCGTCAGCATAGAGGATAGGACCACTAGTGAGCGCAGCTGTATGTGACACCAGGTTCCGGTGGCACCAGTCTTGTCAAGCGGCTTTTTTTTAGCTTCAGCTGTACCAGCATCTGGGCATACTCATTTTATAGGTTTTGTTTTATTAACCATTTCATACAAAGTACTGTAGTAAGATCTGCGCCCATCTCACTTCCAGGACGCTTCTCCTTTAATGTTTACATTCAGACAAGGTTGCTACTGTATGGAGCTGTGTAAGTAAAGCTTGTGTACTGAAATGCACTGATCTTTGTGGTTCACTTTTTCAAGACCTCTGCTTGCTGTCAGTAAACCTGTACAGATCTAACACTTCTCACAGCTGAAAGTTTGTTACAATGTATCCATTCTAGCTTACAAAATTCAGCAGTAGGAATGTTTCTCCTCTCCTGATAGTTTGGTAAAATATTTCAGACTGTAGCCTACACTGATTAGGACACAGTGGATTGTCTACACTGGATGACTTTTCTGTTAGTTGTGGAAAATGAGAAACTTTATATGATTAAAGTGAATATCCAGCCATGAACTCCATTATCAATTTATAATAGATCAAAAATTCTGTGCGGCTTAATTTCTTTATATATTGGTTAAGCGAACAGAGGAGTATTTGACAGGAATCAGCAAATCCTCTCACTAGATGCAGCATCAGCCACTGTGGTAAGTCTGGCACATCCTCAGGCTGTCTGGGCCAGACAATAAATGAGCAGTAAGGCTACTTTCACACTTGCGGCAGGACGGATCCGACAGGCTGTTCACCCTGTCGGATCCATCCTTCCGCTATTTTGCCGTGCTGCCGGACCGCCGCTCCGTCCCCATTGACTATAATGGGAACGGGGGGTGGAGCTCCGGCGCAGTACGGCGGCGAGAGGCCGCCAGACTAAAAAGTCAGACATGCAGGACTTTTAGTCCGGCAGCCTTTCGCTGTGCACTGCCGTGCTGCACCGGAGCTCCGCCCCGTCGCCATTATAGTCAATGGGGACGGAGCGGCGGAAGGACGGATCCGACAGGGTGAACAGCCTGTCAGATGCGTCCTGCCCCAAGTGTGAAAGTACCCTAACCCAGCACTTTCACACAGTCTAATGAAAATACATTGTTGTACAAAACCACATCAGTGGACAGGGGGTGTACGGAATATGCAGAGCCCTCACTATATCCCACAGATCCCGGCTATGATACCCAGCTGGCATTGGCAAGAATGCTTACAGGGGTTCCCCAGGAATTAAGAAAATGAAAATACTTAAATATTGTTATTGTAAATATATTGCTAAATAGTAAATACCTTTCATTAGTTAGAATGGCTCGTTTTGTCTAGGGAGCAATCATTAGGAGAAATAAAATGGCCGCTGTCCTATTAATACACATAAAACCTGTCCTAATCACACAGGAGGACAAGTTACTTCACAACACTGAGCTAAAGAGCTGCCTCATCCTGCTCTCTGCTCATCAGGGATTATGATCCTGAATACATCTAAGATCTTCAGCGGAATCTCTAGCACCGCCAAGCCGCACCACTTATTTGAGCAGATTAGTAAATCTGGGCCAATGTCTCCAGAGCAGAGCTGGATCCAGCTGCAGACAACATAAATGCTTGCGAGACTAGAGCAGATTACTGGGTAATAACAGGAACAGGGCCTCCTCTTGCATCTATCATACAGTACCTATCAACAATCATCTATCAACTGAGTGTTCACCGCAGTCATCATCAGGTAATGAAATGAACAGTGTCGCCTCGCTGGAATCTGATGTATTGACAGGCACCATATGGTTACAACAGGAACAGGGCACCCTCTGAAGGCACCTGAGGTAATGACAGGAACAGAGGACCCCATCCAGGCACCGTGGGGGAATGACCAAAATAAAAATGTCCTACCTTCTCTCGAATAGGCCCCATGAGGGTCATGGCCCACAGGCACCATACTGTAATGAAAGAAAATCGAGCACCCAGAGTCACCTTGAGGTTCACCACCATGAGTCCACCCCCTGACTTTCACATGAATAACTTGCAGATACAAAAAGTTTATTATTTAAGAAATTTATTCTCTTATAAATTAGGTTTTACTCTCATTAACTAGACTGATCCATATATTGCATGTCAGCAGAACATGGCGCCACTAGAGTATGAGGAACAAGGTGTCATTAAAGGGTATCTAAACCTTTTTATTAAAAAATAAATAAATAAAAAATGCAGAAGCGTTGTTCTGAGCGCTCTCCTGCTGCTCCTTTGGCCTTCATTAACTGTGCTTGGCTTTTGGAGCTCAGAACCATAGAAAATATAATAGATCCATATGCCAGACGCTCGAAACGCTAAGCAAAGTCGATGAAAGGCAAGGTGGCAGAGTGCTGCGGGCAGCACTTGTGTGCCTTTGTGTTTTCAACAATGGTTTAGTTACCCTTTAAACCAGGTTCCCCATCTGAATGGAGCAGGATGGTAGCAGAACATACAGAACGGTTCTGAAGGTGAGGATATGGGCCTCCTACATAGACAGACAAGCATGAACCCAGAGATCTGTGGCCAGTAATATACTGAACACTAGTGCCCCCTGGAGGCAGCCAGCTCCTGTCAGCTGTCACTGTACTAAGAACTGCTGCTTATCGAGGCACGAGGAGCAAATTGCCTTGTGCCTCAGCCAGTTGACTAGTTCTTAGTACAGTGCTATTTGTTGATCTCACAAAAGGGCAGCCTCCATTATGGGCAAGTGACAGGAACACTTAAAGGGGTCCTCCAGTAAAATGTAAATGAAGCAGTCCACAACCTTCTTGTGTGTCTCGTATTACATTTTTTCCTCCCATTTTGAAGATCCTCGCTTGCCTTCACCAGATTAAAACATTTATTTACTTCCAAAAAGGCTGGAAAACTCTACAGAGCTTATACTACTAGCAGAGTGTTTGCTGCAGTGTATCAGTCTATACAAGCCTTTGTGATCTAAACGCATGAGATCTTTCCTGTCCTAACAGTTAGTACAATGTATGCGTGCAGGCAAGAGAGCTTTTCAGCTCGTATAAGATGGTCTAGACTGGTTATAATACAACAAACCCTCTGCTGTGAGATGTATTACGTCTGAAAAACAATTTTGATCTCTCAGCATGCTGGAGATTTAAAAAAAAATAATGGAGAATTAGAACAGTCTATTAAAAAGTTCTAGAGACTTCTATTACACGATAAAGGTTTATTCACATAAAACCGGAAGACCCCTTTAAGAGATTGCAGATTTAATTTAGCAGCAATATAATGATGCATTTGGTCAGCGTCTCCTGCTGGCCAACCATGATGCTACAGGCACTGCCTAAAAATGTTGTGTGTGAGCGTATCATCATCTTGTGGGAGTCTAGTGATAGCTGAGTGTTCCCACTGCCGGGGTGTTGGTGCCTCCTGTTGGGTCTCAAGTTATCAGCACCTGGACATGGAGTTGGTACCTACACAGTTGGGGTGCCAGCTGCGATAGGGTGAGTCCTGACTTACAATCATTTTGAATTCCAAATAATCTTACTTTCCTGCGCTCCTGAGGATGCCAGATAATTGGAATTGACTGTATTCTAAAGTACGACCGTTATGTTTATATCTAGGTTCTGTCCCCCATTCTTCGGCATGAGGCACATAAAGCTCAATAGGGATTCAGGCAGCAGACTGTAAACATCAGAAGATAATAATACGGCATATAGAACACTAATGAAGAGATGTGCGCACACAGACATCACTTAGGCTTTCATCAGCGCACCCACCACGGCCTTAACATTCAGGCTGCGCAGGTCACAGTACGTCTGCCCTGTGCCCACAAACACAATAGGCTGGCCGGTGATGTACGTCATAGAGATGGCAGCACCCACCTGCAGGAGAGGAAGAACAGGACGTCTCAGTGTATACAGTTTTGTTGATCAACTCTGTAAATACTTAAAAGGGGTTGTCGCACTTCAGCAAATATAATTTCTTAAGTAGAGGAAGTTAGTAGAAGCCACTTACTAATGTATCGTGATTGTCCATATTGCTTCCTTTGCTCGTTTCCATGGTTATGACCACCCTGCAATTCAGCAGCAGTAGCCATGCTTGCACACTTCGAAAAAAAGTGCTGGACTATGCACACTCCCTTAGTTACGGCCACTGCTGCTGGATTATAGGGTGGTCGTAATGATGGATACGAGCAGTGTATAATGTGATGGAAAACAAGATTTTTGTGAACTCACCTGTAAAATCTCTTTCTCGCCTGATTCATTGGGGGACAGCACCCACCCACAATTTTTTTGTACGGCAAGAGGGGGGTCTCGGTTTTGCCAGTTGGGACCTTGTGTTTGGTTCGGTCATATGGCAGTGTGCAGTTTCAGTTGGTTTTTTCAGTTTAATCTGGTCTCTCCTACTGCTGGAGAACAAACTGAGATGCTCTCTCCAGGCTGGAGGGGGTATAGCCTGCAGGGGAGGAGCTAACAGTTTTCAGCCTAGTGTCGCCTCCTAGTAAACTATACCCACGGTCCTGTGTATCCCAATGAATCAAGCGAGAAAGAGAATTTACAGGTGAGTTCACAAAAAAAAAAAAGTTTTTTCTCGCTCATATCATTGGGGGACACAAGACTGTTGGACGTCCTAAAGCAGTCCCCGGGAGGGAATCAAAATTTTCCCAAACAATCTTTCTTATGGAAGTCACTGCACTGCGGCCTGCAGAACCCTGCGGCCGAGAGAAGCATCCACCAAGGCCAAAGAATGCACTCTGTAAAATTTTGTGAAGGTGTGTAGAGAGGCCCAAGTCTCCACCTTACACAACTGAGACGCCAAAGCTTGGTGGAGGTGTGCCCAAGAAGCCCCGACCGCTCTGGTAGAGTGAGCCGTGATCCCGGGTTGAGGTACCTTGTCCTTGGAACAATAGGCCTTGGCAATGACTGAGTGAATCCACCGAGCAATAGTCACCTTGGAAGCCACCAAACCTTTTCGAGGGCCTTCTGAGATAACGGATAACAGAGCATCAGTGCGCCTAAAGAAGGCCACCACTGACAGACCACTGACAGATAGGTGTTCAAGGCCCATACTACCTCCAGACGATGTAGAGACCTCCCCCGTGGATGTGAAGATTGAGGACAAAAAGAGGGGCAAAACAATGTCCTCGTTAACGTGAAAAGCAGAAACAACCTTCGGTAAAAAAGATAGTACTGGACGAAGAACCACCTTGTCTTGATGAAACACCAGAAAGGGATCTTTGTATGAAAGCCGCCAGTTCCGAAACCCTTCGAATGGATGTAATGGCCACCAAAAACACCACTTTCCAGGAAAGTAGACGGACAGAAACTTCTCTCAGAGGTTCGAATGGCGCTGCTTGGGGTGAACCGAGAACTAGGTTTAGGTCCAAAGAGTGTAATGGAGGCCGATATGGGGGTACGGTGTGAGCTACTCCTTGTAAAAAGTTCTTGATCGGACCTAGGACGGCTAAAGTACGCTGGAAGAAAATAGACAGGGCTGAGACCTGCCCTTTGAGGGAACTAAGAGCCATGCCCAGATCCAATCCTGACGGAAGGAATGATAGTACCGTAGGAAGGGAAAAACACCTGGGAGGAAGAGCACGTTCTTCACAGAAGCGCAAGGAGGACTTCCGGGTCCGGTAGTAAATCCTAGAAGAGGAAGGTTTCCTGGCCCTAATCATAGTGCGAATGACCGCATCAGAGAAACCTCTGCGCTTTAACAGAAAGGTTTCAACAGCCACGCCGTTAAACGTAGCGTATCTAAACTCTGATGGAAGACTGGGCCCTGGGAGAGCAGATCGGTTCTGAGTGGCAGAGGCCACGGAGCATCTTCTAGAACAAGAATGAGCTCTGAGTACCAAGCTCGTCGAGGCCAGTCTGGGGCAATCAGGATTGTCTTGATGCCTTCCCTCCTGATTCTGCGGAGGATCCGAGGTTTGAGTGGTAACGGCGGGAACACGTAAAGGAACGCAAATCTGTCCCATGGTGCCAAGAGACCGTCCACGTCGTGTGCCGTTGGATTCCTTGCGTGAGAGAGGAAGCACAGGAGCTTGTCATTGAGCCTGGACACCATCAAGTCCACTTCCGGACATCCCCACCTGAGGCAGAGGGTCTCGAACACCTCCGGATGGAGAGACCTCTCCCCCGGGTCCACCGTTGTCTGGCTGAGAAAGTCTGCCATCCAATTGTCCACTCCTGGGATGTAGACTGCCCAAATCACCGGAACATGGGACTCCGCCCACTGTAAAATCTTCGCAGACTCCTGCATCACCGCAAGGCTGCGAGTCCCTCCTTGGTGGTTGATGTAAGCCACAGCTGTGGCATTGTCAGATTGTACCCTGACCAGACGACCCTGCAGAAGTGGAGTCCAATGAATAAGGGAGAAATAAATGGCCCGGAATTCCAATATGTTGATGGGCAGTTTGGACTCCGATGGAGACCAAACACCCTGGACTGTCCATGTGGCGAGGACTCCGCCCCAACCGTGAAGGCTGGCGCCGGTTGTAATGATCGTCCATATCATCCGGAGGAAGGATTTCCCCGGAATCCGATGTGCAGACTGTCCACCAACTGAAAGCTGTACATGTTTGGAGGGACAGACGAATCCGGCGATCCAGAGAGTCCGGAGATTTGTACCAGGATGACAAAATGGGTTGTTGAAAACACCTAGTGTGGAATTGAGCGAAGGGAATGGCCTTGAAGGAGGCCACCATCATATCCAACACCCGTATGCAATTGCGGATGGGCGGATTGCGGCGTTGGAGTAACAGACGTATCGATCTCTGAATGTCCACACTCTTGTCTAGTGGCAGGCGTACTACGGCTGCACCCGAGTCCAGTATCATGCCCAGAAACCTGATTTGTGTGGTGAGAGACCAGCAGGATTTACGCCAATTGACTATCCACCCGAAGCGGGAAAGGGTGCTAAAGACTCTCCTCGCATTGCGAGACCGTAGACGCTTTGATCAATATATCATCTAGATATGGGAGAAGAGTAATGCCCCTGGAGCGCAGGAGACCCAAGGGGGGGGGGGGGGGTTGTACCTTTGTGAACACTCTTGGAGCTGTCGCTATGCCGAATGTCAAACCGAAGAAAACGTTGATGAACGGTTGCGATGGGAACGTGTAAGCAGGCATATTGGATATCTATGGACGCCATGAGTTTCCCCTGCACCAATGAGGCAATCACGGAGCGAAGTGACTCCATCCGGAATCGTTGAATGCGGAGAAAGCGGTTCACTACTATTTTGAGGTCCAGTACTGGGCGGACATCGCCTTTCTTCTTGGGTACCACGAAAAGGTTTGAATAGAAACCCGTAAATCTTTCTTGCAAGGGGACCTGGATTATGCTGGCTGGGGTTTTAAGGATGGACCCTTTCATTGGTCCTGAGTGGATGGTCTAGCTGTAGGCTACAAAAGAAAAGGACTGGTAACGGGAAGATGTGACCCTAGGACGAAAGGCACGTTTCGCCTTGGGTTGAGGGAGATGGGTGCTTTTTCCCCCTGTTGATTCCGAAATAATCTCATTCAGTCGGGTACCAAAGAGTCGAGACTCGGCAAAGGGAAGCCCCGACAGAATGTTTAGAGGCGGAATCCGCCGACCAGACTTTAAGCTACAGATACCGCGAGAGCCGAGGAGCGGACGACCATAGACCCCGCGTCTAGAGCCGCTTCGCAGAGGTACTTCCCTGCTTTGGATATTTGGACCGCCAACAACTGGAGTTCCGCTAGGGAAGGATTGGTCGCAAGGTCTTGGTTCAAACAGAGGGCCCACTCCAAAACTGCCTTGGTTACCCACACCGATGCGAAGATCGGACGTAGGGCTGAACCACTGGCCACAAAGATAGACTTCGATAGAGAGTCAATGCGCCGGTCCACTGGGTCCTGGAGAGAGGAGCCGTCTGCCACCAGGATAGTCGTGTTTTTTTGAAAAGCGAGCAACCAGTGGGTCTACCATCGGAGGCGAGGCCCATTTTTCCACACAATCAGTTGGAAAAGGTTAAGAGCAGGTCTAATCGCTTTGGAACAATGAAGCGTAGACTTGGCTCGTCCCAATCTTTTGCGACAACAACGGAAAAATAGTTGTGTACGGGGAAGGCCTTGAACGCAAAAATGACACTCCCTGGTGGAGGGAAGTTCCTCCTGAACTTGGGAAGTGACCTGAATAGCTGAAATCAGACTATCCACCATAGACGCAATCTGGAAAGATTGCTCCGGGTCCATCTCTGTATCTGAATCCGCAAGCTCACCATCTGATCATCACCTAAAATGGAGGACGTCTGAGATCGGGAACCGGGAGGGGGAGGTGATGGAGAGGCGTCAGAAGAGAAACGGCAACCTGATCTGGGACGCTTGCTAGGAAGCAACTCCTGGTTTGTGCACCTTGCGAAGGTAAGGGCTGCAGCGGGGGGTGATTTCTCTACCAAACGACCCAGCAATGAAAGGATGGAATAGGAGACTTGAGAGGTCTTCTACTGCCCGGGACAGGGACCTTTCCCAGTAAGATTCTCCACAGCCAGAGGGGTCTTGTACTCCTGTGGGTTGTGGCAATATGGATGGATGGATGGATGGCTCTGTGGGGCCGCATGACATGCAGAGCATAGTAAGAGTGACTGGCCACGAGGGAATTTTACAGAACATGAGATGCAGGCATAATAGGTTGTCCTGCAGGGTGCCTGGGGAGGGGTTTTGGCCGGGTCAGACATTGTGTCTCTTTTCTATGCTGGAGAGGGTAGAGATCTCCTACCATTAAAAGTCCCAGGCCCTGTGTCCTTGTGGCAACGGAGTAGAGTGCCGCGGTGGGAAAATAGGCTCCGCCTCCCCACGCAGATCCGGCAATCGCATGTCAGGAGCCGCCATGAGTCTGGAAGGGTTAATATATTGCCGGATATACTGTGCCGAAATGCTCCCAACTAATGCGCTTGAGAAGCAGTGTGGTTGATTAGAGGAGGATTCGCAAGAGGGAGAGCCTTGGCAGATAAAGCTCTTTCCCCCTCAGCGCTGCAGCCGCAATGCTGCCGAAATTAACCCCCACAGTGCTGTGCCGCCGCTGAGGATCCCAGGGGAAGGTAGTCGGTGTTCCTAGGAGGGAGGGAGAGAGATCGCTACCCCAGAAGACGGGGACAGATGTGCCTGGGGAGAGGAGCAGAGGGAGGGGGGAGAGGGAGTTATACTTACCTGTCTTCTGTGAACTTCCCCCCCTAAACTTCATCCCAGCAGGGCCACCCAACGACCGCTGGCAGAAATCCTCAGGGGTCCGGGCAGGATAGGGCTGGTGAGAGGGTGGCCCTATTGCTGGTGGGAAGCAGGGGAGCGAGGCTGCCCTGGTCCACTTGTCTTCTTGGGGGGCAAGGCGGTGGGACAACCAGCACCGGCTAGCCTCCCAGGGAGACACAGACGCATGCAAATCTGTGCCCCTTAACCTAAAGAAATAAAATAAATTTTAAAAAAACAACATTGTAAAAGAGCCACTCTGCTAAGCAGGGAGGTATGCCTCCTATGACACTAAGCTAAAAACTGTTATGCTCTCTCCAGGCTGGAGGGGGTATAGTCTGCGGGGGAGAAGCTAACAGTTTTCAGCCTAGTGTCGCCTCCTAGTAGCAGCAGCAAGCTATACCCACGGTCCTGTGTCCCCCAATGATACGAGCGAGAAAATAATCCAGCCAACAAAGGGAGCAATATGGACAAGCACAATACATTAGTAAGTGCCTTGCATTAATTTCCTCTACATAAATGCCATTTGCTGAAGTGACACAACCCCTTTAAAGTACATATGTCAGCAGGATCAACCCTATTAAGCAAGGCATAATGCCTGGTAGGTTTGATTTAGCCGAGTAAAACGATACATGTCTTATATTATTCTGTTACACCATTCCAGTGAAAGTTAACATTTTATTAATTATATTTGTTAACAATTGCATTTATAGAGCACCGAGGGGCACAAGGACTCCTCCACCCACACTTACAACCATCCCCTTTGTCCCCTTGATTGATGGCATCTTATGCGTACTTTCTACTATCGGCGCATGTGCAGTACAACTGCTTCAGCTCCCCAGCAGCACAGTAATCCAGCAATTACAGATCCAGGCAAGATCCTGGCCCTGTCATTTATGGGGAGACGAGAAGTGGCTATAAGTGAGGGTGAGGCCCCCCTGTTAGTACTCATAACTAAAGGGGTTTTCCAAGATTTTTATACGGATAACCTATCCTCTGGATAGATCATCAGTATCTGATCGTGGGGGTCTGACACCTGGGACTTCCGCCAATGAGCTGTTTAACGAGGCACTGGCGCTTCTGTAAGTGCTACTACCTTCTCTCAGCTCACCAAGCACAGCGCCGTACATTGTATAGTGGCCGTGCTTGGTATCACAGCTCAGCCCTATTTAATTCTATGGGGCTGTGCTGCTCCTAGGCTACGTGATCGATGAATGTGACGTCACAAAGCCTAGGAAAAGCTGAGGGAAGGCGCTGTATTCAAAGGTTCCTTTTTAAAACAGCCAAGATAGGTCATCGGTATAAAAATCTCAGAAAACCCTCTTAACACACATATTGAGGACCTGCACTGCCTGGGGTCAAAAGACACTGGATGACTGTGCTCAGTTGTTCACCTCTGCCTGTGGATGAATAGTTAAAGGGATTCTGTCACCAGGATTTCACTTACTGAGCTGTTAACATGACCACATCAGTCTTCATGATTTATATTACTATATACTAGTATTACTGCCCTGTGTCTTGTAATTTGTCTATAAAATCGCTGTTATTAATATGCCAATTACCTAAATAAGGAGCCCAAGGGGCTGTCCCTCTGTCCGTTGGAGTTGGACCCAGCTGCACCCCTTCTCCTTGAGCCCAGCACCGCCCCACTGCTAATTTATGCACTCCTCATAGCCAACCTCATATGCCTGGTGCACCGTAATCTCGCGCATGCGCCGTGGAAAGACCAGTCAGTGCATGCGCAATGTGTTCTGTGAGGCGATGCCAGGACACCGTGCCGGCGCTGACAGGTCTTTCCACGGCGCATGCGCGAGATTACGGCGCACCAGGCATATGAGTTCGGCAATGAGGAGTGAATAAATTAGCAGTGGGGCGGTGCTGGGCTCAAGGAGAAGGGGCGTGGCTGGGCTCCAACGGACAGAGGGACAGCCCCTTGGCCTCCTTATTTAGGTAATTTGCATATTAATAAAAGTGGTTTTATAGACAAATTAAAAGACACGGCAGTAATACTAGTATATAGTAATGTAAATCATGAAGACTGATGTGGTCATGTTAACAGCTCAGTAAGTGAAATCCTGGTGACAGAATCCCTTTAAACTGTTGATTGATTCTCAAGGGAACCGGCACAATTTTAAGGACCACTCTGACATAAACCTAGCCTGATGTAACAGGAGGACAGCAGCACTTTATTGCAGTGGAGCAACGGAAAGAATTTGAAGCTGGAATAGGATTTACCTTATCATCAATTGTATCAAACTTGGTGAGCACAATCCCATCAATGAGACGCGCCTTCTCCGACATTGAGTGATCTGCCAAGGCCTTGTTAAACTTCACCTGAGAATCCAGAGGTACAACAAACGTTACATCCATGAAATATAACATCCATCTCCTGTCATCTGAATGTTTACCTCTCAAAAAATAATCAAAACCCTGATCTGCCTGCATGATTTTCTGACAAAACCAGAAGTGGATTCGAAAAGGAATCAGAAATATAAAAGAAGGAATTCTAGCTCTCCTTCCAGGTGGATCCACTTCTGGCTTTGGCTGAAAATCCTGCCGGCAGATCTGCATCAAAACCTCCTCTAAAAAGAGGCGTGTGGCTGTACCCTCACAACATGTAGCTAGACAGATTCTGGAGTCTGACAAAGCTGGGGAACATAAGAGATCACCCAGCTTTCCCAAAAATAGCCATCAACTAAGGCCTAATGCACACAACCGTTTTTCGGGTACGCATCCGAGCCACAGTTTTTGCGGCTCGGGTGCCGACCCATTCACTACAATGGGGCCACAAAAGATGCGTACAGCACTCCGTGTGCTGTCCGCATTTGTTTCTACGTTCCACGGCCCCGCTAAAAAAAATATAACATCTCCTATTCTTGTTCGCGCTTTGCGGACAAGAATAGGCATTTATATTGAAGGCTGTCCGTGCCGTTCCACAAATTGCGGGCGTGTGCATGCCTAAGAAACAGCAGAACTTTTTGTTTCTCAACATGAATTAAATATCCTACAACAGAATATATGATCTATTGTGGGAAGGTAATGCATAACAACCTACCAGCTGATCCACGGCCTCATTGCCAACCAAGGCTTCTCCAACAAACAGGACAAGATCTGGCATATTGACAGCAATGAGCTTAGCCAAAGCAGTCATCAGGGGAGCGTTGTCCTGCATGCGGCCAGCAGTGTCAACCAGCACCACGTCAAAGGCCTGATTGCGAGCTGCAATAAACACAAAAAGCCTCATTTATCAAGACTTACACCAACCACACAGCTTACACTTCCCCACAGCAGTTTAACCCCTCTACCACTTCCGCTGTTCACAGTACATGTACAGCTGATGTCGGGTCTTTAAAGATACTACCGCTCCAGAGCTCAGCGGGCGTCGGAGCCACAGGGTTTCTGTTGTTTTAAACAGAAGAGACCTATGGCTAATGTCTGTGATTGGGGTAACGCCGATCACGAACGTTTATCCCCTCCAATGCCGCTGCACTCCCAGGGCCCGAACAGCTTCCCCATGCGGAGATCAGTAGAGACATTTGTTTGCTGTGGTAGCCTTGGTCCCTCTAAAGGATCCAAGGCTACCACAGTAATAGTTCCTATAAAGCCCCTTCCCCCATAATAATAAAAATAAGTGTAAAAAAAAAAAAAAAATTGCCGACATTTCCCAAAACGCCTGAACTACTACAACAAACGTATTTATCCCAAAAGTTGAATGATGTAACAGGGAAAAAATGAAAATGACCAATTTGCTGTTTGTTTGTTTTTTACGCTTTACCTACAAAAAAATTCAATAAAAAGTGATAAAAAAGGCATACACACTCCAAAATGGCATCACTGGAAACTACAAAATCGCCTCATAAAAAAATGAGCCCTCACACAGCTCCGTAGACGCAAATATAAAGTATTCATTTTTAAGAAAAACTATCTAAATATAAAAGATATCCTTCTAATTGTACTGAATCAGAATGAAGGTATGGGTCCGTCTTACTGCATAGGGATCACTATAAAAACAAAAACTCATGAAACTGTGGCAGAATTGCGGGGGGAGGGGGAATGCCATTAGAAAGTACAACTTGTTCTGCAAAAAATAAGCCCTCATACGGCCATGTGAATAGAATATATGTTATGGCTCCGGTAAGGAAGGGAGTGAAAAATGAGAAAGCCGGTACACCATCCACATACAGGAGAACAAATGCCTATAGGTGTTTTTGTTCACTTGCGATAGCACATTTGTCATTTATATTCGCAAATGTCCTTACTATATGTTGGCGAAACATCCAGTCATATGAAAGATAGATTTATGCTTGCAAAAATCTATGATCAGGAAGGGAACTTTACTTTTACCTAAACCATATCACTTTCATAAAAAAAAATTATTGCACAAATTGATGAAACGTGAGGCTTTTTCGATCCATCGGCTCAAACTCTGGAGCCGCTGGGTCTGAATCGCAAATATGAGTTTAATCGTTTTTTTATAATTTCCTTTCAGGTATGGTTTATCCTCATTTTGTACTATTATTCTCAACAGCGTAATTGAAGTTACTTGGTGTACACTATAAAGAAGAATTCTACTTTGGAAATGGAGAGACTTCATAATTTTATTCTGCTTTCTCTTTCCACTTTGTTAGTTTGGGTTGTCATGACTACATAACGTCAGCACTTGGTTGTTAGACGGGCTATTTAAATCATTGTGTATTGTGATTTCTTCACTGTTTGACAAAGGCACAGTCTGTGCTGAAACGCGTCACAGATATAGATATGTTGCAATAAAGAGAATATTTGCAAGACTACGAGTGCCGTCCTTTATTACTATTCTATCCTGAGAAAAATAACAAAATCCTGGTAAACCCCTTTTAACCCCTTCTACCCCGGGCCAGTTTTTCCTCTTTTTACAAATCTGACATGTGTCACTTTATGTGGTAATAGCTTTGGAACACTTTTACTTATCCAAGCCATTCTGAGACTGTTTTCTAGTGACACATTGTACATCATGATAGTTATAAATGAGTCAAAATATTTCACCTTTATTTGTGAAAAATTCCCAAATTTCAATGTCTCTACTTTTATAATAGATCGTAATACCTCATAATAGTTATTAATTTACATTTCACATCTGTCTACTTCATGTTTGGATCATTTTGAAAGTGACATTACATTTTTTGGGGGACATTAGAAGGCTTACAAGTTTAAGAAGAAAATCTTTGTGGGGCTTGCATAATAGAAACCACCCAAAAATGACCCCATTTTAGAAACTACACCCCTCATGGTATTCAAAACTGATTTTACAAACTTTGTTAACCCTTTAGGTGTTCCACAAGAATTTAACATTTTAAGCAATTTTTTCCAGTAGCAAAGCAAGGGTTAACAGCCAAACAAAACTCAATATTTATTACCCAGATTCTGCAGTTTACAGAAACACCCCATATGTGTGGGTACATATGATTTTTTGATCATTCATTATTACACTTTATGGGGCAAGGTGACAGAAAATAAAATAAAAAAATTGGTTGTTTTGGCGCAGTTTTTATTTATTTATTTTTACAGCGTTTACCTGAGGGATTGGGTCAAGTGACTTTCATAGAGCAGATCGTTACGGACGAGGCAATACCTAATATGTCTACTTTTTCTTATTTATTAAAGTTTTACACAATAATAGCATTTTTGAAACCGAAATAATGATGTTTTAGTGTATCCATAGTCTGAAAGCCATAGCTTTTTCATTTTTTTCACCGATTGTCTTAGGCAAGGTCTCATTTTTTGACGGTTTGATTGGTACTATTTTGAGGGGGGGGGGGGGGGGGGGGTGTATGCCTTTTTGATCGCTTGGTGTTGCAATTTTTGTGATGTAAGGTGACAAAAATTGCTTTTTTATTTTATTTTTTACGGTATTCACCTGAGGGGTTAGGTCATGTGATATTTTTATAGAGCAGGTCATTACGGACGCGGTGATACCTAAGGCTACTTTCACACTCGCGTTTGGTGCGGATCAGTCATGGACGGATCCGTTCAGATAATACAACAGTCTGGATCCACTCAGAACGGATTCATTTGTATTATCTTTAACATAGCCAAGACGGATCCGTCTTGAACACCATTTTAAGTCAATGGAGGACGGATCAGTTTTCTATTGCGCCATAGAAAACAAATCCGTCCCCATTGACTTACATTGTGTGTCAGAACGGATCCGTTTGGCTCAGTTTCATCTGACGGACACCCGTGTCCGCCTCCAGAGCAGAATGGTGACTGAACAGAGGCAAACTGATGCATTCTGAGCGGATCCTTTTCCATTCAGAATGCATTAGGGCAAAACGGATACGTTATGGACCGCTTTTGAGATCCCTTAACGGATCTCACAAACGGAAAGCCAAAACGCCAGTGTGAAAGTAGCCTTATATGTATATTTTTATTTAACTTTAACACAATAATAGCAGTTTTGAAGCAAAAATAAATAAATAATCATATTTTAGTGTCATTATTGGCTGAGAGTGATAGCTTTATTTATTTTTTGACAGATTGTCTTAGGTAGGGTATCATTTTTCGCGGGACGAAGTGACGGTTTAATTAATACTGTTTTGGGGGGCATATGTCTTTTTGATCGCTTGCTGTTGCAATTTTTGCGATGTAAGGTGACAAAAATTGCTTTTTCTTTTACACCGTTCTTTTTTATTGATGTTCCATTCTACCGTTCTTTTATGATGATCGGACAGGGTGGATCACGTGCTATATTTATAGAGCCGGTCATTACGGACACAGCGCTATCTAATATGTGTGGGTTTTTTTCCCCTGTTTTTATTATAAAAAAAGGGGCGTTTTTTTTCTTTTTTACTTAAAAACTTTATTAATTTTATTAAAAACATTTTTTTTTCTTACTTTATTTCTGACGTTCACTTTTGGGGGTCTGACCCCTCTGCAATGCATTACAATACATCTGTATTGTAATGCATTGCCTGTTCGTCTACTACACTGAGTCATACACTAACAGGTTGCCTAGGAGACCCAGCCTGAGGCTGGATCTCCTCGGCACCCGTAGAAGGCAGTTCCCGATGCTGACACATGGAGTCCCCGCCACAGCAGCGCGGGGACTTGATGAGCTCACTCGACACAAACCCTTTCTATGTCACGATCAGCGCGGACCGCAGCGTAGAAGGGTTTAATACGCCGGCATCGGTTTTTACAGCGATGCCGGCGGATACAGCAGGGGCCGGACTGTTAGGGCCTGCCGGACCCCTGCAGTAATCGGGCGTGCACCGCTCCGATGCCCGCCCGATCACCATGACGTATTACATCAAATTGCGGGAACGCAGTGGCTTCCATGACGTAATAGTATGTCATATGTCGGGAAGGGGTTAAACCCTCTAATGGTAATCTACCATACATCTCACCATAAGCTATGGCCTCCATGGCAATTCCAGCAGCATCTTTTCCATAGCCCTTCTCATACAGCTGCACCATGGTGCGCCCTTTGTGCTTCTCAGGAGGGTGCAGGGAATTAAGGCGTCTTGTGTGAGTGCGCAGTTGTTCCACCGCCCCGGCTCGGAATGTGTCACAAGCCGCTATGAGCACGTTATAACCGTTCTCTATCAGCCAGAAGGAAATCTGTATCCAAAGCAAAAGGGAGAAGTCAGTTACTAATGGACTAAAGGAGCAGTGGTGGTCCCCCTGCATGCTCTCATTCACTTACTTTGGCCAGGTTGGTGGACTTCCCCACTCCATTAACCCCACAGAAAGTGATGACATACGGACGACGCATGCGCTGTGACTCCATCACATCACGCAGCACATCCACACGACGCTTTGGCTGCAAGATTTGCACCAGGGATTCCTGTAAAGCTTGTTTCACTGCAGACGTCACAGCTGATGGTAGGAAAAGGGGGAGATCAGTGGCACAAAGACAATATCCACTACTCCACGAGAGGTCATTTCCTCTGTGTTGAGAGGAACAAGAATACAAAGACCAGTGCAGATCGGTGAGGTATGATTCAAGAAAATAATATCGGATGGACAACCCCTTAAAAAAGCAGATGGGGGGGGGGGGGGACGACGACAGACAGACTACTTACTTGAGAAAGTTCCCATGACTTTTCCTTCCAGTCTCTTTGCCACTGACTCGCACAGCTGCAAAGCAATGTCAGTGGCTACATTCTTGGCTGCAAGAATTAAGAAAATAAAGTTATAAAATGACAGGAGCACCACTGACTAGATTCTTCTCAAATATCTATCCTCTACTCAAAGCCGTGCACGTGCCAAATTCTGAAACTAATGCTGCATGACAAAAACCATGTCTGAACATCTATCTGCTGTCAGGTGGGACTTGTGTCAGGCTCCAGCCCCTCAACCTATGCAATATACCAAGCAGTACTAACCCCTTGGCATTGTAAAACAATTTCATTTTCATTTGTCATTTGTCAACCTTCCAAGGGCCATAACTTTTTTACTTTTACAGTCATATGTGGGCTTGCTTATTATTTTTTTGCAAGAAAAGTAGAATTTTTTAATGGTGTCATTTACCAAATAGGAAAGAAAAAAAAAAATTGTTGGTGAAATTAGAAAAGAAAAAAGGTAATTCATTGCCTTTGTTTTTTGTGTCACCATATTCTGGAACCCACACTTTTTTTTTTTTTATATTTCCATCCGCAGATCTCTGTTAGGGCTTATTTTTATTGTGGGGGGGGGGGGGGGCGCAAGCTGTAGTTTTTATTGATACCATTCTGGGGCACATAACTTTTTTTATTTGTATATATTTTTTTTTATTTAGGGGCAAGGTAACCCAAAAAACTGGTTTCAGGCATTTTTTTTTCAGCATCAGTGTTCACCATACAGGATAAATACTTAATATATGTTGAAAATTCGGACATAGCAATACCAATTATGTTTATTTTTATATGTGGTGTGGAGCAATATGAAGTGTTAACATATTTTTTTTACTTTTATTTTTAGTTCCCTGGCAGAATTGAACATGCAATCAATTCAATTGCCTTTGCCATAGACTGCAATACTTTACCATGGATGCTGCCGCCTGCCTATTAAGCCCTGCCGCAGTCAAGTCAAGGAGCTTTCACAGGCCCCAGACTCCTATAGCAGCCAATCAGCAGCCCAAGATTTCACCACGGGGTTGAGGTCAATCTGGGGAGCTCCCTCTGACTACTCAGATGTTGAAACCGTTATTGACAGTGGCATCGATGGGTTGAGTGAATGAAAACTGAATTTATCTCTGGTCACTTTGGGCAGGTGTCAATTGTGTAACACAACTGGCATCTCGACAAACGGCGCAAGCTCAGCTTCTGCACTCACTCTATACTCCCCTGATAGAAGCATGCTGTAAATGCACAGCAAATGTCCCCAAGGAGTTAATCTTACGTATACTGTACAGCCTGATGGGGTGGAGCATGACAAGTCTTGCAGCCTCCTGAACACCATGAATACGTGTACATATGATGGTGATGTGATAGGGAATGCCCTCTTTCTAGTAAATGAGTCAACTTTCCACAAATCTTTTCTGACTCAGGACTCCAGGAAAGCCAAGTGATAACCCTGCGGGAGCTGCAGCAGCAACGCGGTCCTACAGCTTCCCATTTTCCACCAATGTCTCATTTACCTATGAGATGATCCTTCATCTTATCCAACACGGGTTCCATGTCATCCAAGGTTAAACTTTTAGCCCCCACCAGGCCCTTCAACATCCCAAACATCCCTCCAAAGCTACTCTTCTTGGCACTAAAAGTGGATAAATAAGTGGTAAGACCACAACACAAAACCTACTTCTTCCCCGCCAGTATTATCAATGTGTGGGGTACCTGGACTTGGCTGCAGATGGAGCAGCCCTATTTTGAACAGAAGGGACATCTTGCTCTTCTTCTTCTTCTTCTTCTTCACTGCTGCTTTCATACTCCACATCTGGGGGGTTTCCTGACATGAGACCACTGCGGAATCTCTGGAATATACATGACATGAACAGTTTTCAGTAACTAAACTGGTTCATCTACTGTCAATACTCTAAATTCCATCTACAAATTGAAATCCTTAAGCCTCATGCAGACATCAGCGTTTCACGGACATGCGCCATACGTGTTCTCCGCGGACAGCACACATCCCCATTCATTTGACTGTGTGTATTCACACATCAGTGTTTTAGCGCAGTCTGTGTTTTCAGCACGGATGCATGTCCTATCTTGGTCCGTGTTCTCGGATCCCTCACGCCCATTATAGTCAATGAGTCCATGAAGACCACGGATGGAACACTGATACCACCCATGTTTCACGGATCATTAAGAAGAGATGCTTTGAAAATTATTTTTCAACTGTTCAGTCTCAGTGAAACACGGATGCAACACGGACAGCAAAAAAGAAACCCACGGACCCAACACAGATCTGTCACGGGAGAAAACACGGATTGAACACGGTACGCGTTACCACTGATCCAAAAAGGACACGGATGTCTGCATGAGGCATTATTGAATCAACTCCCTAAAATAGTGACCAGGAAACATCTACCCAAAGTCATCCTTGTCTTCTAAAAGGACACTACTAACAGCACGTAATAGCAGTCTATATGCAAATATTCTATGTAGTAAAAAAAAGTTGATAATTTTCTGGATATAATTTTACATTTTCTTAAAAGGGGTTGTCCACTTTTTTTTATATTGATAACGTATGCTCAGGATACATCATTAATATCAGATCCGATATGCCTCTGCCGGGCCGACTCCTGGCACCCCCACGATCAGCTGAATGTAGCACTCATACGAGCGCTGTGTTCTCTTCACTGTTTACCTGCAACTACAGCGGTCAGGGTGTAATTACAACTAGGCCGTCCCATTCACTGAATAGGAAGGAGCTGTCCCATAGAAGTGAATGGGACGGCTGTGATGTAATTACACCTGCTCACCACTGCAATTGCAATAGTAAGCAGCTAAACAGTGAAGAGAACACAGCGCTTGTACGAGTGCTGTGTTCTCTTCAAACAGCCGATTGTCAGGGGTGCCAGGAGCCGCCCACCATTGCCGATCTGATATGGATGACGTGTACTGAGGATAGGTCATAAAAATAAATAAAATCGAAAAACCAATTTAAATCACTCCATGTACTCTACTTCCTGTCCTGGCTCTTTAACGTCCTACTTTCTATGGCCTTTTATCACAAAAAACATCCTCGCTAGACTTTCTCAGTCAGTCCATTGCTGTGACCAGAGAAGGAAAGGGGATGGATGACTCAGTTTACACTGGTAAGGGCAATTCTCTTCTGCAGCCATCTTTATCTAGGCCTATTAAGAGAATAGAGCTGTTATACTGTTATCCTAATTCTACTAATCTACTATTTTACTAATGGATAACACAACTGCCTTAGAGCAGCAGTAAACTAAACTATGGATTAACTGCTACAGAAGGACAATATTTTGTATTTAGTTGTCAATGGTATAGTACTGCTGAAAAAGAAAAAGGAAAAACAGCCAAACATTCTTTAAAAAATTATTTTCTCATAAAATTTAATTTAATAAAAAAATACTCCTTTCTGATGTGTCCCTTTAATATTCTGGTTAACTGCTGCTATCTTAGTCTCCTACCTGGGTAACAGGTACAGATATCATTACTATCAGCTGCTATTGTAATAACCATAGGGGTTGACTGCATACAGTTATAACAAAACCTTAAGCTCTGGAAGATAAGATTCCACTCACTGACTGCTTACAAAGGAATTGACAAAAAGTATATCAGCAAGTTGCAAACCCTCATTTATATAAAAGACTGAAGCCTTACACCAGCTTGTAAAGTCCACCCCAGAAATATAACTGGACACCCTTAGGTCCCATCTCACCAGTGCTTCCAGGTCGTCATCGGGTGCTGCCACCTCCTCCACACTACCGTTGGTGGTGGGTTTGCTGTAGTCTAGCTCTTTCCTGGTGTTTGACGCTCCAAGCTCCCACACACGGGGTTGCTTTCCTTTCTCCTTCTGAGTCTCTGGTTTTGGGGATTTGCTGTGGAAAAATATTAGTCCACTGTTAAAAGTAGTTCATTATAGCATTCACTCCAATTTCCAAATTCAAGGACAATACGGTATAATTTAACAAAGACACATGTGGCTTCAAACATCTCAGGAAGTTCTCCGCTTATCATCTTTATTACAGAAAAGAGTTTAACCAATTAGATAGGGCTGCAGTAAACGATTATTTTAGTAATCGAGTATTCTACCGATTATTTTTACAATTAAATCGAGTACTCTAATAATAAAAAAATTAATAGACTGTTTTCCTTTATAAAAACTCATCAGAACCCCTGCCATCAGTCCCCAACACCCTTCGTTCCCCTCTGTGTGATCAGCCCAAGTGCCACTAGCTCCCCCCCACCCCAGTGCCACCAGCCCGCCCCCCCCCCCCCCCGCCTAGCCATCAGTGCTCAGCTGCAGTGCCAGTGAACTAAAATGTCCTGACTATATGTGTACGTTAGGATCCAAAGCCGCGTTGCGCGAGCAGGCAGGCGACCACGAAGCATGAGTAATAGCAAGCTCTTCGCTCACACTCTGTGGTCACATAATGGCACAAAAAAAATGGCACAAACAAATCTATTGATTTGATTATTTTTTTTTTTGTGTTGAGTTAATCAAGTAAGCCATACAATAAGAGATACATACAGTCCTGATCAAAAGTTTAAGACCACTTGAAAAATGGCAAAAAAAATCATATTTAGCATGGCTGGATCCTAACAAGGTTCCAAGTAGAGCTTCAACATGCAACAAGAAGAAATGGGAGCGAGACAAAAAAAAAAATTGAGCATTCAATTTAATGAAAACAACAAATAAACTGAAACAGGCTGTTTTTCAGCTGATCAAAAGTTTAGGACCACACCTCCCCCCAAAAAAACTTAACTCCCCCACTTCTCCAGGAAAAAACGAGGTACTTTTATTGCAGTTAAAAACACAGTAGCTTTCACCCTAATTGCCTCCAAGACAGCCCCTTCTGGCCGATATGTGATCTTAGTGTGCTCCATCAATAATATAGTGTACACTCTCGTCAATATATATGCCCCTAATTCACATCAGTTGGCGTTCCTACATAAAGTCTTGCGCCAAGTTCACTCACTTAAGCAAGGTAAACTGATTATCTGTGGAGACTTTAATTCGGTCCTGCAACCTACCGTGGATTCTTCCTCCCCCTCCCGTAGAACAGATGTGGGTATAGCCCCCTTTTTGCAGTCAGAGGGATTGTATGATGTGTGGAGGGCCCAACATAGCCTGGAGAGAGACTATACCTTTTTCTCGGTCCCGCATCTCTCCTATTCCAGGATAGACCTTTTTATGGTAGACCATACCTCCCTACTTCATACTACTTCCTCAGAGATAGGCTTGATAAAGTGGTCTGACCATGCCCCCATCACTATCACTCTTGAAGAACAGTACCAATCCCACAGGGCCCCAGTGTGGAGAAACAACACTTTTCTTTTTAATAACCCTAAATACATTGAGGAATTGTCTGCCCATCTCTCAGAGTTCTTTCAGTTCAACGTTGGCTCTGTCTCGAGTGACTTTGTTTTATGGCAGGCCCATAAAGCCTTCATGAGAGGCTCCCTAATTAAATTGAATATTAACTTAAAGAAACACAGGGAGAGGGAGATAGCGTTGATCTTGAAAGAAATAGAGGATCTGGAAACTACCAACAAGTTATCCCCCACTCTACACGGCTCTAATTCCCTCCGAGTAGCGCGGAATAAATTGAGTGCTCTATTGATGCAAAACTATCATAAATCTCTTCTTAGACTGAAAGCAAAGTTCTACGCTCAGGGAAATAAGGCCGGCCGTCTCTTGGCCCAGCAGCTTAAAAAGCAACAAGCCAAATCCAAAATCCCATACTTACTTCACCCGGTTACAAAGGCGAAATTGATGGACCCAAGAGACATAGCCGATCAATTCAAACAATACTATCAAACCCTGTACAATTTAAAAGACCATACCCCTCTGCCGCAAGATTACCCGACACTGGTGGCGGACTTCCTTTCCAAAGCGTCCTTGCCCACTCTAAACGAAGCGCAACTTCTATCTCTCAACTCCCCTGTTTCCTCCCAAGAATTGACCAAAATAGTCATGTCATTACCCCAGGGTAAATCCCCGGGCCCCGACGGGTTGTCGAACGAATATTATCGTCATTTTTTACCCGCCCTTCTCCCTCACCTACTAAGTCTGTTTAATAGGGTAATGGCGGGTGACCCATTCCCGGCGGACATGTTGGAAGCTTTAGTGGTCACAATTCCTAAACCAGGCAAATCCCCTGATGTGCCCCAGAATTTCAGACCGATCTCCCTGTTAAATTCTGACATAAAACTTTTTGCCAAGCTCATTGCAAGCAGGCTCTCTCCCCTGATCCCTTCCTTGATCCATCCGGACCAGGCCGGCTTCGTGGCGGGAAGACAGGCTTCCGACAATACCAGACGCATTGTAGATTTGGTTAACTTTGCGGAGGTGCATTCTCTTCCAATGCTTGCAGTGACCTTGGACGCCGAAAAAGCGTTTGATCGCTTACATTGGGATTACGCTTTTTCCACTCTCCGAGGGATGGGGTTCTCAGGTCCGATTATTCATGCCATCTCCAGTCTGTACTCGCACCCCTCGGCGAGAGTGTGGGTTAATGGAATCCTGTCGGATCCGTTCATAATCACTAACGGGTCGAGACAGGGCTGTCCGTTGTCGCCGCTTCTATTTATTTTGGCATTGGAGCCACTGGCACAACACATCAGAAACCTGCCCACTATCTCTGGGATTGTAGTTGGCAATAGAGCCCACACAATTACCCTATACGCTGATGACATCATTCTCACGTTGACAAACCCCTCACAATCCCTCTCGGCCACATTCGATGTGATCTCTCACTATAGCTCCCTCTCGTATTACAAGATTAATAGCTCGAAATCTCAGGCCCTTCCTATCAACATTTCACCTGCAGATTTAGCCACTCTGAAAGCTTCCCACGACCTGGACTGGCAGTGTTCAGAGATTCCCTATTTAGGAATCAAGGTCACCTCGCCCTGTTCTTTATTATACACACAGAACTATGTCCCCCTTCTCAATACCTTGTCTACGGACTTCGCGAGCTTCTCTATGCAGACAATCTCTTGGGTGGGTAGGATTGCATCGTTCCAGATGATGACCTTGCCTAAGCTGATTTATATCTTTCGGGCCCTTCCAATCCCGATCCCAGCTGCATTTTTTCAGAAAGCCCAGGCATTATTGGGCAAGTACATATGGGGAGGTTCTAAGCCTAGGATAGCTCGCGAACTCTTGACCAGAAGGAGACGCGCTGGTGGAGCGGGTCTCCCAAACATTAGAGATTATTTTATAGCAATCGGCCTTTCCTTTGCTAGGGAATGGTGGGCGTCGAGTAATGAAAAAGCGTGGCAACAGATTGAGAGCCATGCGTTGAAACACGTTCCGGTTAGGGATTACTTAATCCACCTGTTGTGGGGTCCTGCTTCCCTCGCACCCACTCTGCTCACAATATCGCATGTGGGAGCCCTGTGGACCACCATACATAAGGCATCGAAAGATGATTCATCCCAGCTCTTCAAAATAGCCTCCACACGGGCTATTGAGTTGTCCATACCCGACATTAACTTAGCGCCTTGGCGAGATAAAGGGGTCATCACTATTTCCCAACTGATAGCTGACCACTCAATTCTCCCGTTTCCTACCATTCAAAGTGCTTTTGCATTACCTCACTCTGAAATTTTCACATATTTAAGAATACGTCACTTCCTTTCAAAGACCCTTCAATCCCCTCCACAGATCAACTCATCCGTGATGCGATTATTCCAGTTTCCCTCCTTGTTCAGAAAACACTCCACAAGATCACTTTATGACATACTGGGGGATAAAGCTTCTTTTGTTAAATCCCCTCCTGTCCTCAGATGGGAAAGGGATCTAAATAGGACCTTTTCAGAGGACTCATGGACTGATGCTATTGGATTTGTAGCTTCAAATTTCAAGTGTGTCACTCACTATGAGGCAGGTCTAAAAACCATCCTACATTGGTACTTTACCCCCCAGAGACTTCATATAATTTATCCTTCTACATCGCCATACTGTTGGAGAAACTGTGGAGGAGGCGGATCCTTACTCCATGTCCTATGGTCATGTCCCATCCTAAACGACTATTGGAAGTCAGTCTTCCGTTTGGTTTCAAATTTAGCGAGGCGGAAAATAGACCCATCCCCTGAGTTGGCCTTGTTGTTCATTGGGATTAAGGAAATACCGCTCCCGAATAGACACATTGTAGGCCATGTTTTGCTCAGCTCCAAATTGGTAGTTACCCGGCACTGGAAAAGTCAGATCCCTCCTTCGATTTTCGAAGTTATACAAGAGATTAATCAGACTTGCAGGTATGAACATTCATTACCCCCATCAACCATACCCATTAAATTGAGACAGGCGACTTGGAGTGAGTGGATAAGTAGTCCCTTCTACTCCCCTTGAGGAGGGAGTCCGGGATACAGGCGGAAGCAGCGGAGATACAGCTGAAATACGATACGGGTATTTCTTAACCCTTCCTTATGTGTGTTCCTCCCCCATCCCTCCGTTATTTCCTCTTCCCTAGAGGAGGCCTTACCCTAGGTTGCTCTGTGGTAATCCACAGCTCTTGGTTTGATCTGTTTATACTGTTGGTGTATACGGCGGCATGGCCTATGCTGCGGAATGTGGATAACACCTGTAGGTGTTTTGGCGTTACACCTGGGTTACTGCTGATATGTACGGTTATGGTGTATTGTGCATTATTGTGTGGCAGTGGCTGCGCCCACTGATGTATTGTCATAACGCACCTTCTCATCTGACTACTGTGATGGTGTCTATGTCCGAATACTTCTTTGTTTTATTGATAAAATAAAAAACTATTGAAACTAAAAACTTAACTCCCCAAAACAGAAATCCAACTTCCAAACATGAACTCCGTAATGAGTAGCTCCGCCGTTATTGTTTATCACTTCCAAAATTAGTTTCGGCATTTTTGTAAACTTCCCTTGCCATCCATCCCCAAAGGTTCTCAATTTGATTTTGATCAGGGGAACACGGAGGATGGGCCAAAAGAGTGATGTTATTCTCCTGGAAGAAGTCCCTTGTCCTGCGGGCATTGTGTACTGTAGCGTTGTCCTGTTGAAAAACCCAGTCGTTACCACACAGACGAGGACCCTCAGTCATGAGCAATGCTCTCTGCAACATCTGGACATAGCCAGCGGCCGTTTGACGCCCCTGCACTTCCTGAAGCTCCATTGTTCCACTGAAGGAAAAAGCACCCCAGACCATTATGGCGCCCCCTCCACTGTGGCGCGTAGAAAACATCTCAGGTGGGATCTGCTTGTCATGCCAGTGACGTTGGAAACCATCAGGACCATCAAGGTAAAAAACTAAATGTCAGAGAATAAAACTTTCTTCCACCTTTGAATCTCCCATGTTTGGTGCTCTCTTGCAAAGTCCAAACGAGCAGTTCTGTGGCGTTCAAGGAGACGAGGTCTTTGAAGACGTTTTTTGTTTTTGAAGCCCTTCAGTCTCAGATGCCGTCTGATGGTTATGGGGCTGCAGTCAGCACCAGTAAGGGCCTTAATTTGGGTCGAGGATCGTCCAGTGTCTTGACGGACAGCCAATTGGATCCTCCGGCTCAGTGCTGATGACATTTTTTGGGGTCTTCCACTTTTTTGTTCCATAACCCTCAGTCATTTGGAATTTCTTAAAATGATCCTGTCTTACTGCGTCCCACCTCAGCAGCGATGGCGCGCTGTGAAAGACCCTGCTTATGAAGTTCAACAACCCGACCACGTTCAAAAAAGGGAGAGTTTTTTTGCCTTTGCCATCACAACGTGTGACTACCTGACAGAAAATGACAATGAATCCACATGTGGTCCTAAAATTTGGATCAGCTGAAAAACAGCCTTCGTTATTTTTAATTAATTGAATGCTCAAAAAATGTCTTGTCTCACTCTCATTTCTTCTTGTTGCATGCTGAAGCTCTACTTGGAACCTTGTTAAGATCCAACAATGTAAAATATGATTTTTTTGCCATTTTTCAAGTGGTCTTAAACTTTTGATCAGGACTGTATGTTATTGTGGCTCCTATTATGTAATGAGCAGATTATATTTGCGTTACAAAAAAATAAAATATAAACATCTGAATATGTCATTTTCTGTTGTGCATTAGATTTATATGTTTTAAATATTTGGAAATCAGGTCAGTGGAATTTCCCTTTTTACCGTAGCTTTACCTTCTACCTGAGAGGAAGTAAAAGCTTGTGGCTAACGCTGGGTTCACACCTGAGCGTTCTGAAAGGAGCGCTCTGTATGCGCGATTGTACCGGCGTTTACAATCGCGCATACAGAGACAAGCGAACGCCCATTGTCGTGCGTTCCGGAAAGTCTATGTACGGGAACGCTCGACAAGACGCCCCAAAGAAGCTCATGTACTTCTTGGGGCGTTGGGCGTTTTACAGCGCGATCGTACACGCTGTAAAACGCCCAGGTGAGAACCATTCCCATAGGGAATCATTGGTTTCTCCTTGTTGAGCGTTTTACAGCCAGTAGGAACGCGCTGTAAAACGCTCAGGTGTGAACCCAGCCTTACTGTTTACCGTAGACATATAGAAACAGAGGTGTAGGTTGTTTCTCTAATTTAGGCCAAAAGAATTATTAGAAATGATTTATAATTTAATGCTTTTATCAACCCATTCATTACCTCCACAACCCCTAATGACAATGCAATTAGATTTTTTTATTTCTTCATACTGTATACATATTTCTACTAGGGCTGAAACGATTACTCGATTGAATCAAGTAATTTTTTGCATAGAGGATACATTTTTGTCATGTGACCACAGAGCGTGAGTGAAGCACTTGCTATTACTCACCGCTCCGTGGTCACCCGATGCCCCACACCGCGCCACACTGTCCTCCTGACACATCAGGACATGGTGCGCGCTTACGTGCACCATGACCTGATGCTGTGTGACGTCAGAACGACGGGACAGCGCGCGGAGAAGATGAACGAGCTGTGGAGTGGCGCCCCTACAGGAGAGGTATTTTATTTCACTGGCGCTGGGAACATGGCTAGCATGCGGAGATGGTGGCACGGGGGGGGAGGATGAGTTCTTATAAAATAAAAACGTTCTTTTAATTAGTTTTTTTGTTATTCGAGCACTCAATTAAACTTTGGATTAAATCGATAGAATATTCGATTACAAAAATAGTCGATAGCTGCAGCCCTAATTTCTACCTATAGTATATTGAACAATTTTATTTGGTGGGATTGTTTTCACAGCTTTCACTGGGCAGTATAAACGACAATTTAATTCTGTGAGTTGGTACAATTACGGTGATACCAAATTTATTAAGTATTATGATGTACAGCTTTTGCACAATAAAAAAAAAAAAAAAAAAACTTTGCTTAAACCATAACTATTATTGTTAATGAGTTGTGTGAGGGCTTACTTTTTGCAGGAGAGACTTAATTCTGATTCTTTTTATGATTTTTTTTTCATTTTTTGGGAGGTGGAATAAAAAAAAATATAAAAAAAAATCTATAAAAAAAATAAACTTTATCCTGTTTATATAAATTTTTGTCCTACTGTGGAAATGTATCACCAAGCCTTGATTGCTTTACTCCTGTATTGCAGTACATTTATTATCCCTGCCTTATGCTGGACCTAATAGGCATCCTTTGTTAGACACCATGGCTGTCAGTGACTCCTCAGCACCTCGTCACTGTGCCTCAGTGGGTGTCGCTGGTCTCACTGTCAGAGAGGACTCTATTAGGTGCTGTGGTCACTATTGAACATCAAAGGGGTTAAACTGATGGGATCTGAGGTTCCTCCACTCCTGGCTGTTACAGCAGAAGCTCTGCGGTCATTAAACTCCAGTTGCAGGACACCCGTAAAAAGGCATTGTTGTTAAGGGGATAACTAAAAATTTCCGCTTGGAACACTCACTAATATTATGCATTGACCTATTACCCAATGGTTACAGGTAAATTTCCTGGTGCATGAACTCCATCAGATCCCCACCTGGCTTTTTCCCCAGTCTTCATCCTTTTCTTAAAGAACTCCTCACGCTTCCGCTGCATGGTCTCCTCGGCGGTCAGCTCCTCCTTCTCCCCAGCTGATGCAGGGCTGCTGATCTTCACTTTATTTGAAGCAATTGCCTCTGGTGCAATGTCTGCAAAACAGAGAGAAGGTCACAATGTGAGGAGGAGCTCTGTATAGAGCACGTAGGTCACATCTGGCACAACGATGGCACCATCTATGAATGTCTGTAGGTTGCAAGAATCTCAAAACAAGGTCAAAAGAAGACAAGTCAGCAGCATTCACAGACATACATCAGCAACTGTAGTGGACACCACCGACCCCCAATTGAACACAGAGAAAATTGCCATCCTGGACATTACAGGATTAACCCTCTGTACTCACTCTCTTTCTTTGAAGACTTGTTCTTTTTATTATTTTCCTTCGGTTTCTCTCCCGGCTTCTCGATCATGGACTTCACTGTCTTTTTAGACTTCTCTGACTGTTCAAACGTCTTCATGGCGGCTGGGGAACGGGTTTTGCTGCTCCCCTCTGCTGCCCTGTACGGCAGAAAAGTAATAAAAGCTCAGTCCTAGCACCGGAGAATAAAGCCGTACAACAATTTCCTACAAAAAGCCAAAATTAGGGCTGACAAAAGCCTACAAGTCGTAAATCTACCTGAGGAGAAAATCAAAATCATCCTGGAAATCAAAAGAGCCATTTAATAAGCCCAATGCGCCGTTCTGCTGTATTTGATTGCGGTATTTATCCCGGAATTCTTTATGGACGTCGTCTATTAACTTGTCCACATACGTCAGCGTTAAAATCTTCTGATATCCAACCTGCGGAGACAGGAGACGATTAAATCGATGACACTCAAGGATCCCCCATTAATTGTAAAATGAAGCCAGCCACATCAGGCAGACGTTCTGCAGTCCCATTCTCACTCCTTCAGGTCAGTCTTCAGTATGGTTCTGGCATTCTATTTCTAAATCAGGAGAGACAGGGTGAACAGAGCATTGGGGCCCCCCATGGGGGAGGTCACAGAATAAAATGGATATAATTAACAGGATGAATGAACGCAGTGCTCCCCCTCGGTTAATGCAGGAAGATCTGAAAGAACTTACCACAAACACCAGCTCAAACTGATTGTCCAGCTTGTACTTAAGTGTGAGGGAGTCATGGTTGTAGCAGTTGTTGCCGCCCCTCTCCTATAAAGACATAAAATACAGATAATGAAAGTCTAATGGCTCCTTAAAACATTTTATTGCCGATGACCTATCCCTAGGATAGGTCATCAGCATCTGATCGACACCCGCCGATCAGCTGTTTGAGAAGGCACCTGTGAGCACTGCGCCATACATTGTATAGTGGCCGTGTTTGGTATCACAGCTCAGCTCCATTCACTTCTATGGGGCTGAGCTGCCGCTAGACCATGTGACCGATGAATGTGTTGTCACTGGCGTAGGGACTGTCACTGCCTTCTCAAACAGCTTATCGTCAGGGTCCTGGGTGCCAGAGAATAGGTCATCAGTAGTAAAATCTCTGAAAACCCCTTTAAAAGGAGAACTCCAGTGAAATGGTGATCGCTGCTTGATATATTCTTCAACATTCCCATAACTCATCTCTGAAGGTGACCATCTTGACGCTCCATGCTCCTGTAGTCACATCCTATGCTGCAAAAATGCTGGTGCCATATATTCCACCCTGTTCACATGATTTTTGTGTTTGGGACAGCCAGCCCCTTGTGATAAACCCCAATAGTAAAAATCTTCTGGGCCCATACGAGGTCCAAAAGAGAATCCTTAAATCGTCCATATGCGACTAGATGACACCTAGGGCTGGATGATTAATCATATTCATTTCGGATTTTAATGATAAACGATTCCGATTTTCATCATAATCATAAGATTGGCTTTAGCCCAGACCAGGCACTATAAGAAGAAGCTGTGAGTGGAGCAGCGTCATCGAGAGATCCTGCCTGCTCTGCGACAAGGCCAGGTTTTCTCAATTGGCCTGTAATGGCAGGCTGTGTAGGGTGTGGTCTCGTAGTGCAGTTAATAGAGTGGTGGATCAGGCCAGTCTACTGCGCTGGGATCTCGCCATAAATATACACTCCCTCCCCCGGTCAGGTACTAGCAGTCCCAGCATGTTTTCCATGACTTCTATGAAAAGCTGCGGTTATGACTCATAATAGAAGGGCTGGGTATAGTGGACACATGGGATACACAAGGGGGTCATTTGTTATACTGAAATAGGCCTAAATCAGGCTTTTTTCCGGCACAGATCAACAGTTAGTTGCACAGCCATCTGCAACTTCTCCCCGTTCACGCCAGGTCTAAAATTGTGGGCGGGGATGGACCGGTAGGTCCGTCTCATTAATTATCTTATATGCCTGGTTTAGGCGTAGAAAATGGTCTAAATGTAAGACAACTAGGAAGCGGTCTTACATTTAGAACTGGTGCTGGATGCACCAAAGTTATGGAGAGACCTGCGCCTAAAACGCCGGTCTTAATAAAGCCCTAAAGCCGGCGGTAGATCTGCTCATTGTGTCCAATGCAGGAAACCTGCTCCATGTGGACATGTCTCCTGTGATATCAATATGCTGGGTCTCTGCCCAACCTCCACAGCAGTGATTTGTTTTCACATACGAGGGGTATTCACTAAGTTACCTGAATACGAAAACAACATTTTCTGGGAAAATTGAACTTACTACTTTTTTAATCCCCCTTGACTTCATCACTTATTCCACATCGCCTCCAGTGATCTGATGCCCTCAGAATAGTAGGAGACTTCTTGCTGCTGCAGGAACCCTGTTACGGCCTCTTTGACTGCATTATCATCAGGAAATAGTTTCCCACGCAAAAATTTTCTTCAAGTTCCGAAAGAGAAAGTGATCACTGGGAGTCAGGTCTGGACTGTAGGGTGGATGGTTATGAGCTGACATTGTCGTGAAGCAGAAACACACCTGCCAACAACTTCCCACGGTGTTTCTCTTTCATTGCCTCATGTAATGTCTTCATTGTTGAAGCACAGGTGTCTCCAGTAATTGTGGTCTTGTGTGGCATGAATTCTAGTAATAAAACACCTTTTGTAGCCCAAAAAACTGTTGCCATGATCTTTCCAGCTGAAATTTCTTTGGAGTTGGTAGTGACCCCTTGTGTTTCCATTGCATGGACTCTCAGGATCATGGTGGTGGACCCATGTATCATCACCAGGAATAATTTGAGATTAGAAGTCTCCTGGATTTTCATGGCTAAATTAAGGCTAAAAACGATTCCTCGATTGAATCGAGTAATTCGACACAAAAAAATCCTCGATGAAAAATTTTTGCATTGAGGATTAGTTTGTGTCATTTGACCACAGATCGGGAGTGAACCGCTTGCTACTACTCACGGAGCCACCCACCGGCCCGCACACTGCACTGTCCTCCTGACACATCGTTAGGACACGTATGCGCGCACTATGAACTAACACTGTGTGACGTCAGAACAGTGCAGTGTGCGGACGACAGAGGAGTTGTTGAGAAGAGCCCCTACAGGAGAGGCAAGTATTAAAGGGCTGCTGGAGACTAGGATCAGAGACGGTGGCACTGGGGATGGGTGGATACGGACTGATGATGGCATCGGGGGGGGGGGGGGGGCGGACTGATGATGGCATCCGGGGGGACGACGACCGATGATGGCATCCGGGGGGACGACGACGACGACCGATGATGGCATCCGGGGGGACGACGACGACGACCGATGATGGCATCCGGGGGGACGACGACGACGACCGATGATGGCATCCGGGGGGACGACGACGACGACCGATGATGGCATCCGGGGGGACGACGACGACGACCGATGATGGCATCCGGGGGGACGACGACGACGACCGATGATGGCATCCGGGGGGACGACGACGACGACCGATGATGGCATCCGGGGGGACGACGACGACGACCGATGATGGCATCCGGGGGGACGACGACGACCGATGATGGCATCCGGGGGGACGACGACGACCGATGATGGCATCCGGGGGGGGGAGAGACCGATGATGGCATCCGGGGGGGGGGGGGGGGGGAGAGACTGATGATGGCATCCGGGGGGACGACGACGACTGATGATGGCATCCGGGGGGGGGGGGGGGAACTGATGATGGCATCCGGGGGGACAACGACGACTGATGATGGCATCCGGGGGGGGGGGGGGCGACGACTGATAATGGCATGGGGGGGGGGGGGCATGGGGACTGATGGCCTGAATGGGGGTCATCTTCTATTGATTTCCTACCCCATTTAAACTGCTTGGCTAAAAGCTTTACTTGGTAGTAGGAAGGTGCATCATCCTTTCATAGATTTCTTTAGGCTTCTTTTTATCCTATGTAATGAAGTTCATCACAGAACAAACTCCAAATCCCTCACTTCCTTTGTAGACCCGCACTGTACTGCACTTGCCATCCTGTCACTTCCAGTGCTTTCATCAGACGGAACTGCTACTGAGTGTGTTACGTATCCAGACCTGCACAGACGAGCTCAGCTATCTAACACTGTCAGAACATGCTGGGGTAGATAACTTATTGAACTCGTAATGCCGTCAGTACACATCATTGCAGCGAGGTCGGGCACACAGCATATTCCTGTCACAGAAGACGTGTCCAGCCGTGGACACGCATTAGCCTGAGGAAGTGCAGCGTTTGTCAGGTTCAGATGTAGCCCCACGCCATTCAGGAAGGTCCTCTGGGTGCAGATGAAGGGGGTTAGATAACTTTAGGGCCCATTCTGATTGAAAGATTATGTTGTTGAACACGGGAAATCCTGTCTTTCTACAGATTAGCAGAATCTTCATGTTAGACCTCATGCACACGACCGTTGTGTGCATCTGTGGCCGTTGTGCCGTTTTTTTCCGCGGACCCATTGACTTTCAATGGGTCCGTGGAAAAATAGGAAAATGCACCGTTTTTCAGCCGCATCCGTGTATCCTGTCCGTCAAAAAAATAGGACCTGTCCTATTTTTTTGACGGACAACGGTTCACTGACCCATTCAAGTCAATGGGTACGTGAAAAAACACGGATGCACACAAGATTGGCATCCGTGATCCGTGGCCGTAGGTTACTTTCATACAGACGGATCCGAAGATCTGTCTGCATAAAAGCATTTTCAGAGCGGAGTTTTCACTTCGTGAAAACTCATATCCGACAGTATATTCTAACACAGAGGCGTTCCCATAGTGATGGGGACGCTTCTGGTTAGAATATATTACGAACTGTGTACATGACTGCCCCCTGCTGCCTGGCAGCCCCGGATCTCTTACAGGGGGCTGTGATCCGTACAATTAACCCCTCAGGTGCCGCACCTGAAGAGGTTAATTGTGCGTATCATAGCCCCCTGTAAGAGATCCGGGGCTGCCAGGCAGCAGACCCCCCTCCCTCCCCAGTTTCAATTTCATTGGTGGCCAGTGCGGCCCCCCACTCCCTCCCTCTATTGTATTTAACTCATTGGTGGCACAGTGTGCGCGCCCCCCCCCCCCCCTCCCTCTATTGTATTTAACTCATTGGTGGCACAGTGTGCGGCCCCCCCCCCCCCCCCGATCATTAGTGGCAGCGGAGAAGCATCATACTTACCTGCTGGCTGCTGCGATGTCTGTGACCGGCCGGGAGCTCCTCCTACTGGTAAGTGACAGATCATTAAGCAATGCGCCGCACAGACCTGTCACTTACAAGTAGAAGGAGCTCCCGGCCGGTCACAGACATCGCAGCAGCCAGCAGGTAAGTATGATGCTTCTAATATTGCTAAGTAACCATGGCAACCAGGGCTGCAGTAGCGTCCTGGTTGCCATGGTTACCGATCGGAGCCCCATCGATTAAACTGGGACTCCGATCGGAACTCTCCGCTGCCACCAATGATCGGGGGGTGGGGGGTGGGCCGCACACTGCCACCAATGAGTTAAATACAATAGAGGGAGGGGGGCGGTGGGGGGCACACACTGTGCCACCAATGAGTTAAATACAATAGAGGGAGGGAGGGAGGGCCCGCACACTGTGCCACTAATGATCTTCAAACTGGGGAGGGAGGGGGGTCTGCCCCCTGCTGCCTGGCAGCCCTTGATCTCTTACAGGGGGATATGATACGCACAATTAACCCCTTCAGGTGCGGCACCTGAGGGGTTAATTGTACGGATCACAGCCCCCTGTAAGAGATCGGGTGCTGCCAGGCAGCAGTCATGTACACAGTTTGTAGTATATTCTAACTAGAAGCGTACCTATCACCATGGGAACGCCTCTGTGTTAGAATATACTGTCGGATATGAGTTTTCACGATGTAACTCAAATCCGATGGTATATTCTAACAGAGAGGCGTTCCCATGGCGATGGGGACGCTTCAAGTTAAAATATACCATCGGATTGTAGAAAACTCTGATCCGATGGTATAAAAGGGACTCCTGACTTTACATTGAAAGTCAATGGGGACGGATCCGTTTGCAATTGCACCATATTGTGTCAACGTCAAACGGATCCGTCCCCATTGACTTGCATTGTAATTCAGGACAGATCCGTTTGGCTCCGCACGGCCAGGCGGACACCAAAAATCAAGGAAGACTCACGGACGAAAAAACGGTCACGGACCAACGGAACCCCGTTTTGCGGACTGTGAAAAAATACTGTCGTGTGCATGAGGCCTTAAAGTGATTTTGACAAACAGATGGTACGGAACTGTCCGGCATGCAATCCCCTAAAAGAATCGACTGTACGGCAGTTTTCTTTTTAGTTTAGCAAGAAAATAAAGACCACAAGTGAAAATAGTCCAAGTAACGTCCAGTCCTGATGTCATCACTCCCCCTGCCGTGACCCCAATATTGTTATTGCACCGACTCCCCCAGATTATCAATGTAAAGTGTAACAGCTGTTTCTGTATGGGGTAACATGTCAAGGAACTGCAGCCCTGTGAGCGACCATATGGTGACCGGACGCCTCAAACAGACCAGCACGACGCCCCAGGTGCCATACCTCCCGCCAGATGCCCCAGATGTCATATCTCCCGCCAGACATCCCCACATTCCAACCACGGAGCTCCACATGGATGACACGTATGTCTAGACATGACCCCCTAAGACATGGACCCTCAAACACTGTATAACCCTAAAAATGTCAGCATATGTGAAGACGCGACAGACCCTACAATACTTCCACAAACCCCAATGTCACAATGCAGAAAAAAAAACTAGGAGGCCCAGCCTCCTGTCCTAGGTCCTGGCAAACACCCCATTGTCAAGAACCCCAATATCCCCCTCACCAATGTCACCCTATGACTAAACAAAGCACTGTCCCCTTACCCCAAAGCCATTCCTGCCATGATCCCCCTATGCTGACTAATGACAGGACACAGCGCCCCCGAGCGGTTACCTGCAGGATGACGGAACGCAGCAACGCATTGACTGGGCCGCTGAAGGAGCCGCGCACCCCCTGGAAGCACCAGAGAACGATGCCGCCTTTACTAAAGATCGTGAAGAAGTCCAACATCTTCCACCGTCCGGACCACACGTCACCCACAGCCCCAGGACACGTCAGAGAAACACCGGGGTCGGGTCACGTAACTTCCGTCTGTACCGGAAGAGGAGGGCTTTGATTCGAGTCACCTGCCGCCATGTTACTATACCATCGCTTGAGTGGTACAATTTGACAGCGCAGCGCGCCCTCTAGCGTGGCCTATGAAATGTGCACCCCCGCCGCTTTGATTGGCTGTCTATTGGTCGCCCTGTGATGATGTCATGGATGACGCATTGTGAAAGTCCTCTATCTGCTGAAGCAGAGCTGTGGACGGATACTTTAGGCTTGCTATGAGTGTGGGCAGGTTGTGCAGGAAGGGGTCTTGGCTGCTGCTGGCGCGGGGGGCCCCTGTGCTGGGGGCCACATCATGGACACACAAGAGCTTCATGACCTCCACACCTTTACTAAAGCAGGATGACTTTACCAAAGGTAAGTGCCCCCCACAATGACGTTATGCATCCATGAGGGTCATATCACTGATGTATAGAATCCAGTGATATTGGTGCATATAAGCCATGCTTGTTACAGGTTCTTGTGTGATCTTCTATGTAATATGATGGTGGTCACTCTGAACACCCCCCATATCCTTACGTCCCCTTATGCTCCCAGGAGACATTTAGAAGAGCCCGGCCACGTCCTGCTGTACCCCAGGAGGATGTGTTATACTCTGTTCAGCCATTCATTACATCTGATCCTGGGAAAGCTGGGTGACAACCAATGCAGCCTCCTAGGTTGTCAGCGCTTCCCCAGCCCATAGACCCCATGATCTGCATCGTTCTGCAGAGACTATTGCCTCGTTTCCACTGAGCGGATCGGTTCGGCTCGGCACAGTTTGGAAGATTTGTAATGGTCCGGTCTATTTAGTTGAGCGTCTCCACTGCAAATCGGTCCGCCGGGTCCATACGTGGTTTAGGAAAAAAATGCGTAGCGTGACGTCACACTAGTGCGACAACAAACGCGACGCTACAAACAACAAAAATGGAGGTCATCCAGCAGCTCGTGTTTTCACTACTTGCATTTTGGTGTATGGTAGTTAAAATACATGCTGCTCTGTATGACAGAACATTGCGAGCGGCAAAGAGAAATACAGCACAAAAGAGACGAAAACTTCAATCTTGGATCTTGAGCCGGGAGGAGAAATACAGGCTTGTGCGACAAAGACAAAGACGGCAGATGCTTTTCCTTTCGTTAAAGCAGCGCCGCCGACCAGTCATTTGGGCTCTACCCCGTTCCAATGAGTGGTGGGATGTGACCGTCCTCGGATTTACACACACACAGTGGCTGCGCAATTTCAGAATGTCGGAGGAAACCTTTGGATACCTTTGTGCAAAGGTAAGTCCAGGAATGGAGAAGCAAAGCACCAACTTCAGAGCTAGTTTGCCAGTGAAGAAAAGAGTTGCCATTGCACTGTGGAAGCTGGCTACCAACAGTGAATACCGAAGTATAGGCCACCTTTTCGGTGTGAGCAAATCAACAGTGTGCCGGTGTGTGCAGGACTTCTGTAAGGCTGTCTGCACTTTGCTAGCTCCTGAGATTGTTCATTTTCCAGACAGTGAAAAGCTAAAAGACATGGCTAACTACTTTGAGGACAGGTGGGGCCTTCCACAGTGTGTTGGCGCTATTGATGGTTCACACATACCAATAATAGCACCACAAGTATACCACACTGACTATTTTAACCGCAAAGGCTGGCATTCCATCATCCTCCAGGGAGTAGTGGATGGAAAAGGACTATTCTGGAGTGTGAATGTGGGAAAACCTGGAAGTTTGCATGATGCTCGAGTTCTAAGATTGTCAACATTTTGGGACTGGGTTGGCCAGGGAGGCCTGTACTCTGGTCACACTAGGAACATTTCAGGGGTGAATGTTGGCTATTATGTGCTCGGGGATTCTGCATACCCTTTACAAAATTGGCTCCTGAAACCATTTGCTGACAATGGCCGCCTGACACCAGAACAGCAAATCTACAACAGGAAAACATCCAGGGCAAGGGTGGTTGTGGAGAATGCATTTGGAAGACTAAAGGGTAGATGGCGGTGTCTTATGAAAAGGAATGACAGTGACATTGAACTTGCAAAAGCCATGGTGCTTACTTGCTGTGCTCTTCACAATATTTGTGAAAGACATGGAGAAGACTTCTACCAGGACTGGAATACGAATGCAGAAGAGCCAGTACGGGTAGTAGCACAGGATATGGAGGAAGAGTGCAATGAGGTACGTCAGGCTCTGATGCGACACCTTAACACTTAATTTTTAATGTTGTATTCATTTTTTATTGGTCAAATAAAGTTTACCTTACATCAGACACAACCAGGGTCTCTCATGTCTTGCATTTTCAAAACAAAAAGTAATCTTGCTATATACTAAAAAATATACAAATTTACATCCAATCTTTACATCAGAACAGTGCTGGCAGAGAGGGACTATTCCCTTGGTGGTGGTCTGGGATCACGACTGGCTCCTAGTACTTGAACAAGCTGCCCAAGGACACCCAGGAAGGCCTGGTTGAATGTAGCCAACTGCTCCATCTGTTGCCGTGCAATTTCAGCCTCTTGGCGCATAGCTTCTTGGGCATCCTGACGCAGTGCCTGAAACCTCCGCTCAGAAAGGTTATCCAGCCTTTCCAGCTGCCTTTCCTCAGCTGCCCGCATATCCTCCATGACTGTGCGCAGATCCAGCTGCGAGCGTCTCCTTTCAACTGGAATATACAACAGAACACAATAGTGTTTTTGTTAGAAATTGGTATGTCTAATATTAGATAATAACACACATATGAAACGTACAGACAGAAAAAAGTTCACAAGTAATCTTGCTATGTACTCTTTCAAATGTGAGTGGACAAAATATATGCACAAATTAAAAAATAAGAAAAAAACCTGATCATGTCTTACCTGTTTGCCGGGGTGCATTGGGTGTACTATGTGGTTGGCTGGAAGGTGGTGATGCAATAGTGCTGGTGCTGCTGAACGACATAGACGGACTATCATCAGACAAGTTTGACGCATCATTGGACAGTCCTTCAACTGTATCTGAAAATGCAAATATGGTTATATATATATATTTTAGAGGCTTCGTTCACATCACCGTTCAGCCTTTCCGTTCTCCTGCTCCGTTTAGGGCAGGCATGTTCACACTGCGGCCCTCCAGCTGTTGCAAAACTACAACTCCCAGCATGCCTGGATAGCTTACAGCTATTATGGCATGCTGGGAGTTGTAGTTTTGCAACAGCTGGAGGGCCGCAGTTTGGACATGCCTGGTTTAGGGGCAGGAGAACGGAAAGGACGGATAAGCACATAACTGACGCCAAACTGAGTCAAACGGAGCCTGAGGACCCCGTAGACTATAATGGAGTCCGATAGGTTTCCGCTCACAAGATGATTTTTAAGCGGAGACAAAAGTCCTGCATGCACAACTTTGGTCTCCGCTTAAAAATCATCTTCTGAGCAGAAACAACCCCATAGTCTATATGGGGCCCTCAAGCTCCGTTTGACTCAGTTTGGTGTCAGTTATGTGCTTATCCGTCCTTTCTGTTCTCCTACCCCTAAAAGGAGCAGGAGAACGTAAAGGCTGAACGGTGATGTGAGCGTAGCCTAAGGTTAGCAGAGCGAAATGATATGCAGAATCCCCCAAAAAAACACTTACCAACAGGTTCTATCATGGACTCGAGAAGTGCAGTAGCAGAGTCCAGACCTCCCTCCCTGCCTTGGTTTGCCGGCCTATGACCGTAAATGGCGTCCATGGCATCGTACCACTTCCAGGTACTGCGACTGTTTCCACTACGGCCGTTGGCATCCTTAATTTTTTTATATTGTATTTTAAGCTTCTTAAGCTTAGCCCTACACTGACCCGACGTCCGTTCAAATCCTTCGGCCGCCATCCGCTGAGAAATATCTTGGAACACCTTTTCATTTCTCACTGATCCATCAAGCTCACACTGAATAGCGCCATCCCCAAGAATAGTTAAAAAACTGGATAGTTCCTGAGACGACCACAGCTTGCTGTGGTTTGCAGGCATCCTCCTATTATCTGTACTAATCGCGGCGTGCTGTTTATGTTGCGCTTACGTTTGACGTAATTCAGGCCGCCAATCAGGAGAATGTATTGTGTGACGCAAGTAGCTCCGCCCTAACCGAACCGTTCCATTTTTCTATGGCCCTACATCAGAAGCAGGACCCTGAATGGTGCGGTACGGTTCGCTTGTATGGATCGCTTTCATAGTGGAAACACCCAAAATAGCGAACTGTACCGTACCGACCCGAACCGATCCGCTCAGTGGAAACGAGGCATATATGTATTCCTGCACATGTAGGAAGCCTTTCACGTCAGAGCTGTCACCCAGCTTTTCCAGAAATGGATATAATGAGTGATGTTTCCTAAAATAATGAACATAGGATACAAGACTTGTCAGTATTTCTGGTTCTGGTAACCTAATGCTTGTGCCCCCGCAATAACTGCGTGCGGTACAAAGAGCCATTACTGCTGCTGACACCACAGACATAGATGACTGCGCACAAGTTATCTCTGGTTATCGTTTGATATAAAAAGTTAATGTTTAAACCCATTATGAATTCTGTTTATCTGCTCTTATATTTGTGTCATTATTAACTCTGCTTAATGAAAGGGCCTCTGTCAGCAGATTTGAACCCATGACACTGGCTGACCTGTAGCATGTGCGCTTCGCAGCTGAAGGCATCTGTGTTGGTGCCATTTTCATATGTGCCCACATTTAATATATGCAAATGAGCCTCTAGGAGCAACAGGGGTGTTGTAATTGCACCTAGAGGCTCAGCTCTCTGTAACTGTAGCACCCTCTGCACTTTGATAGGGCCAGGCAGTGTAAATGTGATTACGTCTGTCCCAGTCAATCAAAGTGCAGACGGCCTGGCAGTTGCTGAGAAGGCAGAACCTCTAGGAGTAACGGCAACGCCCCCATTGCTCCTAGAGGCTCATTTTCATATATTCTAACTACATTTTTTTTCAGCAATGCGGGCACATATGAACATGGCACCAACACAGATGTCTTCAGCTGCCAAGCGCACATGTAACAGGTCAGCCGGTTTCATAGGTACAAAACTGCTGACAGATGCCCTTTGACTTTTCTCCTGCAATTTCAAATGATCTCATTAGTTGTTTTATATAGAATTTCCCTGGCTTTTGGATACATGGAGACTTTAAAGGGCTTCTGTCACCCCACTAAAGTGATATTTTTTTTTTGGGCTGGTGAAATTAGTTATATTGCGATATATCACAATATAATTGTGTCACTTACTTTGATCCAGCAGTTTCTTCCAAAAACGAAGTTTTATCATATGTAAATTCGGTCTCTAACAGCAAGTAGGGCGGCTACTTGCTGCTAGCTGCTGCAGAAATCCGCCCTCTCGTCGTGTTGATTGACAGGGCCAGCCGGGATCTCCTCCTCCGGCCAGCCCTGTCGGCATTTCAAAAATCGCGCGCCTCTGTGGATTCGGCGCAGGCGCTCTGAGATGAGGAGGCTCGTCTCCTCAGCACTCCCTCAGTGCGCCGATGACGTCTTCTATTTCGGTGATGTCATCGGCGCAGGCGCACTGAGGGAGTTCTGAGGAGACGAGCCTCCTCATCTCAGAGCGCCTGCGCCGAATCCACAGAGGCGCGCGATTTTTGAAATGCCGACAGGGCTGGCCGGAGGAGGAGATCCCGGCTGGCCCTGTCAATCAACACGACGAGGGGGCGGATTTCTGCAGCAGCTAGCAGCAAGTAGCCGCCCTACTTGCTGTTAGAGACCGAATTTACATATGATAAAACTTCGTTTTTGGAAGAAACTGCTGGATCAAAGTAAGTGACACAATTATATTGTGATATATCGCAATATAACTAATTTCACCAGCCCAAAAAAAAAAAATCACTTTAGTGGGGTGACAGAAGCCCTTTAAAAAGTTGCAAGTTCGGCTTGGTTAGCTTGTTCTGCTGATTTATTGGGGTAGTCCAGGATTTTGTTACTGATGACCAGTCCTCAGGATTGACCATCAATATGTGATTGGTGGTGCAGGGTGTCAGACCCCAACAATCGGCTGTTGCGGTGTAGTCGGACATACACGGCTCCACCCATTGTTAGTGCAGACCTGCTCCCACTGAAGTCAGTGCTACACTGAAACAGTTCTTTGCAGGGGTGCGGTGTGTTGGACCCCCCGATCAGATATTGATGGCCTAGTGCAGTCCGATCTTTGTCAATTGTCTCCGATTGTATTTTATTGTTCGCCACTGTAAATTCGCTATTCTCCCTAGGTATGTCTAATGAAATAAACAAGATCCATGAGAAGGTGAAGGAGGCTCTGCCGGGCAGTGGCTGGTACCCGTTCAAATCTATGGACCATCTACCTCCAGAACACGCAGACATCGTCATCGTCGGGGGTGGAATCATGGGCTGGTCAGTTGCCTATTGGCTGATGAAAATGCAGACCAAGAAGAAGGCGTACAACGTCCTGGTGGTTGAGCGAGACCCGACCGTGAGTTTTACGTCTAAGTTAAGGGTTATCAGCGTGTACGGGTTTAGATTGGACTGGCTCATACATGGCGGCTATGTTATCAGTGCAATCAGTGATGGCGCACTATTTGGAGACCCTCTGACTATTATGTTAGGGAGTTGTCTTGCAAGCATTTGTCTAATTTATCGCTTTACCTGAATAGATGCATTGTTATTCTAAAGGAGAAAAAAAAAAAAAGCTAAGATGGCGTTCAACTCCCTCATACTGTTTGGCTGTCTGTATATGCTACTGTGAGCATTCCAGGTAACGTTATTAATGCCCTCTTTTATTCTCGTCTTGTAGTACTCTCAAGCCTCCACTGTCCTCTCAGCAGGCGGCATCCGGCAGCAATTCTCCCGGCCAGAAAACATCCAGATGTCACTGTTTGGAGCACATTTCCTGCGCAATATCAATGTAAGACGCCAGTTAATGAGCTATCAGATTGTAAAGTGAGAGACACCTTGGGGCAGGTGTCCTAATGCTGTCTAAGAATTGGACAGTTTGAACTTAGATCAGACAGTCTAAATGTGCGTCAGAGTGATTGATGCTGCCCCCTGTACTATTGGAGTGCAGCTAAGGCTACTTTCACACTAGCGTTTTTTGCGGATCCATCATGGATCTGCAAAAAAAAAACGCTTCAGTTACAGTAATTCAACTGCAGGCATCGGTCATGAACGGATCCAGTTGTGTTAAGTCTTCTATAGCCAAGACGGATCAGTCATGAACGCCATTGAAAGTCAATGGGAGACGGATCAGTTTTCTATTGTGTCAGAGAAAATTGATTCGTCCCCATTGACTTGCATTGTGTGTCAGGACGGATCCGTCTTGCTCCTCATCCCAGGACGGACAGAAAAACGCTGCAAGCCTCCCGAGCGGAATGGAGGCTGAACGGAGGCAAACTGATGCGTTCTGAGCGGATCCTTTTGTATTCAGAATGCATTAGGGCAAAACTGATCCGCTTTGGACCGCTTGTGAGAGCCCTGAACGGATCTCGCCAACAGAAAGCCAAAACGCAAGTGTGAAAGTACCCTAAGCTGTTTGGAGTGCGTCTGTCCACACGCTTGCTGACTGTTTCTAGTAAAAGTCAACAGAATTGTAACGACGTGGTCCCTTTTAGTGGTGTAAAGTCTAGGTAAGTGCCCGGTGTGTCTTATTACAGGAGTACTTGGGCATTCTGAATGAAGATCCCGTTGACATTCAGTTTAACCCCTCTGGCTACCTCTTCCTGTCCAGTGAGAAAGGAGCTGAGATCCTGGAGGACAATTACAGAATCCAGAGGTATGGAAATGTTCCTGGTTACCAGCTTTAATGGAGATGAAGCAGTATTCTTTAACTATGTCTTAAAGGGGTTGTGAAAAAATGGGGGGGCGCCTGACCTGTAAAGCAAAGATGACTTCCTGCTCCGTTGGGCTCCCTCCATGTCAACATCTGGTTTGACATCGTCTCGGCCAACCAATGGCCACAGCGGTTACCGCCTCCCCTTACTTCATGACAAAAGGTCACATGACGCAGTGGCGGGATCAGGTCTCGACTGCAGCTAGTGATTGGTTGAGACGATTTCAAGCCAGAGGTTGACATTGAGGGAGCCCAGCAGAGCATCTCGGGCCTGGAGAAGGAGCAAAAAGCAGGCGTCAACTTTGCTTTACAGGTCCAGCCAAGTGGGGGTGTTTGCCAAGTTACCCCCACCCCCCCATTTTTGCATAACCCCTTTAATCATGGTATAATGCAAAGTTCTGCTGTCAGTGAATGGAAACCTTTGTGTTTACATAAACGGGTTGAAAATCTGTCCTGACCTTATACTTCTCACAGGTGAAGGTTTGTTACAATTCTATCGAGTCTAGACAATCCTCTGTGAGCTAAACAGACCAGCAAGACCAATCTCTCTCCTGTGCGGTAGTTTGGTGCAGTGTGTCAGTGCAGGTGGCCCGCAGTTTGGATTCTCGTTAGCATACGGTACGTTGTAGAGTGGCTATACCATGGCAGGACAGTAGGAGAGAAGCAGTGGTAGGGTCTGCAGAAAGCTGGAGGCAACCTCTATGAAAGCAGTGGTGGACTTTGCTCTGTGAAGCCTTTTTTTTACCCAGTCATGCCATCCTTGTGGACACTTACAGGTCATCGTTCATTCATGTCTTTCCCCCAGCTGGTAGGTCATGTGAGGGCACTGGGTACATGCCAAATAGTCTGAGGCCTAGGTCAGGGTTCGAGCAGCTCTGGGTTATAATTGTTGTCCTAATTATTAACACTTCTGTGGAGACGGTATGATCCCCGGGACAAGGTGCCTTATCTTGTGCAATAAGTAAAGCCTCATTCACACGTCACTGTTTGATCAGTGATTGTGAGCCAAAACCAGGATTGGAGCCGCCACAGACATAAGGTATAAGGGAAGGATCTGCACCTGTTTAGAGCCGCACCTGATTTTGGCTCAAAATCACTGATGGAAATCACTGACGTGTAAATGAGGCATAAGAATCATCCCATCAGTGGGTGCTCTTACTGCAGTTGTGGGTGTTGGCACCCAGCTTTCCCACATGATGAATGGCAAACCTACCATGTTATACATCTCCCTATTATATCTGCATATCAAGGCTCGTTAGCTATCCAGAATTCTAGGAAAGATGAGTGACCACCCTATGGGAGCTGTACTGGCAGCCAGGGGAGTTGTCACAGATGGGCATAGCAGTCTGACATCACTAACCTGATCAATCACTGTTTTTGGTAGAAATTATATTTCTACATGGCAAATAATTTACTAGCAGGTGTAGTAGAGTTATAGAAACCCAACAGTCATGACATGCATGCTGCTGATTTTGTGTAATTGAATTACTAATTGAAAGGGGTATGTTCAAAATAATAGCAGTGTGGCGCTCAATGAGTGAGGTCAAATGTTGTACATGCTGGTTACAGTGCATTTCTCTCTGAAATTCTGAGGAAAATGGGGCGTTTCAGACCTTGTTCAGAAGAACTGTGTACCTTGATTAAAAATTTGATTAGAGAGGGAAAAACATATAAAGAAGTGCAGAAAATGATAAGCTTCTCCGCTAAAATGTTCGCAAATGCTTTAAAATGGGAACCAAAACCTGAAAGACGTGGAAGAAAGCGAAAAACTACCATTCAAATGGATAGAAGAATAGCCAAAATGGCAAGGACTCAGCCAACAATCAGCTCCAGGAAGATCAAAGAAGGTCTAAAGTTACCTGTGAGTACTGTTACAATTAGAAGACGTCTATGTGAAGCCAAGCTATCTGCAAGAAGCCCCCGCAAAGTCCCACTGCTGAAAAAAAGACATGTGCTGAAGAGGTTACAATTTGCCAAAGAGCACATTGACAGCCTAAAGAGACATTTTGTGGACTGATGAAAGTAAGATTGTTCTTTTTGGGTCTAGTGGCCGGAGACGGTTTGTCAGATGACCCCCAAACACTGAATTCAAGCCACAGTACCCTGTGAAGACAGTGAAGCATGGTGGCACAAGCATCATGATATGAGGATGTTTCTCATACTACGGTGTTGGGCCTATTTATCGCATACCAGGGATCATGGATCAGTTTGAATACATCAGAATGCTTGAAGAGGTCATGCTGCCTTATGCTGAAGGAAATGCCTTGAAATGGGTGTTCCTTCAAGACAACGACCCCAAACACACCAGTAAATGTGCAACATCTTGGTTCCAGACCAACAAGATTGACGTTATAGAGTGGTCAGCCCAATCCCCAGATCTTAATCCAATAGAAAACTTGTGGGGTGACATCAAAAATGCAGTTTCTGAGGCAAAACCAAGACATAGAGAAGAACTGTGGATTGTAGTCCAATCATCCTGGGCTGGAATACCTGTTAACAGGGGCCAGAAGTTGGTTGACTCCATGCAACACAGATGTACAGCAGTTCTCAGAAACTGTGGTTATACAACTAAATATTAGCTAAATGATTCAAAGAAAAGCAAAATCTTCAAACATTTTTCAGTTTATATAGTGAATGTTTGAGTTTGTAAAGTAGAATACAAACACTGCTATTTTTTTGAACAGTCTAATATTCACTTTTCTTCAATATTATATATTTTTTATTTATTTATTTTTTTAGAGGGACAACACAAATTTGATATAATTTTCTTCATGTTTTGATTTGGAATAGAATGTGTAGTGTTCCCAATGCATTTGTGTGTATGGAAATGGACGCTATTAGAAGGATTTTGAGCTTTATTCGCTCTTTTAAACACACTGCTATTATTTTGAACACAACTGTATGTATTTTTTTTTTTTTTTTTTTTATACAATGGAACTCTTTGGTGAACAGATGCCACTGTATGACATCAGTCTAAAGCATCCATTTAACCTGTACGTTTTTTGCATTAAACGGATGGGAAAAACGTGATGTAAACGCAGCCTAACATACAAATGGCATATCGGTCAGGTTATTGTCTTGGTGACTCTTTTTTGTGTTGTTTTCTTACAACCCAGGGAACAGGGAGCTAAAGTGATGTTACTTTCCCCGGACCTGCTGAAGAAGAAGTTTCCATGGATCAATACACAGGAGGTAGCGCTGGCCTCTTATGGTGAGATTCTGCTCTGTGGTGAATTATTGGATTCTGGATTAAAGGAATTACTGTGAATTTCTCTGTATCTGGTTTTCAGGCCTGGAGAACGAGGGCTGGTTCGATCCCTGGCTACTGCTCACTGCGTTACGGCGTAAAGCTCTGTCCATGGGCGTCGTGCATTGCCATGGAGAGGTGACAGGTGAGTGCCCAGTTTACACAGCAACTCTTTTGCTTGTTTTTAGCCAGTGACTGAGCTTCTGGGAAATGTAAATCTACATATTTTTACCTAATATGTTGCATCGAAATTACCTTGAAGGGGTTGTCTCACGTCAGTAAGTGGCATTTATCATGTAGAGAAAGTTAATACGAGCAACTTACTAATGTATTGTGATTGTCCATATTGCTTCCTTTGCTGGCTGGATTCATTTTTCCATCACATTATACACTGCTTGTTTCCATGGTTACAGACAACCCTGCAATCCAGCAGCGGTGGTCGTGCTTGCACACTATAGGCAAAAGCGTCAGCCTCTCTGGCCGGGACCATGGCACTGCAGATATGCTAGTGCTTTATCCTTTAGTGTGCAAGCACGACCACCAATGATGGATTGCCGGGTGGTCGTAACCATGGAAACGAGCAGTATATAATGTGATGGAAAAATGAATCCAGCCAGCAAAGGAGGCAATATGGACAATAATTAGTATTAATTAGTAAGTTGCTTGTATTCACTTTCTCTACATGATAAATTCCACTTACTGAAGTTAGACAACCCCTTTAAAGGCATGTTCACACTGAGTATTTTGTGTGCAGAATCGCCTTTTTTTTTTTTTTTTTAAACATGCTTTTTGATGCGGTTTTGGCGGGGATTTACATTCCTGCTCATTTTCAGTGGGAAATTCTTTGCATGAATTCCACATCAAGAATGGACAGGACACTTCTTTTCTCCATGGTGTAGTTTGAAAAACCGCAATCAGAATAAAAAAGCGCAGTCAAAACTAACATGTGGATTCTCCACTGCATCCATTTTTGGTGTGGCTTTGGATATTTTGAGCAAAATCTTCACCAGAAATCTGTCATGTGAACATAACCAAAAAGTAAAATATTGTTTAAGTAGCTGCAATAACATGCATGACCACTAGGTGGCGGCACAGTGGTCACTCTGCATTGTTCAATATGATATGCTGCTTAACGTGTTTTAATAAGATTTCCGGTCTGTAGGGTTCAACTACGTCATGCAAGAAATGCTGACAGCAGAGGGTTATCCGGTGAACTTCAAAGTAATCAAGCAAGTCATTGTGAGTAGATTTAGGATTGACCAATATAGTTTAATTCCTGATATTTTTACAGTTTAGTTGTTTTGTTGGTTTTTTTTTTTCTCTACAATGCGTATTCTTATATTTTTCATTCTAGGTACAAACACAGAACAGTTTGGAGAACCAGCCTGTGGATTGTATGGCGGTCGTCAATGCTGCCGGGGCCTGGTCTTCAAAGGTGGCGGAAATGGTTGGGATCGGCTGCGGGGACCCGGGCACCTATGAAGATATCAAGCTTCCAGTAGAGCCTAGAAAAAGGTATCAGCCATGAATTTCCAGAAATACAACATATTACCCTCTCCTTATGGATTTATGCAATAACTTTTGCACCACGCTCGCGTGCCGTCTCTCTTGCTGCTGCTGTGTCTATGGTGAGCAGGAGATGGCATGCGCCTTCCCTTCATACAGCTGATTGGCGGGGGTGCCTGAGGATAGGTCGTCAATATTAAAAGCTGGAGAACCACCTTTAACGATGGGCTGGAGGTTGTAGGGATCACTGTGTGGTGACACGGCGATGTATATGTGGTGATCGTGTGACTTCTCTTCCAGATACATCTACACGTTTCACTGCCCCAATGGTCCCGGCCTGGACTGCCCGATGCTGATTGACAGCTCAGGGGCCTACTTTAGAAGAGAGGGGTTGGGAGGAAACTACATTGGAGGCCTCTCTCCTCCAGAGGTAACTGGTGGCCGCATGCAAACGGGCAGCAATGCAGACTTTTAAGTAAACGCTAGGAAGACCGGTTTCTTCTGTCACTTCCTTCTGCGCAGGAGGAGGAGCCAGACCACAGTAATCTGGATGTGGACCACGACTATTTCCAGCAGAAGGTTTGGCCGCTCTTGGCAGACAGAGTACCAGTATTTCAGTCCTTAAAGGTAGGTGACGAGAGCCTTCATAATGCTTTGATGGTATTCTATCATCACCATAAGGTTGATGTCACGCTCGGCTTCAGTGGCAGTTTTTGAGCCAAAGACAGAAGTGGATCCATCAGGAAGGAGAAACGTATGTCCTCCCTTTTTATATTTCTCATTCCCTTCTGACCCACTTCTGGCTTGGCTCAAAAATCTGCCACAAAAGCTGTGGGTGACACCCACCTAAAACATATCTATATTTAAATCAAATCATTTTTATTGAAATTGAAATTTCTGTTTTCTTTTTTCCAAAAAAGACATTTTCAGGGTTCACAATCACAATATGACAAAATGAATAACAGAATAAAATTCCATCATGGCTCACAGCAACAAGCATAATAATTATTACCATAGCACAGCATACTCACACTTGAGTACATGAAATCGCAGAGAGTAAACATCCCCCAAAATCTACCATATCCCTAAACAGGTCAACTTTCCCTTGACCAACAGGACATCTCCCCCCCCCCCCCCCCCCCCTCCCCCCTCGTCCCCCCCCCCCCCCAACAAAGAAAAAGGAGTATTAAACCTTCAAACCCATTTTATAACATGAGATGAGTATGAGACAACCATTCATTCCACAGTTTTTCAAACTTCTGAGGGCAGCCACGCTTTACAAACACACTCTTTTCCAAGATCAACATGTCATTCACCTTCCTTTCAAACTCTTCTATAGTTGGCGGACTCCCCTGGATCCACCTCTGCGCCACCAGTTTCCTAGCCACATAAAGCAGTCTTCCCACCGCCACCTTAACCAACTCACTCTCTCCAATCTCAGCTACATATCCCAGCACACACATCTTAGGATCTCTTTGCAATCTCAGCCCCATGTTCCGGTTAATCCTATTCATCACCCTTTCCCAATATCCACTTATAACCGAGCACGACCACAACATATGCACCAGATCCGCTCCTTCCACCATACATTTCGGACACCTATCATCGGTCCTGACCCCAATTTTCCGTAAAAACACTGGTGTCTTATACACTCTGTGAATGATAAAAAGTTGTGATAATTTTGCCTGCTCGCTGAGAGACACTCTGGGAACCGCCTCCAATATATCATCCCACTGATCCTTCGAAACTGCACCTAAGTCCCCTTCCCACTTCATCATCCTTGACCGGGGGAATCCCTCCAGAAAGCTATCCAATAACACCGTATACACCTGAGAAATCAGTCCTCTCTTCCCGCCCTTCGGAAGGATAAGTTTCTGCACCACATCCATTGTAGCTATACGACACCCTTTTCTCACCGTGACCTCATATGCATGCCGCAATTGCAGATACTGATAGAACCAATTCTTGGGGACATCAAACTCTTGTTGCAGACCCTGAAAAGATTTGAATACCGTGCCATCAAGTAATTGACCTATCCTCATGACTTCCCTAGACTCCCAGTTCCTAAGTCCCGACAGTGACATGAATTCTGGCAACAGACAGTTGTCCCATATTGGGGAAAGCTCCCCCACTCCTCCCACACCCCTAATTTGCTTCACCGTCGCCCACACGTTCTTCATAAGATCAATTACTAGGACCCTATCTTTCCCCCCATGCATGCCCGCCCCCTCCAAAATGCACATAAGGTCCCTACTACCCACCCAATGCTGTAATATCTTTCCCGTCACATCCACGGCCTGAAAGTCAATCCAGCCCTTAAAATGCTGACACTGAGCCGCCAGGAAATACAACCAAGCATTAGGTACAGCCAAACCGCCCTCCGTCTTAGAGTACTGCAGCGTCTCCAATTTAATCCTTGCTTGGCCATACTTCCAAATAAGATCTCTAAAAATGGAGTGTATTTTCCTAAACCTATCTCGCGGAATCCAGACAGGGGCATTATTAAGCACATAGAGTAACTGCGGCATCATTACCATTTTTAAAAGGTTCACTCTACCCACTACCGACAAAAAGAGCTTACACCAAATTCTCACCTTCAGCCTGAAAGCTACCAGCAGAGGGGTTAGATTAAGATCCTCAAAATCCATCAGTCTAGGCGTTATGTACAATCCTAAATATTTAAACTTCGTCACCCAAGGAATTCTATCATCCTCTCGCACCTCAGGCACACACTGTCCATCCACAGGCATCAAAGCAGATTTTTGCCAATTAATCCTAAGACCGGAGAAGCTCCCAAAGCTATCTATCAGTGACATGGCACCATCCAAGGATGACCCAGTATCGCCCAGAAAAAGCAAGGTATCATCGGCGTAAAGAGCCACCTTATTCTGGACATTACCGTATCTAAACCCCACAATATGAGGAGACAGGCGTATCAAAGCAGCTAGTGGCTCAATGGCCAGAGCAAATAATAGGGGCGACAATGGGCATCCCTGTCTGGTGCCTCTTGCCAATTTAAAACTGTCCGACAACCCTCCATTCGCTCTAATACGGGCTCTGGGACAGGAATACAAAACCTGCACCCACCGCACAAACCGGTCCCCAAACCCCATAACTCTCAGAACACCCCACAGGTACGTCCACTCCACACTGTCGAATGCCTTAGCGGCATCTAAGGAAAGCAAGGCCCTATCCCCGCAGTTGTCAGCCGGGACATTCAGACCAGCATACAGCCTCCTGATGTTGATAGCCGTCGACTTCCCAGGCATAAAACCTGTCTGGTCAGGATGTACAATAGACAGAATCACCCTGGACAACCTGTTCGCCAACACCTTAGCCAGGAGCTTCACATCAGCCGTAAGAAGCGAAATTGGTCTATACGATTCTGGAAATTTGGGATCTTTCCCAGGTTTGGGAAGTACTACAATTATAGCCTCCTGCATTGAGGGTGGAAGCGAACCAGTCTCCAGTGAGTATTCCAGCACCTTGAGTAATTCCGGGAGAAGCAACCCCTGCATTTTCTTATATACCTCCACAGGCAAACCATCTGCCCCCGGGGCCTTACCATTCGCCATCCCACCCAGTGCTGCTTCCAGTTCCTCCAATGAAATCGGCTCCTCCAGTCTCTCTCTATCCTCCTCCGACAGAACCGGCAACTGTGCCCCCTCTAAAAAGGCGTTCAGCGCTTCCCCAGAACTAGGGACAGTAGATTCATACAGTGACACATAAAATCCCTTTAATACCTCTAAAATTCCCTTGGTATCCTGCCTACCGCACCCATTCCCATCCCACAGCTCCTGTATACAGGAGGATCCCCGCTGGGCCTGAGAGACGACCGACAGCAAATGCCCTACCTTCTCACCCTCTTCGAAGGACCTTTGGCGGTAAAAACTACGCTTCCGCTCCGCTGCCTGAATTAAGTGACACCTCAACTGCTCCTGAGCCCCCGCCAGCGCCTCACTATTAACCAGGGAAGGCACCCTGCCAAACACTCGCTCAGCTTCTGCCGCTTGTAAATGTACCTTAACATCCGCCTCCCTAGACTTGGTTTTGTGCTTACAAATCTCTTTAATTAACACTCCCCTCAAGAATGCTTTCATAGCATCCCAAACCCCGTGAATCGAGGCCGTTCCTACATTTATTGCAAAGTATTCCTTAACCGCTTTAGAGACTTCAGATAGATCCCCCAATACATTCAGCCAGTGCGGATTGCACTTCCACAACCTCGGTCCCTGTCCAAGCTCCCCCAAGCACAAATCAATCTGTACCAGAGAGTGGTCAGACAACGACCGGGGATGATAAACAACCCCCCGGACCAGAGGTAACATACGGTCATTAACAAGCGCCAAATCAATACGTGATAATGAATGATGCGTAGCAGACCGACACGAATATTCACGCCTATCGGGGTTGCGAACTCTCCACACATCCACCAAACCAACTTCAGCCATAATATTCCTCAAGGCCGCACTACCTGGCGATCCGCCCGCTCCTTCCACCCTACATCTATCCATCAAATCATCCGGCGTGCAATTAAAGTCCCCCACTAGTAGCCAAGGCAACCCAGGGAAGTCCGCCACAAACGACATAATCGCCCTCACCAAGGGAGAAGCAAACGGAGGTGGCACATAAACCGCCACTAATACCACCTGGACCCCATCAATCTTACACACAATACAGACAAACCTGCCCTCACCATCCACACATTGCTGCACATGTTCATACCTGATACTCTTATGCACTAAAACACTCACCCCCCTGGAATGCGAAGAGTGCGTCGCATGAACCACTTGGCCCACCCAATTCTTGCTCAGCCAATGTACAGTATCCCTAGTCAAGTGCGTTTCTTGCAAGCAAAGAACGGCTGGCTGAAAGCGCCCCAAATAGTGAAAAATACTCTGCCGTTTTTTCCCATCCGCCATACCTCTCACATTCCAGCTCAACACTTTAATCCCCCGTGTCATGGTGAAACATACCAACATATCTGAGTCTCACTCCCCGCTCACACCCCATCCACTCACACACACCTCCCTTCATCATACTCCTATCGGTCTTTCTACTCCTACCCCCACCCCCCCCCCCTCCCCATCCAATAACAGGTTACTGTACCCGGGGATCTCAGTCCCCCCTCCAACACCCACCCTCCCTAACACAGGGCATACAGAGAGCAACTCGCCCCCAAACCTATTATACTTATAACATATTACAACTCCTTTTCTTGAGTAGAGAATCCTCCCCACTACAGAGAAAAACATCTAACATTGCGAAACCGCCTACTCCCTCCTCAGGATCTACCATACGGTAGCATTGCATAACACACTTCATAACTGGTGCAACATCATAGCAACCTTAAAGTGCAAACACATGGTATTAATAAGCATAAGAACCATATCTCAGCTGTCTTCAAGTGTCCAGGGCCCCACTCCTCAATTGCCGCTCGTGGACGTCCAGCCACTGCGCCGCTTCCTCCGGATCCTCAAAAAATCTGGTGGATCCCAAAGCCACCACACGCAATTTAGCAGGGAACAGCATAGCATACTGGACTTGTAATCCTCTCAGCCTCTTCTTTACATCCATAAATCTACTTCTTCTCCGCTGCACCTCATTCGAGTAATCAGGAAATATGGACACTTTAGCTCCATTCAGGACCATCTCCACATTGTCCCTAGACTGCCGCAGGATAGTGTCCCGGTCCTTAAAGTGCAGAATCTTCGCCAACATCGGGCGGGGGGGCCTGCCGGGCGGCAGCGGCCGCATGGGCACCCTGTGCGCCCGTTCTACCGCATACAGGGAAGAAAGGCCTTTCTCATGAAATAGCTGATACAACCACTTTTCCACGAACTCCGTGGCATTGTCCCCCTCCGCCTTTTCTGGCATTCCCACAATCCGCAGGTTACTTCTTCTGGACCTGTTCTCCAGATCGTCCGTTTTGGCGTATAAAGCAGCTATGTCCTTAGCATTCATTTTCGCCGCCATTTGCAACGGCTGTACAGCATCTTCAATTGTGGACACCCTTTTCTCTAATTCAGAGGTACGCTCAGAAATCTTATGCAGGTCATGCCTAATTATAGACACATCTGATCTCAGGCTGCCAACTTGCACTGTGAGCACTTTCAGGGTACTGTTACAGCTAGCCACAGCAACCATGATATCTTTCAGGGTGGGCTCCTCAGTAGCTGCAGCCTTAGGGCCTACTGTATTTTTCACTGCGCCTGCAGGAGTGAGCGGCGGCCAGTTCACCGCATCCAGGGCCTCACCATCAAGGGAACCGTCCTCCTGATCAGACGAGGTATGTATGTCCACCTCCTTTTCCTCAGCCCAATCGCCCACTCTGCCATCAGCACGAGCATACTTGCTCAGTTTCGCCGCCACACTCTGACTCATCGTCATCTGCGCCGGCTCCTCTCCTCCATCGGCGCCATCTTGGCCCGCATCCAGCCTGTCAGACCTCGGCGCTTTACTTGACTTCCGCGGCATAACGGGGCACTCACAATCACCGCTGCACTCTCCGGTCTCTGTCTCTCCACCAGGGTACACCAGGAAAGCAATTAGCTGGGTGCTACCATATATTTATTCAGGATATCGGCAGGAGCTGTGAGCGGTGCGTCCTACTCCATGCGCTCTCAGGCCACGCCCCCCTAAAACATATCTATATTTAGAATATTCATTACTCACAAATCCCCCTATTACTCCTTGTATAATGAAAAGTACAGCAATTTCCTAATATACTTTTGATTTCACTTCATCCACATTTTCAAGATTTTTGCTTGCTGTCAGTGAATGGGAACATTCCGTTCACTTCCAGAGGCTGAAAACACAGCTGATTGGCTTGCTACAATGCTGTCCACTCTGAACAAATCTTCCGTCAGCTACATCGTTAGGACTCCAGACTAGGGGCTCATGCACATGGCCATTGCCGTTTTTATGGTCTGCAAATTGCGGATCCGCAAATTACAGTTGCTGCCTGTGTGCATTTTGCAGAACGGAATGTCCTGCCATCTATAGAGCAGTCCTATCCTTGTCCATAAAATGGACAAGAATAGGACATGTTCTATTTTAATTTATTTTTTTGCGGGGCCATGGAACGGATTTGTAGATGCGGACAGCACACCCTTTTGCGGCCCTGCTGAAGGAATGGGTCCGCATCCAACCCGCAAAAAATGCTGATCAGATGCGGACCAAAAACAGTCATGTGCATGAGCTCTAAGAATGTTTTTCTTCACTGACAGAAAGTAGACATCCTGCAAATGGTGAGGAACTGAAACCATAGGAGGGGCCTCATAAATCTAGATGCTAAGATACTGGCGAAGGTCCTGGCATCGCGTCTGTCAGGGATTATTCTATCCTTGGTGGGCCCAGACCAGTCCGGTTTCATGCCTGGGAAGTCAACTGATATAAATCTCAGGAGACTTTATACCAACCTGCAGGTTCAACATAACAATGTGGGAGATAGGGCGATAGTGTCTTTAGACAATGAAAAAGCATTTGATTCTGTTGAGTGGCAATTTCTATGGGAAGTATTAGCAAAGTTTGGGTTCCCAAAGAACTTCTTGAAATGGCTGCACCTGTTATGTGCGGACCCCTCGGCGAGAGTGCGTGTGAACGGGACGTTATCCAGGCCCTTTCATTTACGCAGAGGGACCAGACAAGGGTGCCTACTGTCGCCGTTACTCTTCGCTCTGGTGATGGAACCAATATCTATTTTGATAAAACGCAGCCCAGGGATAGAGGGTTGGAATATAGCAGGCATCACAGAAAAATGTATCACTTTACGCCGATGATATGTTGGTATATTTGGGAGATACTGAGAAATCACTAGATACACTCCTAGAAGTGGTAGATGAATACGGGTGGTAATCAGGACTTAAAATTAACTGGGCCAAACCGGTGTTGTATTTGGTGGATGAAACCGAGACTACGAGAGTATCGGCAAGGTCAAAACTCTTAGTGGTTTATAAGTTCAAATATTTGGGAGTCATAGTACATAAAGAGCCTAAACAGTTCACCTCTCTCAATCTGCTTCCGAGTATGGAATATATTACGCAAAAATTAAAGGCTTGGGTAGCCCTTCCTCTTTCCCTGCTGGGGCGGATAAATATCTTCAAAATGGCCTTGTTACCAAAATTACTATATATGTATAGTGCAGAGCCGGAGCTTTTAAAAGGGCTTCCGTCACCCCACTAAACTTTTTTTTCTTTTTGCTCCTTATAATCCCAATACAGCGATATAATAATACATAATGTTATTAGTCATTTTGGTTCAGTAGATCATGAATAAAACATACTTTTATAATATGTAAATTACCTGTCTACCAGCGAGCAGGGCGGTTACTTGCTGGTAGCAGCCGCATCCTCCTATCATATAGACGCCCCCTCCGCATGTTGATTGACAGGGCCAGTGAATGCGAACGTCCTCTGGCTATCAAGATCTCGCTCCTGCGCCGTAACGGTATTCAGTCGGCGCAGGCGCACTGAGAGGAGGACGCTCGCTCGGCCGCTCCATCCTCAGTGCGCCTGCTCCGATGACATCACATCTACACCCGGCGCAGGCGCACTGAGGATGGAGCGGCCGAGCGAGCGTCCTCCTCTCAGTGCGCCTGCGCCGACTGAATACCGTTACGGCGCAGGCGCGAGATCTTGATAGCAGACAGGGCCAGCCAGAGGACGTTCGCATTCGCTTGCCCTGTCAATCAACATGCGGAGGGGGCGTCTATATGATAGGAGGATGCGGCTGCTACCAGCAAGTAGCCGCCCTACTTGCTGGTAGACAGGTGATTTACATATTATAAAAGTATGTTTTATTCATGATCTACTGAACCAAAATGACTAATAACATTATGTATTCATATATCGCTGTATAGGGATTATAAGGAGCCAAAAAAAAAAAAGAAGTTTAGTGGGGTGACAGAAGCCCTTTAAAGAAATCCCATTTTGAGGCGATTGATAAATTACTGACTCCCTTCCTATGGCCCAATACACAGCCCAGAATTGCTAGAGATATGCTGAAAGTGTCTTATGTCAGGGGTGGTTTGGCTCTCCCTGATATGTACAAGTACTACCAAGCAGTGCAGCTGACATATGCCAGTTGGTGGATCAGCGCAGACGCCAATAATCCAGCGACTGTTCTGGAGGCTGCATTGTTGGGGTCATATGAAGCTTTAAAAAACTTCATATATAGGGAGGGTAAATACCCAGTTAGATGTCTTCCCTCCAATATGTTGGCGGTGTTGACGATTTGGAGGAAAACTGTACGGGTGAACAAGAATGGGGAAGACAGAGGGGAGTTGTGGCGTAATAAAGGACTACAGGAATTGTATAGGCTGCAGGAGTTTGAGTTCTGGCCGCAACATGGGGTGAAGTACGCTAGCCAACTATACGTAGAGGGAAACTTCAAGACATTTAGAGACTTCAGGGAAGAATTTCAGATCCCCAAATCTAGTTTGTTTAGATACTTCCAACTTAGACATGCATGTACTAAACAATTTGGTAAGGATCCCATTAAGCTAGAATATAGTTCCATTGAAAAGGTTGCTAGATTGGGAAAGTTGTGTAAACCAGTATCTTCCTTCTATGCGGAACTGATGTCGCAGGCCTCATCCCCCTTATCTAAATCTTTGGCAAGGTGGATGTTCCGCAATTGGAGGATAGGCACGAGAAAGAACTAATGCACACTTGGAGGCACTCGGTAATCAGTGCAAGGGACCAATTAATACAGGCAAAATGGTTGCATCGCACATACTTGTCTCCAGTTAGGCTAAATCGTATGCGTAGATTGGATACTCCTCAATGCTCTAGATGTGGCGCAGAAAGAGGAACCTTGATTCACATGATATGGAGTTGTCCAGTGATGGCACAGTTTTTGTCAGGCATTCACAAATTTCTTAATGAGAAATTAGGGTTACCAGCAGTATGCTCCCCAGAGAATAGCTTATTGGGACTAGTGAAGGATCTGATCCAAACTAAGCATGCTAGGATGCTGTATAGACTCTTAATGTTCTACGCCAGGAAGGTCATTTTACTGAACTGGAAACCTACAGCGGTCCTGTCGGTACAAAAGTGGATCCAAATTATAGATGCGGCTTTGCCGATGTTAAACTAATGTTTATGGCGAGAGGCAACGCAGGGAAATTTGAGAAAATTTGGGGCTACAAGCGAGGCCAGCGCCTGAAATGGCATGAGTAAAAATATTACCTACAGGAGAGGGGAAATGTGGTGAGCAGTGGGCTTATCATTATTATTATTATTACAAATGGGATTCCAAAAAAGTTGGGACACTAAACAAATTGTGAATAAAAACTGAATGCAATGATGTGGAGATGGCAAATGTCAATATTTTATTTGTAATAGAACGTAGATGACAGATCAAACGTTTAATCCGAGTAAATGTATCATTTTAAAGGAAAAATACGTTGATTCAAATTTTCACGGTGTCAACAAATCCCCAAAAAGTTGGGACAAGTAGCAATAAGAGGCTGGAAAAAGTAAATTTGAGCATAACGAAGAGCTGGAAGACCAATTAACACTAATTAGGTCAATTGCCAACATGATTGGGTATAAAAAGAGCTTCTCAGAGTGGCAGTGTCTCTCAGAAGCCAAGATGGGTAGAGGATCACCAATTCCCACAATGTTGCGCAGAAAGATAGTGGAGCAATATCAGAAAGGTTTTACCCAGCGAAAAATTGCAAAGACTTTGCATCTATCATCATCAACTGTGCATAACATCATCCGAAGATTCCGAGAATCTGGAACAATCTCTGTGCGTAAGGGTCAAGGCCGTAAAACCATACTGGATGCCCGTTATCTCCGGGCCCTTAAACGACACTGCACCACAAACAGGAATGCTACTGTAAAGGAAATCACAGAAATGGCTCAGGAATACGTGCAGAAACCATTGTCAGTGAACACAATCCACCGTGCCATCCGCCGTTGCCATCTGAAACTCTACAGTGCAAAGAAGAAGCCATTTCTAAGCAAGATCCACAAGCTCAGGCGTTTTCACTGGGCCAGGGATCATTTAACCACTTCAACCCCCCTAGCTGAAACACCCTTAATGACCAGGCCACTTTTTACACTTCTGCACTACACTACTTTCACCGTTTCTTGCTCGGTCATGCAACTTACCACCAAAATGAATTTTACCTCTTTTCTTTTCACTAATAGAGCTTTCATTTAGTGGTATTTCATTGCTGCCGACATTTTTACTTTTTTTGTTATTAATCGAAATTTAACGATTTTTTTTTGCAAAAAAAATTAAATTTTTCACTTTCAGTTGTAAAATTTTGCAAAAAAAACGACATCCATATATAAATTTTTCGCTAAATTTATTGTTCTACATGTCTTTGATAAAAAAAAAGTTTGGGTAAAAAAAAAAATGGCTTGGGTAAAAGTTATAGCGTTTACAAACTATGGTACAAAAATGTGAATTTCCGCTTTTTGAAGCAGGTCTGACTTTCTGAGCACCTGTCATGTTTCCTGAGGTTCTACAATGCCCAGTCAGTACAAACACCCTATAAATGACCCCATTTCGGAAAGTAGACACCCTAAGGTATTCACTGATGGGCATAGTGAGTTCATAGAACTTTTTTTATTTTTTGTCACAAGTTAGCGGAAAATTATGATGATTTTTTTTTTATTTTTATTTATTTTTTCTTACAAAGTCTCATATTCCACTAACTTGTGACAAAAAAATAAAAACTTCCATGAACTCACTATGCCCCTCACGGAATACCTTGGGGTGTCTTCTTTCCAAAATGGGGTCACTTGTGGGGTAGTTATACTGTCCTGGCATTCTAGGGGCCCTAATATGTGGTAAGTAGTTTGAAATCAAAATGTGTAAAAAAAAATGACCTGTGAAATCCTAAAGGTGCTCTTTAGAATGTGTGCCCCTTTGCCCATCTAGGCGGCAAAAAAGTGTCACACATGTGGTATCGCCGTACTCAGGAGAAGTTGGGGAATGTGTTTTGGGGTGTCATTTTACATATACCCATGCTGGGTGAGAGAAATATCTTGGCAAAAGACAACTTTTACCATTTTTTTTTTTTTTTTTTTTTTTTATACAAAGTTGGCATTTGACCAAGATATTTATCTCACCCAGCCATGGGTATATGTAAGATGACACCCCAAAACACATTCCCCAACTTCTCCTGAGTACGGCGATACCACATGTGTGACACTTTTTTGCAGCCTAGATGCGCAAAGCGGCCCAAATTCCTTTTAGGAGGGCATTTTTAGACATTTGGATCCCAGACTTCTTCTCACGCTTTCGGGCCCCTAAAATGCCAGGGCAGTATAAATACCCCACATGTGACCCCATTTTGGAAAGAAGACACCCCAAGGTATTCAATGAGGGGCATGGCGAGTTCATAGAAATTTTTTTTTTTTTTTTTGGCATAAGTTAGCGGAAATTGATTTATTTTTTATTTTTTTTGTATTTTCTCACAAAGTCTCCCTTTCCGCTAACTTGGGACAAAAATTTCAATCTTTCATGGACTCAATATGCCCCTCACGGAATACCTTGGGGTGTCTTCTTTCTGAAATGGGGTCACATGTGGGGTATACTGCCCTGGCATTTTAGGGGCCCTAAAGCGTGAGAAGAAGTCTGGAATATAAATTTCTAAAAAAATTTACGCATTTGGATTCCGTGAGGGGTATGGTGAGTTCATGTGAGATTTTATTTTTTGACACAAGTTAGTGGAATATGAGACTTTGTAAGAAAAATAAAATAAAAATAAAATATCTATTTCCGCTAACTTGTGCCCAAAAAAATGTCTAAATGGAGCCTTACAGGGGGGTGATCAGGGAGTCTATATGGGTGATCACCCCCCTGTAAGGCTCCATCTAGACGTCCGTATGTGTTTTGCGGATCCAATCCATGTATCCGTGGATCCGTAAAAATCGTCTAATATACCTGTTAGGGGTTAAAAAAATCGCATCTCCAGCCTGCCAGCGAACGATTGCCGCTGGCAGGCTGGAGATCCTATCTCTTACCTTCCGATCCTGTGAACGCGCGCGCCTGTGTGTGCGCGCGTTCACAGGAAATCATGGCTCTCGCGAGATGACTCGTATATGCGTCACTCTGCGCAGAGCTGCCGCCTCCGGACCGCGGATCTGCGTTAGGCGGTCCGGAGGCGGTTAAAATGGAGTGTGGCAAAATGGAAGACTGTTCTGTGGTCAGACGAGTCACGAGTCGAAGTTCTTTTTGGAAATCTGGGACGCCATGTCATCCGGACCAAAGAGGACAAGGACAAGCCAAGTTGTTATCAATGCTCAGTTCAGAAGCCTGCATCTCTGATGGTATGGGGTTGCATGAGTGCGTGTCTGGAAAGGCACCATCAATGCAGAAAAATATATTCAGGTTCTAGAACAACATATGCTCCCATCCAGATGTCATCTCTTTCAGGGAAGACCCTGCATTTTTCAACAAGATAATGCCAGACCACATTCTGCATCAATCACAACATCATGGCTGCGTAGGAGAAGGATCCGGGTACTGAAATGGCCAGTCTGCAGTCCAGATCGTTCACCTATAGAGAACATTTGGCGCATCATAAAGAGGACGGTGCAACAAAGAAGGCCCAAGACGATTGAACAGTTAGAGGCCTGTATTAGACAATAATGGGAGAGCATTCCTATTTCTAAACTTGAGAAACTGGTCTCCTCGGTCCCCAGACGTCTGTTCAGTGTTGTAAGAAGAAGGGGAGATGCCACACAGTGGTGAAAATGGCCTTGTCCCAACTTTTTGGGGATTTGTTGACACCATGAAATTCTGATTCAACATATTTTTCCCTTAACCACCTCCCGACCGCTGTACGCACCGATGCGTCCGGGAGGTGGTTGTTTAGTTCCTCCTGGACGCATCGGCGCGTCCTCTCGCGAGACGCGAGATTACGTCACAGCCGGCCCGCGCATGCGCATCGCGGGCCGGCATTTCGCAGAAGAGTATTTCGTCAGCAGCCTGCCGGCCACGATCATTGGCTGGCAGGCTGCTGATTTTTAAAAAAAACCAATCAGCAGCCATATAACCCCACATATTAGTAAATATGATGGGGTTATATGGCTGCTGTGCTCCTCTGCTCCTTCTTTTGGTCGGTTGGTTCCAGCAGAGGAGCACATCATTACTGTGAGTACCCACCACACCACATTTAGCCCCCAGATCACCCCAATTAACCCTTTGATCACCCCTTTTATCCCCCCCTGTCAATCACTAGTAAAAGGAAAAAAGTGATCAGTGCAAACTGTCACTTTTTTTTTTCACTGTTATTGACCGTTAGGTTTTAGGTATAGTTTAGGTCCCTTGGTTAGGTAGTTAGCGATCAGTTAGCGCCCAGCCCACCGCACCGCAGTCCGTTATTTGCTGATTAGCGTATCGCTAATCAGCATTTGTACTTTTATAGTATCTGAAAGTGATCAAAACTGATCACGGTCAGATCTATAATAGTACTAGTGTCACTTTAGTTCGCCCTCCACCCAAAACGCAGTGTTTGCCCGATCAGGCCTGATCGGTCGCCCACACGTGCGTTTGCCCACGCCCGCCCCACCGCAGTGACAAAAAAAATTTTTTTTTTTGATCACTGCACATTCACTTTACACGCACTGCGGCGATAAAAAAAAATCAGTTTTGATATTTTTTATCAACCGCAGCAGCCTCCGGTACTTCGCTAGCCTCCCATTTGTAAGACAGGCTTGCTTTTTTTTTCTTGGGTAGTCTCAGGGAATACCCCGAAATTTAGTTGCCCACATGTCTAACAGGGGGTATTCTTCTGAAGAGGCCTACAGGCTTCTGACCCAGTCGGATGAGGAGTGGGAACCCTCATCTGATGAATCCAGCGGGTCAGAATACGAACCTGTAGAAAGCAGTGGCTCTCTGACCCAAAGTTCGGACGAGGAGGCTGAGGTCCCTGATAGCACCAGGCGTACCCGGCCCCGTGTCGCTAGACCGCAGGTTGCGCAGGATCCGCTTCAAGAGCAGCAGAGTGGGGCTGGTGCTGTCGGATTACATGGTGAGGCATACACCAGCAGCCCAGCCCTTCCTGGACCTAGTACCAGCACTGCCGTACAACCTGGTGAAGTAGCGAGCACCAGAAGGGCAGTTGAAGCTGGTACGGTGGCACGTGCAGTAGTGACCCCGTCGCAGCCACCGCAAAGACGTGCCCGTAGAGCCCCTAGAATCCCAGAGGTGCTGGCAAACCCTGATTGGCAGTCCCCAACTTCAGCCGCACCCGTAGTTTTCCCTTTCACCGCCCAGTCTGGAGTTCGGGTTGAGACAGCTCAGATCGATTCGGCCCTGGGATTTTTTGAGCTGTTCTTGACTGCGGAGCTTTTAGACTTAGTCGTGGCAGAGACAAACAGGTATGCCACACAATTTATCACCGCTAACCCGGAAAGCTTTCATGCCCAGCCTTTCCGGTGGAAACCAGTCCAAGTTTCCGAATTTAAAACTTTTCTGGGCCTCCTCCTCAACATGGGCCTGACAAAAAAGCATGAATTGAGGTCATATTGGTCCACTAACCCGATTCATCACATGCCCATGTTCTCTGCTGCTATGTCCAGGACACGATTTGAGGTCATCCTGCGTTTCCTGCACTTTAGCGACAACACCGCCTCCCGTCCCAGGGGCCACCCTGCTTTTGACCGGCTCCACAAAATTCGGCCCCTCATAGACCATTTCAACCAGAAATTTGCAGATTTGTATACCCCTGAGCAAAACATCTGCATAGACGAGTCCCTAATACATTTTACCGGGTGCCTTGGCTTCAAACAATACATCCCAAGCAAGCGCGCCCGGTATGGGGTCAAATTGTATAAGCTCTGTGAAAGGGCCACAGGCTATACCCACAAATTTCGGGTCTATGAGGGAAAAGATCAGACCCTGGAGCCGGTCGGTTGCCCTGACTACCTGGGGAGCAGTGGGAAGACAGTTTGGGACTTGGTGTCACCCTTATTCGGCAAGGGGTACCATCTTTATGTGGACAATTTCTACACAAGTGTGGCCCTCTTTAGGCATTTGTTTCTAGAACGGATTGGCGCCTGTGGTACCGCGCGAACTAGTCGCGCGGGCTTCCCCCAACGGCTCGTTAGCACCCGTCTTGCAAGGGGGCAGAGGGCCGCACTGTGTAACGAAGAACTGCTCGCGGTGAAATGGAGAGACAAGCGTGACGTTTACATGCTCTCCTCCATTCACGCAGACACGACAATACAAATTGAGCGAGCAACCCGTGTCATTGAAAAGCCCCTCTCAGTCCATGACTATAACCTCCACATGGGAGGGGTCGACTTCAATGACCAGATGTTGGCTCCGTATTTAGTTTCCCGACGCGCCAGACGCTGGTACAAGAAGGTGTCTGTATATTTAATTCAATTGGCTCTGTACAATAGTTTTGTTCTCTACAGTAAGGCTGGGAGAACTGGATCCTTCCTCAAATTTCAGGAAGAGATCATCGCGAACCTCCTGTATCCAGGAGGTTCCGTGGCCCCATCCACCAGTGTAGTTAGCCGTCTACACGAGCGACACTTCCCCAGTGTCGTTGCTGATACCTCAAACCGACCGCCACCCCGAGAAAAATGTCGTGTCTGTAGCAGGAGTGGAATAAGGCGTGACACCCGCTATTTCTGTCCTGACTGTCCCGACCACCCTGCCCTATGCTTAGGGGAGTGTTTCCGAAAGTACCACACACAGGTACACCTAGCATAGGGATCATCTCACCAGGATAGGCACACAGGGCTATTAGGGCCCATTCACTCACAGCTGCTGCAAACGTCTCCTTTCACATGGGACAAAGTGCATAACGCACTTCGCCACATCTTTGGGCGATTTGCGCTTTGCACATTGACCCATGGGGAAGGAGAGGTTTGTTCTATAAAGGTAAAAAAACAAAAAAAAAAAAACAGGTAAGCAAACGGGTTAATGTTTAGTTCCAAAAGTTAAAGTTACATGTTCTGTTCCAAAGTTAATAAAATTATTGCGTTGTGGCCTGGTTTTTTCTTCTTTTTTTTTTTTTGTCTTTTTACCTTCCAGGTGGACCAACCGATCTACTAGCTGCAGCACCGATGTGCATTCTGACAGAAGCATTGCGCTGCTGTCAGATTACACGCAAGTCGGTGTATGCGGCGCTGCAAGACGGGATTTTCTCCTCTGCAGTGACAGATACGTTTGCCGAGGCATACGAGCTGAGGAGGAGGCGGCGTTCCTATGCTTTGGCAAGCACTTTGTGTGTATGTATATATATATATATATATATATATATATATATATATATATATATATATATATATATACAGACGTGGACAAAATTGTTGGTACCCTTTGGTCAATGAAAGAAAAAGTCACAATGGTCACAGAAATAACTTTAATCTGACAAAAGTAATAATAAATTAAAATTCTATAAATGTTAACCAATGAAAGTCAGACATTGTTTTTCAACCATGCTTCAACAGAATTATGTAAAAAAATAAACTCATGAAACAGGCATGGACAAAAATGATGGTACCCCTAGAAAACACAGAACATAATGTGACCAAAGGGACATGTTAATTCAAGGTGTGTCCACTAATTAGCATCACAAGGTGTCTACAACCTTGTAATCAGCCATTGGGCCTATATATATGGCTCCAGGTAATCACTGTGTTGTTTGGTGATATGGTGTGTACCACACTCGACATGGACCAGAGGAAGCAAAGGAAAGAGCTGTCTCAAGAGATCAGAAAGAAAATTATAGACAAGCATGTTAAAGGTAAAGGCTATAAGACCATCTCCAAGCAACTAGATGTTCCTGTGAGTACAGTTGCACATATTATTCATAAGTTTAAGATCCATGGGACTGTAGCCAACCTCCCTGGACGTGGCCGCAGGAGGAAAATTGATGACAAATCTAAGAGACGGATAATCCGAATGGTAACAAAAGAGCCTAGAAAGACTTCTAAAGAGATTCAAGGTGAACTTCATGCTCAAGGAACATCAGTGTCAGATCGCACCATCCGTCGTTGTTTGAGCCAAAGTGGACTACATGGGAGACGACCAAGGAGGACACCATTGTTGAAAACGAATCATAAAAAAGCAAGACTGGAATATGCCAAACTACATGTTGACAAGCCACAAAGCTTCTGGGAGAATGTCCTGTGGACAGATGAGACAAAAATCGAAGTTTTTGCCAAGGCACATCAGCTGTATGTTCACAGACGAAAAAATGAAGCATATCAAGAAAAGAACACTGTCCCTACTGTGAAACATGGAGGAGGCTCTGTTATGTTCTGGGGCTGCTTTGCTGCGTCTGGCACAGGGTGTCTTGAATCTGTGCAGGGTACAATGAAATCTCAAGACTATCAAGGAATTCTAGAGAGAAATGTACTAGCCAGTGTCAGAAAGCTTGGTCTCAGTCGCAGGTCATGGGTCTTGCAACAGGACAATGACCCAAAACACACCGCTAAAAACACCCAAGAATGGCTAAGAGGAAAAAATTGGACTATTCTAAAGTGGCCTTCTATGAGCCCTGACCTCAATCCTATTGAGCATCTTTGGAAGGAGCTGAAACATGCAGTCTGGAAAAGGCACCCTTCAAACCGGACACAACTGGAGCAGTTTGCTCATGAGGAGTGGGCCAAAATACCTGCTGAGAGGTGCAGATGTCTCATTGACAGTTACAGGAAGCGTTTGATTGCAGTGATTGCCTCAAAAGGTTGCGCAACAAAATATTAAGTTAGGGGTACCATCATTTTTGTCCATGCCTGTTTCATGAGTTTATTTTTTTACATAATTCTGTTGAAGCATGGTTGAAAAACAATGTCTGACTTTCATTGGTTAACATTTATAGAATTTTAATTTATTATTACTTTTGTCAGATTAAAGTTATTTCTGTGACCATTGTGACTTTTTCTTTCATTGACCAAAGGGTACCAACAATTTTGTCCACGTCTGTATATATATATATAAAAATCCCGGCAATGATTTATTCATCCACATCGATTGATGCGAATGGAGAAATCTGGTTTGCCAGGGCATACGAGCTAAGTGGGTATGGATGTAGGGCGGAGCTCCTATGTCCTGGCAGACGCCTTTCCCCTCCATTTTTTTTTTTTTGGCAGAGATTTTTTTCATCCACATTGATCGATGCGAATGAAGAAATCTGTGCCGTTCATTTTTTTCTTTCAGCCCAGAGGCTGAACGGAAAAAAAAATCTCATTACCTGTATGCTCAATATAAGGAGAATAGCAGAAACTCCTAATGCTGGCCATACATGTAATGATTGCGGAGACCCTCAAATGCCAGGGCAGTACAAACACCCCACAACTGACCCCATTTTGGAAAGAAGACACCCCAAGGTATTTGCTGAGGGGCATATTGAGTCCATGAAAGATTGAAATTTTTGTCCTAAGGTAGCGGAAAGTGAGACTTTGTGAGAAAAAACAAAAAAAAATCAATTTCCGCTAACTTATGCGAAAAAAAAAAAAATTCTATGAACTTGCCAGGCCCCTCATTGGATACCTTGGGGTGTCTTCTTTCCAAAGTGGGGTCACATGTGGGGTATTTATACTGCCCTGGCTTTTTAGGGGCCCTAAAGCGTGAGAAGAAGTCTGGGATCCAAATGTCTAAAAATGCCCTCCTAAAAGGAATTTGGGCCCCTTTGCGCATCTAGGCTGCAAAAAAGTGTGACACATCTGGTATCGCCGTACTCAGAAGAAGTTGGGGAATGTGTTTTGGGGTGTCATTTTACATATACCCATGCTGGGTGAGAAAAATATCTTGGTCAAATGCCAACTTTGTATAAAAAAATGGGAAAAGTTGTCGTTTGCCAAGATATTTCTCTCACCCAGCATGGGTATATGTAAAATGGCACCCCAAAACACATTCCCCAACTTCTCCTGAGTACGGCGATACCAGATGTGTCACACTTTTTTGCTGCCAAGGTGGGCAAAGGGGCACATATTCCAAAGTGCACCTTTCGGATTTTGCAGGCCATTTTTTACACATTTTGATTGCAAAGTACTTCTCACACATATGGGCCCCTAAATTGCCAGGGCAGTATTACTACCCCACAAGTGACCCCATTTTGGAAAGAAGACACCCCAAGGTGTTCTGTGAGGGGCATGGTGAGTTCCTAGAATTTTTTATTTTTTGTCGCAAGTTAGTGGAATATGAGACTTTGTAAGAAAAAAAAAAAACCATCATCATTTTCCGCTAACTTGTGACAAAAAAAAAAAAATTCTAGGAACTCGCAGTGCCCCTCACGGAATACCTTAGGGTGTCTTCTTTCCAAAATGGGGTCACTTGTGGCGTAGTTATACTGCCCTGGCAATTTAGGGGCCCAAATGTGTGAGAAGTACCTTGCAATCAAAATGTGTAAAAAATGCCCTGCAAAATCCGAAAGGTGCACTTTGGAATATGTGCCCCTTTGCCCACCTTGGCAGCAAAAAAGTGTGACACATCTGGTATCGCCGTACTCAGGAGAAGTTGGGGAATGTGTTTCGGGGTGTCATTTTACATATACCCATGCTGGGTGAGAAAAATATCTTGGTCAAATGCCAACTTTGTATAAAAAAATGGGAAAAGTTGTTGTTTGCCAAGATATTTCTCTCACCCAGCATGGGTATATGTAAAATGACACCCCAAAACACATTCCCCAACTTCTCCTGAGTACGGCGATACCAGATGTGTGACACTTTTTTGATGCCAAGGTGGGCAAAGGGGCGCATATTCCAAAGTGCACCTTTCGGATTTCACCGGTCATTTTTTACAGATTTTGATTGCAAAGTACTTCTCACACATATGGGCCCCTAAATTGCCAGGGCAGTATAACTACGCCACAAGTGACCCCATTTTGGAAAGAAGACACCCCAAGGTATTCCGTGAGGGGCATGGCGAGTTCCTAGAATTTTTTATTTTTTGTCGCAAGTTAGTGGAATATGAGACTTTGTAAGGAAAAAAGAGAAAAAAAAAAAATCATCATTTTCCGCTAACTTGTGACAAAAAATAAAAAGTTCTATGAACTCACTATGCCCATCAGCGAATACCTTAGGGTGTCTACTTTCCGAAATGGGGTCATTTGTGGGGTAGTTATACTGTTTGGGCATTGTAGAACCTCAGGAAACATGACAGGTGCTCAGAAAATCAGAGCCGTTTCAAAAAGCGGAAATTCACATTTTTGTACCATAGTTTGTAAATGCTATAACTTTTACCCAAACCATTTTTTTTTTTTGCCCAAACATTTTTTTTTTATCAAAGACATGTAGAACTATAAATTTAGCGAAAAATTTATATATGGATGTCGTTTTTTTTGCAAAATTTCACAGCTGAAAGTGAAAAATGTCATTTTTTTGCAAAAAAATCGTTATATTTTGATTAATAACAAAAAAAGTAAAAATGTCAGCAGCAATAAAATACCACCAAATGAAAGCTCCATTAGTGAGAAGAAAAGGAGGTAAAATTCATTTGGGTGGTAAGTTGCATGACCGAGCGATAAACGGTGAAAGGAGTGTAGTGCCGAAGTGTAAAAAGTGCTCTGGTCATGAAGGGGGTTTCACCTAGCGGGGCTGAAGTGGTTAAAATGGTACATTTTCTCAGTTTAAACTTTTGTTCCGTGATTATGTTCTATTCTGAATAAAATATTAGAAGTTGGCACCTCCACATCATTGCATTCAGTTTTTATTCACAATTTGTATAGTGTCCCAACTTTTTTGGAATCCGGTTTGTATTATTATTATTATTAATATTATTATTATTATTATTATTATTATTATTATTATTATTAATAATAATTAATAATATGAAAAGAAGAGTGCAGTCTTATGTTATAAGGACAGGTCTCCTCCGTACTCTTACATAGATAGCGATGCATATGGGTGGTTCGGCCGACAAATCTTTCCTTCCCTGGGAGGGGGGAGCTGCAGCGCTGTGGTGGGTGTGAATGTGGTCTTAACCCTGGAGCTTCGGATGCGAAACAATACAATGTGGGGTGTTGTACTCTGATATTTTCCACTGTCATGAAGGAGACTCCTGTAGCACTTTAATAATGTACTGTCTATGAAACTCTGATGGCACTAGTCTTGAGACCTGCAAGTCTGATGTATGTTGTTACTCTTATTTTTCGTCTAGAAAATTAAAAAATAAAGTCTATTAAAAAAAAAAACATAGATGGAGCAGATTTACTAATCCTAAGGCCCCGTTTTCCGTGCGGGTGTGATGCGTGCGGTGAACGCATTGCTCCCGCACTGAATCCTGACCCATTCATTTCTATGGGGCTGTGCACATGAGCGGTGATTTTCACACATCACTTGTGCGTTGAGTGAAAATCGCAGCATGCTCTATATTGTGCGATTTTTCACGCGACGCAGGCCCCATAGAAGTGAATGGGGTGCGTGAAAATCGCATAGCATCCGCAAGCAAGTGCGGATGCTATGCGATTTTCACGCATGGTTGCAATCCTAGAATACTGTTTATGGGGGTATGAGTCAAAAGTGTAATCGCGTTCTGATGCGTGTAACACATAAATCTTCTGGCAGTAGGTATTGTGCAAAATGTAAGGACGGTTGAGATTTCGTATGGTTCGACTTGTCAATAGATGGCGATGGAGGCAAATTGAAGTCTCCACATAAAACTAGAGAGCCTTGTTTGATTGCTAGGGCGGTGGTTATTACCTCTTTGATAAATGTTGGTTTGTGGTTGGTGCGTACAAGGAAACTAAGGTATACACTACGTGCAGAATTATTAGGCAAATGAGTATTTTGACCACATCATCCTCTTTATGCATGTTGTCTTACTCCAAGCTGTATAGGCTCGAAAGCCTACTACCAATTAAGCATATTAGGTGATGTGCATCTCTGTAATGAGAAGGGGTGTGGTCTAATGACATCAACACCCTATATCAGGTGTGCATAATTATTAGGCAACTTCCTTTCCTTTGGCAAAATGGGTCAAAAGAAGGACTTGACAGGCTCAGAAAAGTCAAAAATAGTGAGATATCTTGCAGAGGGATGCAGCACTCTTAAAATTGCAAAGCTTCTGAAGCGTGATCATCGAACAATCAAGCGTTTCATTCAAAATAGTCAACAGGGTCGCAAGAAGCGTGTGGAAAAACCAAGGCGCAAAATAACTGCCCATGAACTGAGAAAAGTCAAGCGTGCAGCTGCCAAGATGCCACTTGCCACCAGTTTGGCCATATTTCAGAGCTGCAACATCACTGGAGTGCCCAAAAGCACAAGGTGTGCAATACTCAGAGACATGGCCAAGGTAAGAAAGGCTGAAAGACGACCACCACTGAACAAGACACACAAGCTGAAACGTCAAGACTGGGCCAAGAAATATCTCAAGACTGATTTTTCTAAGGTTTTATGGACTGATGAAATGAGAGTGAGTCTTGATGGGCCAGATGGCTGGATTGGTAAAGGGCAGAGAGCTCCAGTCCGACTCAGACGCCAGCAAGGTGGAGGTGGAGTACTGGTTTGGGCTGGTATCATCAAAGATGAGCTTGTGGGGCCTTTTTGGGTTGAGGATGGAGTCAAGCTCAACTCCCAGTCCTACTGCCAGTTTCTGGAAGACACCTTCTTCAAGCAGTGGTAGAGGAAGAAGTCTGCAAGGTAAGAAAAACATGATTTTCATGCAGGACAATGCTCCATCACACACGTCCAAGTACTCCACAACGTGGCTGGCAAGAAAGGGTATAAAAGAAGAAAATCTAATGACATGGCCTCCTTGTTCACCTGATCTGAACCCCATTGAGAACCTGTGGTCCATCATCAAATGTGAGATTTACAAGGAGGGAAAACAGTACACCTCTCTGAACAGTGTCTGGGAGGCTGTGGTTGCTGCTGCACGCAATGTTGATGGTGAACAGATCAAAACACTGACAGAATCCATGGATGGCAGGCTTTTGAGTGTCCTTGCAAAGAAAGGTGGCTATATTGGTCACTGATTTGTTTTTGTTTTGTTTTTGAATGTCAGAAATGTATATTTGTGAATGTTCAGATGTTATATTGGTTTCACTGGTAAAAATAAATAATTGAAATGGGTATATATTTGTTTTTTGTTAAGTTGCCTAATAATTATGTACAGTAATAGTCACCTGCACACACGGATATCCCCCTAAAATAGCTAAAACTAAAAACTACTTCCAAAAATATTCAGCTTTGATATTAATGAGTTTTTTGGGTTCATTGAGAACATGGTTGTTGTTCAATAATAAAATTAATCCTCAAAAATACAACTTGCCTAATAATTCTGCACTCCCTGTATATTGAATTGTTGATGTTACATACTAGTAGAATATATCTCCCGTTGTCAGTCTTGCTTTGAATCATTTTGAAAGAAGAAAAAAAAAAGGATATTTTTAACAGCAATAATTACCCCTCTTTTCTTCTTTACTGCAGGGGATGCAAATAAGCTGGTAAAAAAATTTAATGGTTAAGTCTATAAGTCAGACTCATTCAAGTGATTTCTTGAATGCAAATCACATCACTTTTAAAGGGGTTGTCCGGGTTCAGAGCTGACATACCCTTATTTTCACCCCGGCAGCCCCCCTGAGCCTAGCATCGGAGCATCTCATGCTCCGATGCGCTCCCGTGCCCTGCGCTAGATCGCGCAGGGCACAGGCTCTTGTGTTTTCAATAACACACTGCCGGGCGGTAACTTCCGCCCAGCGGTGTGTTCGGTGACGTCACCGGCTCTGAGGGGCGGGCTTTAGCTCTGCCCTAGCCGTTTTACTGGCTAGGGCAGAGCCAAATCCCGCCCATCAGTGCCGGTGACGTCACCGGGCTTCCTGTCAGCCCCATAGAGAGCCCCGGTACGTCACCGGAACTCAGAAAAATGCCTTTGCCCTGTGCAATTTAGCGCAGGGCAAAGGAGAGCATCGGAGCATGAACTGCTCCGATGCTCATGTCAGGGGGGCTGCCGGGGTGAAAATGGAGGTATGTCCAGGTTCAGCTCTGAACCTGGACAACCCTTTTAAGGGAATTAACTTCTTTCCATTATGGAGATCTTTTAAAAGGACTATTTAGGCAATTAGCATTAACTTGAAGAAATTTTGATAACCATCGCTGCCAGTGAAGGTAGTGCAAAGTAAATAATACAATATGCTACAGAGCAAGTGCGGGCACCACAACGTAAGGGTGACGCAGTCGCTCCGCAGCTGTAAATATAAGAATATCGCGCTCACTTGTCACTTAGGAATTACAGGGTAATGTTAAAGTAAAAGGGGGAAAAAAAAGGGAGTTAGATGAGGTTAAACAAAACAATTCAACTCTATCTATAACAGAGTAGATAAATCAGAGTCCGGTTCAAAGAGAACCAACTGGATACCAATTTATCCAAGTAACAATGGAGGTGGGATTTAGAAAATACATATAGATTATCCCCGATGAGACCTGCAACAAAGAGCGTAGGTAAATAACTCCGTCTAGTGACCCTTGAATAACAAAGGATATGTCCTTTAAGGCAAGTGGGAATAGTCCTTTCTTGTTCGATGGGGCTTTCAGGTCCATTCTCTAGCCAGGGTAGGAGGCCTCTTCTTTATCTACCGTAGCCAGAGACCATTTCTGGAGTAGTTTCATGGTATCTCTTAGGGAAGAGATTGAGTGAGTTATTCTGTTCTTGAAGATCAGGAGTTTTACTGGGTAACCCCATTTATATGGGATATTGTGATCCCTAAGGTTTTGGTAGCAGTGGAGAATTCCCTGCGTCTATTCAGCATTTGCTGCTGAGAGGTCGGAAAATATCAAGATGTTCTTGAAGCGTTCAGGGAGGTCTTATGTGGAGTTTGCTGCTTTGAGGATTAATTCTTTGAAATGGTAGAAGTGCAGCCTAGCAATGATATTTCTGGGGGCGGCACTGGGAGCGCTTCTGGGTTTAGGAATTCTGTGCGCTCTATCAATTAATAGATCTTTGTTCTGCATTTGGAATCAGTTTAAAAAAAATAATCTGTAAGGAAGTCCTTGATAGCTTCAGGTTCAATGGTTTCCGGGACTCCTCAGAATCTTAGATTATTGCGTGTTGAACGATCCTCAAGATCCGCTAGTTTGAGTTTCAATGCTGATATATCATCTTCAACATCGTTATGTGCGTCCACCAACTGGTTTGTGGGCGTTAGTGAATTCTTCCATTTTATCCTCGATATGAGATGTTCTTTCTCCAATTTGGGTAATATCTTTTTGCAAGGCAATAAATGCGGATGTTATATCTTTCTGTATGGAGTGTCTCAGGTCAGATAGCAAAGACCTAAAGTGGATTCTGTAACTGGTAAAGACTGGTTGTTATCATTGGTGGATGAGTGGGAGCAGATTGTTTGTGGATTTTTCTCCTGAGGTAGGATTCCCTCACTACAAGGCCTCTTGCACACGACCATATGTATTTTACGGTCCGCTAAAAACGGATCTGCAAAAAATACGGATGACATCCGTGTGAATTCCATATTTTGCAGAACGGAACATCTGGCCCCTAATAGAACAGTACTATCCTTGTCCGTAATGCGGACAATAATAGGACATGTTCTATTTTTTTGTGGACCCATTGAAATGAATGGTTCCGCATACGGTCTGCAAAAAAAAAACTGAACGGACACAGAAAGAAAATGTGTTCGTGTGCAACGGGCCTAAGAGGAAGTGGCATCCTGCAGCATATCTGATAGTGGCTGGAGCTTTTTAGATGGGGATGATGCTGCAGAGGTGGACTGACCTGTTAGAGGTGAGGCTTCTTCCCCCTGTATTTCTGAGGTGCGCTGGGAAAGGAGCAGTGTCGGGCTGTTTCTCCTGTGCCGCTTGGTGTAAGGAGCGGGCGCTATCTTGGACACCTCCGGCTGCCCTGCTGAATGCCTCGATCTTGCTTGGTGCTTTCTTCTTTCTCCTGGTGCGGCCCATATTTGCAGGCGGTGAGATGATGGTCTAGGAGGTTTCCCACAACCTTTGGTTGATGCTGAGTTTGCTGTGGGCAGCTGTGTTAATTTTGCAGGCTCTGGAGCTACCGCGTCCTGCATCCGCTCAGCTCCTCATTCGGCCACCGCGGTTTCTCTATTTGAATGGCGTGGACCCGCTCGTGGCTTAACTCCAGGGAATGGAGCTGAATCTGGAGCAGACACCCTCTGTGGGCTCCAGCAGTGGCTAAAGATTTATCACAGGGGCTCAGGCTGAATGATAAATGTGGTGCACAGATACACATTTGGTTTTTTTTCCCACCTATTGCTTGGCTTACTTTGTGTTAGAATTTTGGTGCATCTTAAGTCACACCCCTTTCCCACTAAGCCACACCCCTCACCAGGCAAGGCACAGTGGCTTCATACATATGCCTGAAAAATCCAGACAGCCACAATAGTAAATGTGGACCAAAGTATATTAAAAAAAATGTGAAAGTTTCCATTAATTTTGACCAGGGGTGCACAACCTGCGGACCAGGCGCCACATACGGCCCTTGATACCATTCTGTGTGGCCCCCGACCATCTGGTAACAAACATGTCTGAGCCCTGGAAGTGTAACTAGACATTAACCGCTTGCCGCCACGCTAACGCCGAAAGGCGTCATCGCCGCGGCTCTCCCAGGTCACACTAACGCCAATAGGCGTCATCTCGCGTGAGCCGAGATTTCCTGTGAACGCGCGCGCGCGCTCACAGGAACGGAAGGTAAGCGAGTGGATCTCCAGCCTGCCAGCAGCGATCGCTCGCTGGCAGGCTGGAGATGTGATTTTTTTTAACCCCTAACAGGTATATTAGATGCTGTTTTGATAACAGCGTCTAATATACCTGCTACCTGGTCCTCTGGTGGTCCCTTTTGTTAGGATCGACCACCAGAGGACTCAGGCAGCTCACTAAAGTAGCACCAAACACCACTACACTACACTACACCCCCCCTGTCACTTATTAACCCTTTATAAACCACTGATCAGCCCATATAGACTCCCTGATCACCCCCCTGTAAGGCTCCATTCAGAGGTCCGTATGATTTTTACGGATCCACGGATACATGGATCGGATCCGCAAAACGCATACGGACGTCTGAATGGAGCCTTACAGGGGGGTGATCAATGACAAGGGGGTGATCACGCATATAGACTTCCTGATCACTTCCATGTCATTGATCACCCCCCCTGTCATTGATCACCCCCCTGTAAGGCTCCATTCAGACGTCCGTATGATTTTTACGGATCCACTGATACATGGATCGGATCCACGGATACATGGATCGGATCCGCAAAACACATGCGGACGTCTGAATGGAGCCTTACAGGAGGGTGATCAATGACAGAGGGGTGATCATGTGACAAAAAATAAAAAATTCCAGGAACTCGCCATGCCCCTCACGGAATACCTTGGGGTGTCTTCTTTCCAAAATGGGGTCACTTGTGTGGTAGTTATACTGCCCTGGCAATTTAGGGGCCCTAATGTGTGGTTAGTAGTTTGAAATCAAAATCTGTAAAAAATGGCCGGTGAAATCCTAAAGGTGCTCTTTGGAATGTGGGCCCCTTTGCCCACCTTGGCTGCAAAAAAGTGTCACACATCTGGTATCGCCGTACTCAGGAGAAGTTGGGCAATGTGTTTTGGGGTGTCATTTTACATATACCCATGCTGGGTGAGAGAAATATCTTGGTCAAATGCCAACTGTGTATAAAAAAAATGGGAAAAGTTGTCTTTTGCCAAGATATTTCTCTCACCCAGCATGGGTATATGTAAAATGACACCCCAAAACACATTCCCCAACTTCACCTGAGTACGGCGATACCAGATGTGTGTCACTTTTTTGCCGCCTAGGTGGGCAAAGAGGCACACATTCCAAAGAGGACTTTTCGGATTTCACAGGCCATTTTTTACACATTTTGATTTCAAACTACTAACCACACATTAGGGCCCCTAGAATGCCAGGGCAGTATAACTACCCCACAAGTGACCCCATTTTGGAAAGAAGACACCCCAAGGTATTTCGTGATGGGCATAGTGAGTTCATGGAAGTTTTTATTTTTTGTCACAAGTTAGTGGAATATGAGACTTTGTAAGGAAAAAAAAAAAATAATAATAATAAATCATTTTCCGCTAACTTTTGACAAAAAATAAAAAGTTCTATGAACTCACTATGCCCATCAGCGAATACCTTAGGGTGTCTACTTTCCGAAATGGGGTCATTTGTGGGGTTTTTCTACTGTTTGGGCATTGTAGAACCTCAGGAAACATGACAGGTGCTCAGAAAGTCAGAGCTGCTTCAAAAAGCGGAAATTCACATTTTTGTACCATAGTTTGTAAACGCTATAAACCATTTTTTTTTTACCCAAACATTTTTCTTTAATCAAAGACATGTAGAACAATAAATTTAGCGCAAAATTTATATATGGATGTCGTTTTTTTTGCAAAATTTTACAACTGAAAGTGAAATGTCATTTTTTTGCAAAAAAATCATTAAATTTCGATTAATAACAAAAAAAGTAAAAATGTCAGCAGCAATGAAATACCACCAAATGAAAGCTCTATTAGTGAGAAGAAAAAGAGGTAAAATTAATTTGGGTGGTAAGTTGCATGACCGAGCAATAAACCGCTAAAGTTGTGGAGTGCCGATTTGTAAAAAAGGGCCTGGTCACTAGGGGGGTATAAGCCTGTGGTCCTTAAGTGGTTAATGGTATATACTGTATGTACAATATGCCAGAAATACAATATTTCAGTTGCTAATGCCCCTTTAAATTTTATTTCCGGCCCTAGTCATTGGTTTAGTCTGGTAATGTGGCCCCCCAACCAGAAAACGTTGTGCACCCCTGATTTAGACTAAACTGGCCCTTCAGGCAGGTAACCGGTTATAAACATTGAGTGCACTTTGGGTTAGGCTACTTTCACACTAGCGTTCGGGCGGATCCGTTCTGAACGGATCCGCTCATAATAATGCAGACGGAGGCTCCGTTCAGAACGGATCCGTCTGCATTATTTTTAGCATAGAACAGCTAAGTGTGAAAATAGCCTCGTACGGATCCGTCCAGACTTTCAATGTAAAGTCAATGGGGGACGGATCCGCTTGAAGATTGAGCCACATTGTGGCATCTTCAAACGGATCCGTCCCCATTGACTTACATTGAAAGTCTGGACGGATCCGCACGGATCCGCACGCCTCCGAACGGCCAGGCGGACACCCGAACGCTGCAAGCAGCGTTCAGCTGTCCGCCTGTCCGTGCGGAGGCGAGCGGAGCGGAGGCTGAACGCCGCCAGACTGATGCAGTCTGAGCGGATCCGCCTCCATTCAGACTGCATCAGGGCTGGACGGCTGCGTTCGGGTCCGCTCGTGAGCTCCTTCAAACGGAGCTCACGAGCGGACCAGCGAACGCTAGTGTGAAAGCAGCATTCTATTGTGGAATTCCTGCAATAACTTGGAGGGGGGATTTATCATAAGGCTAATACTTTCAGTTTTGCTTGATTTGGTGTTTTGTCCCAAATTTATTGTCGCATGCTTATTAAAAAAAAAATAATAATAATTTCCAAGATTTTTTTATTTTTTACTGATGACCTATTCTCTGGATAGGTCATCAGTATCTGATCCGTGGGTGTCTGACACCTGGGACTCCTGGCAATCAGCTGTTTGAGAAGGCAGTGGCGCTCTTGTGACATTACATTGAACATTGACATTGTATAGTGGCCATGCTTTGTATCGCCCTCCGCCTCACTTGAATAGGGCTGAGCTGCTCCTAGGTCACCCGACACATGAACGTGTCATCACCGGCCTAGGAAAAGGAGCACCGCTGCCTTCTCAAACAGCTGATCGGCTGAGGTCTGGGGTGTTAGATCCCCACAGATCAGTAGGAAAGTCTCGGAAACCCCTTTTAAATTCAGCACATCTATAAACCTAGCACTGTTGTCTTGAGTGAGTTTGTGACCTACTTTGCAAATTTGGAAGCCAGAATTCTGGGGGTGCAAGGCTTTTAATAAATTCCCTCTATGGTGTCTTTTGCGCAGGTGAAGTCAGCCTGGGCCGGGTATTACGACTACAACACCTATGACCAGAACGGCATCATTGGGACTCACCCGCTGGCGCGGAATATGTACTTGGCATGCGGGTTCAGTGGCCATGGCTTGCAGCAGGCTCCGGCTGTGGGGCGCGCGGTGGCAGAGTTACTGAATTATGGGCAGTTTACATCCTTGGATCTCAACTCTTTTGGTTTCCAGCGTTTTATATTCCAACAACCTGTCCTAGAGAGGAACATTGTGTGAGGTGAGTGGGGGGCAATGATCCTTTCTGAACCCCAAGAATCGGTTCCAAGTACTCCATCACAGACATAGCGAGGTTACTGATGATGATCACAGGATACTCGTCATATCATGTTCTCCCACAAGTAGGAGGAAATAGGAGGAACCTATTTCTCTGTTCATAATTGGCTTGCTGTCCTGGTTTTTGAATAGACTGGTAGCAGAAGAGTAAAGACTAAGGCCTATTGCACACGACCGTATGGCTTTTTCAGTGTTTTGCGATCCGTTTTTCATGGATCAGTTTTTTGTTTCCGTTTCTGTTCCGTTTTTCCGTTCCGTTTTTCCGTATGGCATATACAGTATACAGTAATTACATAGATAAAATTGGGCTGGGCATAACATTTTCAATAGATGGTTCAGGAAAAAACGGAACGGAAACGGAAGACATACGGATGCATTTCCGTATGTGTTCCGTTTTTTTTGCGGATCCATTGACTTGAATGGAGCCACGGACTGTGATTTGCGGGCAATAATAGGACATGTTCTATGTTAAAACGGAAAGGGAAAACGGAAATACGGAAACAGAATGCATACGGAGTACATTCCGTTTTTTTTGCGGAACCATTGAAATGAATGGTTCCGTATACGGAACGCAAAAAAAACGGCCAGTAAACGGGAAAAAAAAAACGGCCGTGTGCAATAGGCCAAAGGTGGTCATACACTTGAGATAGAAGTTGGTTCATGGATGAACAGCAGTTGAACAATCATCTGGAGAACGTTGATTTGTAGACACGACCATACACGGTCCATATTGGTCGTTACAGCCAAACACATTCAGTGAAACTGGGTGATGGGTGAAAGATCTTTCTGGGAACGTTCTTTCACAAACAGATCTTTCGTTCAATTTCTTTTCAAACGATAATGATGATTATTTATCAGTCGGCTAAAACTATCGTTCGTTGTTACATTTTAACCAATGAATTATCGTTTTGGTTGAAATCATCTGTTTTGGTCAACTTTAGACTGTGTATGGCCATATTTTTGTGGGTCAACCCCTTTTTAAGGCTCATTCAGACAAGTGATGTTCAAGTGTAGAACGGACTGAACAAAGACACATTATAGTCAATGAGCCAATTCACTTGACCAGTTTTCCGCACGGACCATCTGTCAGTGCAGAGAAAATCATAGTCTGCATTACTTTGGTCCAATTCTCACTCTAGGCTCCTTCTTTTCATCCATTTTAAGCAGATGGAACATGTGCATGTTTTACAGCACCTATCTGACTGGGCCTTGAGGCAGATATAATTCCTATCCTTAAGGGCTCATGCACACAGCCGTTGCCCAGTCTTGCCCTTATTGAGGCTCACCGTATCATGGATGTGGACCCATTCACTTGAATGGGTCCGCAATCTGGAAGGTGTGGGACGGAGGCACGGAACCCGGCCGCATATGCTGTATTTTATATATTTATTTTTTGCGGTGCGGACTGATCACAGACCCATTCAAGTTGAATGAGTCTGGATCCGTCATCGGAATCCGCACAAATGTTGCCCGTGGACTGATACCAAAAATTGTGCCTGAGCCCTTATTGGAACTAGACCAGCCTCCCACAGTGGGGAGGGAAACAGATTTGTTGAAAGTTGGGTGACAACCCCTATGGGAACTGTAATGACAGCTCATAGTGGATGGGGGGAGGCATTGCTTTTTAACCTGCTGCAATGTTCATAGAATTGTGTAAAACTTCTTTTTTTCCAGAGAGGAGACAGAAGAATGTAGATGCTGCCTTTGTGTCAGACCCAGACACTACTGGAAATTGACCCTGGGGTCAGAATCGCCATGAAATGAGACAAAGATGGAGGTGGAACAAGGTCGCCTTCAAAGATTACACAGTCCTCACAAAAGACTTGTGAATGTGTTTTTTAATTTAAACAATTTTATGCTGCAACCTGTAATTCAAGGGGAACTACAAAAAAAACGATATACCTCCCCCCTCAGATGTTATTAACTATAATGTAATGCCAATGTTCTATAAGGTAACAAAGATTGAAATGGTTTCTGGTAAATACAGAGAACTTTGTAATGCCTCTTTCTCCCTCTAGCAGCTCATTTCCATCTCCCAGCATGTAGTCTGATCCTTTAGGCTACATGCACACTGTCCGTTTTTAACGGATGTTTTTTTCACTGATCCCTTTCTGAGAAACGGACATTAAAAACTGACCCATTCAATTGTATGGGGGCTGTCGGTCAGTGAAAAACAGACACAATAGAACATGTTCTATTTTTTGACATCTGTTATTTACTGGCTGTCAAAAAAACTGCCGTGTGAATAACCCCGTAGACTACCATTGGTCTTAAAACTGACGTGTGATGGCCGCTAAAAAAAAAATGTTTTTCACTGTCATGTGCCTGTAGCCTAGTCTTCTCAAGACTTCCAAACAATTAAACTCCCTTTTTCATGGCTGTTTTTAACTGATTGCTTTCCGAAAAATGTTCATTAAAAACAGTCCCCTTCAATTGCATCGGGCTGTGAAAATAGACAAGTGAATACACCGATAGACTGTCATTGGTCTGAAGCCAGCTGTCACATGTAGCCTTAGCAAAGAATGTTAGGAGGAAGAGGGGAGAAAGAGGCAAATTATATTATCCTTTGGATAGGTGATAAAAGGGTGTTTATGGAAAAAACCTTTAAGGTCACCTATAAGAACTTCTCTTATTGTGTCTGTCTGCTTCTATGCTCTGACGTCTGTGTTGTCACGTGGATTCTGGGCCTTATAGACACCAATCAGAACTCTTTTTACATTTCCTACCTGTGAAGAGAGTTGTATTTCGATTTGTTGTAATGGTAACACCGGCACGCCAGAGCACAGGGGCACAAAGTGTTGTAAGGAACCTCTTCAATGTGAAGACAGGAATAAGAACTATAGGTAACATGTTTTATATATGTGAAAATAAATAAAGGGTGCTATAACATAATTATTTTTTTGGTAGTTCCCCTTTAAGAAGATGCAATATTTTTTATGATCATAAAATATTTTACTGGATCCTCTGTGTGCTCTGTTTATTACAGGATACATCACACAGGCCAGGGATCAGGGCCCCGCTCACAGCCCTAGAAAGCATTGTTATTAAGAATCCCATAAGTAATCATAAGGGCCAAAGTGTCAGAATTTTGGGATTATTGGACCTTTTACTATACAATACACAGTAGTGAGCTAGGGGTAACAGACTATCGCCACGCAGCAGCCAATAGGATCACATGTATAGGTGAAGCCTGACCAAATATTTTTGGGCCAGATAAGATGCGGGTGTGTGGTGGGAAAATGCGTGACTTTTCCGCGTGAGTGCAAAACATTTTAATGCGTTTTGCACATGCGTGAGAAAAGTAGTCATGTTTGGTACCCGAACCTCTTCACAGAAGTTCGGGTTTGGTGTTGTGTAGATTTTATTATTTTCCCTTATAACATGGTTATAAGGGAAAATAATAGCATTCTTAATACAGAATGCTTAGTAAAATAGTGATGGAGGGGTTAAAATTTTTTTTTAAAAAAACTCACCTTAATCCACTTGTTCTCCCAGCCCGGCTTCTCTTCTGTCTTCTTCTTTCATGATCTGTGAGGAAAAAAACCTGTGGTGACGTCACGGCACTCATCATATGGTCAATCACCATGGATGGACCATGTGATGAGCGCAGTGATGTCACCACAGGTCCTTTTCCTCACAGATCATGAAAGAAGAAGAGAAGCCGAGCTGCGTGAACAAGTGGAGGAGGGGAGTTTAATATTTTTTTAACCCCTCCAACGCTATTGTACTAAGCATTCTGTATTAAGAATGCTATTATTTTCCCTTTATAACTATGTTATAAAGGAAAATAATAATGATCGGGTCCCCATCCCGATCGTCTCCTAGCAACCGTGCGTGAAAATCACACCGCATCCGCGCTTGCTTGCAGATGCTTGCGATTTTCACTTCTTTGGGGCCTGCTTTACGTGATAAACGCACACTATAGAGCATGCTGCAATTTTCACGCAACGCACAAGTGATGCGTGAAAAATCACCGCTCATGTGCACAGCCCCATAGAAATGAACGGGTCCGGATTCAGTGTGGGTGCAATGCGTTTACCTCACGCATTGCACCCTCGTGGAAATCTTGCCCGTGTGAAAGAGGCCTAAGGGTACCTGCACATGGTGTGCAGAAAATCTGCACTATTTATTGTGGTTTTTGCTGCAGCTTTTAAAATCCATACAGCAGGGTAATTTCCACACCTAAGAAAAATACAAAGCGTACATGGGATTTGTCAAATCGCATTCACTTTGCTGGTACTCATGCTGTTTTTTCTGCACAAAGATCCGCATGGAAAAAAATCCGAATCGTGTGTAGTTACCCTTTAGGGCTCATTCACACGACTGTATGGTCACTGTTCCTGTGTTGCGGATCGCAAATGCGTCCTATCTTTTGCAAACCCAAAAGCCTAAAGAAGGGCTTCTGATTCGTGCCTCCGTTCCACAAATGATAGGACATGTCCTATATTTTTTGCCGTATCTTGTGGATCACAGACCCATTCAAGTCAATGGGCCCGCACCACAGCACGGAGTTCACATGGCCGAGGCCTGTGTATTGCGGACTCGCTGTTTGCAACACCGGCATGGCGACCATACGGTCATGTGAATGAACCTTTTTATGCAACACGAAAATCTGTGTTGCAACAAAAAAAAACCGCACGTAATCCTCATTTTGTGCAGGTACCATAAAGGTCTAAATTTACCATGGGGGGAGGGGTTGGTCTTAGAATTTAAATCGGTCATCTAGTTGCAGTTTCTCAATTTTTGAACCTGTTAGCATGAAAATACAGTGCAATTATCAGGCAGCATGTTATAGAATGTACAGTTTTATGGGAAATGATTGACCAAATTGTATTTTATCCATTAAAATCTGCTCTTTCTGAGCACAGGATCCAAGGTGGCGGTCCTCTCAGTGATTGACAGCATCCCCTGTAAGTGTGTATACATAACTGCCAATCATTGATAACCCCGCCTACTTGGCTACTGAGATCAGAAAGAGATGAGATTTAAATGAATGAGATATGGATTATAATTAATATTTTCCCATACAACTATAAGTCAGTCTGCTCTATAACATACTGCCTGGACATTGCCCTGCATTTTCATGATACCAGGTTCCATTTAAGAGTTCTGCTTGCTGCCAGTGAATGGAAACATTCTTGTTTTCTGGGTCTAAAAACGTTAGCTGTGCTAATACTTCCAACAGCTGAGGGTTTGTTACAACTGTATCTCATCTAGAAAATACTCATGTGAGCTAAATTCATTAGCAGCACAGATCTCTCTCCTGTGTATCAGGCGTCCAAGCTGTTTAACCCACAGAGGATTCTTCAAACTGGATGAAACTGTAAAAAAAAAAAAACTTAGATGGAAGTAGGATTAGGTAAGGGCAGGTTTCAGAAAACTACCTTGAGGCCGCGCTTTCAGATGAGCGAGTTTCATACTGTGGACTCGCAGCGTTAGTATGGAGCAGCACCCGGCCTGACCTCCCAGCACTGCCAGGGTCGCATAGCATTATATTGATTTATGATGCTATGTTACCCTTACAGTTCTGAAATGTATTGAATAACACTGACAGTATTATACAATACATTCTAGACCTCAGTATAATGCTATGCGGCCCCTGCAGTGCTGGGAGGTCAGGACGGGAGCTGCCTAATACTCGCACTGCGAGTTCGCAGTATGCAGCTCGTTCATCTGAAAGCGGGCCTAAACTGTGTGTAGTCACCGTTCTTGAAAAAATACTTTTAAATGGGTTATCCAGAAAAAGGTATTTGTGACTTATCTTAAGGGTAGGTCATCAGTATCAGATCTGTGATCCTCAGGACCCCCGATGATCAGCTCTTAAAGAGGCCTTGAGCGTGCAACCTGTTACTAGGCCAGTGACATCACCGTACATTGTAATATCCAAATAAAGAGTGGTGGCAGCATCTCCAATCCAAAAAGTTTTATTCACACAGGGTCCATGAGACGGTACACAAGGTCAAATAAAGTGCGACCTTTAAGCTACATGGTAGCCTTTCGTGTGCTGTCCACATCCGTAGGTCTGTTCCACGGCCCTGCATAAATATAGAAGATGTCCTATTCTTGTCCATTTTACTGACAAGGATAGGGCTGTTCTATTAGGGACCAGCCATCTGTTCTGTAGAATGCACATGGCCGGAATCCATGTTTTACGGATCCGCAATTTGTGGACCAGAAAACAGCCAACGGTCGTGCGCATATGCCATTAAAGTGATATTCCCATCTAAAACATTGACTTTATGTCCACAACAGAGACCATAAATGTCTGATAGGTGAGAGCCGAGGGAACGCTCCCCTCAACCTTGGCAGAGCCCCGAAAAAAGCTTTCAAACGCGTAAATGGGAGTTACGGACACGTTTATGTGTTTCCTTAGTCCTGCTACTTCTGCGCACCACATGCAGGTAGGAGGAGGTCAGAGGCCTATTCTTATACTAATATACTTATACGAATATACAATATTCATTCTTTCAAGTTGAAGAAAACATAGTTTCACCAAATATTTAATTTACTTTTTATTTGAAAAAAAAAAAAAAATACAAAAGCTTGTGCAAAGAAAATGGAAGCAAAGTTAAAAGGGAGGCAGTTAGGCTACTTTCACACTTGCGGCAGAGAGATCCGGCAAGCAGTTCCGTCGCCGGAACTGCCTGCCAGATCAGGCAAAATGTATGCTAACTGATGGCATTAGTAAGACTGATCAGGATCCTGATCAGTCTTAAAAATGCCTGATCAGTCGAAAAAATGCATTGAAATGCCGGATCCGTCGTTCCGGTGTCATCCGGCAAAACGGATGCATTCTGAACGCCAGATCCGGCACTAATACATCCCTATGGGAAAAAATGCCGGATCCGGCGTTCAGGCAAGTCTTCAGTTTTTTTCGCCGGAGATAAAACCGTAGCATGCTGCGGTTTTCTCTTTTGCCTGATGCAAACTGAACGGATTACTCTCCATTCAGAATGCATGGGGATAAAACTGATCAGTTCTTTTCCGGTATAGAGCCCCTGTGACGGAACTCTATGCCGGAAAAGAAAAACGCAAGTGTGAAAGTACCCTTACAAGGGCGTCGCTTCCAGCAGATGCCACCATCTAGTCCAAGTCCACAGCAAAGGATTATTCTGGTCAAGAGAAATTGTATCGATTGACAGCATGAACGTCCCTGCAGGACCGGCCACCAGCGTCCCCCTGGAGTAACAGCAGAATATAGGGGGTTCCGAACACCAAAAGAAAGTTTCTATTGCACGGAAGAGAAGAAGCCTCTCGCTGCAAAAGCAATTTCCAAATGTAACCACAGCTGTCTGAGCTCCACGACCGCGCCACATGAGGGTTAAAAAAGGGCCCAGAGCACCCGTGCCTACTATTCTGCACTGGCTTTCAGTTCCCGGTGGTGCGAGGTCCGTCGCGCTTCATGCTGTGGTCACATCCTCTTTCTGCTCCAGACTGGTTTACTTCTTTTTAAAGAACTGAGATACAGACGGTACTTTCCTTTTCGCCCCTGCAATGAAGAATTTCACATCACATCTAATGGTACAGAGTGAATTAGCAAATCACGTGACCGCTGATCAGATGCGACTTCTGGCAATTTGGTGATCATCTATTGCAAACCTATAATCACGCCCCTTATTTTGAATAGTGCAAGCATTATCCCATGTTCCCCATAGGCCATGGTGCACAATGTACAGTTATGACAACGTTTCGTGCTAAATGAGAGCCCTTCATCAGGCCGAAAAAGGCGCTGGCATCCCATGTGTGGTCCTTTTTCGGTCTGATGAAGGGCTCTCATTTAGCACGAAACGTTGTCATAACTGTACATTGTGCATCATTATGTCCGGCTGAAAAAAAATTTGCTAATCATCTCCTCAATCAAAGGGAGTGCTGTCTAATTTTATAAATACTACAAGAGTGGTTCCTGAGGTGGAGCAAGGAACATATCCGTGATGTTCACCCCCCAAAACAAGCCAGGCTACTGTTAAGTGCTGTGACCACTTGAAATTACACCATAGAGTATGGCGCCTGCCGGACTAGAAGTGACTTGGTCTGCTGGTGGCCTGGCTAGCTAAAGGCCATTCAAGCATATGTTACCACTGAGGCCATTGATTGGCTGCAGCAGTAATGTGCCCAAGTCACTTTTGGTTGAGTGGAGATCAGAAGCCATCACGAATGGTGAGGCTGAAGACAGGTGAATGTTCTTGTGTTTTAGTGGGCACCGGTTATGTCCATTGGGGTTTTCAGCTGCTAGGCCAGACAACCCCTTTAATATGTATGCTTGCTGCCATGGAATATGAACAACTTTGGCTCAAATCCTTATGTTCAACTGAAAGATGTGCAGGGCTTATCAGAGAGGAGCTCCTATATACTGTGACAAGCCCTGCACCTCTGTGGCCAGGACAAGGTCAGCGCAGTTTTTAGCCTCTGAATGTTAGGGCTCATGCACACAACAGTGTGTATTTTGCGGTCCTCAAAAAATACATTTGTGTGCATTCCGTATTTTGCGGCACGTAACAGCTGGACCCTCATAGAACAGTCCTATCCTTGTCAGTTATGCAGACTTCTTCTATTTTTTTTTTGTGGAACGGACATGCGGAAACAGAATGCACACGGAGTAACTTTAGTTTTTTCTTGCGGACCCACTGAAATGAATGGTTCTGCATACGGTCCACAAAAAAAACGAACGAACATGGAAAGAAAATACGGTCGTGTGCATGAGCCCTTAACAAAGAATGGATGCTGGCCTTCAATGACAGCAAGCACAGATCTTTAAAATAGTGAGGTATCAAACAGATCCACCATAGATAGCATGCATAATAGGTCATCAATGCAAATTGTGTGAAAGCCCCTTTTAAAGGGAGTCTGTCACCTACATAACATGTTTTAAACTGATGATATAGCTCTGTGGGAGGCAGATCCATAACACTGATGGTACCCATGTTTAGTTTTTTTAGAGCCTCCAAAGTACCTAAAATAAAGTTTAAAAAATATGCAAATTACCTATCGCAAGTGCCCAGGGGTGGAGAGTGTGCTGCAAGTGCCCAGTGCTCCCCACCTTACTTGCTCCGACTCCTCCCCTCTGTATCGTCCGGCCAGCCCTGTATCCTTGCGGCGTCATTCTCATCTCCATTCATAATCTTGTGCCTGTTCGCTTCACTGCCCGGTCCGGGCATGCACAGTACATTGCCCACTGTGGGCAGAGGCATACTGATATGCCGTGCACATGCGCCAGTTACGTAACGGGCCCGGCGGTAAAGCGCACAGGCTCTGGATTATGAATGGAGACGAAAATGACCCAGCAAGGATACAGGGCTGTCCGGACAATACAGAAAGGAGGAGTCAGGAGCAAGTAAGGCAGGGAGCACTGGGCACTTGCAGCACACTCTCCGCCCCTGGGCACTTGCGATAGGTAAATTTGCATATTTTTTAAACTTCATTTTAGGTACTTTGGAGGCTCTGAAAAACGAAACATGGGTACCATCAGTGTTATGGCTCTGCCTCCCACAGAGCTATATCTTCAGTTTAAAACATGTTATGTAGGTGACACACTCCCTTTAAGGTGTCGCTGAAAAGTAGAGCGCCATTTTTTGTACAATGGTGTCACACTGCGATACGCTGCAACTGCGACAGTCGCAAAAAATCCATCCAAGTCAGATTTTTTTGCAGCTTGTGTCGCTGTCACAGCATGTCGCATTGTGACATCACTATCAGTACAAATAATGTTCCACAACTTTTTAGCGACACATGTCGCCATGTAGCACTAGCCTAAAGCAGAATTGCAGTATAAGGCCCCTTTCACACGGGCGAGATTTCCGTGTGGGTGCAATGCGTTAGGTGAACGCATTGCACCCGCACTGAATCCGGGCCCATTCATTTCTATGGGGCTGTGCACATGAGCGGTGATTTTCACGCATCACTTGTGCGTTGCGTGAAAAATCGCAGCATCCTACTCTTTGTGCGTTTTTCATGTAACGCAGGCCCCATAGAAGTGAATGGGGTTGCGTGAAAATCGCAAGCATCCACAAGCAAGTGCGGATGCGGTGCGATTTTCACGCACGGTTGCTAGGTGATGATAGGGATGGGGACCCAATCATTATTATTTTCCCTTATAACATGGTTATAAGGGAAAATAATAGCATTCTGAATGCAGAATGCATAGTGCAATAGGGGTGGAGGGGTAAAAAAATAATTATTATGTATTTAACTCCCCTTAATCCACTTGTTCGCGCAGCCGGCATCCCTTCGGTCTTCTTCTGTGAGGACTAGGACCTTTGATGATGTCACTACGTTCAACACATGGTCCGTCACATGATCCATCACCATGGTGATGGATCATGTGACTGACCATGTGATGAGCGTAGTCACGTCATCAAAGGTCCTAGTCCTCACAGAACAAGCCCTATTGTACTATGCATTCTGTATTCAGATTGTATTAATTTTCCCTTATAACCATATTATAAGGGAAAATAATACAATCTACACAACCGTGAACCCAAACCTGAACTTCTGTGAAGAAGTTCGGGTCTGGGTACCACATTCAGTTTATCACGCGTGTGCAAAACACATTGCACACGCACGATAAAAACTAAACAACGGAATGCAATTGCAGTCAAAACTGACTGCAATTGGGTACCTACTCGTGCGGGTTTGCCGCAGTGCACGGGGACGCATCCGGACACGCTCGTCTGCAAGGGGCCTAAGGCCTCTTTCACACGAGCGTGATGGATTAGGTCCGGGTTACGTTCAGGAAAACTCGCACTATTTTGCAAGCCAGTTCAGTCAGTTTTGTCTGTGATTGTGTTCAGTTTTTTCCGCTAAAGGTTTACAAACAACATCTCTTAGGCCCTTTTCACACAAGCGAGTTTTCCGCACGGGTGCAATGCGTGATGTGAGCACATAGCATCTGCACTGAATGCTGATCCATTTCAATGGGTCTGTGTACATGAGCTATTTTTTTTCACACATCAGTTCTGCGTTGCATGAAAAACGCAGCATGTTCTATATTTCACGCAGCCCTGGCCCCATAGAAGTGAATGGGGTTTCAGTGAAAAACACATTGCATCTGGAATCAAGTGCGGATGCAATGCGTTTTTCCACTGATGATTGCTAAGAGACGTTGTTTGTAAGGCCTCATGCGAATTTGTGGAACGGAACAGGCAGCCCATTGTAGAAATGCCTATTCTTGTCCGCGGACAAGAATAGAATAGGACAGGTTATATTTTTTTTGCGGGGCCACGGAACGGAGCAACGGATGCGGACAGCACACGGAGTGCTGTCAGCATCTTTTGCGGCCCCATTAAAGTAAATGGGTCCGCACCCGCGCCGCAAAAACTGCGTCTCAGATACGGACCAGAACAATGTGTGCATGAGGCCTAAACCTTCAGTTTTTTATTACGCTCGTGAAAAACGCATCAAAACGCATTGCACCCACGCGGAAAAAAATTAGCACAATCGCAGACAAAACTGACTGAACTTGCTTGCAAAATGGCGCAAGTTTCCCTGAACGTATCTGGACCTAATCCGTCACACTCGCCTGTGCTCCTGATGAAACAGGAGACTGATTTCAGAGACAATGAAGCAGAGCTGGAGTCAAGTATTAGGTCATATGGAACGTGTCCTTACCCTGACTTTTAGGATCCTTCTCCCCACCAGTCCCAGACCTCCGGGCGTATGCGGCCTTCATACGCTGGATGTTGCGTTTGCTGACAATCTCATGCTCTACTATTGGTTTAGGGTAGTCCTTCCCAATGATACAGCCGGCCCGCTCCTGTACTCTGCGAGGGCATTTCCATGGCTCGTATACGTACTCAGGTGGGAACTTCTTTAATATCGGTAAATATTTCCTGCCAGACAGGAAGGAAGTGTGAATGTGACAGAATGAGAACACTTTACGACCGACTCCTGTGTGCAGCACTACACAATGTGTTAGGCCCCTTTCACACGGGCGAGTTTTCCGTGCGGGTGCGATGCGTGCGGTCAACGCACTGCACCCGCACTGAATCCTGACCCATTCATTTCTATGGGACTGTGCACACGAGCGGTGATTTTCATGCATCACTTGTGCGTTGCGTGAAAATCGCAGCATGCTCCTCTTTGTGCGTTTTTCACGTAACGCAGGCCCTATAGAAATGAATGGGGTTGCGTGAAAATCGCATGCATCCGCAAGCAAGTGCGGATGCGGTGCGATTTTCACGCATGGGTTCTAGGTGACAGTCTATTCACTGTATTATTTTCCCTTATAACATGGTTATAAGGGAAAATAATAGCATTCTGAATACAGAATGCTTAGTATAATAGTGCTGGAAGGGTTAAAAATAATAAAAAAGTTAACTCACCTTCTCCTCTTGTTCGCGTAGATGCCGGTCTGTTCTTTAGCTGTGGGCTGAAGGACCTGTGGTGATGTCAGATCACATGCTCCAATCACATGGTCCATCACCATGGTGATGGAGCATGTGATCTGACATCACCACAGGTCCTTTAGCCCAGAGCTAAAGAACAGACCGGCATCTACGCGAACAAGAGGAGAAGGTGAGTTAACTTTTTTATTATTTTTAACCCTTCCAGCACTATTATACTAAGCATTCTGTATTCAGAATGCTATTATTTTCCCTTATAACCATGTTATAAGGGAAAATAATACAATCTTTAGAACATCAATCCCAAGCCCGAACTTCTGTGAAGAAGTTCAGGTCTGGGTACCAAACATGCGCGATTTTTCTCACGCGAGTGCAAAACGCATGACAATGTTTTGCACTCGCGCGGAAAAATCGCGCATTTTCCCGCAACGCACCCGCCTCTTATCCGGGCAAAAAACATGACGCCCGTGTGAAAGAGGCCTTAGTGCCATAAAGGTAATGGTTAATAATGAATAACGCTGGAAACCAAGCAGTTGGTTTCCGGAGGAAACCGGACAATATATGTAATCCACCTGCAATAAAGAACAGACTGTTACCTGGCTGAGGCCACGTCACCGCTCAGGTTCTGTTTACCCGGATGCAGCAGTGATGTCACGTTGACAACACTTAGCTGCTGCAGCCAATCACTGGCCTTTGTAGTTCACAGAAGAGGCCGGTGATTGGCTTCAGCGGTCAAGTATTTATTCAACGTGATAATCAACGCTGCAGCGGATAAACAGAGTCTGGATGGGAGAACCACAAGGGTAGGGCAGGGGATCTGTTAGGCAAGTAATGATTTATTGCTTATTGCATGTGTTGTCTGGTTTCCTCCTGAAACTGGTCAACCCCTTTAAAAGGGGTAATTCCATGATTAATGTAAAATATAAAAATCCAAAATCATATAGTCCATGACTCTTTCTAAGGCCTCATGCACACGACCGTTGTGTGCATCCGTGGCCGTTGTGCCGTTTTCCGTTTTTTTTCGCGGACCCATTGACTTTCAATGGGTCCGTGGAAACATCGGAAAATGCACCGTTTGGCAGCCGCATCCGTGATCCGTTTTTCCTGGCCGTGAAAAAAATATGACCTGTCCTATTTTTTTCACGGCCAACGGTTCACGGACCCATTCAAGTCAATGGGTCCGTGAAAAATCACGGATGCACACAAGATTGGCATCCATGTCCGTGATCCGTGTCCGTTTTTTCCTATCATTTCAATGGCAAACTTGACTTAGATTTTTTTTTCATTTTTCATGTCCGTGGATCCTCCAAAAAACAAGGAAGATCCACGGACGAAAAAACGGTCACGGATCACGGACCTACGGACCCCGTTTTTGCGGACCTTAAAAAAAAACGGTCGTGTGCATGAGGCCTAACAGACATAGTACCTGCCCCTGTACCCAACATGGATCCAGAGATCTCCCCATTCATTGCTCCAATGGCTCTGCTTTAATTTATTTCAGCTCAATGCGCGTGTCCTTTCTCAAGGAGTGTGGCCTTTTTACTGCAGCTGGTGGCAATTGAAGGATGGAACTGAACATGTGCTTCCATCTCAGTGAGTGGAGCACAGAAATGAGAAAAAGAGCAAACAGCAGGTGGCGCTATACAGATAGATTTCATTGAAAAACTCAGTGGCTATAATAATTTTTTTATTACATACAATTATTAATGTATTCAGATCCAGGAACTGGTTTGAAAAATTGTGAATATTTTTTGTGGGACAACCTCTTTAAAGGGGTTCTCCGGGAATTAACCCCTTAAGGACACGGCCATATTTCACCTTAAAGGGAACCTGTCATCTGGATTTTCGGTATAGAGCAGAGGACATGGGTTGCTAGATGGCCGTTAGCACATCCGCAATACCCAGTCCCCATAGCTCTGTGTGCTTTTATTTATTTTTTGCAAATCTGACCAGTGTCACTTTATGTGGTGATAACTTTAGAACGCTTTGGCTTATCCAGGCCATTCTGAGATAGTTTTTTCGTCACATATTGTATTTCATAACACTGGTAAAATGGGAGTAAAAAAATAAATAAAATGTATTTATAAAAAAATACCAAAATTTACCAAAAATTGGGAAAAATTAGCAAATTTCCAAGATTCTATTTCTCTACTTCTATAATACATAGTAAGGCTACATTCACACGTCAGTATTTTCCTATATCCCGATTTTCGGTCCGTTTTTTGCGGATCTGTTGTTCCTGAAAATGTTTCCGTATGTCATCCTTTTTTTGCCGAGCCGCAAAAAACGGAAACATGTATAAATTTCAATAATCAAATAAAGTTGTTTGGATTTCTTTGAAAAAAAATTGAAAAAAATAAATAAATAAAAAAATTGTTATGTGTTTCCAGGAACGGATTCCGCATAAAACGGATGACATACGGAATGACATCCGAATGTCTTCCGTTTTTTGCGGATCCATTGACTTTGTATTGTACCAGGATCCGAATTTTGCGGAAAAGAATAGGACATGTTTTATATTTAAACGGACGAACGGAACGGAAACGGACAGCACACATTGTGCTGTCCGATTTTTTCCAGGACCCATTGAAAATGAATGGAAAAAACTGAACAGATCAGGAAAGAAAAAACGGACGTGTGAATGGACCCTAATACCTACAAAAATAGTTATTACTTTACATTCCCCATATGTCTACTTTATGTTTGGATCATTTTGGGAATGACATTTTATTTTTTGGGGGTGTTACAAGACTTAGAAGTCTTAGAAGCAAATCTTGAAATTTCAGAAATTTTCAAAAACCCACTTTTTTAAAAAGGACCAGTTCAGGTCTGAAGTCACTTTTTAAAAGGACCAGTTCAGGTCTGAGGCTTACATAATATAAACCACCCAAAAATGACCCTATTCTAGAAACTACACCCCTCAAGGTATTCAAAACTTATTTTACAAACGTTTAAACAACTTTAGGTGTTCCACAAGAAATAATGGCAAATGGAGATAAAATTTCAGAATTTAGATTTTTGGGCAAATTTTCAATTTTAATCAATTTTTTCCAGTTACAAAGCAAGGGTTAACAGCCAAACTAAATCCTATCTTTATTGCCCCGATTCTGTAGTTTTCAAAAACACCCCATATATGGCCGTAAACTACTGTACGGGCACATGGCAGGGAGTAGAAGGAAAGGTGCGCCGTGTGGTTTTTGGAAGGCAGATTTTGCTGGACTGGTTTATTTACACCATGTCCCATTTGAAGCCCCCCTGATGCACCCCTAGAGTAGAAACTCCATAGAAGTGGCCCGGATAATCGGGGCACGTGTCGCACTGAGTGGTGGTGTCCTTCCGTATCCCCCTCCTGTGACACACTCTGCACTTTTTTTGGGTCCGTCCCTTCTTTCCAGTATGGGGGACCACACCTGGAAAGTGATGGCCAGGGACGATCCGGGCGCCTCCAGTTCCCGAGGTACTAGACCCCAGACACCCAATTAGGGTGATGCAACAGTTGAAACTTTTTTTTTTTCCACTAAACTTTCCCTGAATATCCCTACCTAACCTAACCTGTCCCTAACCTTTCCCTAAATACCTTTTAGTGCCAGATGGCACTGTGAAGGGTCAGAAGGGGGTGCTGGCTCTGGAGATCCTCGCTCCCGGACACAGAAAAGAGGAGCGCTGAAATAATTTAAAACCGCCCACCCCTGCAGCAAATCAGAGCCGATCCTAAATGGCGATGTCACCATCACCTCTCAGGATCGCAAGATGGTGATTGGTGGTGTATTATCACACCACCGATCACCATCCTGTTATCGGGTCTGAATTGCCCTGCGGTTTGCTGCGATCGCCGACAAGGGGGGGACCCCCCCCGCACGCATTGTCCTAGGGTGCCTGCTCCGATCACCGCCTGCCCTGTGTCCTTAAGAGGTTAAGAAAATTAAAATACTTAAATATTACTTTATTATAAATATATTCCCAAATACCTTACATTAGTTATAATGGCTAGTTTTGTCTAGGGAACAATCATTAGGAGAAACAAAATGGCCACTGTCCCATTAGTTCGCAGCACTGAGATAAAGAGCTGCCTCATCCTCCTCTCTGCTCTGCTCGTCAGGGATTGTGACCCTGAATACAGATAAGAACTTCAGCTGAATCTCTGTAGGAATGGAGTTCATGAGCAGATGTGGCTAATGAACAGCAGTACTTGTCTGCAGTCTCCATTACCACAGTCCCACATCACCACAGTCTGTCCTGTCCAACCTCTCTGTACTTCATGTCTGCTCCTGAACTCCATTCCCACAGAGATTCAGCTGAAGATCTTATCAGCTGTATTCAGGTTTATAATCCCTGACAAGTAGAAGAGGATGAGGCAGCTCTCTTTATCTCAGTGTTGTAAAGTAACTTGTCCTTCTGTGTGATTAGGACAGGTTTTGTGTGCACTAATAGGACGGCGACCATTTTTTTCTCCTAATCATTGCTCCCTAGACAAAACGAGCCATTATGGGGGAAGGTGGCTTGCCAGCCGAGTAAGATGGCGGCATAAGGCGAGAGCTCCAGCGCCACTATACAAACAGAGGGAAAGCGACCCATCCTAACTCCCTAACGGAGGACAGTTGGCCCAGATGATGACCAGAGGCAAATGGTCAGTAAATAAGCAGGGGGAAGCTGTACTTCTACCTGGAAAAGACCCCGCAACAAAATGTTGCCACGTCGCCGCCTCTGCCCAGCTCATCAGGCCCCGACATTCCAGATTCTCTGCACTCGGCAGCAGTGCTCACCACGGAAGACGCGCTGAGAGCAGTGGCGGATTATAATTGGGGCGTTTGGGTCTGTAGCCCCGGGCCCGAAATCGCTGGGGGGCCCAACGCCGACCCAAATGCCCAGCATGGATAGATAGGTGCACCCTTTAGGATGAGTGGTGCTATAGTCACATTTAATATAAACACTGTCCAGGAGCTGTACTATTATTGGCCTAAGTGTTTGCATTAAATGTGACTATAACCCCCCTCATTCATAGGAAAACACCCATGTGCAGCAGTGTATGAGTGAATTTCTATGGATGAAGGGGCTTATAGTGACATTTAATATTAACACTGTCCAGGAATTGTGTAGTGTCCCACTAGGTAAAGGTGGGCACTACACAAAAGGGGTTAATGTGTCTTATTGCATTGAATGTCATGTGCATGTATTTCCCTGTGTTAACTGGGTGTCAGGCCTGTCAGGGTGCAGTTTAGCCTCCCAGGCGTTAGAGGGAGCTAGAGAGCCCTAGTTATATATAGGACGGCCCAGACAGGGGAGGTGTAGTGTATTCCAGGGGACTAGAGGAGTCACCTAGTCAGCCTGAAGCTCCAGAGGCTAAGGATAGCTCAGTTGAGATACCCCAGTAGTAGGAAAGCACCTCCTGGGAGAGACCTGCAGCCACCTTTCCCTTCCAACAGACAAGACAGCCAGGAAAAGGAGGTATTGTAATCTAGTCAAGTGCCAATACTGGAGGAAGGATTATATACCAAGGATTCAAGCCAGCACTTAGGAATCCGGGCCTTGGGATCCAGCCAGCTAGAATAGCTGAGGGGATAGAGCAGCATTGTACTGCAAAGCATTAACTGTATACCCTCCAAGTATCTTGCAAGATTATACCTGCCATATTGTGAAGTAAACCTGCTGTGCACTTGTACTAGAAAGGACTGCATTATTTTCATCTACTGCAACTGTATGTATAAAGTTGGACTGTTTCCATAAAGTAAAGCAACGTTTGGTTTACCAACTGCGTACTCTATTAATCCTCCTACAAACCAGTGTGCCACCGTTACAGGCACTGGCGTCACGATCCTTAAAGGGACCTTACCTAAGGCACTCAAAACACCTACAACATCCAAGGCACCTCACATACCATCAGGCCTGGTCCCTATCTACAGAGTGTGCCCCAGAGGAACTAGTGCCTGCCTCTCTTTCACTGTCGCATGCCTGCCCAGGGTTCTCCTCAGAAAAGTGAGTAACCCTCGATTGCCCATACCGTGACTTACATCCAGGTGCATATTATAAAGCAAAAAATACGGTATGTATTTTAAATTTGGCAACAAAAAAATTAATTTTGCTCCTAAATTTTTCAGTTTAGGAGCCAATGGCTCCTGGGTATTTTTGCAGTCCTATGTAACACTACAGATAGCATAAGGTAAAAGGTTTCTCTGGGATTTATATATTGATGGACTATCCTCAGGATAGGTCATCAATATGAGACTGGTGGGGGTCCGACTCCTGGCACCCTGGCCAATAAGCTGTTTGAGGAGACCGCGATGTTCCAGTAAGCTCCGCAGCCTCTTTGTTCAGCAATGTCATTTGATAGCACTGTGCTTGGTATTGCAGCTCAGCCCCAACCACTCAGATGGAACTGAGCTGCACCTAGGCCAAGTAACAATGAATGTGATGTCATATGGCCTAGGAAGAGACTGTGGCACTCACGAAGCACCACAGCCTCTTCACATAGAAAAAAAACAAATAAACTAAAATAGAGGGAGGGGCCCAAGTTGGGTAGAGAGCCCCGGGCCCATCATGCACTTAATCCACCCCTGGATACAATTGAGCATACAGCAGCGTCGACAGAAAAAGGGTATCAATGGTGACGTAGACGGCGTGGTGACATCATCGCACCACCTGCGATGTTCCACAGGAGAGGCCGGGTCTACTTGGCTTCATTATGGGAGCGCTCGGGGACAAGTGAGTAGAGACAGCCATCCCCTTTTTTCTGCATGTGCCCTATCCCTAATATTTTGGTTAGGGTTTCACTAGGAGGTGTCCATCTTCCTTCCCTAGTTCTCAGGCCTGATTCCCTGTTTCCCCCTTCCCTCCTATGCTCGGTTTGGTGTTTCCCTCCCACACCGAAGCGTGACTGGTATTCGCTACAGATATTTTCTTGGGATGGAAGAGAAAACCAGGGAATCCTCATCTATCTCATCTATCCTGTACTCATCCGATCATGTTCCTCAGGTTGTGGAGCACCTCAATGTGAGAGGTGTTGGGCCCTTCTCTATGAGTTAGAGCACAGCCACTGAAATTCCGGAACTCCTGCTCCAGCAGACACAGCCCATTTACAGCCACTTGAATGGCCTTTAAAAGCCTGAGGTGGAGAAGTGCCCCAGGAGTGGTGACCTGGAGGTTGGAGTCCATTGATGGCACATTTGGACTCCCTTCACTTTCCCACGTTTGAAGCGTACTCAGCTCTCTTTGCTCGGGCCTTCAGGCTGGGCAAGATGATAATTTTTTTTATAAGGCACACTTTATTTATTTATTTTGTTTCACTGTGTGTTAACTTTTCACATTGTCTGTCACAAGGACTTGCAGGGTCCGGCACCCTTATGGGTTATCCCCTGAGGTCTGGGGGATGGGCGTGTATGGCCATTAGGTTCCTCGCCCCCCTCAACCTCGTCTTTCGCATTTGGGGGGGGGGGGGGGGCCACACCTCGACTAAGGGTCCTTTTATTCAATACAGTGATCTATCAGATTATCAGGTAAGAGTGTTTCTATAAATGCCCATTCCCAATAAGCTACTAGCGATCACCGTCAGGTGATTGTGTCGTTCCGGCAGCACCAGAAATCATCGTTCCTGCTCAGCAGATCGTGGCGTATAAACAATGATCTACTGCACTGGAACAATGACTTTCTATGGGGACCAGCGGTCGCTGTATCGCTCTCTTGTCCCCATACGGCGAGGGATGTAAATGCTGATGATTATCGGGAGCATCTGCTTTGTTCCTGATAAACTGCCAGCTCATCGGTCCAAGAAGAAGGACCCTAAGGCTCTTGGCTAACACCTGAGGTGGAAGCCAGAGCAACAACAAGCTCTTCCTTGGCTTTGGCTGAAGTGGGCCACCTGTTCCTGACCCTCACAGGGCCTACTGGCTTGGAGGGATGGGGAATGGTTTTATGGGGGGCTTGCAATAGACTGCACCTTTTGAGGCACATGGGTGAAGAAAGTCACGTTCCTCAGGTCACCATGTAGTAGGACGGATCACGGACCCATTCAAGTTGAACATGATGCCCGTGCATTTGGGAGCGCAAATTGCGGTCCCCAATGCATTCATTTTCCTTTCCATCCTAATAGAAGTCTATGGGCAGAGGAACGGATCCGTCGTCCTTCCGTCTTATGGATTCCGTTATAACCATGTTATAATGGAAAGCCATAACGGAATCCCTAACACTAGTGTGAACCCACCCTACGTGGCATTCTTAGTAACGGTACTGACCCGGAGAGTAACCTCATCATGTTGTTTGTGATTGATGAAAAATTTAGGATGTAAAAACTTAGTATTGTTGTTTTTTTCCTATCTCCCATGCAGAAAGGGTTAATGAAAGTTATGTGTACCTCAAAATGGTGCCATTAAAAACTGCAACTTGTCCTACAAAAGCCAAACCCTCATAAGGCTACATAGACAGAAAAATAAAAAAAATATAGCTCTTTTTAAAAAATCCCTTGGTCAAAAGGGCCCTAAACAGGCTGGTCATGGAGGGATTAATTATGTAAAATACCCTCACAACACCTCAGTTCAGGGGGGGTCGGGGTCTTGTGAGCCGGCATGTGGTTACTATATGTTGCCCCCATTGGAAACCAGTGTAATAAGATCAGATATGTTAGTGATGGGCCTTGGTTTGCCTCATCCGCACAGACTTTGTACATTCCCCTTCCCTTCAAGATGGAGTTCATGACATCACAATCCACTGCTGACCTCTGTCCACTGAATATGCAAATCCTATGACATCACAAACCAGGACTTGGCAACCTCCTGTAGACTATGACATCACAATCACCAATGACATCATAGAGTTCCTTTTTACAGTTCCGAGACTCCTGAAGCTCAGTCCTTCCAGACACTTCAAACTGGCGCGACACTTCTGTGTTATTTGCGAGTTTGGATGTAAATTGACTATTTTTTTAACGTCTTTTGGAATCGTTGACAATGAGCTCCAGGAAAAGACGTAGAGGGAGGAAAAAAAGAGGAGGCTGCGGCCGAAAATGAGGAGGAGAAAGATTCAAAGCGAGTTCCACATAAGAGACCCAGGATCGGGACCGAAAAAGAAGCACCAGATGAAAAAACGCCGTCCAGTCCATCACCGCCATAGAGGAAAAGATCAAGCGAGCAACTTGACGGTAGCAAAACCAGAGAATCCAGACCGGGTAAGAAAAAAATCAAAAATGAGGAACCTGTGCTAGCTCTCAGCCAGTCCTGCTCCAAGGAAGTGTGCGCCTCTTTAAGTGCGGATACGTTTTGCTACCATCACATACTCGGAGAGGGTGGGTTCGGCAAAGTCATCTCGGCGACAGATGTCGTCCGTAGAGAGCAGGTGGCAATTAAGATACAGTCAAAATCCAAGTCATTAAAGTCCCACATTACCGAGAGATACATCCTAAGGCTTTCCAACGAGTGTCCCTTCCTAGTCCACGGGTATGGCGTCTTCCACACAGCAGACATTTTTTTGATCTATCATCTGAGCGGACCTGGAGGCTGGAAGAAGCGATTCCCCAGTAACATTGCCGGCTGATGATCTAAGTGACTTTCTCAACCAAGCAATTCCTGTGCCTTATAGTGAAGTCTACAAAAACGACATTGAAGAAATAAACCAGAATCTCTTTAAGAACATCTGTTTTGTGGGTCCTGAATGGGCTGAAGATTACACAAATACCACCGTCCATTCAGATGTGTTACCACCGGATACAGCACAGGATCACAGATCTGATTCAATTACCTAATCATACCCGAGGAACACCATCATTCAGAGGACCACCATCCTGCTAGATATCTATGATGCAGAGGACCACCATCCTGCTAGATATCTATGATGCAGAGGACCACCATCCTGCTAGATATCTATGATGCAGAGGACCACCATCCTGCCTGATATCTATGATGCAGAGGACCACCATCCTGCCTGATATCTATGACGCAGAGGACCGCCATCCTGCCTGATATCTATGACGCAGAGGACCGCCATCCTGCTAGATATCTATGACGCAGAGGACCGCCATCCTGCTAGATATCTATGACGCAGAGGACCGCCATCCTGCTAGATATCTATGACGCAGAGGACCGCCATCCTGCTAGATATCTATGACGCAGAGGACCGCCATCCTGCTAGATATCTATGACGCAGAGGACCGCCATCCTGCTAGATATCTATGACGCAGAGGACCGCCATCCTGCTAGATATCTATGACGCAGAGGACCGCCATCCTGCTAGATATCTATGATGCAGAGGACCACCATCCTGCTAGATATCTATGATGCAGAGGACCACCATCCTGCCTGATATCTATGATGCAGAGGACCACCATCCTGCTAGATATCTATGACGCAGAGGACCGCCATCCTGCTAGATATCTATGACGCAGAGGACCGCCATCCTGCTAGATATCTATGACGCAGAGGACCGCCATCCTGCTAGATATCTATGACGCAGAGGACCGCCATCCTGCTAGATATCTATGATGCAGAGGACCACCATCCTGCTAGATATCTATGATGCAGAGGACCGCCATCCTGCCAGATATTTATGATGCAGAGGACCGCCATCCTGCCAGATATCTATGATGCAGAGGACAGTCATCCTGCCAGATATCTATGATGCAGAGGACCGCCATCCCGCCAGATATCCATGATGCAGAGGACCGCCATCCCGCCAGATATCTATGATGCAGAGGACCGCCATCCCGTCAGATATCCATGATGCAGAGGACCGCCATCCCGCCAGATATCCATGATGCAGAGGACCGCCATCCCGCCAGATATCCATGATGCAGAGGACCGCCATCCCACCAGATATCCATGATGCAGAGGACCACCATCCCGCCAGATATCCATGATGCAGAGCTCCACTAACATCTCCAGAATTTCTATATTATTAATGAACTTAGTTAAATAAAATCTTTCTGGGTTTTCTAAGTTCTTTGATTCCTTTTTATTTATGCAGTTCAGGTCTATGCACATGGTACAAGGAGACCCCAACCAGGAGTAACAGCCACACCCCAAAAACAGCCATAGTGCCTCCATTAAGAGCACTGTTAGCGTGACCCCCATCATTAGTGTCAGCACAGTGTCCCTATAAACAGTATGACATTGCCTTCCGACCATTCCAGATCCAGCAGGACTGTCCCTAATTTCGCTCTCTGTCTTCCGGTCCCTGAGAGCTGCCGCATATTCCGACTTCATCTGTATGTGGATCCTCAGGACACAGCGGTGAAGAAGGAACCATCAGCTTCCTCCTGCTCCACCATTTAGCTGCTGCCAGTGGTTCAGCGCAGGCAGGCCCGATACAGTGACATCACCGAACCTGCTGTGCTGGGCCACACATGACGTAGACGGGAGAAGAGCAGTCCTGCTCTGCACCGCTCCTTGTGGGAACATGGGATGGGTTTATTTCAAAGTTAGGAATGCATGGGGCACTTAGGGGGCCTCATAATGTGTGGAGTGCACTTTTGGGGGTGTCACACAATTTATAGGGGGCACTTAAGGGGCCTCACACTGTGTGGAGTGCACTTATGGGGGTGTTATACTGTATAGGGGGCACTTATGGAGGCCTCATACTTTTTGAGGAGTACTAAGGGTACATTATACTATAAAGAGGCATAAATGAGGCATTCTTACAGTGCTGCCACTGGGTGGAGTAATAGGCTTGGCTTAGTGTATAAATATATATTGCCATGGTGGGCTACACGTGACACAGATTTTTTTTCTCCCCTTGGGCTTTCCACAAGGGGGGGTCTGAATATTGCTCCCTATTTGTAATCATTAAATTCAGCTGAAAACGTCCGGCTGCCTGCAGCCACCACCAGGGAGAACTCAGTACATACCTCCCTATAGGTAGATAAGACTGTGGCGCACCCCATACTGCTGACTGAACCCCTGCCGCGGGAGCGAGACTGTATTGATTTCCTGCCACGTCCTCTGCTCCTGCATTGTGTCTGCGCCATTTATACCCGCAACTCGCCTGCGCCTCTTTACACGCTGCCTGTGGGGAGTAGTAGTCATTCACTAGGCTGACACATGTAGTCACATATGTTTTGGGCACATCCACACAGAATGGATCCACTTGGGATGCATATCTTATTTAAAGGGTTAATACTGCCACCGACCCCCTGTATTTACACCAGCTGGGTTAAGTGTAACGTAATAAGCCAATGAAAGACTATTATTACCGCTGTCCTGAGGATCGGCCATCAGTATTAGGTCGGTGGCGGTCTGACTCTCGGCATCCTCGCTGATCATGTGTTTGAAGGGGCTCCAGCAGGAGCGGTAGATGTTTAGGGCCGCCGTTTTCTGACTGCGGACCCTGCACTCAATTGTATCTGCTTCCACTGGACCTAGATACAATCAGTGGCGGATTATAATTGGGGCGTTTGGGTCTGTAGCCCCGGGCCCGACATCGCTGGGGGGCCCAACGCCGACCCAAATGCCCAGCATGGGTACATGGGTGCACCCTTTAGGATGAGTGGTGCTATAGTCACATTTAATATAAACACTGTCCAGGAGCTGTACTATTATTGGCCTATGGCATATCAGTTTGATTTCGGTTGCTCTTGGTTACGTCCTGCAGTGGAGCCTTCTAATACAGGACGCACATGCTCACAGCGCTCTTTTCCTTTCCTTCAATAACCAATCCTCTATGTGCAGTGTCAGTTACAGTTGGTAACACGAGATATAAAAGGATTAAAACTGAGAAAAGGTCATGCAGCATCTAATTTACATCAATAAGAACTTCTTGCACTAGAGGAGTTAAAAACAAATGAAGACATTATAATAAAACCTAGTGACAAGGGGGAAATATCATCCAAGATAGAGAAAATTATATAGATATGATTTTAACGTTACTCAGAGATAAAAAATAAAAAAAAGACATACAGAGTACTACAAGAAAATCCCACAAGTTATTAAATTGAAACATCTTTTGACGGAGGCAAAAAAAGAAAAACTTAATTACAAAGGATACGTTTTTATACTTGTTTAACGAAAGCCCGACTAGTCCAACATTTTATGCACTCCCCCAGGTGCACAAGAACAAGACCTATAGTCTCTGGTAATGATAGTGTGACACAGGGGATTAGCGTTTATGTGGACCAAATATTGAGGCCCTTTGTTACATCATTACCCTCATATTAAAGATACTAAGGATCTCACAGTGACATCAAATATTCTATTGGCAAGCTTGGATGTCGAATCATTATATACAAATATACAGCACCATTTTGGGTTACAGGCGGTAAAATCTTTTTTGAGCGCCAAGAGCACAAATTTTTAACAGCACAATGAATTGGTATTATCTATGTTAGAGTTTATTTTGGAGCACAACTATTTTAAGTTTCAGGAGCACTATTATAAACAAATGAAAGGGACCGCGATGGGGACGTCTTGTGCCCCATCTTATGCAAATCTTTTTTTGGGGTGGTGGGAGGATCACTTGGTGTTCACAGAGGAGTTGTCGTCATATACCTGCCACACATTATTTTGGGGCAGGTACATAGACAACATTCTCATCTTATGGGATGGAGGACATTCACTATTTTATGAGTTCGCCCAGGCATTGAACAATAACTATATAGGTATGAAATACACATGAAATTCAGGAGAATGAGATCTATTTTTTGGATCTAAAAATAATAAAAACAGAGGAGGGTCATCTTGATACAGAGATATACAGAAAATCTACCTCTACAAACAGTTATTTGCTTTTCCTTTAAAAAGGGGGATCCCGGTTGGCCAATACTTGAGAGCTCGGAGAAATTGTACTAATGATATGTCATTCATCAAGGAAAGTAACAATAGGGGATATCCAACTCGCCCTCTTAAAAGAGCCTTTAATAGGGCAAAAGATATTAAGAAGATCTCTAGATTGAGAAGATCTATTAAATATAGATAGCAGCAATGAGTGACAGTGTGAATGCTAGAAGTTTAGACCTAGCAAGATAGTTTGTGTAGATTATTAGTACTGATTCTAAACCTATCGCTTAGGGTACTTTCACACTTGCGGCAGAGGATTCCGGCAGGCAGTTCCATCGCCGGAACGGCCTACTGGATCCATCAAAACGTATGCAAACTGATGGCATTTGTTAGATCTGTATGACAAATGCATTGAAATGCCGGATCAATCTCTCCGGTGTCATCCGAAAAAACGGATCAGGCATTTATTTTTTGCATTTCACATTTTTTGCAGTAGGAGCATGCGGAGACCCGGCAAAACTGATCCGGCATTGTGAACACCCGGCAAGTGTTCTGGGATTTTGGACGGAGATAAAACTTTAGCATGCTCCGGTATTATCTCCGTCTTGAAAAGACCAAAAGACTGAACTGGAGACATCCTGATGCATCCCGAACGGATTACTCTCCATTCAGAATGCATTAGGATAAAACTGATCAGTTATTTTCCGGTATTGAGCCCCTAGGATGGAACTCTATGCCCGGAAATAATGCTAGTGTGAAAGTACCCTGACTGACTGTGTGTTAATGGCAACAACTTAACAAGGATTAGACATGTATTTACAACACTGTTGCTAGTCAATTGCAAAGTAAGATATTGATACACTTAAAAGAAGATCATCAGCATCTGATCGGAGGGGGTCTGACACCCAGGACCTCGCCGATCAGCTGTTTGAGAAAGCAGCAGCGCTCCAGGATTGCTCTCCAATCAGAATGCATTAGGATAAAACGGATCAGTTTTTTTCCGGTATTGAGCCCCTAGGACGAAACTCAATACCGGAAAAGTTTAATGCAAGTGTGAAAGTACCCTAAGATAGCCATTGCACATCAAGGGGATATGAAGTAAATATCTCTGGTGATATCCCATAGCATGCAAATAATTTATAAGAAAAAGAAAAAGACTCACATGGTCACCTTCAATTTTTAACCTTTTCTTTATCGGGCAATTTTGTGTTTCTTAAGTAAATAATAAATGTTATGTTTTAAATAAAAAGAAAAAAAAAAAGACCTAAAAACAGGAATTGGATAGCGTTTGGCCATTGAACTAAGTATGTTTGAACAATCCTGGGTCGCCTTTAGGGTCCAAAATTTTTTAGTTCTGAAGTTACATGTTAGTTACAGTGCAAGTGATGGATAGAGACCGATAGATAAACATCATTAATTTTTCTCTATAAATGATGGACAGTAGAAACAAGTTGTCCTGCTGATGTATATCTCACTGCTCCAAAGCATAACGGGACAGCAGTCACAGGACAAACCAGGCAGTAGGATTCGTGCATTTACGGGATAAGAGAAACTACAAATGAGGTAAATTTTAAAAAAATAGGAATGTTAGATAGAATACTTGATGAAAATTAACTTGTGAAAAGTAATTCATGGCACAGACCCTTTAGGCGACCTTCACATTAGTGTTTTCAATTCCGCTATTGAGATTCGTCATAGGATCTCAATAGCGGAAGAAAGCGCTTCAGTTTTGTCCCCCAAATGCATTCCGTTCCGTTTGGTTGCATCCCCATCGCGGACAGAATAACGCTGCAAGTAGCGTTTTTCTGTCCGCGAAGAGGTGCGGATCCGTCCTGGCACACAATGTAAGTCAATGGGGACAATGTAAGTCAATCAGTTTTCGCTGACACAATAGAAAACGGATCCATCCCCCCATTGACTTTCAATGATATTCATGACTGATCTGTCATGGCTATAGAAGACATAATACAATCGGATCCGTTCATGACGGATGCATGCGGTTGTATTATTGTAACGGAAGCTTTTTTGCAGATCTATGACGGATCCGCAAAAAACACCAATGTGAAAGTAGCCTTAACTGTTTCATCACTGGGGGTCCAACTGCTGGGACACCATGATCATCAGAACAGGGGTACCCGCCCCCACTTTTGATTTGAACAGCAGATAAGTATGTGCCCTTTCTCTCCCTTTAAAGTCTATAGGACTGATGGAGATAGCATCAACGTGCTATAAAGGTATTGTACAGATATTTAAAGGAATTTTCCAATTTTATTTAATTAAGTCTTAAATTATCCCAATGTGCTGCCCATTAAAAAAATAAAATAAAATATCTGTCCATGGTCACGCCGATCCCACACTGCTGCCCTGTTCCTGGCCTCACCGGTCACATCTCCTGGAACAGTACATCAGTGAGGACAGCTGTCATGGGACCAAACCACTATCTTGTTCTGCGGGGAATGTGGCAGCGGCGGCACAGGACGACAGATAGGTAAGGGTTTTTGTCTTTTTTTAATGCGGCACACATTAGGAGCATTGTGGTTGTCTGCTCCTAGACCGGAAAGCTATGTTAAATTGCTGTGTAATTAGTTCTAGAACTTTCTAATAAACTGTGCGTTTCTATTCCTCACCATTTTCTAGACTAGAGGGCTGAAAACCTGTACAGACGTAATACTTCTCATAACTGATGGTTTGTTAGTCTGGTCACCCAACCACTGAATGCAGTTGTAACAAATCTTCAGATTCCAGAAATATTATATTCTAATTTTAAGCCTCTGGGTATATGCAAGAATGTTACTATATGACAGCAAGCAGAGATCTTGAAACCATTGAAAACCCTTTAAAATATGAGTCCATTCTGGTGACGGAGTAACCATTAATGCTTATAATGAGGTAATTAGGTTACTTTATACCCACTTTATATAATCCCCATTTTTGTCTGTCTTCTTCCCAAAGGCCACTGGGGAGTAAACTCGAAAGAACTGGTGGAAGAAAGCACTGGCCGAGAGCCACTGCCAGTTCCCAGCATTCAGCGACCAGTCAGCATCGAGCAGCAGCTCCTCAAACACCTGCAAGTAAAGAACATGGACATTAGGGATCCTTCCTACCCCACTAGATGCATGGCCGAGGATCACTGCCCAGGACCACGCTGATCAATCCAACTAAAACCCTTCCCCACAGTAACATTCCTCAAAATGGGCTACCAACCCTCTCTCTCATCAGATAATCCAAGATGGACTGACCTTACTTCACATTACACAGCTATGCTTATTCTCACCTGCTGACCTTCCTCCCATGATATCCACAGATCTCCACGAGTCAAGAAACAGGCGACTGCGTGTCGAGCAAGATGGTGGATCCAGCCTTCTGTTCTCAGTTGAGTCATGATGGCATCAATGAAGGGGTAACCAGTCCTGGCCTGAGAAAGGTCATAAGACACAAGGTCATCATCACCATACACAGACTGAGTAGAGATTCCCTCGCCATATGAGCTTATAATGCAAAGCCTTATTCTAACAGGTGCAAGTCACATCTCACCAGAGCTACTGTCTCTGGCGGTCACAGGTCAATGTCCTACATGGATGTATGGACCTCACTGCATCATTCATGTATTGCGCCATCTGAACCAGGTCTAAAGGGTAAAGGATAAAATATCAGTCCTCTCTACATTACTCACTTCACTCCATGCCTTGAGATATTCCTTGTTCTCATCCCAATCCACCTGAACGCACACAGTGTTTCCTTCCATCTTGTTGAAATTGGGAATCCCTGCTCCCGCCGTGTAGAAGAACTCACGCCATAGGAGCTGCCCATGGAGCGACACTGGAGGTGAAGAGTGCTTTTTCTGGACAAATGCAAAAAGAGAAAATGTGGAAAGTGAATAAATCGTGACTGTGCAGAGAGGTGAAGGATGGTGACCACTGGTCAGTGAGAACCTGTGTAATACAACAGGGTGCCAGGTTTCCTCTTTGTAGTTGTCCTTCTCTCAGGCTAATAGAGGGAGAATCCTAAAGGGAAACCTCCGTAACCTTTGACTCTAATAAAGGAGAATATGGAAATCGATATTGCTCCAGTGTCCCAACACAGCAACCAGCGAACATCTCACCCCCTGGTAGATCTCGGTCAGTCTCCAGTAAAAGATCCGTGTGGATAGGCAACCAAATTTCATGTAGGGGCTCAGCACCGTCGTACTGGGAGTAAGAGAGTTGGGTTCAGTTTCTGGTTTCTTGAAGTTACACACCCAGGCCTAAGAGTGAAGAGACCAGAAAGAAAAGATCAGATCTATAGATCATCATTTTACAGGGTAAGGGTCTTCCAATTCTATATTACTTTTCAAGCAATCAGCTGCAATCTGTCCAGTGTAAGTCCAATAATGAACACCTGCATCTGGATGCAGACAATTGTCATGCATTTCCTCACCGTCCTCTTCATGTTCAGGTCCAGTCGTCGTAGGGCCTCGCTCTCTCCCCCGGGGTACAGGTGAGGTCCCAGCTTGCTGGGGTCTTGTCCTAGCTCTTCTAATATGGGAACCCCATATATCTCCTCATATGAAGGCTTCCAGGGAGTGCAGCAATCTAAGAAAGATTGTGGATTTAGTGATGGTTTCATCCTCCTTTCAAAGCAATTGACTAGAAGCTGCAGAATACATCTCCAACCAAGTGACAACCATGTGAGCTGCCCTACCTAAGTAGAGGAGCCTTAGCGACCTCCACACTCCCTTTCTCTTCCATTAGCCAAGTTGCCCTGGCTCATGAAGGGAGCAATTGAATTAATAAATATATACGAGGAAAACATTAGATTGCAGCTGGGGGCGCTGTTGCACTGGAGTGTATATAAAAAACTACAATGGTGACATATGGTACTGCAACTCGCTAACAAGAGGAGGCAGATACCTCATACCTTCAAATCCAATTAAATTAAATATATTTTATTATATATCTACGAAATATTATTTTATGAAGTCTAACATCAGGCTGTGTACACATTGTAGCCTTGATCCCCCCCACTCCTCATTTCTGGGGATTTTATTCCGGATTTCTAGTTTTGGTTGGATTTTCCTTCAGGAGTATAGTTTGTACCTTTCATGTCTTCTTTAGTTGGTGCTGGACAAGGGCGCTTTGGGGGACCTATGGAGGCCAGGACTGTTTGCAGGCGGACATAGGTTAGAGGAGGCTTGCCGTTGTTTTCAGCGATCACTCTGCAGCACAAGAAAAGATGCGACGTGATGAAATTAACCAACCACACGTAGTACATAAGGCATAATAACTCACCAAATGGTCAATGCCTACATAGCTTATGGAATCTATATCAAAGAGAATAGCATAAAAGCAATAGTGATTACGTTTTTACTGCAGTTGCAGAGAGAGCAGAGCCTCTAGGTGTAACAGTAACGCCCCCGTTGCTCCTAGAGGCTAATTTGCATATATTAAAACTATCTCAGCAATGCGGGCACATATGAACATGGGACCAACACAGATGTCTTCAGCTGCCAAACCTACATGTAACAGGTCAGCCAGTTTCATAGGTACAAATCTGCTGACAGAGGCCCTTTAAGTCTTCCTCATTTCCATTTTGGGCATTTTACTTTTGTAGGGTTTTCAATAATTTTTACCTCTTTTCACTGTATTGGTGTGTGCACATGCGAGGTCAGCATTCTCCTGAGACTTCTGTCCACGGGCCTATCGGGTGTGTGCATGCCTCGGATACATCTCCTAGGTTATGGTCTGACGCATGCGTGCATCTTAGGGTGGGTTCACATCCTTTTAACGTATACGTTAAACAGACGCCTCAAACTGATGCCACACAGTGGCATCCGTTCACCATAGCGTTTTATTGTAAAAAGAAAAAAAAAAGTATAATTTTTTTTTACTCTCCAGGATACAAAAATGCGGTGTGCTGCGTTTTTGTATCCTTTTTTTCTAAAGTATACGTCAAACGGAGGCATAAAACGTGATGTGAACCCACCCTTACCGATGGAAGAAATTTCTCTTTACAAGGGACTCGATGTCTGACAACGCATGCGCTGTTAAGTCCCAGAGTCAGCGGCTTGGTACTGACCTCTGGGTGAAAGTAATTCTTCCCGTAGTCATGGGATTTTGGTGCATCTGCCACTGCGTCATCCGCACAGCAACAATTCTTTACCTTGAGTCATGGCCTTACAGCGCATTTAGACTTCCTTCACATGAGCGCTACTCTTCTATACAGATTTGCCCCTTGTAGTCCCACCGTTATTGCCAACTAATATAGCAGAGGGCGCGGCGTCTACACATGAAGAGCCTCATTGCTGTTAAAAACTGCCCCTTGTCAATCGATCAGGGACGTTCACATGGGGTAGACTAGTAGAGGCTTCAGAGCACGGTGCGCGTTCCACCAGGGTTTCTTATCTTTGTGACGAGATGGTGTCAGTCCCTGTATCATTGCTTTTCCACGTGTATGTGATCTTATTGGTATTATTCAATGAAAATTTGTTTTTCTCTGTGATGTCCTTCAAGATACAATGGCCTCAGGACTTACAATGACCTTTCTTAGGGCCCTACTAAACTGCCTGATGTTCGCCGGTGGATAATAACATATGCATCGGTGCTCGTCTGCACTGCCTGATATTACACAGACTGATGCAAAGTGAAGGTGGGAGTGATAATCTGCAGCACATCCCTGATTACAAGGGTAGACATGCTGCCGATAATTGGGCATCTTTCACCTTGAGGGAAGATGGTCATCAGCCAACAAATGAGCATTTATCGTCTGGTCGGCTGCTCTATTATACAGGACAATTATAAGGAGCGAGCGTCCCTATGGATGCTTGCTCCCAATAATTGGCCCAAGAATTGTGTGGTCTAATGCGGTGCCGGACTGGGGTACCTAGGGCCCACCAGTGCAACTGATTCTGGGGGCCCACATTAGGGCTCCAGCACACAAACATTTTTTTTCCGTGTCTGTACAATTTTTTCCCCCTTTGTGGCCTGTATGTGAAACCATTCACTTCAATGGGGCTGCAAAAAAACGGCAATGACTCCATGTGCATTCCGTATCTGTTTGTCCGCATGGCTGTTACACAAAATTATAGAACATGTCCTATTTCTATCGGCATTACAGACAAGTATAAGACTGTTCTGTTAGAGGCCGGCTGTTCTGTTCCACATAATGTGGAATGCACAAACCCAGTATCCATGTTTTGCAGATCCGCAATTTGCGGACTGCGAAACATCCAACAATCGTGTTTATGAGCACTTACACTGATAACAGAAATATTATATATGAAGTATGATGGTAGATATTCACAGCAAAATGCACAAACATACAGTGCCTTGCAATAGTATTCACCCCCCTTGACTTTTTTCGTATTTTGTTACATTACAGCCTAAAGTTTGATGTTTTGTTAATCTGAATTTTATGTGATGGATCAGAACACAATAGTCTAAGTTGGTGAAGTGAAATGAGAAAAATATATAATTAAACCATTGTTTAGAAATAGAAAACAGAAAAATGGCATGTGCGTATGTATTCACCCGCTTTGTTAGGAAGCCCATAAAAATCTCTAGTGCAACCAATTACCTTCAGAAGTCACATAATTAGTGAAATGATGTCCACCAGTGTGCAATCTAAGTGTCACATGATCGGTCATTACATATACACACCTTTTTTTAAAGGTCCCAGAGACTGCAACACCTAAGCAAGAGGCATCACTAACTAATCACTGCCATGAAGACTAAGGAACTCTCCAAACAAGTAAGGGACAATGTTGTTGAGAAGTACAAGTCAGGGTTAGGTTATAAAAAAAAATATCCAAATCTTTGATGATCCCCAGGAGCACCATCGAATCTATAAAAAGCAAATGGAAAGAACATGGCACAACAGCAAACCTGCCAATAGACGGACTCCCACTGAAACTCACGGACCGGGCAAGGAGGGCATTAATCAGAGAGGCAGCACACAGACCTAAGGTAACCCTGGAGGAGCTGCAGAGTACTACAGCAGAGACTGGAATATCTGTACATAGCATGACAATAAACCGTACGCTCCATAGAGTTGGGCTTTATGGCAGAGTGGCCAGAAGAAAGCCATTACTTTCAACTAAAAACAAAAAGGCACGTTGTGAGTTTGCGAAAAAGGCATGTGGTAGACTCCCAAAATGTATGGAGGAAGGTGCTCTGGTCTGATGAGACTGAAATTGAACTTTTCCGCTATCAAAGAGAACGCTATGTCTGGCGCAAACCCAACACATCACAATCACCCAAAGAACACCGTCCCCACAGTGAAACATGGTGGTGGCAGCATCATGCGGTGGGATGTTTTTCAGCAGCCGGGACTGGGAAACTGGTCAGAGTTGAGGGAAAGATGGATAGTGCTAAATGCAGGGATATTCTTCAGCAAAACCTGCACCACTCTGTGCGTTATTTGAGGCTGGGATGGAGGTTCACCTTCCAGCAGGACAATGACCCCAAACACACTGTTGAAGCAACACTTGAGTGGTTTAAGGGGAAACATGTAAGGCTACTTTCACACCTGCGTTTAGGTGCGGATCCAACTGGTATCTGCACAGACGGATCTGCACCTATAATGCAAATGCTTGTATCCGTTCAGAATGGATCCGTTTTGTTCATGATAGTGCAAACGGATCCGTTTTGACTTACATTGAAAGTCAATGGGGGACGGATCCGTTTGAAAATTGAGCCATATTGTGTCAACTTCAAACAGATCCGTCCTCATTGACTTACATTGTAAGTCTGGACGGATCCGTTTGCCTCCGCACGGCCAGGCGGACACCCGAACGCTGCAAGCAGCGTTCAGGTGTCCGCCTGCTGAGCGGAGCAGAGGACAAACGGTGCCAGACTGATGCATTCTGAGCGGATCTGCATCCACTCAGAATGCATTAGGGCAGTACGGATCCATTCGCGGCCGCTTGTGAGAGCCTTCAAACGGAGCTCACAAGCGGAGCCCCGAACGCTAGTGTGAAAGTAGCCTTAATGTGTTGGAATGGCCTAGTCAAAGCCCAGATCTCAATCCAATAGAAAATCTGTGGTCAGACTTAAAGGGAACCTGTGATCATCTTTATGCTGCCCATACTAACGGTATTATAAAGTAGAGACAGGTGAGTTGATTTCAGCGGTCTGTCATTTATAAGTTAAAAGTAAGTGGTTGCCAAGAACCAACATCACAATCATTGCAGACTGGGCCTGGAAAAGAGTCCCGGCCACCTGAGAAGAGTCCTGGTTATTCATGAATTCCTGCTCTCCTGCCCACCTGCTGATGGCTGACAGTCTTCTACCTGGTTTTCTCCCTTTCTCTCTAGGAGAGAACTGCCAATCATCAGCAGATGGGGGAGAGCAGGAGATTAGGAATAACCAGGACTCTTCTCAGGTAGATTTGACTCTTTTCAAGGCCTGGGCTGCAATGATTATGATGCTGGTTCTCGGCAACCACTGACTTTTAGCTCATGAGTGACACATCGCTGACATCAGCATTTCTGTCACAAGCTCACACCATCCAACTTGAAGGAGCTGGAGAAGTTTTGCAAGGAGGAATGGGCAAAAATCCCAGTGGTAAGATGTGGCAAGCTCGTGGAGACATATCCAAAGCGACTTGGAGCTGTGATTGCCGCAAAAGGTGGCTCTACAAAGTATTGACTTTAGGGGAGTGAATAGTTATACACTTTGACTTTTTCTGTTATTTTGTAACACAAAGAAAAACCCATCTTGAAAGTTGTGAATATGTTCTGTAAATTAAATGAAACAGAACATGTTACACAGCCCTGAATATTGGAGGCTTTAGTAAGTCCAAAGTGAGGCAGTATCTTTAGAGATAGGGACCCATCTGCGGAAGCCACCTTGACGCTTGGTAGGTGGGCCCGACACGTATGTGCGCTAAGAGCTTCCATTACTCATTTATAGTCGGTATTATACCACTTTTATCTAGAATGACCCCCATTTCTTAGCTCTATTGTTTGCATATATAATGGTGTGCAGCCATTTTGTTTTTGTAATTATGTTTGCTTCATGGATATGCACCTGTGATTCTGAAGGTTTTAGTCTAAATTTTCTTGTGGAAAAATGAATCCAGCCAGCAAAGGAGGCAATATGGACAATCACAATACATTAGTAAGAGGCTTGTATTAACTTTCTCTACATGATAAATCAGATTTACTGAAGTGAGACAACCCTTTAAGACCACGTTCCCTTGATCATGGTGGTCCCAGCAGTCAGACCCTCACCAATCAAACACTTATCACCTGTCATGTCAAAGCCGTTTCACCTTTCCACATTCACTATCCTTAAAAGGTTTTCTTTGGGAGTAAAAAAAAAAAAAAAAAAAAATTTTAATAAAAATTTAAAATCTGGCCCAAAATATGGGTCAAACTAAAATAGAAATGCTCTTTTGTTTAAGGGCATGTGTCCACTTTTCTAGTTATCCTCTATCCACAGGATCGGGGATAACTAAGTGATCCGTGGGGTCTGAACTCTGGAGCCCCCACTGATCTCCCTTCTTGATTGAGTGGCAGGTCGAGCATATGCCCTGCCTCTCCATCCATTCTCTATGGGGTCGCTGGAGATGGCAGAGTACAGCGCTGGCTATTTCCAGTGGTCCCAAAGACAATGAATGGAGCAGCAGGGCGTATGTGTAGCCTACACGGCATTAAAAAGGGGGAACAGGACCCGTTCCTGGGATCAGTGGGGGTTGCAGAATCGGACCCCACTAATCATATAGTTATGCCCTATGGTGTGGAGAGGATAACTTTAAAACCTGGACAACCCCTTTAAATCCTCCACCAACAATATCTCTTTACATGGCAGCAGTGATGCCTGTAAATACGGAATATCATCACTACCGCCATGTAAACAATATGTGTCAATACTGGAGAATGTGACGCATGTGCAGAATTTTTCGGGCATAAGTCCAACCCCCTTTGCAGGTCACGACCTTTAACAAAGCCCAAGGGCACAAACGGAGGGTCATAACTGAAGCAGAGACATTAGGGTCACCTGAAGCAGAGTAATAGTGTGGATCCTGGAGCAGGGGTAACTGGAGAAGAGACAATATTAGTGGTGCATTTAGAGTGGAGGTATTGGAGGGCATCTGGAGCTGGGGCACTTATAGCAGTGCACGTAAAGCAGAGGCATTGAGGGGGACCTAGGGCAGAGTCCCCCCAATGCCACTCTGAACTCTGCAGAGAGCAGCATACTGACACAAATCTGAGTCTACTATAAACAAATCCCTTCTTTCCCCCTTAGGCCTCGTTCACACTTCAGTGTTTGGTCAGTGATTTCCATCAGTGATTTGTGAGCCAAAACCAGAAGTGGAGCCTCAACAGACATGAGGAAGAAGGGAAAGATCTGCTCCTGTTCTGTGTTTAGAGTTGCACCTGGTTTTGGCTCACAAATCACTGATTGAAATCACTGACTAAACACTGAAGTGTGAACGAGGCCTTACAGTCTCCTACAGCTCACTACTGTCACACAGCTGAGAAATCAGCCCAGCACCGCAGAGGAGTCCTTCTCTCCAGCAGCCAGTTTCCTGACAGCAGGGAGGGCAGGAGGATGGCCAGACATGTTCTCTCCTCCTTCACTGCCAGCAGCCCGGGAAGTTTAGAAGATACTGCGGGGCCTCCTGTACAATTTAAACCAGTAGGAGGCTGCATCTCTGTGCGATACTGCCACCTAGTGGCTACAATAATTCTCTCTCCTGAGAAACAAGAGAAATAATTACTCCTCCGTCTTATCTGGGGCGCAGGAGACTGGGGGCCCACCGAGGAATCCACCTCCCCGGTGGGCCAGTCTGAGCATGGTCTGATGGAGCCCAAACTGAAACTAGACTCAACATACAATACCACAGACTCAGACCCAACCAATCAACCTGGCCATTTCATTTTGGGGCTTTGGAACCAATTACCAGTTTTCCATATAGTTATGGACATTTATAGTGGTTTCAACATATAATGGTCGTCCCACTACCAACTAACATTGTAACTTGAGGGACCACTGGAATATCATAAGCTGTGTTGTTTACAATAAACACCAGGGAGCGCTCCACCCACCTGTCTACATCATACAGGGTGTTTGACACCTTCTGGATGACCTGGACATTGTGTTCGGAGGCCATCTTCTCCACCTCGGCATCCCGCTGCCTGGAGTACGGCTCTGTGTCCACTTCAAATGTCAGACGCGTCACCTTCCACTTCTTGAAAAGCTGAGGGAAGACTTCAGCTGGTTTCCCTCTGACCACAAACAACCTGCACAGAACATAATGAGCGGAGAATGAAGCACCCCATAAACAGCTAGAGCAGAAACTCTTTCTAGTAAGGGCCTCCCGCTCAGAGGGGCCACAGGCTAACCCCTTCAGGGCCACTACGTGCTTCGCCATACCTGGAGTTTATCTTCTTCAGGTTTTCGTCCAGATCCCTCAGAGCCTCGATGAGGAATCTCCAGCGGTTGCCGCTGACTTTCATATTCTTAGGGAACCAGGGATCCAGAATAAAGATGGGGTGCAGCTCCTCACAGCCTTTCATGGCGGCCAACAGGGCAGGGTTGTCATGAAGTCGCAACCCCTTCCTGAACCAGTGGATAGACCGTTGCGGCATGGTGGCTGCTGAGCAGAAAGGAGAAGGTTCAGATGGGCTGTGGGGTCTGTAGAGGAAAATACCGGAGAAGTAGAAAAGCTGACTGTCACTCAAAAGTAAGGGTGGGAGTAGTAGTAGCATAGGCATACTGAGTATCAATATAAGGTCAGAGGAGCAAGTAGAAGATGGTGGCAGAAAGAGCAGTCTAAGGTTATTAAAGGATGGTGGGAGTAAGAGTTGTAGTGTAGTATTGCTGGATGTCAGCGGATAATGGGAGTAATGGTAGTATAGCATTACTTGTTATCATTGTAAGATCAGTATAGGGTTATGGGAGTAATCATAGTAGCTGGCTAACATTACTGGGTATCCGTGCAGTATCATGATGGATGATGAGAGTGGTAGTGTATCACTGCAGAGTCAATAGAGGATCATCGGGGTAAGGGCAGTTTACTGACTATTAGCGTAAAGTTATTAAAGGATGGTGGGGTAACAGTAGTAGTCTAGTATTGCTGGATGTCAGTAAAGGGTGAATAGTGGATGGATGATGAGAGTAGTAGCATTACTTGGTATCAGTAAAGGGTTATGAGAGTAATCATAGTGGCTGGGCGACATTACTGGGTATCAGTGCAGTATGATGATGAGAGTAGTAGTCAGTGGAGGGCAGCAGAGCGGTCGGTACCTCGTGTCCCGGTTGGTCCAGCAGAGGGCTCCTTCCAGGATCTCACACGGTTACATCACGTTACCTGAAAAGTTACAAAACAGTGTATGCCCTCAGGGGGAGGAGCTTCCGCCGGAAAGGCCAATAAGAACGAGCTGCTGCAGTCACACCCCCACCTGTAACCCTCTACTCCCTGGACAGAAATGCTGAAGGGGCGGTGCGACGGGATCGGCCAATGTGATCATCAGAAGCCGCATAGCGCCAGATTCTCCAGGATCTAAAGCGTTATCTTCTATCAGTTCTGGCTGGATCACCCCGAATACAGATCACCCCCTCTCTATACATCCTGGATAGACGATGCCTTGCAGGCCGACACCGTGCGGCTTGTACCAGGGTGAATGTCAGTCCCGAACGACCCTATAGGCTTTCATTTTCTACCAGGGTTTCGATATATTTAATGGCAAGATTATTGCTGCAGCCAAAAACCGCAAAGCCGAGAACATGGCTGTTTTTTTTTCTTTCCAAAAACAGCGCTACTCTTGTCTGTGGGTGGTGTCTGGTATTGCAGGTCAATTTCATTGAAGTGAATGGGTCTGAGCTGCAATACCACTGACATCCTGTGGACAAGTGTGGCACTGTTTTTGGCCATGTTTTTCTAAACACCTTTAAAGGGGTATTCCTGGTTGTTAAAACGTTATCCCCTATCCACAGGATAAGGTATAACTATTAGACTGGTGGGGGTCCTACCACTGTCATGACAATGAGTAACAGATACTCCACAGAGCCCCCCTGAAATGAACGGCGTGGCGGGTCGAGCATACGCATCGCTGCTCCATTCATCTCGCTGAGTATGGCGCTGAGCTACTTCTAAAACTCCCATAGAGATGAATGGAGCAGCAGTTTGCATGTATAATTTGCCACTCTGTTGATTCCAAGGGGGCTCCGAGGTGTATGGGCTACCTGCTCTCATGATCAAAGGGGGTCCCAGCTGTAGGTCCCCCACCGGTATAATACTTATCCCCTATCCTGTGGGCAGGGGATAGGTCCTCACAAATGGAATACACCTTCAAGGCAAGAAGAGTGAGAAAGATCTAACGGAGCAAGTCCAAAAGTGCTGTCAACCCCCAGCCACGGTCTCCAAACGGTCAACCTCCGGATCCCAACCCCTCCACACACAGGGACTGATCCCTGGTGAAGCTCCTCAGTGACATGGCAGCCTGTAGTGCTGCAGTATTAGCGCTCATGCACACGACTGTATGTATTTTGTGGTCCGCAAAACACGGATCCGCCCAAAAACAAAACAAAGCGGATGACATCCGTATTGCATCCTTTTTTTTTTTTTTTGCAGATCCAATGTAACAATGCCTGTCCTCTTCCACAAAACGGACAAGAATAGGACATGTTCTATTTTTTTGCGTCATGGACATACCGAAACGGAATGCACAGATCATTTCTGTGTTTTTTCCGGACTCATTGAAGTGGACCTGTAAAAAAACGGAACAAAAAAAAATAATGTTTGTGTACATAAGCCCTTATGGACTGGTCATACATGTGGTTACCGCCATCCCCTGTAGATGGCAGCACTGTAACCACGATGGTTTCTGGCCACATGACACATGTACATACAGGTGAAACTCAAAAAATAGAATATCGTGCAAAGTTGATTTATTTCAGTAATGCAACTTAAAAGGTGAAACTAATATATGAGACTCATTACATGCAAAGCGAGATATTTCAAGCCTTTATTAGTTATAATTTGGATGATTATGGCTTACAGCTTATGAAACCCCAAAGTCACAATTTTGAGGTCCCCTTTGCTCAGGGGGTACGGATTAATTAGCTGACTAGAGTGTAATACTCTGAGCCTAGAATACTGAACCTTTTCACAATATTCTAATTTTAATTCATTTTTAAAACGGCAAACATACAGACGGGTCCAACAAAACGCCTCAGCTCTCATGTTACAGTGGCCTCGGGATACAGTATTTTCTACAGACAATGGTATTTCCTAATTAAACCATCGTACCAGTCTCAACTTACGACGCCTCAGACACTGCTGATCTGTGGTTCATGTGATTGACTGGAGGATCCAACCAATCAACACGGCCATTACACTGGTAAAACGTCTGTATTAGCCACCTAGTAGCGCCCCTCTGCGGTACTGTGTGGTACTACATGTTCTGTACTGCTCTTTATCTGTGTCAGGATGAGCTTCTCCTTCAGACATAAGGTGAGGACGCCTCCATTTTATTAATTTTTTTGGTACACTGGGAAGATTTATCAAAAGTGGTGTAAAGGAAAAACTGAGTTTCCTATAGCAACCAATCAGATTCCACCTTTCATTTTTCAGAGCTCCTTTGGAAACTGAAAGCTGGAATCTGGTTGGTTGCTATGGGCAACTCAGTTATCCTTTACACCAGTTTTGAGACTTCTAGCTGCTAGTAATATGCTTTATCTGTGGTAGTTAAATTTAATCTTAATTTTCTCTTATTTTAGGATGTTATTTTGGGGCTTTGGAACCAATTTCCAGTTTTCCATAGAGTCATGGGCTCTGGTTATAATGGTTTAAACTTACAATGGTAAAGCCGTACACATTAAATAAATGTCTGCCACACCACTGATTTCAGCAGGACCGACTGACCATCCAATATGTATGGATGGGGTCTCCTGACTCCCCCCTGATGGCAGATGTCTGAGGAGAACAGGAATCGGCCAGCTGAAGGCACTGAACCATATCTGAAAGTGCACCAGTAAGGGCTCAGTTACACCACCGTATGGCCGCCGTGCCCGTGTTGCAGACTGCAAACAGCGGGTCCACAATATACGGGCACTGGTCGTGTGCACTCCGTGCTACAGATGCGGACCCATTGACTTTAAGGGATCCACGATCCGCAACATACAGCAAAAGATAGGGCAGTCCTTTCTTTTTCCGAGCGGAGGCACGGATTGGAAGCCCACAGAAACACTCAGACACTTCGGTTCCATGCCTCAGCACTGCAAAAGATAGGACAGATCTGCAACACGGGTACAGCAGCTTGTGTGAAAAATGGGAGGGATCCGGACGCAATGCATTTTTCACTGATGGCTGCTAGGCCATTCTTCATTTGTCCACGTGAAAAACACTAAAAAATCCCTGACTCCTTCCGTATCTCTTAGGCTACATTCACATGACCGTATGTGTTTTGCGGTCCGCAAAAAAAAAATGGATGATGTTACGTATGGCATCCGTTTTTTTGTGGCGGATCCGTTTTTTTGGCGGATCCATTGTAATAATGCCTATCCTTGTCCGCAAACTAGAAAAAAATAGGACATGCACTATTTTTTTAGCGGAGCAACGGAACGGACATACTGATGCGGACAGCACACAGTGTGCTGTCCGTGTTTTTTGCGGACCCATTGAAATGAATGGGTCCGCATCCTATCCGCAAAAAAAACGGATTGGACACTGAAACAAAATACGGTCGTGTGCATGTAGCCTTATGTGAAATCAGCCTAAGGCTATACACACACAAACGTATCCTTTTTGCAGATTATGTATACCGGCTGTGTGTATTCCACATTTTTCTACTAGAAATGACTATTCTTATCTGCAAAACTAAATATACTGTATATAATTTGTGGGAGGGAGACATGGATACCGGCAGCACATGGGTGATATCAGTGTGCCGTCTGTTTTTTTTCTTTTGTGGACCCATATAAATTAATATATTCGTGTGCAATCCACACAAAATGTGGCTCGGACTCGGACCCAAACTACGGTTGTGTGCATGAGGCTTAAGGCCACATGCACACGGCCGATGTGCGGGATGCAGACAGTGGGTCCACAATATGCGGGCACCAGCCATGTGCTCCCTGCATCACGGATGCAATCCGGAGCTGCTGTGCGGAACATGTTCTATTTTTTTGCGGTGCGGCAGGATCAGGCCGCCGCACAGACGTTGCTCGTGCATTGGGGACTGCAAATTGCGGTCTCCAATGCACGGATGGCCGCACAACGGCCGTGTGCATGAGGCCTAATAGTGAGAACCTAACTCCTTTACCACAATGAAAGTGCTCATTGCCCATGGCCCTTCCTCTGCCCCCTCTTTCTTCTACCTGGTGCCTCACCTGGCCTCATTGATGGTGCACCCCTGCTTCTAGAATAAAGAAAAGAGTTGGAAGACTCAAGGGGATGGGGTTCCTGAGAGGGAGGTCACTGAGAAGGCTGCTGAGATGGATCGAGGAGGAAACTAGTTGGGAAAACTCTTATCTGAGAGACAAACAGGTCTAGCAGAGGGAATGTGACTGCTGTAGTCCACCAGGAGCTCAGATCTGCTATTACATGCCTACCTTGCTGGTGTTTAACAGACCGATAAGCTTCTCATTAACCCGGATAGGTGACTGAGCTCAGGAAAGTCCACCTCTGTTTTTTCCAAGCAAACGCAATGGTTTGTTTAGTGGCCAAAAAATAAAAGTGATAAGGGTTTCAGCTGGTCTGGAGATACATAGGATTTTTTTGTATTAATTCATAGTCCTGCACTTGCCAATGGTGGCTGGAGCAAGTTTAGCTGCAAGTCATGGGCATTGTGTAAACCCCAGGGGTGGATTTAAGGGTGGGCAGTAGGGGGCAGTCATCATTCCCAGATCATTTCACCGCAATTTTGCCTCCTCCCCTGTCCTTGAATTCACTTGCATTCATGTCCTTAAAGAGTAACTAAACCTTTGTAACAATTTTTAATATGATGTCCCTAAATGCCCTAATAAAACTTTTTCTAATATAATTTATTAACTAATTTTGTATTTTACTTAGTCTTTTATGTCCCTAAAGCGCACCACTCCCTGTGTGCTTAGGCTACTTTCACACTTGTGTTTGGAGCGGATCCGTCTGGTGTCTGCAAAGATGGATCCGCTCCTATAATGCAGATGATGGGATCCGTTCAGGATCCGTCTGCATTATCTTTTAGATAAAAAATTCTAAGTCTGAAAGTTAGTCAGACGGATCCGTCCAGACTTTGCATTGAAAGTCAATGGGGGACAGATCCGTTTGAAATTGCACCATGTTGTGTCAACTTCAAACGGATCTGTCCCCATTGACTTAGGCCTCTTGCACACTGCCGTGTTTCACGGCCGTATGCGGGCCGTGGAACCGCGGCCTGGATCCCTCCTGAGAGCAGGAGCGCACGGCGTCACTGGTTGCTATGACGCCGTGCGCTCCCTGCTGCCGGCACAGTACAGTAATACACTGGTATAGATCATACCAGTGTATTACTGTATTGCGGCGGCAGCAGGGAGCGCACGGCGTCATAGCAACCAGTGACGCCGTGCGCTCCTGCTCTCAGGAGGGATCCAGGCCGCGGTTCCACGGCCCGCACACGGCTGTGAAACACGGCCGTGCGCATGAGGCCTTACATTGTAAGTCTGGACGGATCTGTTTGGCTCCACACGGCCAGGCGGACACCCGAACGCTGCAAGCAGCGTTTGGGTGTCCGCCTGCTGAGCGGAGCGGATGCCAAACGGTGCCAGACTGATGCATTCTGAGCGGATCCGCATCCACTCAGAATGCATTGGGGCTGGACGGATCCGTTCGGGGCCGCTTGTGAGAGCCTTCAAACGGAACTCACAAGCGGAACCCCGAAAGCTAGTGTGAAAGTAGCCTTAAAACTCGGTTCTCTGTACACTGCTGACAGCTCAGCGGCGTGTACGGAGTGTGAGATTTATGAATTGGGCCGTAGCGCAGGGAGTATGGGCAGGAGCGCATATTGCTGCTCCTGCCCGTGCTCCCGGAGGATTACTAACTCCTGGCATAGCACATGGGTACCCTGTACCCATGTACTATGCCAGGATTAGCTGAGTGGAGCGGGCTCCTGCTTCTGCCTGCTCCGCTAAGCTAAGAGAACTGCATGTCAGTTTGGCATTATTTGCAGTGTTTTCACTGGTGTTTGTGTAGTGGTAGCAATTGTTTGTGTGCCAATTGTACTTTTGTGGATCGCTGGTACATATATTTAAAGGGGTTTTCCGGTAATAATTATTTTTTATCAAGTGCCCGCAGCCTGCCCCCTGAAAAAAAAGAGCTGAACCCAGACATACCTCCATTTTCACCCCGGCAGCTCCCCTGGCTTGAGCATCGGAGCAGTTCATGCTTCGATGCTCTACTTTGCCCTGCGCTAAATGTGCAGGGCAAAGGCATTTTTGGGGATCCAGTGACGTATCGGGGCTCTCCATGGGGCTGCCAGGAACCCCGGTGACGTCACCCGCACTGATGGGAAGGATTTAGCGCTGCCCTAGCCAGTAAAACGGCTAGGGCAGCGCTAAAGCCAGACCATCAGAGCCGGTGATGTCACCGAACACACTGCCGGACGGAAGTTTCTGCCCGGCAGTGTGTTATTGAAAACAAAAGAGACCTTGCCCTGCGCGATTTAGCACAGGGCAAGGGAGATCATCGGAGCATGAGATGCTCCGATGCCAACATTGGGGGGCTGCCTGGGTGAAAATAAGGGTATGTCCAGGTTCAGCTCTGAACCCGGACAACCCCTTTAAATGCGGCTGGCCATGGGCATGGCCACAGGCACTGCTTCACCAGGGATGTGGCTACAAGCAGCATGTCAACGATGAAGCCTGTTATTGTAGGGAGCAGTGCATGTGACTGTGCCCGTGGGCATCTGCAGGTAAACAGCACGAGGACCAGAAGAAGTGGAGCAGGTAGGTATGAATCTTGTGTTTCAGAGGGCAAGCTTCCGGCACTTGACAAAAAAAAAAATATTACTGGAAAACCCCTCTAAAGGGATTGTGTCACTTCAGCAAATTACATTTATCATGTAGAGAAAGTTAATACAAGGCACTTACTAATGTATTGTGATTCTCCATATTGCTTCCTTTGCTGGTCGGATACATTTTTGCATCACATTATACTGTGCTTCCACACTGTATAAAAAAGCATCAGCCTAATGTGCACTCCCACAGTTCCGGCCATCAGAGAGGTCGGCACTTTTTCCTATAGTGTGCAAGCATGGTCACTGCTGATGGATTGCAGGGTGGTCGTAACCATGGAAACAATAAGTATATAATGCGATGGCAACATGAATCCAGCCAGCAAAGGAAGCAATATGGATAATAACAATACATGACTTGTGTTAACTTTCTCTACATGATAAATGCCATTTGCTGAAGTGACACAGCCCCTTTAAAGGGAACCTGTCACCAGGATTTTGGGTATAGAGCTGAAGACATGGTTTGCTAGATGGCCGCTAGCACATCCGCAATACCCAGTCCCCATAGCTCTGTGTGCTTTTATTGTGTTACAAAAACGATTTGATATGTATGCAAATTAACATAAAAGAGTCATATCTTACTTGTGTGACCAGAGAAGAGTCATATTTTCAAGCTCTGACTCATCTCAGGATAATTTGCATATGTATCAAATCGGTTTTTATACACAATAAAAGCACACAGAGCTATGGGGACTGGGTATTGCGGATGTGCTAGCGGCGATCTAGCAACCCATGTCCTCAGCTCTATACCCAAAATCCAGATGACAGATTCTCTTTAAGGTAATGGAGAGGGGATGTGACCCAATTAGTCACGGGTCACATTGCACACCACCATTTTTCCATCCCTTCTACGTTAAAATCCTGGCTATGCCTCCACAGTTTTGGCTGGCAGTAGCAGTGGTTTTAGGCTAGGGTTCACAATCACGAGGTTGTGGTCACCATATTGTCGCCATCCCTTGGAAACCCAACCTTGAGTAGACAATCTGCCTGTAACGAATGCCAGTCGATAGCATAACTAGTCAGTCTGCACTTGTTTTCTTCCATTTAGGGCTCATGCGCACGAACATATTTTTTGTCCTTGTCTGTTCATTTTTTTTTTGCGGCCTGAATGCGGAATCATTCATTTCAATGGGGCCGCAAAAAAAATGACGGAAATGTGCCTTCTATATCTATATGTCCGCAAGTCTGTTGCGCAAAAAAGAATCGAACATGTCCTATTCTTGTCCGTTTTGCAAAAAAAAATAAAAAATGATGTAACACGGACATCACATGGATGTCATCCGTTTTTTTGCGGATCCGTGTGTTACGGACCACAAAATACATACGGTCGTGTTCATGGTGCAATCATTGTATGTTCTGACAAATGATCACTTGTATAATCAATCGTCCCCATACAGCTTACATGATTGTTGGCAGCATATCCCTGGTTTCCAAGAAGGCATGTACTGCCAACAAATGATCATTTATACGTCCACATAAAAGATGTGATCTACAATAAACAAGCAGACGTGAGGAGAGCAATGATCAGGGATAAGTCTGTCTGGTGATAATTTCCCCTTTAAAAAGTACTTTACATCATGAGAAAGCAGCCTGCGGAGATTCAGTAGAATAGGCACGGCTAAAAATATTCTACCTGATAGTTTATGACTCAGAAACCTACAAGAGATGGCAGTAAATCAGACCTGAGGATCAGAGGGGAGAAGTCACATGGGAAACCATGGTTCTCACTAGAGTGTCTCCTTAAGGCGTGATGCACATAAACGTATTTTCTTTCCGTGTCCATTCCCTGTTTTTTTGCGGACTGTATGCGGAACCATTCATTTCAATTTGTCCGCAAAAAAACGGAAGGTACGTGTGCATTCTGTTTCCGTATGTCCGTATTTCCGTTTCGCAAAAAAATAGAACATGTCCTATTATTGTCCGCATTACAGACAAGGATAGGACTGTTCTATTAGGGGCCAGCTGTTCCGTTCCACAAAATACGGAATGCACACGGACGTCATCCGTATTTTTGCGGACCGCAAAATACATACGGTCGTGTGCATGAAGCCTTAAAGGGTATCGTCCAGCAAAAAAGAACTGAGCGTTACTTACCTGACTGTTATGTTTACCCGGCTGCAGCGGTGATGCCAACACGTGACCACTGCAGCCACTCACTGGCCGCAGCAGCCATCACCAGTGAGGCCTATGATTGGCCACCGCAGTCATGTGCTCGTGTACAGCAGGTCATGACTTCAGGGAAGGATACGGGGACCACATGCCCTGTAATTTCAATAATCCTAGACACCAATTTGGGGGAAGTACACTTTAGGGTTACCTGTAAGTATGACTAGTCTATGTGGCTTCCACTCTTCCAAGTCACTTTATATCTACATGCTAAGATATCTTGAAGACGTTTTAAGGTGCAGCCACCCGGTCTTCTTCTGCCAAAAGCAAGAGTGAATTAAGAAAAGAGAAGTTGTATGTGTCCTTTATACTTTCTCTCCTTTTATGATACACTCCTGCTTTTGGCTTCCAGAACTGCATCAGGAAACCTGACCACGTGGCCGTAGCCTTAATGTTTAGTTTAATTGTGATATCTCCTAGTAACCATGAGTAGCATAAAGTACAGTATGACAGAGCAGAGGCTGTGCAGGATCCCGGCTGTGCATGTCAGCAGGAGGGAGGACGTTGTAGGCGTAGTACCTCCCAGTAATGACTTCCTCCTCAAACCGGGCCTCCTCTGCCTCCTGTACACAAGTGACAAATCTGGCCCCAGGACGAATGATGGAAAAGACTGATGATTCCTGAGCAACAAACAGGTGAAAACTCTGTGCTAGTCTGCAGGATGGGTACACTGTAGGGCAGAGGCTGGCAGGATCAGGATACTGCATGGTAAAGACTGGCAGGGGCAGGAAGAGTTGTACTGCAAAGTGTAGGCTTGCAAGATCAAGACAGCATACAATGTAGGGCGCAGACTGGTATGGGTAGGATAGGGCACAGTGCAGGGTAGTAAATGGCAGGATCAGCCTGCAGGGCACCGACTTGCAGGAGTTCGACAAGATACACTGTAGGGTAAAGACTGACAGGATCAGTACTGGGTATACTGCAAGGTACAGACTGACAGAGGCAAGTGTACTACAGGGTAGAGACTTGTAGGCACAATCAGGGTGCATACTGGCAGGAACAGAACAGAGACTACTATAGGGTAGAGACTGGCAGAGGAACACTGCAAGGTACAGACTGGTAGGATCAGGAGGAAACTCTCTGCGGGGGACAGACGGGCAGGCGTAAGATGGGTTATACTGTAGGGTAGTGAATAGTAGGATCAGGAGTGTGGGCTGGTGATGAATCAAAATGAGTAATTACAATTTCAAGTCCATGGAGAACCTGCGCTGTATAGTGAGAAAATATGGACAGCAATTCCCTTCATATCATCCATGCCAGTCCAAAGCTGTGTACCACCCTGTATTCAGGGATGGACATAGACTTGCGCCTGGAATGCTATGGAGAACGTGACTATATATTCTGATGATAGAAGAATATTAGGTCATTGCCATATGTGCAGGTCCCTACCTCTGCTCATTCTACACCTTAATTTGCTTCTAATCTGTTAGACCTGGTTTGTGATAGAGATTTGTCTGCTGCCTGTTCCGATCTCATGACATTTGGAGCTGACTCATCTCAGGCCAAGTGGCAGAACCAGTTCTTGTCCACCTTATTATACACCGGGAACAAAAGAGCACACGGTGTGTCATCCTCAGATTGACCATAGAGATAACTCCCTTGTATAGGCAAAAAAAAAGCGCCCATAGGGTGAAAAATGTTTGACACCAAAGTCCCCGGAGGTCTATATAGTGCGCTCACCTATATTACAGTGATATGATGTTGTAGACTAGTTTGGTCAGGATGGAAAGGTCAATGCAGACAGTGCTGTTTCCATGAGCTCCTCCAGAAGACGGTCACCAACCTCATGGACAGAGGATGGTGTGAGGTGGTGGACTTACTAGGTCCCAACCTACACAATTCAGTAGCGGGCACAAGACATGACCATCAAGAAAAGGTACCATAAGTACTTAACTGATGAAATTCTTTCAACACAGACAATGCGTTTTGGGGTCTTTATCCAGTCTTTAGCTAGATACAAAATATTTAAGGCACTTGAACAGAACACCAGCTCTGATATGAGATGCCCGATGAAATGGGCGTTTGAGCATGCTGAGTGGCGCAGCAGTTTTTTTCCAGCCGATTCTCAGCATATTTGCCAGGTTGCAGCCGGGCTGCAGCCAGTCCCATATATAGCCAATGGGGCCGGACCGAAACTTTCAAGCTTCTTGCAATGCCGGAATGTAGAAAGATAAGCCCTAGTGTGAAACTAGTCTTAAGGTTTATGTTTCCCCTTTGCAGGGAAGATTACTACATGATAGTGACAACGGATTCACCTGGAATGTTGTTTTTAGGAAATATTTTAATTACATTGGTTAACAATAAAAGAAAAGCCTGCGGGGCCCCCAAAAAATTCCACCAGTTTCTACGAAAGTAGGCCCATGGGGGTAACACGCAAAGGGCCCACCACCGCGGTTTGTCCTGGTGTTTTGTGTATTGGAAATAGCTGATGCCTTTGTATTACTCTGTCCATAAGTGGATGCATTTTCTGTTATAGTCATCATCCTGGGGCGGGCTATCTACTAGTGTGTTAATATGTAGTAGTTCTATAGTCTTAATCTTTGCACTGCCTTATCAGCCAGGAGTCCAGAGTCTTTATCGTATGCGGCCTCACCCCGTACGCTGATTTTCTCCCATTACTGTGTACCGGCCTAGGTGATACTTATCTAATCGTTGGGGTTTGATTGTTGGGAACAGGGGTCCCTAAACCCACCAAGAGAATGGACTAATGATCACATATGTGTCCTGCCATTGTGTTCATCTCAAGAGGACTGCAGGAGAAAGCCGGGCATTGAACTTGGCTTTTCTTGGGAAGTCCAATAGACCAGAGCTAAGCGGCGGCAGCATGCATGCTTGACCATCACTCCATTGACTCATGATCATGGGGGTCCCAGTGGTGGGACCCACATCAATCAGACACTTATAACTTCTTCTGTGGCTAGATGAAGTTGTTACGGCAGGACGACTCTTAAAAAATGCTCATAGCAACACAGAGTCACCCAGATTTACTAAGACAGCTTAGACCAGCTGTCTAGACCTGCAGCAGACTTATCACAGGGTCCCAGGCTGGATGATGAATATAGGGCAGGGACTTTTCTTTGACTCTACACCAATTATTAGCCGGCTTAGGCGACTAACGCTTCCATTACAATAATACAACCGCATGCATTCGTCATGAACGGATCTGTTTGTATTAGGCTACATGCACACGTCAGTTGTTTTTTGCGGTCCGCAAATAGCAGATCCGTGTTCCTGGTTTTTTTACATCCACATCCGTTCCGTTTGTCCGCAAATTTTGTAGGTTGTGTTTCCATGTGTCTTCAGGGTTTTTTTTTGCGGTCTGCCCCAAAAAACTGAAGGCTGTAATTCTTGAAATTTAATATATACAGGTTTCCCAGCAACCGTCCGCAAACAAAAACAGATGCAGATGACATGTGGATGGCTTCCGTCGGTCATCCGCATTTTTTGCGGACCCACTGACTTCTGAGGGTCCGCAAACCGTTTTTTTGCGGACAAGAATAGGACATGCCATATTTTTGGGGCGGACGTGAAACACGGACAGCGGACGTGGACAAGAAATCCACTGCATTTTTTAATGGATCCATAGAAATTAATGGAAAACCATCCTATCCGCAAAAATAACGGAACGGAGGCCGCAAAAAACCACTGCTGTGTGCATGTAGCCTTATTTATAACATAGCCAAGACGGATCCATCATAAACTCCATTGAAAGTCAATGGGGGATGGATCAGTTTTTTTTATTGGGTCAGATAGTGTCAGAAAAAACGGATCCGCTCTTTTATGTTAGGCCCGCCCCTAGCTAAGCATGTATGGAAAAAAAGTATAGAAACTAGATACGCCAAATTGTGCCACTTTTTTAAATTGATTTTTGGTGCAGAAAAATGTGTAAATCTGGGCCAGAGTGTTAGGAAATCTTGCATCTATTATAAAATGTAATCAGAACAGGCACAGCTATATAGGATGAGAATGAGAGGTGATGTTAGTGGGGACAGGGCTTAATGTAACGGCAATATCATGATGCATACCTCTCAAACGCCCCAGATCCGCTAGGACAGTCTCGGATTTCAGTGGCTGCCCTGTGGTCCCGGCATGGCTGCGGTATGCCCCGCTTTCAACTGTATCTGAATCCTCAGACACAGTTGAATGCAAAGGTGACAGCCCAAGGTCCTCCGGCCACCACTTTCCCCCCTCCATTCTCGGCGTAGGTGTGTGTCCCAGAGGTGGGCGATATGCTCCCATTGTCTCAAATGGGATTACCCCTTTAACTCCACCACATTGGGGGCTAGGTATTTTTTTTTATAATTTTTTTTTTTAGAATGTTTTTCAGGATAAGAGTCTTGTGCTGAACTTGTTGATGACAGTGCGCTGTCCACTGGTGATGATGTTAGTGAGGAGCATATGACCGTACTATAGCATCACATTCACATGTAAACTGACCTTTTCTCACCTACCTACTTATTTTACAGTTTAGCTCAGCACTTTTGTAGCTTGTCTGTCATATTTGATGATGATCTAAATTATTTTTTAATGTTTTTGTTCTTCTGCTTCTTATTCTTCAGAACAGTTTTCATACATGGTTCCAGAAAATTACAGAAAGAGGAATGTCTGGTAAGCTGCAATTGTTTATGTGACAACATACTCCTAGCTGTATTGTCCTGCAGGCCTACAGTACCTTTGGAAAGTCTTTAGACCCGTTCACTTTTTTCCCATTTTGTGATGTTGCGGCCTTGTGCTAAAATAAGAATAAAAATTACAATTGTCCCCTAACTTTCTGCTTTCAATTCACCATAATAAAAAATAAAACTGAATGTTTGAAATGTTTTAAAATGTATTAAAAAGGAAAAACTGAAATTGCACATGGACATAAGTATTCAGAGCCTTTGCTATGACATTTGAAATGTAGCTCTGTGGGCCTCCCATGCATGGATGGCCAACCTGCAGCTCTCCAGCTGTTGTAAAATTACAACTCCCACCATGCCCTGCTGTAAAGGGAACCTGTCATCAACTTTATGCTGACCTCACTGAGGGCAGCATAAAATAGTGACAGAAATGCTGATGTCAGCGATGTGTCACTCATGAGCTAAAAGTCAGTGGTTGCTGAGAACCAGCATCATAATTATTGCAGCCCAGGCCTTGAAAAGAGTCAAATCTAGCTGAGAAGAGTCCTTGTTATTATAATCTCCTGCTCTCCTGCCCATCTGCTGATGATTGGCAGTTCTCTCCTAGAGAGAAAGGGAGAAAACTAGGTAGAAGCCTGTCAGTCATCAGCAGGTGGGCAGGAGAGCAGGGATTTATGAATAACCAGGACTCCTCTCAGGTGGCCATGACCAGGCCCAGTCTACAATGATTGTGATGTTGGTTCTCGGCAACCACTTACTTTTAACTTTTAAATGACAGACTGCTGAAATCAACTCACCTGTCTCTACTTTATTCTGCCGTTAGTATGGACATCATAAAGTTGATGACAGGTTCCCTTTAAGAATTAACCATGACTGTCTGCTGAAATTGAGGTCAATCCAGGGAGTTTTTCTTCCAGGCCGCTGCAATCGTTTGGTGGCCAAGAAAAAGAAACCTATTAAGCGTCAGGAGTGTGGGGGGATTCTCTTATTAGGTAATGCCTCTGATGGGTCCTTCTGGATATTGTAACCCATTACTGAGTTATTAAGGTTATAAACTGTGATCCACAGTCTGGCAGGCCCACCAGATATTCACTGCTTTACCAACTGATTGACAAGCAGTTTGGAGAGTAGCTTGGTACAGCATGGGCTATCCTGGATGGAACTAAATACCAGCGGAATAAAGTACAGAGATATTCTTAATGAAAACCTGGTCCAGACCTAAGGTTGGGCTCAAGGTTCACCTTCCAACAAGACAATGACCTTAAGCATACAGCCAAGACAACACAGGAGTGGCTTAGGGACAACTCTGTGAATGTTCTTGAGTGGCCCAGCCAGAGTCCTGACTTGAACCCAGTTGAGCATCTCTGGAGAGACCTGGAAATGGCTGTCTACTAATGGTCCCTATTCAACTGACAGAGCTTGAGAGGATCTACAGAGAAGAATGGCCGAAAATCCCCAAATCCAGGTGTTCAAAACTTGTGGCATCATAGCCAAGAAGACTGGATGCTGTAATCACTGCCAAAGGTGCTTCAACTACTGTAAGTAACGAGAAAAGGGTCTGAATACTTATGTCAATGCAAGGTTTTAGTTTTTCCTTTTCAATAAATTAGCAAAGATTTCAATTATTCTTTTTAACTTTCTCATTATGAGGTATTGAGTGCAAAATGATGGAGACAAACTTGAAGTTTTTATTTTATTTTAGCCACAACATGAAAAAAGTTAAAGGGTCTGAAGACTCTCCGAATGCACTGCATGTAACACCACAAATAACACAGTGATAACTCTCTGAGTACAGATAATGTAGTAGATGTCACCTGCAGTCCTATGTAACACCACAAATAACAGTGATAACTCTCCGAGTACAGATAATGTAGTAGATGTCACCTGCAGTTCTATGTAACACCACAGATAACACAGTGATAACTCTCTGACTACAGATAATGTAGTAGATGTCACCTGCAGTCCTATGTAACACCACAGATAACACAGTGATAACTCTCTGAGTACAGATAATGTAATAATGCCTATCCTTGTCCGCAAACTAGAAAAAAATAGGTCAGGCACTATTTTTTTTTTTTGCGGGGCTACGGAACGGACATACTGATGCGGACAGCACATGGTGTGCTGTCCACACTTTTTGCGGGCCCGTTGAAATGAATGGGTCTGCATCCTATCAGAAAAAAAACGGAATGGACAAGGAAACAAAATACGGCCGTGTGCATGAGGCCTAACACAGTGATAACTCTCTGAGTACAGATAATGTAGTAGATGTTACCTGCAGTCCTATGTAACACCACAGATAACAGAATGATAACTCTCTGAGTACAGATATAGTCAGTCAGTCATAGAGACTCAGCTCACTTCAGTCTGTTTCTCCTCAAACTGGAAACCTGAGGGCAAGGAGAAAATCCTGGATCGGAAACAGGTTTCTAGAGAACTTGCAGAAAAATACATCCACTTCTCCAGCACTTCCATAAAACATATCTTCTTTAGTTTTGATTAAAGACATCTTTTACAAAAGCAAACGGTAGACACTGTGGCTTTTGCCCAAGATGTTTTTAATCGAAACTGAATAAAGAAGATATGTTTTATGGAAGTGCTGGAGAAGTGGATGTATTTTTCTGAAAGTTCTATGTAACTCGAAAAATAACACAGTGATAACTCTGTGAGTTCAGATCACGTTGTATGTGTTACCTGCAGTCATTATGTCACAATGACTTGTGAAAAGCAACCAACTGATTAGTAGTCAGTGATGACTAAACTCCAGCTGTGGTGAAACTACAACTCCCAGCATGCTCCATTCATTTCTAGGGAGTTCTGAGAACAGCCAGGGGTCATAGTTTTATCACGGCTGGAGGGCCGGAGGTTACCCACAGGACTAGTGTATTTGCTCAGTGTGCCATCCTGCCTGTTCTGCTCCGTGACCTGAACAGAGCTGTGGGTGAATCGGACATCTACATGATACCTACCCTCAGTGCGAGGAAATAAGATCCCATCTGAAAGGAGAGATCCACCACAAATCTAGCATGTTGATGGGTATTACCAGTTGGGAGGGGATGGGGGTGTACTGTGCTTTGTTTTTTATATTAGAATACATTGCAAGGTGTATACGCTACATTTTCTGCAATCCACGACAAAAGAAAATAGACGGTGTGTGGTGGTGGGGGGTTCTCATAGACCATAGTTTTAGGCCAGTCTATGATATAGCCCCATGCGTTGCCGTAGGCTGCACCTAATTTATGATGAGGCTCCTGCATGTAAACTGAAATCTACGCCAGCCCCTAGCTGATGAAGATTTCCGCATTCTTCTACGCCAGAAAAGTGGTATGAAAGATGATAAATATGACGGGACCACTGGCTCCATCCTCTCCATGCCCCCTTTTGGGAAAGTGGCGAGGGCAGCTGAGAAATGCCACAATGTTTGTGATTTTTTTTACGCCATAAAACTGGCGTGAGGGGAATGATAAATTACCCCCATGGTGTGTACCAGTGGCGTTGCTAGGGTCTGAAAACATCCGGGGCACAAGCCCACTGTACCAAGCCCCCATCATCGGGGGGGCCTTCACAGTAGTTATTAACCCCTTTCAGCAGTCCCCCCCTTCACAGTAGTTATTAACCCATTCGAGCAGTCCCCCTTCAGTGAATGGGGGACTGCTGAAAGGGGTTAATAACTACTGTGAAGGGCCTAGCCACCTGGGAAACCCCACAGATCATCCCCCCACCCTCTTGTACTTCTGGGTTCAGTCACTTCGGTGGCATCGGTGCGCAATCCTGTTCTGCCTCGCGTGATCCCGCGAGACCCGTGACCTCCCTCAGCAGGTCTTGCGGGATTATGCGCCGCAGGACAGGATTGCGCACCGATGCCACCGAAGTGACTGAACTCATGCCGGCGCAGCAAGAAAGTAGCGGAACAAGTACAAGGGGGGTGGGGGGATGATCTGTGGGGTTGCCCAGGTCCAATCAATACTAAAGGGCTCTTGGAATAGCCCAAAAGATGCTACCAGCATAACATTTGGGGCACTGGACAAAACATCCAGGGCTCAAGCCCCGAATGTCTTGACCTAACGACGCCCCTGGTGTGTACAGAGACTGAACAAGCAGACAACATCAAGATGTAAGGTCCGAAACCATCAAAAATATGAATGCAGTACGGAGTATGGATTGTGAACGCTTTTCTTTGTTCCATAACTTTCAAAAACACATTTTTTCTTGTAGGTTTTTGGAAATGGGAGCGAAGGAAAGCAAAACCAAGTCATCGCCCAAGACTTCTACGAGAACAGATTGTGGGAGCGGAACCAGAACCATTACCAGCAGCCAAAGTGTGCCAAGGCAGTTAGTGCAATCAGCCAAAGCCATCCCTGTGTGGCCGGACAACAGCGTGCGCTGGCTGAGGAAGTACGATGTCTACATCTGTCACAGCGGGGAGGAGCCCGACTGCTCTTATGCAGTGGATATGCTTTCATACCTGGAGCAGCAGCCGGAGAAGTTGCGGTGCTTCCTTCCAATGAGGGACATGTTGGCAGGGGGTGCTATAACCTCAGAGATGTGCAGCGGTTTAGAAAGCAGCCACTGCTGGGTGATGCTGCTGACCCCACATTTCCTGTCAGACAGCTGGTGTAAGTACCAGATGCACCAGTTCCTTGCACAGGCACCATGCTCAAATGGACGCTTAATCCCGGTTATGATCGGACTGTCATTTGCACAGTACCCACCAGAAGTGAAGCATATGTACGCCTTCACGGGTGCATTTAATGACAACAGTGTGTTCATCAAAATCAAAGCAGCCATACTGATGTGTAAGTACAGAGTTGTTATATGACACAATCTGCCTGCAACCAACACTAGGGGGAGCTCACCACATTCAGATGTATACAGCTCCTATTGAACTCAATAATAAATCCATCTTATTTAAGCTCCCTCTAGTGGTAGCAGCAGGCAGACAGAATTCAAAAGGTCTAAAATATTTTTTTTATTTTACTCACTTATATAGCGATGCGCTTTACAGGAATTATAATCACGCTGTCCCCAATGGAGCTACCTGGGGGAAACCCACACAGACACAGGGAGAACATACATACTCCACTTTTAAAGTGAAGTTCTATGTAGGTAGTAACTTTTCAAGTAACTATTTGTTATTCTTTTACACAGTTCTAAAGGAGATGATAACTGTTACAAGTGACAAGATTCCCGCACATACACCACCAAGTAGCAGGACCCCTGAAAGAAGCCAGAGCACCAGTAATCCTGTAGGAAATAGCCAGGAGGAAAGTTCAGTGACCAGGGAGTCTACCAGGGACACGTCCAGTAGAATATCAATGACTCAGGAGGTCACAAGTGATGTGTCCATGGGAAGCTCAGTGACACAAGAGATTACCAGTGACATGTCCATGAGAAGTGCAGTGACTCAGGAGGTCACAACCAGTGGCATGTCCTCAAGGACCCAAATGACTCAGGAGACCACCAGTGACATGTCCATGAGAAGCTCAGTGACACAGGAGACCACCAGAGACATGTCCATGGGAAGCTCATTGATTCAGGAGTTTACTACTGACGTGTCCTCAAGAACCTCAATGACAGAGGAGACTGCCAGTGATGTGTCCTCGAGTTGTTCAGTAACAAAGAAGACCACCAGTGACATGTCCATTAGAAACTCACTTACACAGAAGATCACTAGTGACATGTCCATGACAAGCTCACTGACACAGGAGACCACCAGGGACATGTCCATTGAGAGCTCCTTAAGAAACTCAAGGACACAGGAAGCCAACAGTAACAAATCCTTAAGAATCCCAGTGACCCAGGAGGCCACCAGTGAAATTAGATTAAGAAGCTTACTGTCAGAGAAGCCCTCTAGTGGCACATCCACAAGAAGCTCTTTTACCAGACAGGAGACCACTCATGATGTGTCCATGAGCAGCTCTGAGACTTCCTGTCTTTCTTTGTCACTACCAAATATGAAGAATATAGATGTTTGTACAGATTATAAATGCACCATGGCAGTGACCAAGGACTCATTCAGCGGGGAAACGCCAATAGACACAGGAGACTCAGGTATTTGGTCAATGGCTAAGGACCTTCATTCAAAGAGTGATCAAGTATACTCATACTGCAGTGACTGTTATACAAGTCGTATGGATGAGCTTGCAGGGCAGAACTCACATCCGCAGGCAGTGAGCAGTGACATCAATACAGTGATCTCAGACCTGAACTCTCTTACATGTCCCAGAGAACACCAATGTTTTCCAAATCGCTGACTATCACACTGTCACGGCTGGCGGGGGGGGAAACCCCCAGCCGTGCGGTACCCGTAGATGTTTGGTCGCTGCAAGGCCAGGACCACAGGATCAGGGAGCAGGTCACCTCCTAAAGTCTCCCTGATCTGACCCTAACTCCTAACCTGCATGGGCCGACCTTTAAGGTAGGAGGACCCATGCGCCGGAACCTCGGGTCCCTACTATCCCTCCGCAGGTCCCTAGGCTAGGAGCTGGATAGACTACCTGTTCCTCCCGAACACGGAGGAACAGGAGCCTAGAAAGGCCAAGCTGGTAATAAGGGGAATCCAATACACCTTATGGCAGTGGCAGGTATGTGGAACTGCTACCTCACCTACCTGCCATAAACACACAGCCCGGAACCCATGCAAAAGTGCTGTCTGCCTAACAACAACAGAAAAGACAACAGCACACACCATACATCACACGGGGAACCAGGGAACCATAAGGTGCAACAAACCAGCAACCACATACACATAAACATAACATCAGACAAGGTAACAAAGGTTTTACTAACAAGGTTTTATGACCAGAAGGATGGTCCTCACCAGGCAGATGGCGGAAACAGGAGGCTGCTCCAGCCAGCATGGCTGAGAGCAACCTACTGAAGCCTGCAGGAGTCTCAGGCTATATAGGCCGAAAGGCCACACCCACCAGTCAACCACACCCAGTGACAACACACACACTGGGAAGGGAGTTAACCCTTCCTACACCACAGAAGGGAAAACATCAACTTGCCCCCAGCTGCGGTTGCGACAACACCAGACCGCGGATAACTGCATGCGGCTCCCAAGGAGTCACGACCATGACCAGGGGTCGTGACACACACCAAGTAAAGGATGTAACAAGTCCTGAGAGGGACCAGCCAGAGGTGTTGATGCAAGCTTAAAAATGCAGTCTAATTAAAATACCTGACTTTTGTTAGATTTTCAGCTTTTCTTGACTCTGCAGTGATTTATGGCAAGTAATTTTTAAGTGAGCTCATCTTTTAATTGATTATTCTGTACACTACATTCTAGAGATGCTGCTCAGGAGAAGAGGATTGTTAATAGTATCCAAGTTCCCGTGTAAGCCACAGAGCTGGAGAATCTGATGTTCGATGTAGATGTCATCAATGGAGGGTCTCGGTCTACTGTGGACACCTTTGTAGAGTTGGGGTGACCAATTTGAAAAAATGGGAAAATATGTGTTTTTTCATTAGTAACATAATATTAAAGTATCAGAACTTCGCCCCTCATAATTTATACTGCAGTTAATACAGGGGCGGACTGAGAAGCCCCAGGAGAACAGTGGCTGATGGTAATTTTACTAGTCCTGGCCCATTGGCCTGTGGTTATGCAAATCTGTCCCTGGATTTAAAGGGTTGTTCAGGGGGGAAATATATTTAAAATATCTCAATAGGGAGAGAAGAAATAAAAAAAAAGGCATGCACACCTCACTGATCTCCTGCTGCTCCTGTTCGGTGGATGCTTGGCCTCCTGTTGTTCTCTACTTCCTGCTGCAGGAATGATGTCCGAATAAAGGGTCCAGTGACTTCTGTGGCCAATGATGGGCTTCAGATATGTAATGGTCATATGTCCCTGTGTCAAGACGTCAGCAGGAAGTAGGAAACAACAGGGCACTGGCACCATCGGGCGGGAGATCATTGAAGTGAGTGTTTCCGTTTTTGCATACTTACGGCTTTCCCAGATCCTTAACTTTTTTATTTTTCCATTCACATAGCCGTATGAGGTGTTGTTTTTTTGCAGGACTAGCTGCACTTTCTAATTTTATCTGTTATTTATTTTTCTAGAGCGGGCGCCATCTTTAAAGAGATAACATGCATCGTATATGTACGGCGCATTTCATCAAGGGGTTAAAGGGCTGGTCCAATCTATCAGTGAATCATTGTAAAATTAAAAGGTCTGCGACTTTCTAATATTGTTTGCGTTGCAATTCCTCATCAATTTAAAGATCTTTCCTTGCTGACAGGTGATGGAAACAATCAGAAGTAAAATAAAACTGCCCTGACCTAAAACTTCACAGCCAAGGGTTTGTTATAATGTGTCCAGTCCAAGCGCTCCAGGCTGACACACTGTAACAGTGTGTCAGCTTCACATTATGCAGTGATTAACTTTATGTACATGACTGGAGTAGCCCTTTTAGGCATTTTTTTGTTTTGATATTTCATGACTGTATTGACATAGGTTTATGCTGTAATAAAGCTGCTAGTTACGTATCCGTTTTGTTACCTTGACCACATTGATCACTGATGCTGCATATTACTGCAGTGTAGTGTCCACTTAGTGCAAAGGTGTCTTCCAAGGAGCAGTCATAAGATCCAACATAACTTTCATCCAGCTTCTCAGGGATTAAAACTTCTTCCTCTTTATTGTATCATATTAAAAGTGACCACGGCATGCAGTAAGTACATTAATGGCTACGTGCAGGGGCAGACTGGCCATAGACCCTAAAGCAAAATGTCCTGGTGGGCCGCCCAAGCCCTCCTTACGGTACATAGTCATCTAATGCTCTCAGCATTAATTAATGCTAGGAGCATCTGATACTTATGCATCTGGCTGGCGAAGAACAGAGTGATCCTGTGTTTAACCGTATTGCCATCCTCAGGACGGTGATAGAATTGAATGCTGCGGCAGGGGTGGCAGTATTTTGTGCTGCACTGTGTATTTGCTTCTGTTGGGGTGGTATTTTGTGCTGCACTACGGTATTGCAGGCCCTGCCCACTTATATTGTCCCTGCCTTCTGTCAGTTTGGACTCACCTTCAACATGGGGCCACTTTTTTAGGTTTTTTTTTCCCATGGCCACTTTAAGTTCCCAGTCCACTCTCGCCTACGCGTTTCAGTCACATCTGCAATCTTACTCATGGCATAAATGCAATACATGCATTTCATGTGAACCCAAGTTCCTTCATTAGCTCCTGGGATAACAAGCTACTGTGTGTATTAGACCCCTAACACTAAGTTAAATTGTGATAAATGGTATTCATCAGTATTTAACCATAGGAAGCATTTTTTTGTGTTCACAGAAAATACCCGGCTATTAGAGAATATTTTAAAATGCAAATATTGGTACCTATTCACATGAAGCGTTTTTCAAGTGATAGTCCTGCTTTATTAACTCTTTATATGCAGCGAGCCCCTGAGAAGCAAGTGCGGAGGATGGGAGTGATAGTGGCCCTGATGAGGTCAGGGTGCACGTCCTCAGGCTGTTGCTCTCAGGGAATCAATGCAGTTAAAGGGTATTTTGAAGAAACTGGACAAAAGTAAATGTATAGAAGTATCTCTTTACTTAGTGCAAAATACAACTTCCAGCAGTAGTAGGTACAAAGTGCAGTTTTCGGCACCAGATGAGGAGGGATGGTGGTTGGTTGGATTGCAATTTAATGGCACTTGCACCCTCTTGTGGATATAGGTGTCCACTGTGTGATACAGGCTTGAAGTTAGTATGGCCTGGTGGTTATTCCAGGTGATGGGTGTCTGACCTGTTTTCCCTCAGCAGCAGCAGGGTCTGTAAAGCTGAATCTTGCTGGTCACTCTCCTGACTGTATCTACTGTAGCTTTTGGGACAGCTGTATCTTGACTCTTGCAAGCTTACGGGAGTAAGGGTCTAACAGGAGAATTGGGTACGGTCCTTTGGAGTAGGAACTCTGGCATGTGCTTCCTTTCTCTTTGCTGTCTAAGGGTACTTTCACACTAGTGGCAGGGGACTCCGGCAGGTTGTTCCAGTGGGTGAACAGCCTGTCGGATCCGTCTTGTCGCTAGTTCACGTGTGCCCCCAGACTGCCGCTCCGTCGCCATTGATTATAATGGGGGGCGGGGACGGAGTTCCGGCGGCAGTATGGCAGTGCACGCCGAGAGGCAGCCGGACTAAAAATACTGCATGCAGTACTTTTAGTCCGGCCGCCTCTCGGCATGTTTGCTGCCCCCATTATAGTCAATGGGGACGGAGCGGCAGTCTGGGGGCACACATTCACCTGCCGGAACAGCCTGTCAGAGTCCCCTGCCGCTAGTGTAAAACTAGCCTTACTGGAACTCTTTCTCCCCCCTGAAAGGAAATCAGACCAGACCAGTACACCCCTACCAAGAGGGGAGGAACAGGTTGGTTAGTCCTGTTCCTGTCAACCATTGCTGGAATACACGGCCCAAACATAAAATAATACACAATAAAACATTTGCAGATAACTCCAAGTCTGGGGTACTGCAGATATTAGGTTATTACGTGTGGAACTTTTAAGAATGTACCATTAGTTTCTCATTACATGTGTTGTATATACAGTATCTATTTTTCTTATAGGTGAGTTTATACATGTTTTTATTCATGCTTTTTGGGTTTATATGCAACCAAATAAGGTATTCTGCTACAACAAGAGCTAATATGGTTGTTACACATGTTATGTATGGAGACTTGATGTGTTGCCCAATCTGACAGCAGGAGTCTACATTATTAGGGCTTATTCACACCTCCAACGGACAGCGTACTGATGGTGAACAACAAAAATGTCCTGAACTTGGACCTTTACAGATGCAAAATTATCCGAGTTTTTGTATCCGCAAAACACACATGGACGTGCACATTTTTTTCCAGGAGTTTCAATTGATGACCCAGCCTCTGTCTAGTGAATGGATGGACTGCATTCTATGTGATGTCACCATCTCTATCTAGTGAATGGATGGGCTGCATTCTCTGTGATGTCACCATCTCTGTCTAGTGAATGAATGGGCTGCATTCTCTGTGATGTCACCACCCCTATCTAGTGAATAGATGGACTGCATTCTATGTGATGTCACCACCTCTCTCTAGTGAATGGATGGACTGCATTCTCTGTGATGTCACCACCCCTATCTAGTGAATAGATGGACTGCATTCTATGTGATGTCACCATCTCTATCTAGTGAATGGATGGGCTGCATTCTATGTGATGTCACCACCTCTATCTAGTGAATGGATGGACTGCATTCTCTGTGATGTCACCACCTCTATCTAGTGAATGGAAAGGCTGCATTCTCAGTGATGTCACCACCTCTATCTAGTGAATGGATTGACTGCATTCTATGTGATGTCACCATCTCTATCTAGTGAATGGATGGACTGCATTCTATGTGATGTCACCACCTCTATCTAGTGAATGGATGGACTGCATTCTATGTGATGTCACCATCTCTATCTAGTGAATGGATGGACTGCATTCTCTGTGATGTCACCACCTCTATCTAGTGAATGGAAAGGCTGCATTCTCTGTGATATCACCACCTATATCTAGTGAATGGATGGACTGCATTCTCTGTGATGTCACCACCTCTATCTAGTGAATGGATGGACTGCATTCTATGTGATGTCACCACCTCTATCTAGTGAATGGATGGACTGCATTCTATGTGATGTCACCACCTCTGTCTAGAGAATGGATGGACTGCATTCTCTGTGATGTCACCACCTCTATCTAGTGATGGATGGACTGCATTCTATGTGATGTCACCACCTCTATCTAGTGAATGGATGGACTGCATTCTATGTGATGTCACCACCTCTATCTAGAGAATGGATGGACTGCATTCTCAGTGATGTCACCACCTCTATGTAGTGAATGGATGGACTGCATTCTCTGTGATGTCACTCCTCTATCTAGTGAATGGAAAAGCTGCATTCTCAGTGATGTCACCATCTCTATCTAGTGAATGGATGGACTGCATTCTCAGTGATGTCACCACCTCTATGTAGTGAATGGATGGACTGTATTCTCTGTGATGTCACCACCTCTATCTAGTGAATGGATGGGCTGCATTCTCAGTTACAGTGGGATGCGAAAGTTTGGGCAACCTTGTTAATCGTCATGATTTTCCTGTATAAATCGTTGGTTGTTACGATAAAAAATGTCAGTTAAATATATCATATAGGAGACACACACAGTGATATTTGAGAAGTGAAATGAAGTTTATTGGCTTTACAGAAAGTGTGCTATAATTGTTTAAACAAAATTAGGCAGGTGCATAAATTTGGGCACCACAAAAAAGAAATGAAATCAATATTTAGTAGATCCTCCTTTTGCAGAAATTACAGCGTCTAAATGCTTCCTGTAGGTTCCAATGAGAGTCTGGATTCTGGGTGAAGGTATTTTGGACCATTCCGCTTTACAAAACATCTTTAGTTCATTCAGGTTTGATGGCTTCCGAGCATGGACAGCTCTCTTTAAGTCACACCACAGATTTTCAATTATATTCAGGTCTGGGGACTGAGATGGCCATTCCAGAACGTTGTACTTGTTCCTCTGCATAAATGCCTTAGTGCACGGGTGTCAAACACAAGGCCCGTGGGTCGAATCCGGCCCGCCAGACCTCGTCATGTGGCCCGCGTAGCCGCCGCCGGCCTTCACCTTTTATTATCACTTCCTGCAGGCGGCCCCTGCAGGAAGTGATAATAAATTGCATAAGGAGAGCTGTGTATTACCGGTACTTACAACTACAAGCGCTCGCTGAGAGGAGGGAGGAGGCAGGCTGGGAGGATGGGCGCTGGCAGTGTGAGTCATACGTCACGCGCCTGCGCCTCCCACTTTATGAATGAAGCAGGCGGCGTGGGCGCATGACGTATGACTCACGCTGCCAGCGCCTGTCCTCCCGGCCTGCCTCCTCCCTCCTCTCGGCGAGCGCTTGTAGTTGTAAGTACCGGTAATACACAGCGCTCCTTATGCAATTATATACATACGGTAACCATTAACTATTAGAGATACGATTATACAGTGAACGGGGCCCGTGTAGTAGAATAGTCACTGCACGGGCCCCGCTGTCATTATAAGAGCAGATGCCGGCCCCTAGCCCGTGTATTGAAGGTCATTCACTACAGGGCCACTTATGGAGGGGATCTGTGGATGACACATAACGTAAGATGCTATATATGTGTCATCCACAGATCCCCCCCATAACTGTCATACACAGATCCCCCATAAGAGCCACCCACAGATCCCCCATAAGTGTCACCCACAGATCCCCCATAAGTCCGATACAACCGGCCCTTTGAGGGTGACCAAACTGCTGATGCGGCCCCCGATGAATTTGAGTTTGACACCCCTGCCTTAGTGGATTTTGAGCAATGTTTAGGGTCGTTGTCTTGTTGAAAGATCCAGCCCCGGCGCAGCTTCAGCTTTGTCCCTGATTCCTGGACATTGGTCTCCAGAATCTGCTGATACTGAGTGGAATCCATGTGTCCCTCCACTTTGACAAGATTCCCAGTCCCTGCACTGGCCACACAGCCCCACAGCATGATGGAACCACCACCATATTTTACTGTAGGTAGCAGGTGTTTTTCTTGGAATGCTGTGTTCTTTTTCCTCCATGCATAACGCCCCTTGTTATGGCCAAATAACTAAATTTTAGTTTCATCAGTCCACAGCACCTTATTCCAAAATGAAGCTGGCTTGTCCAATTGTGCTTTAGCCCACCTCAAGCGGCACTTTTTGTGCTGTGGGCGGAGAAAAGGCTTCCTCTGCATCACTCTCTCGCATACAGCATCTCCTTGTGTAAAGTGCGCCGAATGGTTGAACGATGCACAGTGACTCCATCTGCAGCAAGATGATGTTGTAGGTCTTTGGTGCTGGTCTGTGGGTTGACTCTGACTGTTCTCACCATTTGTCGCTTCTGTCTATCCGAGATTTTTCTTGGTGCGCCACTTCGAGCCTTAACTTGAACTGAGCCTGTGGTCTTCCATTTCCTCAATATGTTCCTAACTGTGGAAACAGACAGCGGAAATCTCTGAGACAGCTTTCTGTATCCTTCCCCTAAACCATGATGGTGAACAATCTTTGTCTTCAGGTCATTTGAGGGTTGTTTTGAGACCCCCATGTTGCTACTCTTCAGAGAAAATTAAAAGAGGAGGGAAACTTACAATTGACCCCCTTAAATACTCTTTCTCATAATTGGATTCACCTGTGTATGTAGGTCAGGGGTCACTGAGCTTACCAAACACATTTGAGTTCCAATAATTAGTTCTAAAGGTTTTGGAATCAATAAAATGACAACAGTGCCCAAATTTATGCACCTGCCTCATTTTGTTTAAACAATTATAGCACACTTTCTGTACATCCAATAAACTTCATTTCACTTCTCAAATATCACTGTGTGTGTCTCCTATATGATTTATTTAACTGACATTTTTTATCGTAACAACCAACGATTTATACAGGAAAATCCTGACGATTAACAAGGTTGCCCAAACTTTCGCATCCCACTGTATGTCACCACTGCTCTCCAGTGAATGGATAGGCTGCATTCTCAGTGATGTCATAGACTCTCTCTAGTGAATGGATAGGCTGCATTCTCTGTGATGTCACCTGTGCTTTCCAGTGAATGGATAAGCGGCATTCTCAGTGATGTCACCGCTGCTTTCTATTGAATGGATAGACTATATTCTCACTGATGTCAGCACTGCACTCTAGTGAATGGATAGGCTGAATTCTTAGTAAATATCAGTGCTAGTCTCTGGTTAATGGATGTATTCTTAGTAACGTCATAGCCTCTCTCTAATGAATGGATAGGCTGCATCCTCAGTGATGTCAGTGCTGTTCTCTAGTGAATGGATAGGCTACATTCTCACTGAGGTCACTACTGCACTCTAGTGAATGGATAGGCTACATTCTCAGTGATGTCACTACTGCACTCTAGTGAATGGATAGGCTACATTCTCACTGAGGTCACTACTGCACTCTAGTGAATGGATAGGCTACATTCTCAGTGATGTCACTACTGCACTCTAGTGAATGGATAGGCTACATTCTCACTGAGGTCACTACTGCACTCTAGTGAATGGATAGGCTACATTCTCAGTGATGTCACTACTGCACTCTAGTGAATGGATGGGCTACATTCTCACTGAGGTCACTACTGCACTCTAGTGAATGGATAGGCTACATTCTCAGTGATGTCACTACTGCACTCTAGTGAATGGATGGGCTACATTCTCACTGAGGTCACTACTGCACTCCAGTGAATGGATGGGCTACATTCTTGGTGATGTCATAGTCTCCCTCTAGTGGATTGATAGGCTGCATTCTCAGACTGTTCTATTAGGGGCCGGACATTCCGTTCTGCAAAATACGCAATGTACACAGCTGGTATCAATGTTTTGCCAACGGCCGTGTGCATGAGCCCTAACTCTGACATGTTTTCACAGCTGCTGCTCCAGCCATGGCGTCCTGTTCTTGGCATGTCTGTATACCGCATGTGACCGCTGCAGCCAATCACTGGCCTTGGTGGTCTCATGCTGTATATGTATACCATGAAAGCCATGATTGACCGCAACAGCCACGTGTGGTATAGGGGTGCATCATAAAGATCAGAATGGAGGTGTTTGAACCAGTAAATATAACTTGCTTTATTATTTTAAGACTGTAAAAAATGTAAAAGAAACTCTGAGAACTCCTTTATCAACAGGTGGCCGTATGACCCCCTCCATGGGAAGTCTCCAGAATTCAGTCACTTTTTACGTCCATAATACATTAAAGCATCATTCCATTTTAAAAAATGCTAGTTTTTCTTTGGACATTTATATAATAAAACTTCACTGAAATATTTCATTTTCCGTTACACAAGTGTTCATCAGGACTGACTGAGATGGACAAGCTCCGCCGGCGAGGGAAGATGACTGCTCTCCCTGCCCTCAGTGTATTTTACTAGACATGCACTTATAATACCGCGCAGCAGATGGCGCTGTGACCCTGCAGTACTGCGCATGTTCCACACCACAATGGCTCAACCAGGAGAGAAGCGGAAGCGGGAAGATGAAGTTGAGAATGGCGGGGCCGGGGATACTGAGCCCTCACTCGGAACAGAACACCCACTCTCCGGGTTCCAGCTCCAGAGCGTTCTGAGAGAATCTGCGAGGGACAAAACGATCTTTCTGCACGGACAGGTACCGGGTGGAAGGGAACAGGGACAGAGGGGGCCGTACCACTGCTGTAGAGGGAGGGCTGGGCTGTACCATTCTCACATAAGGGGTGCAGGGTATTTGAGCTGCATAAGGTGATACATTGTAACGACTTTATAATGGACGTGATTATATATATATATATATATATATATATATATATATTAGTGAGTTAAGGTGTTAGGTGGGTTCTGCTGAGGGGAGCACTACCCCTGCACTCTGCTGTGGCAACCAGTATTAATAGTGCTCCCCCAGTAATAGTAATGCTCCTATTAGTGCCACCCATAATTAATAATGGCCCCATTAGTGCTGCCTAGAATTAATAATGCCCCATTAACACCCCCCATAATTAATGCTGCCTACTGCCCCCATTAGTGTCCCCCAGTAATAGTAATGTCCCCCAGAATCAATAATGCCCCCATTAGTGTGCCCCAGAATTAATAATGGTAATGTTCCTCAATAAGTGTAATGCCCCCATTAGCGCACCCTTAGATGCTTCTGAAAAAAAAAAAAAAAAAAAGCACTCGCCTCCTCAATTTTTTTCCTTAACACAATGAAAGTGCTCATTAGTAATGGCCCTTGTAGGAAAATACCGACAATTTATATTGTCGGTAGAAAATAATTAACGGCACCGACAGGGCCACTAAATAACCAGCTTGGCCAGTGAGATCTCGGCCAGGTGGCAACCCTAAATACAAGCTATTGTTTTCTGTTATCTACCATTTTAGGCAGGTAGTATTGTAAAGTGCCATTCATTCCCTGGCGCTGTACATACATGGTACAAGACAATGGTAGGCCAGAAGTGGACCTGGCCCATTCATTTATACTGTCAGGTTTTGCTGCGGAGCTCCTCCTTACCTGTGCTGTTTTGTCACCAGGTGAGCGGTGAGGGGCAGATTGCTGAAGATGCAGTGGTCATCCTGGAGAGGGCGCCCTTTCAGGCAGATACAGTCTCTCGCCTCCTCGGCAATAATCCTGAGCTGAAGCTTCAGTTAAAGAACGACATCTACAGCGTTTACCATCTGAATCCGCCACCTGAGCTGAATGGTGAGCACAATATACCTGGGATCCTGACCGTTGTAAGATGTCTGCTTGCTGTCAGTGAATGTGGACCTTGTTTACACCTGTGCAAATGCGATCCTGAGGATTTGGTACAGTGAGTGCCATTTAGTCTCTGAGCTAAACACAGCAGGACAAAGCTCTGTCCTGTGATTGGAAAGGTACAGCCACAAGGCACGGATGTGGAGAGACGAGAACTGCACGTCCCTGCAAACCATTCCTGTATTCAAGTAACTCGTCAAAATCTTTATTTTAATTTTTTTCTCTTTCGTCTATGACAGCACCCCTGGAGAGACTGCCTCCACCTCCTCAGGACAGGAAACCAGAATCAGAACCACCTACTAAAAGAGGGACCATCCCCTCTTTCTCCAGTTCTGTTTCCTGTCCTGAGGGAGAGGTGGCAATCGGATCCGCTGGGAGTTAACATGGAGCTGAGGGGGCCCTGGCTATGTAATAGTGAGAGGAGGGTTACCCTGTGCGGCATAAGGAGCCACTGCAGAAGACTGGGCTTTCTTCTCTCTTCTACCCCTTTCCGTTCTCCTTCCCGGAGCCGGGGGGGGGGGGGGGGGGGGGGGAGTTCGGCCTTCCTGAGCTTCTGCGAACCTCTGCAGCTGTGTTTGCATGTTCGGCCGCCGGCCTGAGTTCTAGAATCCTTTCATTCTGGGTTGCGGCGGTGGGAGGAAGCCGAGGCTGCAGACCGGAAGGAAGGGGGGGGGGGGGGGGAGGCTGGCATGCGCACGCCGAGGAGAAAAGCCCATCCAGCTCACTGCCATGCCGAGTGGGAGAGGTTGGCAGTTCCTCCATTCTGGGTGGTTTGGCTTTATGAACATGGAGCAGGCTCGGCGCACTGAAACCACCAATGATACACCGGTACCACTGTGGGGTAAGAGGGGTTGCACCCCGGAATGTTTTTATAGTATATGCTCATGGGGTCATGTTTTGTGCTTGGGTGTCTAAGGAGTCTTCCAGGAAGACCTCCAGAGCAAAAGAAAGGGGATGTGCGGTGTGTAAAAAGAAGCTACCTTCTGCCTGTGCAAAACCCCTATGCCAAGTGTGTATAAGCAAGTTAATGGAGGAGGAGGCTCCGTCCCTGATGGGCAGCATTAAACAGATGATCCGTGAAGAAGTGAGAGAGGTTTTTTTAGCGGTTTGATTAAAAGCCGCCCCAGTACTTCTGCAGCTAAAGATTCCCCCTCCAGTGACAGTGATGTACTCTCTGGTGTGGAAGAAGGAGAATGGGTGTCATCAAATGAGTCCTCGAAGGACGAGTCCACAGGGAAGCCACTGTTTCAAAGTTGTTAGGCCCCTTTCACACGGACGAGTTTTCCGCGCGGGTGCAATGCGTGAGTTTAACGCATTGCACCCGCACTGAATCAGGACCCAGGACCCAGGACTCAGGACTCGGGGTCCTATATTTTACCCAGAGGTTAAGAATCTGCACCTGACTGCCTGGTGGTTAAAAGGGAGATTTTAATGAAAAGAGGTCTCTCTGAGGATGTGGTTAACATTCTTGGCCAGTCGTAAGACGTTCACTTCTGATATCTAGGAGGGTGAGTGAGATTGCTGCTCTCCGTTGACCCTCCCTACTTGGTAATCTTGGAGGATCGGGTGGTGATTTCTCCTGATCCTTCTTTTTTGCCAAAGATGTCTTCCCATTTTCACCGTTCCCAAGAGACAGTGTTACCTTCCCTTCTTATTTTTTAGGAGAGGCACATAAGGATGTGGGATGAGGTGACTGTTTGGTACTATTTTAGGGGGCATACGCCTCTCTGATCGCTTGGTGTTGTACTTTTAGTGATGTAAGGTGACCAAAAAAATGTTTAGCAGTTTTTATTGAATTTATTGGGACGGTGTTCATCTGAGAGGTTTGGTCATGTGATATTTTTATAGATCCGGTCGATACGGACGCGGCGATGCCTAATGTCAACTTTCTTTTAAACTTTTTTTTTTTTGGTCCCACTATGGGACTTCAACATTTCAGGGTCTGATCCCTGTTTCAATACAGCACAATACATTTGTGTATTACACTGTCTTACACTGTAAGACACTAACAGTTGCCTAGGAGACCCAGCCCTGGGGCTGGATCTCTTGGGCTTCTGTAGCTGGCAGTCCCGATGCCTGTTCATGGCATCGGGGCTGCCATAGCAATCATCGGGTCCCTGTCACCGCAGCATGGGGACCCAATGGGGATGTACAAGCTGCCGCAAACCCCCTGTATGCTGTGGTCAGCGTGAACGTGGCATACAGGGGGTTAATCTGCCGGCATCTGTGTTTTCATCAATGCTGGCAGATATAAGAATAGGACATGTTCTATTTTTTTCGGGAGCCGCGCACTGGAAATGCAGATGCGGCCAGCACACTGTGGCCATTGAAAATGAATGGGTTCGGATCCGTTCCGCAACGTTGCGGATCGGATCTGGACCCTTTCTATGGACGTGTGAATGGACCCTAAAGGGGTTGTTCACCCTTGGTGTGCATTTTTCAGACCCACCCAGCATGGCCCGACCCACTGTGGTCAGCATAATTTCTTGGTCCCTGCTGCTGGGAGCCGGCTCCATCACTTCCACCTTGGGCCCGGGTCTCCTAGCGTCAACCACCTGTTTGACACGGGTGACGGGAACGCCGTAGCCAATGGCTGGTGATGATGATGTCGCATCACTAGGTCCCGTACGCAAGGTGAGTATGCTCACCATGATGGGGGGGAAAGGGGGTCTGAAAAAATGCACTTCAAGGGTAAACAACCTCTTAGAGCAAGCATTCTCAAACTGTGGCCCTCCAGCTGTTGCAAAACTACAACTCCCAGCATGCCCGCACAGCAGGGCATTGTAGGAGTTGTAGTTTTACAACAGCTGGAGGGCCGCAGTTTGAGGATGCCTGCCTTAAAGGGTAGGTTCACACTGAGTTTATTTGGAGGCGGTTTTGAGGTAGATTTTCTTGCAGGAAATATAAAGGATTTATACTTCTCCTTCCTGCTGGATCTACCTCCTGGCTTTGCAGTGAAATCTGCATCAAAACATCCTCCAAAAAACCTGTGTTAACCTACCTTAACAATGCACAGTAGCCCTCTTTCCTCCCCCCGGGGAAGAAAAAAAAAAAAAAAAAAAAAAATTATATATATATATATATATATATATATATATATATATATATATATATATATATTTATATATATATATATATATATATATATTTATATGAACCCTTTGGAATGATATGGATTTCTGCACAAATTGGTCATAAAATGTGATCTGATCTTCATCTAAGTCACAACAATAGACAATCACAGTCTGCTTAAACTAATAACACACAAAGAATTAAATGTTACCATGTTTTTATTGAACACACCATGTAAACATTCATAGTGCAGTTGGAAAAAGTATGTGAACCCCTAAACTAATGACCTCTCCAAGAGCTAATTGGAGTGAGGTGTCAGCCAACTGGAGTCCAATCACTGAGATGAGATTGGAGGTGTTGGTTACAGCTGCCCTGCCCTATAAAAAACACACACCAGTTCTGGGTTTTCACAAGAAGCATTGCCTGATGTGAATGATGCCTCGCACAAAAGAGCTCTCAGAAGACCTATGATTAAGAATTGTTGACTTGCATAAAGCTGGAAAGGGTTATAAAGTATCTCCAAAAGCCTTGCTGTTTATCAGTCCATGGTAAGACAAATCGTCTATAAATGGAGAAAGTTCAGCACTGCTGCTACTCTCCCTAGGAGTGGCTGTCCTGTAAAGATGACTGCAAGAGCACAGCGCAGACTGCTCAATGAGGTGAAGAAGAATCCTAGAGTGTCAGCTAAAGACTTACAAAAGTCTCTGGCATATGCTAACATCCCTGTTAGTGAATCTACGATACGTAAAACACTAAACAAGAATGGATTTCATGGGAGGATACCACAGAGGAAGCCACTGCTGTCCAAAAAAACAACATTTCTGCACGTATACAGTTTGCACAAGAGCACCTGGATGTTCCACAGCAGTACTGGCAAAATATTCTGTGGACAGATGAAGCCAAAGTTGTGTTGTTTGGAAGAAATACACAACACTATGGGCCAGATTTATCATGACTCTGACAGCTCACTCCACTTTCACATATGGCTAAAGTCAGTTTTAGCCAAGTCAGATTTATGATCGGCCCTTTAAGACTGTAATAAATGTGGTTTGACGGTAGCAGTTTATCCGTCAGTAAGCAGCTTTACAAAAGTCGCACGTTTTTATGAAAAAGTCGCATGTTCTATTAAAAAGCCTCATAAGATAAGCATGGTCCTCACTGGAGGGAAATTGCGACTTTTTAAATAGTCCCAATAGTAAATCTGTCTAGAGATTAATTTGCATAAGAAAACACGCCCACTTTCAGAAAACTGGCGAGCATAGTGCAGAGCAGAAAAAAGTTGCAAATTTGTGTGCAGTTTTAGCGTTTGGGACTTTTTTTTGGGACTTTTTCACTCCATTATTCTGACCTTTTTTTTTTTTAAATCAGATTTTTTTATTTCAATTGGATTTTTTAATATAAAATGCTTTTTGAGGAAAATATATTACCATCCAAAGGTTATTTCATTATGAAATTACTTTTTTAATTATGTAGGATAAGGCTGTATATGTTTAATTTTTTGTTAAATTCCATTAATCCATTCACAATCTCATGCTCTTCCAGAGGTTTTTGTAAGATTACTGGGTAGTTTCTCTGCCTACAAGATATTATCACAGATGCTTGGTTTAATTTTGGAGTTCTCAAAACTGAATTTATAACATGAAAAGAGTTGAGAAAAAGATCTTAATCCTAACTTCTACAAACCTATAAATACAGAATCAACCCCTTCAGTGCTAAGTTTAAAGTTCAGTGAATAGAATATAAACAATATTAGTTAACAAACATGGATGTTTAAGCAAATAACATGCTGTAATGTTATTGTTTCAGTTGAATAAATCCTATTTAAATTATTATTAAGGTAATGATTATTTTTCTCCTTCCTAAGTACAACAGAAAAAATGTCCAAAAGGTATCTTTATGTAAAAAACTATAATTTAAATCAAGCCTTACTGACTAGTGATTTAAATCAAATCCACCCTGCCACCAGCTGAAGCTCAACAGAAGGTGGGTGTTGCAACAGGACAACAACCCAAAGCATAGAAGTAAATCAACAACAGAATGGCTTAAACAGAAGAAAATACACCTTCTGGAGTGGCCCAGTCAGAGACTTGACCTCAACCCGATTGAGATGCTGAGGCATGACCTCAAGAAAGCGATTCACACCAGACATCCCAAGAATATTTCTGAACCGAAACAGTTCTGTAAAGAGGAATGGTCAAGAATTACTCCTGACCGTTGTGCACGTCTGATCTGCAACTACAGGAAACGTTTGGTTGAAGTTATTGCTGCCAAAGGAGGTTCAACCAGTTATTAAATCCAAGGGGTCACATACTTTTTCCACCTGCACTGTGAATGTTTACATGGGGTGTTCAATAAAAACATTTAATTCTTTGTGTTAATAGTTTAAGCAGACTGTGATTGTCTATTGTTGTGACTTAGATGAAGATCAGATCACATTTTATGACCAATTTGTGCAGAAATCCATATCATTCAAAAGGGTTCACATACTTTTTCTTGCAACTGTATATCAGGGTGTAATGCATGGCAGCGCGGTTCTGGCCCCTGGATGCAACTGTAGCAAAATTTCAGTTGTGGAAAGTATTAGGTCTACACGGGTTTCCAGGATCTGAAGGTGAACTAGTGCTTATTTGCTGACTGCAGGCAGAAACATAAACATTTATGAGAATTTGAAATACATTGGGGGGAATTAAGCCGTTTGTGGCAGTGAAAAGCTGCAAATTATGGTGACCAATGCCATCTTATTTGTGTAATAGTCTGCAACTTTTTTCACTTTATTTTTATTTTTTTAAGAGGCCAGGATTAACTAGGAGGCAGCAAGGCAAGCAAGTGCCCAACAGATTTATAATTAATAGACAGAAAACTGCACAAATTGTAACTCAAATGTACTCATAGGTCAGTAGTGGGACCGAGAAATGGGAATAATAGCACAAATGTGAAGGTATTGCAGTACATTCCATTAAACACCAGGTGGCGATATTGCATCACTGTGCTACATTAAAAACTGATCTCCAGATATATACAACATATATTGTTTTTAACATTTGGAACTACACGTCTCTGACATAGACAGCAGAATCATTTTGGGGATTTTGAGGGTCACTTGTGCCATCTAGTAGCACGCAGCTATGGTGTCCGCCTAGAATAGAATGTGGCACTGTAGCTGCGTTCATGTTGTGTGGGTATCATCTGTATCAACATTGTCTGTGATGAGGGCGCAGTACATGAGTTGTGTAAAATATTAATATATTTCTGCTCTTCTTCCCCCATTATCCAGAAGTGAAAACCACAATCATCCGACCTGCAACTGAAAAACATGTCAAGAAATATTTGCGTCAGGAGCTTTACCTTATTCAGGAAACCGGGGAGGATTATAAGAACATCACTCTCCCCTTCATCGAGTCCCAGAGCTTCAGCATCCAGGTAGGTGCTGTCAAACAAAATCCCCACAAAATAGTTGGATCTCTTTCTGGGAAAGCTGGGTGATAACCAACATGGACCGTATTACAGCTTACACCTTGCAAGTGATGCATCCATGCCTCTCCTATTGCTGTATATCTAGGCATGGCAGTACTGGGAAAGCTGACTGACAACCCCTGTGAGAGCTGTGAAGACGGCCTTAGTTGTCACTCAGTTATCATTTGTTTTTTACATGAACCTAGTGGCTGCATAAAATGTTTACTACAGATCGGCAGCCATTTTGGAAACTGCTTTGTTACAGAGCTATTCTTGTAGACTATAGCAAGGAGCACCATGATGAATACCTTTTGAATGCATGGAGCGCACTGTTGCATTGGTGTTCATGGCCTAAAGGTATACTGTTGGTGAAAAATAATGCTGCAGGTTATGGCCATCACTAGCCTTCAGCTAGAGATCACAGTGTAGAGAGTGTATTCACGTGACCATAGTTTTGGTCTGCAACTGATCCCCATTTTTCGCACACGGACCCATTTATTGCCGCGTGCTGTCTGCATCCTTGCGGCGGTGCTGAAAATGATACAATGTATTCCAATTAGAACATGTTCTATTTTAGAAAAGTGCATGACTTGCCTGGTGCCTTTTATCTATTCTGACAGTGGGTCTACAATATCCTGGAGAAGAAAGCGGAGGAGGACCGAATTGTCTATGAGAATCCAGATCCAGCGGTTGGCTTCATCCTTCTACCCGACTTCAAATGGAATCAGAAACAGGTGTGTGGGTCCCTGGGGTTTCATTTGAAAGAACAGTAAGTATTTTGTACATGAAGTGCAGCTGGTTGGGGCTTCGTTGGCTAGGATTTAGAGTCAGGTTCCCCCACCCCACTATTATCTCTATCTTCTGCTTCTGTAAGGCCATATGGAAAGGATTGGTCCAAAAAGCATGAACCCTTTAAACATTTATATTTGGAGGCTAACTCCACCTATACTTTTCCCTTGAATAACATAGAAGTTGTCACAGCCCCACCTCTATTAGTGTAGACACTGAATGATAATATGATTTTGGTGAAAGGGATATTCCCATCTCAGATATTAGTGGCATATCGCTAGAATATGCCTCGGGTGTGTGTCCCACCCTCCCTCCAATCACTGCAGTCCCATAGCGTTGAGTGGAGAGGTGGCCATGCATGTGCTGTCCATTCACTTTTATGGGGCTTCTGAAAATAGTCAAGCACGCTCGCTCTGCTGTTTTAGGAAGTCCCATAGAAGTGAATGGAGCGCATGCATGGTGTACTCCTTCATTTTAGGGGCCCAGTTCTGAAGATAGGTGGGGTTCCCAGAGGTGAATCCCACACCTATTTGACATTGGTGACAAATCCTAGTGCAGTGATGGTGAACCTTTTAAAGACCGAGTGCCCAAACTGCAACCAAATACCCACTTATTTATCGCAAAGTGCCAACACGGCAATTTAACCTGAATACCAATATAGTATATCTTCCATGTACTTTATCATTTAGCTATAATAGCTTAATAACCTACATTTAGTGCGCTGCCTGTGCTGTTCATAGTGCGTCCTGTGCTGATGAATGGCAGGAAAAGTCTAAAGCATATTGGTACGCCATAGACTTTTTCCAAGGCGCGGGTGCCCACAGAGAGGGCTCTGAGTGCCGCCTCTGGCACCCGTGCCATAGGTTCGCCATCACTGTCCTAGTGTATCACCCTTTAACTCCACCCTGAATTGCAAGTGGAGTTGGGTATGTGTCCTGTTATCTGTGTTTGGGTGGAGTTTGCCTTTAAATAGTTCATCGGTCAGTGGTATGAGTAACAAATAGTTAATTCTGTCCCTCGAACTGCTGTTATATTTACAATGAGAGGTTATTTTCTCATAGAACCTGCACTGTATATGGTAAGAGGGCTCTGCGAATACATATCGCACGTAATGTATTGCAGTGGGATTTCATGCAAGATTATAGGGGCAAACTCGCCTGCGATATGCTACGGCTAGGTCATCAATATCCGATTGGTGGGGACAATTCCCGACACCCCGCCGATCAGCTGTTTGAAGAGAGGGCAGCGTTCATATGAGCGCTGCCTTCTCTTCTCTGTTTACCTGCTCGCTGTTGCAAATGCAGAGGTGAGCAGTGTAATTACAACTATGGCGTCCTTATTCAAATGAATAGGATGGCGTCGTCCCTTAGAAGTGAATAGGAACGCCATCGTTATTACAGAGCATTACAGTGCTCGCTGCTGCGGATGGCGAGCAGGTAAACAGAGAAGAGAAGGCAGCGCTTGTATGAGCTGTGCTTTATCTTCAAACAGCTGGTCAGTCGGACCCTTGCCAATCTGATATTAATGACCTTTCCTGAGGATAAGTCATCACTATAAATAAAGAGGACAACCCCTTTAAGTAGGGAGTGGATCCTCAGTTGGTTTTATGTGATTATCCTAAATGTTTTAAATGTTATGTCATGCGATCCTATAGGAGTTTAGTACATAAAATGCCACAATGCATTTTCATGTGCACGTGCGATTTATTGCTTGTAAGTCGCTGTGGAGCTCCGACCTAGTACACAGATTCTGGTTTGCAGTGAACGCTCATCGGTTTCCGGTGCACACAGAAAGGAAAGGAGTCATCTGTTTGCCCAGGTGACATTGGGTTATTGTGCAAAGTTGGGGGGGGGGTTAGGGTCAGTCCTGTACAGTAAGTATTCTGCTTGTGGCATGAATTGTAATGCTTCTCTTGAGGAACTTCCATGTTGGGCGGATGTGTCTGCAGTTACATGGTCATGAATCTCTTAAAGGCATATTGCCACAAGTATAGATTAATTCCAGTCCCCAGTTGGGGCATGCTCAGTCCACTGCACCCTGTGATTCATTATTTATCTGCAGAATCCTCCTGCACATGAAAAATGCGAGCAACAGGTGATCGACATCCCTTTTACACCGGGGCAATGTCGGGAATGAATGTTCATGATAATTGTCCTGATCCTTGGCCCCTATTAAAGGGCCCTTACTCCAGAAACATACTGATGGGTTAATTGACTTCCTATGGAATTCAGTCAAACTACAAAGGAGCATTCATTGCCAGTCATTGGGGCACATTTACCCTAAAAACATGCACAGACTCTACAGTAAATGTACCCCATTGACCTGTGTGAAAGGTTCTTAAAGGGTATAACCGCTTTATTTTAATGACCTAGCTTCAGGATAGGTCATCAATATCAGATTGGCGGGGTCAGACTCCCAGCACCTCTGGCGATCAGCTGTTTGAAGAGAAGGCCATACTGGTACGAGCACTGTGTTCACTTCTTGTTTACCTGCTCACCGCCTGCAGCAGTGTACTTACAACTACACCGTCCTATTTACTTCTATGGGATAGCTGCTTCCCAATCAAGTGAATACAAAGGAGCTGCCCAAAATATAAGTGAGTAGGATGTAATTACACGTGCTGACCGTTGCGACGGCGAGCAGGTAAACAACAATGGGAAGGCAGCGCTCATACGAGCGTGACCTTCTCTTCAAACAGCTGATTGTGGGGGTGCTGGGAGTCGCACCCCAGCAATCTGATATTGATGATCTATCCCAAGTACATGTCATCAATATAAATAAATCGTACACCCACTTTAAAGGGGTTCTTCAGTTTCTTGATACTGGTGATCTATCCTCGGGATAGCCCATCAATATCAGATCATTGGGGGCCGACACTTTGATCAGCCATTGCTCACGCACTGCAAACTACACAGACCTCTACGGCCACTAGACAGGCTTTCTGCTTCCGACTGCATCCACTGTGTTATTTCTGGTGTCAGCGGGTGCCAAAAACTGATATAATATAAAATTATTTACAGATTATCAATTATGAATTATTATAAATGTAATGCAAGGGGTTGGCTCACACCTAATGACTATGCGGGGTGCTACTAGCTCACAAAACGGGGTGCCCTACCCCAAAGTGGCGTAATGTAAAAAAGAATAGTGAGTGAGCACTCACAACATTTGTACCATAATGGAAATATTTAATGGGAAGTTTACACATAGAATAAAATATTGAAAATAAAATAGTATATCACACGAAACTAATGAAATATAAGATACAAAACATTCACTTAATGCCAAGGACTAGATTCACTGGTTGAGGAGTGATATTTGCACACTCTATCCCCACAATGGATAACGAGAGTCGTTTGTATTGCTATAAATATCACTTTGAGCAATTCGGAGCAACTTGCTCCCTGAGATAACCAACTCTTATCAATGAGTCACACTTTGTGTACAAATGTCTCAATCCGCCGGATGATATTCAAAAAGCAAGAGAGCAGCGCTCTATATATTTGTTCAGCAGGTCACTTTCACCAGTGACTATCGTAAATGGTAGATGGTAATGAGTGTATACAACCCATCTAGGGTTAACAGTTGTAGTCTCTATTCAGCTACCATAGCCACCAAAAGTCAGTTGTCTGGGACACGTTGTAGTGATCTTATGTCCGCATATAGTGGTGACTATTTGTCACTAGATGTTACAGTGTTAGCTGAAGTAATTTCCAGGTTCCTACCTGCCTCCTGCTGGGACGTTCGCGGTCTTGTCACACGAGGGGCGAGCGGTGCAGGAAAGCACTCGGCGTCTTGCGTCGCACACCTCGGACTAGCAGCGTCACAGTATCGCAAGATTACGCGGAGTTGTACCTTATCAGCGGCGTATGTTTCTTTAGGCAGGTTCAGATGTACCGGTGACTTAGCTTGATTTATTTTTGCATGGCCATGCAGTATTAAAGCGATATACTTAGTGGAGGTCCTGTGGATTTGATGGGCGCTTCTCCTTTTCGCCAGACGGGATTCGGGGCATCTACACCCCTTCCTCAGTGGACCACTGAGGAAGGGGTGTAGACGCCCCGAAACGCGTCTGGTGAAAAGGAGAAGCGCCCATCAAATCCACAGGACCTCCACTAAGTATATCGCTTTAATACTGCATGGCCATGCAAAAATAAAGTGTAAGGCCTCAGTCATTTGGTCAGTATTTTGGAGACTATCTAAGACCGTTATGTCCATTAGACTTTTTCGTGTCCACTTCTGGTTTCGACTTGCAAATACTGATGCAAAATACTGACTGTGAATGAGGCCTAGGGTATGTCCACCCTAACTGATTTACAGCATTTTTTTTATTATATATATATTTTTTTTTTTACATCAAATCGGCAAATGTGCGTCAAATCATGTGTATTCAATGTATAAAATGATGCATCTGAATTGCAATGATGCTGAAGTTTTGGGGGAAAATCTGTCATGCTTTGGATTGAAAAATCTGCACAGCGGGTCAATTTCTGGATATAAAATGTATGCAGTGCCTGGATGAGATTTCGACGGATCTCGTTCACTTTGGTACTGTAATATACAGCAAATCAGTTTGTGTGGACACGCCCTTAGGCCCCTTTCACATGAGTTTACCGCCAAGGTGCGATGTGTGAAGTGAACGCATAGCACCCACACTGAATCCTGACCCATTAATTTCAATGGGTCTCTGTACATGAGCGTTTTTTTCACACATCAGTTCTCCGTTGCATGAAAATCGCAGCATGTTCTATATTCTGCGTTTTTCACGCAGCCCTGGCCCCATAGAAGTGAATGGGACTTCAGTGAAAAACACATTGCAACCGGAAGCAAGTGCGGGTGCGATGCATATTTCACTGATGGTTGCTAAGAGATGTAGTTTGGAAACCTTCAGTTTATCACGTGCGTGAAAAATGCATCAAAACGCATTGCACCCGCGTTGAAAAAAACTGAACGCAATCGCAGACAAAACTGACTGAACTTACTTGCAAAATGGTGCGAGTTTCACTGAACGCATCTGGAGCCAATCCATATCGTTCGTGTGAAAGAGGCCTTAGGGTTAAACTCAGGATTTCAACACTACCCATTTTATCATTTGCTTCTGTGAGACCTTAAAGCTGCTGCTAATCCAGGCTTCTAGGACAGAATCTGTCTCCGTTCACCTCTGGCAGCTGACATTACAGTATGCTACTGCTGAAGCTCTGCTCCTTTCCCGACAAGCAGAGCAAAAAGCTGTGGGCAGAGTGACCGAGCATGCGTGACCAATGGCCCTCTGCTCTGAAAATCAGGTCTCCCTGTCACCTATATAATGCCTTCAGCAGTTTTAAGGGGTTAATACCACTGACAGAATCCCTTCTAAATGCATAATATTCTTCTTGGAGTAACTCCTTTAAAGGGGTTTTCCAGTTTACATCAACATTCTTTAATATTGTTTATGATGGTAGCAGTAATTTTGTAATGTCATTATTTTACCTTTTTATTGCTCTTATCTCCTGTTTTGGTCTCTGGTCACATAACCGTGTCAGTGCAGCCCTTTCCTATTTCCTGTGATGTTATGTCTATGGGCGGGGCAGTGATAGGGGAGTGTCTATGTAACTAGCTGGTGGGAGGAGCTATAAACTAGCTGGGTGTTGTTAGGGGAGTGTCTATGTAACTAGCTGGTGGGAGGAGCTATAAACTAGCTGGGTGTTAGGGGAGTGTCTATGTAACTAGCTGGTGGGAGGAGCTATAAACTAGCTGGGTGTTGTTGGGGGCAGTGCTGATGCTGTGACAGAGGAATATGAAGTGCATCATGGGTTTGGTTGGACACAGCAACAGGAAGTTCTACATACAGGATGGAAACAAACCACAGTGAAGACGGGTCAGGGGAGTCCAAATTGGGAAAAAAAAACATGGGGGAGATAAGCTTAGGGTACTTTCACACTTACGTTTTTGTTTTCCGGTATAGAGTTCCATCCTAGGGGCATAACTGATCAGTTTTATCCCCATGCATTCTGAATGGAGAGTAATCCGTTCAGGATGTCGTCAGTTCAGTCTTTTTGACTGATCAGGCAAAAGATAAAACTGCAGCATGCTACAGTTTTATCTCCGGCACAAAAAACTGAAGACTTGCATGAATGCCGGATTCAGCATTTTTTTTTTCCATAGGAATGTATTGGTAACGGATCCGGCATTAAAAATGCCGGAATGCCAGATCCGTCCTTCCGGCTTGCTCATGCGCAGACCAAAGTAAAGGTGAAGAAAAATAAATGCCGGATCCGTTTTGCCGGATGACACCGGAAAGACGGATCTGTCATTTCAATGCATTTTTGAGACTGATCAGGCATTTTTCAGTCTTACAAATGCAATCAATTGACATACGTTTTGCCGGATCTCTTAGGCAGTTCCAGCAACAGAACTGCTTGCCATATCACTCTGCTGCAGGTGTGAAAGTATCCTTATCTGTTAAAAACCTACATAGTAATCCGGGAACACACCTTTTAAAGAGGACCTTTCACTACTCCTGACATGCCTCTTTTAATAGTCTCATGCATTCCCCATGTACTAACAATTCTGGAGCATCTATTCTTATGGCTCTATGTTGTACCATTCCTCTATTATTTCTACTAGAGGTTATAAATGAATTATTAGCAGTCTGCAGTAAGGGTACAGAGGGGAGGTAACTAGTTTGGGGGGGGGGGGGGGGGTGTACCTGCACAGAATGAATCAGTGTTGCCATTTTCATACTGTGCAGGTACACCCCGCCCCCCAACTTGTTACCTCCCCTCATTACCCTTACTGCAGACTGCTAGTAATTCATTCATAATTTCTAGCAGGAATAATAAAGAAATGGCACAACATAGATGCTCCAGAATTGTCATTACATGGAGAATGTATGTAGCTATTAAAACAGGTCTTCTTTAAGGTCCACTGGCATCCGTAATCAGGCCTTTATCCTCAGGAGCTCTTGTGTACAGCAGTGAACAAGTATACGCTCTTTATCTCCCCCCGGTCTGTGAATCCTTCCATCCTGGTGTTGGATTGTCACCGGCTCTTTCTGATTCCTCTGCTGTGTACAATGACGCTGTGTTTGGCAAGATCAAGGCCCTGAATTCCTGGGATCCTGTTACTGCACAGTTGTCATATGGGAGACGGAGGATGGAGAGCGCTGACAATGGGAAACCATCAAGATGCAAGGTTTAGTCCAGATCAGGTGACTGAGTCTTGTGTGTATCTTGACTCGTCTGTTTCAGCATGTTAGTGCAGCCAATACAACCATGTAACATCCAGCTTTCCTGAAATAGGAAAGCTGGGCGACAGCCTCTTTGGGAGTGGCAACCTTACTGCTAGTCACTAAGCTTTCCCAGAAACAGAAGTAAGACATGGGTAATCTCAATCAGGACAAGCTGAGGAGCAGGGATGACGTTCCAGCAGTGTATTGGAGAAGTGTCATGGTCTGTTGAGAGTTGACTGGTGCCGACGTCCTGAAGCGTCCTCGCGTTTCACTGCAGGCATGAGAGATTTAATATCTTTCTTGTTTTAGTCCTCAAAGTGGATGTTTGTGTTCTCTGGAAATGCCAAGCTTGTCCTTATCGGCGGCCGCGATGATCCATTCACTAATTGTCGTATCACATTCAGCATCCGAGCAATGAGCCAAAGAGGAGGCATCCAAGATCCAGCCTCTGCTGAGATTACATTGGGGGGTTATTATTTTGGCACTAGGTTGAATCAGGTGATATATCTGGGAAGCAGCTATGTAATGCAGTATCTCCCTGAACCTTTCCCCCCTCCCCTGATCCTAAATAGTGTTAAATTCCCCAAGTGTGTCTTCTGGAGGAGTCCAGTTTTCTGAAACAGAGGAGTAACCTGAAGCTTCTGTGCCCTGGTGCAAAATCTGTAACGGGACTCCCACCACCTGCCATGTATAATACTGGTGCCCCCCTTATGTAGCAAAAGGACCCTCAGATACCAGGGCCTGGGTTAGATTTCTGTCCCTGCCAACTATAGCCCCCTACTATGAAATGCTTATTTTTTTATGACTTTCTTGTTTAATAGGTAGATGATCTGTACCTGATCGCCATCTGTCACCCGCGTGGCATCAAGTCCTTACGAGATCTTAATGGGGATCATCTGCCACTGCTGAAGAATATCCTTCATGAGGGACAGGTGAGAAATGGGAAGGGGGTTGTGTCTACCTAATTGATAGATGCCCTCTCATTTAGATAGGTCACCAATATTACATCTGTGGGGGCTTGACACCATGCACCCTTTCCAATCAGCTGCGGCACCCAGACTGCACAGCGCCGTATAGTGGCCGTGTCTGGGTACTGCAGCACTGCTCCCCTTCAAGTGATTTGTAGTCCAAAATAGTAATATCAATTACACTGAGTTTACCTAAGGAAGAGGAAACTATCTAACATGTCTGAGTGATGATGGAGAATTACTTGAGACTGAAAACCGTCCAGTCTAAATCCTGCTCACACAGCGGAAGGTTTGTGCGCGGCCAGACTGCTCAAAGCGCAGATTTCGTGAACATAAACCTCAAAGGCGTATAATTAGTCCATTGTAGATCACCACGGAGCAGTTTGGGTGTTTAAAGGAAAAGTGTCGCCAAAAATGTTATTTGCCAGTTAAAACTAGATGGCAAATCTGATTTTCTGACTACAGATTTTTTCTTTTATTTTTTTTCATTCTATCTTCTGAACAGGATTATGGGGGTCTGCCACAAGGGCCATAGACACAATGGTCATGAGGGCACCTCATTGACTTCTATGATAGAGTATTCTAGGCATGCTCTGTGAAAGCATAGAAAGAATAGATTTGACAATCGCCTATTGTGAATGGTGGATCCTGTCTTATCTATACACAGAGGTAGGGTCGTAGTGGGTATCAAATTATCGATACCCAATCGATACTTTTGTACCTGTATCGATTCGATACCAAGATTTGACATTTACCGATACTAGGCTGCGCTACAGCGGCTTGTCTTCTTTGAGGACCTGCGCTCATCACATGGTCCATCACCATGGCCAATAATCTTAGCGTTGTGTCTATGTCCCAATATTTATGGACCTGGCTGTATAAACAATAGATTGTTTTCTGATGACCCATTCCCTTTTAAAGTGCTTAAAGAATACATACACTGTGGGGCTATGAATGTTTCTTTAGAGTACGGTCTGCATATACGCATCATTTATATACTTGCACATTCTTCTCTTCCTTGTCTGGGGTCCATCTTTTAGGCAGCTATATTGAAGCGGTACAACGTCGAGGGTAACCAGCTCCGGATCTATCTTCATTACCAACCCTCATATTACCACCTACATGTGCATTTTGTAGCTCTGGGGCATGAGGCACCGGGGATCACTGTGGAGCGCGCCCATCTCCTGAGTGACGTCATACAGAATCTAGAGTTGGACACTCAGTACTACACAAAGCGTGCCCTGACCTACGCCCTGCGGGCAGACGAACCACTGCTGCAAAAGTTTAAAGAAGCTGGGAGATGCTGAGAAGGTGTTTTTATGTATTTTTTTTTAATTTTTTTTATTTTTATAGTTGACTTTTTTAAAATAAAAAAAATTCATTTTTATTTTTTAAACCTTCAAATCTTCTAATAGTTTTTGTTTCAGTGATGACATCACACGTCTGAGCCACTGTCTGGTCAGTCATGTACCTCTTCTGACATGTCTCTTTTAGTTCGCCTTCATAATATAACCGCTTTGGATCATCTTTTCTTAGCATTCCACCTTGTATACTGTTCTTCTGTTATTCCTTCTAGAAATGTTGAATAAATTGACAGCTGGGTGTTCCTTACATAGCCTGACAGTGTTTAGTCGGTGCTGTAGGGACTCGCCTCTTTTATAAAGTGAATGCTAAAGCACAATTGTCAGTATATTAATGTATTTCTCGGAGGTGTAACAGAGGGACAACAACAAATTATAAGAAAATTGTTGTTTGAAGGCAAATTAAAAGGGTCTTCTGAGACTTTAGAAGTGATGACCTCTTATTTTTTTGTGATGAGACTGTGATTTTAATCACAGCTTCAGTCCATATGAATACATTCAGTTGAATACAATCTTGTGGACTGCAGTTGTCATTCAATACAAAGTTACAGTGTGGCCCAGGCCTTAAAGTTCTCATGTGTTTTTATTTTTTTAATTTTTTTTTGTAAATTGAAGACAATAAACTGGTGAATTTTAACAGGAATGTCCCAATAGCTAAATTGCCTCTTCAGATTAAAAGAAACCTCTCTCCTCCTCCAGCTGCAGATGTGGAGCAGCCAGAATTGCTGGGTGTAACCTGCAGCTTTTAGGTTTTTGTAAATGTCCATGTTGTCTCTCCACGCCTGCCGAGTGAGCAAGCTCTTCCAGAATCAATGTCGGCGCTTTCCTATGTGCTGTGAACCAAGCAAATGTGTCCTGGTTATCTCCATCCCTTCATACGGTTTAGGGTCCATTCACACGTCCGTAGTGTATACACCCGGCCGGCACCCCCATAGAACTGCAATCGCGGACAAGAATAGAACATGTTCTATTTTTTTCGGGGGCCGCGCGCCGGAAATGCGGATGTGGACAGCACACTGTGTGTTGTCCGCATCTCTTCCAGCCCCATAGAGAATGAATGGACGTGTGAATGGACCCTTAGGGTGAGAAACTGCAGCTGCATCCCCCTCTCCAGTCATCTGTTTACTGTATGGATTTTTTTCATGGCTCGGCAGGTTTGTGAATAAGTTCAGAGATTTTTCATACAGGGAGGGGGGTCAGTAATACTGCTGGAAAGTGTGTAGGTGACACTGTCCCATAAAAACATAATAATGTTAAACCTGTTCACATAAAATGGGTTTTTGCAAAAAACAAAACAAAAAAAACATTGTGACAGATGGATGTCAAGACTATCTCTCTCCCCTTGTCTCACGACACCCTCGAGCAAGGGTGCAACTCTGAAAGCCTTGGGGCTCATGCACACGGCCGTTGCTCAGCTGTTCCATGCATTGGGGACCACAACTTCAAAGCCCTGAAAGGCAGATCTACCTAGTTATAAGTCACACAGCTTTCCCAGAAAAGAGATATGACTAAGGCCTCATGCAAACAATGCACACGGCCATTGTGTGGCCGTTCTGTGCATTAGGGACCGCAGTTTGGGGTCCCCAATGCACAGGCAACGTCCGTTAGGTGGCCGGGACGGATCGTGACCCATTCAACTTGAATGGGTCCGTGATCTATCCGCACCACAAAAATATAGAACCGGTTCTATTTTTTTTGCGGTGCAGAGGCACTGAGAAAAACCCCATGGCAGCACTCCGTAGTGCTTCCGTGAGGTTCCGTGCCTCTATTCAGAACCGCTCCTTCAGGATTGCGGATCCGTTCACTTGCGAGACTTTGTGTGATAATTATTAATGTAAAAACAATATTGAAACTGAACTCTGGTTCGGTCCTAAGTGGTACTGAATTCGGTATTAGTTTTTTACAGTAATGGTTAGTTCATGAAGATATTACACAAAGCCTCGTGAGACTTTGCAAAGTAATGTCGGCTTATTGGAGCCAATATATTCTAATACTGTACGGAACTCCATACATTAATACAACAAAGTTTTATGCGAGTCGACTTTGGATGAAGCATCCGATGTAGATTCGCTCATCCCTAGCTGTGAGTGATTGGGATTTGTTAAAACACCATTTTATGCCTCTATTTGACGTCTAAGTTACAAAAAAAATGATAAAAAAAATGCAGCACACCAGTAAAAAAAAAAACGAAGTGTTTTTTTATTTTTTTTTAACAATGGAACTCTATGGTGAATGGATGCCGCAGTAAGGTATATTTTTTTCTGTACGTTAAAAGGGGTGGGAAAAAACGTGATGTGAACCCACCCTTTCTTGGTGGAATCTGCAACCGGGATTCCAGAGCATATCCCCGATGTGTCAGGCAACCATTTAACAGAGAAGCTACACAACATAACATTGCATGCAGAGTCGTCACATTGCAGAGTATAATTCTGCTGCAAGTCACTGCCCCGTACAAGGTCAGCATACTCCTGAAATACTGTGTGCTGTAAGGGATCTTTGAAGCATCTTACAGTTTATTTGGTAACCTTCCAATTTTCTTAATTTCCTCTCCTGAAATACTCTGTGCAGCTGAGAAATGATCTTGTTATTTGTTTTACGTGGAAATTCCCTGGCTGTGGGTTTCCGGCAGAGACGTGAAAGGTCCATTAGTTGAATTCTTTACTGCAAATAAATACAGAAAGTAATGGTTTTCTATGTTGTCATTCTGGGGCATCATAAAATGGATCAGAAGATTAAACACCCCACCTCCCCCAGAGCAGTTTCAGGAAGAGGCTGAAAGCTTACTGTTAAAATTGTATTTTCCCTTCCATACTGTCTTAAAGGGGCTCTGTAGTTGATATGGGTACTGGAATATATAGTTGGGTCCATATATATTTGGACACTGACACAAATTTTGTTTTTATTACCTGTTTAATAAAACATATTCAATTTATAGTTATCTAATGGACATAACGTCCAGACTTTTAGCTTTAATTTGCGGGTATTCACAAAATTGGATGAAGGGTTTAGGAGTTTCAGCTCCTTTACATGTGGCACCCTGTTTTTAACCGCCTCTGGACCGCCTAACGCAGGATCGCGGTCCGGAGGCGGCAGAGTTGCACACAGTCGCGCATATATGCGTCATCTCGCGAGACGACTCGCTTAGCCGGCCCGCGGATGCGCATCGCGGGCCGGCAAAAGTTAGAGGGGGGGTCACGTCACCAGCCTGCCAGCCAATGATCGTGGCTGGCAGGCTGGCGATTTTTAAAATCTCAAATCAGAAGCCAGTTAACACATTATATTAGTAAATATGATGTGTTAAATGGCTGCCCTGCTCCTCTGCTGGTCCTTTTCGTCGGTTGGTCTCAGCAGAGGAGCAGGCTTCACAGTGAGTAGCACCAAACACTACACTTAGCCCCAGATCACCCCCCTGCACCCCAATTAACCCCTTGATCACCCCTTCTTGCCCCTGTCAATTACTAGTGAAAGTGAAAAAAATGATCAGTGTAAACTATCACTTTTTTTTTTCACTGGTATTGACTGTTAGGTTTTAGGGATAGTTAAGGCCCCTTGGTTAGGTAGTTTAGCGATCGTTTAGCGCCCAGCCCACAGCACCACAGTCACTTATTCGCTGATTAGCGTATCGCTAATCAGCTTTTGTACTTTTATAGTATCTGTAAGTGATCAAAACTGATCACAGTCAGATCTATAATAGTATTAGTGTCACCTTAGTTCGCCCTCCACCCAAAACGCAGTGTTTGCCCGATCAGGCCTGATCGGTCGCCCACTCGTGCGTTCGCCCACGCCTGCCCCGCCGCAGTGGCAAATTTTTTTTATTTTTTTATCACTGCACATTCACTTTACAAGCGCTGCGGCGTTAAAAAAATAAATAAATCAGTTTTGATATTTTTTTTATCAACCGCAGCGGCCTCCGGTACTTCGCTAGCCTCCCATTTGTAAAAAACAGGGGGTATTCTTCTGAAGAGGCCTACAGGCTTCTGACCCAGTCGGATGAGGAATGGGAACCCTCATCTGACGAATCTAGCGGGTCAGAATATGAACCTGTAGAAAGCAGTGGCAGTCTGACTCAAAGTTCGGACGAGGAGGTTGAGGTCCCTGATACCACCAGGCGTACCCGGCCCCGTGTTGCTAGACCACAGGTTGCGCAGGATCCGCTTCAAGGGCAGCAGAGTGGGGCTGGCGCTGTCGGATTACGTGGTGAGGCATACACCAGCAGCGCAGCCCTCCCTGGACCTAGTACCAGCACTGCCGTACAACATGGTGAAGTGGCGAGCACCAGAAGGGCAGTTGAAGCTGGTACGGTGGCACGTGCATTAGTTACCCCGTCGCAGCCACCGCACAGACAGGCCCGTAGACCCCCTAGAATCCCTGAGGTGCTGGCAAATCCTGATTGGCAGCCCCCAACTTCAGCCGCACCATTAGTTCCCCCTTTCACCGCCCAGTCTGGAGTTCGGGTTGAGACAGCTCAGATCGGTTTGGCCCTGGAATTTTTTAAGCTGTTCTTGACTGCGGAGCTCTTGGACTTAGTTGTGGCAGAAACAAACCGGTATGCCACTCAATTTATATCCACCAACCCGGGAAGCTTTTATGCCCAGCCTTTCTGGTGGAAACCAGTCCAAGTCTCCTCAACATGGGTCTAACCAAAAAGCATGAATTGCGGTCATATTGGTCCACGAACCCAATTCATCACATGCCCATGTTCTCTGCTGCCATGTCCAGGGCACGAGTTGAGGCCATCCTACGTTTCCTGCACTTTAGTGATAACACCACCTCCCGTCCCAGAGGCCACCCAGCTTTTGACCGGCTCCACAAAATTCAGCTCCTCATAGACCACTTCAACCAGAAATTTGCAGATTTGTATACCCCTGAGCAAAACATCTGCGTAGACGAGTCCCTAATACATTTTGCCGGGCGCCTTGGCTTCAAACAATACATCCCAAGCAAGCGCGCCCGGTATGGGGTCAAATTGTATAAGCTCTGTGAAAGGGCCACATGCTATACCCACAAATTTCGGATCTATGAGGGAAAAGATCAGGCCCTGGAGCCGGTCGGTTTCCCTGACTACCTGGGGAGCAGTGGGAGGACAGTCTGGGACTTGGTGTCACCCTTATTCGGCAAGGGGTACCATCTTTATGTGGACAATTTCTACACAAGTGTGGCCCTCTTCAGGCATTTGTTTCTAGAACAGATTGGCTGCTGTGGCACCGCGCGAACTAGTTGCGCGGGCTTCCCCCAACGGCTCGTTACCACCCGTCTTGCAAGGGGGGAGAGGGCTGCCTTGTGTAACGAAGAACTGCTCGCGGTGAAATGGAGAGGCAAGCGTGACGTTTACATGCTCTCCTCCATTCACGCAGACACGACAATCCAAATTGAGCGAGCAACCAGAGTCATTGAAAAGCCCCTCTCGGTCTACGACTATAATTTGCTTATGGGAGGGGTGGACTTCAATGACCAGATGTTGTCTCCGTATTTTGTTTCCCAACGCACCAGACGCTGGTATAAGAAGGTGTCTGTATTTTTAATTCAATTGGCTCTGTATAATAGTTTTGTTCTCTACAGTAAGGCTGGGAGAACACGATCCTTCCTCAAATTTCAGGAAGAGATCATCGAGAACCTCCTGTACCCAGGAGGTTCCGTGGCCCCATCCACCAGTGTAGTTAGCTGTCTACACGAGCGACATTTCCCCAGTGTCGTTCCTGGTACCTCAACCCAACCGTCACCCCGAAAAAGATGTTGTGTCTGTAGCAGGAGTGGAATAAGGCGTGACACCCGCTATTTCTGTCCTGACTGCCCTGACCACCCTGCCCTATGCTTAGGGGAGTGTTTCCGGAAGTACCACACACAGGTACACCTAGCATAGGGATCACATCTCACCAGGACAGGCACACAGGGCTATTAGGGCTCATTCACACAGAGCTGCTGCAAACCTCTCCTTTCACCTGGGACAAAGTGCATAATGCACTTCGCCACATCTTTGGGCGATTTGCGCTTTGCACATTGTCCCATGGGGAAGGAGAGGTTTGTCCTATAAAGGTAAAAAAACAAAAAATAAAAACACCAGTAAGCAAAAAAGTTAATGTTCAGTTTCAAAAGTTAAATAAAGTTTATATGTTCTGTTCTAAAGTTATTATAAAGTTAATCAAATTTATTGCGTTGCGGCCCATTTTTTTATACAAAGTTGGCATTTGACCAAGATATTTCTCTCACCCAGCATGGGTATATGTAAAATTACACCCCAAAACGCATTCCCCAACTTCTGAGTATGGCGATACCACATGTGTGACACTTTTTTGCAGCCTAGTTGGGCAAATGGGCCCACATTCCAAAGAGCACCTTTCTGATTTCACAGGCCATTTTTTACACATTTTGATTTCAAACTACTTCCCACGCATCTGGGCCCCTAAAATGCCAGGGCAGTATAACTACCCCATAAGTGACCCCATTTTGGAAAGAAGACACCCCAAGGTATTTCATGATGGGCATAGTGAGTTCATGGAAATTTTTATTTTTTGTCACAAGTTAGTGGAATATGAGAGTTTGTAAGAAAAAAATAATAATAAAATAAAATCATAATTTTCCGCTAACTTGTGACAAAAAATAAAAAGTTCTATGAACTCACTATGCCCATCAGCGAATACCTTAGGGTGTCTACTTTCCGAAATGGGGTCATTTGTGGGGTTTTTCTACTGTCTGGGCATTGTAGAACCTCAGGAAACATGACAGGTGCTCAGAAAGTCAGAGCTGCTTCAAAAAGTGGAAATTCACATTTTTGTATCATAGTTTGTAAATGCTATAACTTTTACCCAAACCATTTTTTTTTACCCAAACATTTTTTTTATCAAAGACATGTAGAACAATAAATTTAGCGAAAAATTTATATATGGATGTTGTTTTTTTTTGCAAAATTTTACAACTGAAAGTGAAAAATGTCATTTTTTTCAAAAAAAAATCTTTAAATTTCGAAAAGTAAAAATGTCAGCAGCAATGAAATACCACCAAATGAAAGCTCTATTAGTGAGAAGAAAAGGAGGTAAAATTAATTTGGGTGGTAAGTTGCATGACCGAGCAATAAACGGTGAAAGTAGTGTAGTGCAGAAGTGTAAAAAGTGGTCTGGTCATTAAGGGGGTTTCAGCTAGGGGGGCTGAGGTGGTTAAAGGGATGAAAAGTAATTGGACAATTGACTCAAAAGCTGTTTCATGCGCATGTGTGGGCAATGCCTTCATTATTTCATTCTCAATTCGGCACATAAAAGGCCTGGAGGGAACTTCTGATTCTGGCGCTGGGATGCACGACGCAGATTAAAGAAGCTATGTGCTCCCCTCTTAGGAAACATGGCTCCGCTTAAGCCCAATCGACAGTAAGGGGATCCCGCAAGTGGGAATTGGTCACCTACATCACCAGACACCCCGGGTGTCACCGGACCGGTATCTCCTACAGAACGGAAGCCAGAAGATATTGAGCAGCAAAGTTTCTGCCGCAGGCACCATGCTTGGCAAGATAGCAGCAGATTTCTGTACTGCCCTGACACAGCTCTCGCAGCCTGAAGAGCTCACCGAGCCTCCTAGAATTGACTATAAATCAGTGGCTATTGAAGTGGCTAAACACCTGGCCCCCGAAATTAGGGGGACGCTATCTAAAACCCTGTCTGTGTCTTTATAACAACTACATGATACAGTGGCGCAGCATGATGCGCGCTTTGAGGAAATGGAGCAGAGATTAGCATCAGCGGAGGAAGACACGGCCAAGGCTAACTAATTTACAAGACCTCCATAAACAGAATATTATATTGAAAGACCATCCAGAGGATTTGAAAAACCGATCCAGACTAAATAATCTGCAGCTACTGGGCCTACCTGCAAGTGTGCAACTCCAGGCTCTCAAGGACATCTGTGAGAGGGAGCTGCCAATGGCACTGGGTCTAAAAGGGAGGCACAAAGTAGAGAGAGCTCACCGGTAGGACCTGCCCTCACGACGCTACACCATCATAGCAAGGGGACCCAGAGAACCGTATCCAAGCCCCGTCAAGTCATTATGAGGTACCTGGACTACTGCAAAAAAGAAGCAATATTGCGAGCACTTAGATCCAGAAAGGCTCCATTGGCACGCAGTACTGATATTTGCAGATTACTCAGCTTCAGTGGTGAAAAAACTGAGGGAATTTAGCTGAATATGCTCAGCTTTATACAAAAAACAAATCAAATTCCAGCTACAATATCCAGCCAAGTTGAGGGTAATCAACAGGGATGGAACAGCGACAACTTACCATGACCCATCAGCGACGGAGGACTTGCTACAATCCCTTCTGGGCGAAGGGGATGATTCGGACCCAGTACTGATACTGTATGGAACTACATCATGGCAAGATCCCGCCGAAAGCCCAGAATGAAGAACAGCGATGAGACAAAAAGGGAGCAGATCGGAGTGGAAGACGCAATCCCAGGACAGACTCTCGTCTAGAAGTGGCAGGTCTTTCAATAAGCAGCGCTGACGTTTTTCCATTGCCCTATCTTGGAGAGGCTCTTGATATCCTCATCATTGTATTCTGATAATGATATACACTCACCTAAAGAATTATTAGGAACACCATACTAATATGGTGTTGGACCCCCTTTTGCCTTCAGAACTGCCTTAATTCTACGTGGCATTGATTCAACAAGGTGCTGATAGCATTCTTTAGAAATGTTGGCCCATATTGATAGGATAGCATCTTGCAGTTGATGGAGATTTGAGGGATGCACATCCAGGGCACGAAGCTCCCGTTCCACCACATCCCAAAGATGCTCTATTGGGTTGAGATCTGGTGACTGTGGGGGCCATTTTAGTACAGTGAACTCATTTTCATGTTCAAGAAACCAATTTGAAATGATTCGAGCTTTGTGACATGGTGCATTATCCTGCTGGAAGTAGCCATCAGAGGATGGGTACATGGTGGTCATGAAGGGATGGACATGGTCAGAAACAATGCTCAGGTAGCCCGTGGCATTTAAACGATGGCCAATTGGCACTAAGGGGCCTAAAGTGTGCCCAGAAAAAATACCCCACACCATTACACCACCACCACCAGCCTGCACAGTGGTAACAAGGCATGATGGATACATGTTCTCATTCTGTTTACGCCAAATTCGGACTCTACCATTTGAATGTCTCAACAGAAATCGAGACTCATCAGACCAGGCAACATTTTTCCAGTCTTCAACAGTCCAATTTTGGTGAGCTTGTGCAAATTGTAGCCTCTTTTTTTCTATTTGTAGTGGAGATGAGTGGTACCCGGTGGGGTCTTCTGCTGTTGTAGCCCATCCGCCTCAAGGTTGTGCGTGTTGTGGCTTCACAAATGCTTTGCTGCATACCTCGGTCGTAACGAGTGGTTATTTCAGTCAACGTTGCTCTTCTATCAGCTTGAATCAGTCGGCCCATTCTCCTCTGACCTCTAGCATCAACAAGGCATTTTCGCCCACAGGACTGCCGCATACTGGATGTTTTTCCCTTTTCACACCATTCTTTGTAAACCCTAGAAATGGTTGTGCGTGAAAATCCCAGTAACTGAGCAGATTGTGAAATACTCAGACCGGCCCGTCTGGCACCAACAACCATGCCACGCTCAAAATTGCTTAAATAACCTTTCTTTCCCATTCTGACATTCAGTTTTGAGTTCAGGAGATTGACTTGATCAGGACCACAACCCTAAATGCATTGAAGCAACTGCCATGTGATTGGTTTACTAGATAATCGCATTCTTTAGGTGAGTGTGTGTGTGTGTGTGTGTGTATATATATATATATATATATATATATATAGATCCATAGAAAAGGTCAGGCAGCACTCCTCAATATGCAGCTATAGCTGTGTAGGTGCCCGCGGTAGTCCCTCGATGCAGGACAGGATAAATAGCACACAAAAATTTTCTGTGCTATATATATATATGTATGTGTGTGTGTGTGTGTGTGTGTGTGTATATATATATATATAGAGAGAGAGATATTATATATATATACACACATATACAGACGGGGGTGGGTTAGCTTACCAATTGGGAGGAAGATGTGTTAATGTCGCGAATAAGAGTTAAGAGAGCAAACAGATGAGCTTAAAGCAAAATATGCGTCTAAAGCTAGTAGCATTGGAACCATGGGAGAGTTAAAATTTATGGAGAGTCCTAAGGGACGGGAATGTATGAGATACTGTATGTACTAAAAGAAAAAGGGTCAAGTGAAGAGGGATAGCCTGCAGCCCAGAAAAAAGGAAGTCAGGAAAAGAAAAAAAAGAGAAAAGAAGAACAGGAGATGTTTATATGGAGGAGGTTATATTTAAAAGAGGGGGAGGGAGGGAAGAATTTACAAGTTTTGGGTTTTAATTTAGGTTTGCAGACTCTCAGGTTTTATCCAAGTTTTCCCAGTGCAATCATACACCAGATATATTTACTACTTTATGAATGTAATCTGGGACGTTAAGGGCCTGAGGTCCCCACATAAGAGATGGATGGTGCTTCGACATCTTAAAAAACTTAAACCCAATATAGTTCTCCTACAAGAAACTCATTTGGAATCTGGGGATTTTGACCGCATGAAAAAATTGTGGGTAGGACAGGTGTTGGGGGCAGCTTCAGTTAAGCGGAAGGTGGGAGTGCTAATCCTGATTAATAGAAAGTTAAATTGTCAAGTTCTAGGATCTTCTGCTGATGTCAGGGACGATGGATACAGGTATCTTTGCAGGTTCAGGAGACCTGATACAGTGTTTATAACATGTATGGTCCTAACTCTAGTAATTCTCAATTTTTTTCAGGACTTGGAAGGAACCCTACTAACAGACTCTTGAGTTCATAAAATTGTGGGGGGTGACTAACTCAGTGGTACAAGGGAAAGAGTATAGAAGACAATCTACACATATAACGGGGGGCCTCAAGCCTCAAGACACCCAGATGACAGAAGTTATACCTTTTACTGACACGGGGTTCACGGTCCAGAATTGATTATATCTTTGTTCACCATTCCTTACAGGGCAAAGTAGATCACACAGAAATAGGCCTCTCAGACCACGCCCCAGTAACACTAGAACTGAATGACACATATCCTAGAGGTTCAGATTACTTGTGGCATTTCCCGTCACACTTAGGATCGAAGGCAGATTTCGTGAATAAGTTAATAGGTTTGTGGGAGGAATACCGAGGTGATAATGAGGCGCACCTAGAATCCCCTGATTTATTCTGGGCTGCCTCCAAAGCAGTCCTGAGAGGTAGAATTATGAACTATTCATGTTTTTGGTATTAAAAAAAAGACACAGTTTCAGTTGGAACAGGCTAGTCAAAGAGTCATACAAACACTCCCACTGGGGAAAACCAGGTGAGTTGAGTTGAGGCTCTCCGGGCTTTTTACCAGTGTGAAAAAGATTTGCTTTCTTTGACACACACTATTTGAGGGAAATCTGCATAAATATGGCAATAAATCGGGGCGCTTGCTGGCCAACTTAGCAAAGGGAAAAAGACAGCCACAATTCATCTCTAGTCTGAGGAATACAGAGGGCAGAATAGTCACCGACCCTGCAGCTATTAACTCCATTCTGGGAACTTTCAATGAATCCCTTCAGAGGGACGACTCCAGGGCCAAGTTGACAGATACTCTTCTTGAACATGTGATTCTTCCTAAAATCGGCTCTGAGCAGCTCCAGTTCCTAAACGCAGAGATCACCACAGAGGAACTTCAGTCTGTTATTAAGCAACTGGGAAATTCATAGGCTCCTGGTCCTGATGGATTCACTGGGGAATATTATAAAGCTCTGGTGACCCAGGTGACCCCAGCCTTGTTGTTGTGGTTTAATGATGTACTAAGAGGTAACGCACCCCCTGATAGGGACAATCTCTCTTATATTAAGCTGCTCCCCAAAACCGGGAAAGACACTCTAGCACCAGGATCTTACAGGCCGATATTACTCATCAATGTTGACACTAAAATACTGTCAAAAATACTGGCAGATCGACTGGCGAGAATAGTGCCATCTCTGATAGCCCCAGAGCAGTTGGGATTTGTTAAAGGGCGGTCAGCTGTAACCAATATAAGAACAGTCCTGTCGGTTCTGGATTGAGTACACCTCCCAGGGGTGGGTGAGACACCAGCTCTGCTCACCTTGGACGCACAGAAAGACTTTGACAATGTCAGATGGTCTTGGCTGGATGCAGTATTGGATAGAATGGGGTTCGCAGGTGCATTTAGGGCTTTCCTATCCAAACTGTATAGCAATCCTCGGGCACGAGTATACACTCAGGGCTTTCTCTCAAAACCCTTTCATCTTCAAAAGGGAACTCGGCAGGGATGCCCACTATCGCCCTTGCTATCGAACTTGGCCCTGGAGCCATTGGCCAGACATCTGTGCCAATCCTAAACTGTTTGAGGGCATAAAGGTAGGAAGCAGGCAGGTTAAGGCTGCATTGTTTGCCGACGATGTAGTGCTATTTCTGGCGAAACCAGAGGAGCAGGTAGGGAGGATATTTGAGGCCCTACAAAGTTTTGGTGACTAATCAGGCTATAGGGTGAACACTTCTAAATGTGAGCTGATGTCCTTAGCCCCAGGTGATAAACGATCATTCAAATTGGCATCTAACCTCACTATTACACAGGTTAGATCCCACATTACCTATCTAGTTATTAAAGTAGGGAGATCACCACACTCTTTATATCGGCTAAATTTTCCTAACCTGATATACAAAATCCTGCAGGATTTAGATAGGTGACAAAGTCTGTCACTTTCACTAGCGGGAAGATGTCACTTAATTAGAATGATGTGTATATCCAAATTATACTCCCTCCAGACTGTCCCACTACTCTTACGTCATGCAGACATACAATTGTTGGAGAGTAGATTTATTCGATTTATTTGGAATGGCAAAAGATCAAGAATCTCACCGGGGAAGCAAAAACTGAAAAAGGATCATGGCGGGCTAAACCTTTCCAATGTACGGGGTTATAACTTAAAACGTATTAGTTGCCATATCCTTGACTGGGTTAACAATACCTCATATTATTCAAACCTAAAACTGGAACAACAACTGGAAAGACCATGGAATTTAGTGGCCCTACTACACAACCAAAATATCGGGAATCCCGCCACTTGTTAAGAGATCCTAAGTTCTCAGAGATACCATAAGTACATGGAAAGTAATTAGGAAGAATTTGTCGCCTACCATATCAATTCTCTAAGCACCTCCCCATGACAAACAATCCAGCCTTTGAGCCTGGAAGAAATAGTAAGATCTTCAGCCATTGGGTGAGCAAAGGAGTTAGAAAAATGGGACACTTATTTAATGAGAAAGAACCACAATGGGCAACATTGCCCGAGGTAGAAAAGAAGTGGGGACTGAGAGGTCCCGACTCCCAACTATTTTCCCTACCTACAGGTTAGGAATTATGGTAGAAGCTTAGTCAGAGACATGACTCGGGAGTGGCCTCCTAATGATTTTGACTCCTTTCTTAAATGTACTGGCAGACCATCTATAACATCATCATTATATCGGACATTAAGCACCAGGATAAGGACCAGAGACCCCTTACGTCTTTATATAAAGCAATAATAAATGAGAACGGGAGGGAAACTCATATTAAAATATTACACCTGCAATTTATGTATTTGACCTCCCCAGGTCTCCCAGGAAACCAGATAGGCTAATAGCATGTCCCAGATGTACACTGTCAAATTCTGACCTGTATCACGGCCTATGGAGCTGCCCAAAACTGTATGGGTATTGGATGCAAGGGGGATACATACTGAATAGGGTCAGCAAAGTCCAATGAGGTATTACACAATCTTTAGCTACTCTACATGTAGAGGAGGATGTGAAAATGGGGGCAGGGGGAATAGGAGCCTTCCCACAATAGGACACAAGTTGCTGATGATGGCCAAAAGATCTCTGTTGGCACAGTGGCTGACCTCGGTTATTCTGGACATGGATATAGTGATTGGGCAACTCGGACATTTCTTTCATCTCAAATGGCTCGAATCTCTCAAACAACCAGAGATATTTGGGAAAAAATTGTTCCAAACATGGAAACAATTTATGCTAGAATACGTCTCGTGTTCGGAATACCCAAAGCTGTTGGGACCCTTTAAACTTTCGACCTGGTACTTCTTAGAAGATCTGAAAGGCACCCTAGGGAAACTAAAGGTTAGTTAAGCCTCTGTTCCCTTGGTGCTGAGAAAAACGATAGTATAGGGAAAATCAATAGAAACGTAATGGGATGATATCTTAGAAAAGAGAGAGGCTTGTGTGGTGGCTGCTTAGGGAATAGTTTTTTGGGGATGGATGGCAGATGCGGGAGCTGTGAGGGGTAATTCTGGAATTGTTATATCCAAATGAAGAGCACACATTGTGTTGACTATTGGATCACTTTATTTGTGTATTAATGTACATCTATTTGGAAATAAAAAGCTATAAAAAGATGTTTAAAAAAAAGAAAAAAAAAAAAGGCCTGGAGTTGATTTGAGGTGTGGTGCTTGCATTTTGAAGATTTTGCTGAGAAGTAAACATGCGGTCAAAGAAGCTCTCCATGCACGCGAAACAAGCCATCCTTCATCTGCGAAAAAACAGAAAAAACCCATCCGAGAAATTGCTACACTATTAGGAGTGGCAAAATCTACAGTTTGGTACATCCTGAGAAAGAAAGCACTGGTGACCTCAAAAAGACCTGGAAACCCACCGAAGACAACAGTAGTGGATGATCGCAGAATAATTACCATAGTGAAGAGAAACCCCTTCACAACAGCCAACCAAGTGAACAACACTCTCCAGGATATAGGCGTATCAATATCCAAATCTACCATAAAGAGAAGACTGAATGAAAGTAAATACAGAGGGTTCACTGCACGGTGCAAGCCACTCATAAGCCTCAAAAAAAAGAAGGCTAGATTGGTAAAAAAAAAAATCTTAAAAAACCAGCAGACTTCTGGAAGAACATTCTTTGGACAGATGAAACCAAAATCAACCTCTATCAGAATGATGGAAAGAAAAAAAAGTATGGTGAAGGCAGGGTACAGCTCATGATCCAAAGCATACCACATCATCTGTAAAACACAGCAGAGGCAGTGAGATGGGTTGGGCATGCATGGCTTCCAGTGGCACTGGTTCCTTAGTGTTTATTGATGATGTGACACAGGACAGAAGCAGCCGGATGAATTCTGGGGTTTTCAGAGACATACTGTGTGCTCAAATCCAGCCAAATGCAGCCAAACTGATTGGTCGGCATTTCATAATACAGATGGACAATGACCCAAAACATAAAGCCAAAGCAACCCAGGAGTTTATTAAAGCAAATAAGTGGAATATTCTTGAATGGCTAAGTCACCTGATCTGAACCCAATAGAGCATTTCACGTGTTAAAGACTAAGTTTCAGACAGAAAAGCCCACAAACAAACAGGAACTGAAAACCGCTGCAGTAAAGGTCTGGCAGAGCATTAGGCCTCATGCACACGACCGTTGTGTGCATCCGTGGCCGTTGTGCCGTTTTCAGTTTTTTTTCGCTGACCCATTGACTTTCAATGGGTCCGTGGAAAAATCGGAAAATGCACCGTTTTGCAGCCGAGACCGTGATCCGTGTTTCCTGTCCGTCAAAAAAATATGACCTGTCCTATTTTTTTGACGGACAACGGTTCACGGACCCATTCAAGTCAATGGGTCCGTGAAAGAACACGGATGCACACAAGATTGGCATCCGTGTCCGTAGGTTACTTTCATACAGACGGATCCGAAGATCCGTCTGCATAAAAGCTTTTTCAGAGGTGAGTTTTCACTTCGTGAAAACTCAGATCCGACAGTATATTCTAACACAGAGGCGTTCCCATGGTGATGGGGACGCTTCAGGTTAGAATATACTGAAAAACTGTGTACATGACTGCCCCCTGCTGCCTGGCAGGTGCTGCCAGGCAGCAGGGGGCAGACCCCCCCTGTTTTTAACTCATTGGTGGCCAGTGCGGCTGCCCCCCCTCCCTCCCCTGTAGTTAACTCATTGGTGTCCAGTGGGCCCCCCTCCCTCCCCTGTAGTTAACTCATTGGTGTCCAGTGGGCCCCCCCTCCCTCCCCTGTAGTTAACTTATTGGTGTCCAGTGGACCCCCCCTCCCTCCCCTGTAGTTAACTCGTTGGTGGCCAGTGGGCCCTCTAACCTCCCTCCCCCTCCTAATTAAAATTGCCCCCCCATCATTGGTGGCAGTGGAGAGTACCGATCGGAGTCCCAGTGTAATCGCTGGGGCTCCGATCAGTAACCATGGCAACCGGGACGCTACTGCAGTCCCGGTTGCCATGGTTACTTAGCAATTTGTAGAAGCTTCATACTTACCTGCGAGCAGCGATGTCTGTGACCGGCCGGGCGCTCCTCCTACTGGTAAGTGACAGGTCTGTGCTATAGGCAATGCGCCGCACAGACCTTTCACTTACCAGTATGAGGAGCTCCCGGCCGGTCACAGACATCGCAGCTCGCAGGTAAGTATGAAGCTTCTACAAATTGCTAAGCAACCATGGCAACCGGGACTGCAGTAGCGTCCTGGTTGCCATGCTTACCGATCGGAGCCCCAGCGATTACACTGGGACTCCGATCGGTACTCTCCACTGCCACCAATGATAGGGGGGGCGATTTTAATTAGGAGGGGGAGGGAGGGGAGAGGGCCCACTGGCCACCAACGAGTTAACTACAGGGGAGGGAGGGGGGGTCCACTGGACACCAATGAGTTAACTACAGGGGAGGGAGGGGGGCCCACTGGACACCAATGAGTTAACTACAGGGGAGGGAGGGGGGGCCCACTGGACACCAATGAGTTAACTACAGGGGAGGGAGGGGGGGCCCACTGGACACCAATGAATTAACTACAGGGGAGGGAGGGGGGGCGGCCGCACTGGCCACCAATGAGTTAAAAACAGGGGGGGGGGGGGGTCTGCCCCCTGCTGCCTGGCAGCACCTGCCAGGCAGCAGGGGGCAGTCATGTACACAGTTTTTCAGTATATTCTAACCTGAAGCGTCCCCATCACCATGGGAACGCCTCTGTGTTAGAATATACTGTCGGATCTGAGTTTCACGATGTAGCTCATATCCGACAGTATATTCTAACATAGAGGCGTTCCCATGGTGATGGGGACGCTTCAAGTTAAAATATACCATCGGATTGGAGAAAACTCCAATCCGATGGTATAAAAGAACTCCAGACTTTACATTGAAAGTCAATGGGGACGGATCCGTTTGAAATGGCACCATATTGTGTCAACATCAAACGGATCCGTCCCCATTGACTTGCATTGTAATTCAGGACGGATCCGTTTGGCTCCGCACGGCCAGGAGGACACCAAAACGACATTTTTTTCATGTCCATGGATCCTCCAAAAATCAAGGAAGACCCACAGACGAAAAAAACGGTCACGGATCACGGACCTACGGACCCCGTTTTTGCAGACCGTGAAAAAATACTGTTGTGTGCATGAGGCCTTAAGAAGGAGGAAACACAGCGTCTGGTGATGTCCATGAGTTCAAGACTCCAGGCAGTCATTGCCAACAAACTGTTTTCAACCAAGTATTAGAAATTAACATTTTATTAACAATTATTTAATTTGTCCAATTACTTTTGAGCCCCTGAAATGAAGAGATTGGGTATAAAAAATGCTTTAGTTTCTCACATTTTTATGCAATCATTTTGTTCAGTCCACTGAATTAAAACTGAAAGGCTGAACTTCAACTGCATCTGAATTGTTTTGTTCAAATTCCTGCTGATGACGGACAGGCTTCTACCTAGTTTTCTCCCTTTCTCTCTAGGAGAGAACTGCCAATCATCAGCAGATGGGGGAGAGCAGGAGATTATAATAACCAGGACTGTTCTCAGGTAGATTTGACTCTTTTCAAGGCCTGGGCTGCAATGATTATGATGCTGGTTCTCAGCAACCACTGACTTTTAGCTCATGAGTGACACATCGCTGACATCAGCATTTCTGTCACTATTGTATGCTGCCCTCAGTGAGGTCAGCATAAAGTTGACGACGGGTTCCCTTTTTAAAAGTAACAGATTTTAGAACATATTAAAATATCATAATTTGTTTATCCCACGAGTCAGCTGATTTGCTTATAGAGATAATGTCCCCTTTGCAGATAGTTCACTCTTAGGCCTCTTTCACACTTGCGTTGTCCGGATCCGGCGTGTACTCCACTTGCCGGAATTACACGCCGGATCCGGAAAAACGCAAGTGTACTGAAAGCATTTGAAGACGGATCCGTCTTCAAAATGCTTTCAGTGTTACTATGGCACCCAGGACGCTATTAAAGTCCTGGTTGCCATAGTAGGAGCGGGGAGCGGTATACTTACCATCCGTGCGGCTCCCGGGGCGCTCCAGAGTGACGTCAGAGCGCCCAATGCGCATGGATGACGTGCCATGCGAACACGTCATCCATGTGCCTGGGGCGCCCTGACGTCACTCTGGAGCGCCCCGGGAGCCACACGGATGGTAAGTATGATGCTCCCCCGCTCCCCGCTACACTTTACCATGGCTGCCAGGACTTTAGCGTCCCGGCAGCCATGGTAACCACTCTAAAAAAGCTAAACGTCTTATCCGGCAATGCGCCGAAACGACGTTTAGCTTAAGGCCGGATCCGGATCAATGCCTTTCAATGGGCATTCATTCCGGATCCGGCCTTGCGGCAAGTCTTCAGTTTTTTTGGCCGGAGCAAAAAGCGCAGCATGCTGCGGTATTTTCTCCGGCCAAAAAAAGTTCCGTTCCGGAACTGAAGACATCCTGATGCATCCTGAACGGATTTCACTCCATTCAGAATGCATTAGGATAATCCTGATCAGGATTCTTCCGGCATAGAGCCCCGACGACGGAACTCTATGCCGGAAGACAAGAACGCAGGTGTGAAAGAGCCCTTAATGATACTTATAGGGCTGTTGCTTAGTTCAACAGATTAGATACATTTAATTGTTCATATTGTATCCATTAAGCTTTGCAAAATTCATTCTTATTGGTAGCGGTATTCCGCTCAGCCTTGTTAATAACAATTCTATCTCTCAATGATCAGTGATGCAAATTGGCGTCCGTTACTAGCATATGCCAACCGTTGCGTCCCACGTGCCGATCAGTATACTGACCCATTACCTCTTTCCTGTAGCTGGTTCGGCTGGTGCAGTCTTTACTTCTGGCTGTTATTTTCTGTAATCCCCAGACTCAGTGCTTGGCATCCCACGTGGTTTGCTTTGCCGGCACTTGGCGTCCCGCGCGTTCTAATGCGCCGGTCTTGGGCTTGTAAGGTCTCTTAAACAGATGGAACATTCTGGGAGGAGGATTTACGGTAGTTGCCTGTGAATCGCTTCACATCTTTCAATATAAAGATAATTTCTTCATGTATCCATGGATTTTAACCCCTTAAAGACTCAGCCCTATTTCACCTTAAGGACTTGGCCATTTTTTGCAAATCCGACCAGTGTCACTTTAAGTGCTGATAACTTAAAAATGCTTTGACTTACCCAGGCCGTTCTGAGATAGTTTTTTCGTCACATATTGTACTTCATGACACTGCTAAAATTGGGTCCAAAAAGTAAATTTTTTTACATAAAAAAATACCATATTTACCCAAAATTTTGAAAAATTTTCAAATTTCAAAGTTTCTGTTTCTCTACTTCTGTAATACATAGTAATACCCCCAAAAATTGTGATGACTTTACATTCCTCATATGTCTACAAGGCTTAGAAGTTTAGAAGCAAATTTTGCAATTTTTCTGAAATCTTCAAAATCCCACTTTTTATGGACCAGTTCAGGTTTGAAGTCACTTTGTGAGGCTTACATAATAAAAAAAACACCCCATTCGAGAAACTACACCCCTCAAGGTTTTCAAAACTGTTTTTACAAACTTTGTTAACCCTTTAGGTCTTCCACAAGAGTTAATGGCAGATAGAGAAACAATTTAGAAATTTCTATTTTTTGGAAATTTTCCAATATAATCAATTTTTTCCTGGAAAAAAACAAGAGTTAACTGCCAAACAAAACTCAAAATGGGTTGCCCTGATTCTGTAGTTTGCAAAAACACCCCATAAGTGGTCGTAAACTACTGTTTGGACAAACGGGAGGACATAGAAAGAGGGGAACGCCATATGGGTTTTGAAAGGCAGATTTTGCAGGACTGGTTTTGTTTATACCATGTCCCATTTGAAGCCCCCCGTTGCACCCCTAGAATAGAAATTTCAAAAAAGTGACTCCATCTAAGAAAGTACACCCCTCAAGGTATTCAAAACTGGGTTTACAAACTTTGTTAACCCTTTAGGTGTTCCACAAGAGTTAATGGCAGATAGAGAAACAATTTAGAAATTTCTATTTTTTGGAAATTTTCCTATATAATCAATTTTTTACAGGAATAAAACAAGGGTTAACTGCCAAACAAAACTCAAAATGGGTTGCCCATAAGTGGTCGTAAACTACTGTTTGGACAAACGGGAGGACATAGAAAGAGGGGAACGCCATATGGGTTTTGAAAGGCAGATTTTGCAGGACTGGTTTTGTTTATACCATGTCCCATTTGAAGCCCACCGTTGCACCCCTAGAATAGAAATTTCAAAAAAGTGACTCCATCTAAGAAAGTACACCCCTCAAGGTATTCAAAACTGGGTTTACAAACTTTGTTAACCCTTTAGGTGTTCCACAAGAGTTAATGGCAGATAGAGAAACAATTTAGAAATTTCTATTTTTTGGAAATTTTCCTATATAATCAATTTTTTACAGGAATAAAACAAGGGTTAACTGCCAAACAAAGCTCAATATGGGTTGCCCTGATTCTGTAGTTTGCAGAAACACCCCATATGTGGTCGTAAACTACTGTTTGGCCAAACGGGAGGACATAGAAGGAGGGAAACACCATATGGGTTTTGCAAGGCAGATTTTGCAGGACTGGTTTTGTTTATACCATGTCCCATTTGAAGCCCCCTGTTGCACCCCTAGAATAGAAATTTCAAAAAAGTGACTCCATCTAAGAAAGTACACACCTCAAGGTATTCAAAACCGGGTTTACAAACTTTGTTAACCCTTTAGGTGTTCCACAAGAGTTAACGGCAGATTGAGAAACAATTTAGAAATTTCTATTTTTTGGAACATTTTCCATTTTAACCCTTACTTTATTACTGGAAAAAAATGGGTTAACAGCCAAACAAAACTCAAAATGGGTTGCCCTGATTCTGTAGTTTGCAGAAACACCCCATATGTGGTCGTAAACTACTATTTGGCTAAACGGCAGGACATAGAAGAATGGGGAACGCCATATGGTTTTTGGAAGGCAGATTTTGCTGGACTGGTTTTTTTACACCATGTACCCTTTCAAGCCCCCTGATGCACCCCTAGAGTAGAAACTCCATAAAAGTGACCCCATCTAAGAAACTACGGGATAAGGTGGTTGTTGTTTTGGGACTATTTTAGGGGTAAATACAATTTTTGGTTGCTCTATATTACACTTTTTTGAGGCAAGGTAACAAAAAATGTAAATTCTAAAATTGTTTCTACATTCGCTATTTAGTTTTGTGGAACACCTAAAGTAACTTTTGAATACCTTGAGGGGTGTAGTTTCTTAGATGGGGTCACTTTTTGGGAGTTTCTAGTCCAGGCTACATCAGGGGGGGCTTCTAATGGGACATGGTGTCAAAAAAAAAACAGTCCATCAAAATCTGCCTTCCAGAAACCATATGGAGTTCCCTTCGTTCTATGCCCTGCCGTGCGGCTATATAGCCATTTACGACCACATATAGGGTGTTTCTGCAAACTACAGAATCAGGGCAATAAATATTTTGTTTTGTTTGGCTGTTAACCCTTGCTTTAATACCGGAAAAAAGGATTCAAATGGAAATTTTGCCCAAAAATGGGTGTTTTGGCACCATTTTTATTTTATATTTTTAACGCTGTTCATCCGAGGGGTTTGGTCAAATGTTATTTTTATAGCGACAACTTTTACGCACGCGTCGATGCCCAATATGTATGGCTCTCAGACTTTGGAGACACTAAGCAGGCATCCTAAAACTGCGGCCCTCCAGATGCTGTAAAACTACAATTCCCACCATGCCCTGCTGATGGCTGTAGGTTGTCTGGGCATGCTGGGAGTTATAGTTTTACAACATCTGGAGGGCCGCAGTTTGAGGATGCCTGCACTAAAACTTATATTTTTTGGGGAAAAAAAATTTGTTTCCGTGTCTCCAAAGTCTTAGAGCCATAGATTTTTATGTTCTCTAGGGGACTGTTGGGGATTAAAAAAATTTAGTACTCCATGGAAGTGTGATACTCCCTGAAGCAATCAATAACGCAGAGACCCGGATGATCAGGGCACGTGTCGCACTGAGTGGTGGTGTCCTTCCGTATCCCCCTCCTGCGACACACTCTGCACTTTTTTTGGGTTCGTCCCTTCTTTCCAGTTCCCGAGGTACTCCGGCCTGCTCTTTCCCGATCCAAAAAGATCAGGGCCTTGAGGACTGCCTCATAGAACTGGGGGAATGTCCCTGTGCTGCCAGCGCTTCGGGATAGTACAAAAGAGTTGTACATGGCAACCTGTACCAAGTAGACCACAACTTTTTTGTACCATGCCCGGGTTTTGCGCATGGCATTATATGGCTTGAGGAATTGATCAGAGAGATCAACTCCTCCCATATACCGCTTGTAGTCGACGATACAATCGGGCTTGAGGACCGTTGCCGCGGTACCTCGCACAGAGACGGGGGTGGTGCTGTTACTGTGGATTGTGGACAGCATAAGAACATCCCTCTTGTCCTTATACCTGACCAGCAACAGGTTTCCACTGGTAAGGGCACAGGTCTCACCCCTGGGGATAAGTACCTGGAGGGGGTAGGCAGGGAGGCCACGTTGATTTTTCTGCACGGTCCCACAAGCGAACGTGGATCTGGCGGCAAGAGACCTGAACAAGGGAATGCTGGTATAAAAGTTATCCACGTACAAGTGGTAACCGTTATCCAGCAGTGGGTACATAAGATCCCACATGAGTTTCCCGCTAACACCCAGAGAGTGGGGGGACATTCTGGGGGTTGAATACGGGAATCTCGCCCCTCGTACACACGAAATTTGTAAGTGTACCCTGCGGTACTCTCACAAATTTTGTATAGCTTCACGCCATACCTCGCTCGCTTTGTGGGAATTTATTGGCGGAAACTGAGTCTCCCCTTGAACGCAACGAGAGACTCATCAACCGCGACCTCTCTTCCAGGTACATAGGCCTCCATGAATTTGGCCCCAAAGTGATCGATGACCGGCCGTATCTTATACAGACGGTCATAGGCAGGATCACCTCGGGGGGGACATGCTACATTATCGGAATAATGCAGACATTTCCGGATGGCCTCAAACCGGGGATGTGTCATGACCATACTGTAGAGTGGGGTCTGGTATAGGACGTCCCCACTCCAGTATTGCCTGACACTGGGTTTTTGCACTAGACCCATATGCAGCACGAGGCCCCAAAATTTCCTCATCTCGGCTGCACTGACCGGCGTCCAGCCAACGGGTCTAGCCAAAAATGAGCCTGGGTTTTGAGCGACGAACTGTTGGGCGTACAGATTCGTCTGCTCCACCATCAGATTCACCAGTGGGTTACTGAAAAAAAAAAAAAAAAAAATAAAAAATAAAAAATCAATTTCAGTAAACCCCACTGTGGGAATCTGGTGGTGGGGGCAAGTGGCGGGGGGGGGTCTGGGGTCTGAAAGATGGAACAAAGAAAGTTTAGATAAAAGTTCTTTTTTTTTTCCACAGTTACTCCAGCCACTCCAACCACACAACAGTTACTCCACCCACTCCAGTTGTAGACTACTGGTGGAGGCAAGAACACGTCACACAATTTCCCCAGAAATTGTAGCTTTTCTAGTTCCATCTATTACTGCTGACACCCATCATCCTATAGAGCATTTGCCACCCAGCTTTTCCTGATGCCTGAATAGCATTAGAAAAGCTTGGTAATTGCCCCTGCTTGATCAGCAACAGTGGCCACATTTTCACAAATTCCATTGCTCGTCCCCACAGTGACTCATTTTTTGTCGAAAGCGGATACTGTTTACACAGCGCGATCTGCTGCTTGCAAACAATGATTTTTGTGTCCGCACAGACAATGTATTACCCGATGAACAAGCGTTTTGCTTGTTCAGCTGGTAATCGGCGGTACATTTACACTGCCAATTAATGAGTGTTCCTATGAGCGCTCGTTAGCGATTATCTGGCGGGCGGATTTTTGGCATGTGTAAAGGGCCCTTAAGAAATAGCTAACCCGAATTTTTGAATCTGGAGATGACTCAAGGACTTGGGTACCTGCACATGTTGTGTATTACGTTGAAAATCTGTATAAAATGCATTCATTGCCTTGTGCATGTGGCCTTATATTTACTACTGATTTAGAGGTAAAATTCATTATGTATTGTGGACGGGATTTAGCCGTGTCTGCAATTAATGGAAACTTTGTAAATGGAGCAGGAAACCTAGCGCTTCCCTCTGTGTCCCCATCTCGTATACCTACAGTAACATATATGGTTTACGAGAAATGTATCCTGGCCATGGCTCAGATATGCGGTCAGATGTTATCAGGTACTGGCTCATTATGTAGTAATTGGCACCAGCCCTATTACTTCCTCATTGACTTAGAGATTAAACTTTAAGAAGTGGATATGGTACTCAAGTCATGGTTAATTATTAATCGGGTGGTATCGCTGTCTCCTTTCCCTGGTATTGTTATCATTGCTCCTTCGGTATCCCGAAGCTTAGCATCAGTTGTAAGATGACTGAATACTTATTGCAGCCACTGATGAACAATTTATCTTCATTCTTTCGACTGGAAAAATCTGTTTGGAAAGGGCAGAATGGAGTTCATTATATGGCTACTTTCACACTGGTGTTTTCGCTTTCCGTTTATGAGATCCGTTCAGGGCTCTAATTACATAGAAAAAATTGAACGGGTGCGGACCCATTCATTCTCTATGGGGCTGAAAGAGATGCAGAGAGCACACTATGTGCTCTCTGCATCCGCATTTCCGGAGCGCGGCCTCAAACTTCCGGGCTTCTGCCCCGAACTTCCAGGCCGCTGCTCCGCAAAAAAAAATTGAGCATGTCCTATTGTCCGCAATTGCGGACAAGAATAGGCAGTTCTATGGGAGGTGACGGCCGGGTGTATTGCGGATCCGCAATACACTACGGACGTGTGAATGGACCCCAAAACGTCCTGCATCAGAGATCAAGCAAACAGCCTGATCACGTGGGATGCCACGTTGGACGCCGAACATAGGCGATGCACCGGCTGTGATACGGGGAGTCAAGAGACTCTGTCTGGGAACAAAGCACTGCTCGAATAGAAGAGAGAAACCAACGATGCAGTAAAATCTAATCATTTGTAACAATGAAGTTACACTATTTACATAATTATCCAAAGCATAGCGATAACAACTGCTTAAGCTATTAATTATATTATTATCTACATCTGAAAAGAAAAATAATATATATATACAGCGTGAATCATATTGATTATTAATAGCTGGATCAAGATATCTTTTCATGTTTACAATTATGTACATCGATTTATGAATGAAATTGAACTAGCTATGACACCATTTGCACCTTGAGAATAATATAATCATCTATCATGAGAATTGATTCATAAATCAAATTATATACAACATCTGGATCTAGTAACTATTTATTGCGCATAATCTTGGACATTGATTAGAAAATGAAACTGAATCATGATGGATTTAACTATATTGTGTATATTGGTTCAGGATGTATCTGACTAAGACAGGAGAACACATAACTGACATTTGTGTACGTGGACTTGTTTTTAAACACCTTTCCACCAATTTATTTTTACTTTTTATTTTTTACTTTTATTATATATTTTTATTGTCTGCATTGATTTTATCCATATTTGATATAATAAAATACTGGTTTTCGGTACAGTTCCCGGTGATTGGGTGCCTGTTAACACTTTGAAACATAATTGTTCCTGATACTTGCCAGAGGTAAATGTGCTGACAATCGCGCGACGAATGAGCAAACACCCATTTATCAGGTGATCACATCTTCTATGCGGCACATAAATTTATTCTCCTGTGTAAAGAGAGATCAGCTGCCAGCAAACAGTGAATCTGTATGTGGATGAACAAGAGCAGTAGTGACCGCCCGTCCCCCTACAAAGATGAGTGCTGCATGTAAGTGCAGCTGTCACCATTAGTCAACGATAGGCAATTATTGGGAATGAATAGTTTGTTCCCTATAAATGGCTGTCAGTTGGCATGTGTAAAGGCCCCTTTACATGGCCTAATATAGCAAGCGATCGTCGGGATGGAAGCGTTCTTTCCTGACAGTCGCCTGCTCGTCAGTTGAGTAGACTGCTGCATGTAAATGATCCCCTCCATACAGTATCATTGTTTGCCAGCAACATAGTGCTATTTAGACACCACAGTCTTCTGCCAGCAAACAATGATTTAGGTGACCGCACCAATGATCCTATTGCTTGATAAGCGGTTTTGCTCATTCATTGGGTAATCAATCGCACCTTTACACAGACAGATTATAGTTAATAAGCATCTATACGTAATTTGCCCGAACATCGGACAGTGTAAAGGACCCTTTAGGGCTCATGCACACGGCCCCAGTGCACGGGCAACATCCGTGCAGTTCCCACAGATGGATGAAGACCCATTCAACATAAAATGGGTCCATGATCCGTCCGCACCGCAAAAAATAAAACAACTCTGTAGTGGTTCCGTGTTTCTGTTCCATACCCGACCTTACGGACTCACTTGAATGGGTCCGCATCCGTGATGTGGTGCAAAAATGTTCAGGGCGGACATGTATATTGCGGAACCGCTGTTTGCGGGCCGCAATACGGGCCAGCCGGCACACATTCATGTGCATGAGCCCTTAGGGCGCTGCCACACGTTCAGGTTTTCTGATGCAGTTTTTAAAGTTAAAACCAGGAGTGGATTAAAAAAAAATTGAAGTTGTATCTGTCCTTCATACTTTCTTTACTTTTATGATCTCCTGATTTTGGCACCAAAGAACCTGAATACAGTGAATATAAAAAGTCTACACACCCCTGTTAAAATTTCCGGTTTCTGTGCTGTAAAAAAAATGAGACCAAGATAAATCATTTCAGAACTTTTTCCACCTTTAGGGTGCCATTTCACATTTGGAAGAGGACAGGTCAATACAATTCTGACAGTTCCCTGTTATTAGCCGTTTGAGCCTAGAGAGAGGCTTCTTGTAGTGTTCTCCAAGGAAAACCTAAAAAAAAAAAATTATGACCATACACGATCTCACCCCCTCCTCATAAAGCCTTACTGAACTTCTCTAAGATATGGCTTTAATGTTAGTGGGCTTTTCAAGAAATGTCATCACCTATACAATCTGTGTTCTTGTTTCCAGGTGCATTCAGGCCTGTACTATGTGGATAATGGATACAACTAGATGGGAGCCCTGTATCTGAGCTGTCCATGAGTAGTGCACCTCCTCCCCCACCAATACCATTGAACCCCTTGCTTTTGTCCTGTTCTTTCTCCTGACCTCTCCACCCCCCTCTGTCTTTTCACTATAGAATACCCCTCTCTCCTGTTACTGGTCTACCTTTCCCAGGATTACACATTTACCACCTACAGACACCCCATTAGCTGCTCCGAACATGGTCGGTGTCCAATAACACTGGAGGCACAGCAAAGAATAACTAAAGACCTTACTAAACCACTATTAGTGCTGCCGCAGGGGGGTTGTCACTGAACTCAGCTCCCGAATTAAAAATCTGCCTAGTTACTGTCGATGGGATCCGATGATGTGCAGCCTTAGGAAAATTTGGCTTTCAGAAGTTTGGGAACGCTGAGCAGTAGAAGCAGCTATAACTAAAAAGGACTGAGAATAATTTTATGAACGTTCCAAAAGAGGTCACAATAGTTTATATGCAGTGATGTCTAACCTCCGGCCCTCCAGCTGTGGTGAAACTACGACTCCCAGCATGCTCCATTCATTTCTATCAAGTTCTGAGAATAGCCAAGCAAGTGTGCATCTTGGCAGTTGTAGTTTTACCACAGCTGGAGTGCCGGAGGTTAGCCATCACAGGACTAGGGGAAGGGTCTTTAAGAAGCATAATTGTTAGACTATGAGGAGGTTTACAGAATACTCCCAAAAATTTATGGAGAAGTTGATTCTGAACCCATTAGGACAGGGGTACTCAACTAGTTTTATTAAAGGTCCACATACCTGGATCTGCAATCAGGTGAAGGTTCGAGCTGAATGCCCCCAGTAAGAATAATGCCCCTTTCTTTTTTGTTTCTTTTTTTAAAAAATAATGAGCGCCCCGCAATAGAAACGCTCATTAGTAACAGTCCTCACAGGGAAATTAATATTAATTGCCGGTAGAAAAAAACTACTTGCAGCGGCAGGGCCACTAATATAACGGCCTTGCCGGTGAACTACTGGCCGGGTGGCAACTCTAGCCGCAAAACAGACATTTATTTTTGTTCCACATCCAATCCCCATTATTGGTGGATTGGATGTGGACCCCTTCATTTTCATGGGGCCACAAAAGATGGAGACTGCACCATTGAAATTAAGGGGTCCGCATCCAATACACCAATAATGGGAATTGGATGTGGAACAAAAATACCATGGTGTAAATGGAGCCTTATCTTTATTTCATCATTACAGAGAGAGGCACGGGCAACATGGGAACACACCACTGGCACTGAGAACTCCTTTCCCTTTCAGTCAATTATTCATTCCCACCCTGTCTGTATCCCTCAGCCCCCCACCCCAAACTGTGGACTTTATTTCATTGGGGGCAGTGGTGATGTCCAGCCTCATCTCCAGCAGCACGTAAGTGTCCTCTGGAGCTTGGAGCTCCCTTACGTGCTTCTTCTGCAGGAGAGGAGGGACTGAGCGCGCTGAGAAAGACAGCTTCCTCCATGTGCAGGCGCCAGATGAAAGAGCTGAGAAAGACAAGTGCCGGTGTCTGCATGTGGAGGGACCGGTCTCCCTCAGCGCACTCCTCCCCTTCCACCCAGAGCCTGCATGGGGAGGAGCTTGTGCCCCGGCTCTTTCCAGCGCACTGACAGATTAGGAATAAGCCTAAAGTGCCGCTTCCTATGGAAGTGATGGCAGGGGTCTGGACAGCTGGCATCCGCGGTACGTATTTGGACCGCGGTCCGCCAGTTGAGTACCCCTGCCTTAGGATCTCACATCCTCCATAGTATCCAGATCAGAATATGAAAGTAGGAGAGAAAGTTAACAAGACATCTCAGATGTAGCCTTGTGGATTGTCTTACACCTGACATTACTGAGCCCGGCAGAATGGCGACATTCACCAGTAAAACCTGAAGAGACGACCTAAGAAACTGAATCTCGCTGACAAGTCTTCTGAAAACTTAATTATCTTATACAGCGCATTCAGAGTCTTCAGACCCCTTCACTTTTTTCACATTTTTTCATGTTGCAGCCTTGTGCTAAAATAAAAAAAAATTTAAAAAACATTTTTTCCATCATTCTGCACTCAATACCCCATAATGAGAAAGTGAAAACAGAATATTTAAAATCTTTGCTAAATTATGAAAAAGTAAAAAATGAAATCTTACAATGACATACGTATTCAGACCCTTTAGGCCTCATGCACACCACTGTTTTGGTCCGCAGCCGAGCTGCAATTTTTGTGGCTCGGATGTAGACCCATTAACTTCAATTGGGCCACATTTCCATAATGAGCGGCCTGTTCCGTTCAGCAAATTGCAGAATACACACCCGGCATCCGTGTTTTGTGGACCTCAAAACACAGCACGGTTGTGTGCATGTAGCCTTAATTGTTACTTAATTGAGGCATCTTTGGCAGTGATTACAGCCTCTGGTCTTCTTGTCTATGATGCCACAAGGTTTGCACACCTTGATTTGGGGATTTTCGGCCATTCTTCTCTGCAGATCTTCTCAAGCCCTTTCAGGTTGGACGGGGACCATCGGTGGACAGACATTTTCAGGCCTCTCCAGGGATGTTTGATTGAGTTCAAGTCAGGACTCTGGATGGGCCACTCAAGAACATACACATAGTTGTCCCTAAGCCACTTCTGTGCTGTCTTGGCTGTGTGCTTAGGCTCATTGTCTTGTTGGAAGGTGAACCTTCAGCCCATTCTGAGGTCCAGAGCACTCTGGATCAGGTTTTCATTAAAGGGAACCTGTCACTGGGATTTTGTGTATAGAGCTGAGGACATGGGTTGCTAGATGGCCGCTGGCACATCCGCAATACCCAGTCCCCATAGCTCCGTGTGCTTTTATTGTGTAAAAAAAACGATTTGATACATATGCAAATTACCTGAGATGTGTCCTGTCCCTGAGATGAGTCCCGCGTGAAGGAGCCCACTGGATCGGGAGATTACGGTGCTCCAGCTTTCTGACGTCGGGGAGCAAGGAGGAGACTCTGAGGAGCGGTGCTGGGCTCCTTCAAGCTGGACTCATCTCAGAGACAGGACTCATCTCAGGTTAATTTGCATATGTATTAAATCATTTTTTTTTACACAATAAAAGCACACAGAGCTATGGGGACTGGATATTGCGGATGTTCTAGCGGCTATCTAGCAACCCATGTCCTCAGCTCTATACACAAAATCCCGGTGACAGGTTCCCTTTAAGAATATTTCTGTACTTTGCTTCATTCAAGGGGCTGAAGACTTTCTGAATGCCCTGTATGGTGATGATAGTATAGAATGTACTCACCTGTATCTAAGCCTGAGTGATTCTGTCTGCTGAGCCGCACATTCTGCTCATCTACATGAAATCATGAGTACTCACACTGTGCTCTTAGATGTGTTGTGTCATATGGTCTGCTCAGCTGCTATACCTTAGGGACATTTTAGATAATCCGATGATCAGGAACAAACACAGCTCATTCCAGATCATTTACCTGTGTACAAGTAGATGGTTGGGCTGCACTCGCTGTCTGAACAGTGAGGTGCTTCAGTGGAGTGGACATAAACCAAATAGACAATAGTAAGAGAAGTACCACTGCCCACTCAGGGTTAACATGCAAATAAAATAATTTTATTATGCATTTATTGGAGGATATGTCATAGGTAAGAGAGGAAAAATGCCAGTTTTATTGTGACTTTAAATCTTGACGTTTCGGTCAATACCAGACCTTGGTCACATAGTAAGGCCTCATGCACACAACAGTATTTTTTCACGGTCCGCAAAACGGGGTTCCGTTGTTCCGTGATCCGTGTCCGTTTTTTCTTCCGTGTGTCTTCCTTGATTTTTGGAGGATCACCAGACCAGAAAAGTGAAAAAAAAATAATCTAAGTCAAGTTTGCCTTGAAAATTACAGGAAAAAACAGACACGGATCACGGACGCGGATGACAATCTTGAAGACTTGAATGGGTCCGCGAACCGTTGTCCATCAAAAAAATAGGACAGGTCATATTTTTTGGACGGACGGGAAACACGGATCACGGACGCGGATGACAAACGGTGAATTTTCCGAGTTTTCAACGGACCCATTGAAAGTCAATGGGTCCGCAGAAAATCACGGAAAACGGAACAACGGACACGTATGCACACAGCGGTCATGTGCATGAGGCCTAAGTCACAAAAGAAGGATCAGGAGCAAGTGGAGAAGACCTCCGTGGCACAGCCTGAAAGCGCTGCGGGGGAGACTGGAGACATGTGTAAACCTGGCCTATGCCTGTCATGTGATACTGTGCTGAGCCAGTTCACAGTGTCTGCTGAGTTGGTGTATGTGAATAATGTGGATTAATCTGGGATATAAATATTTCGGGGCTGGTGGAATATTTATTAAAATGCAGTTTTCAGCTTCCTGCTGAGATCATGTAGAGGAGATGGCGCTGGGACAACAAGCGCAGAATAATAATCAGCGTTGTGATCACATGTGACAATTTTCATGCCAGCACATTTTAACTCTGTCCCTCAGTGAGTGGGGAAAGCAAGTTGCAACCAGTAAGTATTGCAAAATGTATCCTTCCTAAAATGGCCCTCACTTGATGATCAGTGCTGCTGTATTGTAACACATTCTAATTAGATTACGGCCACATGGCGCCGCTGTGTCATGGATGGGACACGGACGCCATGTGGCTGAGTACCACGTGTCCTTGCAAGCTGCAGCAGGATCAGATGAAATGATTACAACCAAATTGTTTATTTGGTGCTCATTGTTAATGGCCGCACACTTTTGCAGGTGACAACGAGGTCGCTAAAAATAGTGAGTAAACAATTTGTTTCTAACCAGTTATGTGGCTGTACACTCATGTAGTCATGTAAATTATGGGCAGACTAAATGGGCCAAATGGTTCTTATCTGCCGACACATTCTATATTAGCAATGTTTAAACCAAACTTCTGACGGTGCCGAATACTCATCGGGCTGACAGCTATTCCTCCAGACCCCCCACACACATGCATACTGGGCTTGATCAGTCATGCATGTGTTTTCAGTGAGTTGAGTGAAAAGCTGCAGCCAAATACATCTGAATCCTCCATGTTACTCATGAGAGCACATTGGGGCACATTTACTATAATGTCGCCGCCTCTTGTCATGAATAATAAGTCTGTTTCCGACAGTCTTAGGCCTCTTTCACACGGCGTCATGTTTTGGGCCCGGATAAGATACGGGTGCGTTGCGGGAAAATGCATGATTTTTCTGTGCGAGTGCAAAACATTTTATCGCGTTTTGCACGCGTGTGAGAAAAATCGGCATGTTTGGTACCCAAACCCGAACTTCTTCACAGAAGTTCGGGTTTGGGTTAGGTGTTGTGTAGATTGTATTATTTTCCCTTATAACATGGTAACTACAACCAAGGGGAAAAGACCAAATATAAACAAGCGAGACACTTAGTTTCTGTTGTAGAAGGATGAGCAGAAGCTCAGGGAGAACCACACTTCAGCTCTTTCCAAAACCAAATGAAGCAATCTACCGCATAGTCAGAAGGGTGGGGTCAGAACTATAAAGGGTAGAAGTGATGACCACTGAGCAACAGCTGAGACAAGGAAAGTGGTCATTAATCCTATCAACACTGTATCAAGAGAAATCAAGGAGGCTGTTAGATTCCTCCACGCTCAGCCAGTCTCCTTGATCTCCTGACATCAGTCACCTGAGGGACCATGACACAGAAGCCGTAGGCTGAATATAAGGATAAGAGGTCTTCAGGAACCATCTGAACAAGAAGACCTGTTCCTAGTTATGGGCAATCTTTTCACCATGCTACTGGGGTCCGAGCGTGCAGGTGCCGTTGTTATCGAGCACGTGCACAGAGCACTCCGTCCTAAACCGCTGCCATCTGAAAACCCTAGGGACATCATTTGCGGTCTCTTAAGCTTTAGGGACACAGAAGCAATTCTACAAAAAGCCAGAGAGGCTAATGATGTGGTGCTGGGGGGGTTCCAAGATACAGATATACCATCGACCCTGCAAAAAAGGAGAACCTTGAAGCCCTTAACAGATATATTGAGGGCATCCAAAATACCATATAAGTGGTTATTTCCCTTTGGACTCACCATCACCTCAGGCAACAGGCGTCTGCTGATTCGGGCCCCAGAAGATCTCCAACAAGTGTGGGACGCTTTACAGATGACTCCGGTGGAGATCCCTTCCTGGCTCCCTTTACCAGATATGGAGAAACTACCATCCTTGCCGAATGCCTCATGGTCAATGACTAAGAAACAGAAGACCACAAGACCAAAGAGGAACGCCACCATTATGGCCATAACCTGACCTAAGGGAACTGTATATCCTTTTACAAAATGGGGCATAAGCCCACAGTCTAGGGGCCCAGTTACCAAGGTCCTATAGCATACACTGATTTGGTTCCATGTATCCCTCTCTCAATTATGTTTCGGGATACAGAAATGCACCTTTTAGATATTCCTGCAAATTGCTATAGTTGTTTTTGGTTATTGTAAGTTCTTATATCAGGGCTTGCACCAGTGGAGCTTGTCTGATCGGGCTACACATTTCATGTGTATACCACCCCCAACACTTACTCTGTACAGAGCCCATTGTCTTAGGACATTTTGTCTTAGTCATGTTATATCAGTTTCTATGTTCTTGTTCTATGGGTCACAATCTGTAATAACATCTCTTACTCACACAAAAGTCACACAAAAATTATGGCTGCAAGTCACCTTAAATTTGCCTCCTTCAATGTTAATGGCTGCAACTCGCCTGTGAAGAGGAGCCATGTCTTACAAATATTGAGGAAGGCAAAGGCTGATATCATAATGCTGCAAGAAACACACTTTAGGAAGGGTAAAGCGAACCGAACCTTTCTTATTCCCAATTTCAGCATTGGTACCATTCGAGCTATAATCAAAAGGCCATGAAAGAGGTTAATATAGGCATCCATAGGAATGCCCTGTTCATAAAAACAGTGGATCTGGTGGATCCAGGGGGAATGTATCTGCCGCAATAATGTCATTATACTCATCCCCTTATGCTAGAGAAAAGGTAAATGGAGTGTTCTCCCCATGCTTTGAAATTCGCAATGGAACCAGACAAGGCTGCCCCCCTATCGCCTACACTTTTCATTCTCTGCATAAATGTCCCCAATGATTAAATATATGCCTTGGCACACTCATTTCCCTTCAAATGAGATGCATATCCCCAAGGACCTCGATCTATTGTTTCAACTAAATTACCCACCATTAGTGTTTGATATTATGTCACTACTGTCAAACTTAGAAATACCGTTTATGACATGGACAGGAAGGAAAAATGTAATAAAAACCTACATTGCGCCTAAATTACTATATACATTTCAAACAGTGCCAATATTCATACCTGATAGCTATCTCCTAGCTGTCCGCAGACTATTTTCCAAATTTATTTGGAAACAAGGCACCCCCAGAATCGCCTAATCTTCCTTATGCCAACCCAAACATGCAGAAGGCTTTGGCCTCCCAGACATGAAGAGTAACTACAAAGCTATACAACTAAGACTCCACACAGAAGTATAATTAAATAAGAACCAAAAACTAGGTTGCCACATAGCGTCAGCCCTTATTTCTGCCCGGACCATGCAAAATTGTGGCAATCGTATAACTCTACACAACCTGTCCCTAACTCCGTTCTTAAATCCTGAGAGGTGTGTTCCATAATTGGTAATCCTTAAGCTCCACCATCGAATTGTGTCACGACCTCTCGCTATTCATGCCAACCTCCCTACTTCCTTATGTGATGGACCCAGAATAATGTAGATGAGATGGGAATTTGGGAAGGGTTGGGATATATACCAGTTTGAGACCTTTTGAGGGGAAGAAAGATTCCTACTCTCTTAGAACTACATACGGTACATTTAGCTAAGCGCTCAACATCCTTACACTATTCTCACTTCAATAGGCTGAGTGGGATGTTCTTGCTAAAGATAAAGGGAAAACAAGCCCCTACATGGTTTGAAACCATGACCATGACAGATCTACCCCGCAAAGGCAAAATGGCTCACATATATAAGAAAGTATGGAGAAGAAAGCTCTATTAAAACCCACATACATCTTGATATGGTAAAAAGATCTTGACAGGTCATTTTCAGAATCTGAGATATCCCAGATATTGAATCGCTCTCATGGCCCTTCCAGGTGTATTTGCATACAAGAAAATTCTTAGAAACTTATAACCAGATGTTACAAAACACCTGACGTATTGCACAGATTAAATCCCGCTAGTCCTGCAGAATGCTAGAGATGCCACTCTGAATTGGGTTCTATATTACATATATGGTGGCAATGCCCACTAATAACTTACTACTAGGAAGAGATTAACGAGGCCATCACCCAGATATGTAACTTCGATATCACATTCTCCCCCACATTGGTCCTTCTTAACCACATTTGTCCAGCCACTAAGCACGATCTAGCTTCTCTAATCATTCTGGCAGCTAAACTACTCATACCGTTACACTGACTGAGTATGAATACACCCACTCTGGGAGAATGAATAAGGAAGGTTCAGGAGATTTACAGGCTAGAGGAACTCTCTAGCTGGGAGGCACTTGTGCATGATAAGTTTCTGAAAACTATGGTCCCCATGGTCTCTATGGATCAACAGCAAGACCACGAAAACACACTAATCTTAGCCAGCTCACTTGGTCCCCTCTTTACCCTCATCATTATGCACTACATCCAAAGGGTATTTAACTGGAAGAGCAGAAAATACATATTAATCTGCTCGTCATGATTATCTGCTTCAGTCTGTAACACATTTGTTACAAAAGCCCTTTGTTACGTGTGATAAGTAGTGTATTGTTGACTTGTACCCTGCAAATTGTCATTCCTGTGACGTTCTGTAATGCTACAATTCGATGATATGTCATTGTAACTCAACTGTGACCCAGTTGGCACTGTTGCCACATTCCTCTTCATTGTATTTTAATAATGCCTCTGATTTCTGTAATAATTTGAAAACTAAATAAAGTTTGTCAAAAAAATAAAATAAAAATGCTAACAACCTCTCCCCTCCATACACTTCTGAGCTACTTTCCTGATACATCCCCACATGTAATCTCCGATCCTTACAAGACCTCCTTCTCTCCGCTCCTCTTATCACCTATTCACCCACAATTGCCCCCAAAATTTCCCCTGTGCATCCCCCATACTCTGGAAATCTCTACCCCAACATATCAGCCTCTCACCTACAGTGCAGACCTTCAAAAGAAACCTGAAAACCCACCTCTTCAGACAAGCCTACAACCAGTGACCCTGCTGCTGCTATACCACCATGACCAGCTTTCCCCTCACCTACTGTTTCCTTCCTCCATACCTTGTAGATGGTAAGCCCTCACGCGCAGGGTCCTTTCTCCTTCTTTACTAGTGTGTAACTCGTCTTGTTCATGCATAGTGCAATTGTCTGTATTATGTATGTATACCCCTTTACATATGTACAACGCCATGGAATGAATGGCGCTTTAATAATAAATAAAAATAATCAGCATTACATTGACGGTGGATTCAAATGTAGATTTTTGCTGGGATTTTTCTGTACTTTTGCATTTTTACTGGTGTTTTTTACACCTGCATTTTTTTGTGTGTTTTCTGCAGAACTGGTCCGGTTTACAAACAGCAGCAGTGACTATCTAGGATACAGAACATGCCTGCTGCAGCTAGTCACTGTCTTCAGTAATCGCTGAGGCTAGCAGCGGTGTATCCTGGCCCATTTCTGCTGCCACCGCTGCTGTTTGTAAACAAATGGCAGCAAGAGAACCAGACCAGGTCTGTACAGGACCGCACTGGAGAAAGGAGAGAGTATAACATGTATTTTTTATTTTAAGCCATTTTAGGGCTTGTCAGAGATTTTTATTTTTAAAATTTTTATTAAGAATCAAACAATTATTTTCCATAGACATTCATATCAACAACATTATTATTTTTCTTCCTTTTTAACGCTACCCATAATACTCTTTCTACCCACTTTCCCCTTTGCGATGCGTCTCTCTAAAGAAGGAGTCAAGATGAGGAAGCAGGGGCGTACATAGAAATCATTGGGCCCCATGGCAAAAATCTGAATTGGGCCCCTAATCCCACCCACTACCCACCCGTGGCCCATTCCACTACTAATTAAACTGTTAGGGATAAATAATTGCAAAAAGTAACTAAAAAATAATATGTTCCCGTAAGGCTTTGCTCTGGAAATTATTAACATATTGTAGGAAGGCGCAGGGGGCCGTCATTGATGGAAGGTATGTGTCACCGAGATTCCTGGCCTCAGTGAGGTAAGAGGCGGTAGTTTTAAGTGTCAGTGGCAGCTAGTGCTGACTGACACTGTTTTTTGTTAGTATGGCTGTAAAGCCGATCCGGGCCGGCTCTTACTGGGAGTAGCCAAAGTGCTGGGTGGGTGGCTGCTCCCCACGCTCCAGGCTGGGTCTTTTTGGCTATATAAAAAACCCAGCCAGCAGTCTCAGCTGCGTGTCGTTTATCCTCCATCTGACAGAGAAGCTGGGGAGTCTCTGTGTTTTGGGACCTGTGAAGTTGTGCCATGCTAAAGGGCTGAGAGTCGCATTCTGGGATACAGGCCCCTAAAGCTGCTGTGTACTGCGTGTGGAAAACTGCTAACCAGGTGAAGATTTTGTTCTATGGACATTGCATGGTGTGAACAAACACTAAGACTGTGAACGGTCATTTTTGTTTTTCCTTATGTGTGAATAAACACATGTGTGAATAAACACCAAACTGTTTAAGTTAAAGATTTTGTGATTGCCTCTCTGCTGCGTCTGCTATCCTGTCTACCAGAGCAAAACCCCACAATTGGTGTTGGATGCGGGCAAACGCAGTGAGGCAGGCCTGAAGGCCGAAAAGTTATTTTTTTATTTTTTCTGGGCACAAGTTCATGTCCTATATTAAGCCAGCAAGGTTACAACCCGTGTCCCCGATTAAAATGGAGGCGGTTGTGAAAGCCCTCGTGGAGGCTAACTTGCAGCAGCGGGAGGCTAACAAGCAGCAGCAGGAAACTAACCAGAAAGCTGTCCATGCGGCGATCCCTAAGATGTCCCCCTCGGATGATGTAGAGACCTATCTGGCGATGTTCAAAAAGGTGGCCGTGAGGGAGAAACTACCCCAAGACCAGTGGGCTGAGGTCGTTGCCCCGGTCCTGGCGTCTGGACCCCAGCAAGTGTTTTTTGATCTCCCCGACCGTAAAAGGTGAGATCCTGGCGAGACTGGTGGTGAATGTATTGGTCTGGGCTCAGCGGGTGCACCAGTGGGAATTTAACCCGGCTGAACCCGCCAGACCACAATATTATGACCTGCTACACCGGTTGCAGAAATGGCTGCAGCCTGACATATTGACTCCCACTGCTATGCTGGACCGTCTGTTGGCGGATGTGTTTTGGAGGGCTTTGCTGTGCCCTCACCAGCACTGGATCGGCTAGGTGTCTCCTGGTAATGCCTTAGAAATGGTCGACCTGGTGGAGTGCTACGAGGCCATCAGAAAATCTGTAGGGGGTTCTATTGGGAGGGGGCCAATCAAACCCTGGAAATCTCCACCCGGACCCAGCATCCAGTGCCAGCCAAACCCGCCCGGGACTTATCCCATGCAGACCCAGCCCTGGTGGTTTTCTGGGGGTGTCACGAACCTGGACACATAAGGGCCGACTGTCCCGACCGGAGTGAACCCATGGATACCAACTATGGCTACCTCCATTCATTGTATGCCAGGAAGCTGTGTGCCACTGGTACCTCCGAGACTGTAGACAATAGCCACCTGTGCCAGGTGGAAGTGGGGGACACTCTGGCAGTGGCACTGCTGAATTCGGGGAGCCTGGTGTCCCTGGTAAGAGCTGCACTTGTGCGGCCCGTTGAGTATACTGGCCGAAAGGTCAGCGTTGTGTGCATTCATGGGGACTTAAGGGACTATCCCACCGCCCTGGTCTCTATATCAACTGTGGCCGGCAGGTGGACTCATGAGGTGGCCGTCGCCACAAATTAACCGTATGAACTAATAATTGGGAGAGACTACCCCAGTTTTCCGGCACTATGGCCGGACACGAAAGTTACCGATACCCGTGAGACAGATGTGACCCAGCTCAAGGGGGAGACCAGAACCCTGGCAACCTGAGTCAAAAGGGCCAGCGGTAGGGGTGACCGCCACTTCGGTGGAAGAGGGGGAGACAACCTCGCTAAAAGTGATGGTGGGAGACATGGAGGACTTGCCGCCAGGTCTGGAGCTAGCCGACCTCAATGTCTGTTGGGTAGTTTTGGTACTGCACAACATCAGGACTCAACCCTATCCCGAGCCTGGGAAAATATATTAATAATAGATGGGGAACCACAACAACCGGGGGCAGAGTCGGTATTTCCAAGTTTTGTGGTTCGTCAAGAGATGTTGTATCGAGTAAACCAGCTGCCAGGTGAATCCAGTGAACAGTTGGTGGTGCCCCAGGCTTATCGCAAACTTGTGTTAGAGTTAGCCCACCAGCATGTTCTCAGGGGTCAAGGTCATCTGGGAATGCAAAAAATGCAGGACCGAATTATACAGCAGTTTTACTGGCCCAGTGTGTTCAGAGAGGTAGAAGAATATTGTAAGTCTTGCCCAACCTGACAGATAACGAGCCCCCAGCCACATTTCCGTATTCCCTTGTACCCTTCCTGATTATCGAGGTCCTGTTCAAGCAAATCGCTATGGATCGCGTAGGCCCGGTACCGAAGTCTGCTAGAGGACACCAACACATCTTGGTTGTCTTCCACTATGCCACTCGGTACCCGGAGGCAGTGCCATTGCGTCATACATCAGCCAAACTCATAGCTAAGGAGTTCATGGAGATGTTTTCTCGAGTGGGTCTGCCTAAGGAGGTTCTGACTGAGCAAGGGACCCCATTTATGTCCAAGGTCATGAGGGAACTCTGTAAGTTGCTCCACATAAAACAGCTACGGACGTCCATGAATCATCCGCAAAGGATGGCCTGGTAGAGAGGTTTAATGAAACATTAAAAAATATGCTAAAAAGAGTGGTCTCTAAGGATGGGAGGGACTGGGACCTTCTTCTGCCTTATCCCATGTTCGCAGTGCGAGAGGTGCCCCAGGCCTCTACTGGGTTCTCGCCCTTCGAGCTTCTATACGGCAGACACCCTCGCCGTCTGTTGGACGTGGCCAAAGAGGCGTGGGAACAAGAACTCACACCTCACAGAAGTGTTGTTGAGTACATCACCCAGATGCAAGGACGGATGGAAACACTTTTACCTCTGGTTAGGGAACATATGGAGGCAGCTCAGCGAGCCCAGAGTAGGATCTATAATCGGCAGGCTCGGGTCCGGATCCTTAATCCGGGTGATCGGGTATTGGTTCTGGTACCAACCGTAGACAGTAAGTTCCTAGCTAGGTGGCAGGGGCCCTATGAGGTTCTTGAAAAAATTGGAGAGGTAGATTACAAGGTACACCAACCAGGGAGGCAAAAGCCAGAGCAGGTTTACCATGTGAATCTGCTCAAACCCTGGAAAGATAGGGGAACCTGTATGGAAGATAGCCCACGACCATGGTTTCTAGGGGAAGTGGTTTCAGACCCTCTGTCTGAAGCAAGGGAAGCGGCTGCGACAGTGAAAATTGCTGACAGCCTCTCCTCTAAACAGACTCAGGAAGCCAGGAAGTTCATTAGTCGGAACTTGGATGTGTTCTCGGACCTCCCTGGATGCACTTCCATAGTCCGACATGACATTGTCACGGAGCCTCAGGCAAAAGTCTGGTTAAAACCATACTGGGTACTCGAGGCTCGGCAACAAGCCATTGTGGATGAAGTGCAGCTAATGCTCCAGCTAGGTGTAATCAAGGAGTCAAAAAGTGAATGGGCCAGTCCTATAGTGTTAATACCCAAGCTGGACGGGACATTGCGGTTCTGTAACGACTTCCGTAAACTGAAAGAGGTGTTCCAGTGTGACGCATATCCCATGCCCCGAGTGGATGAGCTTATTGAGAAGTTGGGCCAAGCCCGGTATTTTTCTGTGTTGGACCTCACCAAAGGGTACTGGCAGGTACCCTTGACGGAGGCTGCCAAGGAAAAAACATCTTTCATCACGCCAGAGGGGCTGTATCAGTACAAGGTATTACCCTTTGGTCTACATGGCGCTCCTGCTATGTTTCAAAGGCTAATGGACATTGTACTCCGTCCACATCGTCGGTACGCTTTGGCGTACCTGGATGAAATCATTATCCACAGCACCGACTGGGATAGTCATTTACCTAAAGTACAGGCTGTAGTGGACTCCCTTAGGAAGGCTGGCTTAACCGTTAACCTAAAAAAGTGCGCAATAGGGTTAGAAGAGACCAAGTACCTGGGGTATGTAATTGGGCGCGGAACTAATAAACCTCAGGTGAACAAAATTGAGGCAATTAGGAAATGGCCCCGACCTGTCTCTACTTGGCAAGTAAAGTCGTTCCTGGGTATGGTGGGGTACTATATGAGGTTTGTCCCCAATTTTGCTACAGTCGGCGCACCATTGACAGGTCTTTTGAAGGGACACATACCGGGAAACAGGTCCCTATAGCTATTGTGGACTGCGGGTGGAAAACTGCTAACCAGGTGAAGATTTTGTTCTATGGACATTGCATGGTGTGAACAGACGCTAAGACTGTGAACGGTCATTTTTGTTTTTCCTTATGTGTGAATAAACACTGCAATGTTTAAGTTAAAAACTTTGTGATTGCCTCTATACTGCATCCGCTAGCCTGTCTACAAGAGCAAAACCCCAAAGTATATTTAAGTAGACATGGTTCCATGTGTACAGGTATGTAGCCTACTACTGACAATATAAAACCTTAAAGGGGTATTCTCGTTTCAAACTATTCCCTATCCACAGGATGTGTACACTGCTCAAATATCTCCAGAATTCCCATAGAAATGAATAGAACGGCTGTGCACATGTGCGACTGGCCCCTCCGTTCATTCCAGGGGGCTTCAGTGGGTACAGGGCCTCCATTCTTGTGGATAGGGGATAACTTGAAAGAACCTGAATAACCCTTTAAAGCAGGGATGTCCAACCTGCAGCCGTCCAGCTACTGCAAAACTACAACTTCCATCATGCAACAGCTGTAGGAAGGCAGGTTGCACATCCCTAACTTAAAGTACACGGAAATTAAATGACGTTTATTAGAACCTACTATAAGTGCCAAAAGATGACTTTTTGTATGTGTGAGAAACAGGCACCTGAAATTCAAATGCCTATAGTGTTTAATAATCCGTACTTTTGTACACCGCTGATAAGACAGTGGTGTACAGAAGTACAGATTTCACTAGGGCTGCAGCGAGTGATGTACAGCACACATCACAGTTCCTGCCTGTCTACTAAAGCCTGGCACAGTGGGCACAGGCAGGAAGAGCGATTTATATGGGAGCACAACTGAAGGAGTGCAGGGCAGGAGCTCGCATGGCATCGTTTATTCTGCTTGTGCCCACTCTGCACAACAACCCCCCCTCCTCCATAAACTCTTCTTAATGCTAATGCGACAGAGTTCATTGGGGGGTAGGGAGGGCTGCTGGGGCATTGTCGTCTATATAAGCATCAACAGCGTTCATGGGGGGGGGGGGGGGGCTGCTTGGGGCACACTGTTCTCTATATGATAAGATTATGTAGGGGGCAGTGTGCCCCGCATCCCCTCGAACTCTACTTGCTAACACTAACACTTCCCCCCACTTCCCCATTAACAGTTTTTTTTTGTTTTGTTGTTTTTTACTTTTGACAGTGCACAGCTGCACACTACTTTCTTTGTCCTGTAGTTGTGCAGGGCAAGCTCTCTGGAGACATTACCTGTCTCTGGGGATTGGAGTTCGTCTCTGGGTGGTTACAAATCACTGAGCCGGGCAGGCAGCGCGTTTGGTATATTCCGTGAAAACCAGACCCGTGTGATCAAGAGTCTTGGCAGGAACATTACTTTTAACAAAATAATCTTTTTATCTTTATGGCAGTTTACTTTAGAGAGATCACCCAATATCCAGCACTCAGCCTTAAATGGAATCACTACTTTCAATTTTTTGATACTAACCGTGTCAATTGCTCCCCAATACTCTTTTAACTCTGTACAAAACATGTGCAAAAAATTTGCCCCGAGTGAATCACACCGTGGACAATTAGATGTATTTCTCAAACCACATTAATTAAGCCAGTGGCGTAGCGTGGGTTGCCAGCACCCTGGGCAAGCCAAAAATTGCGCCCCCCCCCCCCCCGCGCCTACCCCAGGCACGCCACTTTTAACAGATACTGTAGTAGATCACTAGCTGTCCTATGTAACACCTCAGATAACACAGAGATAACTCTCTGAGTACAGATAATGTAGTAGATGGGTGTGAGGCCCCAGAATTCAGAACACAGTGTGACCTGAAGTCTGGGGCCAGAATGCGGCAGTATGGGCCAAATTCTCAATCTTCTCCCCCAACCCTACCATGAAACAGATATGTGGATGGACATTATTATTATTACAGTAGAATACCGCACTATACCTGTTACATCCAGTGACGTCTCCTGTGATGTAGACTCTCCTCGACGTCTTCATTCAGAGATAAGACCACCATGATAACTTCTTTCAGCCGCTTCTCGTCTCTGCAGAGTTTCACCGAAATTTTTTTAGGTTCCTCACTTTACTATCATACATTAATAATAAAGAGGGGCCATTACATTAATAATAAAGAGGGGCCATTACATTAATAATAAAGAGGGGGACATTACATTAATAATAAAGAGGGGCCATTACATTAATAATAAAGAGGGGGTCATTACATTAATAATAATGAGGGGGCCATTACATTAATAATAAAGAGGGGGCCATTATATTAGCAAAGAGGGGCCATTACATTAATAATAAAGAGGGGGTCATTATATTAATAATAAAGAGGGGGTCATTACATTAATAATAATAATGTACTGGCCCCCTCTTTATTATTAATATAATGGCCCCCTTTTTATTAATAATGTACTGGCCCCCTCTTTGCTAATATAATGTCCCCCTCTTTGTTATTAATGTACTGGCCCCCTCTTTGCTAATATAATGTCCCCCTCTTTGTTATTAATGTACTGGCCCCCTCTTTGCTAATATAATGTCCCCCTCTTTGTTATTAATGTACTGGACCCCTCTTTGCTAATATAATGTCCCCCTCTTTGTTAGTTATGTACTGGCCCCCTCTTTGCTAATATAATGTCCCCCTCTTTGTTATTAATGTACTGGCCCCCTCTTTGCTAATATAATCGCCCCCTCTCATTACTGTGCCAATGCCATTGAATAGGATAGACTTTCTGCTCCAGTCCTCTCCTCTCCCACCCCCCATAGCCTCTGCAATTAGGTAAGGTAACATAAAAAAAAAAAATACTTTCCTATCTCCATCCCCGCTTGTTCCCGCCGCAGGCGGTCACGAACGCCTCACTGTGCCTTCCTGTGCCGCGTCATCGCGTCATCTCGCGAGACCCGACGCAGGAGGTCACAGTGAGGTTATCGTGACCGAGTCCTGCATTGCTCTACTGCCTTATAGGCTTCAGGCCACTAGGCCTGAAGCCTATGGGGCATAACGGAGGGGACGGGAGCCATAGGCTCCCGTAGCCCTCATTGAAATTTCGGCTGCCTGGCGCCCCCTGCAATTTGGCGCCCGGGGCAACGGCCCCTCCGGCCCCCCCCACACTACGCCCCTGAATTAAGCAATAGTGGCATGACATATATTCTATGTAAAATATTAAATTGAACCAAAACGTGGTTTTTGAGACACTAATCTTAAATTTGACAATATATTTTCCCAGTCATCTACTTGTATCGTTGGACAATCAGTTCCCCAAGCTTTTTGACCGGAGAGCTTATATTATTAAATAGTGCTTTAACTAATAATCTATAAAGTTGAGCAATCCTAACATTGTGACCTAAATCCGCCATTAATTCATTTAAGGGTGTAGAAGTGTCTATATCTAACAAAGATTTTTCTTCAAGACTAGAAAGTGCCGAACAAAGCTGAAAGTACCTAAACCATGATAAATTAGTTATATCCCCTCTTTGTGCCAACTCCGATAACGAAAATATATCTCCTTTCCTCACCACCTGTGCAACATAAAAAATATAATTATTTTGCCATTTGCCAATACTGATCCCCTACTAATTCATTGTCTCACTATAATCCTGCCACTCATTAGATATTTGCCCAGATTCCAATAAAGTAAACATGTTATCATAACCAGATCTAGTCACCAAGGTCCTACATAATGGGCTTTTCTTCCATTGGCAATATAGCTATAACTGAGCCGATATAAAATAACTCTTGAAATAAGGAAGGTTCAATCCTCCTTTTTCTATCGGCTTAAAGAGATGTTCCACTTTAAGTCTTACACGCTTTCTTCCCCAAAGTAGATAATTAATAATTACTAGTCATGATCAAGCACCAAAGTGCTCGGGTGCTCTGGTCAAACACATTGGGATGCTCGGGTGCTCTACCGAGCACCTGAGTATAATGAAAGTCAATGGGAGAACCCGAGCATTAAACCAGGCACCCCCTGCTCTGAAGAGGGGAGGGTCCCTGGTTCATAGGAAAAGGTAAAAAATTTATAGAAACACCACCGAAATGTTTTCGGAACAGCATGGGGAGGACGTCTCGATGAATCTTGGACTCCTAGATCACTGCTGGAAACCATGTTGTCCGAGTAGTACGCCACTTTTACAGACTGACAATAATATGCACAAAACAAAAAAAAAAAAAAAACATTTTAGAGGAAAAATTGTTAAGAAACATTCTTTCCTGTATATTTACTTGTATATAAAGTGAAAGTGCTGCCAATAATTACAAGAAAGAGGTACTCCGATACAACCTGTATATCACATAATGGAGGGTCTTATTCACATTGTGGTACAATAGTTCAGGTAGTGGGACTCCTACACTCATAAAGCCTATGCAAGTGAAAGGGCTGCCAAAAAGTACAAGGAACTGGCACTCAAAAACACCCTTTGTTACACATAAAGGAGGGCATCATACACACCCTTGAAAAATTATGATTTGCCTGCTGGTGACCCTCAAAAACATTTGGAGCAAGGGCCTGCTGATCTGACCATTTAAAACATTAGGGGCAAGGGCCTGCTGCCACATTGGTGACTCTAGATAACCTCTGGGCGATTGCACGTCCCCGTGACGGCATCAGATCTTTTTGTACCTGGCTTTTGGCCAAGAAGTGGGATTAGGTGGCCCTCTGGGCATCGGCCCACGGGGGAATTTCCCTGTAGGGTCTATGGCCAGTCCGCTCCTGTTTCCACCTAATCCACATGCAAAGCGTCGCCCTTAATTGTGAGCAGCGAGCGTTTGAGTAGACACAGATGTGTGATGGTTACACTGATAATAGCGTTATCGCTGCTCACCATCTGTGTTGATTCCTCAAAGTTTCTTAAAACCTCACAGAGGTCAGACATCCATGCCCACTCCTCGCTTCTGATTAGCGGAAGCTGACTGGAAAGGCAACAACCATGTTGCAGTGTGTATTCCACTACTGCCCTCTGCTGCTCACAAAGCCTTGCCAACATGTGGAACGTGGAGTTCCTGCGCGTGCTCACGTCACACAACAGCCGGTGAGCAGGCAATTTCAAGCACTGCTGCAGCATTGACAGACCGGCTGAAGCTGTCGATGACTTGCGGAAATGTGCACACACCTGCCCTGCCGCAAGCATTTTGTCTGAGCACCTTCACCAGTAGCTCAGGCAAATTGGGGTAGGTTTTGAGAAACCGCTGACCCACTAAGTTTAAGATGTGGGCTAGGCATGGGATGTGTGTGAGCTTGCCGAGCTCCAAAGCCGCCACCAAGTTACGGCCATTGTCTTACACAATCATGCCTGGTTGTAACCATGCCTGGTTGTAGGTTGAGTGGTGAGAGACACAGCTCTGTCTGGTCTCTTATCCCCTGCAACAGCTCTGCGGCGGTGTGCTGTTTGTCCCCTAAGCATATCAGCTTCAGCATGGCCTGTTGATGCTTCCCCACTGCAGTGCTACACTGCTTCCAGCTACCGGCTGACTGGTGCTGCACACGGATAATTCGGAGTTGGAAGTGGAGGAGGAGGCAGAGGAGGAGAAGTGGGGGTTGGAGCCACTAACGTAGGTGCTGGCGGAAACCCTGATGAAATTAGGACCCGCAATCATTGGCATTAGTAGCACTTGTGCTATCCCAGGGTATGACTCACTCCCGGCCTCCAAAATGTTCACCCAGTGTGCCGTTAGGGAAATGTAGCGTCCCTGGCCAAAAGCACTTGTCCATGTGTCTGTGGTTAAGTGGACCTCCCCAGTAACTGCGTTGGTCAGGGCACGTGTGACGTTTCGGGACACATGTTGGTGTAAGGTGGGCACGGCACACCTCAAAAAATAGTGGCAGCTGGGAACAGAGTACCGCAGCACGGCCACCGACATCAGGCTGTTGAAGACCTCAGTGTCCACAAGCCTAAATGGCAACATTTTCAGGGCCAGTAATTTTGAAAGGTGCGCATTTAGTGCTACGGCCTGTGGGTGGGTGTCTGGGTATTTATGCTTGCGTTCAAATGCCTGGGGTAATGATATTTGGATGCTGCACTGGGACAGGGAAGTGGATGTGGTCGCTGATGGTGCTTGCAAAGGTCCAGGTGGAGGGCAGGAGGCATCCTCACCTGTGCCTTCGACAGGCGATTGGCCAGCACGTACCATAGGGGAAGAGGAGGCAGTGGTGTGACTCGCTGACACAGATTGTGGACCCAGGCGTTCCTCCCACTTATTGCGGTGCTTGGATGCCATGTGGCGGATCATGCTGGTGGGGGTGAGGTTGCTAGTGTTCACACCCCAGCTCATTTTGGCGTGGCACAGGTTGCAAACTCCTATTCTTTTGTCGTCCGCACTTTTCTGAAAAAAGCGCCATACTGCGGAACACCTACCCCTTGGCAAGGGAGATTTACACAAGGGGTTCTCCGTGGAACAGTTGTGGGCATGTTGGTGTCGCCCGCCTTTTCCCTTTTGCCACCCCACTGCCTCTTCCAGCCTGTTGCGGTGCTGCAGATCATTCCCCCTCTGTACTGCTGTCTTTGCTCGGCTTTCCACCTTCCCAGGTTGGGTCAGTGACCTCATCATCAGTGATGGCATGTTCGCAGTGTTGGCCGACGAACACATGCGATCTGCCATCTTTATTTCCAAGCCTGGCGATGCAGAGGTAAATCCTTACCTGTGCCTGCACTGCGAGCCGCTCTGAAACACATGCGGTCACCGGGAACAGGCAGTTCCGAGAACAGCCTTCATCGGCTGTTTATCGTCCACCACATTCTCTTCCACATCCTCACTCTGATCATCATCTTGATTTGTTGGCCTAACCACAACCTCAGTGATTGACAACTGTGTCTCATCCTCTCCATCAACCTCTTGAGACAGTAATTGCGGTTGACTCATTGGCAACTGTGTCTCATCATCATCCACCTCATTAAACACTACTTGCCATTCCCCACCGTCATGTTCTTGTGACTGTGGATGCTCAAGAGGTTGAGAATCAGGGCACAAGATCTTATGTCCCTCTTCAAGCGTGCTTGGCGAGAGGGACACATCAAGTAATGAAAAGAGCTCCTCGGAATTTCCGAGTGTGGGATCACTTGTTAGGCTAGACTCTCCATGGTAGGAGGAAGGAGGATCAGGGAGAGGATTCTGTTGACTAGACTCTTGGCTACTGAGACTGGACTTGGTGGAACACAGGGTGGTGCTTAACCGACTGGAAGCATTATCTGCTGCAATCCAATCGACCACCTGATCGCACTGGTCTGACTTCAAGAGTTTTGTCCTGCGACACACTGCAAACTGGGACATGAAACTAGGTATCGTAAATGATTGTTTTTCATGTGCTCTGGCAGCAGGCACAGTTTCAATGCACCCAGGGCCACGGCCTCTGTGTGAACCATCAGCATCACGGCCACTTTCCCGTCCCCTACTCGCATGCTTGACACACAGGAATTGGCATGGATGTCACAGTTCACAGCAAACACAGTATATGGAAAAAGTACGTAAAAGTATGGAAAAAGGAAAATAGATTTCACTTATATTTTTTCTATCTCTGGCCCTGACACACAGAAGGTATTGGACAGATGTCTCTAGTCACTGCAGACACCCTCTATAGAAAAAGTATTGAAAATGATGGAAAAAATATAGTAATTTTCACTTATATTTCTCCAATCTCTGGCCCTGACACACTGAAGGTATTGTACAAATGTCAGAAGTCACTTCAGACACCCTCTATATAAAAAGTATTGAAAATGATGGAAAAATATATTAATTTCAGTTATATTTCTCCAACTTCTGGCCCTGACACACAGAAGGTATTGGACAGATGTCACAAGTCACTGCTGATACCCTCTATAGAAAAAGTATTGAAAATAATGGAAAAAATATTGTACTTTTCAGTTATATTTCTCCAATCTCTGGGCCTGACACACAGAAGGTATAATACAGATGTCACTAGTCATTGCAGACACCCTCTATATAAAAAGTATTGAAAATGATGGAAAAAATATATTGATTTTCAGTTATATTTCTCCAATCTCTGGCCCTGACACACGGAAGGTATAATACAGATGTCACTAGTCACTGCAGACACCCTCTATAGAAAAAGTATTGAAAATGATGGAAGAAATTTATTCATTTTCACTTATATTTCTCCAATTTCTGGCCCTGACACACAGAAGGTATTGGACAGATGTCACAAGTCACTGCTGACACCCTCTATAAAAAAAAGTATTGAAAATCATGGAAAAAATATAGTACTTTTCAGTTATATTTCTCCAATCAGAAGGTATAATACAGATGTCACTAGTGTCACTATGGCGAGTGGGGGAAACCCCCCATCATACAATGTAAAAGGATAAAAGATAGCTGCTAGGCCAAGAAGCCAGGAAAAGGGAAGCAGGTCACCTCCTATAACGTCCCTAATCCTCTCTCTAACTCCTCACCGTATGAGCAGACCCCGATGGTAGGACTGCTCATACCCTGGAAACCTAGGACCCTGAGTCACCATGTTAATCCCTCAGAAAGGAGCAGGGGGAAACGTCCTGTTCATCCAAGACACGGAAGAACAAGAGTCTCAAAAGACCTAATAGCTGGGAAAAGGAGTGACCATATACAGCAAGAGGATCGGCAGGTAAGAACACAAGATAACATACCTGCCGAAGTCTCCGCGACTGGAACCCGTGCATACGTACAGGAGCTCTAACACCAAACAGGACGCCGTACCAGCAACTCACACAGGTATCCAGCACACCAGACTCCTCCAGGAACCCCATGCCACAAGGTGCATGGCAGCCCCAGGCAGCGCTGCATACAGGCTAGTGGTTCATCCCCCCCCCCCCCCCCCCCCCCCGGGAAACCAACCAACACACAGGAAAATGTCTTACATACATGCAGGGACAAGCACTAACAACAGCCCAGACAGATAACAACAATCAAGACGTACAACACACCCTGAACATAAACCCACACCTAACAAACAACAAGTGAGGTAGGGAAAAAGGAGCATACAAAAATAAGACAATTTATGTCCAACAAGGTGGCTCTCAAGGACTGGTCAGAATCACCCAGGAAAGGAGCAGAGCTCCAACACCAAACAAGGCTGGAGTACCACTGCCCCCAGCCAGGAATCCACAGATAAAGTCAAACTAGTGGCCACACCCAGGACACACCTAAATCCCCACAAGCTAGAGGAGAAACCCCTCGCTCACCAAACCGCAGGGAGACACATCTTAAAGGGGAAATGCACGTGCAAACCGACAACAATGCGTTGCTACCGGCAACTAGTCTGCATGGCAACGGCGTCAAGGTCAAACAACAATATGACCGTGACAACTAGTCACTGCAGACACCCTCTATAGAAAAAGTATTGAAAATGATGGAAAAAATATAGTAATTTTCACTTATATTTCTCCAATCTCTGGCCCTGACACACTGAAGGTATTGTACAAATGTCAGAAGTCACTTCAGACACCCTCTATATAAAAAGTATTGAAAATGATGGAAAAATATATTAATTTCAGTTATATTTCTCCAACTTCTGGCCCTGACACACAGAAGGTATTGGACAGATGTCACAAGTCACTGCTGATACCCTCTATAGAAAAAGTATTGAAAATAATGGAAAAAATATTGTACTTTTCAGTTATATTTCTCCAATCTCTGGGCCTGACACACAGAAGGTATAATACAGATGTCACTAGTCATTGCAGACACCCTCTATATAAAAAGTATTGAAAATGATGGAAAAAATATATTGATTTTCAGTTATATTTCTCCAATCTCTGGCCCTGACACACGGAAGGTATAATACAGATGTCACTAGTCACTGCAGACACCCTCTATAGAAAAAGTATTGAAAATGATGGAAGAAATTTATTCATTTTCACTTATATTTCTCCAATTTCTGGCCCTGACACACAGAAGGTATTGGACAGATGTCACAAGTCACTGCTGACACCCTCTATAAAAAAAAGTATTGAAAATCATGGAAAAAATATAGTACTTTTCAGTTATATTTCTCCAATCAGAAGGTATAATACAGATGTCACTAGTGTCACTATGGCGAGTGGGGGAAACCCCCCATCATACAATGTAAAAGGATAAAAGATAGCTGCTAGGCCAAGAAGCCAGGAAAAGGGAAGCAGGTCACCTCCTATAACGTCCCTAATCCTCTCTCTAACTCCTCACCGTATGAGCAGACCCCGATGGTAGGACTGCTCATACCCTGGAAACCTAGGACCCTGAGTCACCATGTTAATCCCTCAGAAAGGAGCAGGGGGAAACGTCCTGTTCATCCAAGACACGGAAGAACAAGAGTCTCAAAAGACCTAATAGCTGGGAAAAGGAGTGACCATATACAGCAAGAGGATCGGCAGGTAAGAACACAAGATAACATACCTGCCGAAGTCTCCGCGACTGGAACCCGTGCATACGTACAGGAGCTCTAACACCAAACAGGACGCCGTACCAGCAACTCACACAGGTATCCAGCACACCAGACTCCTCCAGGAACCCCATGCCACAAGGTGCATGGCAGCCCCAGGCAGCGCTGCATACAGGCTAGTGGTTCATCCCCCCCCCCCCCCGGGAAACCAACCAACACACAGGAAAATGTCTTACATACATGCAGGGACAAGCACTAACAACAGCCCAGACAGATAACAACAATCAAGACGTACAACACACCCTGAACATAAACCCACACCTAACAAACAACAAGTGAGGTAGGGAAAAAGGAGCATACAAAAATAAGACAATTTATGTCCAACAAGGTGGCTCTCAAGGACTGGTCAGAATCACCCAGGAAAGGAGCAGAGCTCCAACACCAAACAAGGCTGGAGTACCACTGCCCCCAGCCAGGAATCCACAGATAAAGTCAAACTAGTGGCCACACCCAGGACACACCTAAATCCCCACAAGCTAGAGGAGAAACCCCTCGCTCACCAAACCGCAGGGAGACACATCTTAAAGGGGAAATGCACGTGCAAACCGACAACAATGCGTTGCTACCGGCAACTAGTCTGCATGGCAACGGCGTCAAGGTCAAACAACAATATGACCGTGACAACTAGTCACTGCAGACACCCTCTATAGAAAAAGTATTGAAAATGATGGACAAAAATATATTAATTTTCACTTATATTTCTCCAATTTCTGGCCCTGACACACAGAAGGTATTGGACAGATGTCTCTAGTCACTGCAGACACCCAGTATTAAAAAATTATTGAAAATGATGGAAAAAATATATTAATTTTCAGTTATATTTCTCCAATCTCTGGCCCTAAAACACAGATGGTATTGGACAGATGTCACTAGTCACTGCAGACACCCTCTATAGAAAAATTATTGTAAATGCTGGGAAAAAAAAGAGTACTTTAGCTATAAAATACTACCAGCCTGCCACCACACACAATTGTCACGGAAGGTGTACAGAAACTAGAAGACACAAAATGAAGATCCGACTGACTGGATCCAAAACTAAGGAACCAGAGGGTAAGCCCTGTAACAGACCTGGCTCTCTCCCTTACTGCTCAGCCTATGCAAAAACTTCTATGGTAGATGATTGCATATCCTCGTTCCTCGACTGTATGACACCTGAACACCCTATAATAGTGAGGGGACACGACCACCGGCTCCCTACACCTTAATGTCCGTCACTGGGACCCACATCCTCTCCTCAGGACCATAACCCTCCCAATGAACGAGGTACTGGAGAGAACCACGGACAACATGAGAATCCACAATCCTAGAGACCTGAAATTCAAGATTACCATCAACCACAATCGGAGGAGGAGGCAAAGACGAGGGTACAATGGGTTGGACATAAGGTTTTAATAAGGACTTATGAAAAACATTATGGATCTTCCAAGTCTGAGGAAGATCAAGACGGTAGGCAACAGGATTGATGACGGACAAGATTTTGTAAGGCCCAATAAACTTAGGACCCAACTTCCAGGAGGGAACCTTCAATTTGATATTCTTAGTAGACAACCACACCATATCACCAACATTCAGGTCCGGACCAGGCACACGTCTCTTATCCGCCACACACTTATATCTCTCACTCATGCTCTTTAGATTATCCTGGATCTTTTGCCAAATAGATGACAAAGACGAGGAGAATCTGTCCTCATCAGGTAAACCAGAAGACCCCTCTCCAGAGAATGTCCCAAACTGCGGATGAAACCCATATGCACCAAAAAATGGTGACTTATCAGAGGACTCCTGACGACAGTTATTTAAAGCAAACTCAGCAAGGGACAAAAAATAACACCAATTCATCTGATTCTCCACCACAAAACAGCGCAGATATGTCTCCAGATTCTGATTGAGGCGCTCTGTCTGTCCATTCGACTGCGGGTGGAAAGCAGAAGAGAAAGACAGCCGAACCCCCAAGCGAGAACAGAAAGCCTTCCAGAATCTGGAAACAATCTGTGTGCCCCTATCAGAGACTATGTCTGAAGGAATACCATGCAATTTGACAATGTGATCAATAAATGCCTGCGCCAGCGTCTTAGCATTGGGCAAGCCAGGAAAAGGAATGAAATGCACCATTTTGCTAAAACGGTCCACCACCACTAGAATCACAGTCTTCCCCGAGGAACGAGGCAGGTCCGTAATGAAGTCCATGGACTGTGGACAGATGTGTCCAAGGACGGGAAGGAATGGGTAACGGAAGGAGAGGACCTGATGGCCGTGTATGAGGGACTTTGGCACGAGCGCAGGTCTCGCAGGCTGCCACAAAACCCTCAACCGACTTACGAAGCGCCGGCCACCAGAATCTCCGAGCGATGAGATCCACTGTGGCTCTTGCCCCCTTAAAAATCTTGTGTCTTAAAGTGAGAATCACAAACAACCTCCCAGGAGGACAAAGATCAGGAGCCTCTGACTGGGCTACCTGAACCTCTGCCTCCAATTCAGGATAAAGAGCAGAGACCACCACACCTTCAGCCAAAATGGGACCCGGGTCTTCAAAATTCCCACCTCCCGGAAAACAATGTGACAGGGCATCCGCCTTCACATTCTTAACCCCAGGGCGGAACATAACAACAAAATTAAACCTTGAAAAGAACAAAGACCATCTGGCCTGTCTCGGGTTCAGATGCTTGGCTGACTCCAAGTAGGCCAGATTCTTATGGCCAGTAAACACTGTAATAGGGTGTCTGGCTCCCTCTAGCCAATGGCGCCATTCCTCAAAAGCTAACTTGATGGCCAACAACTCCCTATCTCCCACATCATAATTTCTCTCTGCGGAGGAGAGTTTCTTCGAGAAAAAGGCACACGGTCGCCATTTGGCAGGAGAGGGACCCTGAGACAAGACTGCACCCACACCCACCTCAGAAGCGTCCACCTCAACTATGAAGGACAGAGAAATACCAGGTTGTTCCAAGATGGGAGCGGAAGCAAAACTCTCCTTGATACTAGAAAAGGCCTCACGCGCCTCTACCGACCAGGAGGAAAAGTCTACCCCCTTTCTAGTCATATCAGTGAGTGGTTTAACAACAGAGGAATAATTCAAAATAAACTTCCTGTAATAATTGGCAAAACCCCAAAAACGCATCAGCGCCTTCTGACTCTCAGGGAGCTCCCACTCAAGCACAGCGCGGACCTTCTCGGGGTCCATGCGAAAACCAGAAGCGGAGAGAAGAAACCCCAGAAATTGAATTTCTGGAACCGCAAACACACATTTTTCCAGTTTAGCGTACAATTTATTCTCCCACAGGATGAGCAAGACCTGACGTAGGTGGTCCTTATGAGTTTTGAAATCAGGAGAAAAAATCAATGTCATCTAGATACACTAATACAAATTTCCCCATTAAATGATAAAAAATGCTGTTCACAAAATGCGGAAAGACGGCTGGAGCATTCATCAAACCAAAAGGCATAACCAAATTCTCAAACTGGCCCTCAGGGGTATTGAAGGCCGTCTTCCATTCGTCTCCTTCTCTGACCCTGACCAGGTTGTATGCCCCTCTTAGATCCAACTTGGAAAAAACGTTAGCCCCAACAATCTGGTTAAACAGGTCCGGGATCAGAGGAAGCGGATAAGGGTTACGAATTGTGATACTGTTCAGCTCCCTGAAATCCAGACAAGGTCTTAAATAACCATCTTTTTTCTTAACAAAGAAAAATACTGCGGCAACAGGTGACTTCAAGGGTCGTATGTGTCCCTTTCTCAGACTCTCAGAGATATAAGCACGCATAGCGACCCTTTCAGGTTGGGAGAGATTGTATAAACGAGACTTAGGCAGCTTGGCGCCTGGGGTGAGATTAATAGGGCAATCGTACTCCCTGTGAGGGGGCAAGTCCTGAACACCACTCTCAGAAAACACATCCGAAAATTCAGAGAGAGGCAATTCTCTCTGCAAAAGTCACTCCAACCATTTATTTGCCTCGCTTGCCAATCAATGGTGGGGTTATGTTTAGTGAGCCAGGGTAGCCCCAACACTAGAGGAGTAGGCAACCCGCTTAGGACGAAACATGACACATACTCAACATGAGTATCACTCACAATCAAACGGATATTTTGAACTATGCCCTTTAACGATTTCTGAGAAAGTGGAACGGAATCAATAGCAAAAACAGGTATATCCTTTCCCAAAGTGCATACCTGGAAACCATGAGTTATAGCAAATTGATTATCAATGAGATTGACAGCTGCTCCACTATCTACAAAAATCTCACCAAAAATGTTCTTGCTCTCTAGCGCCACCCTGGCAGGTAGGACGAAACGGGAACTACAAGCAAATGGAAAACCTTCAATTTTGGCATCAACCTTGCCAATAGTAACAGATGGAACGTTTTTAGAGTAGTTTTTTTCTTTTTGTTTCTTTATTACTCTAAAAAAACTGCCTGAATCTCCTAGAGGGACAAACATTTGCCAAATGATTTATACCTCCACAACAGAAACAAACCTTCCTATGAGAGCTGAATCTTCTATTGTCAGAGGCAAGCAAACCCAGCTGCATGGGCTCCTGCTCAGAAGGAATTGAGAGCGACTGAGACCCCTGTGCACGGAATGAGACCGCCGCACTGTCCTTGGACTGAGTATGACAGGAAGGAGTGATCTCTCCTCTCTCTCTAAGACGCCTGTCAATACGAACGGCCCGAGACATGGCAGAGTCCAAGGAGGTAGGTATCTCATGAAAGGCAAATGCATCTTTCAATCCCTCTGAAAGACCATGGCAAAATTGACTTCGGAGTGCAGCATCATTCTAACCAGTATCAGCTGCCCATCTCCGAAATTCTGAACAGTATATCTCTGCGGACTGTTTACCCTGGCATGAAAGACGTAGTCTAGACTCAGCCAGAGCAATACGATCCGGATCATCATATATCTGACCCAGGGCTAAAAAAAAATTCATACACTGAACAGAGGGGCCGTGCCCCAACCGGCAGCGAAAAGGCCCAGGACTGAGCATTATCCCTGAGCAGCGAGATGATGATCACCAGAGGAATGGGGAAGTAGGCGAAAATGGAGTTTGCAAGCCTCTCTAAAATGAACAAAATTCTCACTACCCCCGGAGAACGTATCCGGGAGCGAGATCTTAGGCTCAGAACAAACTCCATGAACGCAAGCAGAAACGGTCACCTCAAACTGAGAGACAGTTTTCCGGAGATCTGCTACCTTCAGTGAAAGACCCTGCATGCGGTCAATCAAGGTTGAAACCGTATTCATGCTTAAGACGGTTTTGGCGGTTTATAATGTCACGGAAGGTGTACAGAAACTAGAAGACACAAAATGAAGATCCGACTGACTGGATCCAAAACGAAGGAACCGGAGGGTAAGCCCTGTAACAGACCTGGCTCTCTCCCTTACTGCTCAGCCTATGCAAAAATCTCTACGGTAGATGATTGCATATCTTCGTTCCTCGACTGTATGACACCTGAACACCCTATAATAGTGAGGGGATACGACCACCGGCTCCCTACACTCAATATGGAGGGAGTCAGGGTCACCTAGGATCCAGCAAACAGGAAAACACAAACGAATGAACAAACTTATCTGTAGAAGACTCAGTAGTAGCATCCAGCATGCACACACTTTAGGAAGTTGTATAAACCGCAAAGTGATGCAGTATGGGAAGGGATTTAAAGGGATGCAATCAGTGCAACTACATGACAGCTGAGCGAGGCTAACGAGATGAGAAAACGAAAGCAAAACAAAAGGAACCTCAAGGAGGAGGTTCTGAAGAACGTCTGTCAGAGCTTCTCAGATGTCTGGCGGTGACAACAATAGTCCTTAAAAGGACTTTTGGGTCTTTGAAACAATTTCCTACTGAATTGATTGCCATCAGACTCCCTACACTCTCTTTACCTTCCGAAGCACAGCTCTCCCTGACTACATATGAGCCGAACATGCGCCATCGGGTGCTATATAGCACTGGATGACGAGTTCCGGACGGCCAATAACTGTAATGCCAGTAGCCAACATGGCTACTGGCATTACAGTGAGGGCAATACTTACCTGCACGTTTATTGGCTGCATAGCAGCCGCGAAACGTGTGGGAAGGAGACTCGAGCATGGCGCTCGAGCACATGCGGTATTCGGCCAAGTACCGCCATGTGCCGAGCATATTGATGCTCGAGCCGAACAGCAGTTCGGCTGAGCATGCTCGCTTAACACTAATAATTACAGCCATGAACTTCAGGAGTTTTGTCAGGTAAAAAAAACACCTACCTGCACTCAGTTTTGATCCAGGATCTGCAAATGTTATTAAAGGGGGAATTCGTTGTGTTTCAGGCAAGGCCAAAACTTTACCCTATCTATTGTCACCGAGACTCTTTACTGAACAGAAATCTGATGGTATTCATTAGACTTGGCTGAAACATAAGGGGTTTTACAAATGTGGACATAACAAATGTGCATGATGCAATGTGGTTAAAGTTTCCGATAAATTTAAATCTACAGTGAATAATGGTTTACTCAAAATCAAACATTAATTGTAACAACACGATTTGATCGCATGCAAAACCTGCAATTTACAATATGTTGCACTTTGGGCCCTTTAAAAATTTGAGTCCGAAGACACCTTTTTGATGCTGCTAACTCTACACCTCACATCACATATTTCACATTCATAATGTCCCAGGTCACACCTGTTAGTTCAAGGCATTGAATAAGTGAGGGCTTCTATTCGTGGCAGAAATTTGCACCTCAAACTTCTGCATAAGGCCACATTCACACAACCGTATTTTTGCACCGCATCCAATCCACACTTTTTGCGAATCGGATGCTGACTAGGGTTGAGTACTGAGTTCGGGTTCATACTGAACTTTAGAATTTTTCAAGTTCGGTGTTCGGCAAATAATGGGACTTTTTGAAAGGCTGCAGAGCAGCCAATCAATAAGTGTTTAACTCTTGTGCCCTTAGAAGCCATCACAGCCATGGGAGGAATCATGTTTTTACTCGGCAATTAAAAAATTGGCGATAAAAATACGAATTACGAAAATTTACATATTGCACGATCATTACCTTGCCGATTTTTCGAGTAAAAAAATCGTAGAATATAACGAATATTCGAATTTGCGACTATTCAACAAATATTCTACAAAATATTCGAGAAATATTGCGAATTCGAATATGACCCCTGCCACTCATCACTAGTATTCAGTGGAGTTATATATATGACTCAAGTCCGCTGCCTTGGAGTAACCTTGGATTCTGCCCTGTCCTACAAACCGCTAAATCCAAGCCCTTTCCACCACCTGCCGCCTCCAACTCAAAAATATCTCCTGCATCCACGCATTCCTCAAACACGGGGGTCTGCAAAAATGCATTTACATGCCCTAATCATCTCCCGCCTAGACTACTGTAACATCCTGCTCTAGCACTCTCGCACCCCTCCAATCTATCCTCAACTCTGCTGCCCGACTAATCCACCTCTCACCCCGTTTCTCCTCTGCCTCTCCCTTCTGCCAGTCTGGCTTCCCATTGATCAGCTAATTCAGTTTAAAATACGAACAAATACATATAAGGCTGTCCACAACCTGTCCCTTCCATACACCTCTGAGCTACTTTCCAGATACATCCCCACATGTATTCTTTGATTTTCACAAGACCTCCTTCCCTCCTCTTATCACCTCTTCCCACAATCACCTCCAAAATTTCTCCTGTGTATCCCCCATATTCTGGAAATCTTTACCGCAGCACATCAGACTCTTGGGCGTTTGCAGGGGGGGCTGGGGCAAGGAAATCTGTGACTGAGTTCTGGCGGATCCAGGGGGGGGGGGGCAACAGGGCAATTGCCCCTCCCCCCGAGCTGCTCAGAAGTGGGGGGGCAGCGGCCGGGCACAGGGATATGAATGCTTCCATTGTGGAAGCGTTCATCTCCATAGTCATCTGTATCGGCGTGTCCCATTCCCTTCCTCTGAGTGCCTGCAGCCTATCAGAGGGCCGTACAGCGTGGGACACAGGCCGGAAGAGGCCTGCATCGCATCGCTGCCAAGGAGGTAAGTATAAGTGTTTATTTGTTTTGTGTACAATACTGGTGGCTACTGGCACATAATGGGGGGCTCTGGCTACTGGCACATAATGGGGGGCTCTGGCTACTGGCACATAATGGGGGTCTCTGGCTACTAGCACATAATAGGGGGAGCTGTTATTACTGGCACATAATGGGGGGGTGTCATTACTGGCACATAATGGGGGGCTGTCCTTACTGGCACATAATGGGGGCTGTCATTACTGGCACAAGGGGGGACTGTCATTACTGGCACATGATGGGGGCTGTAATTACTCCCACATGATGGGGGGGCTGTTATTACTGGCACATGATGGGGGGCTGTCATTACTGGCACATGATGGGGGGGTTGTTATTACTGGCACATTATTGGGGGCACTATAGAGGCTTCTACTGAGGCCACAAAGAAAGGGGGTTTTATATGGGGGCTCTGTACAGTAGAATTTTATACTGGGACACATTATGGTGGGTACTATGGAGAAGGGGGGAGAGGAGTACTATGGGGTCATCTACGGGGGGCACTGAGAAGGGGTATTTTATACTTACAAATGATGGGGGACACTGAGGACATCTACTAGGGCATTTTATACTGTTACATTATGGGGGCACTAGGAGGAAGGGGGGAGAGGAGCACTATTGAGGCATTTACTGGGGGCACTATATAGGGGTATTTTATACTGGCACATTATGGGGGCACTATGGGGACATTAGCTCAACTGGGGGCATTACAAGGGGGTATTTTTTGCACTGTCACATTATAAGGAGAATTATTTCTACTGGGGGGCATTATGGTGGGCTTTATTACTCCCACATGGTATGACCCCCTAGTAGCAGCACCATCCTCTCCCTGCGCTGCTATTCCTCTGCCCCTTCTCCAAATCCTTATTATGAAATCTTTCTCATTAGGATAAAACACAACATCAGCTCCGCCGAGCCCCCCAGCCAAGTGTTGAAGTGGTGTCTGAGATCCCCAAGGGCCAAGCCAAGTAATTGTAAGTTTTCATGTGAAATATGTTTATGTTGTACACATATAGGATACACTGTGCCACACAATATACAGTATACCTCTACACTGTGTAGTCTGTTCTATAAGCACCATCGTTTTGTGGCAACCAACAGAAAATAATCTGGAAGTGCCCCTCCCGAGACCAGGCTCTGGTTCCGCCACTGCACAACTCATGCGTTATTATACTTTGTGATAACGAATATGCCCCTCCCCTTCATTACATTCTCAGAAACAAGCAGAGCATGGATGTCAATAAAATTATGCCCCCCATGAAAAAAAATTGCTGACGCCCATGATTTACAGTCTTCTTAAACTAATAACACAAAGAATTTAATGTTACCATGTTTTTATTGAACACACCATGTAAACATTCACAGTGCAGGTGGAAAAAGTATGTGAACCCTTGGATTTAATAACTGGTTGAACCTCCTTTGGCAGCAATAACTTCAACCAAACGTTTCCTGTAGTTGCAGATCAGACGTGCACAATGGTCAGGAGTAATTCTTGATCATTCCTCTTTACAGAACTGTTTCAGTTCAGCAATATTCTTGGGATGTCTGGTGTGAATCACTTTCTTGAGGTCACACCACAGCATCTCAATTGGGTTGAGATCAGGACTCTGACTGGGCCACTCCAGAAGGTGTATTTTCTTCTGTTTAAGCCATTCTGTTGTTGATTTACTTTTATGCTTTGGGTCGTTGTCCTGTTGCAACACCCATCTTCTGTTGAGCTTCAGCTGGTGGACAGATGGCCTTAAGTTCTCCTGCAAAATGTCTTGATAAACTTGGTAATTCATTTTTCCTTTGATGATAGCAATCCGTCCAGACCCTGATGCAGCAAAGTAGCCCCAAACCATGATGCCCCCACCACCATACTTCACAGTTGGGATGAGGTTTTGATGTTGGTGTGCTGTGCTTCTTTTTCTCCACACATAGTGTTGTGTGTTTCTTCCAAACAACTCAACTTTGGTTTCATCTGTCTACAGAATATTTTGCCAGTACTGCTGTGGAGCATCAAGGTGCTTTTGTGCAAACTGTAAACGTGCAGCAATTTTTTTTTGGACAGCAGTGGCTTCCTCCGTGGTATCCTCCCATGAAATCCATTCTTGTTTAGTGTTTTACGTATCTTAGATTCGCTAACAGGGATGTTAGCATATGCCAGAGACTTTTGTAAGATTCTTCTTCACCTCATTGAGCAGTCTGCGCTGTGCTCTTGCAGTCATCTTTACAGGACAGCCACTCCTAGGGAGAGTAGCAGCAGTGCTGAACTTTCTCCATTTATAAACAATTTGTCTTACCGTGGACTGATGAACAGCAAGGCTTTTGGAGATACTTTTATAACCTTTTGCAGCTTTATGCAAGTCAACAATTCTTAATCGTAGGTCTACTGAGAGCTCTTTTGTGCGAGGCATCATTCACATCGGGCAATGCTTCTTGTGAAAAGCAAACCCAGAACTGGTGTGTAGTTTTTATAGGGCAGCTGTAACCAACACCTCCAAATTGGCTGACACCTCACTCCAATTATCTCTTGGAGATTTCATTAGTCTAGGGGTTCACATACTTTTTCCACCTGCACTGTGAATGTTTACATGGTGTGTTCAATAAAAACATGGTAACATTTAATTCTTTGTGTGTTATTAGTTTAAGCAGACTGTGATTGTCTATTGTTGTGACTTAGATGAAGATCAGATCACATTTTATGACCAATTTGTGCAGAAATCCATATCATTCCAAAGGGTTTACATACTTTTTCTTGCAACTGTATACCCTTTTATCATATGTACAGCGCATAGAATTAATGGCACTTTAATAATAAATAATAATATTAATTATATGTCTGTTGCTCTAGTATAACACATGTGGAGTTAAACATTCAGATGCTTCTTGTTCCATGAAGAGGTTATCCAAAGGTCAGGCCTCATGCACACGACCGTATGTATTTTTGTGGTCCGCAAAAATATAGATGACATCCATGTGCATTCTGTATTTTGCAGAACAGAACAGCTGGCCCCTAATAGAACAGTGCAGTCCTTGTCTGTATTGCGGACAATAATATAACATGTTCTTTTTCTTTGCGGAACAGAAATACGGACATACGGAAACAGAATGCACAGAGAGTTTTTCTTGCAGACCCAATGAAATTAATGGTTCCGTATACGGTCCGTATAAAAACTGGAACAAACACGGAAAGAATATACAAACCGGATTCCAAAAAAGTTGGGACACTAAACAAATTGTGAATAAAAACTGAATGCAATGATGTGGAGATGGCAAATGTCAATATTTTATTTGTAATAGAACGTAGATGACAGATCAAACTTTTAATCCGAGTAAATGTATCATTTTAAAGGAAAAATAAGTTGATTCAAATTTTCACGGTGTCAACAAATCCCCCAAAAGTTGGGACAAGTTGCAATAAGAGGCTGAAAAAAGTAAATTTGAGCATAACGAAGAGCTGGAAGACCAATTAACACTTATTAGGTCAATTGGCAACATGATTGGGTATATAAAGAGCTTCTCAGAGTGGCAGTGTCTCTCAGAAGCCAAGATGGGTAGAGGATCACCAATTCCCACAATGTTGCGCAGAAAAATAGTGGAGCAATATCAGAAAGGTGTTACCCAGCGAAAAATTGCAAAGACTTTGCATCTATCATCATCAACTGTGCATAACATCATCCGAAGATTCTGAGAATCTGGAACAATCTCTGTGCGTAAGGGTCAAGGCCGTAAAACCATACTGGATGCCCGTGATCTCCGGGCCCTTAAACGACACTGCACCACAAACAGGAATGCTACTGTAAAGGAAATCACAAACCATTGTCAGTGAACACAATCCACCGTGCCATCCGCTGTTGCCAGCTGAAACTCTACAGTGCAAAGAAGAAACCATTTCTAAGAAAGATCCACAAGCTCAGGCGTTTTCACTGGGCCAGGGATCATTTAAAATGGAGTGTGGCAAACTGGAAGACTGTTCTGTGGTCAGACGAGTCACGATTCGAAGTTCTTTTTGGAAATCTGGGACGCCATGTCATCCGGACCAAAGAGGACAAGGACAACCCAAGTTGTTATCAACGCTCAGTTCAGAAGCCTGCATCTCTGATTGTATGGGGTTGCATGAGTGCGTGTGGCATGGGCAGCTTGCATGTCTGGAAAGGCACCATCAATGCAGAAAAATATATTCAGGTTCTAGAACAACATATGCTCCCATCCAGACGTCATCTCTTTCAGGGAAGACCCTGCATTTTTCAACAAGATAATGCCGGACCACATTCTGCATCAATCACAACATCATGGCTGCGTAGGAGAAGGATACGGGTACTGAAATGGCCAGTCTGCAGTCCAGATCTTTCACCTATAGAGAACATTTGGCGCATCATAAAGAGGAAGGTGCAACAAAGAAGGCCCAAGACGATTGAACAGTTAGAGGCCTGTATTAGACAAGAATGGGAGGGCATTCCTATTTCTAAACTTGAGAAACTGGTCTCCTTGGTCCCCAGATGTCTGTTGAGTGTTGTAAGAAGAAGGGGAGATGCCACACAGTGGTGAAAATGGCCTTGTCCCAACTTTTGGGGGATTTGTTGACACCATGAAATTCTGATTCAACATATTTTTCCCTTAAAATGCTAAATTTTCTCAGTTTAAACTTTTGTTCCGTGATTTATGTTCTATTCTGAATAAAATATTAGAAGTTGGGGGGCGGAGCTAGCCAATGGCGGAGTGAGAAGTGCTTTGCTTCGGCTCCTGACAGACTCCAGCTTCACCGCTATTACAGGACACCCTCGTTCGCGCTGACTACATGAAAGGACGCAGGAGAAGAACCTCATCGACTCCTGCACCGATCCGCTGCAAAACGGGAGCGATCTCCCGCTTCTTTGCCTCCTCCAGCCAACCAGACGCTCACCAAGAGGGAGCTGACTCTCCTAAAATGGCGGCGCGGCATCCCCTGCATGCCACAAGGAGCCCGACCCACAGGCCCCGGACTCACCGGCACAATTGAGAGGTACGCTCACCAGCTCTCCGGCCTCCTATGCTGCTGCAGTCAGCAACGGCTCGTCGGCGTCCTCGTCTCCCTCGTTTGCAGGGCTGGCCTCGGCAACACCGCAGGGCCACTCTCCCAGGAGCCGCTGCTCCCAGGCCACATTGTCCGGATCAGGGGCCCCCATGACTCCACAGGGGGATGATGAAGATTGGGATTGGAAGGTGCACCTCAAATCCCTCCCCACCAGGCATGAAATAGATGCCTTATTCGCAAGGCTAGAAACCTCTCACAAAAGAGACATTGAGGCCTTGCAGCATGATCTCAAACAGGTGGCCCAGAGGGTGGAAGAGGCAGAGCCCATGCAGGATCAAATGCTAGTAGTCCTTGACTCCCACCTGATGGTATGGGGTTGCATGAGTGCGTGTGGCATGGGCAGCTTGCATGTCTGGAAAGGCACCATCAATGCAGAAAAATATATTTAGGTTCTAGAACAACATATGCGCCCATCCAGCGGCGGGGAGCAAGTAATCCAGACGCACTCTGCCCAGATCCAGGACATCCTCACTCATTTGGACGACATTGAAAATAGAAAAAGGGGGAATAACCTGCGCATTAGAGGCCTCCCTGAGGATGTTTCGCCACAAGACCTGGAGAAATGGGCTGTATCCTTTTTTAACACGCTGCTGTTCAGAGATCCGGGACAATCCCTTGAAATTGACCGCATTCATAGAGCCCTGGGTCCTAAAGTGAGTGATCCTAATCGGCCTAGAGACGTTATTTGCCGTATACACTTTTATAAAGATAAAGAGGCCATCCTTAAAGCGGGAAGACTATGCATGCTGATAAAGAAATCATCATATTGCAGGACCTAGTCAGACGTACTTTACAGCTACGCAAAGCTCTGAAACCGCTTCTGGCGGCACTTAAAGCCAAGGACATACCCTACAGGTGGGGTTACCCATTCCAATTGTCCGCTTCTAAAGATGGGAAATCGGTGGTATTCAAGTCCATAGAGGACCTCGCGGGCCTACGCGCAGCCTTTGATCTTCCTCGCCTGGAGCTGCCGGATTGGCCAAGCCCAAGACAACCCGTCGTTGTTCCACGGAAGGAAAGATGGCAGACGACCTCTCCTAAACAGCGGAGGGCCTCTAGACGCGCGCCTGATCCTGACGATTGACTGTCGGCGATATCCATCCGGTTCTGCATATATACTTAGGGGGATTTTAACCCTCTTGTTCATTGCTGTTGTTTTGCGCTGTTATAACTATATATGCATAGTGTGATCATGTGAGTGGGTCTACCAGACCTACCCACGTACTTGTCCTGTTGTTTTCTGCCATGTTATTTTTACTCTACTGTAAGCTGGAGTCTAGTTGGGAGACGGCTCAGTCCTTGCTTTCTCCCTACCCCACTTAGGGACCGCGGCACACACCGTCGCGAGCGACCTCGGTCGTCATTTAGTACCTGTTGAACCAACATTTTAGGTTCGTCTGAAAGGCTTCTATGTCTTTTATTTGCACTATTCTGTGTTTGAATGTTTGTCTTTTTGTCTCCCCTCCCTTTTGTGTCTCTGGCTGTGCACCTACTGCGTTCTTGTTATCTCTGAATGGATCTAGGAGATTGCGCCTCCCTCTCACTACGTATTCTCAAAATGGCACCTGTATCGTTTTGCACTTTTAATGTCCGGGGTTTTAATAAACCCGAGAAGCGCAGTCAGATTTTATATAGTCTTCACAAGAAGAGAGTTATGATTGCCATGATTCAGGAAACTCATTTTAAGACAGGTGCCGTTCCCAAGTACACTAACCGTTATTACCAGAACTGGTTCCATGGTCCTAACCCTACTAGTAGGTTGGGAGGTGTGTCCATAGGGTTTCATAAATCATTTGGTCACACGGTCATATCTTCTGATATTGATTTGAAAGTCAGGTTTCTGCTCATTAAGCTCTCGGTAGATCGTTCTGTTCTAACTGTAGCTAATGTTTATTTCCCGAACCAGGGGCAGATTGCATACGGATCCAGGATCTTGAAAAGATTATCCAAATTTGCTGACGGCTCCCCGATCATCCTTGGAGGTGACTTCAACCTAGTGATGGACCCGTTGCTGGACTCCTCCTCTGGTAGGTCCTCGATCTCCCCGAGTTCTCTTCGCAGATTCAAATCCGATCTTATGGCACTTCGCCTGGTAGATCTGTGGCGTATTCTGCATCCAGGTGTCAGGGATTATAGCTTCCATTCCCCAATACACAAAAGCTATGGTAGACTTGATCACATCTTTATCTCCCAGCAGCTGTTGGACTGTGGGCCTCGGTGCTCGATAGATACTCGCCTGTGGTCTGACCATGCTCCTGTGGTTGGCCTTATTTCGCTCCAACCCTCATGCCCCCGTTTTTTCTCGTGGAGATTGAATGACAACTTGCTCTCAGATATAACTTGTTTAGCAGACATTCGGAAAGCCATATCGGATTTTATTAGTGTTGATCAAACGGATTTGAGGCCCTCAAATGCATGCTTCGGGGGGTGTTTATTTCCCATGGCACCAGACTGAAAAAGGAACGCTCCCACAAGTTGAAATCCCTTTTATCTGATCTTACCACAAAAGAAACTTTGAACAAAACCTCCCCCTCTGATGCTCTAAAATCAGATATCTCCTCTATACAACAACAAATCCTGAAGATCCTAGAGCAAAAATCCCTGTGCTTTAGAGACAAAATTAGACGTGGGTTTTTTGAGTATGGCGATAAATGTGGTAGTTGGCTAGCTAGGGCCTTACACCCCGAACGACCCTGACACATGTCCCATCGATTAATACACGAGCGGGAGGCTCTGTATATAACCCTGTAGACATAACCGCAGAATTCCGGTCCTACTATGCCTCCTTATATAACCTCCCAGAACCTGATGACTTGAGGGGATCCTCGCATGGTGATGAGGCTCGCACCGATCTAACCCAATTTGGCCCCACCCCTATCCCTGGTGCTGATGCGACCGCGTTGGAGGATGATTTTACACCCGCGGAGTTGGAAGTGGTGATCAAAAATCTTAAAAATGGGAAGTCCCCGGGCCCTGATGGGATGACCTCTCGGTTTTATAAAATCCTTCGTGAGGACCTTACTCCCCTACTGGTTGAAACCTTTAATTCCATTTCGCCGGATTGCTCGTTTACACGTCAAGCCTTACAAGCACACATCACAGTCATTCCTAAACCAGGGAGGTACCCTGCATCTTGCTCCAATTACAGGCCTATCTCCTTGCTCAATGTGGATCTCAAGATGTATGCCAAACTTTTGGCCTTGCAGTTACACCCCCTCATCCCAGGTTGTTTCCACAAGGAGCAAGTGGGATTTGTCCCGGGACGGGAAGCTCGCGATAATACTCTTAAAACGTTAAGGCTGATAGCGAGATCACAACAACTCAAAATCCCATTATGCCTTCTCACTGTAGACGCAGAGAAGGCATTCGACAGGGTAAACTGGCGGTTTCTAAAAGAGACTCTGTGTCATATTGGCCTAGGAGACAGAATGATTCATAGGATATTAGCTCTTTATTCCTCCCCCTCGGCCTGTGTTCGTGTTAATGGGCTGCTGTCCGCCCCTTTTGAGATTCGGAACGGCACGCGTCAGGAGTGCCCCCTGTCGCCTTTTTTATACACCCTTGTGATGGAATTCCTGGCGAATGCCCTCTGTGCAAATCCCTCTATCTCGGGTCTCAGATTAGGTAATACGGAACACAAATTGTCCTTGTTCGCGGATGACCTGCTTGTATATTTGACCTCCCCCAGGATAGGCCTACCCGCGATTCTACGTGAATTTGACCTTTTTGGTTACCTTAGCAACTTTAAAGTCAATGTGCAAAAATCCGAGATATTAAATGTTAGCATTCCCCACAGAGAAGCGGATTCTCTTAGGGTTTCTTTCTCCTTTCGATGGACCTCTCAACACATTAAATACTTAGGAGTGTACATTCCCGCGAACCTGACGCATGTGTTCAGGCTTAATTATCTACCCCTTCTCAAATCCATTGAAGCTAGCTTTCATAAATGGACCCCGCTCCTGATATCCTGGTTTGGGCGGATCAACGCGGTGAAAATGGACATTTTACCGCGCCTTCTTTATTTGTTTCAAGCGATCCCGTGTAAAATTCCCTTGACTTATTTTGCCAGGCTCAGGAGAATGGTGTTGGTCTTTGTGTGGAAGGCGCCCAGAGCTAGACTTAGCTACAGGCTGATATCCCGTTCCAAGGCCTCAGGAGGTACGGGATTGCCTAATTTCGTCTGGTATTTTAGAGCAACTGTCATGAACTGTGTTCTTGACCTGTGCCATAACCGCTCTACCAAACTTTGGGTGGAAATCGAGCATGAAATGGCTCCGCATTTGGCCACTGGTATTTTTTGGCTTTCTCTTACCTCCTTGAATGCATTACCGGACCCGCAATCCTCGATGCTTCTTCCCACTTTAGCTAGAATCTGGTCTAAATTTGCTGTCAAACTAGAACTTATACAATCCCCTGGGTCCCTCACGGTAATCTCGGGCCACTCAGACCTTCCCGTAGGTTTGAATCAGCTTTCAGCCCTGGGATGCCACAGCAGGCATCCAATTAAACTGATGGACGTTTATAAACAGTCTGGATTGCTTCCTCTGGAAGACCTTTCCCATATCATAAATTCTTGCCCTGGTCGTTGGTTCCTTTACTTCCAGTTACGGAGCTTCATTAATTCCCTGATACCTGGATTGCAGACAGGCCCCACCTTGACTGAATTTGAGAAGATGTGTACAGCGAGCTCAGCTCCTGACCATGCTATATCTCTGTTGTATGCCATGTTGAACTCTGGGGAGAAAGGGGACCCCTCCGCGGGTACTCACGGAGCTAAGCCTAAATTCATGTCTCACTGGGAATCGGAACTGGGATCCACCTTCTCAGCTGACCAATGGGCTAGATCTCTCCTCTTTACTCATAAGTTAACTATATCCTGTAATTTACAGGAGCTTAGTTATAAAATCTTAACTAGATGGTATAGGACCCCAGTAAGATTACACCAGTTTTACCCACAGGTATCTGATGTGTGTTGGAGGTGTCTGGTTGCAAAAGGCACAATGGCACATATCTGGTGGGATTGTCCAGGTGTAGCCCCCCTGTGGCGGGATGTTTTCATTTTGTACAACCACTTATACAAAGCTACTGTTGTGCCCTCACCAGCGATAGCTCTCTTATCCATGTTCTCAGGGCGGATTTCTCAGACTAAGAAAGGTGCGTTGCGTCTCTTTATTTTAGCCATGAGACAGATAATCCCCCGCCAATGGAGGTCTACTGAGAGTCTGTTGAGAGTGACCTGGTCTAACGCTTTGGATGCCTTAGTGCATATGGAGGAGCTCAGTGCTTCAGACAATGAATCGACTTTGGCCTTTTGGGTGGTGTGAGATCCATGGAACCAATTCCGCGCTTCCACATCTTTTCCTAGCTGGTTGTCAACTGGTACCATTCAGAATAGTTGTTTCTAAAAGTGTTATTCACAGTAGGGCTAACCCATTTTCTATCCTCGCTTCCCCTTACTTGTGTTTGTGTCATGTCTTGGTTTGTCGAGTCTTGTCATGTTCGTCTTTGTTCCTTGTATTTGAGTGTTAGGAAATTGGAGAATGTATACCCTATTATCTCTCACTCTTAATTCTGGTAGTTTTCAATGATTTGTCAATTATCAACCATGTTATATCTGGATGTTTCTGGATTGTACTACTTTTGAACTACCTGTGAGGCCAGTGTTGGCCATTATATATTCCCTTGTATGGGTATTTTGATGTGCTTATTATGTCACTTACTTATATGCTTTACTTTCAATAAGTTTTTATTATCAGAGAGAGTGTTCACATCCGTAATATACAATTAACATGTACCAAGAATATGGGTCAACACACTTCTCCAACATTTTCCATTGGATTAAATGATGACATAAATCATTAATACAGCAAATAATGTATAACCAAATCAAATCAAATCATAGTAAATCAAATAAAAACAAAGTCATGTCTATACTGAGTCAATTCAGTGTTGAGATGCTTTCAGAGCATTAAGTGGTCGGAGCTCAACATGCAAATTCAGAGAATCCCGCTCACTAACTAAGCCCCCCAAGACCCCCTCACAATCCTAATCTTTCCGGAACCGTTGGACTCAGACCCCTCCAGACCCCCCACACCTGAAGGTGATGTTTCACCTGGAACCTTTGGTGTGCCAAGATATATTCATACGATCTGGTCGTATCTACAGACCTGACTATTTCTTGTACATCAGGAATAGATGCACTCTTCCAGTTTCTTGTAATTGCTAACTTGGTATGTATCAATAGATGGGCTACCATCACCCTAAATTTGCCAGGCAATTTGTCAAGATCAATCAGCAATAAGGCCAAGGCCGGGTCTGGAGTAATCCTATGCCCAACTATCCCAGAAATCACATGAAACACTTGGTTCCAAAGGGAACAAACCCGCTGGCATGACCATAGGATATGAAAAAGTGTCCCACGTCCGCCACATCCTCTCCAGCAATGTACACTTGTGCTGGGGAAAAACATGTGTAACCTGACTGGGGTGTAATACCACCTAAGTGTCGTCTTTATGAATGCTTCCAAATGTGAGGAACATCTAAAGGTGGCAATTGCTGTCTTGTATGCGGATAACCACTGTGCCAAAGTAAACGTCCTATTTAGGTCTTTTTCCCAAGATATAAGTGGAGCCGTTTTCACAAATTTATCCTTGTCCCCCAAGTACATATATAAGAATCTAATCCCAGTATGTACCTGATTTGCTGCCGACCAGCGGATTAATAACTGAATATGTCCAGTCAGTCTGAAGGAGGGATTATTCCCCAACGCATGTTTTATTTTAATATAAGAAAAGGCTTCTTTTGGGGAAATGTCGAAATTCTGCTTAAGGATGTCAAAGGGTTTTAATGCTGATCCTACCACTAAGTCCGCTACCGTGTTCACACCCTTGTCTTTCCAAGCTTTTAGATTCAGGCCATCAGATAGGTGTTGGAGAGAATCAATTGGCACTAGGTGTGCCATTGAAGTAGGTGATTCCTTTCCTCTATCATGGTATATCTTCCATAAAGCCAGAGACGTAGAGACATAATAAGCAGGATGTATATTTGAGTAGCCATCATGTAGTGCGGCCATGAGTAAGGCGCGTAAGCTATGACCTGTCGTTTGTGACTGTTCAATATGCACCCAATGCTTCTCTGTCTCCTCTTTCCACCAATCTCTCAGCTGATTTACTCTAGAAGCTAGATAATAGTCATATAGGTTTGGCAGTCCTACCCCTCCACTTCTCTTATGTCTATACATTATACTTTTCGCCACTCTTGGCCTGGACCCATGCCAAATGAAAGCATTTAACATTTTATTTGCTAAGTTAAAAAAGGAACTTGGAATGGGAATAGGGATAGTGCGGAATAAGTACAATAGTTTAGGGAGCATATGTTGCTGAAAGGCAGCGATACGGCCTAGCCAGGACAGTTCTGCTTTTGCCATGTTATCAATCTCAGGTTGTATTGAGGATAGTAAAGATGGAAAATTTGCCTTATATAACTCCTGGGGGGTAGCAGTCACATTAAACCCTAAGTATTGAATCTTAGATTTCTGCCAGTCCAAAGTGAAATCCTCCTTCAATTTTGATAGGGTTTTCTCTGGAATTCCCAATGGGAGAGCTTGAGATTTACTCTCATTTATTTTATAATACGAAACAGCCCCGTAAGAACGGATAATATCCATTACCGTCATCAAGGACACCTGGGGGTTAGATAGGGACAGAATTATGTTGTCTGCATACAAAGATATGCAGTGTTGCCTATTCCCTATACTGACTCCACTTATTGCTTCCTCTTGACGTATCGCCTGTGCCAAAGGTTCTAAAGATAGAATAAATATTAAAGGCGACAAAGGACAGCCCTGTCTAGTGCCATTGGATAAGGCAAATGGGTCAGATAGCACTCCATTTGCTAATACTCGGGCTGAGGGGTTTGAGTAGAGAACCTTTATGGCTTGCACAATAAAGTCAGGGAATTCCATTTTACGGAGTACCGAGAAGACCCACTCCCAATTAACTCGGTCGAAGGCCTTCTCGGCATCCAAAGTAACCAAAACTGTTGGGGTTCTTGATCTGTTGGCAAAGTCAATTATATTCAACACTCTTCTGGAGTTATCAGTAATCTGGCGTCCTTTCACAAACCCTACTTGGTCAGGGGCTATTAAAGTGGGGATTATGTCAGCAAGCCGCGTTGCTAGAATCTTCGCGTAGATCTTTAGATCAGTATTAAGTAGGGAAATGGGACGGAAATTTTGCGGGATGGAGGGTTCTTTACCAGGTTTAGGCAGGGTGACAATGACCGCCTCCAACATTTCCTTAGGCAGTATACCATTTGTCATGGCACCAGACAGGGCTGCATGAAGATGAGGGAGCAAAGTATCGGAAAATATCTTATAGTAAGAGTTTGATAGACCGTCTGGACCAGGGCTCTTTTGATTCGGCAAGTCTCTTATTATTCTAGAGATTTCTTCCTGCGATATGGGGTTACAGAGGGATTCTTTCTGGGACGAGTCCAAGGAAGGGATGTTTAAGGACCTCAGGAAGTTTTCCATAGCGTCTGGTGATGCAGGAGAAAAACCAGGTTCCTCCTTCAAGTTATACAATTGCGAATAATAGGTCATAAACCTATTTGCAATATCTTTAGGGTCATATAACTTGTGTGATTTAGAAGGGTTCCACAGATAAGGGATCTTGGATTTAAGAGCTCTTGCTTTCACCCTATTTGCTAGGAGTTTTCCTGCCTTATTGGCTTGAGAATAGTATTTGGCTTTAACCTGCTTAAGGGAAAGTTCATACGAGTGTAAAAAGCTCTCTCTAAGCTGGTTCCTAAGCAATCTAATCTTTTCAGACAGCTCTACCATAGGTGTGAGTTTGTTTTGCGCTTCTAATTTTTGAATTTGCGTTATAAGATCATTCTGATGCTTGTCCCTTAACTTTTTATGTCTGTGCCCTAGTTTTAGTAGGATACCTCTTATGTATGCCTTGTGGGCGGTCCAGACAATGGTGGAGTCTGGTCCAGACTTAGCATTAAATTTGAAATATTCCACCAAAGCTGAGGATATCTCTTCCTGGTACTTGTTATTAGCTAATATGAATTCGTTAGCTCTCCACAGGGAATTTGGAGGGGAGACAAACTCTTCTACCAATTCTAACGATACCGGAGCATGGTCCGACCACGTGATTGTCCCAATAGAGGAGCTTTTACACGCTGTCAGTGAGGCTCTATCTGCTAAAAACATATCAATGCGAGAATAGGAATTATGTGCTGGAGAAAAATAAGAAAAATCCCTCTCCGAAGCATGATGAATACGCCATACATCAAATAGGGAATTCGCCAATAGGGATTGGGCAAGGGCATTGGAACCCGTCCTTGATGTAGAAGATGAATCCTGATGCGGATCAGGAACCATGTTAAAATCCCCGCAAATAATAAGTCTGCCTTCCTTCAGGGACTGTACTTTTTTAAAAACTTTGTTTAAGAACTTTACAGGTCTAACATTTGGGGCATACACCACCACTAGTGTGTAGGTAATATTGTTTATGGAGCAGATGTGTATAATATATCTACCCCCTGAATCTATCACTGTCTTTTTCTCTGTATGAGCCACCGAGTTCCTAACTGCTAGTAGTACTCCTCTCTTCTTCTTTGGACCATGTGACTGAAACATAACTGGAAAAGCTGGGTTTTTCAACCTTTCTGCCTCCCCACTTATAACATGGGTCTCCTGCGCACAAAAAACATCACATTTGGTTGAGGCCGCATCCCTCCACATCATCCGCCTCTTGTATGGGCTGTTAAGGCCTCGAACATTTAGTGAGACTATTTTAAGTACCATCTTTCTAGTAATAGAGTAGCCAGAAAATAATCACACGGATGACATGGAGGGATGACCACAACATCTTTTCGCACCATATTTGTACCTATTATTCGAAACTGACATGACATATAAAAGAAAAAATAGAGAAAATAAAATGAGAACAAAAACAATTGAAATCTGAACTGTCTGCCCATTATACGGGGCAGTAGTGAAAAAATACAAGGGTTAAAGCTCACACCCTTGTGAACAATGCCGGGGAACAAACAGTCCTGCCTACCACCAGGAGACTCCTGTTAAGTGAACAAATTCCTGCTCCAGCTGTATGCAGGAAAGATTGAAGAGTCCTCTCAACGGTGCTTCTTCTGTTTTCTGCTTTCCACCCGGTGCCACTCTCCCTCCTCGGACAAGTGGCGGTGTTGCTTTGATTGAAGGGTGTCCTCTACAGCAATATTCCATGTGGCTAGTATCGCCTTCCCTTCTTCCACTGTGCGGATAACCGTTAGAGTACCATTCTTTTGGATCAATAATTTCACCGGGTATCCCCACCGGTATTGAATGGAGTGTGACCTCAATGCTGAAGTGATAGATCCTAGCGTGCGACGCTGCTGAAGAGTAGCCATGGACAGGTCCGCAAACAGCTTCACTTGTTGGTATGGGTCTGGTAGCGCGTCCATCTTTCTAGCCGCCGCCAAAGTATCCTCCTTAGCATGGAAAAAATGTAAGCGGGCTAGCACGTCCCTCGGGACGTCATCTGGCAGGTGCTTGGGTTTCGCAATTCTATGCGCCCGGTCTATTATCAGGTCTTGCTCGGTGCAGTTAGGCAGGAGGAGTCTGATAAGTTGTTTAATGTATGACTGTAGATCTACAGCTTGAACGGATTCCGGCACCCCACGCAATTTCAGATTATTTCTGCGGGATCGATCCTCCAGATCAGCTACTTTAGCCCTCAGATATGCGATTTCTTCAGCTTGCCCATCATGCGAATCTAATAGGCTATTGTGCGACTCGGCGAATTCGCCCATTTTGTTTTCCACATGATCGATCCTATTCCCCAAATCGGAAACCGACGAGTGGATGGGTATTAGGAGCTGCGAAATGTGTGAGGTAACTGAATGATTAAATGCCAGGAACATTTCTTTTAGCATAATACTGGACGCAGGTTTATCGTCCGTTGGGAAGCTATGTAACACCTCTTGTAGAGTGTCTGCTGCATGCCGGCCAAGGCTGTCACCCGCTACAGTTTCCCCCGGTGCCGGATCTTGGAGTCTAGGCCTTTGCTTCGCGGGGCTTGTGGACGGGGATCTCAGTGCTGCGTAGCCAGCAGAGGCCGTTTTGTCGTGCTTCACCCTCTCCCCCCTATCGTTGTACTCACTCGCTTCGGAGTTATGCGGTGACCCCCGAGGGCTCTGGTGTTGTGAGCTGCCATCATCCGATGCTCGAGGAGATCCTGCGCTGGCCATAGATGGCGGGCAGGGGGAGGACTCGTGCGGGACACGCGCGCCAGCGCCATCTTTGTCCCGATCCTGACCGAAGAAAAACTCCAATTTCCCTTGTTTTTTCATGCTGCGTTTTCCTCTGGTCATCATCAGGGATGGTTCCGGTACCAGATGGCACCAAGAGGTACACTTTAGAGCCCGATGTGAGAAATCTGCTTGTCTGAGACGCTATGCTGGAGCTGGAGCTCAGGGATCAAGCGGCCATACTCCTCGGCTGCACGGCCACGCCCCCCTACTTATATGCTTTAATAAAATACTGATTGAACCGTAAAATATTAGAAGTTGGCACCTGCACATCATTGCATTCAGTTTTTATTCACGATTTGTATAGTGTCCCAACTTTTTTGGAATCCGGTTTGTACGTTCGTGTGCATGAGCCCTAAGACAGAGCTCCCAGAGTGGCTGACTCACAGTGGAGATCATTCTTGCCTGGTCTCTAACACTCCTGGGCCGACTATCTCTCTCCCTGACACGCACAACATCCGTCGACTGGTGAACACGTGACTGCTGCAGCCAATCACAGGCTGCAGCGGTGACCTGCTCCATTTGCATCACGATAACACCTTTAATGTCCCCCCCTTGTTGTGATATTAAATGCTTGAACTTTGCTTACTATTATGCTGCAACTGAGCGCTTGAAATGTAACTTGAAATATAAGACCGAGTGTCACTGTGTGTCCTTGTTCCTGTTTGGAACCTGTGAAGATCAAATAAAAATAATCCATGTCTTTTATCTGGTTGGATGGACTTTGACTTCCTAGGTCAAACTGACCGTCAGCAAACACTGTGTACCAGACACACTTTGCGCAAGCTGTCACACTTTGAACATCCATAAGGGCCAAGGTACTCTTTACCCGCCTCCAGCAGGAAGGGGGACTTTGGCAGAGCCCTTCCCAGGTGTCAGTAGCAGTGCGGCTGGTGGCTGGGCAAAACCCCAAAGTAATTACCGTGACATTATGCAATGGTCAATAGGTAAACACGAGAATGGTCACTAAACATAAGCCAGGGCACAAGAACCAGAAGACAACCAAAACCAAAGCCAGAGTCAATAACCAGAGAAACCAGCCACCAGATAGCTTCAGATCCAGATCCAGAACCAGGGAAGCAACTGAATAATAAGCAGTGGATGGGGGAAAAGGCCAGGTTTAAATGTCCCTCCACAGATCACCTGACACTGCTGAGGTCACACCCCATCTCCACCCTCAGACCAGGAAAGCAAGGTGAGGGCTGAGAGAGTGCAGAGTAAGGAACCTCCCACCACATATCTAAGTCAGGAGACATGACAACCAGGGCCGGCCTTTGGGGTGTGCGGGCTGTGCGGCCGCACAGGGCGCCATAGCAACAGGGGCGCCGGGCGGCCGACAGCCCGCAATGTAATATGGGCAGGCGAGGCGGCACTTATGTTTTCCCACGGGGCGGGCGGGCCCCCGCCCCCTCCATCTCCCCCTCCCCTGTATTCAGCAGGGGGCGCACGTTGCGGTTTAAAAAAAAAAAACTTCGGGCGGCGGGCGGCTGGCGGCGCCCCTCATTCTGCGCCGCCTGAGTGGCTGAGGCTGAGCGCCTGCCTGCGCCTGCTGTGTGCTGTTAGTGTAGCGTGGCCGAGCTCTGTTCGATCCGCGGTACAGGAGCTTTTGTTTCCTGTACCCGGCCGGACTGACAGGAAGTGCTCACTTAGTGTGCACTTCCTGTCAGTCCGGCCGGGTACAGGAAACAAATGCTCCTGTACTGCGGATCGAACAGAGCTCGGCCACGCTACACTAGAGGTGGAAAAGAGAGTGGGAGGGGGGAGGAAATAATGAGAGTGATGGGGGGGGGGAGAGAAATAATGAGAGTGATGGGGGGGGGGGAGAAATAATGAGAGTGATCATGGGGGGGGGAGAAATAATGAGAGTGATGGGGGGGGGGGAGAAATAATGAGAGTGATGGGGGGGGGAGAAATAATGAGTGATGGGGGGGGGAGAGAAATAATGAGAGTGATGGGGGGGGGGAGAAATAATGAGAGTGATGGGGGGGGGAGAAATAATGAGAGTGATGGGGGGGAGAAATAATGAGAGTGATGGGGGGGAGAAATAATGAGAGTGATGGGGGGGGGAATAATGAGAGTGAGGGGGGGGAGAATAATGAGAGTGAGGGGGGGGGAGAATAATGAGAGTGATGGGGGGGAGAGAATAATGAGAGTGATGGGGGGAGAGAATAATGAGAGTGATGGGGGGAGAGAATAATGAGAGTGATGGGGGGAGAGAATAATGAGAGTGATGGGGGGGAGAGAATAATGAGAGTGATGGGGGGAGAGAATAATGAGAGTGATGGGGGAGAGAATAATGAGAGTGATGGGGGGGAGAGAATAATGAGAGTGATGGGGGAGAGAGAATAATGAGAGTGATGGGGGGAGAATAATGAGAGTGATGGGGGAAATAATGAGAGTGATGGCGGGGGGGAAATAATGAGAGTGATGGCGGGGGGGAAATAATGAGAGTGATGGGGGGGAGAATAATGAGAGTGATGGGGGGGGGAGAATAATGAGAGTGATGGGGGGGGAGAATAATGAGAGTGATGGGGGGAGAATAATGAGAGTGATGGGGGGAGAATAATGAGAGTGATGGGGGGGAGAATAATGAGAGTGATGGGGGGGAGAATAATGAGAGTGATGGGGGGGGAGAATAATGAGAGTGATGGGGGGGAGAATAATGAGAGTGATGGGGGGGGGGAGAATAATGAGAGTGATGGGGGGGGGAGAATAATGAGAGGATGGGGGGGAGAATAATGAGAGTGATGGGGGGGAGAATAATGAGAGTGATGGGGGGGGGAGAATAATGAGAGTGATGGGGGGGGGGGAGAATAATGAGAGTGATGGCGGGGGGGGGAAATAATGAGAGTGATGGGGGGGGAGAATAATGAGAGTGATGGGGGGGGAGAATAATGAGAGTGATGGGGGGGAGAATAATGAGAGTGATGGGGGGAGAATAATGAGAGTGATGGGGGGGAGAATAATGAGAGTGATGGGGGGGGAGAATAATGAGAGTGATGGGGGGGAGAATAATGAGAGTGATGGGGGGAGAATAATGAGAGTGATGGGGGGGAGAATAATGAGAGTGATGGGGGGGGAGAATAATGAGAGTGATGGGGGGAGAATAATGAGAGTGATGGGGGGGGAGAATAATGAGAGTGATGGGGGGGGAGAATAATGAGAGTGATGGCGGGGGGGGGGAAATAATGAGAGTGACAATGGAGTCCCCAGAGCCAGACTGCAGCCAGAGTCCAGATCATCTTATTGTCCTGGTGGTAAGTAGACAATGCAATATGTTTATTATTTAATTGTTTAGTTATTAATACTACATTGGAAACTAATTTTCTCAGCTGGACACCGGCCGACATGCGCTGGGGGCCTCACCAGCGGTTAGGGTAGGGAAAAAGCACTGGCCCGTACGTAAATTTTTCCCTTCCCTAACCGCTGGTGAGGCTCCCGGTGCATGCGCAGTGTCGGCCGGTGTTCAGCTGAAAACATCCATCCGATCACTGCGCATTGGCCCATAGTTTTTCCCTACCCTAACCGCCGGCGAGGCTCCTGGCGCATGCGCTGCTGTGAAATTTCCCTAACCTGTCGTTGTGCGCCTGCGCGATGCTGCACACCTCCTCACGTCATGTCCGGTGCGACCGGAAGTGACGAGGGTAGGGAAATCTCACGAACTAGGGAAGTATAACATTACACCGGCCTTTGGGGTGTGAGGGCTGGTAACTACTTGGTTGGATAGTCAGCCAGCCTATGCCATGATGCCAGCAACAAGCATTTTTATTTTTATTTTTTTGGGGGGGGGGGGGCGCGCCACAAGGTTAGCTCGCACAGGGCGCCTGAACACCTAAGGCCGGCCCTGATGACAACCGAGGTACCCTGGAAACAACTGACGCTAGGTTCCGCCGTTCCGTGACCCCTGACCAGCATCAGCGCTGGGAATGATGGCGTTCCGTCTCCCAGTAGTACTAAGATCCGGAGTGGATCTCGCAGAGTGACAAGCACACGTAAATCGCGAACCTTTACTAGCTCTACCCTCTGGGGGCAACACCCTGCCCTTCATGGCTAGCAAGGGGTGAGGGATGTCCGGCCGGAGACCACCTGGGAGAATGAGAGACACGTCTTTGCATGGTGACATGCTTATGGTAAGACTGCGTCTCCCTGGCTGCCTGACAGCAGTATTATAGCAGTTATATTATTGTATGTGGGGGGGGGAGTAGTAGTATATTACTTCTATTTTTGTACATCGATCGGTGAGGGGAGGAGAGTGAGCATAATACTTATATTCTTGTACATTGGAGGCAGTATTATAATAGTTATATTATTTTACATATGGCAGTATTATAGTAGTTATATTCTTGTATATAGTGGCAGTGTTATAGTAGTTATATACTTGTAACTAGGGAGTAATATTATAGTAGTTATATTCTTAAATATAGTGGCAGCGTTATAGTAGGTATATACTTGTAACTAGGGAGTAATATTATAGTAGTTATATTCTTGTATTTTGGGGGCAGGCACAAATAATGTTGTACAAAAATTTTTTTCAAAGAATTTCACATTTATAACGTAGCATTAGCATTAGTACATTTTCTATAGTGTGTATGGCACTATTGTATTTACTTTATTTGTGTTTGCAGAGTACTGTTGCTTTGTGTTTCAGCGTTGTTATAATAGTTATATTATTGTACATAGGAAGCAGTATTATAGCAATTATATTCTTGTACATAGGAGCAGTATTATAGTAGTTCTATTCTTGTACAGAGTTGGAATTTTACTTACGTAATTATACTTTCTTTGAGTCCGAAGGCAGCACAGAAGGGATATTTCCCGTCCCAGTCACTCTATCATAGGACCGCCCACCTAGAAAAATCTAACAATTAAACAATTAACAATTAACAATCAACAGAATTGACAATACCCTAGGTACCCTATATAAGACGCCAAGGCACTGCATCCATTGTGTAATAACGTAGACCAACTCATGCAAGTAAAATTTATTGGGAGGGTTAGTGTGCTGCCTTCGGACTCGAAGAAAATATAATTACGTAAGTAAAATTCCAACTTTCTTCTTCGTCCTACAGCAGCACAGAAGGGATATAACATAGAAATTAAAGGGGGGGAAAGCTTTCTTTTACTGCTGACAAAACTGCTGTGCTGAAGGCTGAGTTCTCGGGTCCATTGCTGAGCCTGTAGTGATGAACAAACGTAGAAGACGAAGTCCAGGAAGCTGCATTGCAGATGTCTAAGAGATCAACTTGCTGTCTCTCGGCCCAAGATGTAGAAGTTGCTCTCATGGAGTGGGCTCTTAATGGCCGAGGCGGTTCTTTACCATCTAAGATGTAGGCCTCCGAGATGGTTGTTTTAATCCAACGACCCAGAGTGTCTTTTAAGGCTTTCATACCCTTCCTCGGACCAGAGAATAAAATGAACAAATTTTCTTCTTTCCGGAAATCTCTCAGCCTTTAGAGATAGCAAATTAATGCTCTACGAATGTCCAGAGTATGGAGTGTTCTTTCCTCATCTGACTTAGGGTCAGGGTAGAATACTGGAAGAACAGTTTCTCTATTGATGTTAGTTGAAGACGCAACTTTTGGCCTAAATGAAGGCATGGTTCTTAGTCTGACACCATTCGGCAAAATTTTCAAATATGGCTCTCTGGAGGACAAAGCCTGCAACTCCCCTAGCCTCTTTGCACATGTGATGGCAATGAGAAAAAGGATCTTGTAGGATAACCAGCTAAGATCCACTTCGGCAATAGGTTCAAAGGGAGGACCTGTAAGTCTATTTAGAACCAGTGATAATTCCCAGATGGGCATAGGTGGTCTCACAGAAGGCCTCAACTTCTTCAATGCTCTGAAAAATCTAGCTATTAAAGCGTCACCTGCATATTGGCCACCTGTCCAGGCATTAATGGCTGTCATGTGAACGCTTAATGTATTAGGCTTTAGGCCTTTTTCGTGCCCCTCTTGTAGGAATTGCAGAATAGAGTTGGTAGAGACTAGTAACTCTTTTTCCTGCAACCAGGAAGAAAACTTTCTCCATAACCTTTTGTAAACTGCAATAGGAGACTGCTTTCTGGAGGACAGTAAAGTAGAAATGACCTCATCTGAAAGGCCTTTCTCTTTTAATCTTTCCCTTTCAGGTGCCAAACGGTTAAATGCAACTTGTTCAGTTGAGGGTGGTAAAGGTCTTCCTGTAGAAGAAGATCTGGGTACAGAGGCAAAGTCCAGTGATCGGTTTTCGAAAGTTGAGATACGACAGAAAACCAAGCCCTGCGGGGCCAATATGGAGCTATTAGTATTGCTTCCGGTGCTTCTGAGAGGAGTTTCGGTATGATCTGAGGTAATATTGGTATGGGAGGAAACAGGTAGACAAACTTGTGGCTCCAATTCAGAGAGAAGGCATCCAGACAGTTGGGTCTGTCCGCTCTCCTGAGAGAACAAAACTTCAGGGCTTTCTTGTTCTTCCTCGTTGCAAACAGATCCCATTCTGGACGACCCCATTTCTCCACTATTTGGGCGAAATATTTCGGGTTCAATTCCCATTCTCCTGGACACACCTTCTGTCGACTGAGTCGATCTGCTCTGATATTCTCGGAGCCCTTGATGTGAACTGCCATTAGGCTGTGTAGGACTGGCTCTGCCCAAAACATTATTTTGTCGCAAATGGACTGTAGAGAGAGACAACGCGTTCCCCCTTGTTTGTTTACATAATATGCTGCTGTTGTGTTGTCTGTCTGCAGGAGAACTGCTCTGTGGTAGAGATAAGGTTCGAAATGTTGCAGGGCTAGTTGAATGGCTTTCAATTCCCTGAAGTTTGAGGATCTCCTTATCATAGCTGAGGCCCATTCCCCTTGAATCCATCGATCTCCCATGTGCGCACCCCAACCTTTGCGGGAAGCATCTGTGGTTATCACTACTCTTTGAACGACTCGGAATTCTCTTCCTTTTTCCAGATTTTCTTCTCTTGTCCACCAAAGGAGCCCTCTGCGTGTTGCATATGATATCTTCATCATAGTGGTTAGAGATTCTGGACTCTTGTCCCAACAGTGAAGAATTTCCCTTTGCAGGTCTCTCATATGAGCCTTCGCCCATGGAACCGCCTCTATAGCGGCTGTCAATAACCTGAGGGTACTCATTGCCGAACGGATGGATATCTTCGTTGTAGAGATCAGCAACTGAATTCTGTGAACAATCTGAGCCACTTTGAGAGGAGGAAGAAATACCTTCATTACTTCTGAGTCTATCAAAAGACCCAGGAACTGGATTCTCGTAGTGGGGACAAGCTGCGACTTCTTTTGGTTGACAATGAACCCGACATGCTGAAGTAGATTCAGGGCAGTGTGAAGATCCGACCTCAGAATCTCCTCGGAAGCTGCAATAAGCAACCAGTCGTCCAGATATGGCACTATCCTTAGACCTTGAACCCTCAGAGCTGCAATTAGGACAACCACAACCTTCGTGAAGATACGAGGTGCCGGAGATAGCCCGGAGGGCAGAGCCCTAAATTGATAGTGCCAAGTCTGACCTAGAGTCTTGACTGCCACCCTGAGAAATCTCCTTGATTCTATGTGGATAGGTATGTGAAGGTATGCATCTTTTAGATCTATGGATGCCATTACCTCTCCAGGTTGCAGGATGCTCAGGACAGATCTTATGTTGTCCATCTTGAATTTACCTTCTTTAAATGGTTGTTTAAAAACCTTAAATCTATGATGAGGCACCACCTGCCGTCTGGTTTCGGAACGGGAAACACTCTCGAATAGACCCCTGAATATACTTCCTCTTCTGGAACTCTCTCCAGAGCATTCATCTGTAGGAACTCCTGAAGAAGAGGCATGATTCTTGGATCCTCCGTGTTGTTTAACAGGAACCTTTCCCTTGGAAGATGAACGAATTCGAGTGAATACCCGTTCTTGATGATATTCCGCACCCAGTTGTCTGAAGTGACACTCTCCCATTTCATATAAAAGCTTCTTAACCTTGCGCCTACAGTGAGGGCAGGCTTGACGTCAGAATTTTGAATTGGAGGCAGGGACTTCAGAGGGTTTCTTCTTTCCCTTGTCCTGGTAGCGGGAGCAAAATTTTTGCCCTTGCTCCTGTCTATTACGACCCCGAAAAAAAGATCTTCCCCTCTGCCCACGAAATCTGGTAGATCTGGGCCTGAAAGTCTGCGGAAAAGTTAAAGCCTTCTTTATTTTCTTCCAGGATTTTATCCAACTGGGATCCTCTTAATTTTCCCGGTTCAAATGGGAGAGCGCAAAAGTTGGATTTAGAGGAAGCATCTCCCATCCAAGGTTTTAACCAAATTGATCTTCTTGTGGAATTCGCTAAAGCCATGTTCTTGGCTGAGATCTTTATAACATCAAACGGAAAATCACAAAGGAATTCCGCAGCCGTCTTAGGGGTCGATACTTGATCCAGTAGTTCAGGCCTTGATACCCCCGCTTGGATGTCTCTGGTTAGTTCGCTGAGCCAGACTCTTAAAGCTCTTGCCACAGGCACTGAGGACATAGCTGCCTTCTGCAAGGAAGCCAGGTTGTAATGAGCTCTTTTAAGGAAGGTGTCAGCTTTCCGATCCATAGGATCTTTTAATAGAGAAGAATCATCTGATGGAAAAAATGATCTTTTGGACAGACGTGCAATGGCTGGATCAACTTTCGACGGTAATTCCCACTCCTCCGATGCTGCTGGATCTAATTTGTATAGGGACTTGAAACGAGGTCCTAAGTCCAGGCGTTTATCGGGTCTCTTCCATTCCCTTTCCATAATGGTCTTTAAAACCGGATGAGCTGGAAGGACTCTAGATTTCTTCTTAGGGAAGTAATACAGGTTACCTTTATCTTGCACTATATTTTCTTCCTCATTAGTCTCCAGACAACGTTTTACGCGTCTAATGAGCTTTTCTGCTGAATCCTTTTTCAATAGAAAAAATTCCTCGCTGCCTGCATCCGAATCCGAAGATAGGTCAGATTGAGAAACAATCGCTGACGACTGAAACACGTCATCTGAATAATGATGATGATGGTGACTTTTTTCCTCTTTGCTCCCAGAAGAAGAATGAACATTCTGCATATTTTCTTTGAACCAGGAACAAAAACTTTTTTGCTTCTTCGGCTAACTAATCCTGTGGGCTACAATCCATAAAGATATTGGATACTGCTTCTGGTGATAAGGGCTGTAGACAAGTGATGCAAAGCCTAGATCTTGCGGGCTGCGGAACAGGCGTGCGTAACTTCTCTGCACAGAGATCACAGATATCATCTTGTAAATCATCTGGAAGCGGCAACTTACAACCTGCACAAGCACGGTGCTTTATCTTTTTATGGCTCTTCCGGCTCGACATCTATAAAAAGACAAAACTTTAATTAGATGCATAAAGGGTGTGTATAAGGGAGCTAAACAGGCAGCAATACATTTTGAGACTCAGAACTCGGCTGCCTGGCACAGCAGACATGTGCAAACAGCCTCTGAGTCTCTAAATAGGTTCCAGGATTTGAATTTGCCGCTCAGAACACGCTCCCAGCGTGATGACGTCACTGGGACCAGACACAGCTCTGGAAAAAGCAGTGCGCATGCGCCAGCAAGGAACGAGGCATCGGCATAACAGGCACGTGCGCGCGCCTATACAAGTCCGCGGGGCAGAAACAGAAGAAGAGGTAAGTTTCAACCTACCTGAAAACGTACCGGAAAACAACAGATTTGAGCCAGGCAAGCGCCGGCAGACAGCCCAATACTCACCCGGCTGTCACCCTCTGTAAACCCGGAAGTAGGTCAGCCAGGCAGACGTACTGGACACCGACCGGCGACCTGCTACGGGCATTACCAGGCAAACGCACTGGTAGGCAAAGCCACAATACACTATAGCAGGTCTGGGCTAGGAACCCACTAGCCAAACCGAAGGAGCCTGAACAACGCAAGGCTCAAGTCCTTTCCAGATGGGCAGCAAGGTGAGACAATCACCTGCTAGAGTAAGGACTAGAAAAAACACAATGGATGCAGTGCCTTGGCGTCTTATATAGGGTACCTAGGGTATTGTCAATTCTGTTGAGTGTTAATTGTTAATTGTTTAATTGTTAGATTTTTGTAGGTGGGCGGCCCTATGATAGAGTGACTGGGACGGGAAATATCCCTTCTGTGCTTCTGTAGGACGAAGAAGAAAGAGGGCAGTATTATAGTAGTTCTATTTTTGTACATAGGAGGCAGTATTATAGTAGTTATATTCTTGTAAATAGGAGCAGTATTATAGTAGTTCTATTCTTGTACATAGAGGGCAGTATTATAGTAGTTATATTGTTGTAAATAGGAGCAGTATTATAGCAGTTATATTCTTGTAAATAGGAGCAGTGTTATAGCAGTTATATTCTTGTAAATAGGAGCAGTATTATAATATATTCTTGTACATAGGGGCAGTATTATAGTATTTAGGGGCATTATTAAAGTAATTTTACAGCAAACTGGGGACACTAAAATGAAAACAAAAAAATATTTATTAGTTAACTTTAAAAATTGAATTGGAAGGGGATATACTAAACAGTTCTTAATATACAAATCGATGGTGCAGAAATAAGATACAGATGTGGAACCAAAAAGAAACAGCTCAATTAAACTGGCTGATTGCGCCCACAAACAGAGGCTATTCTAATCTGCACCATTAATCCTTAGCCACAGCATCAACTTGGTATAGGGAAAAAAAACAAGCTGAACGGTGCACCTGTCCACAAATCACCTGACTGGCAACAATGTATCCACAGTGATACTTAATCACTTTGCATTGTATGACATAAACGGCTAGACAATATACACACGCTGCCTGTTCACGCAGTTGGCGTCAGCCAAAACACCCTTTTGCACTCAGTCAGGGATTCTTTGAAATATTTACTGCCGCTAGCTGCTCATGTAAAAAAGGAGATTACTAAACTATGCAGTATTAAAGTAATTATATTCTTATCCCTAGAAGTAGTATTATAGTAGTTACAGTATATTTCTGTGTATAGGAGGTAGAATTATAGTAGTTACATTCTTATACATATAGGGTAGTATTTACAGTTGTTATAGTCTTGTACATGTAGAGGCAGTACTATAGTAGTTTTATTCTTATACAGAGAGGGTAGTATTACATTATAGTAGTCATATTCTTAACCAAATCTCTTTTTATTGAGAAGGCAAAAAGTTAGACAGTATAGTAGTATGTCAAAAGCCAAACGCAGATGGCATCAGACAAAAGCAGTCAAATACACTGACAATTATACATATGGGGGTCGGGAAAAAAAAGAAACAAGACAATACTTATAGAAAAGAAGACAAACACATAAGAGAAGAAAGAGGGGGAGGGGGGAAGAGAGCTAAAATGATGCGGGGATCGCTCAGTTTGCTGGGTAGCGGTAAGCCTTCCATGGGCTCCATGTGTCTAGGAATTGAGAGCGGCAGTGAGATTCCCAGTGAGCCAGTTCTTCAAAACGACAAAGCTGATCAACTTTCTCCTGCCACATTAGTAGCGTGGGCGCAGACTCGCTCTTCCACAACACAGGGATCAGCTGGCGGGCAGCAGTGAGAAGCAATGTTGGTAAGTTATTCTTGGATGGAGTTAAGGACATGTTGGGACACCAGAACAGAACCAGTTGCGCGTCCAATCTTCTGGGAGGGCCGCAAATCCGATTGAGTAGGCTCTCAATCTGTTTCCAGAAGGGACGGATTAGACTGCAGGACCACCATATGTGGGATAGGGACCCCTTCTCTGTTCCACACCGCCAGCACTGATCAGGGATCTCATGGTTAAGGTTATGGAGCAATTCGGGCATTTTGTACCAACGCGTAACTTGAAATAATTCTCTTGGATTTTGATACAACGGCTGAATCCATGAGAATTAGAGAGAATAAATGCCTTTTCTGGTTCCGAAAGGCGGAACGAGAGTTCTTTCTCCCAGGCAGCCATAAAGGATAATACTGGAGGTGCGGAAGAAAGTAACTCCTTGTAAAGAGTCGACAGGGGCTTCCTCGGGGAGATCGGTACATCTACTGTAGCTTCTTTTCCAGCCAGGTAGGCTCTTCAATGCAGAGAGGAGGAAGTTTTAAAATCGCAATATCTTTGCGGAATGCAGCAAGAGCCAGGAAGGATTGCTTTTGAACCTCAGGTAGAGCATGGATTGCGTCCCATGCCAAGCCCCCAGCCGAGGACACAATCTCTTGTAGAATGCGGTCAGACAACCTATACCAAACACCCGAAGGGACAGTGGTTTCAGGGTGCACTAAATTTTGTAAGGTGTAGAGGGAGGTGGGGACTTGGGAATCTAAGATCTTTAGATTTGTAAAGTTTAGCCCATTCAACGAGCATGCCTTTCCAGATGGGAGAGGCAAAGGAGTATGAAGGCGAGCAGCTCCAAGGCTCTCCAAGTTCGGAGAGCCTTGAGAAAAGAGAGAGAAGCACCTATTCAGGTGTGTAGCAAATATAGCATAATATAGGTGGACATCAGGTAGGCCAAAGCCCCCAAACCTCTTTTCCCTAGTCAATGTGGAGTAAGCTATCCTAGATGGTTTGTTCGCCCAGAGAAAGAGGGATTACCTCCGACGCAGTTCTGTAAAGTATGAGCGCGGGAGCCATATAGGCAACGTCTGCAGCAGATATAGGAGTTTGGGGACTACAAAAGTCCTAAGATAGTTCTTCCTGCCTATCCAAGAAATGAAGGGAAGCTTAACCGACTGTAGGTGAGACTTAATAGAGTTAAGCATAGGGGTGTAGTTAAGGCTGAAAAGATCATTCAGGTTGGCGGAAATATGGATCCCTAAAAATGTGATATCACTAATGGCCCACGCGAAGGGGGTGGAACGTTTAAGCAACGTGACAAGAGCGGGTTTACAAGTGACATTCAAGGCAAGGGATTTGCTATAGTTGATCTTTAAATTGGAGATCCAGCCAAATTCCTCGAACATGGAATGTAGCCAGGGGAAGGATCTCTCAGGGCTAGTGGTCATAATAAGGAGGTCATCCGCAAACGCTGCCGTAAGGTGCGTGTGGGAAGTCCTCCGAAGACCCTCAATATCGGGATCTTGCCTGATTTTGCACAGAAGAGTTTCCATGACTATCACGAAGAGGGAGGGGGAAAGTGGACAACCTTGCCTAGTGCCATTCGTAAGGGCAAAGGCGCGTGAGAGGGTGCCGTTGACCTTGACCCTGGCAGAGGGGGCTGAGTACAGAGAAAGAATAGCCGAAATAAGTTGATCAGGAAAGCCAAACTTCGACAGAGCCAGGGAAATATACTGCCAGCTCACTCTGCATCAGTGCTTAGCAGGGCTAACGAAGTAGAAGTAGTCCGCGCCCAATTCATGAGATGTAGAAGGCGAACGGTATTCTATTTTCCCTGTCTGCCAGAGACAAAGCCAACCTGCTCCTTGTGAATAATGTCCGGAAGGACTTTCTGAATCCGCTGGGCTAAGATCTTAGCCCACCATTTAATGTCCGTATTTAGCAGGGAGATAGGGTGGTAACTGCCACAGTGCAACAGGTCTTTGTTCTCTTTACGAATAATAATGGTTATATGAGCTGTAAGTGATTGGGGAGGAAGGTGGCCACCGCCTAGAAGATAATTACATAAAGAGCTAAAGTGAGGGACCAGTATGGGTTTAAAAACTTTATAATAGGAGATAGTGAAACCGCCGGGTCCAGGACTGCGTCCGGAGGGGATAGTAGCCAGGACCTTCAGGACTTCGGGGCCGGAAATGGGAGCTAGTAATTGGGAGGACTGTTCTGAGGATATAGAGGGGAGTTGAATGGAGGAGAGGAACTTATTCGAGGTATCCGTAATAGAACAGGGAGATGAGCCAGGAGGGGCCGGAAGATTGTAAAGGTCCTCGTAAAAAGCGCAAAATGCTTTGGCTATATCAGAGGTAGATTTAAGATGATTACCTGCAGCATCTTTGATTGCCGGTATGAAGGAGTCAGAATATTGTTGTTTAGTTAGTGCCGCCATAAGTTTGTTCCCTCTTTCCCCGTGGGCGTAAGATTTAACCCCTTAAGGACTTGGCCATTTTTTGCAAATCTGACCAGTGTCACTTTAAGTGCTGATAACTTTAAAACACTTTGACGTATCCAGGCCATTCTGAGATTGTTTTTTCGTCACATACTGTACTTCATGACACTGGTAAAACTAAGTCAAAAAAATTAGCAAATTTCAAAGTTTCAGTTTCTCTACTTCTGTAATACATAGTAATACCCCCAAAAATTGTGATGACTTAACATTTTCCATATGTCTACCTCATGTTTGAATTATTTTGGGAATGATAATTTATTTTTTGGGGATGTTACAAGGCTTAGAAGTTTAGAAGCAAATCTTGAGATTTTTCCGAAATTTACAAAAAAACTATTTTTAGGGACCACTACAGGTCGTAAGTCACTTTGCGAGGCTTACATAATAGAAACCGCCCAAAAATGAGCCCATTCTATAAACTACACCCCTCAAGGTATTCAAAACTGATTTTACAAACTTTGTTAACCCTTTAGGTGTTGCACAAGAGTTATTGGCAAATTGGGATGAAACTTGAGAATTTCATTTTTTTGCCTAATTTTCCATTTTAACCAATTTTTTCCACTACCAAAGCAAGGGTTAACAGCCAAACAAGACTGTATCTTTATTGCCCTGACTCTGCCGTTCACAGAAACACCCCATATGTGGCCGTAAACTACTGTACGGCTACACAGCGGGGCGTATAGTGAAAGGTGCGCCGTGTGGTTTTTGTAAGCCAGATTTTGCTGGACTGTTTTTTTGACACCATGTCCCATTTGAAGCCCCCTGATGCACCCCTAGAGTAGAAACTCCATAAAAGTGACCCCATCTAAGAAACTACACCCCTCAAGGTATTCAAAACTGATTTTACAAACTTTGTTAACCGTTTAGGTGTTGCACAAGATTTAATGGAAAATAGAGATACAATTTCAAAATTTCACTTTTTTGGCAGATTTTCCATTTTTATATTTTTTTTCCAGTTACAAAGCAAGGGTTAACAGCCAAAAAAAACTCATTATTTATGGCTCTGATTCTGTAGTTTACAGAAACACCCCATATGTGGTCGTAAAATGCTGTACGGGCAGACGGCAGGGCGCAGAAGGAAAGGAATGCCATACGGTTTTTGGAAGGCAGATTTTGCTGGACTGGTTTTTTTGACACCATGTCCCATTTGAAGCCCCCCCTGTTGCACCCCTAGAGTAGAAACTCCAAAAAAGTGACCCCATTTGAGAAAGTACGGAATAGGGTGGCAGTATTGTTGGTACAAGTTTAGGGTAAATATGATTTTTGGTTGCTCTATATTACAGTCTATAGCGACCCTTTCAGGTTGGGAGAGATTGTATAAACGAGACTTAGGCAGCTTGGCGCCTGGGGTGAGATTAATAGGGCAATCGTACTCCCTGTGAGGGGGCAAGTCCTGAACACCACTCTCAGAAAACACATCCGAAAATTCAGAGAGAGGCAATTCTCTCTGCAAAAGTCACTCCAACCATTTATTTGCCTCGCTTGCCAATCAATGGTGGGGTTATGTTTAGTGAGCCAGGGTAGCCCCAACACTAGAGGAGTAGGCAACCCGCTTAGGACGAAACATGACACATACTCAACATGAGTATCAATCACAATCAAACGGATATTTTGAACTATGCCCTTTAACGATTTCTGAGAAAGTGGAACGGAATCAATAGCAAAAACAGGTATATCCTTTCCCAAAGTGCATACCTGGAAACCATGAGTTATAGCAAATTGATTATCAATGAGATTGACAGCTGCTCCACTATCTACAAAAATCTCACCAAAAATGTTCTTGCTCTCTAGCGCCACCCTGGCAGGTAGGACGAAACGGGAACTACAAGCAAATGGAAAACCTTCAATTTTGGCATCAACCTTGCCAATAGTAACAGATGGAACGTTTTTAGAGTAGTTTTTTTCTTTTTGTTTCTTTATTACTCTAAAAAAAACTGCCTGAATCTTCTAGAGGGACAAACATTTGCCAAATGATTTATACCTCCACAACAGAAACAAACCTTCCTATGAGAGCTGAATCTTCTATTGTCAGAGGCAAGCAAACCCAGCTGCATGGGCTCCTGCTCAGAAGGAATTGAGAGCGACTGAGACCCCTGTGCACGGAATGAGACCGCCGCACTGTCCTTGGACTGAGTATGACAGGAAGGAGTGATCTCTCCTCTCTCTCTAAGACGCCTGTCAATACGAACGGCCCGAGACATGGCAGAGTCCAAGGAGGTAGGTATCTCATGAAAGGCAAATGCATCTTTCAATCCCTCTGAAAGACCATGGCAAAATTGACTTCGGAGTGCAGCATCATTCTAACCAGTATCAGCTGCCCATCTCCGAAATTCTGAACAGTATATCTCTGCGGACTGTTTACTCTGGCATGAAAGACGTAGTCTAGACTCAGCCAGAGCAATACGATCCGGATCATCATATATCTGACCCAGGGCTAAAAAAAAATTCATACACTGAACAGAGGGGCCGTGCCCCAACCGGCAGCGAAAAGGCCCAGGACTGAGCATTATCCCTGAGCAGCGAGATGATGATCACCAGAGGAATGGGGAAGTAGGCGAAAATGGAGTTTGCAAGCCTCTCTAAAATGAACAAAATTCTCACTACCCCCGGAGAACGTATCCGGGAGCGAGATCTTAGGCTCAGAACAAACTCCATGAACGCAAGCAGAAACGGTCACCTCAAACTGAGAGACAGTTTTCCGGAGATCTGCTACCTTCAGTGAAAGACCCTGCATGCGGTCAATCAAGGTTGAAACCGTATTCATGCTTAAGACGGTTTTGGCGGTTTATAATGTCACGGAAGGTGTACAGAAACTAGAAGACACAAAATGAAGATCCGACTGACTGGATCCAAAACGAAGGAACCGGAGGGTAAGCCCTGTAACAGACCTGGCTCTCTCCCTTACTGCTCAGCCTATGCAAAAATCTCTACGGTAGATGATTGCATATCTTCGTTCCTCGACTGTATGACACCTGAACACCCTATAATAGTGAGGGGATACGACCACCGGCTCCCTACACTCAATATGGAGGGAGTCAGGGTCACCTAGGATCCAGCAAACAGGAAAACACAAACGAATGAACAAACTTATCTGTAGAAGACTCAGTAGTAGCATCCAGCATGCACACACTTTAGGAAGTTGTATAAACCGCAAAGTGATGCAGTATGGGAAGGGATTTAAAGGGATGCAATCAGTGCAACTACATGACAGCTGAGCGAGGCTAACGAGATGAGAAAACGAAAGCAAAACAAAAGGAACCTCAAGGAGGAGGTTCTGAAGAACGTCTGTCAGAGCTTCTCAGATGTCTGGCGGTGACAACAATAGTCCTTAAAAGGACTTTTGGGTCTTTGAAACAATTTCCTACTGAATTGATTGCCATCAGACTCCCTACACTCTCTTTACCTTCCGAAGCACAGCTCTCCCTGACTACATATGAGCCGAACATGCGCCATCGGGTGCTATATAGCACTGGATGACGAGTTCCGGACGGCCAATAACTGTAATGCCAGTAGCCAACATGGCTACTGGCATTACAGTGAGGGCAATACTTACCTGCACGTTTATTGGCTGCATAGCAGCCGCGAAACGTGTGGGGAGGAGACTCGAGCATGGCGCTCGAGCACATGCGGTATTCGGCCAAGTACCGCCATGTGCCGAGCATATTGATGCTCGAGCCGAACAGCAGTTCGGCTGAGCATGCTCGCTTATCACTAATAATTACAGCCATGAACTTCAGGAGTTTTGTCAGGTAAAAAAAACACCTACCTGCACTCAGTTTTGATCCAGGATCTGCAAATGTTATTAAAGGGGGAATTCGTTGTGTTTCAGGCAAGGCCAAAACTTTACCCTATCTATTGTCACCGAGACTCTTTACTGAACAGAAATCTGATGGTATTCATTAGACTTGGCTGAAACATAAGGGGTTTTACAAATGTGGACATAACAAATGTGCATGATGCAATGTGGTTAAAGTTTCCGATAAATTTAAATCTACAGTGAATAATGGTTTACTCAAAATCAAACATTAATTGTAACAACACGATTTGATCGCATGCAAAACCTGCAATTTACAATATGTTGCACTTTGGGCCCTTTAAAAATTTGAGTCCGAAGACACCTTTTTGATGCTGCTAACTCTACACCTCACATCACATATTTCACATTCATAATGTCCCAGGTCACACCTGTTAGTTCAAGGCATTGAATAAGTGAGGGCTTCTATTCGTGGCAGAAATTTGCACCTCAAACTTCTGCATAAGGCCACATTCACACAACCGTATTTTTGCACCGCATCCAATCCACACTTTTTGCGAATCGGATGCTGACTAGGGTTGAGTACTGAGTTCGGGTTCATACTGAACTTTAGAATTTTTCAAGTTCGGTGTTCGGCAAATAATGGGACTTTTTGAAAGGCTGCAGAGCAGCCAATCAATAAGTGTTTAACTCTTGTGCCCTTAGAAGCCATCACAGCCATGGGAGGAATCATGTTTTTACTCGGCAATTAAAAAATTGGCGATAAAAATACGAATTACGAAAATTTACATATTGCACGATCATTACCTTGCCGATTTTTCGAGTAAAAAAATCGTAGAATATAACGAATATTCGAATTTGCGACTATTCAACAAATATTCTACAAAATATTCGAGAAATATTGCGAATTCGAATATGACCCCTGCCACTTATCACTAGTATTCAGTGGAGTTATATATATGACTCAAGTCCGCTGCCTTGGAGTAACCTTGGATTCTGCCCTGTCCTACAAACCGCTAAATCCAAGCCCTTTCCACCACCTGCCGCCTCCAACTCAAAAATATCTCCTGCATCCACGCATTCCTCAAACACGGGGGTCTGCAAAAATGCATTTACATGCCCTAATCATCTCCCGCCTAGACTACTGTAACATCCTGCTCTAGCACTCTCGCACCCCTCCAATCTATCCTCAACTCTGCTGCCCGACTAATCCACCTCTCACCCCGTTTCTCCTCTGCCTCTCCCTTCTGCCAGTCTGGCTTCCCATTGATCAGCTAATTCAGTTTAAAATACGAACAAATACATATAAGGCTGTCCACAACCTGTCCCTTCCATACACCTCTGAGCTACTTTCCAGATACATCCCCACATGTATTCTTTGATTTTCACAAGACCTCCTTCCCTCCTCTTATCACCTCTTCCCACAATCACCTCCAAAATTTCTCCTGTGTATCCCCCATATTCTGGAAATCTTTACCGCAGCACATCAGACTCTTGGGCGTTTGCAGGGGGGGCTGGGGCAAGGAAATCTGTGACTGAGTTCTGGCGGATCCAGGGGGGGGGGGCAACAGGGCAATTGCCCCTCCCCCCGAGCTGCTCAGAAGTGGGGGGGCAGCAGCCGGGCACAGGGATATGAATGCTTCCATTGTGGAAGCGTTCATCTCCATAGTCATCTGTATCGGCGTGTCCCATTCCCTTCCTCTGAGTGCCTGCAGCCTATCAGAGGGCCGTACAGCGTGGGACACAGGCCGGAAGAGGCCTGCATCGCATCGCTGCCAAGGAGGTAAGTATAAGTGTTTATTTGTTTTGTGTACAATACTGGTGGCTACTGGCACATAATGGGGGGCTCTGGCTACTGGCACATAATGGGGGGCTCTGGCTACTGGCACATAATGGGGGTCTCTGGCTACTAGCACATAATAGGGGGAGCTGTTATTACTGGCACATAATGGGGGGGTGTCATTACTGGCACATAATGGGGGGCTGTCCTTACTGGCACATAATGGGGGCTGTCATTACTGGCACAAGGGGGGGCTGTCATTACTGGCACATGATGGGGGCTGTAATTACTCCCACATGATGGGGGGGCTGTTATTACTGGCACATGATGGGGGGCTGTCATTACTGGCACATGATGGGGGGGTTGTTATTACTGGCACATTATTGGGGGCACTATAGAGGCTTCTACTGAGGCCACAAAGAAAGGGGGTTTTATATGGGGGCTCTGTACAGTAGAATTTTATACTGGGACACATTATGGTGGGTACTATGGAGAAGGGGGGAGAGGAGTACTATGGGGTCATCTACGGGGGGCACTGAGAAGGGGTATTTTATACTTACAAATGATGGGGGACACTGAGGACATCTACTAGGGCATTTTATACTGTTACATTATGGGGGCACTAGGAGGAAGGGGGGAGAGGAGCACTATTGAGGCATTTACTGGGGGCACTATATAGGGGTATTTTATACTGGCACATTATGGGGGCACTATGGGGACATTAGCTCAACTGGGGGCATTACAAGGGGGTATTTTTTGCACTGTCACATTATAAGGAGAATTATTTCTACTGGGGGGCATTATGGTGGGCTTTATTACTCCCACATGGTATGACCCCCTAGTAGCAGCACCATCCTCTCCCTGCGCTGCTATTCCTCTGCCCCTTCTCCAAATCCTTATTATGAAATCTTTCTCATTAGGATAAAACACAACATCAGCTCCGCCGAGCCCCCCAGCCAAGTGTTGAAGTGGTGTCTGAGATCCCCAAGGGCCAAGCCAAGTAATTGTAAGTTTTCATGTGAAATATGTTTATGTTGTACACATATAGGATACACTGTGCCACACAATATACAGTATACCTCTACACTGTGTAGTCTGTTCTATAAGCACCATCGTTTTGTGGCAACCAACAGAAAATAATCTGGAAGTGCCCCTCCCGAGACCAGGCTCTGGTTCCGCCACTGCACAACTCATGCATTATTATACTTTGTGATAACGAATATGCCCCTCCCCTTCATTACATTCTCAGAAACAAGCAGAGCATGGATGTCAATAAAATTATGCCCCCCATGAAAAAAAATTGCTGACGCCCATGATTTACAGTCTTCTTAAACTAATAACACAAAGAATTTAATGTTACCATGTTTTTATTGAACACACCATGTAAACATTCACAGTGCAGGTGGAAAAAGTATGTGAACCCTTGGATTTAATAACTGGTTGAACCTCCTTTGGCAGCAATAACTTCAACCAAACGTTTCCTGTAGTTGCAGATCAGACGTGCACAATGGTCAGGAGTAATTCTTGATCATTCCTCTTTACAGAACTGTTTCAGTTCAGCAATATTCTTGGGATGTCTGGTGTGAATCACTTTCTTGAGGTCACACCACAGCATCTCAATTGGGTTGAGATCAGGACTCTGACTGGGCCACTCCAGAAGGTGTATTTTCTTCTGTTTAAGCCATTCTGTTGTTGATTTACTTTTATGCTTTGGGTCGTTGTCCTGTTGCAACACCCATCTTCTGTTGAGCTTCAGCTGGTGGACAGATGGCCTTAAGTTCTCCTGCAAAATGTCTTGATAAACTTGGTAATTCATTTTTCCTTTGATGATAGCAATCCGTCCAGACCCTGATGCAGCAAAGTAGCCCCAAACCATGATGCCCCCACCACCATACTTCACAGTTGGGATGAGGTTTTGATGTTGGTGTGCTGTGCTTCTTTTTCTCCACACATAGTGTTGTGTGTTTCTTCCAAACAACTCAACTTTGGTTTCATCTGTCCACAGAATATTTTGCCAGTACTGCTGTGGAGCATCAAGGTGCTTTTGTGCAAACTGTAAACGTGCAGCAATGTTTTTTTTGGACAGCAGTGGCTTCCTCCGTGGTATCCTCCCATGAAATCCATTCTTGTTTAGTGTTTTACGTATCTTAGATTCGCTAACAGGGATGTTAGCATATGCCAGAGACTTTTGTAAGATTCTTCTTCACCTCATTGAGCAGTCTGCGCTGTGCTCTTGCAGTCATCTTTACAGGACAGCCACTCCTAGGGAGAGTAGCAGCAGTGCTGAACTTTCTCCATTTATAAACAATTTGTCTTACCGTGGACTGATGAACAGCAAGGCTTTTGGAGATACTTTTATAACCTTTTGCAGCTTTATGCAAGTCAACAATTCTTAATCGTAGGTCTACTGAGAGCTCTTTTGTGCGAGGCATCATTCACATCGGGCAATGCTTCTTGTGAAAAGCAAACCCAGAACTGGTGTGTAGTTTTTATAGGGCAGCTGTAACCAACACCTCCAAATTGGCTGACACCTCACTCCAATTATCTCTTGGAGATTTCATTAGTCTAGGGGTTCACATACTTTTTTCACCTGCACTGTGAATGTTTACATGGTGTGTTCAATAAAAACATGGTAACATTTAATTCTTTGTGTGTTATTAGTTTAAGCAGACTGTGATTGTCTATTGTTGTGACTTAGATGAAGATCAGATCACATTTTATGACCAATTTGTGAAGAAATCCATATCATTCCAAAGGGTTTACATACTTTTTCTTGCAACTGTATACCCTTTTATCATATGTACAGCGCATAGAATTAATGGCACTTTAATAATAAATAATAATATTAATTATATGTCTGTTGCTCTAGTATAACACATGTGGAGTTAAACATTCAGATGCTTCTTGTTCCATGAAGAGGTTATCCAAAGGTCAGGCCTCATGCACACGACCGTATGTATTTTTGTGGTCCGCAAAAATATAGATGACATCCATGTGCATTCTGTATTTTGCAGAACAGAACAGCTGGCCCCTAATAGAACAGTGCAGTCCTTGTCTGTATTGCGGACAATAATATAACACGTTCTTTTTCTTTGCGGAACAGAAATACGGACATACGGAAACAGAATGCACAGAGAGTTTTTCTTGCAGACCCAATGAAATTAATGGTTCCGTATACGGTCCGTATAAAAACTGGAACAAACACGGAAAGAATATACAAACCGGATTCCAAAAAAGTTGGGACACTAAACAAATTGTGAATAAAAACTGAATGCAATGATGTGGAGATGGCAAATGTCAATATTTTATTTGTAATAGAACGTAGATGACAGATCAAACTTTTAATCCGAGTAAATGTATCATTTTAAAGGAAAAATACGTTGATTCAAATTTTCACGGTGTCAACAAATCCCCCAAAAGTTGGGACAAGTTGCAATAAGAGGCTGAAAAAAGTAAATTTGAGCATAACGAAGAGCTGGAAGACCAATTAACACTTATTAGGTCAATTGGCAACATGATTGGGTATATAAAGAGCTTCTCAGAGTGGCAGTGTCTCTCAGAAGCCAAGATGGGTAGAGGATCACCAATTCCCACAATGTTGCGCAGAAAGATAGTGGAGCAATATCAGAAAGGTGTTACCCGGCGAAAAATTGCAAAGACTTTGCATCTATCATCATCAACTGTGCATAACATCATCCGAAGATTCTGAGAATCTGGAACAATCTCTGTGCTTAAGGGTCAAGGCCGTAAAACCATACTGGATGCCCGTGATCTCCGGGCCCTTAAACGACACTGCACCACAAACAGGAATGCTACTGTAAAGGAAATCACAAACCATTGTCAGTGAACACAATCCACCGTGCCATCCGCTGTTGCCAGCTGAAACTCTACAGTGCAAAGAAGAAACCATTTCTAAGAAAGATCCACAAGCTCAGGCGTTTTCACTGGGCCAGGGATCATTTAAAATGGAGTGTGGCAAACTGGAAGACTGTTCTGTGGTCAGACGAGTCACGATTCGAAGTTCTTTTTGGAAATCTGGGACGCCATGTCATCCGGACCAAAGAGGACAAGGACAACCCAAGTTGTTATCAACGCTCAGTTCAGAAGCCTGCATCTCTGATTGTATGGGGTTGCATGAGTGCGTGTGGCATGGGCAGCTTGCATGTCTGGAAAGGCACCATCAATGCAGAAAAATATATTCAGGTTCTAGAACAACATATGCTCCCATCCAGACGTCATCTCTTTCAGGGAAGACCCTGCATTTTTCAACAAGATAATGCCGGACCACATTCTGCATCAATCACAACATCATGGCTGCGTAGGAGAAGGATACGGGTACTGAAATGGCCAGTCTGCAGTCCAGATCTTTCACCTATAGAGAACATTTGGCGCATCATAAAGAGGAAGGTGCAACAAAGAAGGCCCAAGACGATTGAACAGTTAGAGGCCTGTATTAGACAAGAATGGGAGGGCATTCCTATTTCTAAACTTGAGAAACTGGTCTCCTTGGTCCCCAGATGTCTGTTGAGTGTTGTAAGAAGAAGGGGAGATGCCACACAGCGGTGAAAATGGCCTTGTCCCAACTTTTGGGGGATTTGTTGACACCATGAAATTCTGATTCAACATATTTTTCCCTTAAAATGCTACATTTTCTCAGTTTAAACTTTTGTTCCGTGATTTATGTTCTATTCTGAATAAAATATTAGAAGTTGGGGGGCGGAGCTAGCCAATGGCGGAGTGAGAAGTGCTTTGCTTCGGCTCCTGACAGACTCCAGCTTCACCGCTATTACAGGACACCCTCGTTCGCGCTGACTACATGAAAGGACGCAGGAGAAGAACCTCATCGACTCCTGCACCGATCCGCTGCAAAACGGGAGCGATCTCCCGCTTCTTTGCCTCCTCCAGCCAACCAGACGCTCACCAAGAGGGAGCTGACTCTCCTAAAATGGCGGCGCGGCATCCCCTGCATGCCACAAGGAGCCCGACCCACAGGCCCCGGACTCACCGGCACAATTGAGAGGTACGCTCACCAGCTCTCCGGCCTCCTATGCTGCTGCAGTCAGCAACGGCTCGTCGGCGTCCTCGTCTCCCTCATTTGCAGGGCTGGCCTCGGCAACACCGCAGGGCCACTCTCCCAGGAGCCGCTGCTCCCAGGCCACATTGTCCGGATCAGGGGCCCCCATGACTCCACAGGGGGATGATGAAGATTGGGATTGGAAGGTGCACCTCAAATCCCTCCCCACCAGGCATGAAATAGATGCCTTATTCGCAAGGCTAGAAACCTCTCACAAAAGAGACATTGAGGCCTTGCAGCATGATCTCAAACAGGTGGCCCAGAGGGTGGAAGAGGCAGAGCCCATGCAGGATCAAATGCTAGTAGTCCTTGACTCCCACCTGATGGTATGGGGTTGCATGAGTGCGTGTGGCATGGGCAGCTTGCATGTCTGGAAAGGCACCATCAATGCAGAAAAATATATTTAGGTTCTAGAACAACATATGCTCCCATCCAGCGGCGGGGAGCAAGTCATCCAGACGCACTCTGCCCAGATCCAGGACATCCTCACTCATTTGGACGACATTGAAAATAGAAAAAGGGGGAATAACCTGCGCATTAGAGGCCTCCCTGAGGATGTTTCGCCACAAGACCTGGAGAAATGGGCTGTATCCTTTTTTAACACGCTGCTGTCCAGAGATCCGGGACAATCCCTTGAAATTGACCGCATTCATAGAGCCCTGGGTCCTAAAGTGAGTGATCCTAATCGGCCTAGAGACGTTATTTGCCGTATACACTTTTATAAAGATAAAGAGGCCATCCTTAAAGCGGGAAGACTATGCATGCTGATAAAGAAATCATCATATTGCAGGACCTAGTCAGACGTACTTTACAGCTACGCAAAGCTCTGAAACCACTTCTGGCGGCACTTAAAGCCAAGGACATACCCTACAGGTGGGGTTACCCATTCCAATTGTCCGCTTCTAAAGATGGGAAATCGGTGGTATTCAAGTCCATAGAGGACCTCGCGGGCCTACGCGCAGCCTTTGATCTTCCTCGCCTGGAGCTGCCGGATTGGCCAAGCCCAAGACAACCCGTCGTTGTTCCACGGAAGGAAAGATGGCAGACGACCTCTCCTAAACAGCGGAGGGCCTCTAGACGCGCGCCTGATCCTGACGATTGACTGTCGGCGATATCCATCCGGTTCTGCATATATACTTAGGGGGATTTTAACCCTCTTGTTCATTGCTGTTGTTTTGCGCTGTTATAACTATATATGCATAGTGTGATCATGTGAGTGGGTCTACCAGACCTACCCACGTACTTGTCCTGTTGTTTTCTGCCATGTTATTTTTACTCTACTGTAAGCTGGAGTCTAGTTGGGAGACGGCTCAGTCCTTGCTTTCTCCCTACCCCACTTAGGGACCGCGGCACACACCGTCGCGAGCGACCTCGGTCGTCATTTAGTACCTGTTGAACCAACATTTTAGGTTCGTCTGAAAGGCTTCTATGTCTTTTATTTGCACTATTCTGTGTTTGAATGTTTGTCTTTTTGTCTCCCCTCCCTTTTGTGTCTCTGGCTGTGCACCTACTGCGTTCTTGTTATCTCTGAATGGATCTAGGAGATTGCGCCTCCCTCTCACTACGTATTCTCAAAATGGCACCTGTATCGTTTTGCACTTTTAATGTCCGGGGTTTTAATAAACCCGAGAAGCGCAGTCAGATTTTATATAGTCTTCACAAGAAGAGAGTTATGATTGCCATGATTCAGGAAACTCATTTTAAGACAGGTGCCGTTCCCAAGTACACTAACCGTTATTACCAGAACTGGTTCCATGGTCCTAACCCTACTAGTAGGTTGGGAGGTGTGTCCATAGGGTTTCATAAATCATTTGGTCACACGGTCATATCTTCTGATATTGATTTGAAAGTCAGGTTTCTGCTCATTAAGCTCTCGGTAGATCGTTCTGTTCTAACTGTAGCTAATGTTTATTTCCCGAACCAGGGGCAGATTGCATACGGATCCAGGATCTTGAAAAGATTATCCAAATTTGCTGACGGCTCCCCGATCATCCTTGGAGGTGACTTCAACCTAGTGATGGACCCGTTGCTGGACTCCTCCTCTGGTAGGTCCTCGATCTCCCCGAGTTCTCTTCGCAGATTCAAATCCGATCTTATGGCACTTCGCCTGGTAGATCTGTGGCGTATTCTGCATCCAGGTGTCAGGGATTATAGCTTCCATTCCCCAATACACAAAAGCTATGGTAGACTTGATCACATCTTTATCTCCCAGCAGCTGTTGGACTGTGGGCCTCGGTGCTCGATAGATACTCGCCTGTGGTCTGACCATGCTCCTGTGGTTGGCCTTATTTCGCTCCAACCCTCATGCCCCCGTTTTTTCTCGTGGAGATTGAATGACAACTTGCTCTCAGATATAACTTGTTTAGCAGACATTCGGAAAGCCATATCGGATTTTATTAGTGTTGATCAAACGGATTTGAGGCCCTCAAATGCATGCTTCGGGGGGTGTTTATTTCCCATGGCACCAGACTGAAAAAGGAACGCTCCCACAAGTTGAAATCCCTTTTATCTGATCTTACCACAAAAGAAACTTTGAACAAAACCTCCCCCTCTGATGCTCTAAAATCAGATATCTCCTCTATACAACAACAAATCCTGAAGATCCTAGAGCAAAAATCCCTGTGCTTTAGAGACAAAATTAGACGTGGGTTTTTTGAGTATGGCGATAAATGTGGTAGTTGGCTAGCTAGGGCCTTACACCCCGAACGACCCTGACACATGTCCCATCGATTAATACACGAGCGGGAGGCTCTGTATATAACCCTGTAGACATAACCGCAGAATTCCGGTCCTACTATGCCTCCTTATATAACCTCCCAGAACCTGATGACTTGAGGGGATCCTCGCATGGTGATGAGGCTCGCAGCTATCTAACCCAATTTGGCCCCACTCCTATCCCTGGCGCTGATGCGACCGCGTTGGAGGATGATTTTACACCCGCGGAGTTGGAAGTGGTGATCAAAAATCTTAAAAATGGGAAGTCCCCGGGCCCTGATGGGATGACCTCTCGGTTTTATAAAATCCTTCGTGAGGACCTTACTCCCCTACTGGTTGAAACCTTTAATTCCATTTCGCCGGATTGCTCGTTTACACGTCAAGCCTTACAAGCACACATCACAGTCATTCCTAAACCAGGGAGGTACCCTGCATCTTGCTCCAATTACAGGCCTATCTCCTTGCTCAATGTGGATCTCAAGATGTATGCCAAACTTTTGGCCTTGCAGTTACACCCCCTCATCCCAGGTTGTTTCCACAAGGAGCAAGTGGGATTTGTCCCGGGACGGGAAGCTCGCGATAATACTCTTAAAACGTTAAGGCTGATAGCAAGATCACAACAACTCAAAATCCCATTATGCCTTCTCACTGTAGACGCAGAGAAGGCATTCGACAGGGTAAACTGGCGGTTTCTAAAAGAGACTCTGTGTCATATTGGCCTAGGAGACAGAATGATTCATAGGATATTAGCTCTTTATTCCTCCCCCTCGGCCTGTGTTCGTGTTAATGGGCTGCTGTCCGCCCCTTTTGAGATTCGGAACGGCACGCGTCAGGAGTGCCCCCTGTCGCCTTTTTTATACACCCTTGTGATGGAATTCCTGGCGAATGCCCTCTGTGCAAATCCCTCTATCTCGGGTCTCAGATTAGGTAATACGGAACACAAATTGTCCTTGTTCGCGGATGACCTGCTTGTATATTTGACCTCCCCCAGGATAGGCCTACCCGCAATTCTACGTGAATTTGACCTTTTTGGTTACCTTAGCAACTTTAAAGTCAATGTGCAAAAATCCGAGATATTAAATGTTAGCATTCCCCACAGAGAAGCGGATTCTCTTAGGGGTTCTTTCTCCTTTCGATGGACCTCTCAACACATTAAATATTTAGGAGTGTACATTCCCGAGAACCTGACGCATGTGTTCAGGCTTAATTATCTACCCCTTCTCAAATCCATTGAAGCTAGCTTTCATAAATGGACCCCGCTCCTGATATCCTGGTTTGGGCGGATCAACGCGGTGAAAATGGACATTTTACCGCGCCTTCTTTATTTGTTTCAAGCGATCCCGTGTAAAATTCCCTTGACTTATTTTGCCAGGCTCAGGAGAATGGTGTTGGTCTTTGTGTGGAAGGCGCCCAGAGCTAGACTTAGCTACAGGCTGATATCCCGTTCCAAGGCCTCAGGAGGTACGGGATTGCCTAATTTCGTCTGGTATTTTAGAGCAACTGTCATGAACTGTGTTCTTGACCTGTGCCATAACCGCTCTACCAAACTTTGGGTGGAAATCGAGCATGAAATGGCTCCGCATTTGGCCACTGGTATTTTTTGGCTTTCTCTTACCTCCTTGAATGCATTACCGGACCCGCAATCCTTGATGCTTCTTCCCACTTTAGCTAGAATCTGGTCTAAATTTGCTGTCAAACTAGAATTTATACAATCCCCTGGGTCCCTCACGGTAATCTCGGGCCACTCAGACCTTCCCGTAGGTTTGAATCAGCTTTCAGCCCTGGGATGCCACAGCAGGCATCCAATTAAACTGATGGACGTTTATAAACAGTCTGGATTGCTTCCTCTGGAAGACCTTTCCCATATCATAAATTCTTGCCCTGGTCGTTGGTTCCTTTACTTCCAGTTACGGAGCTTCATTAATTCCCTGATACCTGGATTGCAGACAGGCCCCACCTTGACTGAATTTGAGAAGATGTGTACAGCGAGCTCAGCTCCTGACCATGCTATATCTCTGTTGTATGCCATGTTGAACTCTGGGGAGAAAGGGGACCCCTCCGCGGGTACTCACGGAGCTAAGCCTAAATTCATGTCTCACTGGGAATCGGAACTGGGATCCACCTTCTCAGCTGACCAATGGTCTAGATCTCTCCTCTTTACTCATAAGTTAACTATATCCTGTAATTTACAGGAGCTTAGTTATAAAATCTTAACTAGATGGTATAGGACCCCAGTAAGATTACACCAGTTTTACCCACAGGTATCTGATGTGTGTTGGAGGTGTCTGGTTGCAAAAGGCACAATGGCACATATCTGGTGGGATTGTCCAGGTGTAGCCCCCCTGTGGCGGGATGTTTTCATTTTGTACAACCACTTATACAAAGCTACTGTTGTGCCCTCACCAGCGATAGCTCTCTTATCCATGTTCTCAGGGCGGATTTCTCAGACTAAGAAAGGTGCGTTGCGTCTCTTTATTTTAGCCATGAGACAGATAATCCCCCGCCAATGGAGGTCTACTGAGAGTCTGTTGAGAGTGACCTGGTCTAACGCTTTGGATGCCTTAGTGCATATGGAGGAGCTCAGTGCTTCAGACAATGAATCGACTTTGGCCTTTTGGGTGGTGTGAGATCCATGGAACCAATTCCGCGCTTCCACATCTTTTCCTAGCTGGTTGTCAACTGGTACCATTCAGAATAGTTGTTTCTAAAAGTGTTATTCACAGTAGGGCTAACCCATTTTCTATCCTCGCTTCCCCTTACTTGTGTTTGTGTCATGTCTTGGTTTGTCGAGTCTTGTCATGTTCGTCTTTGTTCCTTGTATTTGAGTGTTAGGAAATTGGAGAATGTATACCCTATTATCTCTCACTCTTAATTCTGGTAGTTTTCAATGATTTGTCAATTATCAACCATGTTATATCTGGATGTTTCTGGATTGTACTACTTTTGAACTACCTGTGAGGCCAGTGTTGGCCATTATATATTCCCTTGTATGGGTATTTTGATGTGCTTATTATGTCACTTACTTATATGCTTTAATAAAATACTGATTGAACCGTAAAATATTAGAAGTTGGCACCTGCACATCATTGCATTCAGTTTTTATTCACGATTTGTATAGTGTCCCAACTTTTTTGGAATCCGGTTTGTACGTTCGTGTGCATGAGCCCTAAGACAGAGCTCCCAGAGTGGCTGACTCACAGTGGAGATCATTCTTGCCTGGTCTCTAACACTCCTGGGCCGACTATCTCTCTCCCTGACACGCACAACATCCGTCGACTGGTGAACACGTGACTGCTGCAGCCAATCACAGGCCATGTCACTGTGTGTCCTTGTTCCTGTTTGGAACCTGTGAAGATCAAATAAAAATAATCCATGTCTTTTATCTGGTTGGATGGACTTTGACTTCCTAAGTCAAACTGACCGTCAGCAAACACTGTGTACCAGACACACTTTGCGCAAGCTGTCACACGTTGAACATCCATAAGGGCCAAGGTACTCTTCACCCGCCTCCAGCAGGAAGGGGGACTTTGGCAGAGCCCTTACCAGGTGTCAGTAGCAGTGCGGCTGGTGGCTGGGCAAAACCCCAAAGTAATTACCGTGACATTATGCAATGGTCAATAGGTAAACACGAGAATGGTCACTAAACATAAGCCAGGGCACAAGAACCAGAAGACAACCAAAACCAAAGCCAGAGTCAATAACCAGAGAAACCAGCCACCAGATAGCTTCAGATCCAGATCCAGAACCAGGGAAGCAACTGAATAATCAGCAGTGGATGGGGGAAAAGGCCAGGTTTAAATGTCCCTCCACAGATCACCTGACACTGCTGAGGTCACACCCCATCTCCACCCTCAGACCAGGAAAGCAAGGTGAGGGCTGAGAGAGTGCAGAGTAAGGAACCTCCCACCACATATCTAAGTCAGGAGACATGACAACCGAGGTACCCTGGAAACAACTGACGCTAGGTTCCGCCGTTCCGTGACCCCTGACCAGCATCAGCGCTGGGAATGATGGCGTTCCGTCTCCCAGTAGTACCAAGATCCGGAGTGGATCTCGCAGAGTGACAAGCACACGTAAATCGCGAACCTTTACTAGCTCTACCCTCTGGGGGCAACACCCTGCCCTTCATGGCTAGCAAGGGGTGAGGGATGTCCGGCCGGAGACCACCTGGGAGAATGAGAGACACGTCTTTGCATGGTGACATGCTTATGGTAAGACTGCGTCTCCCTGGCTGCCTGACAGCAGTATTATAGCAGTTATATTATTGTATGTGGGGGGGGGTAGTAGTATATTACTTCTATTCTTGTACATCGATCGGTGAGGGGAGGAGAGTGAGCATAATACTTATATTCTTGTACATTGGAGGCAGTATTATAATAGTTATATTATTTTACATATGGCAGTATTATAGTAGTTATATTCTTGTATATAGTGGCAGTGTTATAGTAGTTATATACTTGTAACTAGGGAGTAATATTATAGTAGTTATATTCTTAAATATAGTGGCAGCGTTATAGTAGGTATATACTTGTAACTAGGGAGTAATATTATAGTAGTTATATTCTTGTATTTAGGGGGCAGGCACAAATAATGTTGTACAAAATTTTTTTTCAAAGAATTTCACATTTATAACGTAGCATTAGCATTAGTACATTTTCTATAGTGTGTATGGCACTATTGTATTTACTTTATTTGTGTTTGCAGAGTACTGTTGCTTTGTGTTTCAGCGTTGTTATAATAGTTATATTATTGTACATAGGAAGCAGTATTATAGCAATTATATTCTTAACCAAATTTCTTTTTATTGAAAGAAAAATCAAGGCCATAGCCCACACATGACAGTACAACGATGGCAATAGGGTACAAGACAGTCATCCAGCATACATGTCAAGTGCAAACAGTACCAGCTGTCATTGACATTAATCATGCAAAGAAATCAAAGAAAAGAGAAAAGGGGGAAAGAGGACGTCAGGAGGGGAGGGAGGGGAGGGAAACAAGGAAGGGATACACATCTGCTCTATCAAGTAAAGTTTCTATAAACTTTCCATGGAGACCACAATTTCAAGAAGCGAGAGCGTGAGTTAGTCTCCCAATGCGCTAGCTCCTCGAAACGGTAGATCTGGTCCACCTTCTCAGACCACATAAGTGAAGTCGGCGGGGAATCGTTCTTCCACAAAAAAGGAATGATCAACCTAGCCGCTGTGAGCAACATCGTAGGAAGGTCATGTTTGGTAGGTGTAAGGGACTTGTTTGGGCACCATAACAGAATAAGCTTGACATCCAGTGATATCTCAGTATTACATATTTGGTTGACTAGAACCTCAATAGCGCTCCAGAACGGCCGGATCTTAAGACAGAACCACCAAATATGTGATAGAGATCCAGTGTCTGTGCCACATCTCCAACATTTTTCGGAGACCTCTGGGTTCAATTTATGCAAAAACTCAGGTGTTTTGTACCACCTGCAGAGAAGTTTAAATGAGTTCTCCTGGATTCTCACACAACGGCTGAAACCGTGCGAATGAGCCAGAATAAACGCCCTTTCTGGATCTGTGAAGGCTATGGAGAGTTCACGTTCCCATGAAGCCATGAAACGAAGCTCCGGGGGCAGGGAGGAGAGCAATTCTTTATACATCTGAGATAACGGCCGAATAAGAGGCTTAGTAGTCAAAACCTTCTTTTCAAGCCAGGAGGGGGAGCCACTACCAGAGAGGAGTCCAACACAAAGTTTGGTATCCCTCTGGAAGTTCGCTAGATGGAAGAAGGGTGCAGCTTTGACCACAGGGAGGTCCATTACTGAATCCCAGTGCAAGCTACCGTCCGGGAGAAGGACATCTCGCAGAGCAATGTCAGCGAGCTTAGACCAAATCCCGGAGGGGCGTAACACAGCAGGGTGTAGGTGACATTGAAGTAGTCTAAGCGGCATACAAGCAGTTGGGAAGTTAAAGGTACGGGATTGGACCATTTTAGACCACTCCACCAGCATGCCCTTCCAAACCGGGGACGTATAACAATGATTAGCTGAAATAGGCCTTATACCCCACATAGCTAACAGTTCCTGGTCAGTCAAAAGAGCATTCTCAAGACGGGAGCAAAGGGAGTTGGACTGACGAGACATAATGGTAACACATCTACCGAGCTGTACAGCAGTGTAGTAAAGCTTGACATCTGGCATCCCAAAACCCCCCAACCTCTTATCCCTTGTAAGCACAGAGTAGGCAATACGTGGCGATTTGCCATTCCATAGGAAGCGTGTGAATACCCTACGGACTTCAGTAAAGTATGAATTCGGCAGCCAAATAGGGAGGGATTGCAGCAAGTATAAAAACTTGGGGAGAATAAAGGTCTTGATGTAGTTTTTACGGCCCACCCAGGAAACAAACGGGAGTTTCAGATTTTGTAAATGTGAACGGACGTTTTGCAGAAGAGGCATAAAGTTAAGGGAAATGAGGTCCTGAACATTAGCTGAAATATGCGTCCCCAAATACACAATGTCTCTAGAGGCCCAAGAAAACGGAGTAGCCCGCTTAAGAGCAGTGATCACTGTTTGTGGACATGAGATATTGAGAGCCATGGATTTCCCATAATTAATTTTAAAATTTGAAACAAACCCAAAGTCCTCAAATACATTTAGCAACCTGGGCAAGGCCTCCTTAGGGTTTGATGTCATGACTAAAAGGTCATCCGCGAATGCTGCAGCAACGTGAGTACAGGTACCGATACGTAGACCCTCAATCTCTGGGTCCAACCTAATTTTACAAAGCAGGGTCTCCATCACCAAAACGAACAACGCAGGAGATAAGGGGCACCCCTGCCTCGTCCCATTAGTGATGCGAAATGGCGGCGATAGTGTACCATTCACTTTGACCATGGCAGAGGGGGCCGAGTATAACGTATAGATAGCTTTAATAAATTGGTCCGGTAAACCGAACCTCGACAGGGCCTCGGCCATAAAGTGCCAGCTGACCCTGTCGAAGGCCTTTTCCGCGTCCGTGCTCACCAACACCAAGGGCTTAGCTGATCGTTTGGCCCAGTTTACAAGATGAAGAAGCCTTATAGTGTTCTCAGACCCCTGTCTGCCATGGACAAAACCCACCTGGTCCTCATGGACGATGTCGGGCAACACATCCTGGAGCCTAGTAGCCAAGATCTTCGCCCACCACTTCACATCACAATTAAGTAAAGAGATCGGCCTGTAGTTGCTGCAGCATGTCGGGTCCTTATTCTCCTTATGCAGGATCGTAATATGCGCCATCAAGGAGTGTGGAGCCAAAGAGCCCCCAGTGAGGAGGTGGTTGCACAGGTCCCTAAAACGAGGAATTAAAACATCTTTAAAGGACTTAAAGTAAGCAATAGAAAATCCATCCGGACCTGGGCTCTTGCCCGAGGGGATGGACATGAGAACCTTATGAATCTCTGAATCGGTGACTGGCCTAGTCAGCTGAGATGCCTTAAGAGAGGATATGGAGGGGAGATCTAAATTCTGCAGGAATTTATTAGTGGCTTCAGAAATATCAGTAGCAGCAGCGCCCTCTGGGGGGGGCAGATTGTAGAGCGCCTCATAGAAAGTACAGAAGGCCTTAGCTATATCTGGGGTAGATTTATGTACTTTGCCTTTGGGGTCCTTAATAGAGGAAACAAAGGAGTCAGAGAACTGCTTCTTAGCAATCGCCGACATCAGTCTGTTTCCTCTATCCCCATGTGCATAGGCTTTAAATCGGGAGCGTAAGATCAGCTTTGCAGAGGTGACATTTAAAAGATTTTTCAAATGTACTCTAGCCTCAGTGAGTTCCGTCAGAATGGCCTTAGCCTGAGATTCCTTGTGAGAGGACTCAAGGCGAGCAATTTTCGCAAGTAAAGCATCTAAAGCCTGTGTCCTTCGCTTTTTTACATAAGCCCCTAACGCTATCAGTTCCCCCTGTATAACTACCTTATGGGTCTCCCATAGAGTGGAAGGGGAAGGAGGTGACTCCGTTGTGTCATTGAGCACAAAAAACTCAGAGAGCGAGGCCCTGATTTTGCGAGCGTGGGTAGGATCCAAAATCAGGGTGTCGTTCAGACGCCAGATGCGTTCTTTTCTCTTTGATCCGGACAGGGAGAAATTAATGATAACAGGCGCATGGTCGGACAATGTGATACTACCAATCCGGGCCTCAGAGACATTGCGTATATGTGAGTCAGACAGGAACAAATAATCTAACCTATGGAATGACATCTTAGCATGTGAATAAAAGGTATAATCACGGCCATTAGGGTTCATAGTACGCCAAACATCAAGGACCTTCAATTTCCGTAGGGAAGATTTAAGCCTTCTCAAGAGCCTGTAGGACACAGACGGTCTCCCCAACGATGTGTCAACAGCTGGTTCTAGAGCCACATTGAAGTCGCCCCCCAGAACCAACAGCCCATCAGTGAATGCTGATAAGGAGGCAAGGGTCTGAACGAGCCATGGTACTTGGCCTCTATTAGGCGCATAGAGATTGGCGAACGTAACCGGCGAGTCACCAATTACACCCTTTACAAAAATGTACCTGCCCTCAGGATCTGCTGAAGTAGCTGCATGCTTAAAGGGGAGGTTTTTGTGTATAGCTATACTAACTCCTCTACTAGCGGAATCATGTGTACTATGAAACCACTGAACAAACCTCCTAGGAGGAAGCCGAGGGATTTTATTCGTTCTAAAATGCGTCTCCTGGAGGAAGACCACCGAGACCTTATCCTTCAGCAGAAGGGATATGGTGTGAGACCTTTTGCATGGCTCGTTCAGCCCGTGCGCATTCAAGGAGGCGACTACAATTGATGACATGACAAAATCCGTATTAGGCAGAGAAAGCACAAATTACCCATGGAAATGTCTAACAGAGTATAGCAAATATGAGCAGAGAGAGGGAGGGAGGGAAAGGGAAAACATGTAAAATAAAATAAATTAAGAGAAATAACCAACAACATAGTGGGCTGGTAAAAAACCAGCTCAGATGCAACATACATCTAAAAGAAAGGTAGGTGTTCACCTATCACCATCCAAGACAGGGTTGGAGTGGCGAGGGGGCAAGTGAAACACCTCTAGGTCTACTACAAAAACAGAGACCAAAAAAAAAAAAAAAAAAGAAAATACTTCCAGCTCCAGAAACGATCCGGCCATTCCCCTGCAGTTGGGGAGAGAGAAAAATGCAGAGTCCCAAAACATGAGAAAAGAGTCCCGATTAAAACGTGACTTGTTGTAAAAAACATTAGGCCCAAAAAACGTAATACTTTGTGAAAAGCAAAACGAACCAGAGAAAAGGCCTTAACCTTCCATGTAAACAATAGGCTGTGAAGCCGGGAGACAGTCATCTCTCACATAGGAACAAAAGGCGAGGCACGGTGTCGGCAGCCCTTGCTAACAGGCAAAAATAATCAACGGCACCTTGTTCTGGGCTCAAGTGAGGGCCCTGTCCATCTTGTTGCGACCCATGCGATCCGACTTGCTTGCGGATGCCGTCTGCCAAGGAGACACCCACGGCGGGACAGGTAAGGGGCCATCTTGGTCGGCTGGTAGCCACGAGGGAATCTCCACCGGAGGGACATCCAGGGACCTCCAAACTGATTCCAGGTCCGCAGGTGACCGTACTGTAAGCAGCTTTCCATTCCTAGAGACAGCCAGTCCAAACGGATAAAGCCACCGGAACGGAGTCGACGTCTTCCTAAGAACTTCAAGGCGCGGCTTGAATAGGCGCCGCTTAGCCAGGGTGGAAGGCGCCAGATCCTGGAACATCTGTATCTGCGCGTTTTCGTACTCCAGCACCTCCATCTCACGTTGCCTTTTTAAGAGTGCTGCGGTATCTATATAGCTCAATAGGCCGCAAATCACGTCACGTGGTGGTTCTTGTGGTTTAGGCCTAGGACGCAGCGCCCTGTGTATGCGTTCCACCACGATCCCTTCCGCTCTGTCTGGCCCCAGCATGGTGGAGAACAACTCACGCGCCACAGTCGGTAAGGCCTCTGCTGCTATCGACTCAGGAAGGCCGCGTATGCGTATGTTGCGCCGGCGACTCCGGTTCTCCTGGTCCTCCAGTTTCAGGAAGGCCTCATTTAGTAGAGCTTTATGGGACGCTAGCACTTCTGACGCTTTACCTTCATAGGTTAAGATGGCGTCCTGCGTACCCTCCAGCGTGACCACTCTCTGGCCTAAGTGCTTCATGTCGTCCTTGACGTAAGGGCCGATTCAAGGACCCGACGAAGGGTCCGCTCCGACAGAGGCGGATCTCTGGGTCTCCTGTCTGAGGTATCGGAGCCGCTGCCCGCATCGGATAGCTCTCCTGCATCAGAGTCCTGTGCAATAGACGCCGCCATATTGGCGCCTTTCTGTGCGGCAGCTCTCGGCGTTTTTCGGAGAAATTTCTCCATTTCAGGCTGTCTGGAGCGCTGTGGGGTAGACTCTGAGCTTCCTCTTGTCTTTTCTTTGCCAGGTTTCCCCATAATCAGGTAAAATCCAAGCTTTTATAGGGTAAATGAGCCGGAATGCTGGAGGAGCTCAAGCTGGCTCGGCTCCGCCCCCCTATAGCAATTATATTCTTGTACATAGGAGCAGTATTATAGTAGTTCTATTCTTGTACAGAGTTGGAATTTTACTTACGTAATTATACTTTCTTTGAGTCCGAAGGCAGCACAGAAGGGATATTTCCCATCCCAGTCACTCTATCATAGGACCGCCCACCTAGAAAAATCTAACAATTAAACAATTAACAATTAACAATCAACAGAATTGACAATACCCTAGGTACCCTATATAAGACGCCAAGGCACTGCATCCATTGTGTAATAACGTAGACCAACTCATGCAAGTAAAATTTATTGGGAGGGTTAGTGTGCTGCCTTCGGACTCGAAGAAAATATAATTACGTAAGTAAAATTCCAACTTTCTTCTTCGTCCTACAGCAGCACAGAAGGGATATAACATAGAAATTAAAGGGGGGGAAAGCTTTCTTTTACTGCTGACAAAACTGCTGTGCTGAAGGCTGAGTTCTCGGGTCCATTGCTGAGCCTGTAGTGATGAACAAACGTAGAAGACGAAGTCCAGGAAGCTGCATTGCAGATGTCTAAGAGATCAACTTGCTGTCTCTCGGCCCAAGATGTAGAAGTTGCTCTCATGGAGTGGGCTCTTAATGGCCGAGGCGGTTCTTTACCATCTAAGATGTAGGCCTCCGAGATGGTTGTTTTAATCCAACGATCCAGAGTGTCTTTTAAGGCTTTCATACCCTTCCTCGGACCAGAGAATAAAATGAACAAATTTTCTTCTTTCCGGAAATCTCTCAGCCTTTAGAGATAGCAAATTAATGCTCTACGAATGTCCAGAGTATGGAGTGTTCTTTCCTCATCTGACTTAGGGTCAGGGTAGAATACTGGAAGAACAGTTTCTCTATTGATGTTAGTTGAAGACGCAACTTTTGGCCTAAATGAAGGCATGGTTCTTAGTCTGACACCATTCGGCAAAATTTTCAAATATGGCTCTCTGGAGGACAAAGCCTGCAACTCCCCTAGCCTCTTTGCACATGTGATGGCAATGAGAAAAAGGATCTTGTAGGATAACCAGCTAAGATCCACTTCGGCAATAGGTTCAAAGGGAGGACCTGTAAGTCTATTTAGAACCAGTGATAATTCCCAGATGGGCATAGATGGTCTCACAGAAGGCCTCAACTTCTTCAATGCTCTGAAAAATCTAGCTATTAAAGCGTCACCTGCATATTGGCCACCTGTCCAGGCATTAATGGCTGTCATGTGAACGCTTAATGTATTAGGCTTTAGGCCTTTTTCGTGCCCCTCTTGTAGGAATTGCAGAATAGAGTTGGTAGAGACTAGTAACTCTTTTTCCTGCAACCAGGAAGAAAACTTTCTCCATAACCTTTTGTAAACTGCAATAGGAGACTGCTTTCTGGAGGACAGTAAAGTAGAAATGACCTCATCTGAAAGGCCTTTCTCTTTTAATCTTTCCCTTTCAGGTGCCAAACGGTTAAATGCAACTTGTTCAGTTGAGGGTGGTAAAGGTCTTCCTGTAGAAGAAGATCTGGGTACAGAGGCAAAGTCCAGTGATCGGTTTTCGAAAGTTGAGATACGACAGAAAACCAAGCCCTGCGGGGCCAATATGGAGCTATTAGTATTGCTTCCGGTGCTTCTGAGAGGAGTTTCGGTATGATCTGAGGTAATATTGGTATGGGAGGAAACAGGTAGACAAACTTGTGGCTCCAATTCAGAGAGAAGGCATCCAGACAGTTGGGTCTGTCCGCTCTCCTGAGAGAACAAAACTTCAGGGCTTTCTTGTTCTTCCTCGTTGCAAACAGATCCCATTCTGGACGACCCCATTTCTCCACTATTTGGGCGAAATATTTCGGGTTCAATTCCCATTCTCCTGGACACACCTTCTGTCGACTGAGTCGATCTGCTCTGATATTCTCGGAGCCCTTGATGTGAACTGCCATTAGGCTGTGTAGGACTGGCTCTGCCCATAACATTATTTTGTCGCAAATGGACTGTAGAGAGAGACAACGCGTTCCCCCTTGTTTGTTTACATAATATGCTGCTGTTGCGTTGTCTGTCTGCAGGAGAACTGCTCTGTGGTAGAGATAAGGTTCGAAATGTTGCAGGGCTAGTTGAATGGCTTTCAATTCCCTGAAGTTTGAGGATCTCCTTATCATAGCTGAGGCCCATTCCCCTTGAATCCATCGATCTCCCATGTGCGCACCCCAACCTTTGCGGGAAGCATCTGTGGTTATCACTACTCTTTGAACGACTCGGAATTCTCTTCCTTTTTCCAGATTTTCTTCTCTTGTCCACCAAAGGAGCCCTCTGCGTGTTGCATATGATATCTTCATCATAGTGGTTAGAGATTCTGGACTCTTGTCCCAACAGTGAAGAATTTCCCTTTGCAGGTCTCTCATATGAGCCTTCGCCCATGGAACCGCCTCTATAGCAGCTGTCAATAACCTGAGGGTACTCATTGCCGAACGGATGGATATCTTCGTTGTAGAGATCAGCAACTGAATTCTGTGAACAATCTGAGCCACTTTGAGAGGAGGAAGAAATACCTTCATTACTTCTGAGTCTATCAAAAGACCCAGGAACTGGATTCTCGTAGTGGGGACAAGCTGCGACTTCTTTTGGTTGACAATGAACCCGACATGCTGAAGTAGATTCAGGGCAGTGTGAAGATCCGACCTCAGAATCTCCTCGGAAGCTGCAATAAGCAACCAGTCGTCCAGATATGGCACTATCCTTAGACCTTGAACCCTCAGAGCTGCAATTAGGACAACCACAACCTTCGTGAAGATACGAGGTGCCGGAGATAGCCCGGAGGGCAGAGCCCTAAATTGATAGTGCCAAGTCTGACCTAGAGTCTTGACTGCCACCCTGAGAAATCTCCTCGATTCTATGTGGATAGGTATGTGAAGGTATGCATCTTTTAGATCTATGGATGCCATTACCTCTCCAGGTTGCAGGATGCTCAGGACAGATCTTATGTTGTCCATCTTGAATTTACCTTCTTTAAATGGTTGTTTAAAAACCTTAAATCTATGATGAGGCACCACCTGCCGTCTGGTTTCGGAACGGGAAACACTCTCGAATAGACCCCTGAATATACTTCCCCTTCTGGAACTCTCTCCAGAGCATTCATCTGTAGGAACTCCTGAAGAAGAGGCATGATTCTTGGATCCTCCGTGTTGTTTAACAGGAACCTTTCCCTTGGAAGATGAACGAATTCGAGTGAATACCCGTTCTTGATGATATTCCGCACCCAGTTGTCTGAAGTGACACTCTCCCATTTCATATAAAAGCTTCTTAACCTTGCGCCTACAGTGAGGGCAGGCTTGACGTCAGAATTTTGAATTGGAGGCAGGGACTTCAGAGGGTTTCTTCTTTCCCTTGTCCTGGTAGCGGGAGCAAAATTTTTGCCCTTGCTCCTGTCTATTACGACCCCGAAAAAAAGATCTTCCCCTCTGCCCACGAAATCTGGTAGATCTGGGCCTGAAAGTCTGCGGAAAAGTTAAAGCCTTCTTTATTTTCTTCCAGGATTTTATCCAACTGGGATCCTCTTAATTTTCCCGGTTCAAATGGGAGAGCGCAAAAGTTGGATTTAGAGGAAGCATCTCCCGTCCAAGGTTTTAACCAAATTGATCTTCTTGTGGAATTCGCTAAAGCCATGTTCTTGGCTGAGATCTTTATAACATCAAACGGAAAATCACAAAGGAATTCCGCAGCCGTCTTAGGGGTCGATACTTGATCCAGTAGTTCAGGCCTTGATACCCCCGCTTGGATGTCTCTGGTTAGTTCGCTGAGCCAGACTCTTAAAGCTCTTGCCACAGGCACTGAGGACATAGCTGCCTTCTGCAAGGAAGCCAGGTTGTAATGAGCTCTTTTAAGGAAGGTGTCAGCTTTCCGATCCATAGGATCTTTTAATAGAGAAGAATCATCTGATGGAAAAAATGATCTTTTGGACAGACGTGCAATGGCTGGATCAACTTTCGACGGTAATTCCCACTCCTCCGATGCTGCTGGATCTAATTTGTATAGGGACTTGAAACGAGGTCCTAAGTCCAGGCGTTTATCGGGTCTCTTCCATTCCCTTTCCATAATGGTCTTTAAAACCGGATGAGCTGGAAGGACTCTAGATTTCTTCTTAGGGAAGTAATACAGGTTACCTTTATCTTGCACTATATTTTCTTCCTCATTAGTCTCCAGACAACGTTTTACGCGTCTAATGAGCTTTTCTGCTGAATCCTTTTTCAATAGAAAAAATTCCTCGCTGCCTGCATCCGAATCCGAAGATAGGTCAGATTGAGAAACAATCGCTGACGACTGAGACACGTCATCTGAATGATGATGATGATGGTGACTTTTTTCCTCTTTGCTCCCAGAAGAAGAATGAACATTCTGCATATTTTCTTTGAACCAGGAACAAAAACTTTTTTGCTTCTTCGGCTAACTAATCCTGTGGGCTACAATCCATAAAGATATTGGATACTGCTTCTGGTGATAAGGGCTGTAGACAAGTGATGCAAAGCCTAGATCTTGCGGGCTGCGGAACAGGCGTGCGTAACTTCTCTGCACAGAGATCACAGATATCATCTTGTAAATCATCTGGAAGCGGCAACTTACAACCTGCACAAGCACGGTGCTTTATCTTTTTATGGCTCTTCCGGCTCGACATCTATAAAAAGACAAAACTTTAATTAGATGCATAAAGGGTGTGTATAAGGGAGCTAAACAGGCAGCAATACATTTTGAGACTCAGAACTCGGCTGCCTGGCACAGCAGACATGTGCAAACAGCCTCTGAGTCTCTAAATAGGTTCCAGGATTTGAATTTGCCGCTCAGAACACGCTCCCAGCGTGATGACGTCACTGGGACCAGACACAGCTCTGGAAAAAGCAGTGCGCATGCGCCAGCAAGGAACGAGGCATCGGCATAACAGGCACGTGCGCACGCCTATACAAGTCCGCGGGGCAGAAACAGAAGAAGAGGTAAGTTTCAACCTACCTGAAAACGTACCGGAAAACAACAGATTTGAGCCAGGCAAGCGCCGGCAGACAGCCCAATACTCACCCGGCTGTCACCCTCTGTAAACCCAGAAGTAGGTCAGCCAGGCAGACGCACTGGACACCGACCGGCGACCTGCTACGGGCATTACCAGGCAAACGCACTGGTAGGCAAAGCCACAATACACTATAGCAGGTCTGGGCTAGGAACCCACTAGCCAAACCGAAGGAGCCTGAACAACGCAAGGCTCAAGTCCTTTCCAGATGGGCAGCAAGGTGAGACAATCACCTGCTAGAGTAAGGACTAGAAAAAACACAATGGATGCAGTGCCTTGGCGTCTTATATAGGGTACCTAGGGTATTGTCATTTCTGTTGAGTGTTAATTGTTAATTGTTTAATTGTTAGATTTTTGTAGGTGGGCGGCCCTATGATAGAGTGACTGGGACGGGAAATATCCCTTCTGTGCTTCTGTAGGATGAAGAAGAAAGAGGGCAGTATTATAGTAGTTCTATTTTTGTACATAGGAGGCAGTATTATAGTAGTTATATTCTTGTAAATAGGAGCAGTATTATAGTAGTTCTATTCTTGTACATAGAGGGCAGTATTATAGTAGTTATATTGTTGTAAATAGGAGCAGTATTATAGCAGTTATATTCTTGTAAATAGGAGCAGTATTATAGCAGTTATATTCTTGTAAATAGGAGCAGTATTATAATATATTCTTGTACATAGGGGCAGTATTATAGTATTTAGGGGCAGTATTAAAGTAATTTTACAGCAAACTGGGGACACTAAAATGAAAACAAAAAAATATTTATTAGTTAACTTTAAAAATTGAATTGGAAGGGGATATACTAAACAGTTCTTAATATACAAATCGATGGTGCAGAAATAAGATACAGATGTGGAACCAAAAAGAAACAGCTCAATTAAACTGGCTGATTGCGCCCACAAACAGAGGCTATTCTAATCTGCACCATTAATCCTTAGCCACAGCATCAACTTGGTATAGGGAAAAAAAACAAGCTGAACGGTGCACCTGTCCACAAATCACCTGACTGGCAACAATGTATCCACAGTGATACTTAATCACTTTGCATTGTATGACATAAACGGCTAGACAATATACACACGCTGCCTGTTCACGCAGTTGGCGTCAGCCAAAACACCCTTTTGCACTCAGTCAGGGATTCTTTGAAATATTTACTGCCGCTAGCTGCTCATGTAAAAAAGGAGATTACTAAACTATGCAGTATTAAAGTAATTATATTCTTATCCCTAGAAGTAGTATTATAGTAGTTACAGTATATTTCTGTGTATAGGAGGTAGAATTATAGTAGTTACATTCTTATACATATAGGGTAGTATTTACAGTTGTTATAGTCTTGTACATGTAGAGGCAGTACTATAGTAGTTTTATTCTTATACAGAGAGGGTAGTATTACATTATAGTAGTCATATTCTTAACCAAATCTCTTTTTATTGAGAAGGCAAAAAGTTAGACAGTATAGTAGTATGTCAAAAGCCAAACGCAGATGGCATCAGACAAAAGCAGTCAAATACACTGACAATTATACATATGGGGGTCGGGAAAAAAAAGAAACAAGACAATACTTATAGAAAAGAAGACAAACACATAAGAGAAGAAAGAGGGGGAGGGGGGAGGGGGGAAGAGAGCTAAAATGATGCGGGGATCGCTCAGTTTGCTGGGTAGCGGTAAGCCTTCCATGGGCTCCATGTGTCTAGGAATTGAGAGCGGCAGTGAGATTCCCAGTGAGCCAGTTCTTCAAAACGACAAAGCTGATCAACTTTCTCCTGCCACATTAGTAGCGTGGGCGCAGACTCGCTCTTCCACAACACAGGGATCAGCTGGCGGGCAGCAGTGAGAAGCAATGTTGGTAAGTTATTCTTGGATGGAGTTAAGGACATGTTGGGACACCAGAACAGAACCAGTTGCGCGTCCAATCTTCTGGGAGGGCCGCAAATCCGATTGAGTAGGCTCTCAATCTGTTTCCAGAAGGGACGGATTAGACTGCAGGACCACCATATGTGGGATAGGGACCCCTTCTCTGTTCCACACCGCCAGCACTGATCAGGGATCTCATGGTTAAGGTTATGGAGCAATTCGGGCATTTTGTACCAACGCGTAACTTGAAATAATTCTCTTGGATTTTGATACAACGGCTGAATCCATGAGAATTAGAGAGAATAAATGCCTTTTCTGGTTCCGAAAGGCGGAACGAGAGTTCTTTCTCCCAGGCAGCCATAAAGGATAATACTGGAGGTGCGGAAGAAAGTAACTCCTTGTAAAGAGTCGACAGGGGCTTCCTCGGGGAGATCGGTACATCTACTGTAGCTTCTTTTCCAGCCAGGTAGGCTCTTCAATGCAGAGGGGAGGAAGTTTTAAAATCGCAATATCTTTGCGGAATGCAGCAAGAGCCAGGAAGGATTGCTTTTGAACCTCAGGTAGAGCATGGATTGCGTCCCATGCCAAGCCCCCAGCCGAGGACACAATCTCTTGTAGAATGCGGTCAGACAACCTATACCAAACACCCGAAGGGACAGTGGTTTCAGGGTGCACTAAATTTTGTAAGGTGTAGAGGGAGGTGGGGACTTGAGAATCTAAGATCTTTAGATTTGTAAAGTTTAGCCCATTCAACGAGCATGCCTTTCTAGATGGGAGAGGCAAAGGAGTATGAAGGCGAGCAGCTCCAAGGCTCTCCAAGTTCGGAGAGCCTCGAGAAAAGAGAGAGAAGCACCTATTCAGGTGTGTAGCAAATATAGCATAATATAGGTGGACATCAGGTAGGCCAAAGCCCCCAAACCTCTTTTCCATAGTCAATGTGGAGTAAGCTATCCTAGATGGTTTGTTCGCCCAGAGAAAGAGGGATTACCTCCGACGCAGCTCTGTAAAGTATGAGCGCGGGAGCCATATAGGCAATGTCTGCAGCAGATATAGGAGTTTGGGGACTACAAAAGTCCTAAGATAGTTCTTCCTGCCTATCCAAGAAATGAAGGGAAGCTTAACCGACTGTAGGTGAGACTTAATAGAGTTAAGCATAGGGGTGTAGTTAAGGCTGAAAAGATCATTCAGGTTGGCGGAAATATGGATCCCTAAAAATGTGATATCACTAATGGCCCACGCGAAGGGGGTGGAACGTTTAAGCAACGTGACAAGAGTGGGTTTACAAGTGACATTCAAGGCAAGGGATTTGCTATAGTTGATCTTTAAATTGGAGATCCAGCCAAATTCCTCGAACATGGAATGTAGCCAGGGGAAGGATCTCTCAGGGCTAGTGGTCATAATAAGGAGGTCATCCGCAAACGCTGCCGTAAGGTGCGTGTGGGAAGTCCTCCGAAGACCCTCAATATCGGGATCTTGCCTGATTTTGCACAGAAGAGTTTCCATGACTATCACGAAGAGGGAGGGGGAAAGTGGACAACCTTGCCTAGTGCCATTCGTAAGGGCAAAGGCGCGTGAGAGGGTGCCGTTGACCTTGACCCTGGCAGAGGGGGCTGAGTACAGAGAAAGAATAGCCGAAATAAGTTGATCAGGAAAGCCAAACTTCGACAGAGCCAGGGAAATATACTGCCAGCTCACTCTGCATCAGTGCTTAGCAGGGCTAACGAAGTAGAAGTAGTCCGCGCCCAATTCATGAGATGTAGAAGGCGAACGGTATTCTATTTTCCCTGTCTGCCAGAGACAAAGCCAACCTGCTCCTTGTGAATAATGTCCGGAAGGACTTTCTGAATCCGCTGGGCTAAGATCTTAGCCCACCATTTAATGTCCGTATTTAGCAGGGAGATAGGGTGGTAACTGCCACAGTGCAACAGGTCTTTGTTCTCTTTACGAATAATAATGGTTATATGAGCTGTAAGTGATTGGGGAGGAAGGTGGCCACCGCCTAGAAGATAATTACATAAAGAGCTAAAGTGAGGGACCAGTATGGGTTTAAAAACTTTATAATAGGAGATAGTGAAACCGCCGGGTCCAGGACTGCGTCCGGAGGGGATAGTAGCCAGGACCTTCAGGACTTCGGGGCCGGAAATGGGAGCTAGTAATTGGGAGGACTGTTCTGAGGATATAGAGGGGAGTTGAATGGAGGAGAGGAACTTATTCGAGGTATCCGTAATAGAACAGGGAGATGAGCCAGGAGGGGCCGGAAGATTGTAAAGGTCCTCGTAAAAAGCGCAAAATGCTTTGGCTATATCAGAGGTAGATTTAAGATGATTACCTGCAGCATCTTTGATTGCCGGTATGAAGGAGTCAGAATATTGTTGTTTAGTTAGTGCCGCCATAAGTTTGTTCCCTCTGTCCCCGTGGGCGTAAGATTTTTTGCAAATCTGACCAGTGTCACTTTAAGTGCTGATAACTTTAAAACACTTTGACGTATCCAGGCCATTCTGAGATTGTTTTTTCGTCACATACTGTACTTCATGACACTGGTAAAACTAAGTCAAAAAAATAATTTTTATTGCATAATAAAATACCTAATTTACCAAAAATTTGGAAAAATTAGCAAATTTCAAAGTTTCAGTTTCTCTACTTCTGTAATACATAGTAATACCCCCAAAAATTGTGATGACTTAACATTTTCCATATGTCTACCTCATGTTTGAATTATTTTGGGAATGATAATTTATTTTTTGGGGATGTTACAAGGCTTAGAAGTTTAGAAGCAAATCTTGAGATTTTTCAGAAATTTACAAAAAAACTATTTTTAGGGACCACTACAGGTCGTAAGTCACTTTGCGAGGCTTACATAATAGAAACCGCCCAAAAATGAGCCCATTCTATAAACTACACCCCTCAAGGTATTCAAAACTGATTTTACAAACTTCGTTAACCCTTTAGGTGTTGCACAAGAGTTATTGGCAAATTGGGATGAAACTTGAGAATTTCATTTTTTTGCCTAATTTTCCATTTTAACCAATTTTTTCCACTACCAAAGCAAGGGTTAACAGCCAAACAAGACTGTATCTTTATTGCCCTGACTCTGCCGTTTACAGAAACACCCCATATGTGGCCGTAAACTACTGTACGGCTACACAGCGGGGCGTATAGTGAAAGGTGCGCCGTGTGGTTTTTGTAAGCCAGATTTTGCTGGACTGTTTTTTTGACACCATGTCCCATTTGAAGCCCCCTGATGCACCCCTAGAGTAGAAACTCCATAAAAGTGACCCCATCTAAGAAACTACACCCCTCAAGGTATTCAAAACTGATTTTACAAACTTTGTTAACCGTTTAGGTGTTGCACAAGATTTAATGGAAAATAGAGATACAATTTCAAAATTTCACTTTTTTGGCAGATTTTCCATTTTTATATTTTTTTTCCAGTTACAAAGCAAGGGTTAACAGCCAAACAAAACTCATTATTTATGGCTCTGATTCTGTAGTTTACAGAAACACCCCATATGTGGTCGTAAAATGCTGCACAGGCAGACGGCAGGGCGCAGAAGGAAAGGAATGCCATACGGTTTTTGGAAGGCAGATTTTGCTGGACTGGTTTTTTTGACACCATGTCCCATTTGAAGCCCCCCCTGTTGCACCCCTAGAGTAGAAACTCCAAAAAAGTGACCCCATTTGAGAAAGTACGGAATAGGGTGGCAGTATTGTTGGTACAAGTTTAGGGTAAATATGATTTTTGGTTGCTCTATATTACACTTTTTGTGCGGCAAGGTAACAAGAAATAGCTTTTTTGGCACGTTTTTTTTTTGGGGTTATTTACAACATTCATCTGACAGGTTAGATCATGTGGTAATTTTATAGAGCAGGTTGTCACGGACGCGGCGATACCCAATATGTATACAATTTTTTTATTTATGTAAGTTTTATACAATAACTTTTGTTTTTAAAACCCAAAAAATGTTTTAGTGTCTCCATAGTCTAAGAGCCATAGTTTTTTCAGTTTTTGGGCGATTATCTTGAGTAGGGTCTCATTTTTCTGCGGGATGAGATGACGGTTTGATTGGCACTATTTTGGGGTGCATATGACTTTTTGATCGCTTGCTATTACACTTTTTGTGACGTAAGATGACAAAAAATGGCTTTTTTTACACCGTTTTTATTTATATATTTTTTTTACGGTGGTCACCTGAGGGGTTAGGTCATGTGATATTTTTATAGAGCCGTTCGATACGGACGCGGCGATACCTAATATGTATACTTTATTTTTATTTATGTAAGTTTTACACAATGATTTCATTTTTGAAACCAAAAAAATAATGTTTTAGTGTTTCCATAGTCTAAGAGCCATAGTTTTTTCAGTTTTTGGGCGATTGTCTTGAGAAGGGTCTAATTTTTTGCGGGATGAGATGACGGTTTGATTGGTACTATTTTGGCGTACATTTTTTGATCACTTTTATTACCTTTTTTGGGAAGTAAGGTGGGCAAAATTTCAATTTTTTCATATTTTTTTTATGGCATTCACCATGCGGGGAAAGTAACATGACCGTTTTATAGATCAGGTCGTTACAGACGCGGTGATACCTAATATGTGTAGTGTATTTTATTTTTTTAATTTTTATTCAGTGATAAATGTTTTTTTTTTTTTATCTTTTTTTTAAACATTTTTTTGACCCAGACCCACTTGGTTCTTGAAGATCCAGTGGGTCTGATGTCTGTATAATACAGTACAGTACAATATATATTGTACTGTACTGTATTTTACTTACACTTTGTCTGAACAGATCTATGCCTTTAGCATAGATCTGTTCAGCACCATGGACAGCAGGACGCCTGAGAAGGCGTCCTGTTGCCATGGGAACCTTCCCCGTCTGCCACAACTTCGCAGACGGGGAAGGGTAAGCACAGGGCTGCAGGGGGCTGTCAGGGGGCTCTCTCCCTCTCCATCGGGGGGCTGCAAAGGCACAGCAGCCCCCTGATGGGAGAGGGAGGGAGCCCCTTGACACTGACAGTTAACCTTTTCCATACCACGGTCCATACAGACCGCGGTATGGAAAGGGTTAAACGGCTGACATCTGCACAGATGTCAGCCGTTTATACCAGAGTGTCAGCAATGTGCTGACACTCTGGTATACCCACTAGAAGCCAACGAATTTTCACGGGGAGGCGGGCGGGGGATCGCAAAATCCCGCAACGCCCCCACCGCCTGCGATACCCCCCCTGCACCACCCGCCGGCATCAAATCGTGCAGGGGTGCAGGGGGGGGGGCTGCAAAATCTTGATTTTAGGCACTCTAAAGTTTCTGATCCCCGCGATCAGAAACTGCAAAAAGGGCAGCAAACTGCAGGTCTGAATTGACCTGCGTTTGCTGCGATCGCCGACACGGGGGGACACATGACCCCCCTGGCGTTGTGACAGGATGCCGGCTGAATGATTTCAGCCGGCATCCTGTTCAGATTAACCCCTGGGGCGCCGGAATACCTATTTAAACTTAGGACGTACTGGTACGCCCTGAGTCCTTAAGGACTCGGGAAATAGGGCGTACCGGTATGCCCTGCGTCCTTAAGAAGTTAAAGCGCGCGCGTAGGAGCAATTTAGCTGAAGTAATGTTTATCAGATTCTTGAGTTGGGTTCGCACGACCGAAAGCTCCTTCGCAAGGCTTATAGCTTGGCTGACCTCAAGAGTGGCGATACGGGACAGGAGGGTGGATATAGCTTGGGCCCTTTGTTTTTTTATATGGGTGCCGAGGGCGATAAGCTCTCCACGGATCACAGCCTTATGAGTCTCCCATATTACCGCAGGGGAGGGAGGGGAGGGACCTACCAATCTCCCCGAGGAGGAGTCAAGGAGTGGATCTAAGGTCACAATAAAATCTCCCCCCAGAATTACCATACCATGCTTGAATGCAGCAAGCGCAGAGAGGGTCTGAACCAGCCATGCAACTTGTCCCCTGTTAGGCACTTATATATTGGCCAATGTAACCGGTGTGTCCGCTATAGAGCCCTTCACAAACAAGTACCGGCCATCAGGATCCGAGGAGGAGGCTGTAACCGCAAAGGGTACCTGCTTGTGAATGGCGATACTGACACCCGGCTAGAGGAGGTCTGCGCGCTATGGAACCATGGAGTGAATTTCTTGGAAGGAAGATTAGGGATCTTACCTGCCCGAAAATGGGTTTCTTGGAAAAAAGCAACGGAAACTTTATCTTTTTGTAGCAAGGAAATCACCTGGGATCTTTTGCACGGCTCATTCAGGACCCGGCACGGCACATTAAGTGAGGAAACTACAAGAAATGCTATTTGAAGTCAGTGGAGAAGCACACAGCAATCAATATCCGAGCGAGCCAAATAAGAGCGTGAAGATGGGAGAAAAGGACACAAAACTGGAGACACACAGGGGCAAAAGGATAAGGAGGCAGACAATGAGAGATAGAAAAGAACAAAGACAAACAGGAAAGCATAATCACATAGCGCAGAACTAAGAGCTCCACAGAGCGCCTGAAAATCAGAGGATCCTTTCTCATCACGGACTGGTGCCGTGATCCATCAGGCGGGAGTCTCGTAGAGCACTCAGGAAGGTAAAGTCCTTAAAGAAATAAACAAAGGCCTGGAGAGGTCCAAAAAGCCACATCGAGGGCTAAAAGGCACTGATGCATGTCCTGAACGACAAGAAAGAAAGATCCGCAACTTCGGAAATCCACTTCAGGAGTACACCGGAATTGTGTCCGGCAAAAATGGTGAACATCTCATCAGGTAGGCTTCAGTGATGAGGAGAGCGACAGGCTGCGGTGGAGGTCTGAGAACTCTTGCCGGGTCGGGATTTCTTCCCGCAAGGGACCAGGTGTCTTCTGTCGGAGGCAAGGGTACAGGATCTCCCTGGTCTGCCGGCATCCAGGACGGAATTTCGATCAGAGCTATACCCAGATGGACCCAGGCCCCGGATAAGTCCTGGGGAGTGCGTATGGTGAGCTGTCTCCCATTTTTGAAGACAGCTAAGCCAAAGGGGTACAACCACCGAAACTGGGTCTCCGAGGTTTTGAGAGCAACAAGAAGTGGACGCAGATTACGTTTCTTTGCCAGAGTGGAGAGTGCTAAGTCCTGAAAGAACTGTAACAGCGAGCCTTCATATTCCAGGTGGTCAGCCTCCCTACTGGCCTTCAGTAAAGCCGCAGTGGCCACAAAACTGATGAGGCCACAGATAACATCCCTTGGAGGATCCGACACTTTAGGCTTGGGACGAAGAGCACGGTGGATGCGCTCAATGATAATAGTCGCCGCTCTTTCTGGGCTTAAGAGATTCGCAAATATTTATTTTGCAACTTTTTCGAGAACTTTCGATGCAAATATTTCTGGAAGGCAACGAATACGAATATTACATCTGCGGCTTCGATTTTCCTGGTCTTCGATTCGCAAAAGGGCATCGTTGATAAGCTCTCTATGAGAGCAAAGTGCCGTGCAGGTTTCTTCTCCGAAGCGAATAATCTAGTCCTGCGAATTTTCCAGCGCAGCGACTCTCTGGCCGATGGAGCGAAGATCGGTCTTAATTTCTGCAAGGTCTTGCCTTAGAGGTGCCAGGGCGGAATCCAGGATCTCACGAAGAATCGCTTTGGAAAGAGTCGCTCCCAGCTTGAGATTTTTATATTCGGATGCATCCGATATGCTTCCCGCTTCCAAAAATTCGTCAGCATCAGAATGAAGAGAGGGAGCCGGCGCCATCTTAGGTGTCTCCGCAGCGAGGCCCTTCGAAGATTTCCTCAGGAATTGCTCCATATCAGGCTGCTTGGAACGACTCACAGGCAGGTCTTCATGTTCCCTGGGACGATCTTTCCCCACTTTGCCCATTTTGTGCGACTTAAGGGTGCTGTAGAAGGGGATTTGTGCCAGCTAGGATGAGGAGCTCAGAAACAGGCAGCCATGCAGCTCAGCAGCCAAGCTCTGCCCCCCATAGTAGTCATATTGTACATAGGGTCAGTATTATAGTAGTTATATTTTTGTACATATGAGCAGTATTATAATAGTTACATTCTTAACTAAGGGGCCAGTGTCAATAGTTAAATTCTTGACAACTTTTCTGAGACTGAAATGTTCACAGAGTACAGTAGTTGTCACTTCCCTTCACAATCCTTTTGACATTTCATGAAGTTCATTACCCAGCAGTGGGGTGGTTTGAAGGAAAACCTTCATCCTGAGGAATGTGAGGCAAATTTTGAAATTCATATTTCACAGGAGACTTCTTGCAACACAGATGGTAATGTAAGTAGTTTGCAGGTATTGCTGTTTAGTATATGTTTAAGCTTTCTCCTGGTATCAGATCTGTTTCTCCTTTAAGTCAGATCAACGCTCTCTGCAAATATCCAGGTGGGTATATTAGGATGGATTAGTGAGAAAAGTCTGAGGCCAGGACTTAAAATTGGACTGTCATGTGTGAGTGGTCATGCTGAGTGCGCTCACTGTTGCCAGGACTGTGGATTATCAGACAAGGAGACATTATAATGAGCTCTTGGCAGTAATACTGCACCTCTTGTTCTCACACAGATAAGACGAGCCGCACCAGCTCTGGGCAGAATATCCTGGATACAGCTCTTGGCACAGGGAGCACCAAACAATTGCCCATAATCCTGTAACAAGGTGTCCATACCACAACACATTAACCTTCTCCATGCCTTGCAGTAAAAAGCCCTGCACCACCCTACAGTGGAAAGATCTACAGAACACCGTAGACGGAGAGTGCTCATCCCAGGAATGAACGGCTTGGTGTAGATCACCGTTTTATTTACATTCTTAAAGTGCAATTTTTTTATGCAGCCCAAACTGACTTTTTCAAGTATGTGTTTGATGCTGTGATCTTCTTCTTTTTACTTTTATGAACAACTAGCTGAAGGACCCGGCTTCGCTCGGGTATATTTAATCTATTTAATTTAATGTTTGTGTGTGTTGTTAAAAGATATCAACACTATCCACTATAACAGTGACATCTACAGCACACTGCCCCCAAAGCAGTGACCTCCACAGCCCCCCACCCCTTAACACTGACCCCCCCTACAGTGCCCCGTCCCTTAAAATTGGACCTCCACAGCAGCCTACCCCCTTAACATTGACCTTTACAGCAGCCTTCCCCTTTAACAGTGACATTCACAGCATACCACCCCTTTGACAATGACCTCCACAGCGGCCCGTCCCCTTAACATTGGCCTTTACTGGATCGGGGGCGTCTCCTTTTGAACAGCTCACTCTAAGACAGCAGCACTGTACTGTCTGATTGTGATCTGCAGGGAGAAAGTCACCTTCTCTCCCACCCCTGCAGCTGACAAAAGTTGATTTTTTACCTTCATTTTTTCAATCCCTGTCGGCTAAGGAGTGGATGGGGCGTGGCCTACCCAGATCAGGGCGTGGCTTAGCACAACCTAGAAGTTGATTTTTAACTTTATTTTTTCAATCTCAGTCGGCTGAGGAGTGGGAGGAGCGTGGCCTAACCGGATCAGGGGTGTGTCCTTTTGAACAGCTCACTTTAAGACAGCAGCACTGCACTGTCTGAGTGTGAGCTGCAGGGAGAAAATCACCCTCCCATCCCTGTAGCTGACAAAAGTTGATTTTTACCTTCATTTTTTCAATCCCCGTGGGCTCAGGAGTGGGGGGGGGGGGGGGGGGCATGGCCTAACCGGATCTGGGTGTGGCTTAGTGGGACCTGAGGGCAGAGTTTTAAGTCTTTTGAGGGTGGACTCATTGTGGCAGGGGGCATGTCTGGGCTCCTTCCTGTAAGAGTGATGCAATCGGCACCTTACTGGCTCATTTGAATACCAAATAATAAACTGGATTTTCAGAGGATAAAAACAGGGAGGTTCCAAAGCATCAGAGGGATCTCATTGTTAAATGGTATCAGTCAGGAGAAGGGTACAAAAGAATTTCCAAGGCATTAGATATACTATGGAACACATTGAAGACAGTCATCATTGCTGGAACAAAGGCACATTTGAAAATAAGGTACTAAGTGCTATTAGGCCATGGCTTTACTTCAATAGCGATTATCCTTGTGACAGATTTCCTTTAAAGCTCTCTTACAGCAGTGAAGAAAAATGGCTGGGTTGTTATGGAAACTTGGAGTAAAACTGTGTATGTGGAGGCTGGAGGACCTGCGAGCTTCTATTGGCTGATAAGGGTCATGTGACCAAGCTTCTATTAGCGAATACATTTTTGGGAATATCTCAGGAACGGTACGTCCTAGAGAGCTGAGAACTGGTCTAAAACCTTCCCGGACACCTGATGTACCTGTGTGCCAAATATTGTTATTGTAAATGCGATGGTACGGATTAGTTTAGAGGACATACATACATACACTCAGCTTTATATATTAGATGTACAGTGGATATAAAAAGTCTACACACCCCTGTTAAAATGTCAGGTTTCTGTGCTGTAAAAAAATTAGACAAAGTTAAATCATTTCAGACCTTTTTCCACCTTTAATGTGACCTATAAACGTTACCACTCAATTGATAAACAAACTGAAATCTTTTAGGTGGAGGGAAGAAAACTAAAAAAACTAAAATAATGTGGTTGCATAAGTGTGCACACCCTCTTATAACTGAGGATGTAGCTGTGTTCAGAATTAAGCAATTACATAAAAAATCATGTTAAATAGGAGTCTGCATACACCTGCTATCATTTAAAGTGCCTCTGATTAACCCCAAGTAAAGTTCTGCTGCTCTAGTTGGTCTTTCCTGAAATTGTCTTAGTCGCATCCCACAGCAATAGCCATGGTCCACAGAGATGTTCCAAAGCATCAGAGGGATCTCATTGTTAAATGGTATTAGTCAGGAGAAGGGTACAAAAGAATTTCCAAGGCATTAGATATACTATGGAACACATTGAAGACAGTCATCATCAAGTGGAGAAAATATGGCACAACAGTGACATTACCAAGAACTGGACGTCCCTCCAAAATTGATGAAAAGACGAGAAAACTGTGTGGTACATGTGACAACAATCTCCCGTATTCTTCATATGTCTGGGCTATGGGGTAGAGTGGCAAGACGAAAGCCTTTTCTTACGAAGAAAAAACAGGCTACATTTTGCAAAAACACATCTGAAGTCTCCCAAAAGGATGTGGGAAAAGGTGTTATGGTCTGATGAAACCAAGGTTGAATTTTTTGGCCATAATTCCAAAAGATATGTTTGGCACAAAAACAACACGGCACATCACCAAAAGAACACCATACCCACAGTGAAGCAAGGTGGTGGCAGCATCATGCCAAGGGCCTGTTTTTCTTCAGCTGGAACTGGGGCCTTAGTTAAGCTAGAGGGAATTATGAACAGTTCCAAATACCAGTCAATATTGGCACAAACCCTTCAGGCTTCTGCTAGAAAGCTGAACATGAAGAGGAACTTCCTCTTTAAGCATGACAACGACCCAAAGCAAACATCCAAATCAACAAAGGAATGGCTTCCCCAGAAGAAGATTAAAGTTTTGGAATGGCCCAGCCAGAGCCCAGGCCTGAATCCGATTGAAAATCTGTGGGGTGATCTGAAGAGGGCTGTGCACAGGTGATGCCCTCACAATCTGACATATTTGGAGTGTTTTTGCAAAGAAGAGTGTGCAAATCTTGCCAAGACAAAATGTGCCATGCTGATAGACTCATACCCAAAAAGACTGAGTGCTGTAATAACATCAAAAGGTGCTTCAACAAAGTATATTATTATTTTATTTTTATATTTTTTCTTCCCTCTACCTAAAAGATTTCAGTTTGTTTATCAATTAAGTTGTACAGTTTATCGGTCACATTAAAGGTGGAAAAAGTTCTGAAATGATTTATCTTTGTCTCATTTTTTTTACATTACAGAGACCTGACATTTTAACAGGGGTGTGTAGACTTTTTATATTCACTATATATAATTATAGTCAATCACAGAGAGGTGTCAGAAGTATCTAATATCTATCTAGAGAAAAGTATTGGGACACCTACACAGTACACCAACAGCAGCTTTTATGACATCCTATCCTAAATCTATAGGCATTAATATGGAGTTGGTTCCCCCCTTGCAGGTAAAACAGCTTCCACTCTTCTGTGAAGGCTTTCTACAAGATTTTGGATTGTGTCTCTGGGAATTTTTGTCCATTCATCAGTATTTGTGAGGTCAGACACTGATGTTGGATGAGAGGGCCTGGCTCAGAATCTTCATTCTAGTTTATGCCAAAGATGTTCAATGAGGTTGAGGTCAGGGCTCTGTGCAGGCTAGAGCTGAACCTGGACATATCCCCTTTTTCACCCAGGCAGCCCCTCTGAGATGGGCATAGGAGCATTTCATTCTCTCATGCTGCATTGTATCGCGCAGGACAAGGGCTTTTTTGTTAAAAATTTTACACTGCTAGGTGGAGGCTTCCACCTAGCAGGGTTGTCAGTGATGTCACTGGAACTAAGGGCCGGGATTTAACACTAATTTAGCACTAAAGCCTGCCAATAACTGCCGGTGATTTCACCAGGAACACTGCTAGGCAGAAGCCTCCGCCTAGCAGAGACCCAGATCTGCAGAAAAAGCTCTTGCCCTGTGCAGTTCATCTCAGAGGGGCTGCCTGGGTGAAGAAGGGGTTATGCCCAGGTTCACCTCATAACCCAGACAACCCCTTTGAGTTCTTCCACACCAACTCAACCAACCATGCTTTATGGAATTTGCTTTGTGCTCTGAGACACAGACATGCTGAAACAGAAAATAGCCTTCCCCAAGCTGTTCCCAGAAAGTTGGAAGCACACAATTGTTCATAATGTCCTGGTGTAGTGAAGCATTAAATTTTCCCTTCACTTGAACTAAGGGACCTAAGCCGACCCTGATAAACAACTTCATAACATTATTCCTCCTTCAGCAAACTTTACAGTTGACACAATGCAAGTTCTCTTGGCATTTGCCAAAGCCAACCCATCCTTCAGACTTCCAGATAGAGAAGTGTGATTCATCACTCCACAGAACATGCCAGAGTCCAGTGGGTGTATGCTTTACACCACTCTATCCGACTCTTGGCAATGTGCTTGGTGATATAAGGTTTGCCAACAGACTATGAAAACCCATGCCGTGAACTCCTGGTGCACAGTGTTTGTGCTGATGGTAATACCAGAAGAGGTTTGGACTCTGGAGGCAGCAGAGCATTGGCGGCATTTATAGACTATGCTCCTCAGCAATCAGTGACCCATCTAACTTTATGTAGTCTCCGCTTCATGGCTGAGTTGCTGTGGTTCTTAAACACTTCCACTTCCACAATAATACCACTTACAGTTGATGGAGGAATAACTATGAGGGAAGAAATGTCACAAGCAAACTTGTTGCAGCGGTAGCGTCCTATTACAGTACCACGCTCAAATTCAGTCTGAGCATCTTCTGTTAGGCCTCCTGGCCTGTTCTATAGGGCAAGCACATGCTCACTCTTGGCTTCTTAAAGGGCCATCGTGTGCACATACAAATGTTTCCCCAGCCAATGGCTGGCTTTCCTTTAATATTTAACCCCTTAGTGACCAGCCTATTTTTGGCCTTACTGACCAAGCGTTTTTCTTCCTTTTTTCATCGTCGCATTCCAAGAGCTATAACTTTTTTAGTTTTCTGTCTATATAGCTGTATGAGGGCTTATTTTTTGCGGGAAAAGTTGTACTTTTTAATGGCGCCATTTTGTGGAACACATAACTTTCTGATAAACTTTTATTAACTTAGCAATTCTGCCACTGCTTTTTTACGTTATACATTTTACAGCGTTCATTTTTCAGTATAAATAAAATAATATCTTTATTTTCTGGGTCAGTAAGATTACAGTGATACCAAAAACATATCGTTTATTTTTTTATGTGTTACTACTTTTTTGCAATAAAACGCCTTTTTCTGAAAGGAAAAAAATGTTTTTGCATTGTCGCTTCCCAAGACCCAGAACTTTTTTTATTTTTCTTTCTATGGAGTTGTGTGAGGGCTTGATTTTAGCGGGACGACTTGTATTTTTCATTAGTATCATTTTGGAGTAAATTACGCTTTTTAATCGCTTGTTATTAAGTTTTTTTGTGGCAACTAAGAATAAATTAGCAATTCAGTCTTTTTTATTTATTTATTTTTTATGGCGTTCACATAGGATATAATTTATGTTATTTTTATGTAGTCCTGGTCGTTATGGACGCAATTTTTTTTATTGAAAAGCATATTTTCAATGGAAAAAAAACACTTTTTTTTTATTTTTTTATTTAATAAATGTGTATTTTTTATTTTTATTTACCACTTAATAGTCCCACAAGGGGACTATAACAGACAGTATTTTGATTGCTTTTAAAATGCAATGCACTATCCCTATATGTAATGACCCAGAGTGCCATTAACACTCCACCCCCCACTACTGTTTCCTATGGGCTAACACAGTGTCATCTTATTCATTTATTTCAGTCCACTACAATGTGCATTGCTATTTCTGTGCAACTGTTATTGTTCATGTAATGTACCTGGTTCACCAGAAGGTGCAAGCATGGCAGAGCTACACTTGCAGAGGATGGAACTTTCTTTCCATTCTCTTGTCTCCCTCTAAGGAGGAGTTTAGTTAGTTAGAGGTCAGTGTAGAGTACCCCCTGCTTGGGGAAGGAAGCAGGTCCACATCCCTGCTGGACATGTCCTGCCTAAGCCAGCTAGAGCACCTTCAGCTCGGTTGGACACAGAGGCCAAAGCCTGAAGCCTCTGAAGCCTGGAGGTATAATTCCTTGGTATTAATCTAGAGACAGACTACAAAGAGAAGTTGCAGCATAAAGAAAGAGGCAAAGTTATACAGTAAGCTTGTCAGCACAGCAGAGCCTGAGAGCAACATATGTAGCAGGGTTGAGTTTGTTTGCCTGCCAGAGTTAATGCTAACGCCTGCTGGGAACTAAGACAAAGCCTGAAATTGTTGGAGAAACGTTTATTCAAGTAAAGCTGTTATTGAACTTCATCACAAGGTCTGGAATCAATTTATTTCTTCAAACACCTCAATTATTAACCCTGCTCTGCTCTGCTTCAGACGACAACGCCTGGGAACCAGCGTATCCAGGTAGGAGCACCAAGATACATGCACAAACATTAAGGGACATTTAGGCTACCCTACACCACTCTGGCATTCCTACACCTGGGTACCATCTACTACATCACTAAAAGTGGCCCTGTGCCTTTGTTGCTTCACTGCAACTGGCGTCACAAAAAAACATTTGCTTTAAGGGACCCATGGCCGTTGCCATTGCGTCACTTTTAGCGTCAGGAAACACGATCTACTTTTGCGCCTGAAAGGCCCCCTCTATCTGTAAAACCCCCTACAAGAGTCGTTATAGCATCTACTTACTGCTGGAGAGTGTGAATATACATCATTTGCAGCACTGTGGCAAAACAGGGGTTATTCGGCCATCTTGGATTTGGGCATTCTGTGTTGAGAGGAAGACATCCACCCAGCAGAGGTGAAGGAATCAAACAGCCCGCCTCGACAGAGGAACCATTCTCGCAGCAGAAGGAACTAAAGTGATCAGTACAAGTTCCCAGGAGGACAGAGAAACCAACTGTACCAACTACAGGAAGTGGAAGTGGTGGCCATCTTGGAAAAGGGAAAATACAGTTCTTTCCTCCCTTGATCCTGAGAAGCAATGTCCAGTGGTCTGAGTGAGTACTGCTGTGGAAAATAACCTTGCTAAAGACTGTTTGGGCCATTATCTGCCTGCCAGAGCATCATACTCCCCAAAATTGAGCAGTTGCAGCAACTCTTAAGGGAGCAACGCACCAATTCTGTCGCCGTTGCCCATAGCAATGCACACTTGAATTGCAATCTAGCTTGCATTGACCCCTCTAGTCTGGTACAGGGTATCAAAAGCCATGTCTGACAGTGAAAATAGCACCCACTTGGACTGCAGTGATATATGAGCAGCAGCTGCAGCCACATGCATCATACCTCTTACTATGCCATACTACTTTGGGGCACCTTAGCTACCATGTTATTCAGAAGAAGCCCACCAAGAGCATCTGCAGTGTCACTGATCTACTCAAAGAGGAGGATGACACATGCAGAATAACCTTGCCCGATGGAAGGCCCCTAGGAGTAGAGCATTACAGGACTTGATAAAGAAAGAGGAAGAAGTTTAAAAGATGGAGAGGATGCTTAGCGGAGAAGATGACATCAGAAATAAGAAAACATAAAATCATATACAGAAATAGTGGAAGAAAAAGAGTGCAGATAAAGGGAATTGCATGAAGCCTACAAAAATGCTAAGACTTCCTTTCATCCGCCTGGTGAAAACAGCACACCTACTATGACACTACCAGATCCTCCAACCATTGAAAGTGACCTATCCACCAGTGAAAAGTCCACTGATACTGCTTCATGCACTTCGGAAACACCACCGAATGCAGAAATTATTGCTTTGAAAGACCAAGGGTCTATCCTTTTTTGCTGTCTGGAGCATCTGTCACCTACCAGGAAAAAGCCAAGGCCTACTACAGAGGATCCTCCAGAGGTGGGTGATCCTCCAATTAAAAGTCCTGCCACAGAATGCCACCAGGAGATTGCAGATGAAGTTTCTGCCAGAGTTACAGCTGCAGAGAGCACCAGAAATAGCAGTGACAGCGATGAGGATGTTGCGCCGCTTAAAGAAGGACTTTTGCAACCTCGAATATGGGACCCAGGAGGAAGACTTCCAGCCCCTCCTGTAAGAGACCTCATACTATAAGAAAAACCATCCATTAGACTATCGGAACCTTATTTTGGACTGAACTTTAAGGGTGAGAACTTGTTGGCGTCATACCTCATGTGGATTACAAACGTTTACCTGGTCTTTTTGTGAATCTACTGTCATATTCTTGTGCTATTTGTGCAATAATGTTTTAACATTTCTGCAACGTTCAAGCACTTTCGCCCATTGTATGGACTCTATTTTGGATACTGCAATGTGATCTATGCGCTTTTTGTATGGACTTTGGTAAAATAATATTGTTAGCCACATAGCTAGTAACTTACTTCATCGTTCATATGGATTGCCTCTGAGGACGTTAATATACGTCACAAGCAGATCTAACAACGTCAAGGGTAACCCCACTGCTAAAAAAAAAGTGTGTTTAGAGGGATCAGCCCTCATGGAGATATGGGAGATAACCTAGTTTGGTGTGTCCTAAGGCTTAGTGTGCAGCCTTATGGATGTGTATGTTTAACTACCTGTTCAGTCATCAAGGTGACAAAGCATAAAGCATTATAAGGCCTTGGTGCTAGGAAGGGATTACAGGATGAAGCCACCCTTCTATTTTCGGGCGTCTCATAGTATAGTGGAGGGATTACAGTACATGACACCCCACACTCCATATACGACTCTGACCCAGTCCTAAGTGGAGTATTTGAGCACTTAGTGCAGTATCTTTTTTTGGTTCACTGGTTATACCGAGAGGGCGAACTATGAATAGACACCTTACTCATACGGGCAGGAACCTAATGGTAGCTGTTGCTATACCAGTATAAATATGGTACCCTTAGAGCACATCCTAAGCACAAGCCGAAGGGCGGCTTGGTTTTAAGTAAGAGGGAATTGTAACACCCCCAAGTGGTGTTGCCACTCCTACACCCTCCTACTATCCTTAATGGTCTAACATAAAGTCATCTATGCATTATGTTCCATGTCCTCTCTATAATGTGCATCTATAATAATGTTTATCAGGTGGCAGCAAACCTGGCAGAGCTGTAATTATGTAGAATGGAGCTAACCAATACATTCTAACCCCCCTCTGGAGAGAAGTGTGCCAGTCCTATTTTCTGCAGGAAGGGAACTGGTTCTAGAGCTAGTTCTAGTGGTAGGGTGTGTGCTGGTAGGGACTCCGTGTTGGAGTTCACCGGATTCTACCACATCCCTTGGCTGAACATAAGCTCGACCAAAGAGTGAAGCACAGCATAAAGAAGAAAGCAAAGACACTAATTAAGCCTGTCAGGGCAGCAGAGTCAGATATAGTAGAGTTGAGTTTGCCTGCCATTTTAATGCTAAAGCCTGCTGGAACCAAGATAAAGCCTGAAATCTGTTTTGGAAAAACATTTACCCAAGTAAAGCTGCCATTGAACTTCATCTCAAGGTCTGGACTCAAGTTCTTCCTTAATCACTCAATTATTCCCCTTTATTTATTGGGGTCTGGGGTCCAGCGGTATCCAGGTAGGAGAACCTTCACACACATAAAGACACAGGCTGCACTATACCACTCAGCATTCCTACACCTGGGATGCGCCACATAGAGGGCCCTAGGGGGAGGCGCTTGTTTCAATTTTGGAATGTCATGCAACGGCCATGGGTCCCTTAAAGGAAATGTTTTTTGTGACGCCAGTTGCACTGAAGCAACAAGAGCACAGGGCCCCTTTTAGTGATGTAGTAGATGGTACCCAGGTGTAGGAATGCCAGAGTGGTGTAAGGTGGCCTAAAGGTCCCTTAATTTTGGTGCACATGTCACGGTGCTCCTACCTGGATATTCTGGATCCCAGGCGTTGTCGTCCGAAGCAGAGCATATAGGGTGAATAGTTGAGGGGTTTGAAGAAATAAACCAGACCTTGTGACCAGACCATTCCATACATATAACAAAACAGGAGGAGGATTTGCTCCCCCGGTTTTAAATACGCTACAGTATTTGGGGTTCTGAGCACTTCCTTCCATTTTGGCCACTTTATTCAGTGATTTGGTTTTGTTAGATGTATGGAATGTGCCGGTTTTCATCTTTGGTAACATTCTGGTGAACCTGGTATCCTGCGTCACATGAGCCTGTGATCCTACTTTTGAGGTTTTTGGGACCTTTGGCTGTGAGTCGGACTTTTGCACCTATCAGACAGTGTTCACACACTACAAGTAGGTTAGCGTTAGGTCCCATGCTACACTGAGATACCTTGAAGGGGAGCGCGGGGTCCAATATGTTCTTGACCGGAATATATTGGCTAAAATCTTATTTTTAACACCAGCGTGATGGTTTAGCTATATATTTCATTTGCATATTTTTGTAGTGCACCTTTTGCAGTGATTTATTTATTCTTATAGTCTTATCTGAGCACTTCCTCCCATTTTGGCCACTTTATGCAGTGATTAAATAACTGCTTTACTTGAATAAACGTTTCTCCAACAGTTTTAGGCTTTGTCTTGGTTCCCAGCAGATGTTAGCATTAACTCTGGCAGGCAAACAAACTCAACTCTGCTACATATGTTGCTCTCTGGCTCTGCTGTACCGACAAGCTTACTGTATAACTTTGCTTATTTCTTTATGCTGCAACTTCTCTCTGTAGTCTGTCTCTAGATTAATACCAAGGAATTATACCTCCCGGCTTCAGAGGCTTCAGGCTTTAGCCTCTGTGTCCAACAGAGCTGAAAGTGCTCAAGCTGGCTTAGGCAGGACACGTCCAGCAGGGATGTGGACCTGCTTCCTTCCCCAAGCAGGGGTACTCTCCACTGACCTCTAACTAACTAAACTCCTCCTTAGAGGGAGAGAAGAGAATGGAAAGAAGGTTCCATCCTCTGCAAGTGTAGTTTTGCCATGCTTGCTGCCACCTCCTGGTGAACCAGGTATATTACATGAACAATAACAGTTGCATAGAAATAGCAATGCACATTGTAGTGGACTGAAATAAATGCATAAGTTGACACTGTGTTAGCCCATAGGTGTCACAGCATGGTGCGTGAGGGGAACTTAACACCAAACACAAAAGGGAGGGAGAAGGTACCAGGCCTGCAAACTAGGGAAAGGGGGAAGATCACCACCTAACAAATCCCAACCCAAGCCCTGACGGCTAACAGAATGAACAGACCCCGATGGTAGGACTGTTCATCCACAGGAACCTAAGCCTGGCTCACCCTAGCAGGGCCTGAAGATAGTGATTGGGCCACAGACGACCTGTTCCTTCCTAGCTGAAGAAACAAGAGTCTGCCTCAGGTATGGTACCAATATAATGAAGTACGGACGGCACTCCTCGTCTTCTGTAGGTCCCGGTGCTCGAGTCAGGGAAAGACAGCCCACTTATGGTAAGGTATGGTACCAAGAGACAGGGAAATAAACACAATACAAAAAGGAAAGACACTTATAGAGGACCTTTCATTACGATAAAAAATCTAAACTAAGTATACAGACATGGAGAGCGGCGCCCAGAGATCTCCCTGCACTTACTATTATCCCTGGGCGCCACTCCACTCTTCTCGGTATAGGCTCCTGTATCGCAGCGCTCAGCTCATAGCCTGAGAGTTTTTTTTCTCCCAGGCTATGAGCTGAGTGCTGCGATTGGCCAGCACTCCAGTCTGGGAGAAGGAGACGCCCAGGAGAACAAGACCAGGCTCCTCCCGGTTGAGCCAAAAATATGAAGATACCGGAGCCTATACCGGGAGAACGGAGTGGCGCCCAGGGATAATAGTAAGTGCAGGGAGATCCCTGGGCGCCGCTCTCCATGTCTGTATACTTAGTTTAGATTTTTTTTATTGTAATGAAAGGCCCTCTTTAACTCCGGGTAAATGGAAAGCAGGAACTCAGCCGAGATCCAGACGCCAAATGATCCACAACCAGAATGAGCTATCAACCGCAAGAAGTGATGGATAAAGCCAGACTAAGAAGGGAGTAGTGATGGTCACATGATCTACACCTGAAAAGGAGGTGTGGACATACCAGCAACACATAGACAAAGTGAAACCAAAAAAAGCTGTCAGATTACTGACATGCAACCAGTCTTTCAGATCTTCTACCACCTGTTACGGGTGTGACAATAGGAGACAGTAGCGGGGGGCCGAATTGTAATGGCACTCTGGGTCATTACATATAGAGCATTGCATTTAAATGGCAATGTTATTATAACATTGACCAGCAGGCTGTGCCAGAGAGGCATAGCCTGCTAGAAATTACTCAAGGTTGGTCTGGGGCCTACATTAGACCCCAGCTAGCCTTCACACACATCAGCATCCCACGATTGCATTTGCGGGGTGCCGATGGGAGAAAGAGGGAGTCCGCTCCCTCTGTCACTGCTTTACATGCAGCGGGCGCTATTGCCCACGCCATGTAAAATGTTAAACAGCCCGGATCGGTACTCCTACCGGTCCAGGCTGTTAGAGCAGGGGGTTCCCGCTCACAGGGCATCTGCAGCGCTTATAATGAGCCGCCATAAAAAAGCAGCATCCCAGCCTAAGGCCCCTTTATTGAACGCCGTAAATACATGTATCGGTGGTCACTAAAGGGTGACTACAGAGGGTGCCCAAGCTTTAGGTTCCTAGTCTCTAGTTACCAGTCTGACTACCTGTGTTCTGAACTCCTTTCTGACTCCTAGCCTGTTTTTTGTATTGATCCTTTACCCCCTGCCCTTGGACTTGGCAACTACATCGAGACTATTCCAGAAAGTAGCGGCCGACAAATAGTAGTAGGGGTTAAAGGGTGAATACCAAGGCACAATGCCCTTATGTTCAGCCCATAGCCCAACTAGTTATTTTGCACAGTCGGTCCATGCTCACTGTCCGTAATATTATCTATCTATCTATCTATCTATCTATATATCTATCTTTCCCTTATTGGTTATGAAGGGAGAGTCTAATGTGTGTATGTGGATATGATGCAAGACTCCAGGCTTTGGACAATGTAACCTGTCTGCTGGGGTTTTGATTTCTCAGACATTTTTGGCAGCACCTGTCCCCAAGCCCCATCTGTGCTCTGCATAAACAACAAGCCTTTTGTCCATTCTGTCCAGAGCTTCAGTGCCTCCCCCCTTCTCTGGAAAAGCTCTGAGGAGAATGTTTCAACCTCTTATGCTTTTGTACAGAATACTAACTTCCCAGTGTTATACTTGTGGGGACGTCTGATACCTGCCACCTGACATATGAGACCTTACAGTGCCCTGCTAACTGCTGGACCATGGGTGGTCACTGTGCCAGACCTCTACCATAGATTTCTTATTAACCAAATCCCCAATAAATCTTGTCTCATCTTCTATCAAGGTGTGAATATTCTTGTCAGCTGTCTCTTACTTAAATCAATTTCTGGGAAAGTTGAGTTACAACCAATATGGCCTCCATTTCAACTTCCACAAGAATTCCCAATAGCAATTCATCTACTCAAGTAAAGATTCTTCTGTGGCTCTTATCACTGTATTACTATCCAGATTCTGTGTTCATGCAACTAGAAATTCTGGCCGACAACCTCAGGGACAACGGTCACCCCTAAAGTTATAACTTTCTATATTTTGATTTTTCCAGGGTTTTAATACTGATGGCCTGTCTTCTATTCATTGTGTAGTGGATGGACCTGGTGACTGAAGAACTGCTTTCATTCACTTCAATGGGAGCAGCCCTGCAGTTACCAGCTTCATCCATTACACAATGGACGGAGCTGTTTACTTCCTGCGCCGAATGTACTGAAAAACAGCTCCTCGCCGTCAGACCACCGCTGATCAGATATTGATGGCCTCTACTGAGGATAGGACATCAGTATCAAAATCTTGCAAAAGACCTTTAAAGGGTCGCTTGGTTTTCAGAAAACTTTTGATATCAAAGGATTTGATTGCACACTCTCTTTCCTTGCTGTCGTAGATGGAATCGAGACAGGACCATAGATTTCAAATCTTTTGGTATATGTCTATGACATATCAAGTTTTCTGAAAACTCAGTGACCCTTTAAAGGTTTCAGTGGTAAAGAAAATCCGCTCTCTCACCATCGCTCCGCCTGACGGACGGTTCTATCACCCAGCACCTCAGTGCCACATTATTGACCTGCATATTCTCATACAGGTACAAATTGTCTGCGGCATTCCACATATTATTAACCCTTTGTTGTTTATCGCTTAAGAAATCACAAACGCTAATATCAACCTAAAAACCGCCATACACATGGAGGCACATTTCACCTTCCCAACACATCTTAAACTTATAATAAAATAAATAAAGACACTACAACCCGAATTGGATGAAAAATGGCCGCAATGCTTTATTATGGGTTACCTTAAATAAACACCACAATAAATTTCCAGAAATAATTAAATAAATATAATAAATTCCACATTAAATAAATAAATAAACAAACCCATAACCAATATTAATTAACGAGAACTAAATCCACCCAGCTACACTGAGTGATTCTGCCCAACTAACTCAGCAAAGAGACGAGTAACACATTTATATATTTTTTTTTACAGGGAGGGATGCTCCTCTTCTTCTTGAAACTGTACCCGAACCTCTGAAGAACCTGCAATATAATGGGGACAGGCTTCCCGCCACAAACATGACAACAAATCCCAGGGCTGGATTTCTCCCCCAGCAACCAATTAGAAATGGATTTCCTGAGCCAGCATTTACAGCCAAACTGGAACCAACCAGTTACCGCGGCACCTCAGCCACAATTCAGGTATCTCTGAAAATTAAAAAAGTGTGAAAAAAAGGGGGGGGGGGGAAGAAAGGCAATACCACAAATATATGAGGTGCCTGTGCCCCCATGTGTCCCCCAAGCTAAACACTCAGGGGGACTAACCATTCACTTCAATAGGAGCAGCCCTGCAGTTACCAGCTTCATCCATTACACAATGGATGGAACTGTTTACTTTCTGCGCCAAATCTACTGAGAAACAGATCCTCGCTGTCAGACCACCGCTGATCAGACATTGATGGCCTCTACTGAGGATAGGACATCAGTATCAAAATCTTGCAAAACACCTATAAAGGGTCGCTTGGTTCTCAGAAAACTTTTGATATCAAAGGAAAAAGTTTGGATAGCGCACACTCTCTTTCCTTGCTGTAGTAGATGGAATGGAGACGGACTCGTAGATTTCTAATCTTTTGGTATATGTCTATGACATATCAAGTTTTCTGAAAACTCAGTGACCCTTTAAAGGTTTCAGTGGTAAAGGAAACCCGCTCTCTCGCCATCGCTCCGCCTGACGGACGGTTGTATCACCCAGCACCTCAGTGCCACATTATTGACCTGCATATTCTCATAGAGCTGTAAATTGTCTTATTAACCCTTTGTTGTTTATCGCTTATGAAATCACAAATGTTAGTATCAACCTAAACACGGCCATACACATTAGTATGGTTTGTCTGACAGCATGATATGTATGGGGGCTCCCGCCCGATTGTCCCCCGACAGATGATGTTGAGAGGCGAGAAGGATCGGGGGAGGTGAATATTTTTGCACAATCCTTGCAGAAGTGTCTGGCAATGGCTGTCACCCCTCTTCTCATTGAAAGATATACACCTTCCGTCGAACTGAACGTGGACGTGTATGGGGGAGCTGTGAGGGAGTCGGGAATGAGAGCTGTCGGCTGAATGATCGCCAGCTATTGTATGTGAATGGCTGCAACTGAAAAATGGTTATCAGAAACAAGCGGCATTTACTAAACCATGATCCTGTTGATAGGACCAAAATGACATCTGTACATGTTTATTGGGGAGCTTGGCCTGATACGCGGTCTATGACCAGTGTAGTAGTGGTGGTCCTGATCAGGGATCCCTCTTTTACCTGTGATTGGGTATCGTACATGGGTCATTTAAATCAAGCAGTCGCTTCAAATGATTTAAAAAATCTGCAGCGGGACATAGAATATTTGCAGAACGCTCAGCGCAGAAGCAGGATTCTGTCACAAAATTTCCTTTGAAGCTTCCATCATCAATCACAGTCATTACCCAGAATCCCCTGCTCCATGGTACCAGGTGCCCAGTGGGGGACTGGGAACTTAAAGTGGCCCTGAATTATTTTTTTTAAAGTGGATGTTCTAGGCGGGTCCAAATTGACAGAAGGCGGGGCAACAGAAGAAGGCAGGATCAGGACAAAATACTGCCTCAGCAGAACCAGACATCACAGTGCAGCACTAAATACTGCCCCAGCAGAACCATATATCACAGTGCAGCACTAAATACTGCCCCAGCAGAACCAGACATCACAGTGCAGCACTAAATACTGCCCCAGCAGAACCAGACATCACAGTGCAGCACTAAATAGTGCCCCAGCAGAACCAGACATCACAGTGCAACACTAAATACTGCCCCAGCAGAACCAGACATCACAGTGCAACACTAAATACTGCCCCAGCAGAACCAAACATCACAGTGCAGCACGAAATACTGCCCCAGCAGAACCAGATATCACAGTGCAGCATTAAATACTGCCCCAGCAGAACCAGATATCACAGTGCAGCACAATATACTGCCCCAGCTGAACCAGATATCACAGTGCAGCATTAAATACTGCCCCAGCTGAACCAGATATCACAGTGCAGCATAAAATACTGCCCCAGCAGAACCATATATCACAGTGCAGCACAAAATACTGCCCCAGCTGAACCAGATATCACAATGCAGCACGAAATACTGCCCCAGCAGAACCAAATACCACAGTGCAGCACTAAATACTGCCCCAGCAGAACCAGATATCACAGTGCAGCATTAAATACTGCCCCAGCAGAATCAGATATCACAGTGCAGCATTAAATACTGCCCCAGCTGAACCAGATATCACAGTGCAGCACGAAATACTGCCCCAGCAGAACCAAATACCACAGTGCAGGACAAAATACTGCCCCAGCTGAACCAGATATCACAGTGCAACACTAAATACTGCCCCAGCAGAACCAAACATCACAGTGCAGCACGAAATACTGCCCCAGCAGAACCAGATATCACAGTGCAGCATTAAATACTGCCCCAGCAGAACCAGATATCACAGTGCAGCACAATATACTGCCCCAGCTGAACCAGATATCACAGTGCAGCATTAAATACTGCCCCAGCTGAACCAGATATCACAGTGCAGCATAAAATACTGCCCCAGCAGAACCATATATCACAGTGCAGCACAAAATACTGCCCCAGCTGAACCAGATATCACAATGCAGCACGAAATACTGCCCCAGCAGAACCATATATCACAGTGCAGCACTAAATACTGCCCCAGCAGAACCAGATATCACAGTGCAGCATTAAATACTGCCCCAGCAGAATCAGATATCACAGTGCAGCATTAAATACTGCCCCAGCTGAACCAGATATCACAGTGCAGCACGAAATACTGCCCCAGCAGAACCAAATACCACAGTGCAGGACAAAATACTGCCCCAGCTGAACCAGATATCACAGTGCAGCACAAAATACTGCTCCAGCAGAACCAAATACCACAGTGCAGGACATACTGCCCTAGCAGTACGATATATCACAGTGCAGCACTAAATACTGCCCCAGCAGAACCATATATCACAGTGCAGCACTAAATACTGCCCCAGCAGAACCAGATATCACAGTGCAGCATTAAATACTGCCCCAGCAGAATCAGATATCACAGTGCAGCATTAAATACTGCCCCAGCTGAACCAGATATCACAGTGCAGCACGAAATACTGCCCCAGCAGAACCAAATACCACAGTGCAGGACAAAATACTGCCCCAGCTGAACCAGATATCACAGTGCAACACTAAATACTGCCCCAGCAGAACCAAACATCACAGTGCAGCACGAAATACTGCCCCAGCAGAACCAGATATCACAGTGCAGCATTAAATACTGCCCCAGCAGAACCAGATATCACAGTGCAGCACAATATACTGCCCCAGCTGAACCAGATATCACAGTGCAGCATTAAATACTGCCCCAGCTGAACCAGATATCACAGTGCAGCATAAAATACTGCCCCAGCAGAACCATATATCACAGTGCAGCACAAAATACTGCCCCAGCTGAACCAGATATCACAATGCAGCACGAAATACTGCCCCAGCAGAACCATATATCACAGTGCAGCACTAAATACTGCCCCAGCAGAACCAGATATCACAGTGCAGCATTAAATACTGCCCCAGCAGAATCAGATATCACAGTGCAGCATTAAATACTGCCCCAGCTGAACCAGATATCACAGTGCAGCACGAAATACTGCCCCAGCAGAACCAAATACCACAGTGCAGGACAAAATACTGCCCCAGCTGAACCAGATATCACAGTGCAGCACAAAATACTGCTCCAGCAGAACCAAATACCACAGTGCAGGACATACTGCCCTAGCAGTACGATATATCACAGTGCAGCACTAAATACTGCCCCAGAAGAACCAAATAACGCAGTGCAGCAAAAAATACTACATCAGCAGAACCACTTATCACAGTGCAGCAATATATAGTACCTCAGAAGAACCAAATACCACAGTGCAGCACAAAACACAATCAGCAGAAGCACAGTGCAGCTCTAAATACTGCCCCGCAGAACCAGTTATCACAGTGCACCATAAAATTTTGCCCTAGCAGAACCAAATACCACAGTGCACCATAAAAATACTGCCCCAGAAGAACCAAATACCACAATGCAGCAGCAGAACCAAATACCAAAGTGTAGCACAAAAACTGCCGCCCGCCCCACAGTATGAAGCTTTATCATTGTCATGAGGATGGCAATATCATTGAATTCAGGAGAGACCTGCAGTCACTGGCCAAGCGCATACATGCCTGAAACTACTACATTAATTAATGCTGAGAGTATCAGTTTTATTTGTACCTTGCTGGAGGTCAAGAGGAAGGATTAACTGGTCCCCTGGGCATCGGCCCACTGGTGCCTACATGTCCCGATCGCTCAGGGTGAGTCCTGTATGAAATAAAATCTTATCACAACTCATGGTGCCATACTCGACAACTTTAAACTTTATAATAATTAATAAAGCAAGACGTACTACATATATGGATAAAAATGGCCGCGGTCTTTATTAAAATGGGGGGGGGGGCTTATCAACAGTCCACCCAGGAAGGCTGAGCGACTAACTCCCACCACCTCCTTTCAACAAGACACAGACTAAAACCCAGGGAGGGCGGGCGGGCACCTTCCTTCTTTTTTCAGCCGATGACAGCGCTCGAGTACAGTTGTCCGGTTCATGAACGAATCGTTCTTTTAAATCGATTCTTTTCACTGAACCGGAGGAGTCTATTCATCTGGCTGAGCTGATCCGTTTGAAGCATCTCAGTCAGACTCAGTACATAGTAGCAGGTCTTGTGTAACATGATCCTAGAGCGGAAGCCAGGCTTCTGCCAGCCCCTACCCTCGCCACCCTGCAACCAATCAGATCTAAAGCACAAGCACTGAGTCGTACACTGAGTCTAAGGCTCCATTCACACATCCGTATAATGGGTCCGCATCCGTTCTGCAAATTGCGGAATGGGTGCGGACCCATTCATTCTCTATGGGGACGGAATGGATGCGGAGAGCACACTATCTGTGGCTCCGGAAAAAATTGAACATGTCCTATTCTTGTCCGCAGATGCGGACAAGAATAGGCATTTCTATGGGGGTCCAGGCCGGGTGTGTTGCGCATCTGCAATGCACTACGGACGTCTGAATGGAGCCTAAGAATCTAATGTTCAGGCCCCCCATAGCGTTTCGCTTGGGGGACAGATGGGGGCAATGACACCATAAATTTTTGTATTTTGGTATGGTTTTGCTCTCCTTTCTCTCCCTCCCTTTTTTCTTTCTTTTCCGCTAATTTATTTCAGGTTTACATCAAGTGGTTAAGTTCTGTCAGAGTCAGCTGGTTTTGTCCAGTTACCTTTGTCCGGTCTTACCTGAGCCTTGGATGTCAAGCAGGGATCTTCTCTGATTGGTGCAGCTGGTTGCTGAGGGAGATTTCCAGACAGCTGATTGGTGTGGATGCCAGCGGCGGGAAAGTATGGTCCTTTAAGAGGGTTTCGGCGGCGCATTTAGGCCAGTTTTATCAAGACCGGATCGTCGCCCCGCCCTCCCTCCCTATTCTTATGCTTTATGTCTCTTTGCTTTATTAGAGGGGCTGTATCACTCAGATATCGCTGAGTGGATTTCGGTAATTATTGGAGTTTTTAATGGTTAGTTATTTAATTATTTGAAGTTTTAATTATTTATTAATTTATTTACCCTTAATAAAGCATTGCGGCCATTTTTATTACAACGCAAGGTGTCATGTCATTATTTTATTAATTACTATGGTTTAGTTATTAAGTCGGAAAGGGGTCATTTGCCTCCATGATCTACTAGTTAAAAGAATCAAATGAGTCTACTCAGTTAAAGAATTGGGAGTCATCAGATACTATGAGTAAAGCTCCAGTCGCAGTAAATTGTGGAGATACTATGAAGTATGCTCCAGATATAGTGACTGGGTGAGAAAGTAATATGAAACATGTTACTGAGGTACTACAGAGAGCTACAGCAATATCCAAGAGGTGAGGTACAAGCAGGGGAAATACTGTGGTACATCCAGGCAGCTGCCAGTGAAACATGAAGTGGAAAAAAGCCACAGGTAGTCCAAACAGCAAGGCAATAGAGCACAGACCCTCCACATGCGAGTATATTACATAAGGTGCAGTACACATGACTGCTAATACATACAAAACATCTAGTCACAACCATGAAGACAGCCGCGACATCTGAACTTAGTCCTGTACCTGATAGCTCGTCAGCTCCCGGAGACAGCAGTCCAGCAAATAAACACTGTGTCAAAGTGTGTTGCGCATGCGCATTGCGCACCACAGACAGCTCTTGAGCTTTGGTTTACTTGCTTGTCAGCCGACTCAGCAAGTGAATCGAAGATTTGATTCATGAATCGGTTATTTTGAATGAACTGATTAAAATGAACCCATACATGTAAAAGATTTGAACTTCCCATCACTTCCCATTACTGGCCAGCAACACCTTGGGCCAATCCCCTCTCAGTCCTGTTGCCAGCTAACATTTGGATTACCTGAGGAGAAATAAAAAGGAGGGAAACAAGGAGGGAAACAAGGAAGGGGGGGGGGACAAACACATCAATGACACCATGAGGGGCAAATGCCAACATTTTGACCATGCCCCTATCATGTGCCATCCTCGACAACTTTATAATAATTAATAAATCAAGAGGTACTACAAATATAGATAAAAATGGCCGCGTCTTTATTAAAATGGGGGGGGGGGGGGGTAACCATAATTATTAACAAATCCATTAATCATGAATCCATTAAAAATTCCCACATATGTTAACTAAAGCCCATTAATGAACTGCTCATCAACAGTCCACATAGGAAGGCTGAGCGACCAACCCCACCAGCCAAGTGTTGCATTAGCCACACTTGCCCCCCCCCAGCCAAACCGCGGCCCTCTCAATCATTAAATGCAGACCTACGTTAAACAGTTCTAATCCAATGTCAGATAAATGGACCAAATCATCACGATAAAGTACAACCACTGAACCATCTAATTCAAAATGTCGAAACGACCACCCGTTCAAGGACAGTAAAAAAATAATCAAAACCCCTCTTGATCCAGATCCTCTCTAAAAAATTAAGCTGGGGATTATTCCACACAAAACACAGAATGATTTCGGAAAAAAACAATATAACTCCTGGCAACAGGACTAATACTACTATATGCCAGATCCTTTTTCATGTCCGCTAATAAATCCAAAGTTCTTTTTTCCCCCAAATCATTACCTCCCGCATGAAAAATACGGTAATCACCTGAGGCGGAGGTCGAGCATGCAACTCACCTTTAATGATCAGAACCACTTGGTTCCAATGCAACCCCCTAAATCCTAACCAATACATAGTAACCGATGGAATATCAAAAAACAATTGATGAGCATAGTTAATAGCACACTTTACTAATAACTCAAACGTAACAGGCCTATGAACATCAGGAACCACGCTAGGTCTCAAAAAACTCTTCAAACATTGTTTAACCGCGAAAGAGCTATTGATAGGAGGAAGACTGGCTAACTAAAAAAAGAAAGACACCCCAGCTAAAGTTTTTTGCACCGCTGAACACCACATACCTGTCTTAATTAAACTACAAATAAATTCCAAATGTTACCCTCAAAAACATTAATCTTATTAGCTTTACAAAATAATGACCATTTATTCCAAGATAAAGCATACCCATTCCAAGTATTAGGCGTCAACGACTTCCCGATCTGCTCACACATCAATGCTAAATTAGACTCCAAAGGTAAGGTGGACACAGAATGCCTTCCTTCTCCGCATTTGGTACCAAGGCGTAAAACTTCTCCCACTGTGCGCGAGAAAGGGCATCTGCTATTACATTAGTTCTACTAGGAATATAAAGTGGATATAAAAAGTCTACACACCCCTGTTAAAATGTCAGGTTTAATGTAACTATAAACTGTACCACTCATTTGAAAAACAAACTGAAATCTTTTAGGTGGAGGGAAGAAAACAAAAAAAAACTAAAATAATGTGGTTGCATAAGGCTACTTTCACACTAGCGTTCGTCGGTCCGCTCGTGAGCTCCGTTTGAAGGGGCTCACGAGCGGACCCGAACGCTTCCGTCCAGCCCTGATGCAATCTGAATGGATGCGGATCCGCTCAGACTGCATCAGTCTGGCGGCGTTCAGCCTCCGCTCCGCTCGCCTCCGCACGGACAGGCGGACAGCTGAACGCTGCTTGCAGCGCTCGGGTGTCCGCCTGGTCGTGCGGAGGCGTGCGGATCCGTCCAGACTTACAATGTAAATCAATGGGGACGGATCCGTTTGAAGATGCCACAATATGGCTCAATCTTCAAGCGGATCCGTCCCCCATTGACTTTACATTGAAAGTCTGGACGGATCCGTCCGAGGCTATTTTCACACTTAGCTTTTATATGCCAAAATAATGCAGACGGATCCGTTCTGAACGGAGCCTCCGTCTGCATTATTATGATCGGATCCGTTCAGAACGGATCCGATCGAACGCTAGTGTGAAAGTAGCCTAAGTGTGCACACCCTCTTATAACTGGGGATGTAGCTGTGTTCAGAATTAGGCAATTACATTCAAAATCATGTTAAATAGGAGTCAGCATACACCTGCCATCATTTAAAGTGCCTCTGATTAACCTCAAATAAAGTTCAGCTGCTCTAGTTGGTCTTTCCGAAATTTTCTTAGTTGCATCCCACAGCAAAAGCCATGGTCCACAGTGAGCTTCCAAAGCATTAGAGGGATCTCATTGTTAAAAGGTATCAGTCAGGAAAAGGGTACCAAAAAATTTCCAAGGCATTAGATATACCATTGAACACAGTGAAGACAGTTATGATCAAGTGGAGAAAATATGGCACAACAGTGACGATACCAAAAACTCGACAGCCCTCCAAAATTGATGAAAAGACGAGAAGAAAACTGGTCTGGGAGGCTACCAAGAGGCCTACAGCAACATTAAAGGAGCTGCAGGAATATCTGGCAAGTACTGGCTGTGTGGTACATGTGACAACAATCTCCCGTATTCTTCATATGTCTGGGCTATGGGGTAGAGTGGCAAGACGAAAGCCTTTTCTTACGAAGAAAAACATCCAAGCCAGGCTACATTTTGCAAAAACACATCTGAAGTCTCCCAAAAGCATGTGGGAAAAGGTGTTATGGTCTGATGAAACCAAGGTTGAACATTTTGGCCATAATTCCAAAAGATATGTTTGGCGCAAAAACAACACTGCACATCACCAAAAGAACACCATACCCACAGTGAAGCATGGTGGTGGCAGCATCATGCTTTGGGGCTGTTTTTCTTCAGCTGGAAATGGGGCCTTAGATAAGCTAGAGTGAATTATGAACAGTTCCAAATACCAGTCAATATTGGCACAAAACCTTCAGACTTCTGCTAGAAAAGCTGAACATGAAGAGGAACTTCATCTTTCAGCATGACAACGACTCAAAGCAAACATCCAAATCAACAAAGGAATGGCTTCACCAGAAGAAGATTAAAGTTTTGGAATGGCCCAGCCAGAGCCCAGACCTGAATCCGATTCAAAATCTGTGGGGTGATCTGAAGAGGGCTGTGCACAGGAGATGCCCTCGCAATCTGACAGATTTGGAGTGTTTTTGCCAAAAAGAGTGGGCAAATCTTTCCAAGTCAAAATGTGCCATGCTGATAGACTCATACCCAAAAAGACTGAGTGCTGTAATAAAATAAAAAGGTGCTTCAACAAAGTATTAGTTCAAGGGTGTGCACACTTATGCAACCATATTATTTTATTTTTATATTTTTTTCTTCCCTCCACCTAAAAGATTTCAGTTTGTTTTTCAATTAGGTGGTACAGTTTATAGGTCACATTAAAGGTGGAAAAAGTTCTGAAATGATTTTTCTTTGTCTCATTTTTTTACATCACAGAAACCTGACATTTTTTATATCCACTGTATGTAGAGCAAACAGCACCGAACCAATAAATAAGAGTAACTTCACTACCTCTTCATTATTTGACGATAAGCAGTTATCAGCAAATAACACACCTTTTATTGTGAGTATAAACTAAAACTCTCTTAGCCAACTTCTGACCCCATACCAGCAAAGACACCACTAACAGAAATAACTCAAGTAAAACTACATTTTTACTGACACCACCTATCTTCCAAGACTCATGCCACGGCTCGGCTGACCACTGACCTTGGAAGAATGCTCCATAATCCCACGAACCTGATGCATCAGTCACAAGGCCTAAAGCCTCTGACTCAACAAACTCACGTTGCCAATTGAAAGGCCATTAAAGCGAATCAAACATTCTTTCCAAACCCTCAAATCATCCTTTAACAATTAGATAATCTAATATGCGCAAATGGGGACTTAATTCCTTTAGTCGCCATATAAAGCCTTCTGGAAAATACTCTGCCAATAGGCATTACTTTGGAAGCAAAGACAAAGAGACCTAATATACTCTGTAATTCACGCAGCTTAGTTTTTTTTCACTAACAACATGCTCCTAATAAGCTCCAGCATCTTCTGCACTTTCTCTATTGGTAACCTGAATTCCATTGACACAGTATCAACCGTTATACCCAAAAATTCCTTTTCAAAACAGGGTAAAACAGTTTTCTCTTCATCTAAAGGGATACCAAAAAACGTACACACCTCGAAAAAATTATTCAACAAAGATAAACAAATGTCCGAATTATGAGGACCTATAAACAAAATATAATCTAAATAATGTAACAAACCAATTAACTGAAAACATAGTAACCCAATGAACGAATTAAGAAAAAGGCTCAAAATACGAACATGATAATGAAAAACAAATTAGCAAGCACTTATGAAAATAATAGAGCCCATTAAATTGAAAACCCAATGAATTAAAACCATCCGAACATACAGGTAACAAACGAAAAGCCAACTTTATATTGGTCTTGGCCTCTTAACCACCTCCGGACCGCCTAGCGCAGATTCGCGTTCTGGAGGTGGCAGCGCTGTGCAGAGTCACGCATATACGCGTCATCTCGCGAGACGCGAGATGACGCGCTTTGCCGGCCCGCGCATGCGCATCGCGGGCCGGCAAAAGTTAGAGGGGGGTCACGTCAGCAACCTGCCAGCCAATGATCGTCGCTGGCAGGTTGCTGATTTTAAAAAAATCCAATGAGAAGCCAGATAACACATCATATTAGTAAATATGATGTGTTATACAGGTCCTTCTCAAAAAATTTGCATATTGTGATAAAGTTCATTATTTTCTGTAATGTACTGATAAACATTAGACTTTCATATATTTTAGATTCATTACACACCAACTGAAGTAGTTCAAGCCTTTTATTGTTTTAATATTGATGATTTTGGCATACAGCTCATGAAAACCCAAATTTCCTATCTCAAAAAATTAGCATATCATGAAAAGGTTCTCTAAACGAGCTATTAACCTAATCATCTGAATCAACTAAATAACTCTAAACACCTGCAAAAGATTCCTGAGGCTTTTAAAAACTTCCAGCCTGGTTCATTACTCAAAACCGCAATCATGGGTAAGACTGCCGACCTGACTGGTGTCCAGAAGGCCATCATTGACACCCTCAAGCAAGAGGGTAAGACACAGAAAGAAATTTCTGAACGAATAGGCTGTTCCCAGAGTGCTGTATCAAGGCACCTCAGTGGGAAGTCTGTGGGAAGGAAAAAGTGTGGCAGAAAACGCTGCACAACGAGAAGAGGTGACCGGACCCTGAGGAAGATTGTGGAGAAGGACCGATTCCAGATCTTGGGGGAGCTGCGGAAGCAGTGGACTGAGTCTGGAGTAGAAACATCCAGAGCCACCGTGTACAGGCGTGTGCAGGAAATGGGCTACAGGTGCCGCATTCCCCAGGTCAAGCCACTTTTGAACCAGAAACAGCGGCAGAAGCGCCTGACCTGGGCTACAGAGAAGCAGCACTGGACTGTTGCATGTCATTCGGAAATCAAGGTGCCAGAGTCTGGAGGAAGACTGGGGAGAGGGAAATGCCAAAATGCCTGAAGTCCAGTGTCAAGTACCCACAGTCAGTGATGGTCTGGGGTGCCATGTCAGCTGCTGGTGTTGGTCCACTGTGTTTTATCAAGGGCAGGGGCAATGCAGCCGCTATCAGGAGATTTTGGAGCACTTCATGCTTCCATCTGCTGAAAAGCTTTATGGAGATGAAGATTTCATTTTTCAGCCTGACCTGGCACCTGCTCACAGTGCCAACACCACTGGTAAATGGTTTACTGACCATGGTATTACTGTGCTCAATTGGCCTGCCAACTCTCCTGACCTGAACCCCATAGAGAATCTGTGGGATATTGGGAAGAGAAAGTTGAGAGACGCAAGACCCAACACTCTGGATGAGCTTAAGGCCGCTATCGAAGCATCCTGGGCCTCCATAACACCTCAGCAGTGCCACAGGCTGATTGCCTCCATGTCACGCCGCATTGAAGCATCCTGGGCCTCCATAACACCTCAGCAGTGCCACAGGCTGATGGCCTCCATGCCACGCCGCATTGAAGCAGTAATTTCTGCAAAAGGATTCCCGACCAAGTATTGAGTGCATAACTGAACATCATTATTTGAAGGTTGACTTTTTTTGTATTAAAAACACTTTTCCTTTATTGGTCAGATGAAATATGCTAATTTTTTGAGATAGGAAATTTGGGTTTTCATGAGCTGTATGCCAAAATCATCAATATTAAAACAATAAAAGGCTTGAACTACTTCAGTTGGTGTGTAATGAATCTAAAATATATGAAAGTCTAATGTTTATCAGTACATTACAGAAAATAATGAACTTTATCACAATATGCTAATTTTTTTAGAAGGACCTGTATGGCTGCCCTGCTTCTCTGCTGGTCCTTTTGGTCGGTTGGTCTCAGCAGAGGAGCAGGCTTCACAGTGAGTAGCACCAAACAATACACTTATCCCCAGATCACCCCCCTGCACCCCAATTAACCCCTTGATCACCCCTTCTTGACCCTGTCAATCACTAGTGAAAGTGAAAAAAGTGATCAGTGCAAACTGTCACTTTTTTTCCCCACTGGTATTGACTGTTAGGTTTTAGGGATAGTTTAGGCCCCTTGGTTAGGTAGTTTAGGGATCAGTTAGCGCCCAGCCCACCGCACCGCAGTCACTTATTTGCTGATTAGCGTATCGCTAATCGGCATTTGTACTTTTATAGTATCTGTAAGTGATCAAAACTGATCATGGTCAGATCTATAATAGTATTAGTGTCACCTTAGCTCACCCTCCACCCAAAACGCAGTGTTTGCCCGATCAGGCCTGATCGGTCGCCCACACGTGCGTTCGCCCACGCCCGCCCTGCCGCAGTGACAACATTTTTTATTTTTTTTATCACTGCACATTCACTTTACACGCGCTGCGGCGATAAGAAAATCAGTTTTGATATTTTTTATCAACCGCAGCGGCCTCTGGTACTTTGCTAGCCTCCCATTTGTAAGACAGGCTTGCTTTTTTTCTTGGGTAGTCTCAGAGAATACCCCTAAATTTAGTTGCCCAAATGTCAAACAGGGGGTATGCTTCTGAAGAGGCCTACAGGCTTCTGACCTAGTCAGATGAGGAATGGGAACCCTCATCTGATGAATCTAGCGGGTCAGAATATGAACCTGTAGAAAGCAGTGGCACTCTGACCCAAAGTTCGGACGAGGAGGTTGAGGTCCCTGATAGCACCAGGCGTACCCGGCCCCGTGTCGCTAGACCACAGGTTGTGCAGGATCCGCTTCAAGGGCAGCAGAGTGGGACTGGCGCTGTCGGATTACGTGGTGAGGCATACACCAGCAGCGCAGCCCTCCCTGGACCTAGTACCAGCACTGCCGTAGAACATGGTGAAGTGGCGAGCACCAGAAGGGCAGTTGAAGCTGGTACGGTGGCACGTGCATTAGTTACCCCACCGCACAGACGGGTCCGTAGAGCCCCTAGAATCCCAGAGGTGCTGGCAAACCCTGATTGGCAGTCCCCAACTTCAGCCGCACCTGTAGTTCCCCCTTTCACCGCCCAGTCTGGAGTTCGGGTTGAGACAGCTCAGATCGGTTCGGCCCTGGGATTTTTTGAGCTGTTCTTGACTGCGGAGCTCTTGGACATAGTCGTGGCAGAAACAAACCGGTATGCCACTCAATTTATATCCGCCAACCCGGGAAGCTATTATGCCCAGCCTTTCCGGTGGAAACCAGTCCAAGTTTCCAAAATTAAAATTTTTCTGGGCCTTCTCCTCAACATGGGTCTAACCAAAAAGCATGAATTGCGGTCATATTGGTCCACGAACCCAATTTATCACATGCCCATGTTCTCTGCTGCTATGTCCAGGGCACGATTTGAGGCCATCCTGCGTTTCCTGCACTTTAGTGACAATAGCACCTCTCGTCCCAGAGGCCACCCAGCTTTTGACCGGCTCCACAAAATTCGGCCCCTCATAGACCACTTCAACCAGAGACGAGTCTGGCGAGTCCCTTATACATTTTACCGGGCGCCTTGGCTTCAAACAATACATCCCAAGCAAGCGCGCCCGGTATGGGGTCAAATTGTAAAATTCTATGAGCTCTGTGAAAGGGCCACAGACTATACCCACAAATTTCGGATCTATGAGGGAAAAGATCAGACATTGGAGCCGGTCGGTTGCCCTGACTACCTGGGGAGCAGTGGGAAGACAGTCTGGGACTTGGTGTCACCCTTATTCGGCAAGGGGTACCATCTTTATGTGGACAATTTCTACACAAGTGTGGCCCTCTTCAGGCATTTGTTTCTAGAACAGATTGGCTGCTGTGGCACCGCGCGAACTAGTCGCGCGGGCTTCCCCCAATGGCTCGTTACCACCCGTCTTGCAAGGGGGGAGAGGGCTGCCTTGTGTAACGAAGAACTGCTCGCGGTGAAATGGAGAGACAAGCGTGACGTTCACATGCTCTCCTCCATTCACGCAGACACGACAATACAAATTGAGCAAGCAACCCGTGTCATTGAAAAGCCCCTCTGTGTCCACGACTATAATGCGCTCATGGGAGCGGTGGACTTCAATGACCAGATGTTGTCTCCGTATTTAGTTTCCCGACGCACCAGACGCTGGTATAAGAAGGTGTCTGTATATTTGATTCAATTGGCTCTGTATAATAGTTTTGTTCTCTACAGTAAGGCTGGGAGAACAGGATCCTTCCTCAAATTTCAGGAAGAGATCATCGAGAACCTCCTGTATCCAGGAGGTTCCGTGGCCCCATCCACCAGTGTAGTTAGCCGTCTACACGAGCGACATTTCCCCAATGTCGTTCCTGGTACCTCAACCCAACCGTCACCCCGAAAAAGATGTCGTGTCTGTAGCAGGAGTGGAATAAGGCGTGACACCCGCTATTTCTGTCCTGACTGCCCTGACCACCCTGCCCTATGCTTTGGAGAGTGTTTCTGGAAGTACCACACACAGGTACACCTAGCATAGGGATCACATCTCACCAGGACAGGCACACAGGGCTATTAGGGCCCATTCACATACAGCTGCTGCAAACCTCTCCTTTCACCTGGGACAAAGTGCATAATGTACTTCGCCACATCTTTGGGCGATTTGCGCTTTGCACATTGTCCCATGGGGAAGGAGAGGTAAAAAAAAAAAAAAAAATCACCAGTAAGCAAAAAGGTTAATGTTCAGTTCAAAAAGTTAAAGTTTATATGTTCTGTTCAAAAGTTAATAAAATTGTTGCGTTGCGGCCTGTTTTTTTGTTTTTTACCTTCCAGGTGGACCAACCGATCGACTAGCTGCAGCACTGATGTGCATTCTGACAGAAGCATTGCGCTGCTGTCAGATTACACGCAAGTCGGTGTATGCGGCGCTGAAGACAACTATCTTGGCAAAAGACAACTTTTCCCATTTTTTTATACAAAGTTGGCATTTGACCAATATATTTATCTCACCCAGCATAGGTATATGTAAAATGACACCCCAAAACACATTCCCCAACTTCTCCTGAGTACAGCGATACCAGATGTGTGACACTTTTTTGCAGCCTAGGTGGGCAAAGGGGCACACATTCCAAAGTGCACCTTTTGGATTTCACCGGTCATTTTTTACAGATTTTGATTGCAAACTTCTTCTCACACATCTGGGCCCCTAGAATGCCAGGGCAGTATAACTACCCCACAAGTGACCCCATTTTGGAAAGAAGACACCCCAAGGTATTTTGTGATGGGCATAGTGAGTTCATGGAAGTTTTTATTTTTTGTCACAAGTTAGTGGAATATGAGACTTTGTAAGAAAAAAAAAATCATCATTTTCCGCTAACTTGTGTCAAAAAATAAAAAAGTTCTATGAACTCACTATGCCCATCAGTGAATACCTTAGGGTGTCTACTTTCCGAAATGGGGTCATTTGTGGGGTGTTTGTACTGTCTGGGCATTGTAGAACCTCAGGAAACATGACAGGTGCTCAGAAAGTCAGAGCTGCTTCAAAAAGTGGAAATTCAAATTTTTGTACCATAGTTTGTAAATGCTATAACTTTTACCCAAACCATTTTTTTTACCCAAGCATTTTTTTTTATCAAAGACATGTAGAACAATAAATTTAGCGAAAAATTTATATATGGATGTCGTTTTTTTTTGCAAAATTTTACAACAGAAAGTGAAAAATGGCATTTTTTTGCAAAAAAATCATTAAATTTCGATTAATAACAAAAAAAGTAAAAATGTCAGCAGCAATGAAATACCACCAAATGAAAGCTCTATTAGTGAGAAGAAAAGGAGGTAAAATTCATTTGGGTGGTAAGTTGTATGACCGAGCAATAAACGGTGAAAGTAGTGTAGTGCAGAAGTGTAAAAAGTGGCCTGGTCATTAAGGGGGTTTCAGCTAGCGGGGTTGAAGTGGTTAAAGAGGACCTTTCACTTGTATAAGCTATGTGAACTGAGTATGCTGCCATATAGAGCGGAGCCCAGGGATCTCACTGCACTCACTATTATCCCCGGGCGCCGCTCCGTTCTCCCGTTATAAGCTCCGGTACCTTTGCTTCTTAAGTTATAGTAGGCGGGTCTTCCCTTGTCCTGTGGGCGTCTCCTTCTCCTAGGCTGCAGCGCTGGCCAATCGCAGCGCACAGCTCACAGCCTGGGAGAAAAAAACCTCCCAGGCTGTGAGCTGTGCGCTGCGATTGGCCAGCGCTGCAGCCTAGGAGAAGGAGACGGAAAAAGGAGGGAAAAATGTTTTTTCATTTTTGATTTTTGTTTTTTACTCTCTGCATTTCTGGGGCAATTACTTTTTTATTTTTTTGTTTACATAACTGTATGAGGGCTTGTTTTTTTTGGGACAAGTTGCACTTTCTAATTCCACCATTAAATATGGCATACGATGTAGTGAGGAGCTGGAAAAAAATTCCAAATAGGGTGAATTTGAAAAAAAAAAATAATAATAATGTTCCGCAACAGTTTTATGGGTTTTATTTTTACAGCATTCGCTATACGGTAAAACAGACCTTTTACTTTTATTCTCCAGGTCAGTACGATTATGGTGATACCACATATGTATAGTTTTTCTTGCATTTTAATACTGAAAAAAATAAACTTTGAAGAAAAAGTTTTTTTCTTTTTATTGCCATGTTTTTGTGGGGCCAGCTGTACTTTTTATTGATACCATTCTTTATTTCATTTTTTGGGTGGAGGTGAACCACCCAAAAAACATGAATCTGCCATTTTGACATTTTTTTTCTGTTTGCCGTATGGGAAAAATATTTTTATATTTTAATAGTATGGGCGTTTTTACATCTGGTGATAATCCACCAGGGGGAGCCGGAGCACAGCTGGGTTTTAGCCCATTCAGATTCTGTGGTCACGTTTGGCCATGGCATCTGAAGGGTTAAGAGTTTACAATAGGCATTACTGCCGGTTGCCGACTTTAGGCGTTGGCACCTGGCGGCTATGGCGTCCGCTGCACGCGTGAGTGGGTGCCATGTTTGAAGGAATGGATCCTCTAAAGCAGTGGCATATATGGAGAAGTAAGGGCCCCATAGCAAGGATCAAACCAGGCCCCCCACACAGGACAGAAGGGTTTCCGCCTAAACCCCTTTAATGACCCCCAGTATAAGAGGAGATAATCCTAACTAAGGCCTCATGCACAAGGGCGTGCACTGGGGACCACAATTTGCGGTCCCCAATGCACGAGCAACATCCATACGGCGGCCGGAACGGATCAAGTCCACACTATTTGCGGGCCACAATACGGCCACGGCCGTGTGCATGAGGCCTAAGACTGGGCTCCCTCTTGCCCTGGGCCCCATAGCAGTCACATGGTCTGGTGCTATGGTAGTTACGCCCCTGCTCCAAAGGGATAACGTATAATAGAAAGATTTGCACCTGTGTTTTTGACCCGCAACTGGATTTGGTCTTACAATAAGGGCTCATGCACACAGCCTTTGCCCGGCCATGCCTGTATGTGGCAAACAGCGGGTCCACAATATGTGGGCACCTACCATGCGCACCCTGCATCACGGATGCGGACCCATTTACTCGAATGGGTCCACAATCCGGAAGGGCCGGTGCGGAACGGAGACGGAACCCCACTGAAGCACTAGGGTTACTTCCGTGGGGTTTCTGTCCATGCTTCCGCACCGCAAAAGAGGAGTGCATGCACTTCTTTTTGCGGTGTGGACAGACCACAGACCCATTCAACTTGATGCTGCCCATGCATTGGGGACCACAAATGCATGGGTCTGTAGTACTTCCATGGGGTTCCGTGCTTCCGTTCCACACAGCATCTCCGGATTTGCCGACCCATTCAAGTGAATGGGTCCGCATCCGTGATGCGGAATGCACACGTCCGGTGCCCCATCTATCGCGGAACCGCTGTATGCGGCCCGTAATACAGCCACAGGAGCACTACGGCCGTGTTTAAGAGGCCTTATTATGTGCCAAAACTAGGTCAAAAACACAGAATAGGTGCAAATCTTTTCATTATACCTTATCTCTGTGTAGCCTCCACTCCTGGTTTTGGCTCACAAAATCTGATGGAAATAACTGATCAAATAACTGACGTGTGAACTGGGCCTTATGAAATAAAGAGTTGTTTTTATTGACGAGTGCTAAGGAATATACAGTTAATTTTTTGGATCTATGGGTGTTGAAGCTAACAGTTTGTTTCCTCTGGAGCACCATCTTCATGGGCTGGACCAGGATTGGTACTGTTGGGCATTTTGTTGACCTGGAAACCTCCCTCTTTGGCCTCATGCACACAACCGTTGTTTTGGTCCGCATCCGAGCTGCAGTTTTTTGTGGCTCGGATGCGGACCCATTCACTTCAATGGGGCCGCAAAAGATGCAGGCAGCACTCAGTGTGCTGTCTACATCCGTTGCTCCGTTCCATGGTCCGCCCCAAAAAATAACCTATCCTATTCTTGTCCGTTTTGCGGACAAGAATAGGCAGTTATATCAATGGCTGTCCGTGCCATTACGCAAATTGCAGAACGCACACGGACGCCATCAGTGTTCTGCGGATCTGAAATTTGCGGACCGCAAAACACACAACAGTCGTGTGCATGAGGCCTTTCCGGCATAAAAACCTTTTTTGCGGCTCAACAACACAGAACAGGTACAAACCTTTCCATTATACCTTTTTTCTGCATAGGCTCTGTTTCTGGTTTTGGCTCATAATCACTGATCAAACACTGAGGCCTCGTCCACATTTCCTCGTCAGAGACACGTACATGTCCGTGAACAAAAGCGTACGTGTTTCATTCTTGAAGGATCTATGGTTGGTCCGTGTGTACGTTTTTACCATCCGTGTGTCATCTGTAATTCACTGACGTTGTTCAGCTGAAAATTAATTTCCAAGGAATCTCCTATCAGTCTTCATTGAAAAATGGATGCACCACAGATGCAATCCGTTGTGTGTCCGTGATTTTCACGGACCCATAGATTTCTATGGGCGTACTTGGTCCACATCACGGATCAAAGTAGTGCATGTCTCCGTGATTTTTTTTACTGACCCACGGTGAGTTAAAAAATACTGAAATGTGAACAGACACATGTAAATCAATGGGTCGGTGTGCTGTCCGTTGGAAAATGCGCACAGCACACCTCAGTGTAAAACGGAAATGTGGACGAGGCCTGACTTTGTGTCTTTCCAAATCATGTGCAATCAACTGAATTTAGCACAGGTGACTCCAATTAAGGTGTAAAAAGATATCAAAGATGATCACGAGAAATAGGAGCCCCCCAGAGCTAAATTTCTAGCGTCATAGGAAAGGGTCTGAATACTTATTGTCCAGGCGAAATTTTTTATTTATTTTTTTAATGCTTTTTTTTTCATTATGGGTTATTGAGTGCAGATTGATGGGGAATTTTTTTTTTTTACTTTAGCACAAGGCCACAACATAACAAAATGTTAAAAAAGTGAAAGGGTCTGAAGACTTTCTGGACGCATTGTATATACTGTATGTAGAGCCACGTTCGTGCTCTACTACCCAGTGAAACTGTAGCTTCCCCTTCCAGTAAAGTATGTTCCTCTTCCTGTGATGTTTGTGTCCTCCTCTCCAGTGAAGCGTGTACCCCTCCAGTAATATATGTGTTTTCCTCTACCAGTGATTATGGTAACAAGTACCATGGGTTATCTTCCCTTATGAGCAGTGTCGGACTGGGATGCCTAGGGCCCATCAGTAAAATTCATTCTGGGGGCCCACTGTACAGCGACATGCAAATATTACCTGTCCATACAGAGACAGACAGCAACAAGACGCTAACAGATGATTATGGGGGTCTCGGCTACAACTTCAAAGGGTGGGTCCCAAGGAAGAGAAAATACTTGCTGGCCTGCCTCTATTCCTAGAGGCCATCTGAACCTTCCAATGCGTCTATAATAATAAACTGGATGGTCTACCCAGTTTTTTATATTGATATAGGTCATTTCAGATGCTGTGCTTTTGGATGGGAGGCCCACCTTTCACAGGGGCCCACCGGGGGGAATTCGGAGCCTGCTTATGAGGTTCCCTATTAAAAGGAAGACAATGTCAAATCAAAAAAACTTCGGAGAGTTCAGCGTAACTGAACTCAACTGCCGATACAAAAGTACACAAAATGCTTTGGTCACCGTAAAGCTACGTACAGATACAGTATGCGTTCCGGCAGAGGGAGAGACTACCAGAGTTCACCGTATCCTGCACAGCCAGACTCCACCACTGGATCCCCATTGTGCATAGTGGGATCTGATGGGTTTCCGGAAAAAATGCCGGCTTTCAGCCAGACAAAAAAATACTACATGCAGCGGTAATTGTCCAGCCAAAAGCTGGTATTTATTCCGCAAACCAGTGAGGGATCTGGCAGTTAATGGGGATCTGGCAGTGCTTACTGGTTACAATGCTTTAATGGGGGACAGAATCTTGATGGTTTCAGAAAACAAAATTATTATAGGACAAGCTTAAAAGTGGAATACTGAACAAGTGAAAAACTATTTTCGGCAGGTCCATGCTATAGTACTTCACACAGACTCAAACCAAGATTTAAACATCTGCCATGTGTTTGGTGACAGTCTCTCATCTCAGCAGACTCTTCAGAGCTATCTCTGAGGCTGTCACCGGGCCTACACGCTCATCTTGGTGACCAGGCCTGGCCTATATCTAGCACTCCACGGCACTCCAGTCTTGCATCTGCGTCCTATTATGGGCTCTCCTCTGCCCCTCCTGTCAGAGTGGTAACATTGTGTATGAGCGTCCCAACTCAGGGGTGCACCATCACTGAGGCCAGGTGAGGCGATCGCCTCAGGCAGCACCAGGTAGGGGCAAGAGGGGAGCAGTGGAAGGGCCATGGGCAATGAGCACTTTCATTGTGGCAAAGGGGTTAGGTTAAGAAATTGGCATGGGGGGGGCGCCGTTTCAGTTTTCTCCTCAGGCAGCAGAAAGGCTAGGTGCACCCCTGTCCCCACTGTGTCTCCAGCTAGCACTATGCTGGTTCTGGGCCTAGCTAGTAGTTCCCCTGTAGTCATCACCTAAGAGAACGGCTACACAGCGTCATTTGTTCTGAGGATTGTAAACAGTGTCACAATGGCGGCGACTGCTTAGCGACAGTCGCAAAAAAATCCAGAAATGTTGAATTTTGTGTTGCACATCGCGTGTGACTTTTCTACCATTGGCTTTAGGCCTCTTGCAAACGAACGTGTGATGCCCGTTGCCGTATTGCGGACCACATTTGCGGATCCGCAATACACGGGTGCCGTTCCATAGGCATTCCGCATCACGGATGCGGAACCATTCACTTGAATGGGTGCACAAATCCTGAGATGCGGAATGGAAGCACGGAACGGAACCCTACGGAAGCACTACGGAGTGCTTCTGTGGGGTTTCATCCCATACTTCCGTTCCGCAAAAAGATAGAACATATCCTATCTTTTTGCTGAACAGCCGGATTGCGGACTCATTAAAGTGAATGGGTCCGCGATCTGCTGCGGCTCCCCCACGGACTGTGTTCGTGCATTACGACTACGGGGCGCACAAATTCGTGTGTAAGAGGCCTAATGAAAGTCGTGCGTGACATGTGACTCACCTACGACTTGTCAAATCACAGTTCTAAAATAGTTGCGTGACAACACATTGCGCACAAGTTGCATGACAACATATATACACGTATGTGCTCGTACAAATACATATCTGAGCAGTCTCTCAGCAGAAGGTGTCGCTCCATTATAGCAATGACTGAGCAAACGTTAACAGGATACACTGCAAAAGAGAGGGCGCCCAGTTCACCCATCTTACGGGTGCCCTTCCTTCAGTGATGTCTCTGTCCTGTTCTAGGGTGATGTTTGTGCACCAGCTCCAATTATTTCTGTGCCCCCTCCAGTGATGTCTGTGTGCCCCCTTTGTATATCCTCCTCCAGTAATGTGGGGCTGCCCTAATCTCCATAGATGTCTATCTACCAGTGATCTATGCCTCTTTCTCCAGAGATGTGTGTGCCCAGTGATATATATGTGTGCCCAGTGATATGTCTGTGCCCCCTCCTCCAGTGATATTTCTGCTCCTTCTCTCTTCAGTGGTTTGTGCCCCTCATCTTACAGTGGAGACTATGCTCCCCTCCCATCTCCGGTGATGTCTGTGCCACCCTCCCCACTGATGTCTGTGCCACCCTCCCCAACGATATTTGCGCCCCACCCACCCTCCCGTGTCGGTTCCCCCTCCTTTTCGGACCATGCTGTCATTATTATCAGATAGACCCCCTCCTCCTCCGGTCTCCTCCCCCGGAGCTGCCGTGCTCTAGTCTGCCCCCTCCTCCGGTCTGCCCAGTCTGCAGGCACCGAGTGCCCGGGAGCGGGGAGGACAGCGGCGCCGGTGAGTACCATGTTGTGCGGGAGCCTGGCACTGCCCATTGTTCTGCTGAACGGCGGTGTCCATGCCAGGAGAACAGCAGACTCAAGCCTGGCACCAATACATGAAGCCCGCAGGATGCAGCTCATCCCCGGCCATGGCAGCCTGGACCACCCCGGGGGTTGGTGCAGGGTGACACCTCATGTATGGTGAAGACCACCGTGGATGTGATGCCACCTGTAACTGGGCCGATGGCAGGAGACGACCACCAGCTCCTGAGCAGGATGCCACATTGTGTGTGTGTGTGGAGGTATGTGTGTGTATGCAGTATGCACTGTGTGTGTAATGTAGGTGTTTACAATGTAAGCTCCTAGGGCAAGCTAGACCCATAAGAACAAATGGACCATTGGTGCTGGTGCCAGCTTGTGTATATATATATAATGTATGTGTGTATATATGTATATATATATAATGTATGTGTATTATATGAAGCGTTCTGCGTGGTCCTGTATCCAGTATATTGTGTAACCAGTCCATTCAGTGTATTGTGCGCGCTGTATATGGTGGGCATGAATGGTAAGCTCCCAGTGTCTGACTCGGGTGCCTAAATAAATTCTGGGGGCCCACCATGTGGATACATTCAAATATTACCTGTTCACACAGCAGCAGCAATATGCTCAAAATGATTAACCATTGATGTCCCTGCTGCGATTCTGAGAAGGCACCTCAAGGAGAAAAAGCATACTCTGTGCCCAGAAGTCTGGCACCTGATGCCTCTAAAATAATAAACTGCCCATCTGTATGTAGTGCTATTAGTTCTACCGTGCCTCTTGTGCAGGGGGTGCGGGACTAGGGGTCTTGTTCCCCGAGCCTGTATGCTCCATATATGCAGTGCCTGGATTTCGTCCTTTTGTTCTTGGGCAGATAAGCTGGCAGCTCCACCCCCCTCTCCTGTTTACAACACATGCATGCCCAGCCGACCTGAGCATGCATGTGTACGGGGGATTGGAAGAGATAACTGCCCAGGAGCCTTACACTGTTTCCTCATGTGTATGGCCAGTCAGAAGGGAAAGTATTCCTCTTCCTGTAGTGAAGCAATGTCGCAGGTTACTGTTTTCGTAAGTTACATTGGTCTATACGCGGTTGACCTGAGGTGAAGAGAGTTCGCAGTGTGCGCTACTTGTGCCGCTAAATTGCTGCTGTTACAAAGTAAGGGCTCATTCATACGACCGTGGTTTGGTTCTGCATCTGAGCCGCATTTTTTGTGGCTTGGGTGCGGACCCATTTACTTCAATGGGCCCGCAAAAGCATCCGTTGCTCCGTTCCGTTTTGCCGACAAGAATAGGCATTTCTGTAAAGGGCTTTCCGTTCCGCAAATTGCAGAAGGCACACGGGCAGCATCCGTGTTTTGCGGATCCGCAATTCGAGGACTGCAAAACACAGCACGGTCATGTGAACAAGCCCTAAAGGTGAGCGTTTCTTAAAGAGACGGTCCCTTTGCGTTAACAAGGACCAGGACTGAGACTGTATGACCGCTTAGTGGTATGGGGTCGTATCCTGCAGGGCAGTGAATTAAGTGACGTGCCAATTTGTCCACTCTCGACCAAGGATGGGTGGGCTTGCACTCCATGGACAGTATTGGTTTAACCCCTGGTGGCACTGGGCATATACAGTATATATTAGCACTGAAGGGCGCATCTTGACCCTTGAAGGACTTGTGGAGTGTCTCGCAGTCCTGCGGCTGCTTAGAAGTGAGTAAAGAGTTAAAGGGCGCCTGAAAATGCAGTGTGATCTGCAGACAGTGTGTTATAGAGCAGGAGGAGCGGAGACGACTGATATATAGTTTTGTGGGAACAAATTCAGTATGATTTGTATTTTATACATTCAAATCTCCTCTCTTTCTGGGTTCAATTGTCCAAATGGTTGGTTTTATCAGAAAAGCCTCATGCAGACGTCAGTGTTTCACGGACGTGTGCTGTACGTGTTCTCCACGGACAGCACACATCCCCATTCATTTTAATGTCTGTATTCACACATCAGTGTTTCAGCACGGTCCGTGGGTCTGTTTTTATTTACCACGGATGCATGCTCTATTTTGTCTGTGTTCACGGATCCATCACGCCCATTATAGTCTATGGGTTCGTGAAAACCACGGATGCCATCCATGTTGCATCCGTGTTTCATGGATCATTAACCAGAGATTCTTTGAAAATTATTTTTCAGCTGTTGAGTTTTAGTGAAACACGGATGCAGCACGGACAGCAAAAAAACGGACCCACGGACCTGTCACGAGAGAAAACACGGATTGAACACGGTCCGTGTTACCACTGATCCAAAACTGACACGGACGTCTGCATGAGGCATTATTAATTAGTATACACAGTTATACAGGGGAGGCTGTCAATCACTGATAGGACCGCCTACCTGGGCAACTGAGCTCAGAAAGAGCAGAGATTTTAATGTATAAAATACAAGTAAGGGCTCATGCATACGACCGCATGCCCTCCGAGACATACGGTCCGTGAGCGGGCCATATGTCCTGGAGCGGCATACATCGTGCGCACAGGAGGTTACTATGATACTGTGAGCATCGGGCCACCCGTGGGGCTATTGTCCCGCACTCATAAGATCATATGAGTGCGGGAAAATAGTCCTGCGGTCGGCCCGATGCGCACAGCATCATTGTAACTTATGATACTGTGCGCTCCCGTGTGCACGATGTATGCCACTCCGGGACATATGGCCCGCTCACGGAACGTATGTCTTGGAGGGCATACAGTCGTGTGCATAAGCCCTAAGGGCCAATTCACACGTCAGTGTTCGGTCAGTGATTTCGATCAGTGATTTTGAGCCACAACCAGGTGCTGCTCTGAACACAGAACAGGATCAGATCTTTCTCTTAGGCCTAGTTCACACTAACGTTTTTTTGCGAGTGTGCGGGCTGTTTTTTTGCGTTCCGTATACGGAACCATTCATTTCAATGGTTCCGCAAAAAAAGGAATGTACTCCGTATGCATTCCTATTATTGCCCGCAAATCATGTTCCGTGGCTCCATTCAAGTCAATGGGTCCGCAAAAAAAATTGAACACATACGGAAATGCATCCGCGTGTCTTCCGTATCCGTTCCGTTTTTTCTGAACCATCTATTGAAAATGTTATGCTCAGACCAATTTTTTCTAATTACTGTATACTGTACATGGCATACAGAAAAACGGAAAGGAAACGGAAACACAACGGAACTCAAAAACGGATCCGTTAAAAATGGACAGCTAACTAAAAACTATAAAAGCCATACGTTCGTGTGAACTAGGCCTAACCAAATACTGACATGTGAATAAGGCTACATGCACACGAACTGTGTTTGTTTCTGTGTCCATTCCTTTTTTTTGCGGATAGGATGCTGACCCATTCATTTCAATGGGTCCGCAAAAAATGCAGACAGCACATCGTGTGCTGCCTGCATCAGTATGTCCGTTCAGTAGCTCCGCAAAAAAAAAATAGAACATGTCCTATTTTTTTCTAGTTTGCGGACAAGGATAGGCTTTATTACAATGGATCCGCAAAAAAAAAAAAATTGATCCGCAAAAATATAATGTTCTATTCTTGTCTGTTTTGCGGACAAGGATAGGCATTGTTACAATGGATCCGCAAAAAAATGGATGCCATACGGATGTCATCCGTTTTTTTTTTTGCGGATCCGCAATTTGCGGACTGCAAAATACATACAGTCGTTTGCATGTAGGTAAGGTAAGCTCTTACCTGTGCCTGTGCCGCGAGCCGGTCTGAAAACAAAGGCGGTCACCGGGAGCAGGCAGTTCCGAGAACGGCCCGATGAAGGCCCCCAGTGGCTGTTCTCGGAACTGCCTGCTCCCGCTGACCGCACTTATTTTCAGACCGGCTCGTGCACAGGCACAGGTAAGAGCTTACCTGTACCTCGCCGGATTTGTGAAAAAAGATGGCAGCCCGCATATGTTTGCGGGCAAACAATGCGAACTGGCCATCACTGCTTGTAACCTTCAAACATTTATGCTATGGTGGTGGAGAAAATGATTTATTCAGTTGTTATGTTTAGTAAGCACCCCTCCCAAGTATATGTGTCCACTGTAATGGGTATATCTAGTGTGTTCATGCAGTGTATACAGCTTATGTATTCAGTTGTATAATTAACATATGTAGTGTTTAGTATATGCGGTGCATCCAATGTAATGAGTATATGTAGTGTATTCAGTATATCCAATAAATGCAGCAGGGGTGTAGAAATAAAATAAAAAAACTCTTTGTGGTGTGAAATTTAGTCCTCATTCAAACAGATGATTCTGTCCAGAATGCACTACATCGCGGCTGGCTCACTATGTTGTGGGGCAGGAGGGGGCGTCACGATCCATTGAAGTGAATGGCACCATAGCCGCAGGCGATCGGATTGCAAGGCACAATTATGCCTGAGGTCCGGTCAAAATGCTGCTTGCAGCATTTTGTTTGGACTGGACCGCAGACATAATGTGCCTTGCGATCCTGTGCAGCCGATCGCATTGCAGCCGTTGGGCATGGTTATGGTGCCAATCACTTCAACAGACCACTACGCCCCTCCTGCCCCACAATATAGTTAGCCGGCCGCAATGTGGTGCAGTGCATTCTGGACAGAATCAGGCGGGAACGCACTGCATGGTGTGAACGAGGCCTTAATACCGGTATTAAAATCATTGGAGGCAGTGCGCCCCCCCCTCCCCCCATCATTGGTGGCAGCGGCAGTTCCGATCGGAGTCCCAGCAGTGTAATGCTGGGGCTCCGATTGGTTACCATGGCAGCCAGGACTCTACTGAAGTCCTGGCTGCCATGGTCAGTTACTCAGCAGCATTAGGCCTCATGCACACGACCGATTTTTTTTTTAAGGTCCGCAAAAACGGGGTCCGTAGGTCCGTGATCCGTGACAGTTTTTTCGTCCGTGGGTCTTCCTTGTTTTTTGGAGGATCCACGGACATGAAAAATGAAAAAAAAATCTAAGTCAAGTTTGCCATTGAAATGATAGGAAAAAACGGACACGGATCACGGACACGGATCACGGACACGGATGACAATCTTGTGTGCATCCGTGATTTTTCACGGACCCATTGACTTGAATGGGTCCGTGAACCGTTGGCCGTGAAAAAAATAGGACAGGTCATATTTTTTTCACGGCCAGGAAACACGGATCACGGATGCGGCTGCCAAACGGTGCATTTTCCGATTTTTCCACGGACCCATTGAAAGTCAATGGGTCCGTGAAAAAAAACGGAAAACGGCACAACGGCCACGGATGCACACAACGGTCGTGTGCATGAGGCCTTATACTTACATGCGCTGTGGCCGCCTGGCGCTCCTTCTTCTTGTAACTCACAGGTCTGTGCGGCGCAATACTTATGCTTATAGCAATGCGCCGCACAGACCTGTGATCGGAACTGCTGCTGCCACCAATGACATTCCCGGCACCCGACCTCTGACAGGGAGCTGCTGTCCGTGCAATTAACCCCTCAGGTGCCACGGATGGCAGCGCCCTGTCAGAGGTGCGTCCCCATCACCATGAGAACACCTCGGGTTTAGAATATACCATCGGATCGGAGTTTTCTCTAATCTGATGGTATATTTTAACTTCAAGCATCCCCATGGGAACGCCTCTCCATGCCCAGCTCATTGCCGATCCACTGTGTCCAATGCTCCAGTAAACAAAGCCATCTCAGCCCTGCTACTTTCCCGCAGCAGGGCTAAGCTACTGAACAAACTACCTGGCCGGCGCCCAGAACTGCATGTTCCGGGGCGTCGTGCGATACGATTTCCACACCCCTGAATGCAATGTATCCAGTGTATGAGTATATGAAGTGTATCAATTATAAGTAGTATTCAGTATTCATTTCCAGTATGTCCAGTATATGCAGTGTTCAGTATATTTCCAGTATATTCAGTGTTCAGTACATTTCCAGTATATCCAGTATATGCACTGTTCAGTCCATTTCTAGTATGTCTAGTATATGCAGTGTTCAGTATATCCAGTATATGCAGTGTTCAGCACATTTCTAGTATATGCAGTGTTCAGTATATGCAGTGTTCAGCACATTTCTAGTATATGCAGTGTTCAGTATATGCAGTGTTCAGCACATTTCTAGTATATGCAGTGTTCAGCACATTTCTAGTACTGTATATGCAGTGTTCAGCACATTTCTAGTACTGTATATGCAGTGTTCAGCACATTTCTAGTACTGTATATGCAGTGTTCAGCACATTTCTAGTATATGCAGTGTTCAGTATATGCAGTGTTCAGCACATTTCTAGTATATGCAGTGTTCAGTATATGCAGTGTTCAGCACATTTCTAGTATATGCAGTGTTCAGTATATGCAGTGTTCAGCACATTTCTAGTATATGCAGTGTTCAGTATATGCAGTGTTCAGCACATTTCTAGTACTGTATATGCAGTGTTCAGCACATTTCTAGTATATGCAGTGTTCAGTATATGCAGTGTTCAGCACATTTCTAGTATACACTGTATATACTGAACACTGCATATACTAGACATACTAGACATGTACAGTATATGCAGTGTTCAGTACAGTTTCAGTATTCAGGGTTACGAGCAGAATAATATTAGCAGTAATGATAATCGTGGTCCCCCCGCCCATCCTGTATCCTGCCAGTGACCTCGGACTCGGCCCTTCTGATGTGGCGGGTTATGAGGTTCCGTATGAGCACGTGCGGCGCAGCTCCTCACCCCGGGTATCCAGATACTGTAATATTGTCCTGATCATTATGTTGATTACTGATCGGCGGCTCTACAAACACAGTGATGTGAGGGGTGGTCTGAAGAAATGAGGGGGCCGCTGAGGAGGAATAAGGATTATTATATTAATGTTTTACTCCTGGGCCTGGCGGTATGACATTATCCATTGTGACCCGTGGTTACGGTATATGACACCGTACGCTTCCTTGTACATATCTGTATGTGTTCTACAGCTCTTCTGCATCTCCATATGGTTCTGCTGTGTGCATGAGGCCTAATACTAGGCTGCAGGTCATTGCTCTTCTTTCATCTATGATATCCTTACAACTATTGCGCTAATGTTCAGAAAGTTGCTCTATTTCAGTAATTGGCAGAATAGGAACAGAAAATGGCATTGCTGGACAGCATCAGCACCCGATGGATCCCGCTGGGGTCTGTCAACAGTGATGGCCAGTTTGCATTGTTCACCCGCGAACATATGTGGGCTGCTATCTTTTTTCACAAGTCCGGCGAGGCACAGGTAAGCCCTTACCTGTGCTTGTGCGCGAGTCGGTCTGAAAACAAGTGCGGTAAGCGGGAGCAGGCAGTTCCGAGAACAGCCACCGGGGGCCTTCATCGGGCTGTTCTCGGAACTGCTTGTTCCCAGTGAACGCATTTGTTTCAGACTGGCTCGCGGCACAGGTAACGGCTTACCTGTGCCTCGCCGGACTTGTGAAAAAATATGGCAGCCCGCATATGTTCGCGGGTGAACAATGCGAACTGGCCATCACTGTCTGTCAGCTTTCCAGCATGAATACTGCCATTGTTCCAGATAAAATGCCGCTGTATTGTGCTGGTGTTTTGTCCTTTGGCAGAATCTCCCACAAAGGATCCTGCCGGAACCTCCGCCTAGCTTTATCTAGCATACCTTGCAGAACATGTCTCCAGAATCTGTCTATAATATTCTGCAGAGCATTGCACTATTTTAGCATCCATTTATGGTACCCTTGAAGTACATGCCTCCAGAATCTGATTGTGCTATCTCGCAGAACGTTGCTCTTTTTCAGCTTCAACTCATCAGACCTTGCAGAACATGTCCTCAGTATCTGTCTATATTCCGCAGAGCATTGCTCTGTTTCAGTTTCCACCTAAGATGTCTTTACAGAACATTTCTAAAGAATTTGTCTACAATAATCTGCAGATTATTGCTGTTTCAGTCTCCACTTATGACGTATTTGCAGAACATTTCTTCCTAATTTGTCTGTAATGCTCTGCAGATTATTGCTCTGTTTTAATCTCCACCTATGATGCCTTTGCAGAACATTTCTTTAGAATCTGTCTATAATGTTCTGCAGAGCATTGCTCTGTTTTAGTCGTACCTAAAATGTCTTTGCAGAACATTTCTAAAGGATTTGTCTACAATGCTCTGCAGAGTATTTCTCTATGATGTCTTTGCGGAACATCTTCAGAAGCATTGCTCTGTTTCGTTACCCGTCCCTGTCATACTACAGGATGTTGTTCCATTTCGAGGTCCCTCTGCATCTCATCACCTCCCCCTCCGCCGCCCCACTAACTTACCCAATCTCTCTTGCCTTTAAGGCAGCTTGTTTCTTGACCAGGTTAGAAGACAGGAACTGCGCTCATCTTAACGGGTTCTTGGTCTGCAGCGAGTAAAATATTCTTTAAAATTTCCTTTTGTTCGAAATACACTTGCTCTTGGCAACTACAACCCCCAACATCCTTTGAGTTAATACTGGCACTCGCATATTCCTAGAACAGCCGGTGGGAGTTGTAGTTTGTTGCTCATGGAGTGGCTTATCATTTACACCCAGAATCAGAGGGTAAGGGCTCATGCACTTGGGGCAGCCGCAGCGGATCGCGGACCCATTCACTTGAATGGGTCCGCAATCCGGCCGTTCCGCAAAAAGATAGGACATGTTCTATCTTTTTTGCGGAACGGAGGTACGGGACGAAACCCCACGGAAGCACTGCGCATCTCCAGATTTGCGGACCCATTGAAGTGATGCGAAATGCCCACGGAATGGTGCCCATGTATTGCGGATCCGCAAATGCGGTCCGCAATACGGCAACGGGGAGCACGCGTTCGTGTTCAGGAGGCCTAAGACAAAGGGGGTTCAGTGCACGGGTGCCATATTGACCCCCGCTTGCGATATTCATTATGTAAAGGAATGCGTATTTACCTGGTACTGCGAGAGGCAGAATATCCTGCAGATACCTGTGACATGTACAATTCATCACGCGTGTTCCCAGCTGCTTGCTAAAATCCCCATAGGGCGTGTATACATTTGCATTTAGACTTTAGCATTTTTTTCTGTATTCTATAGTCATTTTTTATCCTCTGTGTGTGACTCTAGCATTGTCAAGTGCAGGATGTGGATTCTCATCTCCGGGAACCCTGCAGGCGACGCTTCGTGTGTATCTTCTCCGCAGAGATAGCACCAGCAGTCAGCAGAAACAAGCATCCCCACCCCCACAACTCCTCTCTGTTTGTCAGGCTCTGTTCACACTGGTGGCGGGACTTGGGAGACACCTCTGATCTGTTATGATCCATTTTACTGCAGCGTCAGACTTCGCAGGGTGTGTCTGTAGTCTGTTACTCCGGAGATATGGGTATGAGCTGTGTGCACAAAACGGTAAGAGTTTTTCAAATTTTTTTTTTACTATTTGCTAGATTGCCTCATGCATCGTTTGCAAAATTTGACATCCTTTCCTTGCCTTGCGTGAGTCGGGCTTTCTCGTGTGGCGAGCTGCGGAGCACATTCTGTTGTTGGGAAGAGCTGCCAAGTTCATGATGTTTTTGACGCTCATATAAAAATTTTAATGACACTAAATGCAAACAATAAACCGGGTTTGGATACAAACACCTCTGAACGGCACAGAGGCTTTTCTGCTTACAGTGAAAACTCTTTGAACCTCTTTCCGGTCCTCAGGATAGGCCATCGATATCTGATTGGCGGGGGTCCGACATGTTGCACCCCTGCTGTTCAGCTGTTCTGCAGGCGCTCTAGTGCTGTAAATGGGCCCCGGAACTAAAACTCCGTCCGTTGTTTCTAGTGGATGGAGCTGGTGACTGCAGTGCTGCTCCCATTCAAACCCACCCACTCTAAATACAAAATTAAAAGGAGTTCGATTTTGATGACTTAATATCTGAACAATGGGGGTCCGATTCCTCGCCCCCCCCGCCAACCTATCATCTGTTTGAAGAGCGCTGTGACCTCCCCACAATTTTACGAGCACAGCGCCATACATTTTATAGTGGCTGTGCTTGGTATTGCAGCTCGGGTCCATTCACTTGAATGGGACTGAGCGGCACCTAGGCCATGTGACCGATGAATGTGATGTCACTCGTCTAGGAAGAAGCCGCAGCGCTCGGCCTCTTGAAACAGATAATCGGGGGGTGTCAGGAGTCAGACCCCCCTCCCCACAGATCAGATATTGATAACCTGAGGATTGGCCATCAACATTAAACTCCCGGAAAACCTCTTTGACTTTTATGTATATTTTTCAGACGTCTATGAGATCCACAGGACTACGATATTAGTTTTGGGATTGTGGTTGCATTCTTTCCCATCTGAGTTGTAGGATTCTTTGAAATGTGTCAGTTGTATCTTCTCGTTGGCTCTTCTGGCTTCCAGATATTGAGTTCCACTCCCTTGAACTGTTACTATACATCTCCGAACAGGAAGTTTTTTGCTATTTCAGGCAGCAGCCGCCTCTTATAGAACTCACAGTTCTGAGCACTTCACATTCTTCGGAAATTTGTCATTTCCTGAGGGTTATACTGATATTAGAGTCCCCCGCTGACCAGGGCCATCATGCTGCCTGCAGGGTGAGGGGCTCATGCACACAGCCCTAGCCATTTTTGCAATCTGCATTTTGCAGAACGGAACGCCCTGCCCTCTATAGAGCAGTTGTATCCTTGTCCATAATACGGACAGGTATAGGACATGTTCTATTTATTTTTTTGCGGGTGCCATAGAACGGACCAACGGATGTTTTGCGACCCCATTGAAGTGAATGGGTCCACATCCAACTCGCAAAAAATAAATATGGATTGGATGTGGACAAAAAACACGTTTGTGTGTGCATGAGCGCTGAGGGTGAGCACTGAGAGTCATCAATATTCATTTTTTCTGTTTCCTCCCAGCACTCAGCCAGGTAGTGACCTATAGTATTGTTCATCCTGATCTCTCTGCTTCATGAATAGAATGTCAGAACTGCAGTAAGGACTAGCACACTGGCAGAGCAATGGAACAGAGGAGAGTGTCGTTGAGCGGATGCCTAGGACATGAGGTAGGAGGGGTGAGTCCCCCCGAGGTAGGGTAACAGTCGCAGCCGTCCCTCAGAGAGGAGCAGTAAGAAGTACTGAGCCACATGGACACTTGTGTGCTGATTATTGCCCTACTCCTGCACTGCAGAAATGCCGCTTATCAGTCGCCTCTGTTTGACTGACTCTTTACAGCAATTTGTAATCACTATGCAAACACTGATATCAGTCAGCACTGTCTGTCCTTATCTTTTCTCCAGAGCTGTGGAGTAGAATGACGATGGTTTCAGTTTGTACATATACGGTATAATGTATTCACGCATATAGTTGTTTTTACCAGTTTTTGACATTAAAAAAGTTTTTCCATTTTTCTAAAATAATATTAATCTTAAAGGGGTATTCTGGTTGTGACAAGATATCTCCTAGGATGGAAAGCTTAGTAACTTTTTAACCCCTTCCGGGCACAGACGTTTTTTCATTTTCTCGTTTTTTCTTTTTTATTGGTACAAACCGGATTCCCAAAAAGTTGGGACACTAAACAAATTATGAATAAAAACTGAATGCAATGATGTGAAGATGGCAAATGTCAATATTTTATTTGTAATAGAACGTAGATGACAGATCAAACGTTTAATCCGAGTAAATGTATAATTTTAAAGGAAAAATACTTTGATTCAAATTTTCACGGTGTCAACAAATCCCCAAAAAGTTGGGACAAGTAGCAATAAGAGGCTGGAAAAAGTAAATTTGAGCATAACGAAGAGCTGGAAGACCAATTAACACTAATTAGGTCAATTGGCAACATGATTGGGTATAAAAAGAGCTTCTCAGAGTGGCAGTGTCTCTCAGAAGCCAAGATGGGTAGAGGATCACCAATTCCCACAATGTTGCGCAGAAAGATAGTGGAGCAATATCAGAAAGGTGTTACCCAGCGAAAAATTGAAAAGACTTTGCATCTATCATCATCAACTGTGCATAACATCATCCGAAGATTCAGAGAATCTGGAACAATCTCTGTGCGTAAGGGTCAAGGCCGTAAAACCATACTGGATGCCCGTGATCTCCGGGCCCTTAAACGACACTGCACCACAAACAGGAATGCTACTGTAAAGGAAATCACAGAATGGGCTCAGGAATACTTCCAGAAACCATTGTCAGTGAACACAATCCACCGTGCCATCCTCTACAGTGCAAAGAAGAAGCCATTTCTAAGCAAGATCCACAAGCTCAGGCACTTTCACTGGGCCAGGGATCATTTAAAATGGAGTGTGGCAAAATGGAAGACTGTTCTGTGGTCAGATGAGTCACGATTCAAAGTTCTTTTTGGAAATCTGGGACGCCATGTCATCCGGACCAAAGAGGACAAGGACAACCCAAGTTGTTATCAACGCTCAGTTCAGAAGCCTGCATCTCTGATGGTATGGGGTTGCATGAGTGCGTGTGGCATGGGCAGCTTGCATGTCTGGAAAGGCACCATCAATGCAGAAAAATATATTCAGGTTCTAGAACAACATCTGCTCCCATCCAGACGTCATCTCTTTCAGGGAAGAGATAATGCCAGACCACATTCTGCATCAATCACAACATCATGGCTGCGTAGGGGAAGGATCCGGGTACTGAAATGGCCAGTCTGCAGTCCAGATCTATTACCTATAGAGAACATTTGGCGCATCATAAAGAGGAAGGTGCAACAAAGAAGGCCCAAGACGATTGAACAGTTAGAGGCCTGTATTAGACAAGAATGGGAGAGCATTCCTATTTCTAAACTTGAGAAACTGGTCTCCTCGGTCCCCAGACGTCTGTTGAGTGTTGTAAGAAGAAGGGGAGATGCCACACAGTGGTGAAAATGGCCTTGTCCCAACTTTTTGGGGATTTGTTGACACCATGGAATTCTGATTCAACATATTTTTCCCTTAAAATGGTACATTTTCTCAGTTTAAACTTTTGTTCCGTGATTTATGTTCTATTCTGAATAAAATATTAGAAGTTGGCACCTCCACATCATTGCATTCAGTTTTTATTCACGATTTGTATAGTGTCCCAACTTTTTTGGAATCCGGTTTGTACAATTTGGGGGCGCATATGACTTTTTTTTTTTTTTTTAATTTGATTGTTTTTTTTGTAACCAACAACTCATTGTGCATGTTTTATTGCAGTGTTTACAAATACGGGTAGCATGATATTTTAACCCCTTAAGGACCTTTCTATTTTTCACCTTAAGGAAGGACCAGGCAATTTTTTGCAAATCTGACCAGTGTCACTTTATGTGGTGATTACTTTAAAACGCTTTTACTTATCCAAGCCATTTTGCGATTGTTTTCTCGTCACATATTGTACTTCATGACACTGTCAAAATTAAGTAAAAAAAATTTACTTTTTTGCATAATAAAATACCTAATTTACCAAAAGTAGGTGAGCCCTCTCTAACTTTTATTCTTGATATTGTACTTCATGATAGTGGTAAAATTGAGTAAAAAAATGTAATTTTTATTTATAAAAAAATACCTGATATGTATACTTTTTTAAATGTAAATTTTACACAATAATATTATTTTTGAAACAAAAAAAGCATGTTTTACTGTCTTATAGTCTGAGAGCCATAGTTTATTTTTATTTTTGGGGCGATTGTGATAGGTAGGGTATCTTTTTTGCAGGATGAGTTGACGGTTTGAGTGGCACTATTGTAGGGTGCATATGACTTTTTGATCACTTGGTATTACACTTTTTATGATGTAAGATGACAAAAAATGGCTTTTTTGACACCGTTTTTATTTTTATTTTTTTACGGTGTTCGCCTGAGGGGTTAGGTCATGTGGTATTTTTATAGAGCATGTTGTTACGGACGCGGCGTTACCTAAAGGGCATAACCATACTTTTAGCGATGTAAGGTGACCAAAAAATGTTTTTTTTTTTAGCACAGTTTTTATTTTATTTTTTGACAGTGTTCATCTGAGGGGTTAGGTCATGTGATATTTTTATAGAGCCGGTCGATACGGACGCGGCAATACCTAATATGTCTACTTTTCATTTTTTCCGCAATTTTTTTTAACTTTATTTTGGGAAAAGGGCGCTTTTTTTTTTTTTTAACCTGAAACGTTTTATTTTTTTGTAAAAATTTGATTTTTTAACTTCTTTTTAACTTTATTTTTTGTCCCACTCTGGGACTTCAACATTTCAGGGTCTGATCCCTGTTTCAATACAGCTGTGTTTTCACCGATGCTGGCAGATACAGGAGGGGCCCGGCTGTCAGTATCAGCCGGGCCCCTGCTGCTGACTGTTGCAGCGCGTGTGGGGCAGCGCGTTAACCCTAGGACGAGAATGCTCGTCCTAGTGCCTGAAGTACCGGCCAGTTAGGACGAGCATTCTCGTCTTAGGTCGGCAAGGCGTTAATTTTTCATGCATTCTTGGATATGGAGATGCCAGTTTTTTGCTTTACTCCCCCTATGAGACATGAATTGGATAATATACTGCAGTACATCTAAATTGCAGAGTATTTTCCCTGCAACCTCATCCTGTTACACCCTCTGGCCTGCTGTGACTGTGGCGCAAGGGGGCCAGTCATAGCATCTGAGAGGCACTTCCTGTGTATGTCATCTCCTGTACCCATCATTGGTTGTACACCAGTACACCAGTTACAAAAGTCACCTATGTTTGCAAAAATTGTCTTTCGCTCCAGAAATTGGTGGAAATTATAGCTCAAATTTGTGCAATTTATAGCCGCCATAGATTTGTTTTTCTGCTGCACTGACTGCCGGGAGACATGTCCAATTTATTTAACAGATCTGCACCTCTAAGGCCTAGTTCACACGACCGTATGGCTTTTATTGTTTTTTGCGGTCCGTTTTTCACGGATCCGTTGTTCCGTTTTTAAGTTCCTTTGTGTTTCCGTTTCCTTTCCGTTTTTCCGTTCCGTTTTTCCGTATGGCATATACAGTATACAGTAATTACATAGAAAAAATTGGGCTGGGCATAACATTTTCAATAGATGATTCAGAAAAAACGGAACGGAAACGGAAGACATACGGATGCATTTCCGTATGTGTTCCGTTTTTTTTGCGGAACCATTGACTTGAATGGAGCCACGACCCGTGATTTACGGCCAAATATAGGACAAGCTCTATCTTTCAACGGAACGGAAAAACGGAAATACGGAAACGGAATGCATACGGAACACATTCCGTTTTTTTTTGCGGAACCATTGAAATGAATGGTTCCGTATACGGACCGTATACGGAACACAAAAAAACGGCCCGTACACCCGCAAAAAAAACGTTCGTGTGAACTAGGCCTAAGGCTGGGTTCACATCATGTTTTTCCCATCCATTTAACGTATATACGAAAAACGTATACGTTAACGGATGCCTCAGACTAATGCTATTACACTGGCATCTGTTCATTATAGTTTTTTTTCCCAACAAATACGTCAAACTGATGGGAAAATTGTGATGTGAACCCACCCTTAATAAATTTGGAGCATCTTGCCCTAGCACACTTCTAAACACCAGTCTTAAAGGGGTGCTCCAAGATTTTTATATTGATGGCCTATCCTCAGGAAAGGGCATCAATTTCAGATCGGTGGGGGTCTGATTCAAGGCACTGCCACCAGTCACCCTGGCCTAGCCGCGGCTCAGTGCCTTTCAACGGAATGGGCCTAGACTGCAGTATACAATGAATAGCGCTGTGCTTATTAAGTTGCGAGGTGAGTGCTGCAGCTTCGTCAAACAGCTGTTCTTCGGGGGTACCGGACCCCCACTGATCACATACCGATGACCTATCCTCAGGATAGGCCATCAATATAAAACACAAGCCTCTTCTCTTCTTCTTGACACGGCGACTGATCTCCACAGGTAGGACACCTTCTTAAATAGGTAAAGTTCCCGCCACACCACACTTTTAGCCAATCCAGCACCTAGATAAAAATAGAACAAGGCCCAGCAACCGGACAGCAACAGATTAACCAATGACAAACACTGACCCTCCAGCTAAACTGACCAATCCTGAAGCTGCCCGGTATCCAGCTGGCTTACTTCACCTGAGGAGAAATAAACACATACCACACGACAGAAAACGAAAATGGGGGGGGGGGGGGAAACCAAAACCCACCAGCCCCATATGTCTCAATGGCACCATGAGGTGCAAAGCCCATTCAGGCCATGCCCCTATCAAGATCTCTGCTTGTCTGTCAATGCCGTGTTTATAATATATATTCGCCAAACACAACACAATCGATCGTGCCCGGAATTGGGTTAGGCACAGGTACAGTACTAGTGGTTGACAAGAGGCGGTGGGGAACACGGGGGGCGGGGGTGTAAGGTTCAGCGATGGGCACAGGGGCGAGGGATTATGAGCGGGTGATGGGGCGTTTCTGGGATATTTAGTTTACAATCCTCTGTGAACTAAATATACCAGAAACCAGACTGATATATATTAGGCTACTTTCACACTCACGTTTGGTGTGGATCCGTCTTGTATCTGCACAGACAGATCCGCACCGAAACTGCAAACGCTTGTATCCGTTCATAACGGCTCCGTTTGCATTATTCATTTAAAAAAAAGTCTAAGTCAAAACGGATCCGTCTTGACTTACATTGAAAGTCAATGGGGGACGGATCCGTTTTCAATTGCACCTTATTGTCTTACATTGTAAGTCAGGACGGATCCGTTTGGCTCCGCATCGTCAGCCGGACACCAAAACGCTGCAAGCTGCGTTTTAGTGTCCGCCTAAAAAGCGCAACCGAGACCAAACGCAGCCAAACTGATGCATTCAGGAACGGATCCTTATCCATTCAGAATGAATTGGGGCTGAACTGATCCGTTTTGTGCCGCTTGTGAGATCCCTGAAACGGATCTCACAGGCGGACCCAGAAACACCAGTGTGAAAGTAGCCTTACCTGCACTGATACAGTGTAACAATCTGTAATGACAGGAGAGAGATCTGCGTGGTGTGTTCAGCTCAAAGAGGGAAACAATTGTAACAACCCTTCAGCTGAGAGAAATTTAATAGGATTAGAGGACATGTTGGGAGTTGTAGTTGTAGGAAGCTGCTTATCTCTGGCTTTGGGAGTGTGGTGAGAATCCTGGTTGGAATGTCTGTTCATAACTTGTAATCAGGAAAGTTTCATTTTTCGACACTTTCTCTCCCTCGGAGAATGTAAACAGATGATATTTTGTGAGTTCTAGCACAGACCCGGGCAGGCTGCTGGCCGGGACTTGTCTTCTTCTCACTCGTACCTGCCGCCGCGAGTATCACGTTGTCTCTTTAATCCTGTGACTTTGGAAACTTTTACAGCTGGAAACAGCTTTCCTATTGTATAGAAGGCTCAATTCACACGTTCATGGGGATCTTTAATCTGTTTTCTTTATAGATTCCTGGCCGCAGTTCAGACAGAATTTCAAAATAGACACAAAACTAGCGAATAAGGTAATGACAGGCGCAAACGGCACAAAAAAACCCCTGTGTATATGGCTGAGGCATGTGGTTATAGTGATTGGGGGATAAGCCTCTCATGCACACTTCTGACGCCTCATATCTGCAGGGGAAGCTGAAAATCCTACAAGTCTGACCCTGTTTGCCTGGATAAGAGACGTCAGGCCTCGTTCACATTTCCGTTTTCTTTCACTGTCGTGTGCTGTCCGCGTTTTCTAGGTACCCATTGATTTAAATGTGTCTGTATTTTTTTTTTTTCTGCACCAATTTGTTCCGTGATGCGGACCAAGCTCGCCCATTGAAGTCTATGGGTCCGTGAAAATCACTGACACAACCCGGATAGCATATGTACACTTTTTTCACGGACGTGACACTGATACGGAAATGTGAACGAGGCCTCAGATTATGGAAATCAGGGATGATCCACTGACGATGATCTGATGTGTGATTATATACTAATATGGTAGAGCCAAGGCCAAAGTGACTATATATCTGGACTGCCCAGGGCAATTGATCTTTCAAGGGGTAAATAGTGATTAGGTGAGTTGGTTAGCTGCCCTTACTTCATAAGTAGTAGACGGAGATACAGTATATTACATGAGGCTTTATATCCAGGGCTGTATGTATAGGAATGGAGCATCCACTGACTCAGGGGTCGGCAGCCTCCAGCACTCCGCCTGTGAAACTACAACTCTCAGCATGCATACAATTACCTGGTCATCAGAGGAAGTAAAGAGCTACATTTACATGCCATCACTCATCCTCACAGTGAATCATTGGTTCTGGACAGATCCCTGTTAACACTGCACAACCTGCTGCGCAGAAACAATGATTTCATGTGCTGCATGAACGATTCTTCCACCTGAATGAGCGTTTACACAGGCTGATAATTGTCCCAAGTAAAAGGTCCTTTAGTCTAGTCCGAGGAAGATTCGCAATGGAGCTCTTTACTGTAACAGCATCTATGCTATGGAGCTGTCTACTGGGGCTCTCTACTGTTAGAGCAGTCACACTGTGGAACTCTCTACTGTTAGAGCAGTCACACTGTGGAGCTCTCTACTGTGAGCAGTCGCACTATGGAGCTCTCTACTGTAAGAGCGGTCGAACTATGGAGCTCTCTACTGTAAGAGCAGTCACAGTGGAGCTCTCTACTGTTAGAGCAGTCACAGTGGAGCTCTCTACTGTTAGAGCAGTCACACTGTGGAGATCTCTACTGTGAGCAGTCGCACTATGGAGCTCTCTACTGTAAGAGCGGTCGAACTATGGAGCTCTCTACTGTAAGAGCAGTCACAGTGGAGCTCTCTACTGTTAGAGCAGTCACACTGTGGAACTCTCTACTGTTAGAGCAGTCACACTGTGGAGATCTCTACTGTGAGCAGTCGCACTATGGAGCTCTCTACTGTAAGAGCGGTCGAACTATGGAGCTCTCTACTGTAAGAGCAGTCACATTGGAGCTCTCTACTGTTAGAGCAGTCACAGTGGAGCTCTCTACTGTTAGAGCGGTCACATTATGGAGGTGTCTCCTGTGAGCAATCGCACTATGGAGCTCTCTACTGTTAGAGCAGTTGTGGAGCTCTCTACTGTTAGAGCAGTCACATTATGGAGGTGTCTCCTGTGAGCAGTCGCACTATGGAGCTCTCTACTGTGAGCAGTCACACTGTGGAGCTTTCTACTGTGAGCAGTCGCTCTATTAAGCTCTCTATTGTAAGAGCGGTCGAACTATGGATGTCTCTACTGTAAGAGCAGTCACAGTGGAGCTCTCTACTGTTAGAGCAGTCACAGTGGAGCTCTCTACTGTTAGAGCAGTTACATTATGGAGGTGTCTCCTGTGAGCAGTCGCACTTTGGAGCTCTCTACTGTAAGAGCCGTCGAACTATGGAGCTCTTTACTGTAAGAGCAGTCACAGTGGAGCTCTCTACTGTAAGAGCAGTCACACTATGGAGCTCTCTACTGTTAGAGCAGTCACACTGTGGAGCTCTCTACTGTAAGAGCAGTCACTATGGAGCTCTCTACTGTAAGCAGTCACACTGTGGAGCTCTCTACTGTAAGAGCAGTCACAGTGGAGCTCTCTACTGTTAGAGCAGTCACATTATGGAGGTGTCTCCTGTGAGCAGTCGCACTATGGAGCTCTCTACTGTATGAGCCGTCGAACTATGGAGCTCTCTACTGTAAGAGCAGTCACAGTGGAGCTCTCTACTGTTAGAGCAGTCACACTGTGGAGCTATCTACTGTAAGAGCAGTCACTATGGCGCTCTCTACTGTAAGCAGTCCCACTGTGGAGTTCTCTACTGTTAGAGCAGTCACACTGTGGAGCTCTCTACTGTTAGAGCAGTCACACTGTGGAGCTCTCTACTGTGAGCAGTCACACTATGGTGCTCTCTACTGTAAGAGCGGTTGAACTATGGAGCGCTCTACTGTAAGAGCAGTCACTATGGAGCTCTTTACTGTTAGAGCAGTCACGGTGGAGCTCTCTACTGTTAGAGCAGTCACATTATGGAGGTGTCTCCTGTGAGCAATCGCACTATGGAGCTCTCTAGTGTTAGAGCAGTTGTGGAGCTCTCTACTGTTAGAGCAGTCACATTATGGAGATGTCTCCTGTGAGCAGTCGCACTATTGGAGGCAACTAGTGGATACTGGGTCTTTCTGCTCTAGGATGGGGTTGAGGTGCTTTGCAGCAGTCTGTGATGGGACTAGGGTGTGGGATGGGTCTGTGAAAGTCCCTCTTTTCTTGCACTCTTGATTTTCAGATGGGTCTGGACTGCTGTGATATTTTCCTTTTGTTCAGTCACACCTCTCTGTGCAGTAGGTGTGACTCCTGTGAGCAGTCGCACTATTGAGCTCTCTACTGTAAGAGCGGTCACAGTGGAGCTCTCTACTGTTAGAGCAGTCACAGTGGAGCTCTCTACTGTTAGAGCAGTCACATTATGGAGGTGTCTCCTGTGAGCAGTCGCACTATGGAGCTCTCTACTGTAAGAGCGGTCAAACTATGGAGCTCTCTATTGTAAGAGCAGTCACAGTGGAGCTCTCTACTGTTAGAGCAGTCACACTGTGGAGCTCTCTACTGTTAGAGCAGTCACACTGTGGAGCTCTCTACTGTTAGAGCAGTCACACTGTGGAGCTCTCTACTGTGAGCAGTCGCACTATGGAGCTCTCTACTGTAAGAGCGGTCGAACTATGGAGCTCTCTACTGTTAGAGCAGTCACACTGTGGAGCTCTCTACTGTTAGAGCAGATACACTGTGGAGCTCTCTACTGTTAGAGCAGTCACAGTGGAGCTCTCTACTGTTAGAGCAGTCACATTATGGAGGTGTCTCCTGTGAGCAGTCGCACTAAGGAGCTCTCTACTGTTAGAGCGGTCGAACTATGGAGCTCTCTACTGTAAGAGCGGTCGAACTATGGAGCTCTCTACTGTTAGAGCAGTCACACTGTGGAGCTCTCTACTGTTAGAGCAGATACACTGTGGAGCTCTCTACTGTTAGAGCAGTCACAGTGGAGCTCTCTACTGTTAGAGCAGTCACATTATGGAGGTGTCTCCTGTGAGCAGTCGCACTAAGGAGCTCTCTACTGTTAGAGCGGTCGAACTATGGAGCTCTCTACTGTAAGAGCAATCACAGTGGAGCTCTCTACTGTAAGAGCAATCACAGTGGAGTTCTCTACTGTTAGAATGTTCGCACTATAGACCTCTCTACTGTAAGCAGTCACACTGTGGAGTTCTCTACTGTAAGAGCAATCACACTATGAAGTTCTCTACTGTAAGAGCAATCACACTATGGAGTTCTCTACTGTAAGAGCAGTCGCACTATGGAGTTCTCTACTGTAAGAGCAGTCACACTATGGAGCTCTCTACTGTAAGCAGTCACACTGTGGAGTTCTCTACTGTAAGAACAGTCACACTATTGAGCTCTCTACTGTAAGCAGTCACTCTGTGGAGTTCTCTACTGTAAGAGCAGTCACTCTGTGTTCTCTACTGTAAGAGCAGTCACTCTGTGGAATTCTCTACTGTAAGAGCAGTCACACTATGAAGCTCTCTACTGTAAGAGCAGTCACACTATGGCGCTCTCTACTGTAAGCAGTTACACTATGGAGCTCTCTACCGTAGGAGCAGTCACACTGGATCACTTGTACTGTCTGAGCAGTTACACTATGGAGTTCTCTACTGTAAGAGCAGTCACACTGGATCTCTGGTACTGTATGAGCAGTGAGACTATGGAGCTTTCTACTGTAAGAGCAGTCACACTATGGAGTTCTCTACTGTAAGAGCAGTCACACTATGGAGCTCTCATCTGTAAGAGCAGTCACACTGGATCACTTGTACTGTAAGAGCAGTCACACTATGGAGTTCTCTACTGTAAGAGCAGTCACACTATGGAGCTCTCTACTGTAAGCAGTCACACTGTGGAGTTCTCTACTGTAAGAACAGTCACACTATTGAGCTCTCTACTGTAAGCAGTCACTCTGTGGAGTTCTCTACTGTAAGAGCAGTCACTCTGTGTTCTCTACTGTAAGAGCAGTCACTCTGTGGAATTCTCTACTGTAAGAGCAGTCACACTATGAAGCTCTCTACTGTAAGAGCAGTCACACTATGGCGCTCTCTACTGTAAGCAGTTACACTATGGAGCTCTCTACCGTAGGAGCAGTCACACTGGATCACTTGTACTGTCTGAGCAGTTACACTATGGAGTTCTCTACTGTAAGAGCAGTCACACTGGATCTCTTGTACTGTATGAGCAGTGAGACTATGGAGCTTTCTACTGTAAGAGCAGTCACACTATGGAGTTCTCTACTGTAAGAGCAGTCACACTATGGAGCTCTCATCTGTAAGAGCAGTCACACTGGATCACTTGTACTGTAAGAGCAGTCACACTATGGAGTTCTCTACTGTAAGAGCAGTCACACTATGGAGCTCTCATCTGTAAGAGCAGTCACACTGGATCACTTGTACTGTAAGAGCAGTCACACTATGGAGTTCTCTACTGTAAGAGCAGTCACACTGGAACTCTTGTACTGTATGAGCAGTGATACTCTGGAGCTCTCATCTGTAAGAGCAGTCAGACTATGGAGTTCTCTACTGTAAGAGCAGTCACTTTGGAGCTCTCATCTGTAAGAGCAGTCACACTGGAACTCTTGTACTGTATGAGCAGTGATACTATGGAGCTCTCTACTGTAAGAGCAGTCACTTTGGAGCTCTCTACTGTAAGAGCAGTGGCACTATGGAGCTCTCTACTGTAAGCAGTGACACTATGGAGCTCTCTACTGTAAGAGCAGTCACACTATGGAGCTCTTGTACTATATGAGCAGTCACACTATAGAGCTCTTGTACTATATGAGCAGTCACTTTGGAGCTCTCTACTTTAAGAGCAGTGACACTATGGAGCTCTCTACTGTAAGCAGTGACACTATGGAGTTCTCTACTGTAAGAGCAGTCACACTATAGAGCTCTTGTACTATATGAGCAGTCACTCTATGGAGCTGTCTACTGTAAGGGCAGTCACTCTATGTCGCTCTAGTACTATATGAGCAATCACTCTATAGACCTCTCTACTATAAGAGCAGTCACTGTCAGATTTGGAGTGGGAAACTTGCTGTTCTTCTGGTATTACACGGGCCGATGGTGAGCCAGATCATCGCTAACGAGCCTTCGTAGTAACAAAGGCATTAGTGATCGCTCATCCCCATACTGTGGAGGAGATCGCTGCATGTAATAGCATTAATCTCCTCCACTGACGATCGGCGGGAAGGAACGCTTCCCTCCCGGCAGTCACATGCCTGATCGTGTAATGTAACATAAGCTTTAGAAGGCAACTAGTGGATACTGGGTCTTTCTGCTCTTGGATGGGGTTGAGGTGCTTTGCAGCAGTCTGTGATGGGACTAGGGTGTGGGATGGGTCTGTGAAAGTCCCTCTTTTCTTGCACTCTTGATTTTCAGATGGGTCTGGACTGCTGTGATATTTTCCTTTTGTTCAGTCACACCTCTCTGTGCAGTAGGTTCCTGATTTGGGGGGATTTGCACTAGAGACACATTGAAGCCAGAGCCGTTCCTTTCACAGAGCCTCAGCTTTCCTTGGTTGACTCCAACACAGTGTGTGGTGGCCACGGATCTGGAGATGACATCATGCACATCTGGATGACATGACATAGGGAGAGGCCGATGAGATTGCCAGAGCTGATCTGTGTGCCTTAAACGCACAAGAGTGCAGCAAAAGTAGCAGCACTGTACAGAGGACACCCTAAAACCAGAGGGGGGCTCTATTATTTGCTTTAGGGCTGTACCATGAAATAAGAGAAGTCACCTTGTAATATAAACCATGTTTGTTGTTTGTATTTTCTCCATTTCTGTGGATGCAGCCTGCAGTGTAAAGTATGGCAGATTTCATGTTGTCCTGGATAGATCCAAGGAACTGAAATATTTCCCACTATGTGTCTGTCAGGGCATGTCCTGAATGCCCAGGAGGAGCGGTGCGGAGGACGGGAGTGCTTGTGGCTGGTAGTTGGGGTGCCCTTGCTAGTATGAGTTTGGTATGGATACAAGGCAGGAGATGTAGGTGCTGTGGCCGGCGAACAGTGCTGGAGTCAGTAACCAGGCCAGTTGTAGAAAATAGACAAGTTTCTCTTTAATAAAGTGCAAAATTGGTGCTGTAGTACATCTAATGGTATTAAAACACAGTGCTAAACAATTCACAGTGCAAATCTTCCCCAACAGCAATGTATGTATATGAGCAATGATGGGGTTTGTAGTACTCATTTCCTCTATCTTTCCAAAGTCTCTCTGTAGAATCGAAGGCTGGCAATAAGGCTCCCCCAAAGTGTGTAATTCCTTGGCTGAGGGATACAGGATTAAGATATGACTGGCCAGGACTCTGTCTAAGTTTGGAAGGATGTAGTAGCAATGTCCCTCTGGCGGCAGTGAAGTCTTTGTGAGCCTTAGGGCTCATGCACACGAATGTGTGCCGCCCGTTGCTGTATTGCGGACCGCATTTGCGGATCCCCAATACACGGGCACCGTTCCGTGTGCATTCCGTGTCACGGATGCGGACCCATTCACTTCAATGGGTCCGCAAATCTGGGGATTCGAAACGGAATCACGGAATGGAACACTACAGAAGCACTACGGCGGGCTTCCGTGGGGTTCTGTTCTGTACTTCCATTCTGCAAAAAGATGGAACTTGCTCTATCTTTTTGCGGAACGGACGAATGCAGACCCATTTAAGTTGAATGGGTCTGGATTCATACCGGCGGCCGTACGGAGGTTGCCCGTGCATTGCTGTCCCCAATGCATGGAACGGCCCACCTACGGCCGTGTGAAATGAGCCCTTAGGCCCCCTGCACACGAACTTGTGCACCCCTGTGGTCGTGCTGCGGCCCACACAATGCGGGCGTCAATGCACAAACACAGTCCGTGGGGCAGCCGCAGCGGATCGCAGACAAATTCACTTGAATTGGTCCGAGATCCGGCCGTTCCGCAAAAAGATAGGACATGTTCTATCTTTTTGCGGAACGAAAGTACGGGACGAAACCCCACGGAAGCACTGCGTAGTGCTTCCGTAGGGTTCCGTTCCGCACCATTCCGCATCTCCGGATTAGCGGACCCATTCAAATGCGGTCCGCAATACGGCAACAGGAAGCACACGTTCGTGTGCAGGGGCCCTTAAACAGTGAATACCTTACTGACTTACTACAATGATCAGACATGCAGATTCTGTACCTTATAGTTCTTTCTTTCTCTCTCTGGAGTATGTAGTGTCCCACTAGGTAAAGGTGGGCACTACACAAAGGTTAACAGGTCTATTGCATTAACCACTTAAGGACCACAGGCTTATACCCCCCTAGTGACCAGGCCCTTTTTTACAAATCGGCACTCCACAACTTTAGCGGTTTATTGCTCGGTCATGCAACTTACCACCCAAATGAATTTTACCTCCTTTTCTTCTCACTAATAGAGCTTTCATTTGGTGGTATTTCATTGCTGCTGACATTTTTACTTTTTTTGTTATTAATCGAAATTTAACGATTTTTTTGCAAAAAAATGACATTTTTCACTTTCAGTTGTAAAATTTTGCAAAAAAAAACAACATCCATATATCCATTTTTCACTAAATTTATTGTTCTACATGTCTTTGATAAAAAAAAAATGTTTGGGTAAAAAAAAAAATGGTTTGGGTCAAAGTTATAGCGTTTACAAACTATGGTACAAAAATGTGAATTTCCGCTTTTTGAAGCAGCTCTGACTTTCTGAGCACCTGTCATGTTTCCTGAGGTTCTACAATGCCCAAACAGTAGAAAAACCCCACAAATGACCCCATTTCGGAAAGTAGACACCCTAAGGTATTCGCTGATGGGCATAGTGAGTTCATAGAACTTTTTATTTTTTGTCACAAGTTAGCAGAAAATGATGAATTTTTTTTAAATTTTTTTTTTCTTACTATGTCTCATATTCCACTAACTTGCGACAAAAAATAAAAAATTCTAGGAACTCGCCATGCCCCTCACGGAATACCTTGGGGTGTCTTATTTCCAAAATGGGGTCACTTGTGGGGTAGTTATACTGCCCTGGCAATTTAGGGGCCCAAATGTGTGAGAAGTACTTTGCAATCAAAAGCTGTAAAAAATGACCGGTGAAATCCGAAAGGTGCACTTTGGAATGTGGGTCCCTTTGCCCACCTAGGCTGCAAAAAAGTGTCACACATCTGGTATCGCCGTACTCAGGAGAAGTTGGGGAATGTGTTTTGGGGTGTCATTTTACATATACCCATGCTGGGTGAGAGAAATATCTTGGCAAAAGACAACTTTTCCCATTTTTCTATACAAAGTTGGCATTTGACCAAGATATTTCTCTCACCCAGCATGGGTATATGTAAAATGACACCCCAAAACACATTCCCCAACTTCTCCTGAGTACGGCGATACCAGATGTGTGACACTTTTTTGCAGCCAAGGTGGGCAAAGGGGCACATATTCCAAAGTGCATCTTTCGGATTTCACAGGCCATTTTTTACACATTTTGATTGCAAAGTTCTTCTCACACATTTGGGCCCCTAAATTGCCAGGGCAGTATAACTACCCCACAAGTGACCCCATTTTGGAAAGAAGACACCCCAAGGTATTCCGTGAGCGGCACGGCGAGTTCCTAGAATTTTTTATTTTTTGTCACAAGTTAGCGGAAAATGATGATTTTTTTTCTTATTTTTTTTTTTCTTTCAAAGTCTCATATTCCACTAACTTGCGACAAAAAATAAAACATTCTAGGAACTCACCATGCCCCTCACGGAATACCTTGGGGTGTCTTCTTTCCAAAATGGGGTCACTTGTGGCGTAGTTATACTGCCCTGGCAATTTAGGGGCCCAAATGTGTGAGAAGTACTTTGCAATCAAAATGTGTAAAAAATGGCCTGCGAAATCCGAAAGGTGCACTTTGGAATATGTGCCCCTTTGCCCACCTTGGCTGCAAAAAAGTGTCACACATCTGGTATCACCGTACTCAGGAGAAGTTGGGGAATGTGTTTTGGGGTGTCATTTTACATATACTCATGCTGGGTGAGAGAAATATCTTGGCAAAAGACAACTTTTCAATTTTTTTTATACAAAGTTGGCATTTGACCAAGATATTTCTCTCACCCAGCATGGGTATATGTAAAATGACACCCCAAAACACATTCCCCAACTTCCCCTGAGTACGGCAATACCAGATGTGTGACACTTTTTTGCAGCCAAGGTGGGCAAAGGGGCACATATTCCAAAGTGCACCTTTCGGATTTCGCAGGCCATTTTTTACACATTTTGATTGCAAAGTACTTCTCACACATTTGGGCCCCTAAATTGCCAGGGCAGCATAACTACGCCACAAGTGACCCCATTTTGGAAAGAAGACACCCCAAGGTATTCCGTGAGGGGCACGGCGAGTTCCTAGAATTTTTTATTTTTTGTCACAAGTTAGCGGAAAATGATGATTTTTTTCTTTTTTTCTTTTTTTTCTTTCAAAGTCTCATATTCCACTAACTTGCGACAAAAAATAAAAAATTCTAGGAACTCGCCATGCCCCTCACAGAATACCTTGGGGTGTCTTCTTTCCAAAATGGGGTCACTTGTGGCGTAGTTATACTGCCCTGGCAATTTAGGGGCCCAAATGTGTGAGAAGTACTTTGCAATCAAAATCTGTAAAAAATGACCGGTGAAATCCGAAAGGTGCACTTTGGAATGTGGGTCGCTTTGCCCACCTTGGCTGCAAAAAAGTGTCACACATCTGGTATCAACGTACTCAGGAGAAGTTGGGGAATGTGTTTTGGGGTGTCATTTTACATATACCCATGCTGGGTGAGATAAATATCTTGGCAAAAGACAACTTTTCCCATTTGTTTTATACAAAGTTGGCATTTGACCAAGATATTTATCTCACCCAGCATGGGTATATGTAAAATGACACCCCAAAACACATTCCCCAACTTCTCCTGAGTACGGCGATACCACATGTGTGACACTTTTTTGCAGCCTAGATGCGCAAAGCGGCCCAAATTCCTTTTAGGAGGGCATTTTTAGACATTTGGATCCCAGACTTCTTCTGGCTCTTTAGGGCCCCTAAAAAGCCAGGGCAGTATAAATACCCCACATGTGACCCCACTTTGGAAAGAAGACACCCCAAGGTATTCAATGAGGGGCCTGGCGAGTTCATAGAAATTTTTTTTTGGGCATAATTTAGCAAAAAAATTTTTTTTTTTGTTTTTTTCTCACAAAGTGTCACTTTCCGCTAACTTAGGACAAAAATTTAAATCTTTCATGGACTCAATATGCCCCTCAGCAAATACCTTGGGGTGTCTTCTTTCCAAAATGGGGTCATTTGTGGGGTGTTTGTACTGCCCTGGCATTTGAGGGTCTCCGCAATCATTACATGTATGGCCAGCATTAGGAGTTTCTGCTATTCTCCTTATATTGAGCATACAGGTAATGAGATTTTTTTTTCCGTTCAGCCTCTGGGCTGAAAGAAAAAAATGAACGGCACAGATTTCTTCATTCGCATCGATCAATGTGGATGAAAAAATCTCTGCCCAAAAAAAAAAAGGAGGGGAAAGGCGTCTGCCAGGACATAGGAGCTCCGCCCTACATCCATACCCACTTAGCTCGTATGCCCTGGCAAACCAGATTTCTCCATTCGCATCAATCGATGTGGATGAATAAATCATTGCCGGGATTATTTTTTTTTTACATACAAAGTGTTTGCCAAAGCATAGGAACGCCGCCTCCTCCTCAGCTCGTATGCTTCGGCAAACGTATCTGTTACTGCAGAGTAGAAATCTCGTCTTGCAGCGCCGCATACACCGACTTGCGTGTAATCTGACAGCAGCGCAATGCTTCTGTCAGAATGCACATCAGTGCTGCAGCTGCTTGATCGCTTGGTCCACCTGGAAGGTAAAAAAACAAAAAAGAAAAAACCAGGCCGCAACGCAATAATTTTATTAACATTAACTTTAGAGAACATTAACTTTTCTAAACTTTTGAAACAGAACAATAACTTTTTTGCTTACCGGTGATTTTTTATTTATTTTTTTTAATTTTTTTTTTACCTTTATTGGACAAACCTCTCCTTCCCCATGGGACAATGTGCAAAGCGCAAATCGCCCAAACATGTGGCGAAGTGCATTATGCACTTTGTCCCAGGTGAAAGGAGAGGTTTGTGGCAGCTCTGTGTGAAAGGGCCCTAAGACCCCTGTGTGCCTGTCCTGTGTACGCAATCCCTATGCTAATAGTGTACCTGAGTGTGGAACTTGCGGAAACACTCCCCTATGCATAGGGCAGGCTGGTCAGGACAGTCAGGACAAAAAAAGGTGGTGTCACGCCTTATTCCACCCCTGCTACAGTCACGACATCTTTTTCTTGTGGAACGTTGAGTTGGGGTACCAGGATAGACAGACGGGAAGTGTCTGCCATGTAGCCGGCTCACTACATCAGGGCCTTGGGGCACGGACCCTCCTGGATACAGGATTTCCGAAATGATCTCTTCCTGGAATTTTAGGAAGGATCCTGTTCTCCCAGCCTTACTGTAGAGAACAAAACTATTGTACATCGCCAATTGGATCAAATAAACAGACACCTTCTTATACCAGCGTCTGGTTCTGCGGGAAACTAAATAGGGAGCCAACATCTGGTCATTGAAGTCCACCCCTCCCATGTGAAGGTTATAGTCGTGGACAGAGAGGGGTTTCACAATGACTCCAGTTGCCCGTTCAATTTGGACAGTCGTGTCTGCGTGAATGGTGGACAGAAGGTAAACGTCCCTCTTGTCCCTCCACTTCACCGCGAGCAGTTCTTGGTCACACAAGGCAGCCCTCTCCCCCCGTGCAAGTCGGGTACTAACGAGCCGTTGGGGGAAGCCCCGGCGACTAGGTCGCGCGGTACCACAGCATTGAATTCCGACTATATGTAAGTGCCGAAAGAGGGCCACGCTTGAGTAAAAATTGTCCACGTATAAGTGGTACCCCTTGTGGAATAAGGGTGACACCAAGTCCCAGACAATCTTGCCACTGCTCCCCAGGTAGTCAGGACATCCGACCGGCTCCAGTTTTGAGTCTTTTCCCTCATAGACCCTAAAACGATATGTATAGCCTGTGGCCCTTTCACAGAGCTTATACAGTTTGACCCCATACCGGGCGCGCTTGCTGGGGATGTACTGTTTTATGCCAAGGCGCCCGGTAAAATGTACTAGGGACTCGTCTATGCAGATGTTTTGATTAGGGGTATACGCATCTGCAAATCTGGATGACAAATGGTCTATGAGGGGCCGAATTTTGTGGAGCCGGTCATAAGCAGGGTGGCCTCTTGGATGACAGGTGCTATTGTCCGCGAAATGCATAAAGCACATATGCATAAAGCACCTCAAAACGTGCCCTAGACATTGCAGCAGAGAACATGGGCATGAAATGTATTGGGTCTTTAGACCAATATGACCGCAATACATTTTTTTTTGTTAGACCCATGCTGAGGATAAGGCCCAAAAAATTTTTTAACTCGGAAACAGTGACTGGTTTCCACCGGAAAGGCTGGGCATAGTAGCTTTCCGGATTGGCGGTAATAAACTGTGTGGCGTAGCGGTTGGTTTCAGCCACAACTAGGTCATAGAGATCCGCGGTGAAGAACAGCTCAAAAAACTGAAGGGCCGATCCTAAATGAGCCGTCTCCACGCGAACTCCAGACTGGGCGGTGAAAGGGGGCAATACGGGTGCGGCGGAATCAGGGGATTGCCAATTAGGATTTGCCAGCACCTCTGGGAGACTAAGGGTTCTACGGACCTGTGAACGCGGTGGCTGTGACGGGGGAGTTATTGCACGTGCCACCGTACCAGCTGGAACTGCCCTTCTGGTGCTCGCCACTTCACCAGGGACTACGGCAGTGCTGGTAGAAGGTCCAGGCTGTGCTGCGCTGCTGGTGTATGCCGCACCATAAACAAGATCAGCGCTAGCACCACTCTGCTGCAAATGAGGATCATCATGCAGGGTAGGCAGAACTCTTACATGGGATCGGGTACGTCTGGCCGTAGCAGGGACCTCTACCTCGTCATCCTCACTAGCCGTTAGAGTGCCACTGCTGTCTACAGGTTCATATTCTGAACCACTGGATTCAGCGGATAAGGCGTCCCCATCGCTTTCATCCATCACGGTCAGAATCCTGTAGGCCTCTTCAGCGGAATACCCCTTGTTTGACATTTTGGGTTCACTAAATTTAGGGGGTATTCCTCTGAGACTACCCAGGAAAAAGAGCAAACATGCTTAGTAAAAAGGAGTGCTTGCGAAGTAAAGCTGCGATCGCTAATAAAGATCCAAAAAGCTCAAAAGTGATCTTTTATAGCGGCGCAGCGATTTTACGGTTTTTGCAGTGATCAGAAAAAAAAAAATTCTGTCACTGCGGTGGGGCGGACTGAACGCAAGTGTGCGCACAAGATCAGGCCTGATCGGGCGAACACTGCGTTTTTTGTAGAACCTAAGGTGACCCTAATGTACTTATATAGATCTGATTGCGATCAGTATTGATCACTTACAGATACTATATAGTACTAGTGCTGATTAGCGACAGCGATGACGCTAATCAGCGACTAATCGGTGACTGCGGTGCGGTGCGGTGGGCGCTAACTACCTAACAAGTAGCTAACTACCTGGCGGTGATAAGGGACCCTAACAGGGGGGGTGATCAATGACAGGGGGGTGGATAAGGGGGTGATCAGGGTGTCTAATATGGGTGATCAGGAGCTAAATAAGGGGTTAAATAAATGACAGGGTAATATCTAATGTGTAGTGTGGTGTTTGGTGCTACTTACTGAGCTGCCTGTATCCTCTGGTGGTCGATCCAAGCAAAAGGGACCACCAGAGGACCAGGCAGGAGTTATATCAGACGCTATTTTCAAAATAGCGTCTGACATAACCATTTCATTGGACGATTCAAAAATCCACAGCCTGCCAGCCAATGATCGCGGCCGGCAGGCTGCAGATGAACTTGTGAACTGCGCAATCCTGTGAACGCGCGCTCCTGTGAGCGCGCGTTCACAGGAAATCTCGGCTCACGCGAGATGACGCCAATCGGCGTTAGTGTGACCTGGGAGCGCCGCAGCATTGACGCCTTTCGGCGTTAGTGTGACGGGAGGAGGTTAATGTGATGTTAAATGTTCATTTCCCTATATTATCTGGTGTCAGGCCTGTTAGGGTGTAGTTCAGCCTCCCAGACGTTAGAGGGAGCTAGAGAACCCTAAGTATATATAGGTAGGCCCAGACAAGGGAGAGTTAGTTCAGTCCAGGTGGCTAGAAGTGTAACCTAGTCAGCCTGAAGCTCCTGAGTCTAAGCTTAGCTCAGAAGAAGCACCCCAGCAGAAGAAGTTACCTCCTGGGAGAAATCTGCAGCCACCTACAACCCAGCAAAGCCAGTACAACCAGCTCAGATAAGTAAGCTGATGGGCAGAGGTACTACAAAATAGAAGCAAGGGTCAATACGGGAGGAAGATTTATTACCAAGGATTAAAGCCAGCATTTAGGTATCCGGGCCTTGGGATCCAGCCAGCCAGAATAGCTGTGGAGATAGTGCAGCCTGGTCTGTGAAGCATTAACTGTTTATCCTCCAAGTATCTTGCAAGAATTTTACCTGCCAGTATTGAGTTAAGCCTGCTTGTGGAATATTGTTATAAGGGACTGCATAACCAACTGTCTGTATAAAGTTTGGACTGTTACCAAGTAAAGCAACGTTTGGTTCACCATACCACCTGTGTGCCTCAATTACTACTGCTATCCATCGGTGTGCCACCGTTACAGGCACTGGCGTCACGATCCTTAAAGGGACCTTGCCCCAGGCACTCAAAACACCTGCAACATCCAGGGCACCTCATCCACCATCAGGCCTGGTCCCTACACCCAGAGTGTGCCCCAGAGGAACTTGTGTCTACCTCTCCTTCACTGTCGCATGCCTGCCCAGGGTTCTCCTCCAAACAGTGAGTAACCCTCGATTGCCCATAACCGTGACCTCACTTCTTCAATACCCTGCAGGTCTGGCGTGCTGCAAGTACTGTAAGGTAGAGATGGATTTCTTGCTGTAAATATCTCAGAGATAGTGATTCTCTGGGACTCAGGACTAGTTTCTCCAAGGAGCAAGCACATGTAGCTCCTCAGCTAACAGTAGAATCACCAAACTAGGGGCAGACCTAGGTCCATTGCCTAGCCTCCTACATGGGCAGAGTCAGGATAGTTAAACCTAACTTATTCATATTTAACTATGCAATACAATACGATACATCTGAACATTACATAGAACAAAATAACATTAAAGGGAACCGGTCATCATCTTTATGCTGCCCATACTAACGGTATTATAAAGTAGAGACAGGTGAGTTGATTTCAGCGGTCTGTCATTTATAAGTTAAAAGTAAGTGGTTGCCGAGAACCAACATCACAATCATTGCAGACTGGGCCTGGAAAAGAGTCACAGCCACCCGAGAAGAGTCCTGGTTATTCATGAATTCCTGCTCTCCTCGCCCACCTGCTGATGACTGACAGTCTTCTACCTAGTTTTCTCCCTTTCTCTCTAGGAGAGAACTGCCAATCATCAGCAGATGGACAGCAGAGCAGGAGATTATAATAACCAGGACTGTTCTCAGGTAGATTTGACTCTTTTCAAGGCCTGGGCTGCAATGATTATGATGCTGGTTCTCAGCAACCACTTACATTTAGCTGATGAGTGACACACCGCTGACATCAGCATTTCTGTCACTATTTTATGATGCCCTCAGTGAGATCAGCATAAAGTTGATGACAGGTTCCCTTTAATGACAATAAACTATTTTGCAAGTACCCTTTTCTGGGGTTCTGCATGTGAAGGGACTTGTAATATCACAGCTAGGGATCGACCGATTATCTGTTTTACCGATATTATCGGCCGATATTCAGGATTTTGACCGGTATCGGCATCTATTTTGCCGATATTCCGATAACGTATGGGAAACACAGATCGCGCTGCTGACAGCGCTCTCCGTGTTCCCTCAGCAGCACGGGGGGGGGGGGGGGGGGGGAGAAGGAAGCAGTGTCTCCCTCCCCCTGTGCTGCTGCTGCTGCCGCCAATGAAGAGACAGATAAGAAGAGAAGGGGAGGGGCTGTGGCCACTGCGCCACCAATGATGTTAACTTGCTCATTCATTCAAATTGAACAGGAGGCGGGAGCTGCAGAACCACATAGCCGTCTCCCGACCTCTATGAGCTGTAGCTGCGATCCGCGGTAGTTAACCCCTCCGGTGCCACGGATCGCAGCTACCGCTCATAGAGGTTGGGAGGCGGCTATGTGGTTCTGCAGCCAGCTCCCGCCTCCTGTATTTGAATAAATGAGAGATTTATCTTCATTGGTGGCGCAGTGCGCCCCCCCAAGCCCCCCAGTATTAATCATTGGTGGCGCAGTGCGCCCCCCACCTCCACTCCAGTATTAAACACATTGGTGGTGCAGTGCACCTCCCCACCCAAAGCACAGAACAGCAGGGACAGTGTGAGGTCCTATTCACCCTGATAGAGATCTATCAGGGTGAATAGGACAAGGGTTCTAGTCCCTAAGGGGGCTAAAAGTTAGTTAAAAAAAATATATATATTAAGTATAAATGAAAAAAGAAAGATTAACAAAAAAAAAAATACCTACACATTAACAATAAACATATTCATTTTCAGCAGATTTGTGTAGGATTTTTTTTTTTTTAAATAAAAATTCACAGAATATCGGTATAAATTATCGTCTATCGGCCTGAAAGTTCACAAATTATCAGTATCGGCCCTAAAAAATCAATATCGGTCGATCCCTAACACAGCTAGAGAGCCATAGGTCAAAGATCCCTATACTAAAGGATAACGTGTATTTACATGTTTATGTGTATAGAGAACTTTGGTAGTAGCCATGACAACTAGATTGAAAACTACTATTCTTTACACTGCATGAAAGATTATAAATTGACTATTTTTGGTCTTGTCACTAGTTGCATTTTTCTGCATCTGTGGCCTCATGTCACCTCCATTCTTTTGACATTCATGGCCTTGGACATTTGCCGGCTGGTGTGAAGGCGCAGGGCTTCCATATCTCGCAGCGCTTATTGGCTCTTCCTCTGGTTTCTATTGCTTCTCAAGGCTCGTCTGATAACTTTTCTCCATCTTTTGTTCTGGATTTTCCTTCCTTGGCCGAGCGCAGCCTGATGTTATTCTCTCAGGAAATCAGACAATGGAGTCTGTTTCCAGGGCCGGTAATAGACTTCAGACACTAAGGGCAGATAATAGGGCTGAGCCCCTCCACAGCCGCTGCGGTAGCCTTGTGTTATTTCGAATCCGGCCCCATGTGAATGATTGCTGGACTGGTGGGGGTTATTGTCGCAGAATTACACAGATCAGTGGTAAATTAGAAATATAAGCTCATGCATTATCACTGGATCACTATTTTGCAGAACTGTAATATTTTTTTCTGGCTCGCCAGCTGTTCTGAAACTCCCAGAATCCTCCTTTCACTTCTATGGGAGTCACAAGAACAGCAGAATAAGTGTGCATGCTGGGAGTTGTAGTTTAACAGCAGCTGGAGTGCTGAAGGTTGCTGATCCCTGTTATAAATTGTGCTCCTGTTGTGCTGACCTCCGGTGGACAAAACGTAAATTGCGGTAGTTATATTTATGGTTACCGCAAAGAGGTAAAGTATAAAAAAGTATACCAGATGGTAATTATAGGAACATTGTTACAGTCAGTTTACATTGCATGAATTGGCTGTTTCGGTGTGCCCCCAGGGACTGTATGCATAGGGGACATTTATGCCCCTTTCACACGAGCGACTCCCATGCATCAGACTTGCAGTGTGAGTATGCGGCAGCTTCCGTCCTGACCTCCCAGCACTGACTGGGTCCTATAGCATTATATTGATTTATGATGCTATGTAACCCTTAGAGTTCTGTAATGTATTGGATAAAACTGACAGCACTGTGTCAGTGTTATCCAATACATTCCAGACCTGTAAGTGTTACATAGCATCATAAATCAATATAATGCTATGCGATGCTGTCAGTGCTGAGAGGTCAGACCGGGTGCGGCCGCATACTCACGCTGGGAGTCCGTTGTGTGAGACTCACTCGTCTGAAAGGAGCCTTAAGGAGGACCTGTCATCAGTTCTACAAATGAAATCTGTGTATACCGCTAAAAGAGGACCTGTCACCTCTCCTGACATGTCTTTTTAGGAACTAATTGCATTCCCAATATATTAACAATTCTGGAACAACTTTTGTTATAAAGATATGTTGTGCTATTCCTCTATTATCCCTACTAGAAGTTTCTGAATAAAAGTACAATTGGGTGTTATCAGTTGGGGGGTGTCCCTGCAGAGTCTGACACTATCCAATCAATGCTGCCAGTGCCAGACTGTGCATTGACATCCCCTCTACCGCGGTTGAACCTTTGTTCATAAATTTCTAATAGGGAAAATAGACGAAAGGCACAACATACATTCATAACAATACATGCTCCAGAATTGTTAATACATGGGGAATGCAAGGAATTACAAAAATTCAGGAGACGTGACAGGACCTCTGTAGTATTGTGCTAACATATTTCCTGAGACCACGCAGTGAAGCCTTCATCAGAGACTTCGGGTGGAAGCATGGCCAGAGAGCACAGTAATCGGGGCCAGCAGGAATTTAGCAGTGTACACAGATTTCATGTGTAAAATTGATGAGTGGTCCTCTTTGAGGTGCTGCCATTGGGGTAACTGTACTCATTACTTAGGATCTGGCTGTATATGGTTGTACCCCTAGAACAGGGATCAGCAACCTCCAGCATTGGAGCTGTTCTAAAAATGCAACTCCCAGAATCCTACTTTCACCTCTGAGGGAGTTACAAGAACAGCCGGGTAAGTTTACATGCTGGGAGTTGTAGTTTTGCAGCAGCTGGCGTGCCGAAGGTTGCTGATCTCTGCCTTAGATGTTATTGACATAGGAGGCAATTAAGATGGCCATCGAGGGTCCACATTGTACATTGCTTGGATGTTTAGTATGCAGGACTTAATGTAGACCCCATGGCGGTCCCTTATATATCAGTATGCATTCAGAATTTTAGATGTCTATTTTTTACATTAGAGGACATGAATTAAAGAGGGGACGCATACACAGGATTGCCCTCATTCTCTCCTGCCTCTGCAGCACTCTCCCTCTTATCCACATTGTTCTAGAGAAAAGCTGATTCCCAGCAACAAGTCGTCTTGGCGTACAGAGATGGCAGCATTTTCATCAGATCAGAAATAACTGAAGCCTGCAGCTTATTATTGTGCAGGAATTAACCCAATGCCAGAATGTCATTGTGTAATGGGCCTCTGCTGAAATAACAGAAGGCAAATATTGTTTACGGTTGAAAACCTCTTCAGATCGTTATCAAGTATTTCTCAAGATGTGTGAAAAGGTCACTATATTAGGCGTACAGGAGATTACAGCCCTACCTGAATTCTTAGTACATTGTCCCAGCATTATGGCAAAGCAACTGCTACACGTGTCACAACTCCTCCCGCCTCAGCACCGTAACTTTGGGACTCTAGTAGATCGTCCGACAGCTCCCGTCTTCCCCATACAGGTTGGGCTCGGCAGAAGTTGTCTGTGTATGCAACGTGGAGAGGGGAGAAAACCACTGCCAGACAGTTCTGGCAGGAACTTATCTACCTGGAGAACAAAAGAATCAGGCGAAAATATTGATTTCACCCGATCCTTGTCACTCCCGACGTCATCTGTTGGGAGAGAGTCGGAAGCTCTCCAAATACATTATTTATAATGTGTATGGCTAGCTTTAAGGCGGCCATACACATTAGTCTAAAGTTGATCAAAACTGACATTTTCAACCAAAAAGAACGTTTGTCAGTTGAACGAACGAATGTTTTAGCCGACGGATGACATTGATAAAAAAAAAAAATCGTTCGTATTTTATATTTTCGTCCGATAATGGAACAGAAGATCTTTCGTTCAAGGTAAGATTGTTCATAAACAAAAGATCTTTCTTTAAAAGAACGTTCCCATAAAGATCTTTCATCCACCTCCCGGTTTCATTGAACGTACAGTTGAAATGAGAAGTTTACATACATTATATAAAAAGACACATATGCATGTTTTTCTTAATATCTGACATGAAATCGGAATAAACCTTTCCTGTTTTTGGTCAATTAGGATTACTATAATTATTATTATTATTTGCCAAATGCTAGAATAATGAGAGAGAGAATTTTTTAAGGCATTTTTATTACTTTCTGCAATGTCAAAAGTTTACATACATTAAGATTACTATGCTTTAACCCTCTAAGGACTCTTGCCGTACATGTATGTCACAGCTGGACGTGACTTAAGGACCAGTGACATACATGTACCGCGGGCTGATCGGGCGGGTGCGCCCGATCAGCGGCACAGACCCGGCAGCGGTGAAGACACCGATGCCAGCGTATTAACCCCTTAAATACAGCAGTCAAAGCTGACCGTGAATCAGGCAAAAAATATAAAAACTATTGCTCTCAGAATATGGAGATATTAAAACATGTTTTTTTTGTTTCAAAAATGTGTTTGTTGTGTTGAAAGTAAAAAAATTTTTTTTTAAAGTATCGCCGTGTCCGTAACAACCAGGTCTAATAAAATATCACATGACCTCAGGTGAACACCGTAAAAAAATTGAAATGGTGTAAAAAAACACATTTTTTTGTCACCTTACATCACAAAAAGTGTAATACCAAGCGAAAAAGTCATACACACCCCAAAATGTACCAATCAAACCGTTATCTGATCCCGCAAAAAATGAGATCCTACCTAAGACAATCGCCCAAAAAATAAACAAGCTATGGCACTCAGAATATGGACACACTAAAATATGATTTTCTTTGTTTCAAAAATGCATTTATTCTGTAATACTTAAATAAATAAAAAAAAGTATACATATTAGGTATTGCCGGATCCGTAACAACCTGCTGTATAAAAATATCACATGACCTAACCCCTCAGATGAACATCGTAAAAAAGTGTAATACCAAGCGATCAAAAAGTCATATGCACCCTAAAATAGTACCAATCAAACCGTCATATCATACTGAAAAAAATGAGCCCCTACATAAGACAGTTGCCCAAAAAATAAACTATGGCTTTCAGAATATGGAGACACTAAAAAAATTATTTTTTTCAAATATGCTTTATTATGTAAAACTGAAACAAACAACCAAAAATTATATTTGGTATTGTCGCGTCTGTAACAACCTGCTCTATAAAAATAGCACATGATCTAACCTGTCAGATGAACATTATAAAAAAAAATGTTGCCAAAACATGTGCTTATCAACCCAAGAACAAAAGCAAAAGACCTTGTGAAGATGATGGTGGAAGCTGGTAAGCCTGTGTCAACATCAACAGTGAAACGAGTACTGTATCAACATGGGCTGAAAGGCCACTCTGCCAGGAAGTCATTACTCCAAAAGAAACATAAAAAAGCCAGATTAATGTTTGCAAATGCACACAGGAACAAAGACCTACATTTTTGGAAACATGTCCTATGGTCGGGACTGTGTGGAAGGGGTGGCTCACCTAGTGTTGCAATATGAGAGGTGCTCTGGATCTGGTCTGACTCACCCAGTCAGAAGGAGTATAATGCAAATCAAAGTATAGACCAGCACTCAAATATAGGAAAAAGCTGGATTTATTAGTACTAAAAATAATTGATAAAAAAGATCTAGTGAGGGTCAGTCCAAAGTGTCCAATGAGAACTGAAAATCTCAAAGAATGATGGAGGTGAAGGGATAATATAATAGAAAATGTATTATATAGTAATAAAAATTGTATTATATAATAAAAAAAAATTGTATTATATAATAAAAATAAAATACGGGTAAGGTGACCCTTTGTGGGTGTTCTCGGCTCTGTAGCAACCGTGAGGAGTGGCTCAAAATACTGATATACTGTAGATGACAGTTAATAATGTTCTTAAAGATCACAGGATAAGGCCGAATGCACACGGCCGTGAGCGGTCCGTGGAACTACGGGCTGGATCCCTGCTGAGAGCAGGAGAGCACGGAGTCATTGGTTGCTATGACGCTGTGCGTTCCCTGCTGCCGCCACCACAGTACTGTGATGCACTGGTGTAGATCATACCAGTGTATTACTGTATTGCGGCGGCAGCAGGGAGCGCCCGACGTCATAGCAACCAATGACTCCGTGCTCTCCTGCTCTCAGCAGGGATCCAGCCCGTGGTTCCACGGACCGCTCACGGCCGTGAAACACGGCCGTGTGCATTTGGCCTAAAGCTGTTAGTGTGTAGTGCTTTCCTGGCTACTTTGTTGCAGTCACTGTTATTAGCCAAAGACTCCTCCCGGTGGGTTCGTTCAACAGACAGCTACACAGTAAGGCCTCATACACACAACAGTATTTTTTTGCGGTCCGCAAAAAGGGGTTCCGTTGTTCCGTGATCCGTGTCCGTTTTTGTTTCCATGTGTCTTCCTTTATTTTTGGAGGATCTCCAAATATGAAGGAAAGTTAAAAAAAAATCTTAAGTTTAGTTTGCCATGCAAATGATAGAAAAAAAACGCGCGGACGCGGATGACAATCTTGTGTGCATCCGTGTTTTTTCACGGACCCATTGACTTGAATGGGTCCGCGAACCGTTGTCCGTGAAAAAAATAGGACAGGTCTTATTTTTTTCTCAGACTGGAAACACGGATCACGGACGCGGATGACAAACAGTGCATTTTACAAATTTCCCATGGACCCATTGAAAGTCAATGGGTCCGCAGAAAATCACGGAAAACGGAACAACGGACACGGGACACAACAACGACCGTGTGCATTAGGGCTAAGGGGAATGGTGCTGCGGTCTAGAGCAGATGGTGCTAGCCGGTCATGGATGAAAAAATCAACAAAATACACAGACCATCGTGTTGTACAAAAAATTGGGGTATAGATGACAGGCCAGGATCGGGCGGCGTCCCACCCGAATTCAATGTACTGGCCTGTGTTACCTTTCTTGATGTCTGCTCTGTGTCTTGTTTCTCACTGGTCTCCTTTCTCTTTGAAGAGACTGTCGCTGATGCTGGAGTGGATGTTCCCGTGTGTTCTCCTGAGTCGGACGGGCCTTTCTCTGGACGGCGTCCCACGTGTATGCGTTCCGCAAAACACATACGGTCATGTGCATGTAGCCTTATCCTAATGCATTCTGAATGGAGAGCATTCCGTTCAGGATGCATCAGTTCTTTGGGCGGAGAAAATACCGCAGCATGCTGCAGTTTTATCTGCGGCCAAAAATACTGATCACTTGCCGGAATGCCGGATTCGGCATTAATTTACATTGAAGTGTATTAGTGCCGGATCTGGCATTAAGTGTTCTGGCAAAACGGCAATGCCGGAATCCTCTGCCGCAATTGTGAAAGTACCCTAATCCTAATTGACCAAAAACAGGAAAGGTTTATTCTGATTTCATGTCAGATATTGAGAAAAACATGCATATGTGTATTTTTATATAGTGTATGTAAACTTCTGGTTTCAACTGTATATGGGCAATTTGAACAACTGTAATGGCCAGTATGGACTAAGATGTGTATGGCTGTGTCTGTGAAATGCTCGTTCACCAGATGATTGATTGTTAAACTGCTGTTCAGCCGTCAACCAACTTCTATCTAATGTGTATGGCCAGCTATAAAGTTGTATTAAGCTGTCTGATCCTTTGGTTCCCACTTGGACAATTAGCGGCTTATTCCCTTGGCTGAGACAAACATGTCAAGGACTCAGGTGGGTAGCTTGGTTGGGTAGCTGCATGACGTTTATGATGAGTCTTCATTATGTAATTTTAAGATAATAAATTTATATATATATTGTCATTAAAACATTGAGTACATCCGTATTCCCAGAGAATGAAGGGTACAGGTAAATTTTTCCGCATAGAGAACGCTGCAGGGACAAAACCCCAAAACCTGTGGCTTAATTAAGTATTTTTTCCTAATTTCACCCCATTTGGAATGTTTTCCCTCTTCCCACTACATTGTATCCCATATTAAATGGTGGCATTAAAAAGTACAACTTATCCCTAAAAGAACAAGCCCTCGTACGGCTATGGGAACGGAAAAATTAAGTCATGGCTCTGGGAAAACGGGAAAGAAAAATGAAAACACAAAAATGAAAAAACCTTCGGTATCCAAGGGTTTAAAGGCGTTCTGCCACTAATATAAATGTAAACAACTTATAATAACCTCATGAAAAAGGAAGAATCATGGAACTCACAAAGAATTTATTTTTTTATCAAATAATATATATATATATATATATATATATATATATATTTATTATAATTCAATTCATATGTCAAAAAAAAGGGGAGAAGTCAGCAAGATGGAAAATAGATACTAAAAAATAACTTGGGTCAATGTCATCGATAGTTCTTATGCCTCATCCACACGTGAGTGTTTGGTCAGTGATTTTGAGCCAGAACCAGGTGCGGCTCTAAACACAGAACAGGAGCAGATCTTTCCCTTATACCTTATGTCTGCGGAGGCTCCAATCCTGGTTTTGGCTCACATGGCAGATGGAAATCACTGATGTGTGAATGAGGCTTTACACTTATATAACAATACTCCTATCTCTGTATGCTATAGGCCTCATGCACACGACAGTATTTTTTCACGGTCCGCAAAAACGGGGTCCATAGGTCCGTGATCCGTGACCGTTTTTTCGTCCGTGGGTCTTCCTTGATTTTTGGAGGATCCACGGACATGAAAAAAAGTCGTTTTGGTGTCCGCCTGGCCGTGCGGAGCCAAACGGATCCGTCCTGAATTACAATGCAAGTCAATGGGGACGGATCCGTTTGACATTGACACAATATGGTGCAATTGCAAACGGATCCGTCCCCATTGACTTTCAATGTAAAGTCAGGAGTCTCAGACGGATCCGCTCATATAAATGCAGACGGTGGCTCCGTTCAGTACGGATCCGTCTGCATTATATTGTTAAAATATTTCTGTGTGAAAATAGCTTCAGACGGATCCGTCCAGACTTTCAATGTAAAGTCAATGGGGGACGGATCCGTTTGAAGATTGAGCCATAGTGTGTCATCTTCAAACGGATCCGTCCCCATTGACTTACATTGTAAGTCTGGACGGATCCGCGCGCCTCCGCACGGCCAGGCGGACACCCGAACGCTGCAAGCAGCGTTCAGGTGTCCGCCTGCTGAGCGGAGCGGAGGCTGAACGCTGCCAGACTGATGCATTCTGAGCGGATCCGCGTCCACTCAGAATGCATTAGGGCTGGACGGAAGCGTTCCGGTCCGCTTGTGAGCCCCTTCAAACGGAGCTCACAAGTGGACACCCGAACATTTTAACTTGAAGCGTCCCCATCACCATGGGAACGCCTCTATGTTAGAATATACTGTCGGATATGAGCTAGATCGTGAAACTCAGATCCGACAGTATATTCTAACACAGAGGCGTTCCCATGGTGATGGGGACGCTTCAGGTTAGAATATACTGAAAAACTATGTACATGACTGCCCCCTGCTGCGACCCCCCCCCCCCCCCTGTTTTTAACTCATTGGTGGCCAGTGCGGCCGCCCCCCCCTCCCTCCCCTGTAGTTAACTCATTGGTGTCCAGTGGGCCCCCCCCCCCTCCCTCCGCTGTAGATAACTCGTTGGTGGCCAGTGGGCCCTCTCCCCTCCCTCCCCCTAGCTTCTACAAATTGCTAAGTAACCATGGCAACCGGGACTGCAGTAGCATCCCGGTTGCCATGGTTACCGATCGGAGCCCCAGCGATTACACTGGGACTCCGATCGGTAATCTCCACTGCCACCAATGATAGGGGGGCGATTTTAATTAGGAGGGGGAGGGAGGGGAGAGGGCCCACTGGCCACCAATGAGTTAACTACAGGGGAGAGAGAGGGGGCCCACTGGACACCAATGAGTTAACTACAGGGGAGGGAGGGGGGCCCACTGGACACCAATAAGTTAACTACAGGGGAGGGAGGGGGGTGGCCGCACTGGCCAGCAATGAGTTAAAAGCGGGGGGGGGGGGGGCAGTCATGTACAGCAGGGGGCAGTCATGTACACAGTTTTTCAGTATATTCTAACCTGAAGCGTCCCCATCACCATAGGAACGCCTCTGTGTTAGAATATACTGTCGGATCTGAGTTTTCACGAAGTGAAAACTCACCTCTGAAAAAGCTTTTATGCAGACGGATCTTCGGATCCGTCTGTATGAAAGTAACCTACGGCCACGGATCACGGACACGGATGCCAATCTTGTGTGCATCCGTGTTCTTTCACGGACCCATTGACTTGAATGGGTCCGTGAACCGTTGTCCGTCAAAAAAATAGGACAGGTCTTTTTTTGACGGACAGGAAACACGGATCACGGTCTCGGCTGCAAAACGGTGCATTTTCCGATTTTTCCACGGACCCATTGAAAGTCAATGGGTCCACGAAAAAAAAGGAAACCGGCACAACGGCCACGGATGCACACAACGGTCGTGTGCATGAGGCCTAAAGCAGCATAATCGTCATCATAATCACATATTCCCATTTGCACTTCTATCTGTTTGATTTATGACTCCATATGAGTAACGTAATTGTGTGCTGTGATACTTTTACTATTACCACTCCCTGTGTATATGTGCTATTATAATATAGTTATCTCTATATTATTTCCACTAGGATCTGTTCTAACCGACATGATCTATGTGGATGATCTATAGCATACAGAAGTGTAAGAACTATCGATTACTATCAATTTTTCATCTTGCTGACTTTTCTACTTAGTTTTTTGGCGATATTATTATATTTTTGTGACAATTGAATTATAATTTTAAAAAAATGATTCGTAATTCAGCGCAGGGCAAGGGAGAGCATAGGAGCATGAAATGCACTGATGCTCCACTCATAGGGGCTGCCTGCAGACAACCCCTTTAACTCCTTAATGCATAATGCTGTACATGTATTAAACTATATTGAAGTATTAAAATGTTTTAAAATTTTCCTGTGCGGTGAACGTTCTAATGGAAAAATAAATGAAAAACCATTCTTGGTTTTCCATTTTTGGTCACCCCCCCCCCCACACAAAAAATTTAATAACAACGATCATAAAGTTGTACATACCACAAAAATGTTACCAATAAAAACTACAATTCGTTGTGCCAAAAACAAGCCCTCATACAGCTCTGTAGTCCGAAATATAAAAAAGTAATGGCTGTCAGAAAATGGCAATGCAAAGAAAATTTGATTTTGTTTCAAAATATTTTTTTTTTAAGTAATAAAACAAAATAAAACTATACAAGTTTGGTATCACCGTAATCGTATTGAGCTGCAGAATAAGGATGTCATTTTCAGCGCACAGTGAACGCCGTGATGTCAAAACCCCCCAAAATTTGGAGGAACGGTGGTTATTTTACCTCACAAAGAATTTTTCCCCGTTTTCCAATACAAAACATGGTAAATTTAATGGTGCCATTAGAAAATGCATCTTGTCCTGCAAAATATAAGCCCTCATATGGCAATGCGAACGGAAAAATAAAAAAGTTATGTCTATTGGAACTTGGGGAGGAATAATAAAAAAAGAAAATAGGACTAGTCTATAAAGGGTTAAAGAGCAATGCTTTTCTTCTTACACTCACAAGATTTGCACAGTTGGATCGCTGAGATCATGATGTGTGAATTACAAATATGTATCACTGGAATTACCTCTCTTGTGTGAAAGTTTTTCTTGTCTTGTTCTCCAGTGACACCCAGAGCTGCATTCAAAATCCTGCAATTTCCAACAGCCCCGTGCTGGCTCAAGTGTCTGTACAGAGCAGGATCTGCTGTTATGGGTCTTAAAAGATAAAGGGAGATTTATAAAAAATAGTTCGGTGGAGAAAGGTAGCAGTTGCCCATAGTAGTGTAGTGATTTCTTTATGGATCTCAGCTAAAACCATAGAGGTATGTCTGTCACCATAGTTCTGACAGACTCCAAGTATCTGCAGAATTGTGAATGCAGCTGTGTATGTAACAAGAGTGTAAGACATGAGGTGATTGAAGAATAGTGAAGGAAAACTAAAGTGAAGTGGTTTCCCTCTAATTATTTCTTACTGAATGCAGAATATGAATCTAAGTGTCTGTACTCTGCAGCAGATTATGGGGAACAAATCTTGTGGCGAAGAGTGAATAGAAGAGCTTAATTCATTCTGCAGGGAAGTTATGTTTCTGCTTTTAGGAATGAAAAAGAAGAGCAGCTTGTCTTTAGAATTAGTAATTTCCATGTAGAAAATGAAAGTGGTCTCTTTACATCCTCTTATGGATATTTGTAATTACTATACTACTGCCCATCTATGTACAAAAATATACAGTAGCTACTATACTGCTCTTATGTACAAGAATATAACTACTATAATACTGCCTCCTATGTACAAGAATAGAACTACTATAATACTGCCCCATGTACAAAATATAACTACTATAATACTGCTTCCTATGTACAAGAATATAACTATAATACTGCCTCCTATGTGCAAGAATATAACTACTATAGCACTGCTCCCTATGTACAAGAATATAACTACTATAATGCTGCCCCTATGCACAAGAATATAACTACTATAATACTGCCTCCTATGTACAAGAATAGAACTACTATAATACTGCCCCATGTACAAAATATAACTACTATAATACTGCTTCCTATGTAGGGATCGACCGATATTGATTTTTTAGGTCCGATACCGATAATTTGTGAACTTTTAGGCCGATAGCCGATAATTTATACCGATATTATGTGAATTTTCGTTTTTGAAAAAAAAAAAATAAATTCCTGCTGAAAATGAATGTTTATTGTTAATGTGTATATTTTTTATTTTTGGTAAATCTTTCTTTTTTATTTATACTTAATATTTTGGTGGTTTTTTTTGTTTTTTTTACTAACTTTTAGCCCCCTCAGGGACTAGAACCCTTGTCCTATTCACCCTGATAGAGATCTATCAGGGTGAATAGGAGCTCACACTGTCCCTGCTGCTCTGTGCTTTGTGCACACAGCAGCATGGAGCTTATCATGGCAGCCAGGGCTTCAATAGCGTCCTGGCTGCCATGGTAACCGATCGGAGCCCCAGCATTACACTGCTGGGACTCCGATCGGAGGAGGAGGGGATCCTGTGGCCACTGCCACCAACGATCAATAGGGAGGGAGGGGGGGGCGCACTGCGCCACCAATGTTAGTTAATACTGGGGTGGGGGGACCGCAGGCGCACTGCGCCACCAATGTGGTTAATACTGGGGTGGGGGCCGCGGGCGCACTGCACCACCAATGTTAGTTAATACTGGGGTTGGGGGGCCGCGGGCACACTGCGCCACCAATGAAAATAAATCTCATTCATTCATATACAGGAGGCGGGAGCTGGCTGCAGAATCACATAGCCGGCTCCCGACCTCTATGAGCTGTAGCTGCGATCCGCGGCACCTGAGAGGTTAACTACCGCAGATCGCAGCTACAGCTCAGAGGTCGGGAGCCGGCTATGTGATCCTGCAGCCAGCTCCCGCCTCCTGTTCAATTTGAATAAATGAGTAAGTTAACATCATTGGTGGCGCAGTGGCCATAGCTCCTCCCCTCCTCTTGTTCCCTGTTCTCCCATTGGCTGCAGCGGCAGCAGCAGCACAGGGGGAGGGAGACACTGCTTCCTTCTCCCCTGTGCTGCAGAGGGAACACGGAGAGCGCTGTCAGCAGCGCGATCTGTGTTCCCGATTTGTTATCGGAATATCGGCAAAATAAATGCCGATACCGATAACAGTTAAAATCCTCAATATCGGCCGATAATGTCGGTAAAACCGATAATCGGTCGATCCCTATTCCTATGTACAAGAATATAACTATAATACTGCCTCCTATGTGCAAGAATATAACTACTATAGCACTGCTCCCTATGTACAAGAATATAACTACTATAATGCTGCTCCTATGTACAAGAATACTATAATTTTCCTGTGTACAGAAATAGAACTACTATAACACTGCTTCTATGTATAAGAATATAGCTACTATAATACTGCTCCTACATACAAGAATATAACTACTATAATACTGCTTCTATGTACAAGAATATAACTACTATTATTGTGAGGCCCTCTGCTGACACTGTATCACCTGTGTGGAATAAACTACGCAACTACACTGTCACAGAGTTCTTAGATGGGGCATCAGGTGCTCTCCCTGCTCATCACCCCCTAAACCACACTTTATATTCTAGCAACTTCCTGGATACCATAGAATATAACTCGGTCAGCAAACCATTATTAGCTTCTAGAGTGCCCACTCCGGAAACAACGTGGCTTGAGAAGTTGCTACACTTAAAATCCCCCCCTAGTAAAATAATATCTAAGCTATATCTGGCTCTTAATGTTCAGCCTTCTATGGGAGTCCCACAGTATCTGAAAACCTGGGCATCTGAGCTCAACTTAGAATTTTCGGAAACAGACATACTACGCATACATGCTCATTCTCACGGGTTCTCAAGATGTGTGAAAGTGCAAGAGCACTCATACAAAGTGATGACCCAGTGGTATCAGACCCCCAAACAATTGTTTGTGAAAGGTCTTAGTCAGTCTGACACGTGCTGGAGGTGTAAGGAGGCGTCGGGGTCACAAACACACATATTCTGGTCCTGTCCAAAGCTCCGCCAGTATTGGGACGGGGTGTCGGCTATGATAAATAAAGTACTGAATGCTTGTATTCAGCTATCGCCTGAACTGGTGCTTCTCTGGCTTCCCACACTGACCTTCACACCTTCCAAGAGGAACTTGGCAACGCATTTGATACAAGCAGCAAGGCTACTCATACCACAGAGATGGCTCAGCGAAGACCCACCGACACTCTCACATTGGGAGCAGAAAGTAGATCAGCTATGCAGATTGGAGGAGCTGGCGGGGTGGGAGGCCAGACAACACGAGAAGTTTTTGAAAGTTTGGGGACCATGGTTGTCATTTCGTAACAATAGAGTGGGTGGCACAGACTCACCGAGCATTAGTGGGGCAAGTTAACCTGACATAACCTGACATAACCTGTGTTCCCCTGGGGTCTCACCGCTATGCCAATCGACATCGATTACGCCTGCTAGTACAAGGTTTAGATCGGAATACTTGAACGAGAAGCGTCATTATTATGCGTGTACAGGAGGGCCTCATTTGGGGCCTGCACACCCCGTTTCCCCCCACCCCCCCCACCCCCCCCCCCCCCCCTCCTTCCCTATCCTAGTTTGGGTTTAGACCTGCCTAAGGTTGTTCTTAGTTAGCGGACATAGGGACGGATATGATCTGCACAACCTACACTTAGCTGATATCTATTGAATAAAGTTTTTTCTGCGCCTTTTGCACAGTCAGTCCTTCATTTGATAGCACTAGGTGGTATCTTACAATGTATAATGTAGCTTTACAAAGATTTGCGGGTTTTCACCAGAACTGTAAACTTCCAGATGATATACTCAGTGTACATTGTCATGTGTTCGCATGTATATGTTGCATTCATCTGCTTTGTATATGCATTCATGTGAGTTGCTGCTACCTTGTATGTGCAAAGGTGGTAAGGGGGCGGATCCCTCCACCCGTTTTTGTTATTGCTCAATAAAAAGAAATTTGACAAAGAATATAACTACTATAATATGGCCTCCCTTTTTACTTACAGACATTATATACGCTATTTATTGTGCCCCTTGACACTAAGCACTTGCAGGTTGTGTGCTCTGCACTTGTCTCCATCTTCTCATTGACAGTGACTCATTTGCCTGTCTAGTGTGAGATCACTTTGGCAGCAGATCGGGAGGTGGAGCAGAGTTGTGCCAGATTTTTTATCACAACATGAGTCTATTATTGCTGTCGTGTCACTGTCAGTAATAAGGGGGCCTCAGGATCTTGCAGCATAGAAATAATATTTGCGCTCATGCTCCATACATAGTCGATGATGAGGAATGATGAGACGTATTATATGGACATAGACGGCTCCTCTCCACTGTGATATGCAAAGAGAAGAAGAGGTGCTGTATATTAGATATAATATGCATAGTGGTAGTAGTCAGGCTGTTATCAATGCTCATATTACTATGTAATGTGTGATTTGTACTTATTCTGCATCTCTCCATCAGCTATACACGTGGTGGAAACTGATGTGAAAACATTTCCCAATGCAGTTCTATCTGGACCACGCTGGACCCTTCTAGAGAGCCAAGAGTCGTGCACCTGGATGTGGTAACCACTGACTGTCAAGGGTCTGTACATAAGAACCATTGCTTCATCAAGACTGGACCCTCTTAACTGTCGCACCCCCAAGGACAAGGACATTGGAACAAATGTCTGCAGCCAAGGACAGCACTGTCTGTAACTTGGATCCTGGAACCATTACAACTTCATAGCCACAGTCTTATAAAGTATCTGGAATTATAATACTGGGCCTAGTCACCATCAAGCCTCCATAATCACCTGTTAGTCAAAAAGCTAAGGAACTGTACCCTAGAACTTGTGCGTCATCATGGACCTGAACCTCAGGACCATCTCTCTATAAGGAACCAGTTAAGGTAATTACTGCTCTCGGGTTCTTCTTTGTAGACAATCCCGTTTTGTTAAAATGATCCTCCAATAATAAGGTGACAACGTGTCCTATTGTGTCATCTCCTGCAACCTATAGAGGAACCTAACAGTAAAGTGTATGTTCAGACCAGGGATGAGTCAAAATCTGTCTGAGTCAAAATCTGCCATATCCCACCGCTTCAGTTTCTGCTGTGGGTTTTCATTTTGTATGGTGCGGATCTGCTCTCTGTTTAACACATTCCTCTCTGCAGAAATCCCCGTCCACATGAACTGTGGTACAGCCTCCCATTGAAAACATTGGGAGGCGGTTTCAGTGTAGATTTGGCGCAGTTTTTAGCACCGAATGAATCGGTGCTAAAACCTTGGCCCATCATTTCTGAACATATCCTTAGGGGTACATTTATTAAGTGATATACTCCACAGCAGTGGTATATTAAAGTCGCAGATTTTGGCGCACTGCATTTTCGCTGCAAAATCTATGACTTTTGTCTGCTCATACGACTTTTCCAAAGTGGCGTAAAAAGAGGGCATGGTGTGGGCAGGCTGACAGGCCCTGCTCATTTATCATTTTCCTTGCTGGTTTTTGTCTTGGAAAATAGATGGTGTAAAGTTAAGTCTGTCGGAGAAAGCGCCAAACTTATGTAGAGGCCTGGGCCTAGGAATATTCCCCACTTCAAGGGCAGTGGTGATGGTAGGATACATGGCAGTCACTGACAACTAACTCAAAGGGAATCATCATGTGGGACAATGTGGCGACAATGATCTAGATCAGGGATCCCTAACCTTCTGCACTCAAGCTGCTGTGAAACTACAACTCCCAGCATGCACACTTACTCGGCTGTTCTTGTAACTTCTATAGAAATGAAAGCAGGATTTTGGGATTTGTAGTTTCAGAACAGCTGGAGTGCCGGAGGTTGCTGGTCCCTGCTCTAGATCAATGCATGAAGAATTTAGGAATATTTTCCAGCTGCACAAAGCATTATGGAAACCTCTGAGGCTGCGCCCGCTAAACATGACACAATCTATGGAACCACAGAGACTGATAGATGGACTGCCAGGGAATATAGACTAAATCGCAGAGTAGCAAACAAAATTCCCTTAAAACTTAAATTTTTTCATGATACCCCCAAGGATAAACTATCAATGTCCCTCCTTGACCCTACCTAGAGTGGAACACCCGCCCTGATAAGGTTGATCCCACTGCCTTCAAAACGATCCCTGGATGGTCCTAATAGACGTCTCAGGTGTACCTAAACAGATAGTTGTAGGATTGCCTGTGGGTATAGGGTGTCCAAGGAAGAATATAACCCTGTTTGACCCTACCGAGAGTGGAACACCCGCCCTGATAAGGTTGATCTCACTGCCTTCAAAACGATCCCTGGATGGTCCTAATGGACGTCTCAGGTGTACCTAAACAGATCGTTGTAGGATTGCCTGTGGGTATAGGGTGTCCAAGGAAGAATATAACCCTGTTTGACCCTACCTAGAGTGGAACACCCGCCCTGATAAGGTTGATCTCACTGCCTTCAAAACGATCCCTGGATGGTCCTAATGGACGTCTCAGGTGTACCTAAACAGATCGTTGTAGGATTGCCTGTGGGTATAGGGTGTCCAAGGAAGAATATAACCCTGTTTGACCCTACCGAGAGTGGAACACCTGCCCTGATAAGGTTGATCCCAATTCAGAGCTGTCAGAAAATTACCAGTCTAACCAATGACATTGTGTCTTTAAGTTAGTTTAGTGCTTACCCCCCCCTCCCACCTATGGGATTTTCATTATCTCTTAAACATACACTATTGTTGTTTAAAAATGGATATGTTGGCTGCCATATTGCCTTCAATACAATGTCATGTATTCCTTGTATCCTGACATATCTTTCAATAAAAAGAGATTTAATAAAAAAAAAGTTAGTTTAGTGCTCTCATTAAGAGAAGCAAAATATGAGTATTGCAGGTTTGATACCTTTTACATTTCAATCTTTTTGAGCAGCCACCTTGATATTTCACATTATGTTTAAGTATAAAGGTCGACCTCCTAGGGTTTCAATGAGAGCGACCAATTCGTTGACTTTTTTACATGTTGCCTGGATCTATGCGCCACGACATCCGCATTGGATGCTTCCAAACACGACGCGAGTATTTGCAATATCTTTCAGAATATATTCTGATGATAATTTGTGTAGTAACAGATAAACGAATAATAACAGTAAAAACTAACAACTACAACTGGCTGTCTCAGTGTGTGTATGTTAGAACATATAGTCAGGTCCAGAAATATTGGGACATCGACACAATTCTAAATTTTTTGGCTCTATACACCACCACAATGGATTTGAAATGAAACTAAGGCTCCATTCACACGTCCGCAAAATGGGTCTGCATCCTTTCCGCAATTTAGCGGAAACGGTGCGGACCCATTCATTCTCTATGGGGACGGAATGTGCTGTCCGCATCCACATTTGCGGATCCGCACTTCCGCATCCGTGCTTCCGTTTCCGCAAAAAAATAGAACATGTCCTATTCTTGTCCGCAATTGTGGACAAGAACAGGCATATTCTATTATGTCGGCAATGTGCGGTCCGCAAAATGCGGAACGCACATTGCCGCTTTCCGTGTTTTGCGGATCCGTGTCTCCGTGTATCCGCAAAACACATTGCGGACGTGTGAATGGAGCCTAACAAGATGTGCTTTAACGGCAGACTGTCAGCTTTCATTTGAGGGTATTTACATCCAAATCAGGTGAACGGTGTAGGAATTACAACAGTTTGCATATGTGCCTCCCACTTGTTAAGGGACCAAAAGTAATGGGACATAATAATAATCATAAATCAAACTTTCACTTTTTAATACTTGGCTGCAAATCCTTTGCAGCCAATTACAGCCTGAAGTCTGGAACGCATAGACATCACCAGACGCTGGGTTTCATCCCTGGTGATGCTCTGCCAGGCCTCTACTGCAGCTGTCTTCAGTTCCTGCTTGTTCTTGGGGCATTTTCCCTTCAGTTTTGTCTTCAGCAAGTGAAATGCATGCTCAATCGGATTCAGGTCAGGTGATTGACTTGGCCATTGCATAACATTCCACTTCTTTCCTTTGAAAACCTTTTGGGTTGCTTTTTCAGTATGCTTTGGGTCATTGGCCATCTGCACTGTGAAGCGTCCAATGAGTTCTGAAGCATTTGGCTGAATACAAGCAGATAATATTGCCCGAAACACTTCAGAATTCATCCTGCTGCTTTTGTCAGCAGTCACATCATTATTAAATACAAGAGAACCAGTTCCATTGGCAGCCATACATGCCCACGCCATGACACTACCACCACCATGCTTCACTGATGAGGTGGTATGCTTAGGATCATGAGCAGTTCCTTTCCTTCTCCATACTCTTCTCTTCCCATCACTCTGGTACAAGTTGATATTGGTCTCATCTGTCCATAGGATGTTGTTCCAGAACTGTGAAGGTTTTTTTAGATGTCGTTTGGCAAACTCTAATCTGGCCTTCCTGTTTTTGAGGCTCACCAATGGTTTACATCTTGTGGTAAACCCTCTGTATTCACTCTGGTGAAGTCTTCTCTTGATTGTTGACTTTGACACACATACACCTACCTCCTGGAGAGTGTTATTGATCTGGCCAACTGTTGTGAAGGGTGTTTTCTTCACCAGGGAAATAATTCTTCGGTCATCCACCACAGTTGTTTTCCGTGGTCTTCCGGGTCTTTTGGTGTTGCTGAGCTCACCGGTGCGTTCCGTCTTTTCAAGAATGTCTTTTCCTGTTTTTGAGGCTCACCAATGGCTCACCAATGGTTTACATCTTGTGGTAAACCCTCTGTATTCACTCTGGTGAAGTCTTCTCTTGATTGTTGACTTTGACACACATACACCTACCTCCTGGAGAGTGTTATTGATCTGGCCAACTGTTGTGAAGGGTGTTTTCTTCACCAGGGACCACAGTTGTTTTCCGTGGTCTTCCGGGTCTTTTGGTGTTGCTGAGCTCACCGGTGCGTTCCGTCTTTTCATGCTAATGTTTTTGCTATCTCTCTGATGTTTTTGTTTTGTTTTTCACCCTAATGATGGCTTGCTTCACTGATAGTGACAGCTCTTTGGATCTCATCTTGAGAGTTGACAGCAACAGATTCCAAATGCAAATAGCACACTTGAAATGAACTCTGGACCTTTTATCTGCTCATTGTAATTGGGATAATGAGGTAATAACACACACCTGGCCATGGAACAGCTGAGAAGCCAATTATCCCATTACTTTTGGTCCCTTAACAAGTGGGAGGCACATATGCAAACTGTTGTAATTCCTGCACCGTTCACCTGATTTGGATGTAAATACCCTCAAATTAAAGCACATCTTGTTAATTTCATTTCAAATCCATTGTTGTGGTGTATAGAGCCACAAATGTTAGAATTGTGTTGATGTCCCAATATTTATGGACCTGACTGTATCTGTATACCCAGTATCGGGTATTAAGGTTGGTACCTGTGATGTTTTTTCTAAGGTTCCCATATACTCTCTATTTTCTTCTTATTAATCATCTTATTCGAGATCATACTCTCGTATCGGCACATCATATTTAGGGTTCCATATACCTCCTCTGTTTTCGGTGGGTTTATTTGTTTCCAGTGACGAGTGATCTCCAACTTAGCACTTAATAGAATGTGACCCATGAGTGCCCTCTTCCAAGTTGCAAATTGGTGAATGTTTATAAAAAGTAATGCCAAGGCGGGTGTTGGTCTCACCTCACCCACGTTGTTGTCAGACATTAGTGTGAAAATCTCCTGCCAATACGTTAGCAGTTTGGGACAACTCCAAACATGTAGAACATGTAGGAGGGTGTCCGTCCGACCACAATGTATCCAGCAACACAATGGAGTGCCCGGGTATAATTTACTTAATCTATAGGGCGTAAAATACCTATGGAGCAGTGTTTTCACTCCTGCCTCATAATGCGTTGTGCATTTAAATGTGGTAGATAGATATGTCAAAGCTTTGACCCACTCCTCTTCTGTAAATTCTTGGTTCAAGTCATTTTCCCATGCAATTATTGAGGGTGTTATGACAAATGTGTTCTTATCCCCTAATATATTATATATCAATCTAGTAGGCTTGGTGGATAATGTGGGTGTCTGGAACAAATTAATTAGGTCTAGGTTAATCTTAGGGGGAGATAGTAGTATCTGGTTCAGGAAAAGCCGTATTCTTAAGTAATTATAAAATGCCCTGTTCGGAATCCTAAAAGTTGATTGAATCATTTCAAAGGATTTTATTATATTGCCCTCCACTAATTGTGAAAGGTCTCCGATTCCAGCCCCAAGCCATGCAGAGAAGCCTGCATCTTCAATAGCCCTTTCTAGTGCTGAAATAGTTAGCAGCTTTTTCGGTAGGGTTGTTAATTTTCCATGTACGGAGTGTATTGGAGTCCAAAGTTTGATGGCATGCTGCATCGTAAGCATAGATGTGGTCAGCGTCTCCCTTCTCCAGATGGAGCTGATCAAAAGATCTCTTAGGGCTCATGCACACGACCGTTGGTGTCCCGTGCCTGTGTTGTGAACCGCAAATTGCAGTCCGCAATGCACGGGCACCTTCCATGGGTCAGGCGCATGGGGATCGCAGACCCATTCACTTGAATGGGTCCGCGATCCCTCTGTTCTGCAAAAAGATAGAGCATGTTCCATCTTTTTGCGGTGCGGAGGCACAGAACAGAACCCCAGAAATCACTCCGTAGTGCTTCCGTTGTGTTCCGTGCTTCCGTTCCGCATCTCCGGATTTGCGGACCGGTGCCCGTGTATTGCGGATCCGCAAATGCAGTCCGCAATACGTGAACGGGACACCAATGGTCTTGTGCATGAGCCCTAAGAGAGCCTCTGCCCGCAACATGCCCCTTAATTCGAACCCAAGGAATACCGCTATCTCCCGTCCACCACTCTTTCACTCTGTTTCCGTATAATAATCCTTAATAGAGATGATAGGCCTGTGCCCCCCACTCTTTTCCTTTTGGTCAGTATATTGTGTGCTATTCTGTGTGACTTCTTGTTACAAATGTATCTAGTTAAGATAGATTGTGCTGTTTTGAAAAATGTGTGCGGGATTTGAATAGGTAAAGTGCGAAATAGATCAGCTTGGGAAGAGTTATCATTTGAAAGGAGACTACTCTTCCTACCCACGACATTTCCTTTAATGCAAATCCATTCAGGTCTGTCTCTAGGGTATGTAGTAAGGGTAAGTATTTTTTCTTATATAATAGTGAACATAGAGTCGTAAGCTGAACTCCCAGGTACGTGATGCTGGAGTTCTTCCAATCCAATTTGTACGTCGCCTTGAGGGTTTATAACTCATCGGCCCTCATTTGCATTGGCAGGGCTTGAGACTTGTTTTCATTAACTTTATAATATGACAAGTTACCAAAGTGAGAGATAATCTCCATAGCGTCATGTATGGATTGTCTCGGGTGTGTTAAGGTTATTATAATGTCACCTGCATACATTGCAATTTTGTATGTTTGTTGGCCAATAGTTATTCCCTCTATTGTTGTGTTGTTTCTGATATGTTGCGCCAAAGGTTCCAGGGTAAGAATAAAAATCAGTGGCGATAAGTGGCATCCCTGACGTGATCCATTTGTTATATTAAATCTGTGAAAAAGCACTCTGTTTGTATAGACTTGAGCAGACGGGTTTGTGTATAGGCTGGAAATGGAGTGTCTTATTTGGTCTTGGAAACCATTTGCATCCAACACAGAAAATGCATATGACCACCTGAGCCTATCAAAGGCCTTTTCGGCGTCTAAGGTTATGGTGAGGAGTGGGATATTCCTCACCTCTGCGTAATTAAAGATATTCAGTAGTAGTTGGGCAACCAGTCCAGTAAACTGCTAGCCCACATTGTTAGGCAGAGCCAGGCATCCCCCGCTATATTGCGCATCAAAGCAGTAGATGGACGGATACTTTCAGACCCACAGGCTATAGCAGATAGGTTTCAAGAATATTATAGAGAACTTTATGATTCCAGGGTAAATTATGAGATAGAGGGTGTCATGCACTACCTTGCAGATTTGGCATTTCCAACTTTGTCGCAGGAGGATATAGTCAGTTTGGAGGCTCCCATAACTCTCTTAGAAATACAGGAGTCCATTTCGCAGCTGGCGAGGGGTAAGGCCTCCGGTCCCGATGGACTACCTTTAGAGGTGTATATTAGAGGTGTATGGACTACCTTTAGAGGTGTCTTTTGCTTAAAATGTATAACGATGCCTTCAGGAATGGATGTTTTCCACCAACAATGTATGATGCAACCATAGTAGTGCTTTTGAAGCCTGGCAAGGAACCGGATGAATGCGGGTCATATCGTCCGATATCCTTGTTAAACATGGACTATAAGGTTATAGCAAAAATACTGGCTGTGCGATTGGGTAGAGTGGCCACCACCCTGGTGCACCCAGATCAATCTGGATTTATGCCTGGTAGGTCCACTACTGATAATATCAGGAGAGTGCAGGTGGTGACCCAGGTTGGTGTTCAGAGGCAGGAGAAATGGGCTCTGGCTTCATTAGACACAGCAAAGGCATTCGACTCGGTTGAATGGCCATATTTATTTCAGGTCCTTAGGAAATTTGGTTTTGGCCCTACATTCAGAAGGTGGGTGGAATTATTATATAAAAGTCCTAGGGCAGGTATATTGGTGAATGGGCTACTGTCAGACAGCTTTGACCTGAAGAGAGGAACTAGACAAGGCTGCCCCCTATCGCCGTTGCTATTTGCCCTGGCTATAAAGCCGCTGGCCATGCGCATAAGAGTAGACCCACACTATCATGGCATCCAAATAGGTGAACAAGAGGATAGGGTGGGGTTATATGCCGATGATATGGTGCTTTTCATGTCACAAACGGAGTCTACACTCCCCAGGGTGATTGCCACAATTGAATTATTCAGCCAGTTCTCGGGACTACGGATAAATTGGTCAAAATCGACTCTCTGTCCTTTATACCAGCTGGAAGATACGTTTGACCCAGGAGAACTGCCCATTGTGCAAAGTTATAAATATCTGGGTGTACATATCACCAAAAATGTCACGTCCTTCCATGTGCTGAATATTTAACCTTTACTGACGTATTGTAAGGAGAAATTCAGGATATGGCAGAACCTGCCTCTGTCTGCACCTGGGAGAATCAATTTGATAAAACTGATTGTCCTGCCAAAGTGCTTATATATTTTACAACATGCACCATACGCAGTTCCGAAAAAGTTCTTTCAGAACCTCACTTCGCTGATGTCACCCTTTATATGGGTCGCGAATAGGCCCAAGCTCTCGATAGTTAACCTGTCCCGGCTTAAAAAGGAAGGAGGCATGCCTTTACCTGATATATACTTAATTATTTAGCTGGACAATTGAGGAATATTAAGTCCTGGTTGTCACCGGGAGGTGATTTATGTAGACAAGAGAGACAGCTGGCTGACTACCTGGGCATTTCCAACTTATGGCCGGTACTGGAGCAACCTGGTCTATTCTCACGTAAACTGCTACCGATTCATAGGGTGGCCATTCAGGTCTGGAAGGCTAGTAGGAAGCTACATGACATTGGAGCAGATTTGCTGGAAACCCCGATTTGGGATAACCCCATGTTCCCTGATTTACTGGTATTACAAGATAAGGCGTTCTGGAAGGAGCATGGGGTTGTCACATTGGGCTATCTCTACAGAAATAATGTATTCAATGATTATGAGTCCATGAGTCACAGGCACGAGCTACCTAGACAGGCCTTTTATAGATTCCTACAGTTGAGGCACGCCATGCAAACTCATTATAGGGATACCCCAATCTTACTGTCCAATTTTCCAATGATTGGAGTTATTCGTTCACAGGGACCACGAGGTTTCATTTCAACACTGTATAACCATCTATTAGACGTTAAGCTGAAGGGCACCCCGATTTAGGCACTCAGTAAATGGAAGGCTAAAATTCCAGATTTAACTAATGAAGATGAGGTGGATATTCTAGAATCCCCCACGTTAGTGTCACCTGCCATGAATAATACGTTTATTCAAGTTTGCATAATACACCAGAGCTACTTGACCCCGCTGAGGCTAAACAGAATGGGCAGACTTACCCACTCAGAGTGTCACAGGTGTGCGTCAGTGGATGCTGACTTCTGGCACCTTATATGGGAATGCCCTTACGTACATGCATTTTGGGGAAGGGTGGTCAAACTACTCACGGATTTATTGGGATATGAAGTACCGCTGCATCCGAAGTTCTGTCTCTTTGGGATAATGGATGATACTATGTTTTCACACCATATTAGGATATTCCTGAGGGAAGTACTATTCTTGGCGCGGAAGGCGATTGCCATGAGGTGGATGGGTGATAGACCACCCACCTTAACACAATGGAAGCAATTAGTCAATGTCATTATACCATATGAAAATATAGTATTTAAAATACTATATTAAATACTATATAGTATAGTAAATAGTATATAGTATTTAAAATAGGGGTTGTGTATCTAAATTTCAAAAGGTATGGGGGACTTGGTGTACTTCCCCGAGTACTGCTTATTCTGCACATAGATTATCTGAGGCCTTAAGGGCGGAACACGTAAAGTTGCAGTGACTAAGTGGTGTAGGGGGGAACAGAATTCACTGGAGTAGATAAAACAGGGACAAACCTGCAATGTATATGTGATTTTGTTTGTTCTGGTGGAAAGGACCTTCAGCTTGATGTAATGAGGCACAGTAACGATACAGCACAGAAGTTTATTGTTAACTGTTATTTTATTATTTTGTTTCTTTTATTTACCAGTATAATGCACATGTCATATGTATGTATATACAGGATAACAATACTGTATTATTACTGCTGGATTTTGTACTAAGATTGTCATTACTTCTGGCTTTGTGTATTCAATAAAACGAATAAAAATAAAAAAAGATATTCAGTAGTCTTCTAGTGTTGTCTGCAGCTTGGTGTCCTTTAACAAAGCCTGTTTGGTCCACCTTAACGAGTGAAGGCAGTATGGGTGCTAGTCGGTTTGCAATCAATTTGGAGAATATTATTACATCTGCATTAAGCAGAGATATGGGTCTGAAGTTTTGTGGGACATTATATGGTTTGCCGGGCTTTGGGAGTGTTATTATGAGTGCCGTTTGCTTCTCAGTTGGCAAGGGTATTCCTTTGGCCACTCTTTGATATATGGAGGTCAAATGGTGCAAGAGTATTGTAAGAAATTGTTAGTATTATTCTCCAGACAGGCCATCTGGACCTAGGGATTTTCCTACCGGTAAAGACTTAATCACTATCTCTATCTCTTTCTCAGTGATAGGGTTATTATGCTTGGCTAATTGGGTGTCGGAAAGAAAGGGCAAATTTGCGTTCAACAAAAAATCTTGTACCATTGTAGAATAGGAGTATGGTAATGAAATTTGGTCCTTTAAATTATAAAGTTTCTCATAATATATCCTAAATTGGTCCACTATATCTCTGGAGCCTGTCAGCTTCCCTTGGGTATGTGGGTGTAATATATGAGGAATTTGAGATATGGTGCATGGTTTTTAGCTTAGATGCTAGGAGTTTTCCTGCTTTATTTCCCTGTATATAGTATCTAGCTTTTGTGCAAGATAAGGCTTCCTGATAATCAGAAGATTCCTCAGCCTTTCTCTCTCTAATACGATCTCTGCTGAACACTTTTTGGTTGGTTGTTGTTTATTAGCCTGCTCTAAGAATGCCAACCTGGTTAGGACCTCCTCTACAGTTTTTCCTCTTTCTTTTTTTTCTCTTGATGACCTATTTTCATCATTATCCCTCTAATGCAAGCTTTATGCGCCTGCCAGACAATATATGGACCTGTGACAGAGTCGGTATTGATCTTGAAATATTCTTCCAAGGCCTCTGCTATTTCTTGGGAGTATTTCTTATGGCTCATTATGAAGGTATTATTCCTCCATACTGGAGCTCTTTGTGTCTAAGATTGTTCCCTTATGGACAATGTTATTGGTGCATGGTCCGACCATTGTATGTGGCCTATTGTGGTGGACGTTGAGTGAAATAGCGTTTTGGTTTCCGTTTGTGAGATCCGTTCACGTATCTCACAAGCGGTCCAAAACAAATCAGTTTTGCCCCTTACCGCATTCTGAATGGATAAGGATCCGCTCAGAATGCATCAGTTTGGCTCAGTTCCACCTCCATTCCGCTTTGGAGGCGGACACCAAAACACTGCAAAACATCCGACGAAACTGAGCCAAACGGATCCGTCCTGACACACAATGTAAGTCAATGGGGACAGATCCGTTTTCACTGACACAATATGGCACAATAGAAAACGGATCCGTCCCCCATTGACTTTTAATGGTGTTCAAGACAGATCCATTTTGACTATGTTAAAGGGGTTCTGCAGTTTGTTTTAACTGATGATCTATCCTCGAAACCCGGGACCCCCCGCCGATCAGCTGTTTGAGAAAGCAGTGGCGCTCCGCAGCCTTCTCACTGTTTACCGCGGGCCCAGTGATGTCACGACTAGTATAACTGTCCTGGGCGCGGCTAAGCTCCGTTCACTTGAATGGAGCTTAGCCCCGCCCAGGCCAGTTGATACAAGTTGTGATGTCACTGGCCCTGCGGTAAACAGTGAGAAGGCCGCGGCGCTGCTGGAGCGCCGCTGCCTTCTCAAACAGTTGATCGATGAGAGTCCCGGGTGTCGGACCCCCTCCGATCAGAAGCTGATGATCTATCCAGAGGATAGATCATCAGTAAAAACAAACTGTAGAACCCCTTTAAAGATAATACAAACGGATCCATTCTGAATGGATGCATGCGGTTGTAATTTCTGAACGGATGTGTTTTATTTCCGAGCTTGGAAAGTACCCTTTTAGTAGCTATCATCAGCAAAAATGTCCCCTTTATATTATAAAAATAGAATCTGCGGGAATCGAGATTTTACTGTGTTTTTGTCGCTATATGCCGGAATTTATTTAATTAAATGGTCACATATCCCGGCTGCTCAGCCAACCTCCTCCGGGTCACTGGCCCTTTAAATGTCCGATACTGTGAATAATAGGTCTAGGCGCTGCTAGTGTAGGCTAGAGCCTACAAGAATTGTTCTCCCAGGGGTATATATAAAAGAAGAGTGTCCGTAAGAGAACTCTGTATGCCAGTTAGGAGGTATGGCCGTTGTGTTAATGGCTGTGTTATCTGGTATGCACACGGGCCTCCAATGATACAACCACTGAGCGTTATTGCAGTAGTGGGGGTGATAATCGTGACCGGGCTTAGTCTTCTGCACCTTGCGCGCTCTGGTCTCCCCTTGCCAAGCTTCGCTCCTATATAACAGCAGCTGTGTGTGCTTCCAACCACGCCAGCTGGACCCGCTCACCTCGCATCCACTCGTGGCCCACCTCTGAGCTCCCCCGACGGTTCCCCCGGATTGGGACAGGTCCTAGCTCCAGAGGCTGTATTTCTGGGTGAGGTGTTTTCAGGCTCTGACGAACCCGCCGGATACTGCTGGCAATTGAGGCCGAGGCTTCGGTCTGGTGGTAGGCCGCAACCTTTCTTTGTGTTGAACCCGCTGCCGAGAAGGGTGGATAGCCGCTAGGCAGGTCCCCAACTATAATCTCTGGGGGTCTTCAGTGAAGAATGGGCACTGGATATCCTTAGATTAGGGCTTGTGTAGAGGAGCAGAGTGTCCTGCGTCCATTCACTAGCGCGCCAAGCCACGGCCATCAGGTTTGATACCTTTTAATGGCTAACAAAAATAGCTTTCGAGACATCACCAGTCCCTTCATCAGGCATATTGTGTCTTTAAATCATTGACTGTGAGCCTGTGAAATGACTCAGGTTCTTGAGGTTGTGAGTAAAGTCAGTAATATTATTCATTTTATGTACCGTATCTTGCGATATACAATTTCAGATATATCTCATGCTTTTGTAAAAAACGTGTCAGGAGTCAGCCAGCATTTTGCCTCTTGCCATCAGGGCAATATTGCTGGCATGAAAGTTCAGGGCATTGAACGAGTAAATTTCCTAAACGGGGCGGAGACCATAGGAAAGCTCTACTCAATAGAGAAGCTTATTGGATTTTTAGATTTCAGTCCTGTATACCATTGGGCCTTAATCATAGACAAGATTTAATATTGCACTATTAGATGTATCCTCTTCTCTTGTCCTTTTAGGAACAGTTCTTGCATGGAAGGAAGAGAAAAGAGAAGATTAAAAAAAAAAATTTCTCTTTCTCTCTTCTTCTCATGCAGTTCTGTTCCTGTGTCTCAGTGGTATATGCTGTGGGTGGGGTGAAAGCAGTCTAATTGCCAATTAATAATCCACAGCTGAATCACTGCTTTTACTTTTATATAAGATTTGTCAGTCTTATGAGTCATGAGGAAGGATCTTTAATATTTGTTGATCCGAAACATGTTGATGAAATGAGCCTGATGTTTCGTGAAGCAGGACAATGCGAGGTGAAGCAGGACAATCTACTTTTTTCGCTATTTCTCAGCCTTGGTTTCGGTTCTGTGTCCGTGCTCCTCGGTGGTGTATGGTGAGGTGAGCTCCAACTTGGTGTTTTTAGGGTTTCCCCTTATATTATTTTTAATCTGTAACTCAGTATAAGGCCCCATGCACACGGCCGTTGTTCACGGCCGTGTGCGGGCCGTGGAACCGCGGCCTGGATCCCTTCCTGTGAGCTGGAGCGCACGGCGTCACTGGTTGCTATGACGCCGTGCGCCCCCTGCTGCCGGCACAGTACAGTAATACACTGGTATAGATCATACCAGTGTAGTACTGTATTGCGGCGGCAGCAGGGAGCGCACGGCGTCATAGCAACCAGTGACGCCGTGCGCTCCAGCTCACAGGAAGGGATCCAGGCCGCGGTTCCACGGCCCGCACACGGCCGTGAACAACGGCCGTGTGCATGGGGCCTAAGGGTCCATTCACACGTCCGTATGTGTTTTGTGGATCTGCAAATTGCGGATCCGCAAAACACGGACACCGCACATCGCCGACACTCTCATAGAAAATGCCTTTTCTTGTCTGCAATTGTGGACAAGAATAGGACATGTTCTAATTTTTTTGCGGAATGGAAGTGCGGACCCGCAAATACGGATGCGGACAGTATATTCAGGCCTTTTATTGAAAATAAATGGGTCCGCACCTGTTCCGCAAAATTGCGGAACGGATGCGGACCCATTTTGCTGACATGTGAATGGACCCTAAATAAGCAAGCTAGAGGTAATGAAATTAATAAGATGATGAGTCTGTAAACAGGCAGGCTGATTGAGATTGTGTGAAAATGCACTGAGAACTAGTGATCATAGATATCCGGTGACTATAAAATGTAGATCATAGATGACCGGTAACTATAAAATGTAGATCATACATATCTAGTGACCTTACAGTGTAGATCATAGATATCTGGTGACTTTACAGTGTAGATCATAGATATCTGGTGACTATAAACTGTAGATCTTAGATATCTGGTGGGTGAATTTACAGTCGTTACAGTGTAGATCATAGATATCTGTTGACTCTGCAGTGAAGTGTAGATCTTTGGCAGGGGATGACTGGGAACCTAAAGTGGCCATGGAAAAAAAAAAACGTAAAAGTGGCCCTAATGCTGTAGGTGGGTTCAGATTGACAGAAAGTGGGGCAGCACAAGTAGATGGAGACAATACAAGTCGGCAGGGTCAGTAATACCCTAGTGCAGCCAGAATACCATCCCACAGAACCAAATATCACAGTGCAGCACAAAATTCCTCCCCAGAAGCTGTCCCTCTGGGGTGACCATCAATAGCTTCCACGTTCTGTCCTGTCTCTAATATGGTGCAGGGTGATTAGAAGGTGAAATGTGGGTCACAACCCCAAGCCAACCCTACCTTCAGCATGCTGCCTGGACTTCCTCTAATAATGACCCCAGTAGTATGTACCTAGCCAGCGACGGTGAGGAGTGCTCAGGTGGCCAAATGGACATCAGCCCACTGAGAAAATTCCCTGTAGGGTCTATGGCCAGTCCACCTGTGATCTTTGATGACAATACAATGGCTTGGATTATTTTGTGTCTGCAGCAGCCTCATGTAATATAATCTGTATGTACCGCTCTAAGAGTTTTCCTCTCCAACTTTGTATATAATTCAGTCTCATGCACACTGCCAGTACCATTTTACATGATTACACGGCAGGAAGATGCCAGCGCCGGCTCACTCCCACACACAGCCCGGCTGGCATAACACGATGTCCTGTATTTTCAATCTAACCAAAGCCCAAGTTAGGAAATATTACTGATGGAGACTTTCCAAACTGTCTGCGCTTTCAGTGCCTTAAACGTCACTGCGCCATCTTTCATTACTGAGGGCAAAATCATCCAAGGAGCAGCTTTACCCCAAGATCAACTCCTGTCTGCAACTGAAAAGCAGAGAAAATTGGGAAAAATGAAGCAGAGCTCTAGATGTGATATAGCCAAGCTCACCTCCAAGGACTATAACTTCAAAGTTAAGACCAGAAGAGGTACACCCTACCTCCAACCTCATCACTGCTATTTGGGTGTGGTCCCAGCATTGTAAATCCTCTTTTTATTAAAAGCTATATGCATTTTTTATATTCTGTTAAAATTTCAATGGAATTAATTTTCCATGAAACATCAGGGAACTGAGCAATGGAATTTGGGTGGTGTTAGTTTTATAATGTTACAGACAGTCCAGACTGGTGAGGCACCAGCTTATCAGGATTATTCATTCAGTGCAGTTATCAGAGGTACCTGTAGGTGGCAGTGTTTCTGCATTGATTCTTGTAGGATTTGATTAATGACTGTTCCTTGTACCCAGGCATGCAGGATATGCCGTAACTTTCAGCCATTCCTGTTGATCTGTCCTTGTTATTGCATTTTATACGGATGATTATTCAGGGGGAAATCACCGTCTTTATTCATAAGTGAATATTTATCACCAGTGACGTATATATTGTTTATGACTAAAAGGAAAAAACTGCAAATAATATTTTATGACCACAGTTGCAGTAAAATGTTGCAATCATGATCTCTGATCTATTGCATTTGGTTTCAACCATTCCAACCCTTTGAACAAGCTGTACGTACTAGATCTGTAACGCCTGTAAGTAGGGACAGACAAGGATGGTGAGCCCTAACCGAGAACCCAGCCCACCTTTACTACCTACTTGCGGTATAAGACCTACTTGGCAGAACCGCAACTTGACGACGGTCCCTACTCCAAATAAGTGCAGAGACAAAAAATTATCAGCAGGCAAACAAACATCAAAGCTGAGTCGTACGGTAATGGGTTTGAATCAGATGGGCTACGCAGTACCAAACAAGAGACAGAGAGCGGTCAGAAGACAACGGCGGTCAGAAGCACAGAGGAATCAGTACGCAAATGCAGGAACACGGAACAATGAACCTAGCTAGTGAGCCAAATAAGACTTTCACTGGAAATGGTGTATTGGAAAGAAAGGATTAAAATGGAGCGCTGAGTCCCTGGATCAGAACCTGATGGGTCTATTACTCGGTGCTCCATTAGTCGGAAACACTAGTACACAGTAATAGAGCAGCAGAGCTAATCAGCCCACTGCTAATCTCCCCCACTTTTGAACGGAGCTATGCTTCCTGTTCCATTCAAAATTCCAGTTCCAGCTCTGAGGAATGGCAGTAAGCAGCTGATTGGTGAGGGTGTGGTGGTCTGACCCTCACTGATCGGATATTAATGACTTTTCCTGAGGATAGGTCATCAATATCAGGAGCCTTGAAAACCCCTTTAAATATGAATGGCCCTATAAGCATATGACCTTGACATACCCAGCTGTATGACCCTGATGTCATAATCCGTGTCACCCACGGTCGTACGATATCATTTTTGGCTATGGATCCCAAATGTTTCCCTGAAATAGGGTTGTTTCGATACCAAAATTTTGATTCGGTTTCGTTACCATAAAAAAGTATTGTGATACTCGATACCATTCGATACCACGCTAAAAAAATAAAAGGCCAAAAAAAGCCACGTGCATGCCGCATTTTATGGAACGTCCGGACCATAATAGAACAGTCCTAACCTATTTTTGGGGGGACAAGGTGACAAAATAAATAAATGGTGAATCGCACAGTTTTTCTTTTCTTTATTTTTCTTTAACAGTGTTCACCGCATAAGAGAGATTTTTTTTATATTTTGGACTTTCCGGACGTGGCGATATGTAATATTTTATCTATTGTTTATATATTTTATATACAGCACAGACCAAAAGTTTGGACACACCTTCTCATTCAAAGAGTTTTCTTTATTTTCATGACTAGGAAAATTGTAGATTAACACTGAAGGCATCAACACTATGAATTAACACATGTGGAATTATATACATAACAAAAAAGTGTGAAACAACAGAAAATATGTCATATTCTAGGTTCTTCAAAGTAGCCACCTTTTGCTTTGATTACTGCTTTGCACACTCTTGGCATTCTCTTGATGAGCTTCAAGAGGTAGTCATCTGAAATGGTTTTCACTTCACAGGTGTGCTCTGTCAGGTTTAATAAGTGGGATTTATTGCCTTATAAATGGGGTTGGGACCATCAGTTGCATTGTGGAGAAGTCAGGTGGATACACAGCTGATAGTCCTACTGCATAGACTGTTTAGAATCTGTATTATGGCAAGAAAAAAACAGCTAAGTAAAGAAAAATGAGTGGCCATCATTACTTTACTTTAAGCAATGAAGGTCAGTCAGTCTGAAAAATTGGGAAAACTTTGAAAGTGTCCCCAAGTGCAGTCACAAAAACCATCAAGCGCTACAAAGAAACTGGCTCACATGCGGACCGCCCCAGGAAAGGAAGACCAAGAGTCACCTCTGCTGCGGCGGATAAGTTCATCCGAGTCACCAGCCTCAGAAATCGCAGGTTAACAGCAGCTCAGATTAGAGGCCAGGTCAATGCCACACAGAGTTCTAGCAGCAGACACATCTCTAGAACAACTGTTAAGAGGAGACTGTGTGAATCAGGCCTTCATGGTAGAATATCTGCTAGGAAACCACTGCTAAGGACAGTTAACAAGCAGAAGAGACTTGTTTGGGCTAAAGAACACAAGGAATGGACATTAGACCAGTGGAAATCTGTGCTTTGGTCTGATGAGTCCAAATTTGAGATCTTTGATTCCAACCACCGTGTCTTTGTGTGACGCAGAAAAGGTGAACGGATAGACTCTACATGCCTGGTTCCCACCGTGAAGAATGGAGGAGGAGGTGTGATGGTGTGGGGGTGCTTTGCTGGTGACACTGTTGGAGATTTATTCAAAATTGAAGGCATACTGAACCAGCATGGCTACCACAGCATCTTGCAGCAGCATGCTATTCCATCCGGTTTGCGTTTAGTTGGACCATCATTTATTTTTCAACAGGGCAATGACCCCAAACACACCTCCAGGCTGTGTAAGGGCTATTTGACCATGAAGGAGAGTGATGGGGTGCTGCGCCTGATTACCTGACCTCCACAGTCACCGGACCTGAACCGAATCGAGATGGTTTGGGGTGAGCTGGACCGCAGAGTGAAGGCAAAAGGGCCAACAAGTGCTAAGCATCTCTGGGAACTCCTTCAAGACTGTTGGAAGACCATTTCAGGTGACTACCTCTTGAAGCTGATCAAGAGAATGCCAAGAGTGTGCAAAGCAGTAATCAAAGCAAAAGGTGGCTACTTTGAAGAACCTAGAATATGACATATTTTCAGTTGTTTCACACTTTTATGTTATGTATATAATTCCACATGTGTTAATTCATAGTTTTGATGCCTTCAGTGTGAATCTACAATTTTCATAGTCCATTTGAATATGGAATCTGGACACCGTGTAAATTGGATGGACTTGTAGAAATATACTCATATAATCACTGCTCTGAGTATCACATATGGGCGTATATTGGTGGATTCTTATTGATCTTTATTGACGTTTTTATTTTTATTTTTTATTGATTTTTATTGTCTTTCATAGATTCATTTGATGTATTCAGCTTAAATAAATTGATTCTTGGAGTGAGTCTGAAATTGGAGTGCCAACCCCCATTCAAATTTATTTATTCACTTTTGTTCTATTGGGAGAGGGTGAGTCCCAGAGGTCAGTGCACCCTTTCCATATAGTGTATGGGAGAGCCATCCAACTCTATACAGTATATAATAAAATTATATGTTACCCGAGAGTGCAGTTGATATGCAGAGTCTAAGGGAAGTCAGCTCTAAAGTTCATTCTGATCATTGGGATTTTTCTCTTGGAGTCTCTCCTTTCTTTCCTTGTTTCTCTGTGTTCTGTGTTTTCTGTTGCTCCCTGTTGTTGTTCCTTGTTGTTCTCCTTTTCCCTTCATGTGTGTGTGGTTTATGATCACAAACTTATCAGTTAGACACACCTTCCTAACTTGGAGTTTTCCAATCATTGTCGGTTAGGTGTGTACATATGATAATGACTGTGATGTCACTGTATCACCCAGAATGCATTTCGGCTGTTGGTGCAATGTTACCTATTCATACCTGGGTGGCACTATTGCATAAGCTATTAGCATCATCACTATTAAGGGTTAACTGTCCAGGTCTGATTTCTCTTACATTCTATACACATAACCATTTTGACCAATTAAGGCATAGACTTTGTGATACCATTTAGACTTTTCCCATACTCTCAAATTTATGTACCGATAAGAATATAATGGACCTTGTACTCTCACAGACATGTGTGTCTCCTGTCCCTTCAACGGGTGATTTATTGTTAGTTAGAATAACACCATCTTCCCTGAACGAGGACTCATTAACACAGTCTACACTTTAAATTCTTCTCATCATGCTTTAAGAGTGTATGCTTTCCTAGTGTCACGGACGGTGTACAGGAAACAAGGCAAAGCAACATGTATAAATGACTCGCTGGATCCAAAAGCTAAGGAACCAAGGGAGACCCCTGCAGAAGACCTGGCACTTTGCCTGGCTGCTCAGCCTATGCAAAGATCCTAATGGTGGAGGTTTGCATATCCACGAACCTTGACTATAAAGCCCTGAGCACCCTACAATAGTGAGGGGACACGACCACCGGCTCCCTACACAAGATACGGAGGGAGTCAGGGTCACCTAGGATCCAGCAAACAGTAAATAACAGATAACGGTACAACACTTAGCTTTGTAGCAGACAGGAGAACAAGGTCAGCATGCACACACACTCCAGGAAGAAGTATAAGCCGCCCAGAAAAGCATTCTGGGGAGGAATTTAAAGGGAAGCAATTAGTCCAACACATGACAGCTGAGAGAGGCTAACGAGAGGAGGAACTGAATACCACAACACAGAAACTCAAGGAGGAGGTTCTGAAAGGCCTCTGTCAGAGCTTCTCAGCTGTCTGGGTGTGACAGTACCCCTCCCTCTACGAGTGGACTCCGGACACCCAGAACCCACCTTCTCAGGATGGGACCTATGGAAAGCCCTGATGAGACGAGAGGCCTTAATGTCCGTCACTGGGACCCACATCCTCTCCTCAGGACCATACCCCTCCCAATGAACAAGGTACTGAAGAGAACCGCGGACAAGACGAGAATCCACAATCCTAGAGACCTGAAATTCAAGATTCCCATCAACCATAATCGGAGGAGGAGGCAAAGGCGAGGGTACAATGGGTTGAACATAAGGTTTCAATAAGGACTTATGAAAAACATTATGGATCTTCCAAGTCTGAGGAAGATCAAGATGGTATGCAACAGGATTGATGACAGACAGGATTTCGTAAGGCCCAATAAACCTAGGACCCAACTTCCAGGAGGGAACCTTCAATTTGATATTCTTGGTAGACAACCACACCAGATCACCAACATTCAGGTCCGGACCAAGCACACGTCTCTTATCTGCCACACGCTTATATCTCTCACTCATGCTCTTTAGATTATCCTGAATCTTTTGCCAAATAGATGACAAAGACGAGGAAAATCTGTCCACATCAGGTAAACCAGAAGACCCCTCTCCTGAGAAAGTCCCAAACTGCGGATGAAACCCATATGCACCAAAAAATGTTGACTTATCAGAGGACTCCTGACGACGGTTATTTAAAGCAAACTCAGCAAGGGACAAAAAAGAACACCAATCCTCTTGATTCTCCGCCACAAAACAGCGCAGATATGTCTCCAGATTCTGATTGACGCGCTCTGTCTGGCCATTCGACTGCGGGTGGAAAGCAGAAGAGAATGACAACCGAACCCCCAAGCGAGAACAGAAAGCCTTTCAGAATCTGGAAACAAACTGAGTACCCCTATCAGAGAATGTCTGAAGGAATACCGTGCAATTTGACAATGTGATCAATAAATGCCTGCGCCAGCGTCTTAGCATTGGGCAAACCAGGAAAAGGGATGAAATGCACCATTTTGCTAAAACGGTCCACCACCACCAGAATCACAGTCTTCCCCGAGGAACGAGGCAGGTCCGTTATGAAGTCCATGGACAGATGTGTCCAAGGATGGGAAGGAATGGGTAAGGGAAGGAGAGGACCTGATGGCCGTGAATGAGGGACTTTGGCACGAGCGCAAGTCTCGCAGGCTGCCACAAAACCCTCAACCGACTTAAGAAGCGCAGGCCACCAGAATCTCTGAGCGATGAGATCCAGTGTGTCTCTTACGCCCGGGTGCCCAGCAAGGACCGTATCGTGGTGTTCTTTAAAAATCTTGTGTCTTAAAGCGAGAGGCACAAACAACCTCCCAGGAGGACAAAGATCAGGAGCCTCTGACTGGGCTGCCTGCACCTCTGCCTCCAATTCAGGAAAAAGAGCAGAGACCACCACACCTTCAGTCAAAATGGGACCCGGGTCTTCAAAATTCCCACCTCCCGGAAAACAACGTGACAGGGCATCTGCCTTCACATTCTTAACTCCAGGGCGGAACGTGACAACAAAATTAAACCTAGAAAAGAACAAAGACCATCTGGCCTGTCTCGGGTTCAGACGCTTGGCTGACTCCAAGTAGGCCAGATTTTTATGGTCAGTAAATACGGTAATAGGGTGTCTGGCTCCCTCTAGCCAATGGCGCCATTCCTCAAAAGCCAACTTGATGGCCAACAATTCCCTATCTCCCACATCGTAATTTCTCTCTGCGGAGGAGAGTTTTCTTGAGAAAAAGGCACACGGTCGCCAATTGGCAGGAGAGGAACCCTGAGACAAGACCGCCCCCACACCCACCTCAGAAGCATCAACCTCAACTATGAAGGGTAAAGAAACATCAGGTTGCACCAAGATGGGAGCGGAAGCAAAACTCTCCTTGATATCAGAAAAAGCCTTACGCGCCTCTACTGATCAAGAAGAAAAATCTACCCCATTTCTGGTCATATCAGTGAGTGGTTTAACAATAGAAGAATAATTCAAAATGAACTTCCTGTAATAATTGGCAAAGCCCAAAAAACGCATCAGCGCCTTCTGATTCTCAGGAAGCTCCCACTCAAGCACAGCGCGGACCTTCTCGGGGTCCATGCGAAAACCAGAGGCGGAGAGAAGAAACCCCAGAAAGTGAATTTCTGGAACCGCAAACACACATTTTTCCAGTTTTGCATATAATTTATTCTCCCGCAGGATGAGCAAGACCTGACGTAAATGTTCCTTATGAGTTTTGAAATCAGGAGAAAAAATCAAAATGTCATCCAAATACACCAATACAAATTTTCCCATCAAAATTTTCCCATCAAATGATAAAAAATGCTGTTCACGAAATGCTGAAAAACGGCTGGGGCATTCATCAAACCAAAAGGCATAACCAAATTTTCAAAATGGCCCTCAGGGGTATTGAAGGCCGTCTTCCATTCGTCTCCTTCTCTGACCCTGACCAGGTTGTATGCCCCTCTTAGATCTAATTTGGAAAAGACTTTAGCCCCAACAACCTGATTAAACAGGTCCGGGATCAGAGGAAGCGGATAAGGGTCACGAATTGTGATATTGTTCAGCTCCCTGAAATCCAGACAAGGTCTTAAAGAACCATCTTTTTTCTTAACAAAGAAAAAACCAGCGGCAACAGGTGACTTCGAGGGTCGTATGTGTCCCTTTCTCAGACTCTCAGAGATATAAGCACGCATAGCGATCCTCTCAGGTTGGGAAAGATTGTATAAACGAGATTTAGGCAGCTTGGCATCTGGGATGAGCTTAATAGGGCAATCGTACTCCCTGTGCGGGGGCAAATCCTGAACTCCACTCTCAGAGAAGACATCCGAAAATTCAGAGAGAAAAGATGGTACAGTCTTAGTAGCAACCTCAGAAACAGATGTCATGAGGCAATTCTCTCTGCAAAAGTCACTCCAACCATTTATTTGCCTCGCTTGCCAATCAATGGTGGGGTTATGCTTAGTGAGCCAGGGAAGCCCCAACACCAGAGGGGTAGGTAAACCGCTAAGGACGAAACATGACACATCCTCAACATGAGCATCACTCACAATTAAACGGATATTGTGAACTATGCCCTTTAATGATTTTTGAGAAAGTGGAGCGGAATCGATAGCAAAAACAGGAATATCCTTTCCCAAAGTGCGCACCTGGAAACCATGCGTTATCGCAAATTGATTATCAATGAGATTGACCGCTGCTCCACTATCCATAAAAATCTCACAAAAAATGTTCTTGCTCTCTAGCGCCACCCTAGCCGGCAGGACAAAACGGGAACTACAAGCAAATGGAAAACCTTCAATTTCCGCCTCAACCCTGCCAACAGTAACAGACGGAACATTTCCAAAAGATTTTTTCCTGCTTGTTTCTTTATTACTCCCAGAAAACTGCCTGAATCTCCTAGAGGGACAAATATTTGCCAAATGATTTATACCTCCACAACAAAAACAAACCCTCCCATGCGGCCTGAATCTTCTATTGTCAGAAGCAATCAACCCCAGCTGCATGGGCTCCTGCTCAGAAGGGGCTGACGGCGACTGAGACCCCTGCGCACAGAATGGGACCGCTGCACTGTCCTGGGACTGAGTATGACAGGAAGGGGACATCTCTCCTCTCTCTCTAAGACGCCTGTCAATACGAACGGCCTGAGACATAGCAGAGTTCAAAGAAATAGGCCTCTCATGAAAGGCAAATGCATCTTTCAATCCCTCTGAAAGACCATGGCAAAATTGACTTCGGAGTGCAGCATTATTCCAACCAGTATCAACTGCCCATCTCCGAAATTCTGAGCAGTATATTTCAGCGGATTGTTTACCCTGGCATAATAGACGTAGTTTAGACTCAGCCAGAGCAATACGATCCGGATCATCATATATCTGAACCAGGGCTAAAAAGAATTCATTCACTGAACGGAGAGGCCATGCCCCCTCCGGCAGCGAAAAGGCCCAGGACTGAGCGTTACCTCTGAGCAGCGATATAATGATCCCCACCCTCCGTTCCTTATCACCAGAGGAGTGGGGAAGAAGGCGAAAATGGAGTTTGCAAGCCTCTCTAAAACGCACAAAATTCTCACTACCCCCAGAGAACGTATCCGGGAGCGAGATCTTAGGCTCAGAACAAACTCCATGAACGCAAGCTGAACCGGTCACTTGAAGCTGAGAAAAAGTCTTACGGAGATCAGCTACCTCCAATGAAAGACCCTGGAAGCGTTCAGCCAAAAATGAAACCGGATCCATGCCTGAGACGGTTATGGCGGCTTATAATGTCACGGACGGTGTACAGGAAACAAGGCAAAGCAACATGTGTAAATGACTCGCTGGATCCAAAAGCTAAGGAACCAAGGGAGACCCCTGCAGAAGACCTGGCACTTTCCCTGGCTGCTCAGCCTATGCAAAGATCCTAATGGTGGAGGTTTGCATATCCATGAACCTTGACTATAAAGCCCTGAGCACCCTACAATAGTGAGGGGACACGACCACCGGCTCCCTACACAAGATACGGAGGGAGTCAGGGTCACCTGGGATCCAGCAAACAGTAAATAACAGATAACGGTACAACACTTAGATTTGTAGCAGACAGGAGAACAAGGTCAGCATGCACACACACTCCAGGAAGAAGTATAAGCCGCCCAGAAAAGCATTCTGGGGAGGAATTTAAAGGGAAGCAATTAGTCCAACACATGACAGCTGAGAGAGGCTAACGAGAGGAGGAACTGAATACCACAACACAGAAACTCAAGGAGGAGGTTCTGAAAGGCCTCTGTCAGAGCTTCTCAGCTGGCTGGTTGTGACACCTAGTGAGTAATATATAAGATAATAGATGCATTGACGTCCTTTATAATATTCAACAATATAAAACGATACGTATGTCCTATTGATTATCTTATACTAAAAACACAATGTTCATCATGCATATACATATAGATCACAGATTTTCTGCTTCAATATACATTAAACCATAGAGGTGATTAGTTCCAGATGCGTTTAGAAAATATCCTTATCTCAGTCATAAATCCACAAGGAGAAAAGAATGACTCTTCTTAGACTGGTACATCTACTGAAAAAATAAAATAAAATACGTGACCTGTGTCCTTTCCATGAACCTCTTTCGGCCTACTTTAAAATACATATATAATGGTGAATATAACACACAAGGCCTATTATATATCAAATCCACTATAATTAGGATATTTTGATATGTTATATACCTATGAAAAGGCACAACAGAGTTAAATTTTTAACAACAGGTTCCCTAACTGGATGGCAGAGATATACTTTATGCGTGGGGTGACTGTGTTGTAGCACAGTTATTCCTACAATTATAACCTATTCAAATTGTTACAATAGTCCAAAAACACCATGGGGGCATTTAATAATTTTCTTTGTGGTGTAAATAAGTAGCAAATTTTGTCTAACGTCATTTGTGCGGAAAATTTTGCGTAGGGAACTGGGTGGGACGGCAAGCCCAGCTCATTTATCATTTTAAATGGCATTTTTGATTTGAAGTTCAGTAGTAGCGCAGGACATTGCGTTTTAACAAGTCTCTTATAATGTTTTAAATACTCTCAGGATACAATGGCCTCAGGATACAATATTTTCAACACTCAGTGGTCTTTTCTGACCCATTGTAAGTTTAAACCAGACTCAACATACAATGTCTCAGACTCGGATCCAACCAATCAAGGCCACTTCTCTGGTAAACTAGCTATATTAGTTGCTAGTTAGCAGCTATTCCTGACTGTTATATGTAAGGACTTGTTTTACCTGTCTTAGTTATCTGATTATTTTTCTTAAATCTTAATATACTCTTGTCTTGGATGACATTTTGGAGCTTTGGAACCAATTACTCAACTTACAATAGTTTCAACATACAATGGTCGTCCTGGATCCAATTAATATCATAACTTGAGGGACTACCGAATTACTTATTGCTTATTATCATGTATGTTAAATATTATATGTTGCTTCCAATGTCCGGTGGCCTTGTAACCGTCTGGTTTTCATTCAGACATATTCATGACAATTAGATCTCCATTACTAATACCGCGCATTATAAATATATTACTTGGTTGTAGCAATGGTTCCTTACATAACAGTTCACTGTTTCCGTTATTACGGTTATCTGCGCCTAAGTGGGACATAATATAAGACAGCACAGAAAGTTGCAGGATACAAACAATGGATAATGAAGGTACCCAGGCCACATCCAACTACATGGTGTCATAAACTCCATTGTAACCAATTTATCAACTTACTTCCAATAAATACAACACTCAAAGTAATATTAATCATTTTAATTTATTTTCTTTCTTTTATTTGTTGGATAAAATTGGCCACGGTGTTACTTACGTTACTTAATAAATATTTAAACAGAATTAAATCTGCTAAACCAATTCAATAAATATTAACTCCACCTAGTCCACTCAAAGAGTGACTATTACTCCATATAAATAATTAAATCCAACTAGTCCACTCAAAGAGTGATTATTACCCCATATAAATAATTAAATCCAACTAGTCCACTTGAAGAGTGACTATTACCCCAAAGCTAACACCGTGACATATATTTAAAAAGGGGGATGGGGGGGGGGGGTTTCTTTGCTTGCTGCTCACCAACTGACAATTAACCGTGCGATCCTTTTCTTTTATAGGTACTCACGTGAGGACCGTTGAACCATTCTCCAATCAGGAAAAAGATATTCCTACAAGTCCAGATCGCACGGGGCATCTGTTACCAGCAAAGACTCAGATCGCAATAGCATCTGTTACCAGGTAAGAATATAATTAATATTAATTGCACATGCATTTAAAGGTGTCATGACACCATGTCACCCCTAATTGCATGCACAATCAGGTTTGTCCAAGATGCCATAACCGACATTCTCCAAAGTCGACCTGGACTTCTTCCCCAATGGATACGATATTCCAGCATACACCTCCGCCTTCTTTTTCATTTATTTTTTACATATGTAGTAAGTGAAACTTGAACTAGATCCATATGGATCCCGCTAACTCAGTATAACACCTGTCCTGCACCTGTGATCCATAAGAGTAATCCATTACAATAGAAAGGTGAAATAGCACAATATATCATGCTCAGTCTAAAATCAATCAAAATTTGAAACAAATAAAACAGAAGAATATTATCCATAATTACAGCTGAAAACATTGCCGCGAGATAAACCATAGAGTGTGCATACAGGCCAAAAAACGCAACTCACTTTACTCCAGTGGGCACAATATACATATAAATATTCTGAAGAGAAATGATAATACTACACAAGGTCAGGTCAGGCCATTGAGGTATACTGTAAGTTTGTACCATGTACAACTACACCTCCCAATATGACCTTAATGTTGATAAAGCTGAGAGGGTTGATTTAACAAGCATGAACGCTACCACCCATCATCACATTGCAGTCCATACCAGGACTCAGGTCTGAATAAACAATGCCAATCAGCGATCCACAGCAAAGTAATTTTCTTTAGCTTTCTTGTCTTTCTGGTCCAGTGACTTCTCCGGATAGAGCTGCTTGCAACACTACTGCCGCCATTCAGTTGTTCATTGCTAAGAGAGTTTATGTATGCTAACTATGCACTATTCAGTGGTACAAGTGATTAATGTGGATGTATTATGCACTTTGTGATCCAAAAACACTGTATATGGGAAGGAAATAGTTATAGCTGCCAGAAGGTTGGCTGGTCCTCTCCCTCTGGTTAGAGAGTTTTCTGGTGAATCGGCCAGGGTGAGGACGTGGGTAGTGGTTGCTGAAAAGTAGACCCAATTTGAGGTAGAATTTATCCAGATAAACACCATCCCTGTGTGATTTAAAGCTGCCAGGAAAGCAACTGTGCTAAGAAGCATTGAATTTCTTAGGGTTGTTGCGGGTTTCGAAATTTCGATACCAAATCGATACTTTTGTCCAGGTATCGATACGATACTGGGATTTCCATTTTTTTAATACTGGGCTGCGCTGGTGCGCAGTCTAGTATCTCTGAACATGAGAGTGCTGCTGTCAGCGCGACCATGTTCTCTCAGCAGCACAGTGGAGAAGGAAGCAGTCTCTCCCTCCCCCCTGTGCTGCTGCCACTGCCATGAGGGGTAACTGCCGCTGATCGCAGCTCCCTGTCAGGGGCAGGGTGCCGGCTATGCGATTATGCTGCCTCCTGTACAGTCGTGGCCAAAAGTTTTGAGAATTACATAAATATTGGAAATTGAAAAAGTTGCTGCTTCAGTTTTTATAATAGCAATTTGTATATACTCCAGAATGTTATGAAGAGTGATCAGATGGATTGCATAGTCCTTCTTTGCCATGAAAATTTACTTAATCCCCAAAAAACCTTTCCACTGCATTTCATTGCTGTCATTAAAGGACCTGCTGAGATCATTTCAGTAATCGTCTTGTTAACTCAGGTGAGAATGTTGACGAGCACAAGGCTGGAGATCATTATGTCAGGCTGATTGGGTTAAAATGGCAGACTTGACCTGTTAAAAGAAGTTTGATGCTTGAAATCATTGTTCTTCCATTGTTAACCATGGTGACCTGCAAAGAAACGCGTGCAGCCATCATTGCGTTGCATAAAAATGGCTTCACAGGCAAGGATATTGTGGCTACTAAAATTGCACCTCAATCAACAATTTATAGGATCATCAAGAACTTCAAGGAAAGAGGTTCAATTCTTGTAAAGAAGGCTTCAGGGCGTCCAAGAAAATCCAGCAAGCGCCAGGATAGTCTCCTAAAGAGGATTCAGCTGCGGGATCGGAGTGCCACCAGTGCAGAGCTTGCTCAGGAATGGCAGCAGGCAGGTGTGAGCGCATCTGCACGCACAGTGAGGCGAAGACTTTTGGAAGATGGCCTGGTGTCAAGAAGGGCAGCAAAGAAGCCACTTCTCTCCCAAAAAAAAACACCAGGGACAGATTGATCTTCTGCAGAAAATATGGTGAATGGACTGCTGAGGACTGGAGCAAAGTCATATTCTCCGATGAAGCCTCTTTCCTATTGTTTGGGGCATCAGGAAAAAGGCTTGTCCGGAGAAGAAAAGGTGAGCGCTACCATCAGTCCTGTGTCATGCCAACAGTAAAGCATCCTGAGACCATTCATGTGTGGGGTTGCTTCTCATCCAAGGGAGTGGGCTCACTCACAATGTTGCCCAAAAATACAGCCATGAATAAAGAATGGTACCAAAACACCCTCCAACAGCAACTTCTTCCAACAATCCAGCAACAGTTTGGTGAAGAACAATGCATTTTCCAGCACGATGGAGAACCGTGCCATAAGGCAAAATTGATAACTAAGTGGCTCGGGGACCAAAACGTTGACATTTTGGGTCCATGGCCTGGAAACTCCCCAGATCTTAATCCCATTGAGAACCTGTGGTCAATCCTCAAGAGGCGGGTGGACAAACAAAAGCCCACTAATTCTGACAAACTCCAAGAAGTGATTATGAAAGAATGAGTTGCTATCAGTCAGGAATTGGCCCAGAAGTTGACTGAGAGCATGTCCAGTCGAATTGCAGAGGTCCTGAAAAAGAAGGGCCAACACTGCAAATACTGACTCTTTGCATAAATGTCATGTAATTGTCGATAAAAGCCTTTGAAACGTATGAAGTGCGTGTAATTATATTTCACTACATCACAGAAACAACTGAAACAAAGATCTAAAAGCAGTTTAGCAGCAAACTTTGTGAAAACTAATATTTGTGTCATTCTCAAAACTTTTGGCCACGACTGTATTATGTGTTAAAGTCTGGACCCATATAAAGTAGTCTTTAAGTATTAGGCTACACAGAGCGGTGCCCAGAGATGTCCCAGCACTTACTATTATTCCTAGACGCCACTCCGTTCGCCCGCTGTGCCCCATTACTGTCTCCTGCAGTCCTGCTCCATATGCCAATTACTATTGGAGCAATGGGGAGGAGACATCAGCTTCTCTAGTGGGTGTTCCTTCTCCCTGCACTGCGCTGCAATTGGACAGTGCTACAGCCAGGGAAAGGAACGCCCACTAGAGAAGCTGATGTCTCCTCCCCATTGCTCCGATAGTAATTGGCATATGGAGCAGGAGAGGAGACAGTAATGGGGCACAGCGGGCGAACAGAGTGGTGCCCAGGAATAATAGTAAGTGCTGGGACATCGCTGGGTGCCGCTCTGTGTAGCCTGCTACTTAAAAACGACTTTATATGGGTCCAGACTTTAACACATAATACAGGAGGCAGCACAATTGCATAGCCGGCACCCTGCCTCTGACAGGGAGCTGCGATCAGCGGCAGTTACCCCTCAGGTGCGGCAACTGAGGGGTTAACTGCCGCTGATCTGCCAGTACCCGCCTCCTGTATTAAGGGGTAATTATCATTGGTGGTGCCTTATCGGGTGAACACTGCGTTTTTTGTAGAGCCTATAGAACATGTCCTATTCTTGTCCGCAATTGCGGACAAGAAAAGGCATTTTCTATATAGTTCTGGCAATGTGCAGATCCGCAAAATGCGGAAAGCACATTGCCGATGTCCGTGTTTTGCGGATCCGCGGATCCACAAAACACATACGGACGTCTGAATGGAGCCTTACAGGGGGGTGATCAATGACAGGGGGGTGATCAGGGAGTCTATATGGGGTGATCACCCCCCTGTAAGGCTCCATTCAGACGTCCGTATGTGTTTTGCGGATCCGTAAAACATATACGGACGTCTGAATGGAGCCTTACAGGGGGATGATCAATAACAGGGGGGTGATCAGGGAGTCTATATGGGGTGATCACCCCCCTGTAATTGATCACTTCCCTGTAAGGCTCCATTCAGACGTCCGTATGTGTTTTGCAGATCCGCGGATCCCCAAACACATACGGATGTTTGAATGGAGCCTTACAGAGGGGTGATCAATAACAGGGGGGTGATCAGGGAGTCTATATGGGGTGATCAGGGGTTAATAAGGGGTTAATAAGTGACAGGGGGGGGTGTAGTGTAGTGGTGTTTGGTGCTACTTTACAGAGCTGCCTGTGTCCTCTGGTGGTCGATCCAAGCAAATGGACCACCAGAGGACCAGGTAGCAGGTATATTAGATGCTGTTATCAAATTAGTGTCTAATATACCTTTTAGGGGTTAAAAAAAAATCGCATCTACAGCCTGCCAGCGAATGATCGCCGCTGGCAGACTGTAGATCCACTTGTTTGCCTGCCGATCCTGTGAACGCGCGCGCCTGTGTGCACGCGTTCGCAGGAAATCTCGCGTCTCGCGAGAGGAAGGGCCGGCGCGTCCGTGAGGAATAACAGGGCTGCTGCCAGGACGCAATCCTGCGTGCGGCGGTCCTGTAGTGGTTAAAGCGGTTGACCCATGAAAAATATTCAGCAGTTTTTAAACCAGCATCTGGATCTGAATACTTTTATAATTGCATGTAATTAAAACTTTAGCATGGCCAGTGAGCTATTCAATAAAATGTATCTGTATCGCGCCGCCTACTGTTTATTTTCTTTTTCTTATTTCTATGTCCGCCTGATATGGACACACATGCGCAGTTTCATCCTTCAACTGCCTTCTGATCTGTGATAGGGAGAGAGCTACAGAAAGAAGGACATGCCCCCTGAGCTACCAGCTTGATATAATTCTAGCAGAGCAATTAGAGCAATGAATGAGGAGATTGCTGAACCATGCTGGTTCTAGCTTTGTCAGAAAGCGATTGTCATGTACAAGATGATGCATGTACATTAATCATGGGATTTCCCTCTTTTCCATATCATTGGGTATTATATAGCATCAGGTAATGTGACTGTCACGCAGGGAAGGGAAGAGTGCAGCCCTGGACTCCACCCGCACCTCTGTCCCTACCTACTTGCACGACCTCTGACGGCGTACAACTTGGCCAATATGAATTAAACCATGCACTCTCAAAATGATTTGCAAAGGAAGGTTTAATGTAGTGCTCCTTTATACCAAACCAGGTATAAATCTCAAAATACCAAAAAAGTTAAACCTTTTTTTTTTTTTTTTATCAAAACATCACCCAAATCTCAGTTTGTAATTTTAATGAAGTACTCTAAATTGCGATGACTGGGGGAGATGTTTCGGTCCGATAGACCTTTATCAAAGCATCACTAAATTGTAGAGTGGTCGGGACTGTGGAGATGGCGTCCCACGTGGAGGACCCTAGACAGGGAGCAGGAGTGGAGTGCATTTTCCATTTCTTCTATTTGGCCGTACAACTTGGCCGCAGTCCATAGCTTAAATACACGTGCAGGGGCCTAAAAGCAAAGTAAAACCGCGAACAGAGTCAGGGAAGCAAAAGTCACGCAGTACGCAGGGAAAAATACAATAGCATGGTCACAAACAAAGCCAAGGTCGTAAGCCAAGAGGTCACGTCAAATACAAATGGAGGTAGCGAGGTCGAGGTCACAAACAAAGCCGAGGTCAAAACAAGCAAGGTCTGAATATATAAAGAAGGCTGGTGAGGGTAACTAGACCAATCACAGGCAACCTGTGGCCAGCAGGCTGCCTGTTTAAATAGTCCTGACTGGTGAGTCACATGACGTGGCCAGCGTCACGTGACTCACATTACATAGCCCAACACAGCCAATCACTGATTCATCATTATCGGCGCTCGGCTCCCCTGCTGCTCATAGTCTAGGAGAACGCTGGCCTCGCTGAGGGGGTTCCCATGGAGATAAAGACGCCGACCGATCCTCGCTCCTGCACAAAGATGGGATGCCGGCAGCGCTGCAAGTAGGAAGCGCGTTGCCGGCTCCCCGTTACAGTGACAAAAAAAAGTTAAAATGTTATTCCACAACCAGGTGACAGGTCAGCGCTCATATCCAACATTTCATTCAGTGTTTAGAAAATGTTTCATAAGGTGGATAGTTCAGAAATTAAATTCTACAAGTGCAGTAAAGACTGACACTTACCCAGGCAAGGCATAAGGCTACAGGAAGAAGGACATATACAGGTGCATTAAGAACATCATTGAAAACTTAATTTACTTCAGTAATTCAATTCAAAAAGCAATTGTTAGCCACACCCCCATCTTCTGATTGGCCAGAGCAGACAGCTTCTTCTTCTCCCTTCTGGGCTCATCCTTCCGGCGGGCCCGTACGGCCATCCTAGTGCCGATCACGCTGCCCAACACACATGCAGCGTCTACCGCCGGGTTCCAGATAGAATTATACTACCGCTTCTCAGACCTTATGCCTATGCTCCTGATGTATATGGGACACAAAAACACGTTGAGCTGGCTGAGATAGCTTAGTTAGGTATTATCTGGTGGTAGTTGTGATCAAGTTACATTCCACTGAGTAGTATCTGTACTAACCTGTTGGATACAATAAAAGGTTCATAGGTGAATATTAGGGTACTATCTTTACTATTACTAGTTGTGTTAACTAATAAGGACACTGCTTAGTACCCTTGAGTGGTATTTGTAACTATATGGTGCACCCTGTTCATCCAGGTCAATCAGACAGGCACACTTTATCCTGTCCCGGATCTTCATCTTATGGTGCACATTCAGGATCTAGAAGCAGCGCTGGGTGTAGGTATTACACACCTGTAAACTGCCCGCATCCATGATACATTATTTGTGGGAATTGGGTCCACACATGTATAAGGTTGGAGTTTGGGGGCTATTGCTGCCCTCGGGTAGCATAAACTCCCCTCCCCCAAGGGACCACTGTTGATGCTGAGTGGGCTAACAGGGTTATACAGTACCCCTCAGCACCCAATTTACCACAATTTGCCTGTCTCTGCATACTAAGAGAAAGAATAGCCCAATTTTATTTAAGTATTTCTAATAAAGATTTTTTTGTTTTGTTTTAACCGTCCAATCAGGCCATGAGATGTTTTGACTTTAGGCACAGTATACTTACCCACCTTTTATTGTTCTGTGAGCTTCTGCTACCCATTAGTGCATCCCAGCCACCACCAGGAAGGGGGAAAATAGTTATTAAATAAAAAGTAAAAAAATAAAAATAATAAGTTAAATAAAACATCAAAATATTAAGTATAAATTACCCCATTTCCCAATTTTACATATAAAATAATAATAATAAATAAACATATTACATATCGCCATGTCCAAAATGTCCAAACTATTAAAATATTTTTAAAAAATCCTATGCGGTGAGCGCCGTAACAGAAAAAATATAAATAAAAACTGTGCGATTTGCCATTTTTTTTTGTCACCTTGTCCCCCCAACAATAGGATCGGACTGTTCTATTATGGGCCGGATGTTCCATAAAATGCAGCTTTTTCTTATGCTTTATCTTTTTCGCGTGGTATCGAGTATCACAATACTTTTTTATGGTATCAAAACCGAATCAAAATTTTGGTATCAAAACAACCCTACTCCTATTGTTATATTAGCAGCCTCATTATTCTCCCACCTCTCCTACTAGTATGGGGGGGCTTGCTATATTACTCCATCCATGAGCTAACAGGTTCAGAAGTCACCCCCAGCAGTGATGTTGCCTCTTGCATGTTTAGACTCCTTCCCCTGTTGATAGGCGAGGATGGGGTGGTGACCTGCTGGACAATGAAAATTTCGACACACGTTAGCTTTCTGTATGGTCTGTAAACATTGACATGGACACGTTGCTGGTCTTTACGTAAATGTTGTCGTCAGTGGTGTTATGCTGTAGCGACTGTGGTCCCTGGTTGGTTATATCTACACTGTGTGTCCGGGAGGCTGCAGCTGTGGGAGAGGTGTGATGTCTTCGGTGCTTGTCCATCAGGGTGCGGTGCTAGAACAAATATCACATTTATGTGGCGCGCAGTTAATCTGTTAGTAATTAACTCTTGATCAGAGTGGAGCTGTAAAGTGAGTTTGTCACAGCAGTTAAAATTCCCTCATTAATTGGATTTTAGTGAACTTACCAGCGTATTCTGGGAGTATTCACTCATTAAAGGTGTTGTCTAGGACTTGCCGTATATGTTGATGACCTATCAGGATAAGTAATTTATAGCAGATCGGTGGGAGTCAGAGTACTGGCATCCCCGCCAATCAGCTGTTTGAAGGGGCTGGGGTGCTTGTCCGAGCACCGCAGCCTTTTTATTCTATACCTGGGTTCAGCAACCTTCGGCTCTCCAGCTGCTGTAAAACTACAACTCCCAGCATGCACACTTGCTTGTCTGTTCTTGTATTTCCCATATAAGTGAATGGGGCATGCTGGGAGTTGTAGTTTCAGAACAGCTGGAGTGCTGGATGTTGCTGATCCCTGTTCTATACCAAGCACAGTGCCATACATGGCTGTTTTGGTATTGTAGTTTCACCAGAATGGAAGCTGCAGAAAGGCCATATGACCCATGGACATGACGTCACAGGCCAAGGAAGAGGCTGCCTACTCCTGAGTGCCATGAGCCCCTTCAAACATCTGATCTTGGGGGGTGGCAATGTCATGGACCCCCGCCTCCTGGACCCTTCACGGCTGCAATGTCTGACAGCAACAAAATGTAAAAAATAAATAAATAATAATTACCTTTTTTTTACTTTTATATCTTTTGTGTAATATTTTATCATTCCCCCCATGTATATATTGAGGCTAGATCATTAATATCAAATTCCTGGATATCTCCATTTAACTAAAGGATCAAGGTGGCTTTGAAATATCTGAAGAGCCACAGGTGGGAAACCAAACCATTTTTTGAGAATTTTGAAAACGGAAACCATTGCTTTGTGGAAATATCTGGGCTGGCACCCAGTTGCATACATGCAGGGGGCATAGTTTGTAATGAGGGTATCAAGCTTAATGTAAAACCAGAATTATTCATTTCATTAATGTCATTTAATTCTCCACAAAATCTCAACCCTTTGGCCTAAAATAGCACTGCCCTCTTGCTTTCAAACAGCAGGAGTCTGGGGCTCTGGGCAATAACAATCTTTGGCCCCTCACCATTCACCAGAGCAGTAATTCACTGGAGTCTGATGCGCTTCAGCATCTTTTATCTCCTTGGTCTTTTGCTTTATCCTTTTAGATCCTTTAACGTATTTGATCACAGGCTGGGGCGTTTTCTGATTATGGACCCTCAATCACTGCCCTGATTCCCAGATGGTTTATACTTCAGAAGATAATAAGATGCTTTTTTGAACTCCTGATGACTTGGTCCTAGTGGCTGGGAATGTTCCTCCACGATGTTGTCTTGACATAGTTCTATTTTTTTCTTTGTCGTTACAATGAAGTTTGGAGATTAGATGTTGGATGTGACCTGCAGATTTTAGATTCTTTTTCTTCCCTCTGCTGCTTCAAGTAAATGTATCCTGTTATGTCACAGCTGTGCTGTATGCTCTGAGCCAATCAGATATCTCCTTACTGTTCGTCATCCTTTCCTCTCACAGCATACAGTCTTACAGAGAGAAAGGAAAACGGCAGCTGTATCCCCCTCCTCTCCCCTGTTAGCTATATACTGTTCTACTGTCACGCTTCAGTGTGGGATGGAAACACCACACCGAGCATAGGGAAGGGTGAAACAGGGAATCAAGCCTGAGAACTAGGGAAGGAAGATGGACACCTCCTAGTGAAAACCCTAACCAAAATCCTGACTGACTACCAGTATGAACAGACCCCAAAGGTAGATGAGTTCATACGCAGGAATACCTAGAGTCCTATCTAGCCCTATAGGACCCTGGTACTAATGGCAGGGACGAGACTACCTGTTCTTCCAAAAGGAAGGACGAACAGGAGTCTACGTCAGGCCTAATACAAACAATAGGGAAATGCAACACACAGAGCCCAAACAAAATACAAAAGGGAAGACTTAACTTCAAAGAGGCTATGGAAGCACCAGGAACTCAGCCAAGATCCAACCACAAACAATCCACAGGCACAGAAGCTATAAACCGCACAGCATAGTGGGAGAAGCAACTATAAATAAGGAAGGTTAAATGACCACATAAGCAACACCTGGAGGCAAGGGATGTGGCCATTACCAGAAACAACACAGACACCTATTGATCCACAAGGAAAACCTATCAGATCGAACCACGTGTTGCCACTCACTGTGGCCGGGACATCCGTATGTCTCGGTACGTCCTTGACACCATCGCTAGGTTTTGATGACTGAGTTGATTTGCAAACATTAAAATGGTTTTGTGGGTGTTCGATGGCCTGTTCTCAGGATAGGTCATCAGTATTTGATCGTTGGGGGTTCAACAAACTGGTACCCCTGCTGATCAGATGTTGGAGGAGGGCACGGTGCTGTGGTGAGTACAGCGGCCACCTCACTTCCTACTAAGCAGTGCCATACATTTTATATTGGCTGTACTTGGTCTCGCAACCCAGGTCCATTCACCGGAGCGCTGTGGCCTTTTGTTAGGCCAGTGACATTTTTTACCATATTTTTTTTCCAATTTTTTTCTTATAAAATGTGTATTATGGTATTTAAATACGAGATAATGATGGTGTATTGATTTTCATTGATCTACAGTCATGTGAAAAAATTAGGACACCCTTTGAAAGCATGTGGTTTTTTGTAACATTTTTAATAAAAGGTTATTTCATCTCCGTTTCAACAATACAGAGAGATTAAAGTAATCCAACTAAACAAAGAAAACTGAAGAAAAGTCTTTTCAAGATCTTCTGTAAATGTCATTCTACAAAAATGCCTATTCTAACTGAGGAAAAAGATAGGACACCCTCACATGTATTCCCTCTTAAATTGGCTCAGATCTCACACAGGTATATCACACCAGGTGCACATAATTAGTAGATCGTTACTCTGCATGTTGAATGAGGCTTGCCCTATTTAAACCTCAGACATTTAGTTTGGTGTGCTCCTGACTGTTGAAGTGAGAGTGAGCACCATGGTGAGAGCAAAAGAGCTGTCAGAGGACTTCAGAAAAAAGATTGTAGCAGCCTATGAGTCTGGGAAGGGATTTAAAAAGATCTCAAAAGATTTTGAAATCAGCCATTCCACTGTCCGGAAGATAGTCTACAAGTGGAGGGCTTTCAAAACAACTGCCAACATGCCCAGGACTGGTCGCCCCAGCAAGTTCACCCCAAGAGCAGACCGCAAGATGCTAAAAGAGGTCTCCAAAAACCCTAAAGTGTCATCTCGAGAACTACAGCAGGCTCTGGCTACTGTTGATGTAGAAGTACATGCCTCTACAATCAGAAAGAGACTGTACAAGTTTAACTTGCATGGGAGGTGTGCAAGGAGGAAACCTTTGCTTTCCAAGAGAAACATCGAGGCCAGACTGACATTTGCCAGAGATAAAGTTGACAAAGACCAGGACTTCTGGAATAATGTTCTTTGGACAGATGAGTCCAAAATTGAATTATTTGGACACAACAGCAAAGGACATGTTTGGCGTAAACCAAACACAGCATTCCAAGAAAAGAACCTCATACCAACTGTGAAGCATGGAGGTGGAAGTGTCATGGTTTGGGGCTGCTTTGCTGCAGCAGGACCTGGTCAGCTCACCATCATAGAATCCACGATGAATTCTACTGTGTATCAGAAGGTGCTTGAAGAACATGTGAGACCATCAGTTAGAAAATTAAAGCTGAAGCGGAACTGGACCATGCAACATGACAATGACCCAAAACATACTAGTAAATCAACCAAAGATTGGCTGAAAAAGAAGAAATGGAGAGTCCTGGAATGGCCAAGTCAAAGTCCAGATTTGAATCCCATTGAGATGCTGTGGGGTGACTTGAAAAGGGCTGTACGTGCAAGAAACCCCTCAAACATCTCACAGCTGAAAAAGTTCTGCATTGAGGAGTGGGGTAAAATTTCCTCAGACCGATGTCGAAGACTGGTAGATGGCTACAAGAACCGTCTCACTGCAGTTATTTCAGCCAAAGGTGGTAACACTCGCTATTAGGGGCAAGGGTGTCCTATTTTTTTTTTCCTCAGTTAGAATAGGCATTTTTGTAGAATGACATTTACAGAAGATCTTGAAAAGACTTTTCTTCAGTTTTCTTTGTTTAGTTGGATTACTTTAATCTCTCTGTATTGTTGAAACGGAGATGAAATAACCTTTTATTAAAAATGTTACAAAAAACCACATGCTTTCAAAGGGTGTCCTAATTTTTTCACATGACTGTATATGGAATGGGTATATATGAAATTTACCAATACAAGCATGTCCTTGGATATAGACTTCACTTTTGTACATTGGTCGCATGACCTATTTGTAGCTGAAAGGGCCTGGGTTGCCGCTATACAATGTACAGCACTGTGCTTGGTACGCAGCACTCACCGGAGCTCTGCGGCCTACTCAAACAGGTGAAAGGTGGAGGTGCTGGGTGTCGGACTCCACTGATTAGATATTGAGGAACTTTCCTAAGGATAAGTCATCAATCAATATTAAACTCCCGAATGACTGTAAAATGGGGAAATAAGTATTTTATTTTCCATTTTTAACGTTACAGTTTCTAATTTCTGCTCTTATTTGCTTTCCTCTAGGAGAGTCTGTGAGATGTGGATAAGACTCGCCTACAGAAGTTAAAATACGGTGAGTAAAGGAAAGAGGATTGAGTTTGGGCACAGATTTGCACATGAAGGCCCACCATGGATTACTTCCGGGTTCATTATGTCATTCAGCTTTCCTTTCTAGAATTAGACGGCGTATATACTGGGTGATTTAAAAAGAATGGTGAAAAAGTAAGACCAGTTTCACTTCTGCGGTAAAGGTATCCGGCAGGCTGTTCTGCAGTTCACCAGATTAGATACTGCCGTTCACTGCTGGAACTCTTTAACTATAATGAGATCTGGCCATTTTCCAGCATGAACTCTAGTTTCCGGCCGGACACAAAACAGTGCATCGATCGTTTTTTGTCCAACAGTAACCCGGCACTCATGCCGGAAACAGCCTGAATCTTATATGATCAATGGGCCCCTCCAGCTGTTTCTCTGCTGGAACAGCCTGCCGGATACCTTTACCACATATGTGAAAGTAGCCTAAAGGCCCGTAGTTAAACAAATCATGAAGCTGTGCTTTGGTTGATACAGGCAACAAAATCAGTATTTTTTAGGCCATTTTCTTGAATCTGCCCCTTTATGTACATAAAGGGGCTGGTTTAAGATGACGACATCGTTGACTTTGGCATTGACTTGCAGGGCCGATTGGAAGATGACAAATTCGCTGACAGACAGGTGTTCAGCGATGAGTCTATCACCTCCTTGTGAAGGTTAATCACCAAAAGGTTAAAATCTGAGGCTCAGAAAACTCATGTTCCCTTGTCATGCACATGAGGGACTCAAGTAAAGTAAACGTGTTCTGTGCAATGAGCAAAGTCTACGGCCCCTTCTTTTTTGCTGAGGATACTGTCACTGGCCGCTCCTACCTGGAAATGTTAAGCGAAAGGTTTATACCACAGGTAGACGAAGATCTGCCAAACATAAGAGCAGGATGGTGCTCCTCCTCATCATTTCTAGGTGGATGTTCACCAGTAGCTGAATAAAACTACTGGACTGTTGCATTGGCTGCACTGGAATAAACAATTTACCAATATTGTGCTGGCCATCACGATCACCAGATCTAACACCCTGCAACTTCTTTCTGTGGGGCTACACCAGGAACTCAGTATACCTGCCCCTCCCCAACCCCAGGATCTGAAGAACCAGAGAAAACATCACTACAAAAGTGAAGTCTATATCCAAGGACATGCTTGTATTGGTAAATTTCATATATACCCATTCCATATAGATCAATGAAAATCAATACACCATAATTATCTCGTATTTAAATACCATAATACACATTTTATAAGAAAAAAAAATTTGAAAAAAAAATGGTAAAAAATTTTAAATCATAAATAAAATACCTAGAAGCTATAATTACACTATAATTATGTGAAATGTGGATAATGGTTATAAAAAGTTCATAACATCATATATATCAAGCTTATAGCATCATGTGTATCTTCATAGCTTCATGAGCTCTGTTTATGCCAAATAGACAAGCCTGAATAGAATTTCGTAAATTCACACTTGACCTTGTTCAAATTAGGGAAACAATAATCCTTCAGTAAAAATATTGGAACGATAATCCTTCAGTAAAAATAGTGGTAATATATCTGCTTTTAAATAGTGTTATGGGAGAATTGTCCTTGTTTGGATCAATTGATATAAGTCACGTCCTTATTTAGGATGGGACTGTAGCTTGGCCATGGACATCAGCACATGGAGAGCTAAGTATTTTGTTGGAAGCGATTCATCACCGCTATTTTGTGTGTTTGGTTGTCTTATTAAGCCGTTAAGCGACCTGAACTCTTGATTACTTGGCTACTGTTGTTGTTTGTGGCTATATCTGTCCCCTAATGATTTGGCTGAGTGCCATTGAAACGCGTTGGGACGAGCCTTTGGAATCATATGTATGTACCCTTGTGTGTTTTCCCTGACGAAGCTGGGCAGTCATCGCCGCAATAAAAACGGACACCCAGGCACATGCAGAGAGGGTTGAAATGAGAGTTAAATACAGGGAATTATAGGGGAAGAGACCCAGTATCTGTCTCCCTCTTAATTTATATTCCTGTTTTTCTAACTCGCCCTCGGAGCATTATTGTATAACTGCACACTTGCTTATACTTTCACCATTCGGTTTATGCGTGGTCACTGATGCATGCATGTTTTAACTTGTTTATATGCTATGGGCCTACTACATTAGGATTGACTATTAAAAGTTAACTTTTAAGGTTACCCCTTTATTTCAAGTTATTTTTCACATGTCCTTATTTAGATAAATTAAAGGAATCTATTAGAAACAAGTTACATCACTAGGAGGCCTCTTAAAAAAAGAAAACTGACGTCAGTGTATAAATCCTTAAGTATTAGCGGCTATCACAGAACATTCTAATGGGGTCAAATAGTAAGAGTTTGTATCATATACAATGTAACATCGTCGCGTTACCGCTTCCACATGTATCAGATGCGTCCCGGCTGCGAGCTGTAGTTCCAACTGTTAAGGCGCTGTTTAGTGCCGAGCCTCGGCATCCCACATGTCGGGAGATTGCCGGTATTAGTTGTCTCTCTTACTATAGGAAAGGTTAGAGTGAATCCAAGCTCGCCGCCACGTCTCTCCTCCTATATTAGGTAAGCTAATGACCCCAAAGGGATTTCTTTGTTAGGTATTCTAATGACCCCAAAGGGATTTCTTTGTTAGGTATGCTAGTGACCACAAAGGGATATCTTTGTTCTATGCTGCTGATAGATTCACTGTTGTGTTTATAGAAATTACCAAACGCGTTTCGGAGTCACATACTCCTTCCTCAGTGGTCACGTCTGATATTTGTACATATTTATGTTTTTTAGCATTTTATATTTTTTTATTTTCTGATATATTGTTTCAATAAATGAAGGAGTGTTGTAGAAATGAGCTGTATTTGTTTCCATGCAACAGCAGGTAGCTGAGTGCCCTCCTAACCGATAATTGACTATTATACTACAGTGGGTATGCCGTGGAAGCGAGCACCTTTGCCATTTTTGACCTAGTTGGGTAGAGCCACTGTATATTTATTTTAATTTCCAAGGACATGCTGGCGATAAATACCAAGGTGACAATTTTAGTAGCTTCTCTAGGCAAAAGTGTTAAGTTTAAGGATAAGACAAATTTATCAAGTAACATGAGACATTTGATTAATGTGGCATAAAGTCCTCCAACGCAGACTCAAGCGAAACTGACTTCAAATTTTCCCCTCATGATTAATTCCACCCCAATATTTGTTAAAAGATATCACACATGGAGATATAATATTAAAAGCTGACAAATGATTGTTTCAGCATGTATATATGGACTTAGACTAGTTGATAAGGAAACCTATATCTTAGATATAAGTATGATCAAGATATTAGTAATTGGTGTGGATATGGGTTAGTAGGGGGGAGGTGGTTGGTTAATAGGAAAGGGGAAAGAGGGGGTAAAAAGAAAAGGGGGGAGGGAGGAAGAGAAGGGAAAAGGGGGAGTGGGGAAAAAGAGAGGAGAGGAGGAAGGGGAGGAATTGGGTCTCACCTATCTGCAAAAGGAAAAAACAAAAGAGCCCTATCCAAGCTTAAGAAAGGCATGTATATATAACCATATAACCTACAAACTTGTACCCTTAAACAGGAACAAAAGTCATGCCCACAAAAAATGTTTATAAAAATATAAAGCTTTATTGCATCAAACAAAGACAAAGAAAAATAAATACACAAACAAATAAATCAGGGATAATGCTGTCAGAAAGGTAACAATGACCTAAAATGTTATGTGGAATCACAGGCCCACCAAGTATCACTACACCCGAAAAGAGTGTAATACAAGTCTACAAAAATAGAAATAATCGCAGGTGAGATAGAGGATAAATATAAGTAAAGTAATATAAACCCCAGCCTATATCCAGTGATAGCTAGTATCTAAAGAGAGGACGTCCCATAATAGATAGAGGCTGGAAAGGCATATCTCCTAAATGTCACAGAAATGTCGGAAAAAGTTGAAATTGGCATGTGGTGCAATATTTTTACATCAAAAACCTGATGTATCTGGTTTGATAAATGTCCCGCTTAGGCTACTTTCACATCTGCGCTTTCCCTCCGCGCATTTTCCTACGCTATTGAGACCCTATGATGGATCTCAATAGCGGAGGAAAATGCTTCAGTTTTGTCCCTATTCATTGTCAATGGGGACAAAACTGAACTGTAGGGAATGGAGTGCACCAGAATGCATTCCAGTCCGTTTCATTGCGTTCCCAGGAAAGCAGCATTTTTGAGTGTGACCTGGGATGCGGAGCAAGACGGATCCGTCATGACTCACAATGTAAGTCAATGGTGCTCTATCCGTTTTCTCTGACACAAAAGAAAATGGATCCACCATGGCTATTTTTAGAGATAATACAACCGGATCCATTCATAACGGATGCAGACGGTTGTATTATCATGGCGGAAGCGTTTTTGATGATCCATGACGGATAAAGCAAGAGCGATGGTGTGAAAGTAGCCTTAGTCCTTGACACGCTAATATCTTTTATTCTTCAGTTATAGTGCAGGTTCATGATAACGTCATTTTGCTCTATGTTCCCATACTCTGTTACAACACATATAGGGTCATTTATTAAGACCAGCATTTTATTCTTCCTCCAGTCGGTCACCCAATCAGCAGTCTGTCCTTTGGCTCACCATCCTTGCAGTCTCTTCTGTGACTGTCCCTCCCTTCAGTCTTTCCTGTGCCTCACCCTAACTGCAGCTTCTTCTGTGGTTCACCCTTCCGCCAGTCTTTCCCGTATCGCTCCCTATCTGCAGTCTGCCCGGTGGCTTACCCTCCCTCCAGTCTCTTCTGTGGTTCACCTTTCATGCAGTCTTTTCTGTGTCTCACCCTACCTTCAGTGCACATGCGGGATATCTCTTCCTTGTGCTCCTGCCAACATGGTCACTTAAGACACTTCCTCCTTCATAAACCACTGCTTTCTGTGATGTCACCACAGACTTCTCTGCATAGACTGGCCTGACAGGCAGCTGGGATTTGGCAGCAGTGCCAGGCAGGTGGCAGGATGCCCGACCTCTCTTGTGGTCATTCAGTGATGATTGCAGTGTGTTTGTGTACTTGATGGGAAATTGCCTGGCATCCTCCAGAGGTAAACGGAGCTGCGACCGCAGACATGACATCAGTATAAACGCCATCCTGCAGACAATCTCAATTCTGTGATGATGGAAACCAAGGGTGGTACCTTAACGTCTAGAACAACACAGCAACTCATTGATATTACGGTCATGTCCTGTAGGAAAAATAATTCAATCACTGATGTCTATTAACAGGCCAGTCCTGAATAAGGGTTAATCATTGTATAATGGAAAGTTCTGCAACTGTTATCATAGTTTTATGGCAAGGATTGGTGATGATTAGAGAAAGGAGCTTCAAAAGATGAGCCAAAAGTGGCTATAAGCTTCTATCTTCTCCACAGCCAGGTAGTCATCCTGCTTGGACAGTCACTTACCGGGGTAGCTACTGAAAGACAGTTTTCTTCCTTGCGGAGGGAGAGATAATTTGCATATCTTTTCCCAGGGAGCATTGCTTGTAAGACTTCCAAAGCCAGCTGGCGACTTATGCAAGGAGAAACTGTAACCCCTGAGATATTGACATCTGGAAACCACAATCAAGAAACTTTCCAATGAAATGTGATGGGTAACAAGTGAAGCTTCCTCTTCACATTACAAATGACATGAAAATCCAGTGGAGTTTCTGAAGGAACTGATCTTATTCGATATCCATCAGGTATAGGGTTGCCACCTTTGCCAACAAAAAATACTGACCAAGTTAAGCCACACCGCAAAGGTGGTGTGGTTGTGGGGGCGTGGCTTAACACAAGCTTTAAGTCGCTGTGTCAAAACGTGGCTCCCAGTTTTAGTAATGCCCCCATTAGTGCCCCCCAGAATTGATAATGCCCCCCATAGTGCCCCTAGTAATATTAATGCTCCCATTAGCAGCCCCAGAATGAATAATGCCCCCGTTAGTGCCCCCAGTACTAGTAATGCCTCCATTAGTGCCCCCAATAATATTAATGCCCCAATTAGTGTCCACAGAATTAATAATGCCCCCATTAGTGCCCCCCCAGTAATAGTAATGCCCCCAGCAATAGTCATGCCCCCAATAGTGCCCTCCAGTAATAGTAATGCCCCCATTAGTGCTCCTCTGAATTAATAATGCCCCCATTAGTGCCCCCAGGAATAGTAATGCCCCCATTAGTGCCCCCTCAAAATAATAATGCCCCCATTAGTGCCCACAGAATTAATAATGCTCCCATTAGTGCCCCCAGGAATAGTAATGCCCCGATTAGTGCCCCCTCAAATTAATAATGCCTTTAGTGCCCCCCCAAAATGAATAATGCCCCCATTAGTGCCCTCCAGAATTCCTAATGCCCGCATTAGTGCCCCCCAAAATGAATAATGCCCCTTCTCTGCTTGTGCAAAAAAAAAATCCTTACCCATTTGATCGCACCGCTGTGAACATTCGCTGCTCACTGGAAGCTCAGGACAGGACCTGTGAGACATCACCACACTGGAGCGCAGGTGCTTTCCTGAGCTTCCAGTGAGCAGTGAGTTTTCACTGTGGCGCGATCAAATGGAGGAGATGAGTTCTTAACACAAGTAGGGGAGGGGCAGGAGTTAAACGCTGTACTATTGAGTGCTCCACAATGGAAGCGCTCATTAGTAACAGTTCATATATGAAAATACCAGCAATTATTATTGCTGGTAGAAACAAAACTATCCGCATAAGCAGGGCCACTAAAATACTGGCTTGGCTGGTGAGTTACCGGCCGGGTGGCAACCCTAATCAGGTAGTCAGTGTGAAGAGCCTGCAATTTATATTCAGTGAAGTAGAAGAAGTAGAGCATGTGACTGTCCTGTATACAATATATGGAGGACTATCTTAGGGACTGGGGCAGTATAGGCCCAGATCTGTCACTGAACCTCTTAGCTACTGGAGATGAGTACAGAAACCATGTTTGAACACATGACTTGGATGTATATGATGTTCTTACTAATTTATGCAGGGGACTTTGATAATGATGGCCTGTCCTCAGAATAGGTTATCATTATCATATCAACAGGGTCCAACACCCCGTACCCCTCCCCCCCATGAATCAGCTGTTTAGTTGTAGCTCTGACTCCAGAAGTCAACGCCAGAACCAAACTGCTCCCTCCAGTGTGTAGTGGATGAAACTGGGAACTGCAGTGCTGCTTTAGTGGTAGCTATGCTTCGGAACCAGTCCCAGCCACTACACAGTAGATGGAGCTGTGTAGTTCCAGCACCAGCAGCAAGATCACAGCTAATTAGTGGGGGTGCAGGAGGTCGGACCGCAAAATACAGAAAAAGACATACGGTCGTATGCAAGAGATCTTGAAAAGTGTGGGGAATAGAAAACTAGTACACTGGAAAAATTGCATGACTTTATTCTATGATGCAATTACTGAGACTGGAATATCCGTTTAACAAAAAGGAAGGGGGTCTCCAAGCAGTACAGAGCATTTAACCTGTTGGGGACACATGACGTACCGATACGTCATGATGTCCCGGTACTTAAGGATACATGACATACCGGTACGTCATTCATCGGAACTGGGTGCCTGCTGAAATCCATCAGCAGGCACCCTGGGACAATGCGCAGTGGGGGTCCTGTGACCCCCTCGTATTGGCTATCGCGGCAAACCGCAGGTCAAATCAGACCTGCGGTTTGCTGCGTTTCCGGGTTATTCGGGTCTCTGGTGACCCGATAACCCGGAACAGGATAGTGATCGGTGGTGTGATAATACACCACCAATCACACCTCTCAGGATCTCTTCTGATTGGCTGCAGGGCAGGCGGGAGGTTTAAACTTCCTGCGGCTCTGCCTCCTCTCCCTTTCTGTGTCCGGAGCCCGTGGAGAGAGGAGCAGCGTCGGATCTGTGCCCTGCAACCCCCATATCTGCCCAGCACAGCTGTGTGACCCTAGACCGCCCAGGGGTGCTGCAGCTTGCGCTCCAACCCCACACACATTTTTTGGGGCGCAAACATATTATTATTTTTTGCGTACGCTGACTGTGGCCGGCACTCTTAGGGCTGTTTCACACGAGCTGATGCCGTGCGTGACATCCGCTGCGTGCATGACAGCCAAGACCCGATGCGGACAGCAAAAGCACGGAGCAGTAACATGACTGATAATGCTCCGTGCCTCTCTGTGATCTCTTTACTACGAAATCACAGTGAGATAAAGTTGTCCCTGTGATTTCGTAGTAAAGAGATCACAGAGAGGCACGGAGCATTATCAGTCATGTTAATGCTCTGTGCTTCTGCTGTCCGCATCGGGTCTTGGCTGTCATTCACGCAGCGTATGTCATGCACGGCATCCGCTCGTGTGAAACAGCCCTTAGTGTCCGTACACTGTTAGCGCATCGTACATCCCACCGCTGATCAGCTGTTCGAAGCGGAGTTTATAAGTTCGTGAACACCCATGCCCCCACACACACGCACACGAAATAAAGATTTCCACACACGCACACACTCCCCTATGGCCCGCCGGATGTTCTTGGCTGAGGAGTCATACGCCCAGCTTGCCTCCGACTCTTGCCACTTTCCTTTTGTTATCCGTGTCCTCCTCATCTAGCGATGATGATGAACCCCCAAGGTGGCGGAGACGCCGCCAGGAGGAACAAGGGGACCGCCATGCCAGGGACCCTGTGGCCCACACTAGTACGAGCAGCTCTGGGGCTCAAACTAGTCTTCCGGCCCACCAGTTAAGTCCACCAGAGCCCCCTACCGGTGAACTTGCACGGTGTATGCCTGTGAAGGTTCTCATTTATCCAGGTCATGGTATATATCTGTAAAGAATAAATCAAGGCAACTGGACGTACTGTAGATTTCTTGAAAACGTTTTACTCGTTCTTCCAACAAGCTTTCACAATTAATTGCATGGTGTACCCCAGAGCATTTTGAGCCTGTGATTCCTGATTTTGTTGGCCAACCAGGAATCCAGATTTCTACAGTGGGCTTAACTGAATATGACTATTTTAGTCTTTTTTTCAGTGACCACTTTGTGAATCTGATGGTGGAGCAAACGAACCTGTACGCCCAACAGTTCATTTCTCAACACTCAGGCTCCTTTTTGGCTAGGGCCGGTGGCTGGACTCCAGTCAGTGCAGCCGAGATGAGGACGTTTTGGGTCCTCGTGCTGCACATGGGCCTAGTCCAAAAAACCAGTGTCAGGCATTACTGAAGTGGAGACGTCCTCTACCAGACCCCACTTTACAGTACGGCCATGACACGTACCCAGTTTGAGGCCATCCAGAAATGCCTGCATTATGCAGATAATGCAGCATGTCCCCCCCAAGGTGATCCTGCCTATGACCACCTGTACAAAATCAGGCCGGTCATCGATCACTTTGGGGCCAAATGTTTGGAGGCCTATTTGGAGGTCGCGGTTGATGAGTCTTGCATTGCTTTCAAGGGGAGACTCATTTCCCGGCAGTATGTTTCCTCTAAGCGGGCGAGGTATGGCGTGAAGTTGTACAAACTTTGTGAGAGTACCTCAGGGTACACTTACAAGTTTCGTGTGTCCGAGGGGGGAGATTCCTGTATTCAACCACCAGAATGTCCCCCCACTCTGGGTGCTAGCGGGAAACTTGTGTGGGACCTTATGCACCCACTGCTAGATAAGGGTTACCACCTGTACGTGAATAACTTTTATACTAGTATCCCCTTGTTCCAGTCCCTGGCCGCCAGATCCACGTCCGCTTGTGGGACTGTGCGGAAAATTCAACTCGGCCGAAAATTCAACGCGGCCTCCCTACTCACCCCCTCCAGGTACCTATCCCCAGGGGTGAGACCCGTGCCCTTACCAGTGGAAACCTGTTGCTGGTCAGATATAAGGACAAGAGGGATGTCCTTGTACTGTCCACAATTCACGGTAACAACATCACCCCTGTCCCTGTGCGAGGTACCGCGGCAACGTTCCTCAAGCCCGATTGTATCGTCGACTACAATCTGTATATGGGTGGAGTTGATATCTCTGATCAAGTCTTCAAGCCATATAATGCAATGCGCAAAACCCGGGCATGGTACAAAAAAGTTGCGGTCTACTTGGTACAGGTTGCCTTGTACAACTCTTTTGTACTGTCCGGAGCGCTGGCAACACAGGGAAATTCCTCCAGTTCTATGAGCTAGTCCTCAAGGCCCTGATCTTTTCTGACCGGGAAAGAGCAGGCCGGAGTACCTCAGGAACTGGAGGCGCCCGGATCGTCCCTGGCCAACACTTTCAAGGTGTGGTCCCCCATACTAGAAAGAAGGGATGGACCCAAAAAAGGTGCAGAGTGTGTCACAGGAGGGGGATACGGAAGGACACCACCACTCAGTATGAAACGTGCCCAGATCATCCAGGCCTCTGCATTATTGGTTGCTTCAGGGAGTACCACACTTCCATGGAGTTCTACATTTATAATCCCATTCCCCAATTTTAATTCCATTTAGTCATTGACAATCGGAAAAAAAATATGGTTCTCAGACTTGAGACACTAAAACAAAAAAAAAATAAAAAAAAATAATGTTTTGTAATACTAGAAAAACTAAAAAAATAGACATATTAGGTATCGCCGCGTCTGTAAGAATCTGCTCTATAAAAATACCCCATGACCTAACCCCTCAGATGAACACGGTCAAAAAAATAAAATAAAAACGGTGCAAAAAAAGGTCTTTTTTTTTTGTCACCTTACATCACAAATAGTGTAAAAGCAAGCGATCAAAAAGTCATATGCCCCCCAAAATAGTGGCAATAAAACCGTCCTCTCATCCCGCAAAAAATGAGCCCCTACCTAAGATAATCGGCTAATAACAAAAAAAACTGGCTGAAATGTTTTTTTTTTGTTTATAAAAGGATAATATAGTGTAAAACCTAAATAAATAAATAAAAAGTAGACATATTAGGTATCTCTGCATCCATAAGGATCTTCTCTATAAAATGACCTAACCCCATAACCTAACCCCTCGGATGATCACGGACAAAAAAATTAAACAAAAATGGTGCCAAAACGTCAATTTTTTAGCAAATTTTCAATTTTAATAAGTTTTTTTTCCAGTTACAAAGCAAGGGTTAACAGCCAAACCAAACCTAATATTTATTACCCTGATTCTGCAGTTTACAGAAACACCCCATATGTGGTCGTAAACTGCTGTATGACCAAACAGCAGGGCACAGAAGGAAAGGAACACCGTATGGTTTCTTGAAGGCAGATTTAGATGGCCTTTTGTTTGGCACCATGTCCCATTTGAAGAACCCTAGAGTAGAAACTCCATAAAAGTGACCCCATCAAAGAAACTACACCCCTCAAGGTATTTAAAACGGATTTTACAAACTTTATTAACTCTTTAGGTGTTCCTCAACAGTTTATGGCAAATGGAGATGAAATTTCTGAATTTCTATTTTTGGTAACCTTGCCTCACAAAAATGTAATATAGAGCAACCAAAAATCATATGTACCCTAAAAATAGTCCCAACAAAACTGCCACCTTATCCTGTAGTTTCCAAAATGGGGTCACTTTTATGGAGTTTCTACTCTAGGGGTGCTTCAAATGGGACATGGTGTAAATAAACCAGTCCAGCAAAATCTGCCTTCCAAAAACCACACGGCGCACCTTTCCCTCTACGCCCTACCGTGTTCCCGTACAGTAGTTTACGGCCACATATGGGGTGTCCCCCCCCCGACTTCTAAGCCTTGTAACGTCCCCCAAAAATAAAATGTAATGTAATTCCCAAAATGATCCTAACATGAAGTAGACATATGGGGAATGTAAAGTAATAACTATTTTTGGAGGTATTACTATGTATTATAGAAGTAGAGAAATTGAAACTTGGAAATTTGCTAATTTTTGGTAAATTTAATATTTTTTAAAACTAAAAATGATTTTTTTTTACTCCATTTTACCAGTGTCACGAAGTACAATATGTGACGAAAAAACTGTCTCAGAATGGCCTGGATAAGTAAAAGCATTTTAAAGTTATTCACACATACAGTAAGGTGACACTGGTCAGATTTTCAAAAAATTGCCTTGTCCTTAAGGTGAAAATGAGCCTGGTCCCTAAGGGGTTAAGGACAGATCTCAGGCTGAGAGAAGGCCTTTCCTTTCCGTAGTTCTCATTGTGCCTCTTGTTTGGTTTTGTTATGTCACTATCAGTGTGGGTGCGGATAATGTTGCTTTTAGTTTTACTTCCATGATACTTCAGGGATTACACCTCAGATTTATTCCAAGCAGCAGAGTACAACTCTGATCAGACTGTAGCAGACAACAACTCCCTCTGGACTCTCAGCGCTGAGGTTAGTATATCCTTCACCACAGGGTCGATACGTACTTGTCAGCAGAGGCAGCAGTCAGGTAAGAGGGAGCGAGTTGGCGCTGGGGGTAACATTGGGGGGCAAATGTCACTTCATTCACTGCTTAGCAAAGGAAGAATATTTGTATCTAGTTACAGAATGTACTGTACGCCTGATATACTGTACAAGCAGGGGTGTAGTGGCAGAGATGTCACAGTCCCCTCTGGCACGAGGGACCTCATGGTCTCCTCCTGTAGCCCCATAGTCCCCTCTACCACATAAGTACATTCCAGTTATATGAATGGCACTTTGTAGGTGGAGGCCAAGTTACAGATTTTACATTGCGCCTCATGAGCTGTCCGTGGACAAATTATGTTAGATATATACAGTATGTCTCCTTCATCTATACATATATAGGTGCCTGTCAGTGAATGTAAGTCCTCATGCACGCGACCATATTTTTGGTCTGTGTCCGATCTGCATTTTATGTGGCTTGAACACGGTCCCATTCATTTATTTGGGTTTCCAAAAAAACTCTGGCAGCACATGGTGGTCGTCCATGCGTTGCCTGCATCCGTGTGGCTGTTCCACAAATTATAGAACCTGTCCTTTTCTTGTCTTGTCTTCTCTGTTTAGCAGCTTTTTTGCGTATTTTGCAGATCCGAGATTTGTGGATCACAAAAACGGATATGATGTGCAGAAGGCCTAATCACGTCTCTCCATGATTATATTGTCCTGCTATTTGTTGCTCCCCTACCCCTATAAGAGAGCAGGGTGGTATCTCATGGACTCTCCAGCAATGTCCACCCTCACTGCCTTGTGCAGGTTTACATAACTCATAACATACATTAGGTACATGAGGCCTGTCCTGCATCCCCCTGCCATGGGGCCCTGGTGCATGGTACTGCTATACTTAATGGGGAATTGTACTATAAGCGATTTCCTACTACCTACTATAATGCATACCTGCTTTGAGGTGGCACACCACTAGGTGGTATATGAGGGTATGGACACATGTGCTGTGACCTTAAATCTCATCCACTGTGCTGCTTCTGTAAAATGCGGCAGATTGTTCCACACAGAAATCATTGTGTGAAATCTTCAGCTTTTGGGCCACGTGTGGACATACCCTAATAGGGACAGAATTGGTAACCAGGTTAGGTATGAAGAGGCTTGAGATGCTTGGAGGAGCAGTGCATGTTACACTCCTAGGTAAATAATGTAGGACCTGAGCTGATGAGGTTCTCCATGTGTATTGCCATATGTTACTTTTTTGCACATCCACTCCCCTCAAGGGTACAAAAAAACAAAATAAAATGACTGTTGCAATCACCACCTAGGTGCTCATGCTCCCCCTACTTGCACACAAACTTCTACAGTAACTGAGGAGCACTCCGGGACGAAGGCTTTCCCAGAAGACGTGTAATGTTGCTATGTTACTCATGTTAGCTGAGGACGAGTCCGGACTGGGAATTTGTAGAGAGAAATATTTCCCCGATTGTTTTTGTTTTCATGCATTTGATTTAGAGTTATGTGAAGAGGGTATGAGGGGTCACTGGCAGTGGGATCTGTGTGTAGGTGACCACTGTATGAGTCCCTTTTTCTAAAAAACGTGCAAATTGCCATGAAGAGATTGGGGGTCATTTACAAACACTGGCAAAAGATTTGCCTAATATATGATGAGCCGTGCACTTTGTCATAAATTAGGTACACTTTCAGGTGTCCGTGTGAATGGTGGGACAAGTAGACCCTGGCTACAATGGTGACCCCTATAAATAAGAATGTTAATGGACTATAAGATGCACCTAGGATATAGCGTAGGAAAATAAAAAATATATATTTTTCATCAGACCTTCTGGCATCCTGGTAATATATTTCCAGATAATAATCTCAATTCCTATTAACACAGCAAACAGATATTACTATAATTCTGCCCCTATGTAAAAGAATATAACTAATATAATACTGCCTCCTTTGTACACGAATATAAATACTATAATACTGCTCCTATGTACAAAACTATAACTGCTGGTGCTAAGCATTATTTATAACCATATACACAAGGCACTTAGAATAGGTTTTGAACAAAATGCATAGACCCAATCACCATGTCAAGTTAGCTTTTTTCAAGTGGTGTACAACAGATTTAGTACTGCCCCCTATATACAAGAATACAACTACTATAATACTGCCACTTATAGAAAATAATATAATTACTATAATATTACCCCCCTATGTAGAAGATCATAACTACTATAATACTACCCCCTTTGTACAAGAATGTAATTACTATAGTACTTCTCCTTTATGTCCAAGAATATAACTACTATACTTCTGCTCCCAATGTAGTAGAATAGAATTATTGTCATACTGGCCACTTTGTACAAGAATGTAACTGCTATAAATCTGCCCCCTGTAGACAGGGATAGTAAATTTATTATACAGAATTTCGAGATGTTACTGTGTACTGTTACATAAACTAAGATAAGTAATTGGATTTATTTATTTTTATTTTACGCACCATATTTTTTTGGACTATAGTCCATTTGGGTCTTATAGTCCAAAAAAATATGGTGCGTAAAATAAAAATAAATAAATCCAATTACTTATCTTAGTTTATGTAACAGTACACAGTAACATCTCGAAATTCTGTATAATAAATTTACTATCCCTGTCTACAGGGGGCAGATTTATAGCAGTTACATTCTTGTACAAAGTGGCCAGTATGACAATAATTCTATTCTACTACATTGGGAGCAGAAGTATAGTAGTTATATTCTTGGACATAAAGGAGAAGTACTATAGTAATTACATTCTGGCATATGGAGAAGGAAAATAAGAAAAACATTTTTTTCCATCAGACCTTAGATCAGACCCCCAAGCTCCATCAGACCTCTGTATCAAACCCTCATAATTTCTTACACCTCAGATCAGACCCCCAATTCTCCTCAGACTTAGATCAGACCCACGTTAGACCCCCAAGTACAATCAGACCTCAGATTAGACCCCTATCAAAGCCAAGCATTTTGTCATAAATTAAGCAAACTTTCAGCAGTCCGCATGCCTGGCAGAAAAAGTAAACCCTAGCTACAAATGGTGACCCCTATAAATAAGAATATAACCCCTTAGGGACCCATGACGTATCGGTACGGCATGTTTCCCGAATCCTTAAGGACCCATGACGTACCGGTACGTCATGGCTTTAATTCGTGATTCCGGCGCCGCGGGGGTTAATCGGAACGGGATGCCGGCTGAAATCATTCAGCCGGCATCCCGTAACAACGCAGGGGGGGGTCATTTGACCCCCCCGTATAGACGATCGCAGAAAACCGCAGGTCCATTCAGACCTGCGGTTTTCTGCGTTTCCGGTCCATTCGGGTGTGCTGTGACCCGATGAACCGGAAAAAGACTGCGATCGGTGGCGTAATTTTACACCACCAATCGCAGTCCGAGGATTTGAGGAGGCGGTGCTGGCCCTGGTGCTGAACACTGCTGTCCAGGGTGCTGATTGGTGCAGGGGAGAGAGGCGCGAGATTCAAACTTCCTGCGCTCCTCTCTCCCCTCCTCTTCCTGTCCAGCACCCTGACCGTGCAGCATCGTCCAGCACCAGCTCCTGTGTCCCCCTAATCGGCATCCATCACCCTCCTGCACCCATCGCCACTCAGGTAGGTTAGGGTCAGTGAGGGAGAGGCACCATTAGGAAGGGAAAGAAGGGAAAAGTTAGTTAGGAAAAAAAAAAAAAAAAAAAAGAGCTTTTACACAAAACTTTTTTGATCCATCTATCAGACCCCAGAGCCCCCCCTGCCACTTGCCCCCCCCCCCCTACCAGGCCCCCCTTCCCCCCCACCCATCCCCCCACCAGCCCTCCCCCAGCCCCCCCCCCCTCACCACTAGCCCCCTTACCACCACTTTTTTTTTTATTTTTCTGCGTTCGCTGACTGGTCGGCACTTTAGCGTCCGTCCACTGTTAGCGCATCGCCCGCCCCACCGCTGATCAGCGTTGTACCGCTGATCAGCAACTTTGAACTTTTTTTTTTTTTTTTCCTAACACTTGCCCCTTTATTTTCCTTTTTTTAGTACGCGAACACCCGTTGCCCCCACACACACGCACATATAATAAAGGTTTCCACACACGCACACCTACACGCACACACACACACCATGGCCCGCCGGGTGTTCTCGGCCGAGGAGGCATACGCCCAGATTGCCTCCGACTCCGAGAGCCCCAGTGAGGATGAGGATGACCCCACGTTCCTTTTGTCATCTGCATCCTCCTCATCATCATCGGATGACGATGAGCCACCAAGGCGGCGGAGACGCCGCCAGGCGGAGCCAGGGGCCACACATGCTAGGGATCCTGTGGCCCACCCTAGTACGAGCCGCCCTGGGGTTCGTACTGGTTTCCCAGCCCACCAAATAAGTTCACCGGAGCCCCCTGCCGATGAACTTAGCTGGTGTCCCCCAGTGGACTTTGAGCCTGAGATTCCGGATTTCGCTGGCAATCCTGGAATCCAGATTCCCACAGTGGGGTTTACTGAAATAGACTTTTTTAGTTTTTTTTTCAGTAACCCACTGGTGAATTTGATGGTGGAGCAGACGAATCTGTATGCCCAACAGTTCGTCGCTCAAAACCCAGGCTCATTTTTGGCTAGACCCGGTGGCTGGACGCCGGTCAGTGCAGCCGAAATGAGGACATTTTGGGGCCTCGTGCTGCATATGGGTCTAGTGCAAAAACCCAGTGTCAGGCAATACTGGAGTGGGGACGTCCTATACCAGACCCCACTGTACAGTATGGTCATGACACGTCCCCGGTTTGAGGCCATCCGGAAATGTCTGCATTATTCCGATAATGCAGCATGTCCACCCCGAGGTGATCCTGCCTATGACCGGCTGTATAAGATATGGCCGGTCATCGATCACTTTGGGGCCACATTTCAGCAGGCCTACGTACCTGGAAGGGAGGTCGCGGTTGATGAGTCTCTCGTTGCGTTCAAGGGGAGACTCAGTTTCCGCCAATACATTCCCACAAAGCGGGCGAGGTATGGCGTGAAGCTATACAAAATTTGTGAGAGTACCTCAGGGTACACTTACAAATTTCGTGTGTACGAGGGGCGAGATTCCCGTATTCAACCCCCAGAATGTCCCCCCACTCTGGGTGTTAGCGGGAAACTCGTGTGGGACCTTATGCACCCACTGCTGGATAAGGGTTACCACTTGTACGTGGATAACTTTTATACCAGCATTCCCTTGTTCAGGTCCCTTGCCGCCAGATCCACGTTCGCTTGTGGGACCGTGCGGAAAAATCAGCGCGGCCTCCCTGCCCACCCCCTCCAGGTACCTATCCCCAGGGGTGAGACCCGTGCACTTACCAGTGGAAACCTGTTGCTGGTCAGGTATAAGGACAAGAGGGATGTCCTTATGCTGTCCACAATCCACGGTAACAGCACCACCCCAGTCTCTGTGCGAGGTACCACGGCAACGGTCCTCAAGCCCGATTGTATCGTCGACTACAATCGGTATATGGGAGGAGTTGATCTCTCTGATCAAGTCCTCACGCCATATAATGCCATGCGCAAAACCCGGGCATGGTACAAAAAAGTTACGGTCTACATGGTGCAGGTTGCCATGTACAACTCTTTTGTACTATCCCGAAGCGGTGCTTGGCTCCATTCAAGTCAATGGGTCTGCAAAAAAAGAAAACGGAAACACATACGGAAATGCATCCGTATCCGTTCCGTTTTTGCGGAACCATCTATTCAAAATGTTATGCCCAGCCCAATTTTTTCTATGTAATTACTGTATACGGCATACGGAAAAACGGAAAGCAAACGGAAACACAATGGAAATCAAAAACGGACCGCAAAACACTGAAAAGCCATATGGTCGTGTGCATGAACTCTTACCGCGATGATTGTTCTACCGGTGAAGGAAGAAAAAATGACAGTAAAGGTGGATTTAGACTGCCCAATTTTCGGGCAGATTATCAGGAACAACGGTTCCTGCGAACGCACGTTCCCGACATCTAAATGTGCCGCCAATCACCTGATGAACGAGTGAAACGCTTGTTCATCAGGTGCTCCTGTGCAGCCACATCAATCATCATTTCAGGGCAGCAGATTGTGTTGTCTAAAACGTGATCTGCTCGCCAGGAACAATGATTCTGTATGGGGACGAGCGATGGCCATAGCGATCCTTTGTCCTCATACTGGGATCTAAATGTGCGGTCCCCTTCACGGAAGGCAGTTGACTGTCGGGAAGAAACGCTTCCTTTCTGACATTCGGCTGTTACATCATGCGGTGTAAATCCGACTATTTGTAACTGATGACCTATCCTCTTGATAGCTCATCAGTATCTGATCGGTGGGGGTCCGACACCCAGACCCCGCCGATCAGCTGTGTGAGAAGGCCTGGTGCTCCTGTGAGTGCTACAGCCTTCTTGCTGCTTACCCTAGGCCCGTGACGCCAAGTCCATCAGTCGTGTGGCCTAGGTGCAGCTCGGCCCCATTCACTTGTCGGACCCCCATCAATCAGATACTGATGACCCAGAGGATACAAATGTGAGATTAAACACTGTGGTTAATATTAGCCACAACTTATTACAGTACAGTAACATTACAAAAGAGGAATGGCTGATATCGGTCACATCAGGAGGTGCTCAGCACTAGATAATATCTGTCCCATAGTCCCTTAGATGGCTGATTACACATAATGGGCTTACATACAGTTGTATCACAATTGCCTGCAGTGTTTTCTCTTTGCTCGTTCCTCTGGTTACCCTTAGTTTCCTTTCACGCTTGCTCTGGCCCGTTGCCTGCGCTGTGATGATATCCCGGGCCATTACCTTGGATACTTTCTGACAGTTTACACAGTGAGTGACATGAGTGGTATTTACCCAGAGAAGTCGCAGGACAGCGTGCAGTCTATGAGCTCCCCCCAGCAGATTCCATACATCGCTGCCTCAGCATAAGGACTCATGCCGTTGCCCGGCCGTGGCTGTATTGAAACAATGTGCAGGCACCGGCCATCTGCTCCCCGAATCACGGATGTGTACCCAATCACTTGAATGGGTCCACAATCCGGAGCTGCGGTGCGGAACAGAGGCACGGAACCCCACGGAAGCACTACGGATTGCTTCCATGGTGTTTCTGTCCATGTCTCCGCACCGCAAAAAAATACATGTTCTATTTTTTTTGCGGTGGGATCACGGACCCGTTCAAGTTGAATGGGTCTTCATCAATCCCGGCCGCCGCACGGACGGTGCCTGTGCATTGGGGACCACAATGCATGGAACGGCCGTACAATGGCTGTGTGCCTTAAGCCCAACAGCGTAGTTAGGTCTTGACGACATCCACTTCATTAACCACTTCAGGGTAATCTGCGGGGATTAAAGCACAAGACGTTTTTATTTTTCTTGATGATGTAGAGATGAGTATGATGGCCCTACGCTATAACATGTTATCACTGGTGTTACATAGGACTGCAGGTAACATCTACTACATTATCTGTACTCAGGGAGTTATCACCGTGTTATCTATGGTGTTACATAGGACTGCAGGTGACATCTACTACATTATCTATATTCAGAGAGTTATCACTGTGTTATCTGTGGTGTTACATAGGACTGCAGGTAACATCTACTACATTTTCTGTATTCAGAGAGTTATCACTGTGTTATCATTGATGTTACATTGGACTTCAAATAACATATAAATCATCTGTTCTCAGAAAGTACATGGATCCTACATGGACAGATAATCAGGGGATGAGCATTTTGTAGAAACCCTCGTTATGTCCAGTGTAAAGGTGTCACCCAGCACCAAAAATCATAATTGACTCTCCCAGGAAGTCATCCCAGCTACATAACTATCCCTGCACTTTGAGTCCCATGTGTAAAAAAAGCGCATTACAAATATTTGTCATTGGCAGCAGATTGTGCTGTGTAAATAATGATTCTCTATGGGGACGAGTAATAGCCGGAGTGATCTCTTGTCCCCGTACAGAGGATATGATTTCCGCGTGTAAATGCAGTTCTCCACCCAGGCAGTTATTGGGATCAGTTCATGTGAAAGGACCTTTACTACATTATCTAAACCATATATTTTTCACTGTGTTTTATCTGTGAGTTTTTTTGTATTCTTTGGATCTTGTAGCCAATGATTTCATTGTGTCATTAACCATCTATAAACCTGGCGCCATGTGTAAGACGCTAGGACGCTCAATGTCCTGCTCCTCACCCTTCACCTCATTTACATGTCTCTGCCCATCATTGCTGCTTATGAAGGAATGCCCCGCATGTTCTGATGACTGCCAGGAGATGTCCATTATACCCGAGGTGCTCTTTTGCGACCAACAATGTATAACACAACCAAAAGAAATAATGGACTAGGACAATAAAGTATGTGGTCAGGGGTCGGCCATAGTTTCATTATCATTCAGTAAGGACCTTGCCTTACTCATCTCAGGTTACAACTCTTATCACGTCTTCCAGCCCTCACGTCGTGCTCAGGGGGCATCTTCTTGGTGGACAATCGAATAGCTTACTTTCCTGGGCAAGGTTCTCCTGACCACCAGGCTTGACATGCAACAGTCTGAAAAGATACTAAGATAAGAACATGGCACAAAGACTTTAAAAAGGGGTGCAGAAGATAAAAAACTTGAACTTTTGTAAAAAAAAAAAATGTGCCCTGAAGAAAAACCTGCCCGTGTTAACCATTCCCTCCACTCTTCCCCCCCTACAGTCATCAGTCTCTTTCTCTTTCGCGGCTCTATTTCTTTGCACAGTGACTTGGACACGAGACCAGTCTTGAACCAAACAAGGGAATTGTTTGAGTCACTAGAGTGGAAGGTGCTGCAATGCAAGTGATTAATCACATTCTTTGCTGGTCTGTTACAGAGCAAAAGACCTCAGTTTGTAGCCTCAAAGCAGGGCTTCATGCAGCAGATCTTCTTCTGAGCTTCAGAGCAGAACTTCATAATGCAGGGCCTCATAGAACAGTCTCACAGAGGAACTTCATAGTGTAGCATCTCAGAGCGCGGCTTCATAGTGGAGAGCCTCACGAGATAAAATCTCCCAGTGCTGAACTTTATTGCATTAATCATCATAGTAAAGAGCTGCAGAGCTTCCTAGAGGAGAGCATTATGGTGCTGAACTTGAAAGTGCAGAACATCTTCTACAGAGGACGAAGCAGAACTGTGAAAGTCTGAGGAGGCAGAGCAGATCCCATTGAGCTAATTACCTTCATGAGGCACCTGGTGAGATGTTTCTTATTCATAACCTTGAAATGAAATATTATTAATGATACTTAAAGCAACATAGTACCTTTCTATTCTTTGCTTTTCTAATATTTACATTTGTATGGCTACGTTCACACTGACGTTTTGGTTTTCCGTTTGTGAGATCCGTCAAGGGCTCTCACAAGCGGTCCAAAACGGATCAGTTTCGGTCTAATGCATTCTGAATGGATAAGGATCCGCTCAGAACGCATCAGTTTGCCTCCGTTCCGCCTCCATTCCGCTCTGGAGGCGGACACCAAAACACTGCTTGCATCCTGACGATGCGGAGGCAAGCCATTGACTTACATTGTGTGTCAGGACGGATCCGTTTTCACTGACACAATCTGGCACAATAGAAAACAGATCCGTCCCCCATTGACTTTCAATGGTGTTTAAGATGGATCCGTTTTGGCTATGTTAAAGATAATACAAATGGATCCGTTCTGAACGAATGCATGCGGTTGTATTATCAGTGCAGATCCGTCTGTGCAGATCCATGATGTATCCGCACCAAACGCAAGTGTGAAAGTAGCCTAATACATAAGCCCCTATGATCGCTGGCAGCCTCTATTCAATAACTACTGATGGAAGTGGTCTTTAGATACTCAGGTCAGCCAAAGAGGACACTCATGGATGGAGACATCAGATAGCATTTATATACATCCACAAGAGTTGGAGCTTACAGGTATCTGAATTTCTTATGCAGATGTAGCAGGGGTAACACACACTCTTAACTCAAATTTTGTAACTCCTTGCGTTATCTTGAAACAAAAGCCATTGAAAAGCAATTGCTTAACGCATTTTGTTTAGATAACATGTCTCATAGAGCATGTGTGTTAAGGCTACTTTCACACTAGCGTTCGATCGGATCCGTTCTGAACGGATCCGATCATAATAATGCAGACGGAGGCTCCGTTCAGAACGGATCCGTCTGCATTATTTTAGCATATAAAAGCTAAGTGTGAAAATAGCCTCGTACGGATCCGTCCAGACTTTCAATGTAAAGTCAATAGGGGACGGATCCGCTTGAAGATTGAGCCATATTGTGGCATCTTCAAACGGATCCGTCCCCATTGACTTACATTGTAAGTCTGGACGGATCCGCACGCCTCCGCACGGCCAGGCGGCCACCCGAACGCTGCAAGCAGCGTTCAGCTGTCCGCCTGTCCGTGCGGAGGCGAGCGGAGCGGAGGCTGAACGCCGCCAGACTGATGCAGTCTGAGCGGATCCGCATCCATTCAGACTGCATCAGGGCTGGACGGCTGCGTTCGGGTCCGCTCGTGAGCTCCTTCAAATGAAGCTCACGAGCGGACCGACGAACGCTAGTGTGAAAGTAGCCTAACCCTGCTACATCCGTGATATAAAGCTGTTATCTCATCTGGACCTGGTGTCTTCTCTGATGCCAGCTGCTAATTGTCTCATTACTCCACTAAGGTGAAAACAAAATTCCAATTATTATATCAGGGTTTGGAGTTGCCTTCATAAACCCAGCAACATTTTATTTATTTATTTTTTTAACCATATTTTTATTTATTTTCTATATATAAGTATACAATTATACAAAGCATTGTTACATATATTTTAACAATCTGGTACAAACCCTCCTCCACCCCCCCCCCCCCCATTGCAATAGCGATGTGATTATCGTAAGAGAAAAGTGCAAAGATATGTGTATAGAACATCCATTCTCGTGTGAATTAACATTGTACCTAACTGCAATAAAGATAAAGTGATGTAATTTTTTGTTGGGTGAGTCATTTGATGTTTTGTTTTATATGTATCTTGTACCACGGGTCTGATGGGTCTAATTTGGCATACCATTCAGTGTATATAAATGGGCGTATAGTCTCCACTCTTTCTGACTCCGTAAAGAAGGCTGTCATAAATGCTCTCCATTTAAAAAAAAAAGGGGTTTGTTAATGTCGATCTATAATGTTCTGCTTCAATACGTTCTAGCATCAAACATTTTGACGTTTGCTGAATAACCTCTTTCGGTGGCGGTATATCTGGTTTAAGCCAGTAGGTTAGGAGACACCTTTTAGCTACTAAGATGATTACATGAAGTGCTTTATCTAGTTTAGTTTTATCTCTTCCCATGTGAAATAGAAGAATTTCTGGGTTCATTGGAATTTTTATGTGGCATTTCTCTATCAATGACAGGAAGGATTGCCAAAAAGATTCTACCCTGGGGCACGACCAAAGTCCATGCGTGAGATCTGTGTTGGATGTTTGGCAATTCTGTCCTCAGTTATCCCGTGGGGTATGAAAACCATATATAGCCCTATGCATTATTTTGAAATAAGTCTCTCTCCACACCTCACTGGCCACCATTTTTGGGATTAAAACCCATCCCATCCCATCTAATAGTTGGTCTGGAAGATGTGATGTATGTTCTAAATTGGCCTTGAAATCCCATGGTGTCCAATACCTCATCCAGCCATCCCCAGCTTACATTATCAAATGCTTTTTCTGCATCAATGGCAAGGAGAGCTGGGAATGAGTGGAGGAGGGAACGTAGCTTAATCTCATCCAACACCTCCAGTACTTTGCGTATGTTATAAACCGCTGCCCTGACTTGTATAAAGCCAACTTGATGAGGGTTAATAAGCTTAGGTAGGAAAGTCGATAGTCTGTCTGCTAGTATCTTTGAGAGGTATTTGAGATTGTTGTCAATAAGGGAGATTGTGCGGTAAGATGAGGCTAACATGTTGTCTTTACCTGGTTTTGGGAGTACTTTGATATGTGCCGTGTTTATGTCTGGAGGTATTGGCTGACCTTGCATTATGTGGTTGTATAGAGATGTAAGAAATGGGGAAATTGTTGGAGCTAATATTTTGTAGAATCATTTGTGTAACCGGCTTAAACCCCTCTCCCATTGTTGCATAGAGACTTTTGCAATATTCCCTTAGTATTTCAAGTATTTTTTTCGGTTGATGACATAGTATGCCTTGTGTGTTTTTTTAATGAGATCATTGGTTTCATCCCCTTTGGTAGAGATGCATTGAGTTTACCAGATTTTTTCCCAAATTTGAATAGTTGAGCTTCCCTCCGTGTCCCCTTCAACTCCTCCCTTTGCCTGTACCACCTGTCATATTCCTCTTTGGTCTCGCTCCAATTTTTTTTTGACTAAGCAGATGGGTGTCTTTGAAAGTCTGTATAGGAATCTCTGAGAGTGTTGGCTAATTCTTTTAGTTTCTGATGTGTAATCTTTTTTAGACCCCTTGTGTGGGCCAAAATTTTTCCCCGTAATACTGCCTTGCCCGCTCTCCATTGGTATCCCAGTATTCCCCCCCCATCTCCAGATGAAATCCGTCCCTCTTGGGATACTATCTGAAATTTCCATAGTTACTGAAGAGTGGTCAAAAATGTCTAGCTCCTCTATGTCTATAGCAAGCATTTTTTGTATAATGTGGTCTGTTACTAAAAAGTAGTCTGTGTGACCAAGAGTCATGTGATGATGAGAAATGAGTGCAATCTCTCCCTTCTGGGTGGAACTGTCATCATGCATCCTGTAGTCCTGTCTCAGAGGTTAGTTTTAGAAGAGCTCTATCTCTAGGTCTGGGGATTATCTGGCAACCTAGGGTACTACGGCGATCCTCCTCATGAACCATCACCGTATTCATATCTCCTGCCACTATTTGAAAAGGTATGGGGTCCTTAAGGAACCTGTTTCTCAGATCCTCGAAAAACTCAGACTTGGTATCATTTGGGCCATATATCATAGATACTTAATGATTTGTATGGGGAGCAAAGATGTACGTGCAGTAATTCCTCCTGATCCTCCTAGGAAGATTTCACCTTGTGGACCAGATTTTTATGAAGAAGTAATATAACTCCTCCTTTAGAACCCCTAGAGGACGATCCCAAAACACGACCAACCCATTATCGCTGCATTCCGGAAAAATCTGCCCTGGTCGAGTGTGTTTCCTGAAGTAGTGCGTTATCTGCCTTTAAGCGTCTAATGTGTTTAGGCACCATTAAACGTTTATGGGGAGATCGTAGACCCTTAACATTCCATGTAGTAATTTTTGTCATAGTAAAAGATGAATGCAGGTAAATTATTTTTCACAAGCTTACATATTATTATTGCACAGTATTGCCTCTTGGATATAATAAAGTATCTTTTATGCCCATCCCAATTTAACCATAAAACATAACAGAAAACTGTTAAAGGGGTTTGCCACCATATCAGTACTTTACACAACATTGTTGGAGGCAGGGTAAAAAAGAGATTCCAAATATGCTATATTAAAAAAAATCTGTATGGTAATCTTTTTATAGTAAGACACGGGGCGTGTCTTACAGGGGGCCTCAGCCAGTTGGTTTATGGCTGCACATGACATGGAGAAAGCTCGTCCGTGACTGTAGTGCATAGGCGTCGCTACAGAGGGGCAAGAGTAGGACTTGGAGGTAAGGCTGCTCCTGGCTATTGAATGCTCGATTGCTGCTCTCTGTGGGAAACACACAGGCAGTTTAGTTTCCTGCTTAGTACTTCCTAAACGGAAGGGAAGGGGAAAAGCTGATCAGTGACAATGACATTCAGAGTCAGCAGCACAGTGACTGCACTGGCTCATACAGAGGGGGTACTGTGCAGAGCTGCCCCCCCCCCCCCAACACTGTCACTGACCCCCACTCATGGCACTAGATCTCCTTCAATGATCCGACCAATGTGCTCTTGGATTGAGAGGAGGGGCCTGATTGCAGCTTGTAGGATGCCAGGTGGCGTGCTGAGTAGAGGGGAGGGGTGCTATTAATTGCATTGTGTCTGGCAGGACTGGGGAGGGGGTATACAGTTAGGAGATCGCTTTGCACCTGTCACAACAGGTGCTTGCCTAGTAAACACAAGGCCATCCATCACTTATTAACCCCTTCTATTGCCAGCCCCATGCCTCACTGACATACACTTACTCACTGACACACCCACACAGACACTCAATGACAGACAGACATACACTCACTTACTGACATACACACACACACACACTCAATGACAGACACACATACATTTACTGACAGACAGACATACACTCACTCACTGACAGACACACACAGGCAGACACTCACTCAAACACTTAAACACTCACCTCCCTGGGGTCCAGTGTGGTGCAGCTCCTCAGTCCTCCACCGCGCCATTTAGTATGCCGGGCCGGAATGACGTCATATTCCGGCATCACAGAGGGCGCACGAGGGAGGAGTGGGGAGCTGCTAGAACAGCCTCCCTTGCCGCCCTCCTCCTCTCCTCCGGTAATTTACTGGCAGAGCAGGCACCTGCCATCAGGGTAAGCAGATGCCTGCTCTGCCATATTTAAGAAGGACCTCCACGTAACGGCACTGGGGGCGGCTCAAGAGTCGCTCGCCCAGGGCTGCAGCCCCAGACAGGGGGAACCCACCTGGGCGCCCCCAGCAAGCCGGCGCACGAGGCAAACGTCTAGTTCGCCTAATGGTGGCACCGGCCCTGCCCATAACAGTGTGTCATCCACAGATGCCCCCATAACAGTGTGTCATCCACAGATGCCCCCATAACAGTGTGTCATCCACAGGTGCCCCCATAACAGTCTGTCAGCCACAGGTGCCCCCATAACAGTGTGTCATCCACAGATGCCCCTATAACAGTGTGTCATCCACAGATGCCCCCATATCAGTGTGTCATCCACAGATGCCCCCATAACAGTGTGTCATCCACAGATGCCCCCATAACAGTGTGTCATCCACAGATGCCCCCATAACAGTGTGTCATCCACAGATGCCCCCATAACAGTGTGTCATCCACAGATGCCCCCATAACAGTGTGTCATCCACAGATGCCCCCATAACAGTGTGTCATCCACAGATGCCCCCATAGCAGTGTCATCCACAGATGCCCCCATAACAGTGTGTCATCCACAGATGCCCCCATAACAGTGTGTTATCCACTGATGCCCATAACAGTGTGTCATCCACTGATGCCCATAACAGTGTGTCTTTGTTTTCTATCTTGCATAACAGGACTCAGACGGATCCGTTATGCTTTCTCATAAACTTCTATTAGGACAGAGCAAAACGGAATGCCTCTTAAAGGCTTCTGTTTTGCATTCCATCTGGCCATTCTGTTATATTCAGTTTGAAACTGAACCTATAACGGAATGGCATAACGCAGATGTGAACCCATCCGGCAATCTGTATACAAACGGACACCATTTGTAGACGGATCTGTCTCACAAATGCATTGCAATACTAGATCCATTTCTCCGGTTGTCATCTGGAAAATGGATCCGGTATTTATCTTTTTAACATTTTTATAGGTCTGTGCATGCGCAGACCGCAAAACCGGTTCAGTTTTTATGGAACACTTGGGGCTGGATCCGGGATTAAAGGGATACTGTCACCAGATTTAACCCTATTAAGCTAGCTGACATTAGCGATGTGCTAATGTCAGCTAAACCTAACTTCTGTAGTCTATTCCTACTTTTATCTATGCCCCCGTTACGCCAGAAATCTAACCTTTATAATATGCTCCGTTCTCCCGTTCGCATCCGTCTGCCAGCGCTGTGCTCTGGTGAAATCTCACGCCGTTCAGTATTCTGCACAGATGCGGTAATGAAGCTGGCAGCCTGCAAGCGTCTTTACCTCACCGCGCCTGCGCCGAATACTGAACGGAGCGAGATTTCACCAAAGCACAGGGCTAGCAGACAGATGCGAGCGCTGCCTGGCCCTGTCAATTAGGACTTGGAGAGAGGCGACAAAGGTGGGAGAACGGAGCCTCTAGGAGCAGGAATAACGCCCCCCTTCTCCTAGAGGCTAATTAGCATATTATACAAGTTTGATTTCTGGCGTAACGGGGGCATAGATAAAAGTAGGAAAAGGCTAGTTAGGTTTAGCTGACATTAGCACCTCGCTAATGTCAGCTAGCTTAATAGGGTTAAATCTGGTGACAGAATCCCTTTTAATGCATTTCAATGGAAAATAATGCCGGATCCAGCATTCTGGCAAGTGTTCCGGAATTTTGGATAGAGAGAATACTGCAGCATGCAAAAACCGTACAGTGACTGAACTGAAGACAACCTGATGCTTTAGTTTTTTTCCGGTATTGAGCCCCTAGGACGGAACTCAATACCTGAAAAGTTTAACGCAAGTGTGAAAGTAGGTTTAGGAATAGAATGTTTCTTTTTGGAAACATAAGTTTTATTTTGCATTTCAAATAAAGTAATAACATTTTACATTGATCAGTAAGGTATGCAAAGTACAATATACAATGAAAAATTGGTAGTGGGGAAGGGGAGGAGGGAGTGGATATGGATGGGTGGGAGTCGTTTTGCATATTAACACAAATTAAATAACAGTGGTACAACAATAAAGCATTGTATAAGTATAATACAGTGAAACAATAGCACATTATGGGTACGTACTATATAAAATTGGCTGTGAAGTGTCATGAGACAGAGAATGCATATCTTCCGCTGTCAGTCTCCTTGTAGAAGTCATATTGTCTTGGTTATAATGTACAGAGTCTTGTTATATTATCTTATTATATTTTAATATATTTTATTATATTTTTTTGGGGTACAGATTATTGTCAACCCAACATCCAGGGACTGAAGGGTAAAATCACCTAAGGGAATAACCAGACTAAGTACAATGGAATGAAAGTGGATATGAAGTATGGGGTATCATAGCACCAATAAATTAGATGGATTTGACGGTTGGTGGAAGGGGCTAGTTAGCCAGGATTCCTATTGTTTGTAGACTTCTGCAGAGAAATCTTCAAATAATAGTATACGGCTGTTGCGTTTTTTTTTGTAAACCCGGATTATAGAGGACTGAAAAGTGTAGATATCACACTATGACCTGTCTAGGCCTTTGTATAAGTACTGGGTGTAATGGTGGATCTGTTTGGCCACTGAGAAGTGTCGGTAACATTGGGCCGACCCATTGCGCTCTCTCGACCTTGCAGGTGGCGGGTAAGCCGAGTGCTTTGGGTAACTCTTGCTCACAAATGATTAAGAGATCTTGTACAGGTATGGACTCAGGCACTCCAACTAACCTCAGATTATTCCGCCGGAAGCAGTTTTCCAGGTCATCTATTTTATCTCCCATCTGCAGTGATCCTGGAGTAGTTTCAAGTAGTCTGTTTTTAAGCGCGTGTATTTGTCTTCTGGTGTGCTTATCCTTTCTTCCGCTACATCCAGGCGCCATATTCAGATATTTCTTGATGTAAATGTGCCAGTGACGCCGAAACCGTCGTTGAGACTGATTCTTGCAGGTCAGGGAGTATTCTGGCTGCTACTTCAAGTGCCAACTTTTTGTAGTTTACTTTAAAATCTTCACTTTGGTCCTCTCAGTCTAAGAAGTCTTCCTCAGGTGGAAGTAGCGGGGCATCTTTAAGAGCTGGTAGCGGCTTGTGGTTCGCCATGTAGTTTGTTGGAGGGGCTGTGCATCTTTTGTTGTCCTTTTTGACGAGTTTTGCTCCCCATGGTAACAATAAACCGCTCCATATGACTCGGTGCTGAGGTATTCTGTTGATGAGCCCAGGACCTGTTCGAGTTACAAGCCTGGTGTGGTGAGGAGAAATTCATTAGCAGAGCTAAGCTGCACGGAGCTCTAGTAAGCGTGGCCGCTCATGCTGGCGCCATAACCGGAAGTCATTGCAACCTTTTCTTTATCCAGAACCTTTTAAAAAAATATAAATAATCGTTCAACTCTGGATAAAGTGATACACGCTAGTCTAAAGTTGATCAAAAATGATTATTAGGTGAAATTTACACAACAAAGGCTACTTTCACGCATGCAGTGAACAGCCAGTGAGCAGCCTGCTGGAGTTCCCTGGATCTGGCTTAGTCAGATAGTGCCACTTGACTGCCGGACCTAACTGATTATACAGTTGCAAGAAAAAGTATGGGAACCCTTTGGAATGATATGGATTTCTGCACAAATTGGTCATAAAATGTGATCTGACCTTTATCTAAGTCACAACAATAGACAATCACAGAGTAAAAGATTGGAGGGCACTCTGTTAACTGGGAACACTGGTATAGGGTAAGTAAATCCACATTTATTATAAAAAAACATATAATTACATATATAGACATAAAATTACATAAAACTAGGCTTGCATGTAAGGGATCACCTGATGGGCTGCTGGACACATGAATGACATAGACAAACCTACAGGTGGCAAAGAGCAATGGAAACCGTATGTGTTGATGCTAACACTAGCTCCTGGATGGCGCGTCAGCTGGGTCCCAAATGAGTAGTCAGAGTCCCACAGTAAGACCTTGGTGAGTGTGATGGAGTATTAGTCCGTAACTTAGACTGCACTTGGTTTCTAAATGTAATATGATCGTGGTGTACAGATGAACATACAGTCCCTGGGGCAGAATACATTACCCCTCTTCTTGTGCTGGGTAGAATTGGGCGCTCGTCTTTACTCCAACGCTCGGACTCACATCGGCGTCCCGTGTGGTCTCAAGGTCTTGTACGCGGCATCCCACGTGACCCGGAGGCACACCATGTGATCCACGCGGCTCGCTAGGAAGAGAATGGCTAATAATCTGTTGGGTCCTAAAATCCGGACCGTACAATATCGATGGTGCACAGAACAAATCAGCGGAGGTCCAGGGGGCTGCCTTGTGATAGTGGCACCTCGGGAACTTGAAAGGAAGATTGCTGTCTTAAACCGGATGCGTTTCGGGAATCAAACCCCTTCCTCAACGGTAATGACAGCATCAGAAATAAGTTCACGTTTTATATCCTTCTTCCATCCAGCAAGGGCTTCTGGGACATCAGTATGACTAAAATCCCGGTGTGGAACACTTATTAAGTCAATATTCACAACCATGCATGCTTTATAAATACGTTTACAGTGGTGGCACCCGTCCTAAAATATCTTTAAAATAACTTCAGACAGTTTAAAACAGCAAATCATTACACAAAATTGCAAAAAGATTACAAAAAGATCCCAGGTATGGAATCCTTAATGGACCAATATGTCAGCACCCAAAAAACGCACATGCGGTAAAGTGCGTTTTGTGCGCTGTGGGTGTTTTTTTTGGGGGGCCTTCATATGGGAACAAATGTGTTTCTACGATTAGCATTAGACCCCATGGAAATGTGGAGGATATTGGACACCATGAGAATGTTAAAAATGTAAAAGATCTAAAAAATGTAGAAAATGTGTTATGCTCAAGGAGATGGAATCGCAGTCTTCTTAAACTAATAACACACAAAGAATTAACAAATAATTAAATGTTACCATGTTTTTATTGAACACACCATGAAAAAATTCACAGTGCAGGTGGAAAAAGTATGTGAACCCTTAGACTAATGACACCTCCAAGAGCTAATTGGAGTGAGGTGTCAGCCAACTGGAGTCCAATCAATCAGATGAGATTGGAGGTGTTGGTTACAGCTGCTCTGCCCTATAAAAAACACACATCAGTTCTGGGTTTGCTTTTCACAAGAAGCATTGCCTGATGTGCACAAAAGAGCTCTCAGAAGACCTATGATTAAGAATTGTTGACTTGCATAAAGCTGGAAAGGGTTATCTCCAAAAGCATTACTGTTCATCAGTCCATGGTAAGACAAATCGTCTATAAATGGAGAAAGTTCAGCACCGCTGCTACTCTCCCTAGGAGTGGCCGTACTGTAAAGATGACTGCGATAGCACAGCGCAGACTGCTCAATGAGGTGAAGAAGAATCCTAGAGTGTCAGCTAAAGTCTTACAAAAGTCTCTTGCATATGCTAACATCCCTGTTGGCGAATCTACGATATGTAAAACACTAAACAAGAATGGATTTAATGGGAAGATACCACAGAGGAAGCCACTGCTGTCCAAAAAAACATTGGATTGTCCAAACAAACGCTGGATGTTCCACAGCAGTACTGGCAAAATATTCTGTGGACAGATGAAACCAAAGTTGAGTTGTTTAGAAGAAACACACAAACTATGTGTGGAGAAAAAGAGGCACAGCACACCAACATCAAAACCTCATCCCAACTGTGAAGTATGGTGGTGGGGGGGGCATCATGGTTTGGGGCTGATTTGCTGCATCAGGGCCTGGACGGATTGCTATCATCGAAGGAAAAATGAATTCCCAAGTTTATCAAGACATTTAGCAGGAGAACTTAAGGCGATCTGTCCTCCAGCTGAAGCTCAACAGAAGATGGGTGTTGCAACAGGACAACGACCCAAAGCATAGAAGTAAATCAACAACAGAATGGCTTAAACAGAAGAAAATGCGCCTTCTGGAGTGGCCCAGTCAGAGTCCTGACCTCAATCCGATTGAGATGCTGTGGCATGACCTCAAGAAAGGGATTCACACCAGACATCCAAAGAATATTACTGAACTGAAAAGTTCTGTAAAGATGAATGGTCAAGAATTGCTCCTGACCGTTGTGCACGTCTGTTCTCCAACTACAGGAAACGTTTGGTTGAAGTTATTGCTGCCAAAGGAGGTTCAACCAGTTATTAAAAGGGTTTGTATACTTTTTCCACCTGCACTGTGAATGTTTACATGGTGTGTTCAATAAAAACATGGTAACATTTAATTCTTTGTGTGTTATTAGTTTAAGCAGACTATGATTGTCTATTGTTGTGACTTAGATGAAGATCAGATCACATTTTATGACCATGGGTTTACATACTTTTTCTTGCGACTGTAATTGAAACTGACAACGATCTGGCCGCTAACATAAATGCTGGGATTCGGCTGGTCAAAAATTTCAAAACACAATGTTTTTTTGTCTGTCCGAATCCCGGCATTTCTGAGGGAGAGTGGCCCAATCCCATTATAGTAAATGGGGTTCGGCAGGCAACGGCACTATCCGGCCATGTGTGATCCAGAGAACCTTGGCAGGCTGTTCTTTGCTGGAACAGTTTGCTGTATTGCTGTGAGCATGTGTGAAAGTAGCCTTAGCTGACCAGTGACAGACTGTGCACACCTGCAAGAAGTCAGCCGTGTTTAGAATTTATGTCCAATTGCACTGCCTTGGGGAAGATATCGTGCATTGAAAAACTTCTACTCTTGTTTTTGGTGCGGAAATGAGAAAAAAACTGTAATTTGTCAGCAGGTTTATGCTGGTAGCTAAAAAGAGGCAGCATAAAATGATGGCAGAGATCCTGATTCCGGTTCTGTGTCTTTTTTTTGTGTGGTATTTTTTTAAATAAAATTGTTGTCCTTGATATTCATGAGCTTTAGCTGCCACCTGCCACTGATTGACAGCTTTCTACCTATGCACAGTAGTGTCTTAATCTCGCTCCGCACACCGCAATACCAGTATCAGAAGCCAACTACTGGAAGTTGGCAAGTATGCCTTTGACCATCGTATAGACACTTGGCACATGACCTTTTCTTTAAAAACAGTTTTGTGTCTATTTGTGGTTGTAGGTATGTTCTTTGTGGTGAAGGATTCTTGTTACCACTTTATTAAATCCCATAAATTTAGGAATATTTCCTTTGGTGTGTGTCCTCTTTTGAAACAATCACTATGTGCGGGATTTGCCTGGTAGTTCCTACGGTATTTGACCTAGTAACCATTGTATATTTTGTAGGATGCTTCTCGGAGTACATTTATAGAAATATATTTTTTTCCCTATTAGGCTGGGTCAGTGATTTTGTTGTAATACTCTTTTGTGATCTCCCACTCTTTTTCTGGCCGACCTGGCCGGATCCCGTTCTAGTCAATGGGGAATGGCGGCTACCAGCACTATCCAGCTAGTATCCGTCTAGGCTGGAGCCAGTGAACTGATCTGAAGGAACAAACTGCTGTATCAGACTGCCAAATCAGCTAAACGCAAATGTAACCTGCAAAACTAGCTTTACATTATTGTAAGTATTATAGAAGTTATATTCTTAGACACAGTTTTCTGACTTGTCCGCGAAACATCCAAATATCTGTTTATCCTGGTTGGAATACGAACAAGCTAAATCATACATCTCCTCAAAAGGAGAGAATTGTTTCTTTGGGACATCCTTATCTGAAACTGAAAAACGATTCATATTGTCATCTCCGCCGACTCACCTGATTTCATCGCTATATCAGAATTTGATAGAGGTCTCTTACCAGAGGTTTCTGGCCAATCAACCAAATATCACAAGATATGGTCACAATCGATTGACTTTCAGGACTCCTCAGCTCTCTTAGCAATGCTCACAGCATGGGTAGCTAATCTTTCTGCCTTTTACTTCCTTCATCACCCCCCCCCCTTTTTTTTTTCCCCCCCATTCACCTTCCCCACCCTCCTCTTTTATCCTCTCACTCCATGTTTTCATCTTTCTATCCTTTTTCTTCTCAACTCTTTAAATATTCACCCTTATCTTGACAACTTAGTAGTTCATGTTCTTTTGAGTCTCAGTATCTGAATAGTGAACCCTACGCAATACGGAATTTATTGCACTATAGAAGTATTCTTGTGGAAATTATTTCTTGGTTATTGATATATATGCAATTCATATGTATAAACAGATACTGTGTAAGCATGTAACATATACAAACCTTTTTTTTTTTTATAAAAACATATTCTTAGACACAGGAGCAGTATTATAATACGTATACCCTTGTACATAGGAGGCAGTATTATAGTAGTTATATTTTTGTACAAAGGAGTCAGTATTATAGTAGTTATATTCTTGTACATAGGGGCAGTATTATAGTAGTTATATTATTGTACATAGGAGCAGTATTATAATAGTTATATTTTTTGTACATCGGAGGCAGTATTATAGTAGTTATTTTCTTGTACATAGGAGCATTGTTACATATAGTTACATAGTTGTTAAGGTTGGATAAAGTCCATCAAGTCCAACCTGTAATCCTGCTATATCGATCCCTGGATCAATGTCCATATTCCCTTTTTAAACAGGGTTGGGCCAAAAGGAAAGGGTGTGTATAACAAGATTTCTACACGTTGTCATAAGCCTCAATGTTATTTTGAATTAAAAAATCATATAAACCTTTCTTGAAGCCATCTACTGTATTTGCTGTGACCATATCCTGCGGCAGGCTATTCCAGAGATTCACAGCCTTACTGTAAAGAATGCTTCTTGCCTCTTATGACTGAATCTTTTTTTCTCTCCAGGCGTAGGGAGTGGCACCTTGTCTGTTTAACACAGAATAGCTTCCCTTGATATTTTTTGTATGGTCCGTTTATATATTTGTACAGTTTAATCATGTCCCCCCTTAGACGTCTTTTTTCAAGGCTAAACAAATTCATTTTTTTTTTAAATCTTTGCTCATAACTAAGATCTTCAGGGTCCTTTAGGAGTTTAGTTGCTCTCCTTTGCACTTTTTGTAACTCCAGGGCATCCTTTTTTATGAACTGGTGCCCAGAACTGAGCCATGTATTCCACGTGAGGCTGTACCAATGGTTTGTATAGTGGCAAAATTACATTGCTGTCCCGCGAGTCCATACCTCTATTGATATATTACAAAATTCTGTTGGCCTTAGAGGAAGCTGACTGGCATTGCATGCTGTTTGCTGTTATTTAGTCTATGATCTACTAATACACCCAGATCCTTCTCAACCAGTGACTCTACCAGTGTTACTCCCCCTAGGACATATGCTGCATGCAGATTATTAGCCCCCAAAACTTTACATTTATCTATATTGAACCTCATTTGCCAAGTACAGGCCCAAACAGTAAGTTTGTCCAAGTCAGCTTGTAACTTATTAACATCTTCTATAGACTGTACCGTATTACAAATTTTTGGTTTGGTAAAGTTTCTGCAAAAATAGAAACAGCACTATTAATCACATCGACTATGTCATTAATGAATAAGTTAAATAATAGGGGACCCAGCACAGAACCTTGGGGTACACCACCTATAACCGGGGACCATTCAGAGTAGGAATCATTGATCACAACACTTTGGATACGATCATGAAGCAATTTTTTTAATCCAAATTACAAATTATATTTTCAATTTCAGACCTCAATTTACCCATTAGGCTACTTTCACACTAGCGTTTTTTGCGGATCCATCATGGATCTGAATAAAAACTTCTGTTACAATAATACAACCGCATGCATCCGTCATGAACGGATCCGGTTGTCTTCTATAGCCGTTTAGGATCCGTCTTGAACACCATTGAAAGTCAATGGGGGACGGATTAATTTTCTATTGTGCCATATTATGTCAAAGAAAACAGATCCGTCCCCATTGACTTACATTGTGTGCCAGGACGGATCCATTTGGCTCCGCTTCGTCAGGCGGACAACAAACGCTGCAGGCAGCATTTTGGTGTCCGCCTCCAGAGCGGAATGGTGACTGAACGGAGGCAAACTGATACATTCTGAGCGGATCTTTTTCCATTCAGAATGCATTAGGGCAAAACTGATCCGTTTCGACCACTTTTGAGAGCTCTGAACGGATCTCACAAACGAAAAGCAAAAACGCGAGTGTGAAAGTAGCCTTAGGCGTCTGTGTAAGACAGTATAAAATGCCTTTGCAAAGTACAAAAACACAATATCGACAGCCTTCCCTCTGTCCAGACTTCTACTCTCCTCCTCATAAAAACAAATCAGGTTAGATTGACAGCTTTTGTTATTAGTAAAACCATGTTGGCTATCACTTATGATATTATAGACAGTTACATAATCCTTTATATAGTCCCGTTGAAGGCCCTCAACCCTAAATTTTTATCCCACTAAGGATGTGAGAGCAGTATTATAATAGTTATATTCTTGTACATAGGAGGCAATATTATAGTAGTTATATTCTTGTACATAGGAGCAATATTATTATAGTTATAGTCTTGTACATGGCACAGTATTATAATAGTTATATTCTTGTATATAGTGGCAGTATTATAGTAGTTATATTTTTGTACATAGGATGCAGTATTATAGTAGCTGCACTTTTGTACATAGGGTACAGTATTATAGTATTTATATTCTTGTACATAGTTACACAGTTACGTAATTGTTAAGTCCAATCTGTAATCCTGCTATATTAATCCACGGAAAAAATCCCTGGGAGCGGGTCAGTATTAAAATAGTTATATTCTTGTACATAGAAGCAGTATTATAGTAGTTATATTCTTGTACATAGGGGCAGTATTATAGTAGTTATATTCTTGTACAAAGAGTGACACAGTAAAGGGAGTTGTATGGGGAGGCAGGTATTTTCCTCCCAATGTGTGCTGCTGGACTGATTAGCGGCCAGGTGGGGCCAAACACCGGACTGGACTCATGTGCCATTCCGGGTTTTGACAACACCTAGCTGCCTTTAAAAGACTCCTGGGTTCAACAGAAAGGATCTCTGTATTGGGACCTGAGGCTTGTGATGGGCTTGGAGGTATGAGACCAGTGTGAGGGGTAACAGGCCGACTAAAGTCTGTTCATGGTCGCTTTGAGGCAGAACTGCCAGCTGGTTGTAAACTAACACCAAAACCAAAAGGTGACTTTTTGTGTTGAATGTGACTTTTTTTTTTTATGAACTTGCCAAGAGTGTGAATAAACACTAAACTGTTTGCTTTAAGAACTGGTGGGTGTCTCTATACAGCGTCCGCTTATCCTGTCTACCACAGCGAATCCCCACAATTGGTGGAGGATGCGGGATATCGCATTGAGGCTCGCTTAAAAGCTGAAATATTATATTTTTTTTTCCTCTGGGCATGTACAGACGTGGACAAAATTGTTGGTACCCTTTGGTCAATGAAAGAAAAAGTCACAATGGTCACAGAAATAACTTTAATCTGACAAAAGTAATAATAAATTAAAATTCTATAAATGTTAACCAATGAAAGTCAGACATTGTTTTTCAACCATGCTTCAACAGAATTATGTAAAAAAATAAACTCATGAAACAGGCATGGACAAAAATGATGGTACCCCTAGAAAACACAGAACATAATGTGACCAAAGGGACATGTTAATTCAAGGTGTGTCCACTAATTAGCATCACAGGTGTCTACAACCTTGTAATCAGCCATTGGGCCTATATATATGGCTCCAGGTAATCACTGTGTTGTTTGGTGATATGGTGTGTACCACACTCGACATGGACCAGAGGAAGCAAAGGAAAGAGCTGTCTCAAGAGATCAGAAAGAAAATTATAGACAAGCATGTTAAAGGTAAAGGCTATAAGACCATCTCCAAGCAACTAGATGTTCCTGTGAGTACAGTTGCACATATTATTCATAAGTTTAAGATCCATGGGACTGTAGCCAACCTCCCTGGACGTGGCCGCAGGAGGAAAATTGATGACAAATCTAAGAGACGGATAATCCGAATGGTAACAAAAGAGCCTAGAAAGACTTCTAAAGAGATTCAAGGTGAACTTCATGCTCAAGGAACATCAGTGTCAGATCGCACCATCCGTCGTTGTTTGAGCCAAAGTGGACTACATGGGAGACGACCAAGGAGGACACCATTGTTGAAAACGAATCATAAAAAAGCAAGACTGGAATATGCCAAACTACATGTTGACAAGCCACAAAGCTTCTGGGAGAATGTCCTGTGGACAGATGAGACAAAAATCGAAGTTTTTGCCAAGGCACATCAGCTGTATGTTCACAGACGAAAAAATGAAGCATATCAAGAAAAGAACACTGTCCCTACTGTGAAACATGGAGGAGGCTCTGTTATGTTCTGGGGCTGCTTTGCTGCGTCTGGCACAGGGTGTCTTGAATCTGTGCAGGGTACAATGAAATCTCAAGACTATCAAGGAATTCTAGAGAGAAATGTACTAGCCAGTGTCAGAAAGCTTGGTCTCAGTCGCAGGTCATGGGTCTTGCAACAGGACAATGACCCAAAACACACCGCTAAAAACACCCAAGAATGGCTAAGAGGAAAAAATTGGACTATTCTAAAGTGGCCTTCTATGAGCCCTGACCTCAATCCTATTGAGCATCTTTGGAAGGAGCTGAAACATGCAGTCTGGAAAAGGCACCCTTCAAACCGGACACAACTGGAGCAGTTTGCTCATGAGGAGTGGGCCAAAATACCTGCTGAGAGGTGCAGATGTCTCATTGACAGTTACAGGAAGCGTTTGATTGCAGTGATTGCCTCAAAAGGTTGCGCAACAAAATATTAAGTTAGGGGTACCATCATTTTTGTCCATGCCTGTTTCATGAGTTTATTTTTTTACATAATTCTGTTGAAGCATGGTTGAAAAACAATGTCTGACTTTCATTGGTTAACATTTATAGAATTTTAATTTATTATTACTTTTGTCAGATTAAAGTTATTTCTGTGACCATTGTGACTTTTTCTTTCATTGACCAAAGGGTACCAACAATTTTGTCCACGTCTGTATGTATGTCCTGGATTAAACCAGCTAAGCTTCAACCCGTGTTACTCTGCAAAATGAAAGCTGTAATGAAGGCCCTCTTGGAGGCTAACCTGCAACAGTGGAAAGCTAATAAGCTGCAGCAAGAAACAAACCAGCTGCCGCTGTAACACGTGATGGCTCTACAGACGGCAGGAGCATCCATGAGCGTTCTTGATGCCCGGAAAGCAGTTTGTACGGCGATTCCCAAGATGGCACCTATGGATGATGGCGGTATTCAAGAAAGTGGCCGCTAGGAAGAATCTACCCCAAGATTAGTGGGCTGAGGTCGTTGCTCCGGTCCCAACAGGTGTATTTTAACTTTACCAAACAAGCAAGCGGCCGATTACCAGAAAGTCAAGGGTGAGATCCTGGCGAGGCTGGGGGTGAATGTGTTGGTCCTGGCCCAGAGGGTGCACCAGTGGGAGTTTTACCCGTCTGAGCCCACGAGACCAAGTATTATGCTCTATTTCACCTATTACAAAAATGGCTACAACCAGACGTACCGAGTCCCACTGCTATGTTGGACCGTATTTTAGCTGATATGTTCTGGAGGGTGTTGCCATACCCTCTTCAGCTTTGGATTGGCCAGGCGTCTCCTGTTAATGCCCTTGACCTGGACCTGGTTAACCCCTTAAGGACATAGGGCGTACAGGTACGTCCCCTGGTACGCCCTGTATATTTCCAATCACTGCCGTTCGGCTGGCAGTGATCGGAGCCGGTGCCTGCTCAAATCATTGAGCAGGCACCTAGGCTAAATGCGCGGGGGGGTCCCGTGACCCCCCCATGTCGGCGATCGTGGCAAACCGCAGGTCAATTCAGACCTGCGGTTTGCTGCGATTTCTGCAGTTTCTGATCCCCGTGGTCCCTGACCGCGGGGATCAGAAACTTTAGGATTCCTAAAATATATCTGTATCCCCCCCCTGCACCCCTGAGTGATTTTTGCCCGGTGGGAGGTGCAGGCGGAGGGTTGCGGACGGTGCGGCCCCCGCCCGCCTTCCCTTGAATAATCGTTGGCGTCTAGTGGGTAAACCAGAGTGCCAGCACATTGCTGGCACCCTGGTATAAACGGCTGACATCTGTGCTGCGATGTCAGCCGTTTAACCCTTTCCATACAACGGTCCGTACGGACCGCTGTATGGAAAAGGTTAACAGCGCAGGGGGCTGCTGTGCCTTTGCAGCCCCCCGAATGGAGAGGGAGAGAGCTCCCATGCAGCCCCCGAAGCCCCGTCCTCACCCTTCCCCGCGCAGTTCTGACCACTACTGAGCAGCAGACGGGGAAGATTCCCATGGCAACAGGACCTCTTCTCAGGCATCCTGCTGTCCATGGTGCTGAACAGATCTGTGCTAAAAGGCATAGATCTGTTCAGACAGAGTGTAAAATACAGTACAGTACAATATATATTGTTCTGTACTGTATTATACAGACATCAGACCCACTGGATCTTCAAGAAGCCAAGTGGGTCTGGGTCAAAAAGAAAGTGAAAATAAAATAAAAATCGAAAAACACATTTATCACTGATTAAAAATGAAAAAAATAAAATTCCCTACACATGTTTGGTATCGCCGTGTCCGTAACGACCTGATCTATAAAACGGTCATATTACTTTACCCGAACGCCATAAAAATAAAAAATAAAAAACTATGATGAAATTGAAATTTTGCCCACCTTACTTCCCAAAAAAGGTAATAAAAGTGATCAAAAAAGTTGTATGTACAGCAAAATTGTAACAATCAAACCGTCATCTCATCCCGCAAAAATCATACCCTACCCAAGATAATCGCCCGAAAACTGAAAAAACTATGGCTCTTAGACTATGGAAACACTAAAACGTGATTTTTTTTTGTTTCAAAAATGAAATCATTGTGTAAAACGTACATAAATAAAAAAAGTATACATATTAGGTATCGCTGCGTCTGTATCGACCGGCTCTATAAAAGTATCACATGACCTAACCCCTCAGGTGACCACCGTAAAAAAAAAAAAAAACGGTGTAAAAAAAGCAATTTTTTGTCATCTTACGTCACAAAAAGTGTAATAGCAAGCGATCAAAAAGTCATATGCACCCCAAAATAGTGCTAATAAAACCGTAATCTCATCCCGCAAAAAATGAGACCCTACTTAAGATAATCGCCCAAAAACTGAAAAAACTATGGCTCTTAGACTATGGAGACACAAAAACTTTTTTTTGTTTTAAAAATTAATTCATTGTGTAAAACTTACATAAATAAATAAAATTGTATACATATTAGGTATCGCCGCGTCCGTGACAACTTGCTCTATAAAATTACCACATGATCTAACCTGTCAGATGAATGTTGTAAAAACCTAAAAAAAAACGGTGCCAAAAAAGCTATTTCTTGTTACCTTGCTGCACAAAAAGTGGAATATAGAGCAACCAAAAATCATATGTACCCTAAACTAGTACCAACAATACTGCCACCCTATCCCGTAGTTTCTAAAATGGGGTCACTTTTTTGGAGTTTCTACTCTAGGGGCGCATCAGGGGGGCTTCAAATGGGACATGGTGTAAAAAAAAACAGTCCAGCAAAATCTGCCTTCCAAAAACCATGGCATTCCTTTCCTTCTGTGCCCTGTCGTGTGGCCGTACAGTAGTTTACGGCCACATATGGGGTGTTTCTGTAAACGGCAGAGTCAGGGCAATAAAGATACAGTCTTGTTTGGCTGTTAACCCTTGCTTTGTTAGTGGAAAAAATTGGTTAAAATTGAAAATTGGGCAGAAAAAAAAAAAAATCTCAAATTTCATCCCCATTTGCCAATAACTCTTATGCAACACCTAAAGGGTTAACAAAGTTTGTAAAATCAGTTTTGAATACCTTCAGGGGTGTAGTTTATAGAATGGGGTCATTTTTGGGTGATTTCTATTATGTAAGCCTCGCAAAGTGACTTCACAGCTGTAGTGGCCCCTAAAAATTGGGTTTTTGTAAATTTCTGAAAGATTTCAAGATTTGCTTCTAAACTTCTAAGCCTTGTAACATCCCTAAAAAATAAAATATAATTCCCAAAATAATTCAAACATGAAGTAGACATATGGGGAATGTAAAGTCATCACAATTTTTAGGGGTATTACTATGTATTACAGAAGTAGAGAAACTGAAACTTTGAAATTTGCGAATTTTTCCAAATTTTTGTTAAATTAGGTATTTTTTGGTGCAAAAAAAATTATTTTTTTTACTTCATTTTACCAGTGTCATGAAGTACAATATGTGACGAAAAAACAATCTCAGAACGGCCTGGATAAGACAAAGCGTTTTAAAGTTATCAGCACTTAAAGTGACACTGGTCAGATTTGCAAAAAATGGTGTAATAAGGCTGTGTCCTTAAGGGGTTAAACGATATGAGGCTACCAGGAAACTAAAGGGGGGCTCTTTCGGGATGGGGCAGTTAAACCCCGACAATCCCCACCCCACATTTGGAGACTGGAGCCGAAAAAGCCCTCACGTGAGATACCCACTGCGAACCTGGCTCCGGTGATCTGTTGGCGACGTCATGAGCCTGGTCGCTTAAGGGCCGACTGTCCCCAAAGGGTTGAGCCCATGGACACTAACTATGGCTTACTGTCGGTCGCTATATGCCAGGAAACCGTGTGCAACAGGTACTAGGGAGTCTCTAGATAATAATCACCTATGCCAGGTGGAAGTGAGAGACACTCCAGCGGTGGCTCTGCTGGACCCGGAGAGTCTGGTGAACCTGGTAAGGGCTACCCTGGTGCGACCCGCTGAGTTTACTGGCCGGAAAGTCGAGGTAATATGCATACATGGTGACTTAAAAGACTACCCCACCGCTCTGGTGTGTTTAACCACGGTTGCCGGCAGGAGGATTCAAGTGGCCTTCGCCACAAATCTACACTATGAACTAATAATAGGAAAAGACTTCCTGCGCTTCCCGGAACTGTGGCCAGCTATGAGACTTACCGGTCCCCAAGAGTCAGGGATAACCCCAGGGAATTGGCCTTGCTTAAGTGGGAGGCCAGAACTCTTGGAACCCGAGGCCGAAAGGCCAGCGGTAGGGGTGACTGCCACTTTGGTGGATGAGGGGGGAACAACCCCGTTGAATGTGGTGGTTGGAGGAAGTGGACGACATGCCGCCGGGCCCTGAATTGGCAGACTTGAATGTCTCCGGTGATAATTTCAATACAGCACAACACAGGGACCCCACATTATCCCGAGAATGGGAGAATGTGTTAATGATCAATGGAGAACCATAACAACCGGGGTCCGAGTCAATATTTCTGTGTTTTGTGGTTCTCCATGATTTGCTGTATCCTGTCAACCAACTACGGGGGGAGAATGTGGAACAGTTGGTCGTGCCCAAGGCTTATAGCAAACTGGTACTAGATCTAGCGTACCAACATGTTCTTGGGGCTCCGGGTTTTAATAACACCTAGCTGCCTTTAAAAGACAGCTGGGTTGAGCAGAAAGGATCTCTGTATTGGGATCTGAGGCTTGTGCTGGGAATGGAGGTATGAGACCAGTGTGAGGGGAAACAGGCTGCTTAAAGTCTGTTTATGGACTCTTTGATGCAGAACTGCTAGCTGGTTGTAAACTAACACCAAAACCAAAAGGTGACTTTTTGTGTTGAATGGGGCTTTTTGTTTATGAACTTGCCAAGAGTGTGAATAAACACTGAACTGTTTGATTTAAGAACTGGTTGGTGCCTCTATACAGCGTCTGCTTATCCTGTGTACCAGAGCGAATCCCCACAATAGGAGCAGAATTATAGTAGTAATATTCTTGTATGTAGATGGAAGTTTTATATTCTTTGTTCTAAAATATGGTTTGCTGTCAAGAGCATGAACTATTCAGATTGTGTGTATCATATCTATTATTCTTGTTGGCTGACGTCAGTTTGCTGGGTTGAACTTGGAAAAGTTCAGACTTTCCTTCAGAATAATCAGGAACATGCCGCAGTTTTTTTCATCTCTGTCTGATAGGCCAAGGGCTCAATAGTTAACCTATGTGCTGTTCTATGAGGATGAGGTTGGGTTGACATCCCCTCCCAGAAGACAAATACCATAGGTATTTCTTTACCTTCAGCTCTGTACGCAGATCATTGTTCTCTTCTTAAATTCCACAGGATGTGATGACATAGTCTAATGTTCCTTCAGACTCTATGTGACAATTTATGCTTTGTTAATCATTGTGAAGATTAATACTAAATCATTGTGTCATCAGAATTTCTTCAACTTTATTTAATTATTCACCATTTTGAAAACCTCTGCTTGCTATCTGTGAATAGGAATAGTTAAAATTCGGAGACTGAGCACAAATCCTGACCTAGTTGTGCTCACACATCTGAGGGTTTGTTATAGCATATCAGCTTAGACAATACCTTGTGAATTTAAAATATCAGCAGTCCAATTTTTTTCTTGTTCTGGATACCAGGGTGATTATCTACACTGATACATTGTAACGAAACGTGGTATATGTCTTGCTGCAGCCGCGAAAACTCCCCAAAACTTGAATTAAAGAAATGTCACATCTGTGCCTTTTATTACTTTAGGGCTGTATTGCACCAACAGATTATCTGACCAATTTCTGTCCAATAATTGGTGGGTATAACTAAAGATTTGTGTGTGTAAATTGTCTTCTGACCAATGATTGGTCAGAAAATTTGTCAGACACTCTGTTGGTGTGAATGGTCAGCCATACGGCTGGAATATATTATGGGGCAGGAAAGGAAAGCTCTGGATGTTTATGGTGTGTTTTGTTCGCTGCCTGTTCTGGCTTGTTTCGTACAAACATTTGTTACCTGAATGCCTAATGAATGCTCTGTGATAATGTGAACACTTTACCCTGATGTTACAATCACCTGTCAAAGGGACACTTCCATCGAAAAGGAATATTTTTTTTAACTCAATAGACATAGAAGACATTTTTGCTTGCTTCTCTTTTTCATCTTGGCAGTATTATACAATTGAAAATTAATTGCAAATTTCTGTCTTTCTGTTGCAGTCAGCACAAATGATAACACCTCCTATATAGATAGGTAAGTGCTGTGAACATGTTATCTGAAGCGTAATCATCGTGATAATAGTAGGTGTAGAGTTGGGACAACAGTAGGACAGCTCTAGTGTTCACTTGATAGGCCTAGATAAAGATGCCTACAGAAGAGGATTGCATTGATTAGTGTAATAAGTGATTTTCTAATTGAGTCACTACAGTGGGTCTATCTCTGGTCACAGCGATGGTCTGATGGAGAGAGTTCATGAAGTCTGTTTGTTGTGCTAAAAGTCAAAGAGGAAACAAAAGAGCCAGGACAGGAAGTAGAATACATAGAATGACTCCATAAAATCATATCCAGCAAACCATCCACTTGTTTTTGTTTTTTTTTATAACAAAAAATTAAATTAAATATTCATTTTTGATGGAAGTGTCCCTTTAAGTTCATGTGGAACAAGATATACGTTATAAATCCTTTCTAATGTGACTGTAGGGCTGCCATCCAGCTTTTCTATAATCTTGAATCACTGGTTTCTATCTTACATGCCCTGTTTCATCCATCACTGCTTAACTAGGCTGATTAATCTGATAAGAAGGCTGAGCGAAAACTCCTATGGTATCTCCTATGGTATCTGTTGTAGCAGTCATGTTGTCATCTCACCTAGAAGTTCCCAGATAGACTAGAGGACTAATATTAAAAAGGGGACTAAGCTGCTACGAGATATCGCCCATTATCGCACACCACCAGGCCGGGCTTGAGGCTCAGTGGCACCAATCACTCATTGGTCTGTTGTTCCATGCCCATCCACAGCTCCACAGATGAGTTTCAAAACAGCCTGCTGTCTTTTCCCCCTGGCTGTGCTGAAGTTGGTGGTGCAGGCGTTACTCTGACCGGATAAGGAGGTTGTAGAGGAGGAAGCGGAGTAGGAGGAGGAGGCAACGAGAAACGTCCTGCAATCCTCGGTGGTGGAAGGACATGTGCCAAACTGCTATCTGCCTCAGGCTCAGCCGCCACTGCATTTACCCAGTGTGCTGTTAGGGAGATATAACGTCCCTGACTGTGCTTACTTGTCAACGTATCAGTGGTTATGTGGAACTTGCCACAGATGGCGTTGCGCAGTGCACACCTGATCTTGTCCACCATTTGGTTGTGCAGGGCAGGGGTGGCTCACCTAAAAAAGTAGTGGCGGTTGGGAACCATGTACTCTGGGACAGCCACCTCATATGGTTTTTAAAAGTCTCCGTCTCGACCAAACGGAATGACAGCATTTCAAAGGCCAGGAATTTTGAAATGCTGTTATTCAGGGCCAGGGATCGCGTACTTTCTCTCCAGTGTTTGGGGGATGGACAGCTAAACGCTTTCATGGGACAGTGTGGAGATTGTTGGCGACGGTGACAGTGGTAGAGGTGGTGGTGTTGCTGCCACATCCTCTGTTTGCAGGGTGGCAGGAGGAGCCTGAGATCTTTCGTGGTTTTTGAGGTGTCTACACCACTGCAGCTCATGCTTTGCATTTAGATGCCTGTTCATGCAGGTGGTGCTCAGGTTTAGAACATTTATGCCTCGCTTCAGGCTCCTATTGCACAGCGTGCAAACCACTCGCGTCTTGTCGTGAGCACCTTGTCTGAAGAACTCCTTGGAGCTGGCTTTGGTGTGCTCAGACCCTGGGTGTGGAGGGCAGTAGCAGGCGTACTGGCTAGGGGATGGCCACTCTGCTTTTGCTGTGCTGCTAGCGCTGTGTCACCACCACCTCTTCCTCTGAACTGCACACGTCACTCGCATGACCTTGATTCCATGTGGGGTCTAGGACATCATCTTCCACCCACTCTTCACCCCTGCCCTCCTTGCTGGTCTGCACACTGCAGAAAGCCACAGCAGTTGGCACCTGTGTTTCGTCATTATCAGAGATGTGCTGCGGTGGTCCTCCATGTCCACATCCTGAAACATAAGTAGTTGGGCATCAGTGCACTTAATCTCTTCCACTTCTGGGGCAGGGCTAGGTGGATGGCCCATGGAAACCCCTCCAGAAGAGTCATCAAAAAGCATAAGAGACTGCTGCATGACTTGGGGCTCAGACTGCTTGGCTGATTTGCAAGGCGGTGAGGTGAAAGACAGATTCCCATGGGCTGCAGGTGCCAACTCTGCGCTTTCAGCAGGGGACCGGGTGGGAGACAATGTGAAGGAACTGGATCCACTGTCAGCCACCCAATCTACTACCACCTCTACTTGTTCTGGCCTCACCATTCATACACCGGTATTCAGGCCTACAAAATAACACTGAATGTTTTGTCGCCTACGTGCACCTGAGGAAGGGGTTTCATTTGGGCGTGTAGCCCACCAACACTAGCAGCACCACGACCAGGGCCATGTCCCTTATTTGATGCTCTCCTCATTCTTTGATGTCACCCACTGAACTAACAGAAGGATTAACTATAATAATTTTCCTGTCACGTATGCAGTGCAGGTGTACCTCACACCAAAAATGGGTATATGTCACCCACCGATCTAACAGATGGATTAAGTATATTAATTTCCCCATCACGGATGCAGTGCAGGTGTACTTGACACCAAAAATTGGTATATGTCACCCACCAAACTAACAGACGGATTAGGCTACTTTCACACTAGCGTTCGGGCGGATCCGTTCTGAACGGATCCGCGCATAATAATGCAGACGGAGGCTCCGTTCAGAACGGATCCGTCTGCATTAAAATGGCAAAAAAAAAGCTAAGTGTGAAAATAGCCTCGGACGGATCCGTCCAGACTTTCAATGTAAAGTCAATGGGGGACGGATCCGCTTGAAGATTGAGCCACATTGTGGCATCTTCAAACGGATCCGTCCCCATTGACTTACATTGTAAGTCTGGACGGATCCGCACGGATCCGCACGCCTCCGCACGGCCAGGCGGACACCCGAACGCTGCAAGCAGCGTTCAGCTGTCCGCCTGTCCGTGCGGAGGCGAGCGGAGCGGAGGCTGAACGCCGCCAGACTGATGCAGTCTGAGCGGATCCGCTCCATTCAGACTGCATCAGGGCTGGACGGCTGCGTTCGGGTCCGCTCGTGAGCTCCTTCAAACGAAGCTCACGAGCGGACCAGCGAACGCTAGTGTGAAAGGAGCCTTAACTAGATACATTTCCCTGTCACATATGCAGTGCAGGTGTACCTCACACCTGTAATTTCCCTGTCACATATGCAGTGCAGGTGTACCTCACACCAAAAATGGGTATATGTCACCCACTGAACTAACAGACAGATGAACTATTATATTTGTATGTCAGAGGTCAAAAATGGTGCCTTGCACCCAAAAAAAATAACAATCGCTATAGGTCACCCACAGAATTAACAGCCAGATTATTATATTTCTGTCAGGGGTGCAAAGCTGGTGTATTGCACCTATAGGTTACCTACAGAATAAAGATGAGATTCCTAGCACTCTCCCTCACTTCAGCTGCCTGCTTCCTGTCCCTCCACCGCTCAGAGCTGATGGGCGGTGCTACACGTGATCCAGCTTGTATAGAGGCTGGGTCACATGATGCACCAGCCAATCACAGTCATTCCTAATAAGTGCCTACAGCTTAAGAGCTTGTTGATTGGATACTCTGCAGCCTTTCAACAAGCTTTATTAAATGCCTGAACACCGAACTCGAACCCAAACTTTTGCTGCAAAGTTCAGGTCGGGGTACCCGAACTCGCAAAGTTCGGTATGGACCCGAAATTTGCAATTCGGCTTCGCTCAACACTAAAGGGGACTTATTCGTTTTTGGAGCACAATGCAGTCAGGAGGGACAGAACTAGGAAAGGAAGAAGCTAGGAGTACTACAGGGGCATGTTCCGCTGTGGACTCAGTGCAAGGTGATGGCCAGCATGACATTTTTCTTTGGCCAAGGTATTTAGATATAAATTCAAACTTTACCACATGCTTAGGAATACCTTACTATGACTCTAAAACTGGCCATGCATTTTACATAGCTGTTGGGCAAACACTTGTTCATCTAACACCTATCTCTCCCAACTCCCATACACAGACAGGCATGCTTGGTTTGGCAGAATATGCATGTGTTCTCTATAGGGCAGTGGGGATAACCTGCTGCTGGACACCTCTGGGGGTCGCGTATCTGCTGAAAACAACATAATTGGGAATGAGATCCAGCTGCCTGATCCATCTTTCTTCTGAGATTTGCCATCCGGTGACAATCCAGAGGCCCTGCCTAAACATTACATGGTTGGCTAAACCCACTGAAATTGGAGAGTGCGGCTTAGGCTACTTTCACACTAGAGTTAATATTAAAACGCTTCAGTTTTGTCCCCATTCATTGTCAATGGGGAAAAAATGTAACAGAACGGAATGCTCCAAAATGCATTCCATTCCGTTCTCATACCGGAGCATGCTGCGGTTTGCTTTCCGTCCTGGGATGCGGAGCAAGACAGATTTGTCATGACCCACTATGCAAGTCAATGGGGACGGATCCGTTTTCTCAGACTCTATCTGACACAATAGAAAACGGATCCGTCCCCTATTGACTTTCAATGGGGTTCATGACATATCCGTCTTGGCTATGTTAAAGATAATACAACCGGATTCGTTCTTAACAGATGCAGATGGTTGTATTATCAGTAATGGAAGCGTTTTTGCTGAACCCTGCTGGATCCAGCCAAAACGCTAGTGTGAAAGTAGCCTAACATTAATGTGTATGGTAGCTTTTATAACAGGGTTAGCCTAAGAGGGTGCACATCATTTATTACCAATGAGGGGACAACAGTGACCCTAAGGCCCCCTTTCACACGGGCGAGATTTTCCGCGCAGGGTGCAATGCGTGAGGTGAACGCAATTGCACCCGCACTGAATCCAGACCCATTCATTTCTATGGGGCTGTTCACATGAGTGGTGATTTTCACGCATCACTTGTGCGTTGTGTGAAAATCGCAGCATGCTCTATATTGTGCGTTTTTCACACAACGCAGGCCCCATAGAAGTGAATGGGGCTGCGTGAAAATTGCAAGCATCCGCAAGCAAGTGCGGATGCGATGCGATTTTCACGCACGGTTGCTAGGAGACGATCGGGATGGGGACCTGATCATTATTATTTTCCCTTATAACATGGTTATAAGTGAAAATAATAGCATTCTGAATACAGAATGCTAAGTAAAATAGAGCTGGAGGGGTTAAAAAAAAAATATATTTTTTTTACTCACCTTAATCCACTTGTTCGCGCAGCCAGCATCTCTTCTGTGAGGAATAGGACCTTTGATGACGTCACTACGCTCATCACATGGTCCATCACATGATCCATCACCATGATGTCAATCTACACAACCTTGAACCCAAACCTGAACTTCTGTGAAGAAGTTCGGGTCTGGGTACCACAATTAGTTTTTTATCACACGTGTGCAAAATGCATTGCACCCGCGCAATAAAAACTGAACAACGGAACGCAATTGCAGTCAAAACGCATCCGGACCTTATCCGGACACACTTGTGTGAAAGAGGCCTAAGGCTTGCACCACTGATCCTACACTTAGCACCTGAACCTATGGAGAAGTAACTGTACTGGATGCAGATATCAGTTAAAGGGCTACTAAACCCAGAATCCAAGCAAAGAATAAGACAAACCAACCAAACGTGACATAATCTCTTTATTTGTCTATCTTGTGTTCTCAGATATAACAATTGCAGAACATGAAAAATAAAATAGAAAAGCAGTACACTGTTCTCTCAGGCTGCAGCCATGTCGTGCTTCCTTCCCTCTCCCCCTCTGATGCTAATAGATGACATCCGTGTGACATCCATATTGCATCCTTTTTTTTGTGTTTTTTTTTTTTTTTGTAACAATGCCTATCCTTGTCTGGAAAATGGACAATAATAGGACATGTTCTATTTTTTTTTTTTTTTGCGGGCCGGACATACAGAAACGAATTTCACACGGAGACATTTCTGTTATTTTTGCGGACCCATTGAAGTGAAGTGAAATACTGACCTGTTAAAAAAAACGGAACAGAAACGAAAAAAAAAAATACGTTCATGTGCATGAGCTCTAAGCGTGGACATTTTGTTGGAAAGGAATCTCCTAGTTACTAATAGTACAAAACAGATTTGGTAAGAGCACCAGCCACAGTGTCAGCTGTAGTACATACAGTACATAGTACCACCCAAAGCGCATACGGCTGACTAGCTATTCTGCATAATTGTGCAGTGTATGGCATGTTTATTTTTGTATTGTATTTGTATTATGTGGACACTACATGGTACATATCATGAGGGGCGGTGTCAGTAGAAAGTACTGCACAGGGCACCATCCAACCAGCTCTGCTTGAATGTTGTAATGTTGGCTACCTGTTTTTTCATTCCTCTGTCTGTGCCATCCATGGGTGTGGCGCAGCAGCTGAAAACACTATAGACGTGAGTCATATCGCTTTATCTTTCATAACTTTAATGATATGAGGCAAGCCTCGGCTACTCTACTAGCTTTTAATAACCTACTCTATATAAACAGTGAGATGCGTGGAATCCTGTGTGCCACCTGCAGCTCCATCACTTTCCTGGCACTTGTGTCTAGCTTTCTGCTCTGTTGGGTTTGTGACTGTCAACCTCCTGCTGAGTATTGAAAATAGTAAGATGAATACGGGTGCCTTTCTCTGTGGGGGCTGCTCATGGATGGTGGGGGGCAGGTTCCAGAGGCTAAGGGATTGACCCTGATATTATGGTAATAGTGCCACCTGTGAGTGTTCTTCTAGTGCCAGGAGGGTATGGTGCCCGTAGTATTGTTTTAATTACAATGTAATAAAGTCTCTCGGCGTTCCTCTGCCACTATCAAAGTTTGATGGAAACAACTAATAACATTTAGCTTAACGCTCAGGGGGATCATTTAACTTAGGCCTTTTGCACACAAATGTTTTTTCTTTCCGTTTCCGTTCCGTTTTTTGCGTTCCGTATATAATGGATCCGCCCAAAAAAACTGAAGGTACTCTGTATGCCTTCCGTTTCCGTTTTTTCCGTTCTGTTCAAAGATAGAACATGTCCTATTACTGTCCGAATAACGGACAAGGATAGTACTGTCCTATCAGGGACCAGCTGTTCCGTCCCGCAAAAAAAACTGAATGCACACGGACGTCATCTGTATTTTTTACGGATCGTTTTTTTGTGGACCGCAAATTACTGAAAAAGCCATACGGTCGTTTGCAAGTGGCCTTAGGGCTCGTTCACACGAACGTGTGATGCCCGTTGCCGTATTGCGGACCGCATTTGCACCGTTCCGTGGCCATTCTGCATGACGGATGCGGACCCATTCACTACGGCGGTAGGACTTGCTCTATCTTTTTGCGGAACGGAAGGATCGCAGACCCATTCAAGTGAATGGGTCTGCGATCCCCATACACCTGCCCCACAGACGGTGCCCGTGCATTGCGGACCGCATTTTGCAGTGAACGAGCCCTGAGGAGGAGGCACGTGTAGGGGAACAAAGCTGAATTAATTGAATGTTATTTGTGTTTTGTTTGTCATGGTTGAAATGAACAGAGCCAGAAAAATGACTCGGGTCCAGTTATTATACTGCTTTATTATCTATCAATCACTTTATTTGCTGTCAGTTTCGATTTTATTTTTCTCTTTTTGGTGATATTTTGGTTGCATAATTCTATGTATATTATTATTATTATTCGTTGTTTGACTTATTTTTCTCAGTTTTGTTGCCCTCGTTGTATAGGGTTTCTATATTTATGATCGGACATTTGAACTCAAAGTCTATATTGGGATCCATGCACACACTGAATATATTGTTATATATATATTTTATGGTCATTTATAATTTAGTAATCATCTTATTGTCAGTATTATTTTATCTGCTGCGTTCCACTTTTTCTTTGATTCTCTGATCTCCATTCAATTTTACACTTGCTGATATTTTATTGTATTGTTACCTATAGTGTTAATAAAGATCCCTATACTTTTAGAGTGTGCCCCACTTCCATTATTTATATTCTTTATTACCTTCAGACTGGGTGTTGTCTGTTAAGTGGGTGCACCTCTGTGTTGGTTCTCCACCCCATTTTAGTGCGACATTACGTGTTTTGTATATTTATTGTTGGTCTAATTGCCATTTTCCTTTGTTTTACTTGTCGATTTTTTTTGTTTGTGATATTTGTATTTTATTTACACACACACACACATATACAGGTCCTTCTAAAAAAATTAGCATATTGTGATAAAGTTCATTATTTTCTGTAATGTACTGATAAACATTAGACTTTCATATATTTTAGATTCATTACACACCAACTGAAGTAGTTCAAGCCTTTTATTGTTTTAATATTGATGATTTTGGCATACAGCTCATGAAAACCCAAAATTCCTATCAAAAAAAATTAGCATATCATGAAAAGATTCTCTAAACGAGCTATTAACCTAATCATCTGAATCAACTAATTAACTCTAAACACCTGCAAAAGATTCCTGAGGCTTTTAAAAACTCCCAGCCTGGTTCATTACTCAAAACCGCAATCATGGGTAAGACTGCCAACCTGACTGCTGTCCAGAAGGCCATCATTGACACCCTCAAGAAAGAGGGTAAGACACAGAAAGAAATTTCTGAACGAATAGGCTGTTCCCAGAGTGCTGTATCAAGGCACCTCAGTGGGAAGTCTGTGGGAAGGAAAAAGTGTGGCAGAAAACGCTGCACAACGAGAAGAGGTGACCGGACCCTTAGGAAGATTGTGGAGAAGGACCGATTCCAGACCTTGGGCGACCTGCGGAAGCAGTGGACTGAGTCTGGAGTAGAAACATCCAGAGCCACCGTGTACAGGCGCGTGCAGGAAACGGGCTACAGGTGCCGCATTCCCCAGGTCAAACCACTTTTGAAGTGAAACAGCGGCAGAAGCGCCTGACCTGGGCTACAGAGAAGCAGCACTGGACTGTTGCATGTCATTCGGAAATCAAGGTGCCAGAGTCTGGAGGAAGACTGGGGAGAGGGAAATGCCAAAATGCCTGAAGTCCAGTGTCAAGTACCCACAGTCAGTGATGGTCTGGGGTGCCATGTCAGCTGCTGGTGTTGGTCCACTGTGTTTTATCAAGGGCAGGGTCAATGCAGCTAGCTATCAGGAGATTTTGGAGCACTTCATGCTTCCATCTGCTGAAAAGCTTTATGGAGATGAAGATTTCATTTTTCAGCATGACCTGGCACCTGCTCACAGTGCCAAAACCACTGGTAAATGGTTTACTGACCACGGTATTACTGTGCTCAATTGGCCTGCCAACTCTCCTGACCTGAACCCCATAGAGAATCTGTGGGATATTGGGAAGAGAAAGTTGAGAGACGCAAGACCCAACACTCTGGATGAGCTTAAGGCCGCTATCGAAGCATCCTGGGCCTCCATAACACCTCAGCAGTGCCACAGGCTGATTGCCTCCATGCCACGCCGCATTGAAGCAGTCATTTCTGCAAAAGGATTCCCGACCAAGTATTGAGTGCAGAACTGAACATAATTATTTGAAGGTTGACTTTTTTTGTATTAAAAACACTTTTCTTTTATTGGTCGGATGAAATATGCTAATTTTTTGAGATAGGAAATTTGGGTTTTCATGAGCTGTATGCCAAAATCATCAATATTAAAACAATAAAAGGCTTGAACTACTTCAGTTGGTGTGTAATGAATCTAAAATATATGAAAGTCTAATGTTTATCAGTACATTACAGAAAATAATGAACTTTATCACAATATGCTAATTTTTTTAGAAGGACCTGTGTGTATATATATATATATATATATATATATATATATATATATATATACATACACAGTGGATATAGAAAGTCTACATGTTAAAATGTCAGGTTTCTGTGATGTAAAAAAATGAGACAAAGATAAATCATTTCAGAACTTTTTCCACTTTAAATGTGACCTATAAACTGTACAACTCAATTTAAAAACAAACTGAAATCTTTTAGGTAGAGGAAAGAAAAAATATAAAAATAAAATAATATGGTTGCATAAGTGTGCACACCCTTGAACTAATACTTTGTTGTAAGCCCCTTTTGATTTTATTACAGCACTCAGTCTTTTTGGGTATGAGTCTATCAGCATGGCACATTTTGACTTGGCAAGATTTGCACACTCTTCTTTGCAAAAACACTCCAAATCTGTCAGATTGCGAGGGCATCACCTGTGCACAGCCCTCTTCAGATCACCCCACAGATTTTCAATCGGATTCGGGTCTGGGCTCTTGCTGGGCCATTCCAAAACGTTAATCTTCTTCTAGTGAAGCCATTCCTTTGTTGATTTGAATGTTTGCTTTGGGTCGTTGGTTCCTCTTCATGTTCAGCTTTCTAGCAGAAGCCTAAAGGTTTTGTGCCAATATTGACTGGTATTTGGAACTGTTCATAATTCCATCTAGCTTAACTAAGGCCTCAGTTCCAGCTGAAGAAAAACAGGCCCTTGGCATGATGCTGCCACCACCTTGCTTCACTGTGGGTATGGTGTTCTTTTGGTGATGTGCAGTGTTGTTTTTGCGCCAAATATATCTTTTGGAATTATGGCCAAAAAGTTCAACCTTGTTTCATCAGACCATAACACCTTTTCCCACATGCTTTTGGGAGACTTCAGATGTGTTTTTCAAAAATGTAGCCTGGCTTGGATGCTTTTTTGTAAACTTCTCTTTATTGAAAAGTACAGGTAAAAACATCAGTCAGATAGAAAAGATATACATCTCGATACACATCGTGATAACATGCATAGTTAGTACATAACAGACTCCATCCTTCTGTTTCCACCAAACCTATTTCTCGCATGTCTCTCTCTTTTTATTTTTTTAATTTGTATTCAATAACATCCACAACAGTGCCCCCCCTCCCCCCTCCCGTCCATCCCTCATCTCAGATACTCACTTATTGCAAAGGTTCCCTTAATCATGTACCCGTATATAACCTAAATGATGAATTATATTCCAAATAGTTTAGTCATACCTATCTTCCCATTTCCAAAAGCTGCGAGGAATGTATCGTATGGAGTTGGTACCACTTATCTGATGTTCCTAACTTCAAGTACCACTCTGTATATATGAACGGAGCAATATGTGTGACTATTTCTTGTTCTGATAATAAAGCTTCCATATACTGTCTCCATTTTTTTTAAAAGGGTTCCTTAAGCTTTGTTTTTGTCCTGCTTCTATTCTCTCAAGTGTCAGACAGTTGTTAGTTTGTTGTATCACCTCTGCTATACTCGGCACTTTTGGTACTAGCCAGTGGCTCAATAGACACCTCTTAGCGGCCAAAATCAGAACCTGAAAAGCTGGTGGGATTTTTGGAAGCATTTCAGCCCTCCCAACATGGAATAATAAGATTTCTGGATCCATGGTAATTTTCAGGTCACATTTTGAGCTCAACATATCTAGGAGAGCCTTCCAAAAAGTTTGCACCACAGGGCACTCCCACAGCCCATGAGTGACACCAGTGCCTGATGTGCTACATTTTGGACAGTGCGTCAATTTATCTGTTGAAATCCGAGTGGCTGATTTCGGCAAATGGAAGCCATAGATTTCTCTGTGCATTATTTTAAAATTTGTTTCTCTCCATACCGCACTACCCACCACCTTTCTTATTAGGTTCCACCCATCTAGAAGTTGGTCTGGTAACATCAAATTAGGGAAGAACTTGAGCCAGGACTTAAAGGGAACTGTCACCAGTTTTATGGTGTCCTAACTAAGGGCAACATAAATAAGTGACTGATTCGCTTAGCAAAATGCTGGGTCACTTTCTTTAATTGACCCAGTCAATCTGCCAACATCTTGTATTGAAAACCTCCAGCTGATAATGATGAGTCATGAATATTTATGAGCTCCTGACTCTCCCCGCCCACCTGCTGCTGAATGACAGTTTGTTTCCATAGGAATCAGCAGCAGGTGGGCAGGGGAGTGGCTATAGCTCTGAAATAAATATACGCTGGACTCGATCACCTCCCGCCGGACTCCAATCAGCTCATTAGCATGCGGCATCTTTGTGTGTATATTATGAGGTAACCATCTGTCACACCAGTAAGTGAATACATCTAAGGTACTTTTTAGTAGTTAATGATTGTATATAATTAGTTAGATTATAATCAAATATCCACATGACAGGTTCCCTTTAAAGAGTGAGTTATCTCCCAATTTAGAGTCAAAGTCCCTTAGAAGACCATAAATGGTTGATAGATCTTTTTTGGTCACTGCAGAAAGCAGGAGGGAATCAAATGCATTGGATGAACACTCACGGGTCAAATCCCTGACTCTGGTTGACCAAAATGATATTAATTGTTGATATGCCAAGAATTGAGATGTCGCCAATTGGTATTTCAGCCTCAGTTCTTGAAAAGTGTAGTATGTACCACTTTCCCGATTCCAGACATGATCAACAATGGATATCCCCCGTCCCTCCATTGGGCAAATTGAGCATTAATGCTAAGAGCTTTAAATTCCGGATGCTCCCAGAGGGGCATACGTTTGGATACTTGAAAGGGAAGATCAAACATCTTTCTTACCGCCTTCCACGCAGCTATTGTGTCCCTAAATAAGACACTACGTCAGCCCCGGGCTTATCAATAGGGTTAAAAAAATGAACTATGAAAGTCACGGTATTTCCGACCATTCCCCTGTTACGGTAATATTTGATAGTTACAAAAAATCAAACAAAAATAGAATTTTTAAACTCAATCCCCACTGGATGACATTGATAAGGGATATTAATAAGATTAATGCAGAAATAAAGTCCTTTTGGAGTGACAATATTAACTCAACACATGTTCATATGGTCTGGGATTCGCTAAAGGCATTCCTCCGAGGTATATATGCTTATCAAATTAGGAAACAGAAGGACTCCTTTGCCCAAACTCAAAAAGTAATAGAAGGTCGCTTAATCAGTTAATCAGTTTAATGTATGAGATCACTCAGGTAAACACTCCTGAAAAACAAGATCAATTATAAAAAGCGCAAGAGGATTATAAACAATATCTATATAAAAAAGCGCATAATAAAATGTTCTTTTTGGGGCAGAGGACCTTTAGTGAATCTGGTAAACCAAGTAAATTGCTATCTACAATAGTAAAAAAATCAAAGAGGGAATAACAACATTATGGGAAGGAAATATTTTGCGAGACCCTGAAGATATTCTAGGGGAATTCACTCAATACTTCTCCACGTTATACCAGGCTGGGCCTATAGATTACGGAGAGAAAATAGATCAATATTTAGACAACATTCAGATTCCTGCATTTGATAAAAAAGACACAGACTGGTTGAATAGACCGATTGAATTGATCAAGCTACAACCCACGCTGAAATCTATTGAGGGTAATACGTCTCCAGGGTTGGATGGTTTCCCATTCGAATTATATTTAAAGCATGAGGGAATTATTCTCCCCCAAATGATGGCGGTATTAAATCAATTGTGGATATTGGGCTCTTTGCCTCCGTCATGGATGTGTCACGAGGGTGTCAAGAACCACGCCTGACTCAGTTATACCCGGGGTCAGGAAGTCGCAGCAGTTGGCTGCGCGCTCTATGTAAGATAGGGCTGTTTCCTTATGGTAGCTTTCTGGGTTTGCTTTGCAACCCTTTTTGGCTCACTCAGGGATCCGTAGCTCCTTCTCCTCAGCTGTTCCTTGTCCAGCACTCCCAACCTCCTTATATTCCCCTCTCACACTTCTCTGGTTGCCAGATATAGAGCTTCCTGCCTGAAATTATGCTGTATCACATTTCCCTGGATATTGAATTGATAGATTGTAAATTTCTATTTTTCTGAATAAAAAAATAAATAAAAAAATAAGTAAGACACTACGTTTTATGTTGCAAGGTAATTGTGAATATTTGGTATGCAGAAGAGCAGCTAGGCACCAGGGTCGCGGCATTTCCCTTTCAACCTGTAGAACCGAGTAGTGCGATGTATTATGGATCCAGTCTATGCTATGTCTCAGTAGACTAGCTAGGTTATATTTCCGAACATCCGGAAATCCCATCCCACCTCTATCCTTTTGCCCGGTTAAAGTCTTCATAGCTATTCTACTCCTTTTAGATTTCCATATAAATTCCCTGAACACTCTTTGCAGATTCTGAATGTCCTTGTGTTTCAGGAGAATAGGCAGCGTCTGCATAGGGTATAGTAGTTTGCTAAAACACATAATTTTAATCAATGAGCATCTACCCAGCATCGATATGGGTAAATTCGACCAAGTGTTAAGTTCCGAAATAATTTTTTTAAATAAAGGGGGATAATTAAGGGAATACAAAGTATCTGGTGTTTTACCAATTTTTATACCTAGATATTTAATACACTTGTTAGTTACCATAACTGGTATATCCTGCAACATTGCAGATTTTAGGCCATGTAAAGAGGATAAGTTCAATAGTTCACATTTGGGTCTATTGACTTTAAACCCCGACAATTGTCCAAAATCATCAAGTACCGTATTTATCGGCGTATAACACGCACTTTTTCCCCCTGAAAATAGGGGGCAAATGATGTATGCGTGTTATACGCCGATTAGGGCTGAAACGTGTCCTCCGGAGGCCAGAGAGGCAGGACTGAGCCGGCCGGCACAGCGGAGGGAGGAGGAGGGAGGAGGAAGGAGGAAGGAGGAGGGAGTCCCTCCCTCCCCACTGTGCCCGGCTGCCGCTGAAGACCAACGAGGACAGAGTAGGAGGAGGAGGGGAGGGACTGTGGCCACTGCGCCACCAATGAATGTGCCGGCCATATCCCACAGTTCCGATCGGAGTCCCAGCAGTGTAATGCTGGGGCTCCGATCGCTTACCATGGCAGCCAGGAGTCACGCTACTGAAGTCCTGGCTGCCATGGTATGTTAGTGAGCAGAGAGCAGCGCATTATACTCACGTGCGCTGTGGCCGCCGGTCGCTCCTTCTTCTGTCTGTGCGGCGGATTGCTAATGCTTACAGCATTAGCAATGCGCCGCACAGACCTATGAGAAGGAGCGACCGGCGGCCACAGCGCACGTGAGTATAATGCGCTGCTCTCTGCTCACTAACATACCATGGCAGCCAGGACTTCAGTAGCGTGACTCCTGGCTGCCATGGTAAGCGATCGGAGCCCCAGCATTACACTGCTGGGGCTCCGATAGGAACTGACACTGCCACCAATGATGGGGGGGAGGAGGGGGACCCTGTGGCCACTGCCACCAATGATTAATACTGGGGAGGGAGGGGGGGGGGTTTGCGTTACCAGAGGGGGCAGATCAGAGGCTTTATTTGAAATTAAATTTTTTTTCCTGAAATTTCCCTCTAAAATGAAGGTGCGTGTTATACGCCCGTGCGTGTTATACGCCGATAAATACGGTAATTTAAACATAATAGGGAGATCAGTTTGTGGCTGCGACAAAAACACTAAAAGGTCATCCGCAAATAACGCATGTTTAAGGGTCTGTGACTTGATATTGATACCTCTAATGGAATGGTCTCGAGTAATCACTTTAGATAGTGGTTCTAAGGCAATATTGAAAAGCAGGGGTGAAAGTGAGCACCCCTGCCTGGTTCCCTTTTGAAGAACAAACTGTTTCGACAGGAACCCCGGGATTGATATCCTAGCTATTGGGGAGCTGTACAGTTTATCTATGTACGTTCTAAAAGCACCACTAAATCCCATCTCATCCAATACCTCGTTCAACCATCTCCAGCTTAAATTGTCAAATGCTTTTTCAACGTCAATGGCTAGTAAAGCTGGAGATGGATGAAAATGTGGATTAGTCTTGATGTCATCAAGTATCGCCAGAACCTTGCGAATGTTATAGACCGTCGATCTGCCCTGAACGAAACCCACCTGATGCGGTGAAATAAGCCTAGGTAGAAATGTGGCCAATCTGTCCGCCAATATTTTGGAAATATATTTTAAATCGTTATTGATCAGGGATATTGGGCGATATGATGAAGGTAAAGTACAGTCCGTACCTTCCTTCGGTAGGACTTTTATGTAAGCTGTATTCATGTCTTGCGGTATCTCCTGCCCTTGTAAAATTTTATTGTATAATGCCGCAAGTACCGGGGCAATCTTAAGACTCAATGCCTTGTAGAATTCGTTAGTGAATCCATCGGGCCTCGGCGCCTTCCCATTACTGGAATTCCCAATGACCCTCTGAACTTCCTCTTCTGTAATCGGGTTATTCAGAATATCTAATTCTTCTCGGGACACAACTGGTAAAGAAAGACAGGGTAGCCAGCCATGACTTTCCTTGGGTTTCTGGACTCATAGTGGAAGTATAAAGTTCAGAATATAATCTCTTAAAGGTATCCACTATCTGTTTGGGTTTTGTAAGTAAACAACCTTTTTTTATCCCTTATTGCAATTATTTGGGTAGAGGGTTTAAAACCTTTTGCTAGGTTCGCTAGGAGTCTCTCTGCTTTGTTGCCGTATTTATAATATTTTTTTCCTTTCTCTTCCCCTCTAATTCATCTCTCTTCCTAAGCCAACTATCGTGGCTCTCTTTGGCTTGCAGCCAGAGTGATTTGGTAGAAGTGGAGGGATTCAGTATAAACTGCGTATAAGATTTTCTGAGCACCTCTGTAAGTTCTCTCAACTTGCCATTCACCTTTTTCTTCCAACTGGCAATATATGCCATTATCCTGCCCCTTAATACTGCTTTCCCCGCTCTCCAAGCCAATTGGGAATCACTGGTGGGTAAATTCTCATTCCAGTACTCCATCCACCAATGGTTCAACATTTCTACAAAGTTTTCATTAGAAGTTAGATCTGAGGGAAACCTCCATAGAAAGTCACTACCTCTAGGCGTGGAATCCGTAATTTCAATGACCACCGGGGAGTGATCCGAAACTACTAAATCACCTATTTCCGTTGCTGTTGTGCGTTGTAGGAGTGACTCCGTAACCAAAAAGTAGTCAATACGTGACCAGGAATTATGTGGCTGGGAAAAATGAGTGAACTCCCTATCCTCTGGATGAGTGGACCTCCAAGCATCATACATACGAAGGTCTGTTACAACTCGATCTAATATCAGGTCCCTATGTCTAGGCTTAGGCTGACATTGTGAGTTACTGCGTCTATCCTCCGAAAAGGAGCTAACAGTGTTCATATCACCTGCTACCATACATAATGGTGTTGTGTCCTGCAAAACCATTTGGCGTAGGGTATCGAAAAAGGTAGTGTTGTTGTCATTTGGTCCATAGACGTTATATATACTTAAAACGTCTGTTGCTAATTGAAGACGGGCATGGAGAAGTCTGCCCTCGCTATCTTCTTTGCTATCTATGGTTTTGCACTGCAAACGTCTATGTACCAAGAGCATTACCCCCCTCTTCCCCCTAGAGCCATCTGCTGGTGAACCAATAACCTGGCCCACCCACAGACGCTGCATCCGGTGAAAATCAGCTTTCAACAAGTGGGTTTCTTGGAGTAAAGCAACATCTGCACGCAGCCGCTTTAAATGTCGTAGGACCATTATCCTTTTGTGCGGTGACTTTAACCCTTTCACATTCCACATGATAATTTTGATCATTTTCGTGCATTAAAGCGGACACTGCCCATAATACTTCTTTCCCCCTTCATAAATGCTGTATCCAGTACCTGAGATGAAAACACATAAAACCTTCCCCCCAATAACAAGACCCCCCTTCTCCCCCCAGAAACAAGCCTTATATTATTACATTCAGACCTCACTTCTTCCCAACATAACATTACAGCTCTATTCAATATCTCACTGAGATAGCGTGTTAAAGCATAACTCCTACGTTAAAGATAGAAATATAACAAAAGAACATTTGTAGAAGGCCACATTCGGTGCGTCTAGGTTAACGCACGGTCTCAGTTAAAAAACAGTGGTTGAGGCGAAAATATCTGGAGTGCCTAGTAACGGGTCATATCCAAGCATGTAAGTTCCATTGTATATCCTAGACCAAATCGATCCACCCGTGTCACTAATCCTGAGAAAGTCAGGTAATACAATTTTCTTTCCAGCCACGTACTGACCTGGGTCTCACTGGAATGAGCGTCCGCCCTCATTGCGGCGAGCGATCGCCCTCATTGCGAAGGATATGTTGTAAGGCTCTTCTAGCCTCCTGTGGATCCTGGAAGGTATCGATGTTCTCCTCTGCATCATGGACCCTCAGTATCGCAGGGTATATCAGGGTGAACTTTACTTGTGCCTTATAGAGATCTGAGTAGATTGAAGAAAATTCTCGTCGTCTTCTCGTAACTTCTGCTGAGAAATCTTCAAACAGAAGGGCTCTGGAATCCCTTAGCATCAGGGGTGTTTTGTTATTTTTGTAAGCCCTAAGTATGGCCGCTTTTTCAATCGAGATAGCGTACAATCACCTGTCTCGGTCTTTGGATAAGCGCCGCTTGTGATGTCGTTTCCCGATTCTGTCTTCCTGCCGCTAACGGTGCTTGACCTATCCGGTGAGCCCTCTCCACTTTACAGTGTGCAGTAAGGTTCAGTGCCTGGGGAAGCTCTTGTTCACATAATTTCACCAGCTGATGCAGAGGCACGGTTTCGGCAATACCCACTAACCGCAGATTATTTCTTCTTGAGCGATTCTCCAGGTGATTTAATTTCATCAAGATCTTTTTGTTCTCTTGTTGGAGCCTGGAGCATTCAGCGCGGTAATGGCTCTGGTCATCTTCAATCTCTGCAATCCTCCCTTCTGCCTCAGTAAGACGGCGACCATGTTCAGCCAGGTCCTGATGGATCTGCGACAGGGAGGCTGACACCGTGGTAGATAGAGAGTCTTGTAGATCTGGTAGTATACTCGCCGCAACTTCTAAAGCTAGTTGCTTGTAATCTACTGTGAATTCTTCACCGTGATCGAGATCCCCTGCAGCATCTTCTTCTGACTGTGTCAGTGGCTTCTCTGTGAGAGCCTCTTGGGCGGGAATATCCGCCATGTTTCGCGCCACTGATTGAGATCTAGTAACCTTCATCGGTCCTTTCTGTTTGTTCCTGCTCCCCATTGTAGCCAGAAACCGGTCCATGTGAAACCGGGAGTACTCTTTGAGCGGTAGGTCCAGACTGTGACTGTTGTCAAGTCCAGTATGTCGGGGAGTCAGTCTTGCAAGTAGCGAGCTTTAGCGGAGCGACTTGCCATGTTGGCGCCGGAACCGGAAGTCCTGGCCTGGATGTTTTTCTTTGTATGAAAAGACTTTTGTCTTGCCACTCTACCCCATAGCCCAGACATATGAAGAATACGGGAGATTGTTGTCACATGTACCACACAGCCAGTACTTGTAAGATATTCCTGCAGCTCCTTTAATGTTGCTGTAGGCCTCTTGGTAGCCTCCCAGACCAGTTTTCTTCTCGTCTTTTCATCAATTTTGGAGGGACGTCCAGTTCTTGGTAATGTCACTGTTGTGCCATATTTTCTCCACTTGATCATGACTGTCTTCACTGTGTTCCATGGTATATCTAATGCCTTGGACATTCTTTTGTACCCTTCACCTGACTGATACATTTTAGCAATGAGATCCCTCTGATGCTTTGGAAGCTCTTTGTGGACCATGGCTATTGCTGTGGGATGCGAGTAAGAAAATTTCGGAAAGACCCACTAGAGCAGCTGAACTTTGGGGTTAATCAGAGGCACTTTAAATGATGGCAGGTGTATGCGGACTCCTATTTAACATGATTTTGAATGTGATTGCTTAATTCTGAACACACTACATCCCCAGTTATACAATCACAGCGAGGGAGAAAACAAACAAACACTCACTTTCTCCCTGGCTGTGACACTCTCTGCTGTGATTCGATCGCGGCACAGCCAGGGAGAAGGAGACGCCCATTGAGAAACACTTGAGTCTCCTCTCCCCTGTACTGATGCTCAGTATTAGCATACTGAGCGGGAAAACTACAGGGGGGCACAGCGGGGCGCGCGAGCGATATTTAAAAAAATCTGGCAGGGTGGCAGCATCAGCGGGGGGTACCCCAAAGTAAAGGTATTTATCTCAATTAATAATAAAACACGAAAGGTCCTCTTTAAGTTGTAATTAGTTATATTGGGTGGAGAATGGAATATACTGTATTCATGGCAACCTGCAGAAGGCATCTCTAAAGCCTGCAATATGATATTGTAATTATGTATTATATAATATAACAGGCAAACCCAGAGTATGGAAGTCGTCCTTTTCAGTTATAAATTCTGTTCAGCTTATTCTAAGGGTACTTTCACACTCACGTTTTTGTTTTCCAGTATTGAGTTCCGTCACAGGAGCTCAATGCCAAAAAAAAAACCGGATCCGTTTTACCCTAATGCATTCTGAATGCAGAGCAATCTGTTCAGGATGCATCAGTTCAGTCCCTCTTACGTTTTTTGGCCGGAGAAAATATCGCAGCATGCTGCAGTTTTCTCTCCAGCCAAAAATCCTGAACACTTGCTGGAATGCCAGATCCGGCATTAATTTCCATTGAAATGCATTAATGCCGGATCCGGCCCCAAGTGTTCCGGCAAAATGGACCCGGTTTTGCGGTCTGCGCTTGCATAGACCTTTAAAAATAAGAAAGAAAAAAAAAATACCGGATCCGTTTTTTCGGATGACAACTGGAAAGACGGATCCGGTATTGCAATGCATTTGTGAGACGGATCCGCATCCGTATCTGTCTCACAAATACATCCGTTTGCCTCCAGATTGCCGGAACTGCCTACAGGAATCTTCTGCCGCAAGTGTGAAAGTACCCTTAGTTGTATCGGCTTCAGAAAACCTGTTTGACAACAAAAATGACCACTATAGCTCCCTCTGGGGTGAACACCCAAGTTTCTCGGACTGCTGACTGGCACAACAAGACAGGCAACAACAATCGGGAACATTCCCTGTGATGCACAGCTATTTGACATGTTCAATGTGTTTTCCTTGCTGCTGAACACAGAACTTTCAACTTTTGAACTTTTTGTTGATAATTTTTAACCACAAGAGATTTGGGAAATCTGATTGCAGCAATTGATTTCTGAGAAACTTCTGGTTTCATTTGTTATGCTACATGACCCCCTTCCCATTGGAAAAATTTGCCCTTGATTCAACATGGCAGCTTTCAAGATGGCAGCAAAAGATAAGCCCCATCATCTATTGCCTGCTGAGGTATTCCAATATTTCATTTTCCCTTTCGTTTCTGAAATAAAAGGGTGTCCTTAGACTTTTGACGCACCTTGTACATGCGCAAAGGTTGTATCACTGTATGATAAGGCGGCCATGTTAATTGTTACCCTTATTTATTCTTTCCCAGAATCAGATATGACAGCTGAACTGCAATTAAGGCCTCATGCACATGAACTTATTTTCTTTCTGTGTCTGTTCCTTTTTTTTGCGGACTGTATGCGGAACCATTCATTTCAATGGGTCCTCAAAAAAAACAGAAGTTATTCTGTGTGCATTCCATTTCTGTATGTCCGTATTTCCATTCCAAAAAGATGGAACATGTCCTATTATTGTCCGCATTATGGACAAGGATAGTGCTGTTCTATTAGGGGCCAGCTGTTCCGTTCCGCCAAATACGGAATGCACACGGACGTCCTTTTTTGTGGATCCGTTTTTTGCGGACCACAAAATACATACGGTCGTGTGCATGAGGCCTAACAGGGACTTTTGATTTACTATTCCCCAGGAGTTTTTTGTGCTTTTCAGTAATGCTGTGCAAACACCCAGGAACAGGCATGGGATTCAGCCGGTTCCCTCCGGTTCTCCAGATCCGGTTGTTACAATTACAGCCGGATCAGAGAACAGTTACCGGCTGAATTCCGATCCAGTGCGGCGGTTGATGAGCGCTTGCATTGTGGAAAGCTAATCTCCCTACATTCATCTGTATCACTGTCCTTCGGACGGCGATGCAGATGAACACTGAAGCAGGGCAGGTCCGGCGCTATAATAAGGCAGACCAAGCGTCTACCTTAGGGCGCAGAGACGCCGAGCCAAGGCGGAAGAGGAAAAAATAAAACTTTTTTAATTTTTATAAATCACTTGCACACTGCCGGCGGTCCTGGTATCTTCTCTCTGGGCTTCCGACAAGTTTGAGGACCTTTCCCACTCAGCCAATCAGTGGCCACAGCTGTGTCACGTGTCAGGCCAGTGATTTCCCGCTGAGCTAATCACTGGCCTGATACGTGACACAGCTGCGGCCACTGATTGGCTGAGTGGGAAAGGTCCTCAAACTTGTTGGGAGCACAGAGAGAAGATAGCAGGACCACACAGAGGAGAAGGGGAGCTGCTGCAGACGGGACCAGGGTCAGGTGAGCGTAATGCTTTTTACACAACATAAATAGAGGGGGGAAATGTGCCATGGGAGGGGAGAAATGTGACATGGGGGGGTGATGTGACATGGGGGGGAGAAATGTGACATGGAGGGGGAGAAATGTGACATGGAGGGGGTGTGAAATGTCACATTTCTCCCCCTCCATGTTGCTTTGCTTTTGTTGGCAAAAATCCTTGCACCGGCCCTGAACAGGGCAAGGGAGAGACGTCTCCCTTCCCTATTCCTCTGATAGGCTGCAGACACTAGGCCGGGAGAGGCCCGCATCGCTGACAGCATGGAGGTAAGTGTTTTTTTTTTCCTTTTCTGTGGCGCACTGGGGGCATTGTTGGCACATGGGGGACACTATGGGGGCATTGCTGGCATATGGGGGACACTAAAGACTGGCACATGTTTAAGGACACTATGGGAGGCATCTACTGGGGGCATTGATGGCACATGGGGACATCTACTGGGAAAATTGCTGGCATATAGGGGACACTATGGGCGGCATATTATACTGGAACATTATTGGGACGCTATGGTGTTCAAGGAGGGGAAGAACACTATGGGGGCACTAAGAAGGGGCATTTATACTAGCACATCCTGGGGGACACTGGGGGAATCTTATACTGGCACATTATGAGGGCACTGTGGGTAAGAGGAGAGGAGCATTATGTGGGCATTTACTAGGGGCCTTATATAGGGGTATTTTATACTTGCACATTATGGGGGCACTATGGCGACATTACCTCAACTGGGGGCACTGAGGGAATTTTTTTGTACTGGCACACCTAACGGGTGAATTTTTTAACTAGTGCACATTATTATTTTGATTATTGAAGGTGGCAGGTGAGTTTTTAAGAAGGTAGGAGGAGGATGGAAAAATAGGAACCTAAGATGTCTTTTGACAAACTGCAGAGATGAGAGATGGGTGAAAAATCATCATGGCGGTCTGGTCTCAAAGGTGATGAAGAAAGAGAAGGTCTGCATCAGAGGAGAAGTCACTTGATGTAAGAGGTTTGTGGCGCTGTATTCTGGATAGCACAGAATATAATATGTATGCAAATATGTATTTAGTGCTAGATGTATAGAATGTATATGGTGTAGGTAAATCTACTGTAAGTGTAGCCTAGGTGTCATTTATATACTGCATGGTGTATATTGTTTATGTGATTATGTGAGTGTAGTGTCTATAAAGTCTGCTTATGTATGCCTACCTACCAGCCATCTCAGATCTGGCATAACTACTGTGTGGGGGGCACAATGGAGACTAAGCAGGGTTGGGACATGTACAGATAGACATTGGGAGGAGTTAGAGGTGTGGGCCAATGCTGTAAAAAAAACTTTGCGTGACACTGATAGTTTAGCTCCTTAGGCTTTTTATACGTTTTGTGGTATGTGTGTAGTGTATACATGGTGTTCTTATGTATGTGTACCATGTATATGGTGTATTTATGTCTGTTGCATATTTATGGTGTATGTATATGTAAACATGTGTCGTGACGCCGCATATCTGCCGTTGAGTAGGGAACCTGTTAATAATTTGAATCTGACCCCTGCCCAGGAACAAATGACTTTTGTAGAGATTTCAACTTCACATAGTAGTTATTTAGGTGTCTTCTCCAGTTTTTCCATTGCTATCTCCATGGTGTTTCATGATGTTGTACATAAACCATGATGGCAGCATCTCTATAGGAGTTTTGGAAATGCCTGAAACGGCCGACCTAGAGTATGCGGCGATTTGTGAAAAAATGCTAAACTTGCACAAATGCAAAGCAAAAAACACAGTGAAAAAACATGCTTTGTCTGTAGTAATTTCATAATTCGCCATTCATTTTAAAGGAATTGTCCGCTTATCCTATATTGATGACCCATCCTGAGGCTAGGTCATCAATATCACATCGACGGGTGTATGACTGCCGATCAGCTGTACGAAAAGAAAGCAGCGCTCAAGTAAATAGAGCCGTCCCATTGAAATGAATGGGACAGAGGAGCTGTAAGTACACCTGCTTGTCGCTGTGATGTCGACAGCGAGCATGTAAACAGTGATGAGAAGACAGCACTGCTGAGCCAACTGCTGGCACACCTGCCGATCTGATATGGAGGACCTATCTTGAGGATAGGTCGTCAATATAGGATAAGTGGAACTCCCCTTTAGAGTAACATTTGGGCACATATTATATACATATAAAAACATGAAAAAACACTGCAAATAAAAGGCAGTTAAAAACCCACAAAAAATTTGTGAAACCAACCTAACAGTGGCTGGCAAGTAGAATACTGCACTGTACCCGATGTCACCTGCTCAGTACAGGATATTTACTGCTGTATGCAGACAGGAGGCTTGTTATGATGATGGCGGATCAGAGCTTCTGCCCATAGACAAACTGTTAACACAATGTATGGATAGTGCTGCAATGTACCAAGTCCTCTTGTGTCTTACTATAATTATTCCATGCAGTGTTGAGTACAACCGAGTGCTCATATAACATGGCCCGTTAATGGCTACATACCGTAACACCATACAGTAACAGTGCGTGTTCGACATGGTCTTAAAATGCATACATACTGTGTTGGGCTACTTTCACATTATCGGCAACCTTCACCCATGGAACAGTCTGCCGGATCCGTGCTGCCGCTAGTGCACGCGTGCCACCAGAAGTCCGCTCCAGCCCCATTCACTATAATGGGGGCGGGCTGGAGGTCCAGCCACAGCACGGCAAACATGACGAGAGGCGGCCGGAATAAAACTATGACATATGTTACCATATGTCACCATGTGGTGACAGTGCCCATATGGTATGGCCATATAAGGCATGCATAGTACCATACAGTAATAGTGCCCATGTAACATGGCCATATAACCGCTACATAATACTACCATACATTAAGGCCCCTTTCACACGGGCGAGTTTTCCCGCGTGGGTGCAATGCATGAGGAGAACGCATTGCACCCGCACTGAATCCGGACCCATTCATTTCTATGGGGCTGTGCACATGAGCGGTGATTTTCACAGAACTGGTGTGTGTTTCTTATAGGGCAGGGCAGCTGTAACCAACACCTCCAATCTCATCTCATTGATTGGACTCCAGTTGGCTGACACCTCACTCCAATTAGCTCTTGGAGATGTCATTAGTCTAGGGGTTCACATACTTTTTCCACCTGCACTGTGAATGTTTACATGGTGTGTTCAATAAAAACATGGTAACATGTAATTCTTTGTGTGTTATTAGTTTAAGCAGACTGTGATTGTCTATTGTTGTGACTTAGATGAAGATCAGATCACATTTTATGACCAATTTGTGCAGAAATCCATATCATTCCAAAGGGTTCACATACTTTTCCTTGCAACTGTATAATGTCTATATTTTAACACTGTAAAATAATAATGTTAGTCCAGCAGTTAGATATGTAGAGTCTCTTAGGGTTAGTAATCACAAAACCAGGTCCAGCAAATCATATAACCCATTAAAAGTCATATACTTTAATTCTAATCCTTAAAAATAATGGATAAACAGACAGACAGGACAATAATCACTGAGGGTAACTGTGTAATGGGTTATATGATTTGCTGGACCTAGTAAAATAATAATGCCTACACAGCTTGCTCATATTGTGCCAACTTAATACAGTATCACCATACAGTAACAGAGCTAATTTAACATTAACATATAATACCTACATGTACATAATGATGCCATACAGCGACAGGGCCGACCTTACATTGCCATATAATGAGTATACAAGAATGCCATACATTGAACAAATGACATTGCCCAAATTATTCTAGCAAACAACACCTACGAAAATCAGCTCAATTAAAAGTCTATGGGCAGCGTTTCTGTCTCTTGTTATAGCGATCGTTGGGGGCCTCAGCATTTGGACATCCACCAATCAAAGCCTATATGTCACAATGATATGTCAAAAGTTTGAGGATGGTTTATGGATACCCCTAAAGGGTGGAAGCTCCAGGGCAATTACCTTTTAGGCCATACTATGATTGAGTCCTACCATGGAAGACATCCCCATCTTAAGGTTCCAGTACAGTAGGAAACTTCCTGCTGGGGTTCATCACTTTTTGGGGGTTATTCCATGTAATCTTATTGATGAACTGTCTGCTATGATATCAGCAAAGGTCACAATGTACAACCCCAATTCCAAAAAAGCTGAGACGCCATGTAAAATGGAAATTAAAACAGAATGCAATGAGTTGCAAATCAGATTTTATTCACAATAGATCATAGAACACGTATCAGATGTTGAAAGGGAGATATTTTACCAATTTCTAAAAATAAAAAAAATGGTGATGGCAACAAGGCATCTCAGAAAAAGTTGGGACGGGGGCATCAAAAGCCTGGAAAAGTAAGTGTACTTACAAAAAAGCTGGAGGAGCAATTTGCAACTAAGTCATATCACTGAGAGAAGGCAGAGTCTTTCAGAAGCAAAGGTGCGCCGAGATTCACCAATCTGCAAAAACTGTGAATACAAATTGTAGAACAATTTCAGAAGAATTGTTCCTCGATGTAAAATTGAATAGATGTCAAATATTCCACCATCTACAGTACATAATATCATCAAAAGATTCCGAGAATTCCAAGTAACTGTTCTGTGTTTTGTTTTCTCCTTTTCTCTCAGATTGATGACCATGAAATCTGTCAGAGCAGAAGGTGTTTTCAGACGACCAAAATGAACAGTAAACAAGGTGTGTTTCCCAACCTTTCACTCTGTATTAACTGGCAAACTCTAGAAGGGGAAGGGGTGAGGTTCAAAATCCCAATTAATATCTGTATTTACAGAAGCTCCAACTAGGGCTGAAACGATTACTCGATTGAATCGAGCAATTTGACCCCAAAAAAAATCCTTGATGCAAATTTTTTGCATCGAGGATTCATTTGTGTCATGTGACCATGGAGCGGGAGTGAAGCGCTTGCTATTACTCACCGCTCTGTGGTTGCCCACCAGCCTGCACCGCGCTGCATTTTCCTCCTGACACATCGTCAGGACATAGTGCATGCTTAAGTGCACTATGACCTGACGCTGTGTGACATCAGGGCGACAGTGCAGCACGCGGAGAAGAACATGGATGCGCTGTGGAGTGGCGTCCCTATATGAGAGGTAAGTATTTCATTTCACTGGTGCTGGGGACATGGCTAGGAGGAGGGGGAGATGGTGGCCCTCGGGGACAGCTGTACTGGGGGGCAAGCTGGTGGCACTGGGGGGCACCTGATGGCGCTGGGGGCAGCTGGTTGCACTGGGGAAGAACCTGGTGGCACTGGGGGACAGCTGGGGGCAGTTGATGACACTAGGGGGGCAGCCTGATGGCACTGCGGGGAAGCTGATGGCACTGCGGGGAAGCTGATGGAACTGGGGAGCAGCTGGTGGCACTGGGGGGCAGCTGATGGCACTGGGGGGCAGCTGATGGCACGGAGGGCCTGATGACTTTTTATTTAAAAAAAAAAGTTCTTTTAAATTAGTTTTTTGTTATTAGAGTACTCGATTAATCGTTGGATTAATCGATAGAATACTCGATTACAAAAATAGTCTATAGCTGCAGCCCTAGCGCCAACCTTCACATGGAGCTCACAGCATATGGATTTGTACAACTCCCTCTAGTGGTTGCTTCAGACATCTAGCATTGTAGCAGACAGTTTTATGTTTATGCCAGTGATTTTTGTTCTCTGTATCAGAAAAAATTATCTGACGTAAAAAATACTATAAAATGAATCAACACTTTAGACCAATGTAGATAAATAAAACAATTGGCTTGGGTCCCAGTTTTTCTTAGCACGAGTTATTGTTTGTTTCTACATCAGTTACTATGTAAACGCAATCCAATTACCTCTCGTAAAACAGATAAGGCACCCGTCCACCCGAGGTTTTTAAAACCTGCCTTTATATACAAATTTGGTATACAGTTCAGGACCCAACATTAAATATTTCTACGTGGGAGGAAGGGGTTGGTTGCAGAAGCTTCCGTTAAAGAAATGGCTTATGATGGTTGATGTACTGCCATATACTGTATATGTTACCTTTCAGATGATTGTGGTGATATGCAAATAGATTTATGCAAAGACTTCTCTTTATGGCAGAAATGTACCTAAGTGAAGAACATTGCAACATTGTTGTGATTGTCTTATACCCTAAACAGTAGAGCAGGAAATGGCGTCAAGGTCAAGTCTGTATATTCTATGCAAGTTCCATAAAATCTCCGATAAGGTCCTCAAAGAAATATTTATTTAGCTGCGACTTTTCACAGCACACCTTGTATTTACCTACCAATCCCTATGTCAAGGTTCTCAGACCTTTGATCCATCACCTTTGGATCCGATTATAGGATATAAATAGAGAGCAAGGATGGACAGCGTGAGAAGACTGTAAACTAACCAAAGTTGAGGAGCAATCTTTAATAATGAGACGTTCACCCTATAACGTGGTGCTCAGCATTAGGAAAGGGACCACAGTCACATGTATGGATGCAGAGATGTCTGTGGAGGGTCTCGGCATTGGAAACGTGTGGCAATATAGTGAAGATCAGATGGACAACAAAGGCATAATGCAGACCACCTCTTCACAGCCTGAACATGGCTGATAACAGGAAATAATGCATACCACCTCTTCACAGCCTGAACATGGCTGATAACAGGAAATAATGCAGACCGCCTCTTCACAGCCTGAACATGGCTGATAACAGGAAACAATAGCTGGTATTCACCTGTCCTACATTCAGCTCCTTTCCAGACTCAGATGGCTGATTATAGGGAGCAATAGATTGTATTCATCCATATTTCAGACTCCTGAACAGTAAGTCTGCCTATTTAGGATGTGTCACACTGATTTGTATTCTGTCTGCAGGATGGAGAGCCGGCATTGCCTTCCTTACTGTCATGTTCGGCTTTGGGATGCTGTGGTACCTACTTGTGGTACATGTGGATACCTACTTACCTAGGTAGGTGAACAGCCCACTCGGCGACCACAGATACCTTATCTAGAGGGTCCTGTGTCATTTAGGTTGTAAGGCAGTTAAATCCCAGATTATATTTCAGCCTTGGGAATGTTTAATATGGAAATATGTTTGGCGTATTTCAGGCGCAGGTTGCCGTCGCGCCGCTATCTGCAACTTCTCCCCGCTCACGCCAGGTCTAAAAAAGTGGGCGGAGATTTACCGGCAGGCCCATCTCATTAGCCATTTTCAGCATCTGTTTTAGGTGTAGAAAAAGGTCTAAATGTAAGACAGCTCCGAAGCTGTCTTACATTTAGAACTGGCACTGGATGCACCAAAGTTACGGAGTGGCCTGCACCTCATCATAACTTTGGAGGATCCTCCGCCAGCTAAGGAGTTTATTAAGGGCGGCATCTATAACGCCTGTCTTAATAAATGCGCCCCTTAGACCTCTTTCACATGGGCGTCTCATGTGAGGGCCGGATAGGATGCGGTTGCGTCGCTGAAAAATCGTGCGATTTTGCCTGCGAGTGGGGCGAGTGCAATGCATTTTGCGCGCGTGTAAGAAAAAAATGAATGTGGTACCCAGACCCAAACCCGGACTTCTTCACTGAAGTTCGGGTTTGGGTTAGGTGTTCTGTAGATTTTTATATTTTCCCTTATAACATGGTTATAATGGAAAATAATAGCATTCTTAATACAGAATGCTAAGTAAATTAGGGATGGGGGGGGGTTAAAAAAAAATAAATGGACAAACTCACCTCATCCACTTGTTCGCGCAGCCCGGCTCGTCTTCTTTCTTCTTCTTTGAGGACCTTCCATCACATGGCGATGGACCATGTGATGAGCGCAGTGACGTCACCAAAGGTCCTTTTCCTCCCAGGTCCTCAAAGAAGAAGAAAGAAGACGAGCCGGGCTGCACGAACAAGTGGATGAGGTGAGTTTAATTTTAAATTTTTTTATTTTTTAACCCCTATATCCCTAATTTACTTAGCATTCGGTATTAAGAATGCTATTATTTTCCCTTATAACCATGTTATAAGGGAAAATAATAAAGATTGGGTCCCCATCCCGATCGTCACCCAGCAACCATGCGTAAAAATTGCACTTGCTTGCACTTGCTTGCGGATTTTCCAAATCCATGAATTTAAAGTAATTCACAACTCTGCAATTATTAGTAACAAATTGGCCCATTTTAAATAGTGGATGTATAACCGCAGTTCCTTTGTCGCCAGGTCCTATGTAAACGTCGGAGTCATGTGCACTCCAGGTGACGTCGCTTCCAAAGCAGCTTCTGTGATCAGCAAGTAAGTGGTCAGCTATCTCGTTCAGTGCCACTCCATCACCCTCTACAGCACGCGGCTATCCTTCTGTATAGCTCACAGTAATCTATCTATATAGCCATCCACCTATACTTATTCCAGTAGTATTCCAACCAGTGTCATTACAAGTAACCTAGGAGCCTCATAGCAAAAACTGGAATAGGACTGCATTCCACCATGACCACTTTTAGCGACATTTTTAGAAAAGCTTATGATTGCACACATTGTCACAGTGAAGGAATAATGCAAATAGTGATGTCACAGTACAGGGAAAGTGTAGATAATGATGTAATAATAGTGTAATAATGTGCACCGTGAAGTCACAGTAAAGGGATAGTGCACACAGTAAAGTCACAATATTGGTACAATACACAGTGACCTTACAGCACAGGGATATTCTACGCTGAAATTATGCAAACAATGACATCACATGCAAGTATAATGCACATATGATGTCATAGTACAGGAATAATGTTGTGATGTCACAGCACAAAAAGTAATTAAAAAAGTAAAGGTGCACAGAAGGAAAAATCCACACAGCAGAAATAACCCTGAGGCTCCATAGTAAAATTTAGAATGGCGTCATATTCAATTAATCTTGGCACCTTATATACATTTTACCACTAACTTCATCTTATGTCTGAGTGACCATGGGGCCCCTTAGTTGTCGGGCCCGATAGCAGCGCCATGTAGTTACACCCATGATTCCAACAATCTGCTGCCATTAAACTGTCCAGGTCGTTGGCAAATCTCATGGGTAATTTTTGATATTTTGGCTTTCTGTCTTCAGTTACTCTAGGAATCACCCCGTCTTCCTGCAGCTCAGAGATTATTTCTGGGTGAAGAACGAGTCTGTTTATCCTTTACCGTACGGCACAAAAGGAAGTGGTAAGAATGGTGCAGATCCGTAGTGGAGACAGTTTACAAGAGAGAACGTTTTTCTGCCCCTTTTTAACGTGTGGTTTCAGTGATGGTCACATGTGTACAGTATAAAATAGTTGCGTGTATGCTGAGGCCAGGACATAGAGCTCTGTTCACAAGGTCCTTCAGTTGTCCTGTTCCATTGTACACAGCACATGACTGACTATAATGGCGCTGGTCCATCATGTTGCCTGACATTTCACCGGATGAAATAGCACAGCACGCTGAACCATTTTGTCCAGTATTTTTGATAGAATCTGCAAACGAAGCAGTAACATAGAAAGTATGAGGGGTGGGAATATATCCCAAATTTCACATCCTCCACCATTGGCTCTGCCATGAATGAACCTTTTATAGATACCTATGAAAACAAGAAAATAATGAGACATTTTTGACACCCCATGTGCTTCTACACATTGAAGTTGGAGCTGAAAGGGCTGTTCCAGTATTTTACTATTGATGTCCTATCCTCATAGTAGGCCATCAATATCTGGTTGGCAGAGGTCCAACACCCCGCTGATCAGTTGTTTCAGAGTAGCTCTGTTGCAGGAAGTTGGTGCCGCAGTTACACAGCTCCATCCAGAGGTGGACTTGGAAGTTAATGTGTCCCTGGAAAAAAAACAAAAACGAAAAGTAGCCCCAGATACCACAGTGCGGCACAAAATGCTACCTCACCAGAACCTGATACCACAGTGCAGCACAAAATACTGCCTAAATTAATAAATGCTGAGAGCATTAGATCTTTTTGTACCTGGGGTTTGGCCAAGAGGAAGGATTAGGTGGCCCTCTGGGCATCGACCCACTGGGAAATTTTCCTGTTGGGTCTATGGCCAGTCCGCCTCTGGCTCCATCTATTGCATAGTGGACAGATCTGGTTACTGCAGCGCTGTTCTCATCCACTTCAGTGTGAGCAGCGATGCATTAACTCAATGGATGGATCTGTGTAGTTTTAGCGCTAGAGCTACTACAGAATAGCTGATCGCTTGGGGTGCAGGGTGTCGGACCTCCACCAATGAAATCATCAAGGACTATCCTGAGGACAGGCCATCAATAGTAAAATACTAGAATAGCCCATTAAGATTTGGGCTCAATTAATGGTTCAAATTTTGTGCAACTAGAGGTCAAAAGAAAGGCCACTGTTACACCAGATTTCCTTTGATTAGGCGTCCCCCATAGCATGCCTAAAACAGAGATGTAATAATTTACCACCAAAATAAAGGGACCTGGAGGACCCACAAGAGCCACCGTCACTGTCGGTGTTAAGAAGGATATCGCACTGCTTTTACTGGCTGCTCTGTGTTCACCTATATCAGTGATGGCTAACCTTGGCACTCCAGCTGTGGTGAAACTACGACTCCCAGCGTGCTCCATTTATTTCTACAGAGTTCTGAGAGCAGCCAAGCAAGGGGGGCATCTTGGGAGTTGTAGTTTTACCACAGCTGGAGTGCCAAGGTTAGCCATCACTGACCTATATCATGCCCTGACTGACATCAAACCTTTCTCCTCCAGAGGAACTACTGATGAAATTTCTGGCATTGTCGAACCAATACGACGTACCTCAAGAAATAGAGAGGTAAGACAGTGACCAGATTTCTCAGCTGTGACCCTTTCCTCTAGCAGTGGGATCTATAATGCAAAGAGGACACGTGTTGCACAACTTTATTTCACAGGGTTTATAAAGCCCCTCAGTTCCCGTTTGATGTAGGACTCCTTTCGGATTCGAAGTGTCTGGAGTGTGAAGGAGGAGGGGCAGTTATGCTGCATATGCTGTGGTCGTGCTCGGCTCTGGAGGGTTTTTGGCAAGCTGTGGTGCGACTTATTATTTCTCTTTATTCTGTTACACTGGATATGACCCCCTTTGTATGTGTATTGGGATGCGTGGAGGACTTGCCAATCACCGAGCCCGGTAAGGTGGCCAGAATGCTATATATGGTGCGCAAACTAATTGCTCAGCATTGATTGGATGAGTGCAGCCCTAGTAGAAATGAATACATAGCCAAGATTAACTGGTTACTTAACCTGGAACGTGTGGTTTATAGGAAGAGAGGAACCCTAAGTAGATTTACTAAACTTTGTGTTCCTTGGATTGATACCTCTGGATTTACCTCCCGGGAACTTTAGAGATATGAGGCATAATTTGTGAGGGTGATAGCCATCTGCATTCACACCAATGGCGAAATGTAGGCGGTGTTCTATCTAGACATATATTTACAGACCACTTGGTAGGTGGAGGTGAGTTGATTCCTTCATCCATAGTAATTATGAATTGCCATTTTACTGCATGGCCGGGAGGGGGGGTGGGAGGTGCATTTGTACTTATTTTTGCTACGTTCATTGACTGGACTGTTGCAGTTGGACAGCAGTTTTGGCCACTGTGAGGGGGTGGGATAGGATATGTTGGGCGGGGGGAGGGGTTCTGTTATGTTAATTTATCAAAATTTTAATAAAAAGATATGATTTTAAAAATAAATAAATAATACAAAAATTCTATATATATTTATTTGTGATGACTGTTATGTACCAGCTGACATACGCACGTTGAAATAAAAAAAAAATATACACACTAAGATAGAAATGTCTGATTGCTGCAAAACCCAGCATGCATTTATGTCTAAGGCAGATATGTACATGACTACAGGTGAGGTCTGATTAGACACTGGGTCTTCCTCAAGAGGGGGCGTAAAACTGCTTCCCTTACTGCCCTATAAAAAGGCTCTCAGAGGCTACTTTTGGATATTGTACCTCTTGGTGAGAAACCATTGACTACTAGAAATGCCTCTACAACATACTTGAAGACATTTTGTCCAGTTGACAGACGTTGAGAGGGGATGCATCACTGGACTAAAAGAAGCAGGATGGTCATTTTGATGTATTGGTCGCCAACTAGACTGTTCTGACCAGCCTGTTAGGAGGTTATGGGAGCAGCAGTTACATAAGGAATCGCACAGGTGGTGATTAGGCTCCATATGGCCCAGACAGACCTCCAGTACAGAGGATCTGTTGATCAACCTACAAGCATGAGTAGCTCCCACATGTCTCTGCCCGGACCATTTCCAGGCACTTGGCAGAAGCAAATTGGGTGGCAAGGCACCTATTACATGTCCTGGTTTTGACAGCCAGCTATTGTTGCTTCATTTGCAGTGGTGTCGTGAACGATAAATCTAAACTGCTAGGGACTGGAGGTCTAGGGGTGGACCAACAGGGCACTAGAGCCTCCCTTCACTGGTACAGTTTTCCCAATAACCGTATCCTTTCGCTGTAATATTGTAATCACCTACATATATCTTTATTACATTCACACACGGAACGTTTCCATTTGATTCCAACAACTCCTTGTTGGTGCATTATTTTTTGTCATTGAGTGTACTTGGACCTACTACATTTACATTTATATAGCTATTATTTCAAAAAACCTATCCATAAGGCTGATCGCATACATTTTCCCCTTCAGATGCTGTGGTCAAATGTGAACACAGCATTTTCGCAGTCCGGAATTGGAAGTTGCGCACTTCCGCTCCAGTAACAGCGTTCCTTGACTCAGATGGGGGAACCTGTTATATCTATGAAATAGCCCGAAGCCTCAAGTAGGCTTCGGAACTTTTTTCAGGACTATGCCAATACAGGCCACTAGGTGGCAGCATTGTATTGGTACAGTGCAAATTAAGTGTTCAATTATGTTTATATAGACATCAATGAACACAATGGGGCAATCTAATGATTGCCAGTTTTTGTCACCCAAGGTGACTTAAAGTAAAAAAAAAGTGTTTACAGAAAAAAGTTTTTACAAAAAAAAATAAAAATAAAGCATGAAAGTTCAAATCACCCCCCTTTCCTTAAAATAAGAATACCCAATAAAAAAAAAATAAACATCATGGGCATCGCCGGGTGCGAAAATGCCCATACTATTAAAATATAACAATATTAAGGGCTTACAGCAAATGGCATAACAAGAAAAAAAAAATTAAACAGACAATTTGCCTTTTTTTTTGGTCACTTCAACTACCTAATAATTATTTTTTTAAAGTGATCAAAAAGTCGGACACACTTCAAATTGGTATCACTGATCACAGATCATCCCTAAAAAATGAGCCCTCACACAGCCTCGTACACATAACTACAAAACATTTATAGGAGTGTATTTTATTTTTTTCCTCAAAAGGTTTTAATATTTTTTTTTCAGTATTAAAGTGCAAGAAAAATTATACAAGTGTGGTATCGTTGGAACCGTGTTGACCTGGAGAATAAAGATAACAGGTCAATTTTACCGCATAGTGTACAGTGTAATAAAAAAAAATAAAAACTTTATCAGAATTGTGTTTTTTCCCAATTCTACCCCATTTGGAATTTTTTTCCCCACTTCCCACTACATGGTATGTTACTGTAAATGGCGCCATTAGAAAGTCCAACTTGTCCCTCAAAAAATAAGCCCTCATAAGGCTATGTGAACAGAAAAATAAAAAAGTTAGGACTATGGGAAGGCGGGGAGTGAAAAGCAAAAACGCTAAATGAAAAATGGCCCTGGCCTGAAAGGGTTAAACATTTACAATATGAGGACCTTCTCAAGATGGCTGTTCTCTGAGGCCAAAACTGCTTTCCCTCACTTCCCATACACACTTGTTGTAGCCAGCAGCTCCCTTTCAGCCAATCAGATTGGATTACTGAGAGACACGCCTCCTCACTCTGAAGCCTAATGCAGGCATATAGTGTGAAGGACCGTCTCTCTGTCTTCCTGTCTTCTTAGCCAGAGACAGACAAGCCATAGGAACTGTCTTTTAAGGGAGCAGTGGAAAGGGACAGGGGACATTAATGAAAGCTGTTAGTATGAGGTAATTACGGATCTTTTGACAATCATTGACAGACTAACTCAGGTATACATGCCTAGCTCTAATAAATTAGCAAATAAAAAAAATATGACAGTTACACTTTAATGACTTCCTTGTATAATTACATGCTAAATGTATTTCCAGAAGAGGATTTATAATGACGCTTGTTAAAAATGATAATTGTTGTTATAGTGACTACCTGACTAATTGATAATAACACAGAATAATGTTCTCCTGTCCAGGTTACGGTGCAGACGGTGTGTAGTGGTCGGAAATGGGCACAGGCTAAAAAACAGCTCTCTGGGTGAAGTCATTGATAAATATGACGTGGTGATCAGGTAAGAGGAGCCGTGTCACAGGCAAAGGAATATTAGATATAACATTAGAATATATAGCATACATTAAACCGTTATATATGTATAATGCTTAACTTTTTTGATTTTATTCGGGCACACCTATGGTCAGTGACTTTTGCCTCACTGACTGGCGTGTAGTCTGAAATCCACCTTTCTTCTTATCAGACGATAGCTCAGACTCATCCTCAAATTCATCCTTCTGATCCTCCCCCTATGTAAATATGCCACCCGCCATCTGACAAAGGACCCATTTGTTGGGTGACTGCATCTTTTACGCGGCATGAAAAATGATCGGTTGTCAGTAACATATCACCCTTTGTAAATAGTTTGTACGGACACGCCTTATAAATGTGTCTCCAGTCGCTTGTTCACTGTGTGATTGCATCTTTATGTGCCACATAAAATCCTTGTGCAAACAGGGATGTGCTGCTGTCAAACAAGGAAACCATATAAGGGCAGACAGTCGTTCAGCCCCAATGCACCTGCAACGCTTGTTCGGCCGGCATCTGTCTCTCCTGACTGCCCCCCACACATAGGGCCAAGCATGTGGGTGTTTTCAGTGGGGCGAGTGGAGAAAGCAGCTGCCAGATACTTTGCCCACCTCTATTCTTTTCAGACACCCCAGGCAGCAGCTTATATCCCGGAAGAACAAAAGGACTGGGCATTGAAATTCAATGACCTTGATCCCTCTCTCCTCCTACATCTGTTGAGAGAGAGTTGGGAGCTCGTATCACATGTACATAGATTGTCGGCCACTACTCCAAAATGGGGGGGATTTATCAAAACTGGTGTAAAGGAAAACTGGCTTAGTTGCGCATAGAAACCAATCAGTTTTGACCTTTCATTTTCCAAAGCAGCTCTGAAATATGAAAGATGGAATCTGATTGGTTGCTGTGGGCAAATAAGCCAGCTCTCCTTTACAGCAGTTTTCATATACAGTCAGGTGCATAAATATTGGGACATCGACCCAATTCTAACATTTTTGGCTCTATACACCACCACAATGGATTTTAAATGAAACAAACAAGATATTCTTTACCTGCGGACTGTCAGCTTTAATTCGAGGTTATTCACATCCAAATCAGGTGAACGGTGCAGGAATTACAACAGTTTGCATATGTGCCTCCCACCTGTTAAGGAACCAAAAGTAATGGGACAGAATAATAATCAAAAATCAAAGTTTCACTTTTTAATACTTGGTTGCAAATCCTTTGCAGTCAATTACAGCCTGAAGTCTGGAACGCATAGACATCACCAGACGCTGGGTTTCATCCCTGGTGATGCTCTGCCAGGCCTCTACTGCAACTGTATTCAGTTCCTGCTTGTTCTTGGGGGATTTTCCCTTCAGTTTTGTCTTCAGCAAGTGAAATGCATGCTCAATCGGATTCAGGTCAGGTGATTGACTTGGCCATTGCAGAACATTACACTTTCCTTTAAAAAAAAAACTTTTGGTTGCTTTCGCAGTCTGCTTTGGGTCATTGTCCATCTGCTGTCACGGCCACGGTTATGGCCGTGGCTCCTTGGGAGCCGCATACAGTTGCCCGCGGTTTGGGTAGTTGTTTCAACCGCAGCTTGAGGCATGTTGTTGTGTGCCTCAAGTGCGGTTGCCTGTGTCTGGTGTGCACTTTGTGTTGTTTGGTGCGCATGGACATCTTCCTTTGTGGCTGCCCGTGGCAACGTTTGGTTGTTGTACATGTGGTGGCAGTGTCCTGGCCTTCGGGCTTTCTCCCAGGACGGCTGCCACCCATGTCGTTGCCTGCGGCAACAGCCACAGTGTGATCTTAGTTTGGTCACTTCCCCTTTATGTGTGTTTCCCTTCTGTGGTGCTGGAAGGGTTAACTCCCTTCCCAGTGTGTGTGTGATGTCACTGGGTGTGTCCGACTGTGGGGTGTGGCTTCTTGGCCTATATAGCCTTGGTGTTTGGCATGGCTCAGTAGGTTGCTTCAGTCATGCTTGGCTGGAGCAGCCTCCTGTGCATATTACCTGCCAGTGAGAGCCACCCCTGTGGTCATAAAGATCTTGTCGTTATGTTTGTCTTGCTCTGTGTGATGTTGTATGTTATGTTCTGTTGGGACCTTCCTATGTGTTTTGGTGCAGCTTACGGTTCTGGATTCCTGTTTGCACAGGGATCCAGTCAGCAAGGCTGTGGCAGGTTGGTGGAACTACGTGTTCGCCTGCCATCCCCGTAAGGCTGTATGAGTTCCCCTTTTCCCATTGAGACTCCTGCTCCTCCGTGCCTACGAGGAGTAGGTCGTCTTACCCAGCTCCTAGCTCAGGGATCTGCAGAGGGTAAGTCAGGGCTCCGAGGTTCTTGCGCATGGGTCCTCCTACCTTTTAAGGTCGGCCCATGCAGGTTAGGAGTTAGGGTCAGGTTAGGGATGCTTGAGGAGGTGACCTGCTCCCTATCCTGTTCTCATGGCAGAGTAGCCACAACATCATCTGGCATCACACGGCTGAGGGTTTCCCCCATCCTCAGCCGTGACATCTGCACTGTGAAACACCATCCAATGAGTTCTGAAGCATTTGGCTAAATATATGAGCAGATAATATTGCCCGAAACACTTCGGAACTCATCCTGCTGCTTTTGTCAGCAGTCACATCATCAAGAAATACAAGAGAAGCAGTTCCATTGGCAGCCATACATGCCCACGCCATGACACTACCACCACCCTGCTTCACTGATGAGGTGGTATTCTTAGGATCATGAGCAGTGCCTTTCCTTCTCCATGCTCTTCTTTTCCCATCACTCTGGTACAAGTTGATCTTGGTCTCATCTGTCCATAGGATGTTGTTCCAGAACTGTGAAGGCTTTTTTAGATGTCGTTTGGCGAACTCTAATCTGGCCTTCCTGTTTTTGAGGCTCACCAATGGTTTACATCTTGTGGTGAACCCTCTGTATTCACTCTGGTGAAGTCTTCTCCTGATTGTTGACTTTGGCACACATACACCTACCTCCTGGAGAGAGAGTGTTCTTGATCTGGCCAACTGGTGTGAAGGGTGTTTTCTTCACCAGGGAAAGAATTCTTCGCTCATCAACCACAGTTGTTTTCCGTGGTCTTCCGGAGCTCTCCGGTGCGTTCCTTCTTTTTAGGAATGTTCCAAACAGTTGTTTTGGCCACGCCTAATGTTTTTGCTATCTCTCTGATGGGTTTGTTGTGTTTCTTCAGCCTAATGATGGCTTGCTTCACTGATAGTGACCGCTCTTTCGATCTCATCTTGAGAGTTGACAGCAACAGATTCCAAATGCAAACAGCAGACTGGAAATGAACTCTGGACCTTTTATCTGCTCATTGTAATTGGGATAATGAGGGAATAACACACACCTGGCCATGGAACAGCTGAGAAGACAATGGTCCCATTACTTTTGGTCCCTTAACAAGTGGGAGGCACATATGCAAACTGTTGTAATTCCTGCACCGTTCACCTGATTTGGATGTAAATACCCTCAAATTAAAGCCGACAGTCTGCAGTTAAAGCACATCTTGTTTGTTTCATTTCAAATCCATTGTGGTGGTGTATAGAGCCAAAAATGTTAGAATTGTGCGGCTGTCCCAATATTTATGGACCTGGCTGTATCTCCCCCACAGAGTTCGACAATTTGAATGGGCCTTTAGGGGTATTATTCATATTATATTGGATGATTAATAAAAACAAATCCCATACAATTTGTGGCTGTAGTAGAATTTCCAATATAATATACAGTACATTGTATATGCAAGAAAAACTCCATCCAAAGCTGACAATTGTGAGTAAGACTCTCACCTACCCCCTATATACAGTGAATAATAACTTCAGTGTATAATACACAGCCAGGTTACAAAGCTGACACATGACGATGCAGAGGGTACCTAGGTGCCAACTACTGCCATGTTATCATTACCGAACACATTCTGTTGGTACCTAAAAAAAGCAGTTTATTTTAACCTTAGTGACCACCCATACGTGTTTTTACTGACCTAAAAAAAGGTTTTTTTAGCTAAACGGCTGGCTTTAATCAATCATTACATGTACTTGGTGATGGTGCATTAAAAACTATAACTTGTCCTGCAAAAAATAAGACCTCATACAAGTACATTTATGAAAAAACAAAAAAGTTCTAGCTCTTGGAATGCAATTTTTAAAAAACGTGCTTGGTCACTAAGGGGTTAAAGCGTTGCAAACAAAAATCCAGACTATACGTGCCATCACTTGCCAAGTGTTAACCTGACAGCTGCTATATGTATGCACTATGTAATGTATCAGCCGGCCAGAAGCCATCTTCTGGGGAACACAAAATATATCCTTTGTCTTGGGGAAATTGGGAAAGAGTAGATGTAGATATAAAAGCGGGTGATGGCAGTGCAGTGTATGGATCATGTATGAAAACCTCTGCCCACTGCCGCAGCCATAGTCTGAGTCAGTATTATTCATGGGGAGGTTAGGGGCAGGGCCGGCCTTTGGGGTGTGCGGGCTGTGCGGCCGCACAGGGCGCCATAGCAACAGGGGCGCCGGGCGGCCGACAGCCCGCAATGTAATATGGGCAGGCGAGGCGGCACTTATGTTTTCCCACGGGGCGGGCCCCCGCCCCCTCCATCTCCCCCTCCCCTGTATTCAGCAGGGGGCGCACGTTGCGGTTTAAAAAAAAAAACTTGCTTATATAAGTTCGGGCGGCTGGCGGCGCCCCTCATTCTGCGCCGCCTGAGTGGCTGAGGCTGAGCGCCTGCCTGCGCCTGCTGTGTGCTGTTAATGTAGCGTGGCCGAGCTCTGTTCGATCCGCGGTACAGGAGCTTTTGTTTCCTGTACCCGGCCGGACTGACAGGAAGTGCTCACTTAGTGTGCACTTCCTGTCAGTCCGGCCGGGTACAGGAAACAAATGCTCCTGTACCGCGGATCGAACAGAGCTCGGCCACGCTACACTAGAGGTGGAAAAGAGAGTGAAAAGGAGGGGGGAGGGGGGGAGGAAATAATGAGAGTGATGGGGGGGGGGAGGAAATAATGAGAGTGATGGGGGGGGAGAAATAATGAGAGTGATGGGGGGGGGAGAAATAATGAGTGATGGGGGGGGAGAAATAATGAGAGTGATGGGGGGGGAGAAATAATGAGAGTGATGGGGGGGAGAATAATGAGAGTGATGGGGGGGGAGAAATAATGAGAGTGATGGGGGGGGGAGAAATAATGAGAGTGATGGGGGGGGAGAAATAATGAGAGTGATGGGGGGGGAGAAATAATGAGAGTGATGGGGGGGGAGAAATAATGAGAGTGATGGGGGGGGGAGAAATAATGAGAGTGATGGGGGGGGAGAAATAATGAGAGTGATGGGGGGGAGAAATAATGAGAGTGATGGGGGGGGAGAAATAATGAGAGTGATGGGGGGGGAGAAATAATGAGAGTGATGGGGGGGGGAGAAATAATGAGAGTGATGGGGGGGGGAGAAATAATGAGAGTGATGGGGGGGGAAATAATGAGAGTGATGGGGGGGGATAATGAGTGATGGGGGGGGAATAATGAGAGTGATGGGGGGGGGAGAATAATGAGAGTGATGGGGGGGAGATAATGAGAGGGAGAATAATGAGAGTGATGGGGGGAAATAATGAGAGTGATGGGGGGGGGGGGGAAATAATGAGTGATTGGGGGGGGGGGAATAATGAGAGTGACGAGGGAAGGGGGGGGGGGGGGAGAGAGTGACAATGGAGTCCCCAGAGCCAGACTGCAGCCAGAGTCCAGATCATCTTATTGTCCTGGTGGTAAGTAGACAATGCAATATGTTTATTATTTAATTGTTTAGTTATTAATACTACATTGGAAACTAATTTTCTCAGCTGGACACCGGCCGACATGCGCTGGGGGCCTCACCAGCGGTTAGGGTAGGGAAAAAGCACTGGCCCGTACGTAAATTTTTCCCTTCCCTAACCGCTGGTGAGGCTCCCGGTGCATGCGCAGTGTCGGCCGGTGTTCAGCTGAAAACATCCATCCGATCACTGCCTGCCATTGGCCCATAGTTTTTCCCTACCCTAACCGCCGGCGAGGCTCCTGGCGCATGCGCATTCTGCTGTGAAATTTCCCTAACCTGTCGTTGTGCGGCTGCGCGATGCTGCACACCTCCTCACGTCATGTCCGATGCGACCGGAAGTGACGAGGGTAGGGAAATCTCACGAACTAGGGAAGTATAACATTACACCGGCCTTTGGGGTGTGAGGGCTGGTAACTACTTGGTTGGATAGTCAGCCAGCCTATGCCATGATGCCAGCAACAAGCAGTTTTTTTTTTTTTTTTTTTTGGGGGGGGGGGGGGGGCGCCACAAGGTTAGCTCGCACAGGGCGCCTGAACACCTAAGGCCGGCCCTGGTTAGGGGCGGTGAACATGTTGGAGCCCAAGACAAAAAACCATCACTAAGGGGAAGATTTATCAAAAGTGGAACAAAGAAAAACTGGATTAGTTGCTCATAGCAATCAGATTCCACCTTTCATTTTCCAAACAAGCTCTGAATGAAAGGTGGAATCTTATCAGTTTCCACTGATTGTATAACTTGCAGTAGTGTGTGTGTGTGGGGGGGGGGGGGGGGGTAATTTAGTGACTGCATTCCGTGAAGGAAAGATAATCCTACCTAGAAATGAAGCTACAGTAAAGGAATGGATGTATCGGAAATTTTCTCCTGAAGTCTTAATATCTGCATTCAACTCTTCCAGCCTAAAAGGGGTGGACTGGCCATGGCTCCTACAGGGAAATTTCCCAGTGGGCTGATGCCCTGGGGGCCGCCAGGGCCCTCCTCACTGCCACCAGCCAAGTAGATAATGATCTGATGCTCTCAGAATTAATTAATGTAGGTACTTATGTACCTGGCCAGCGGCTGCAGGTGCCTTCCTGAATTCAGCTGTATCACCACCCTCATGATGGTGATAAAGTTGAATACTGCAGCAAGGGAGGCAGTATTTTGTGCTGCACTGTGGTATTTGATTCTGCTGGGGCAGTATTTTGTGCTGCACTACAGTATTTCTATCCCTGCCTATTTCTGTTGTCCCTGCCTACTTATGGTGGCCCTATCTACTTGTGTTGCCCCACCTTCTGTCAGTTTGGACTCGCCTACAACATGAGGCCAATTTTACAGTCAATAAATTTTTTATTGAAGTATATCAAAAGATACAAATCATGCTGTTCAACACACGCAGGTGAGTACAGACATGTATACAATGAAATCCCCAGACAGGGGGAATTGAAAAACAATATCAAGGTGATTGATAGAGCAAAGTGACAATTAAGAATAACACCAATAGTGTACCAAGAGTGTACCAATAGGGAAGAGGGAGGAGATGAGGCCAATTTTAGTTCTTTTACCAGGATCAATTTAAGTCTCTGCAGCCTAATATCACTTGAAGTAACCCACTATTTGGAGTTGCTGCTCCAAGAGCGATCCAGGTTACCAAATTACTTGCCATGTCCGAGCTGAATAACATATCCACCTTAACCATTCCTCCTACATTTTCCACCCATAGTTGGGATCATCAAGAGGATAGAAAAATATATAGCATTAGGCAGCCGACCAGCAAGTGACGTTGATCTAAAGCCTGCTTAACCAAAGAGAGAGATTATGTACAAGGCCAACCATTAATCAACAGAGGCTCCTCCAGCCCATGGTTAAGCCAACTGGAATGTGTTGTATATACCTAGAGCGGAGTAGGAGACTGGCTGTCCTAAGGATCTACAAGCGTCTTGCGCAAAAACTCATTTCATAACTGGGTTTAGGATAAACCTTAGGAGCTATCAATATGTGTTAATGGCAGCTAAGGGCTGATGTGGTCCAAAATGAGTACGCCGTAGACCCTTCTCCCTGATGCTTCCTACAAGCGTGTTGTGTGAATCAGTATCGGCCCACTGTTATTGTGATAATACATCTGCTTATTTGTATGCTCTCTCAAAGGCTACGGTATGTCTGAGTTTTATCCTAAGTTTTACTGATTCTCTCTTGTTAATAGCGCTTAGTTTAATAGCCAAGGCTATCCAATTCCTGTTTTAGCTAATTTTCTTTTGTTTAGAACATAACATTTATTATTTGCTTTAAGAACATTTAAATTGCCCAAAAATATGAAAAAATTTAAAGTGGCCATATGATTGTTTTCTTTTTGCTATAAATTGTTTTCATGCATCAGAGATATCATAGAGATATTTTCTTCATATCCCCTTAAAGGGGTTCTGCTGTTTTTTTAAACTGATGATCTATCAGCATCTGATCGGCGGGGGTCCGACACCCAGGACCCCCGCCAATCAGCTGTTTGAGAAGGCAGCTGCGCTGGCAGTAGCGCCGCGGCCTTCTTGCTGTTTACTGCTGGACCAGTGACGACTAGTATCACTGGCCTGGGCACGGCTAAGCTCCATTCAAGTGAACAGAGCTTAGCCCCACCCAGGCTATTGATACTAGTCGTGACGTCAGTGGCCTGCAGTAAACAGCGAAAAGGCCGCTGCGCTACTGCCAGCTCCGCTGCCTTCTCAAGGGGGTCCCGGGTGTTGGACCCCTGCCGATCATCAGTTTTAAAAAAACTGCAGGACCCCTTTAAGTAAATGTGCATTGGCTATACTACAGTAGATCCCAATTTACCTAGCAACTATGTTGCAGCTAAGTATCTAATTCTTACTAAATAGTTGGCATCCACACACTGATAGTTAGCGATGGGTAGTTTGACTATTAACAACTTATATGATTTTATATTCCACTGTCTTGCTGAGCCTAAGGGTACTTTCACACTAGTGGCAGGACAGATCCGACAGGCTGTTCACCCTGTCGGATCCGTCCTGCCACTATTTCGCCGTGCCGCCGGACTGCCGTTCCGTCCCCATTGACTATAATGGGGACGGGGGTGGAGCTCCGGCTCAGCACGGCAGTGCATGGTGAGAGGGCACCGGACTAAAAAGTCGGACATCCAGTACTTTTAGTCCGGCGACCTTTCGCGGTGCACTGCCGGGCTGCGCCAGAGCTCTGCCCCGTCCCCATTATAGTCAATGGGGACAGAGCGGCAGTCCGGCGAAATAGTGGCAGGACGGATCCGACAGGGTGAACAGCCTGTCTGATCCATCCTGCCGCTAGTGTGAAAGTACCTTAAGCTTATAGCAATATCATTCACTGTCCCTCATCGCTAGTATCTCCCCTGCTCTTAAATATCTCTGAGCGAACAGGGTGCCTGCAGCACACCCCAACACAATTCCCATATATTCACATACAGAATGTAAACGCAGCTTCCCCAACATGTTTCACTGCAAACGCAGCGTCCTCAGGGGTAATTGAGCTACTGCTAACAGGAGCGCTCTCACTCAGTTCCATTTAAACCTTAAAGGTGGGTTTGCCTCCCGTATTATCCTATGTGTATATGCTGTTCTTAAAACTTAAAGGGAACCTGTCACCGGGAATTTGGGTATAGAACTGAGGACATAGGTTTCTAGATGGCCGCTAGCACATCCGCAATATCAAGTCCCCATAGCTCTGTGTGCTTATATTGTGGGGAAAAAAACGGTTTGATACATATGCAAATGAACACAAAACAGTCATATCTTACTTGTGTGACCAGAGAAGAGTCATATTTTCAAGCTCTGACTCATCTCAGGTTAATTTGCATATGTATCAAATCAGTTTTTATACACAATAAAAGCACACACAGCTATGGGGACTGGGTATTTCGGATGTGCTAGCGGCCATCTAGCAACCCATGTCCTCAGCTCTATACCCAAAATCCTGGTGACAGGTTCCCTTTAAGGGGAAAAAGCCAATAAGAAAATCGTGCTTCACATCACTTCCTGTGATAGGTGCTTTCATCAAAGTATCTAATTGCGCACGAGTTAGGTAATAGATATATTTACCCACCGTTACCTTCTGTGAACAGACTCCAGGATTTATACTTATTCTCGCTCCTTTATCCACTTTGCGCATGCGCCAGTACTTCAACTGTTCTCATTCCCTTTTCTCTTGTGTGCGTACGTTTGGACTTAGACTTGTTCTCTTTACTTTGTCTTTTATTCGCATGCTTTAGGACTTGAAAATATCTTCAATCTTGGGCTATCATCTACACTTGCGCCCAGAAATGAAGGATATAAAAGTCTCAATCCTTTTTGTATCAAAAGGGAGAAATATAATCTAATAAATTGGATAGATAAATCAGGATTATGGATTTAGTGTTAATATAATTCAAAGTCTTTCAAAGGGCTAAGACAACAATAAACAATCCTAACAAATTATCTATTTCTCATTATTTTGAATATTTAGTATCTTTAAATGATATGTATTTAATACTAATTGTACATAACCTTTGTAAAAAATTTTAATATTAATAATTTATTTAACATTTAACATAGTATATAAGAAGGAAATACATATGTCCACCCACTTCAGCCTGTTATCCTGCAAGTTGATCCAGAGGAAGGCCAAAAAAAAAACTGAGGTAGAGTCCTAAATTTTCCCCACTTAAAGGGAATCTGTCAGCCCACTAAACCCTTTTTTTTTTTTCCGTTAATATTAATCCCTACACTGCAAGCTCCCTGTACATATGCTAAATATTAATTTTCGTTCAGTAGATATTGTTAAAAAATCAAGTTTTATCATATGTAAATTACCTTGCTACCAGCAAGTAGGGCGGCTACTTGCTGGTAGCAGCCGCATCCTCCTCTCATCATGACGCCCCCTCCGCCGTTTGATTGACAGGGCCAGGGAACGGGTTCGTTCTCTGCTGGCCCTGTTCGAATTCAAAATATCGCGCCTGCGCCGTACCTTTCTTTAATCGGTGCAGGCGCACTGAGAGGCGGCCTCTCTCCCGGCCGCTCCATCCTCAATGCGCCTGCGCCGGGTGTAGATGTGACGTCATCGGTGCAGGCGCACTGAGAGGCGGCCTCTCTCCCGGCCGCTCCATCCTCAATGCGCCTGCGCCGGGTGTAGATGTGACGTCATCGGCGCAGGCGCATTGAGGATGGAGCGGCCGGGAGAGAGGCCGCCTCTCAGTGCGCCTGCGCCGATGACGTCACATCCACACCCGGCGCAGGCGCATTGAGGATGGAGCGGCCGGGAGAGAGGCCGCCTCTCAGTGCGCCTGCACCGATTAAAGAAAGGTACGGCGCAGGCGCGATATTTTGAATTCGAACAGGGCCAGCAGAGTACGAACCCTCACACATTAAATGAAGTAAAAAGTTGTATTAGTATAATGTAATCCATACCCATCCATAGACTTGGGTTCTTGGCTGTATAATCCCCTATATTGAGCTAAAGTTGTTATTGAGCTTCTACATCTAATAAATCAACAGATTTGTATAGAGAATTATCACAGGGATTACTGATGTATATCCCTTTTCACTGTTTTTTAAATAAATACCGTGAAGGAAAACCCCTCATTTAGGTTATCCGGGCTCATTGTATTGAGCCTATGGATCCAGCGAGCCCCACATTGTAACAGTCTCTTATCCAAGTTACCACCTCTGAGCCCCAGTTTCATCCTCTCTATTCCCCAAAAGCATAGTAGGCTTGTGTTTTTTCCATGAACATATCTCATATTTCTTGAAATAGATGTATCCTTCTCTGTCTCTATTGTACTTAGATGACCAGAAATACGACGTCTTAGTTCTTGTGTAGTTTTTCCAGCTTTGGACATGGGCATGACACTATGTAAATTACCCCTTGGGTCTTACAGTAGATATACTGTCTAATCTCATACTCCTTTTTATCACTTGGATTTGTAAATGTTTAATTTGTGAGATATAGCTGCAAAAGGAACAGTCTCCACATGGTGCTGCTCCTCGATATTTTTCTCTACTGGTCTTGCCCATGGTTTCAGTATCTTGGAGACAAAGGGAAATTCCGGTTGGCCAATACTTGAGAGTTTGAAGAAATTGTACTAATGATATGTAATTTATTAAAGAAAGTAATGACCTTTTTCAAAGATTTCGAGATGGGGGATATCCAATACGCCGTCTTAGAAGAGCCTTTAAAAGGGCAAAAAATAGGAAGATTTATTAAAACCACTCCCACGAAAAGATAATGAGATCATCAGATGTATTGGTACCTTTGATGGATGCAATAAAGAGATATACCAGATCCTAAAAAAACATTGGCATATCATACAATCAGATAGAGAACTGGGCCCAGTTCTCACTAATAACCCCAGCATCATCTATCGTAGAGGCTTGAATTTGAGGGACCATTTGGTGCATAGTTTTCTCCCAGATACTGTAAGTCAATGGGGACAGATCCGTTTTCTCTGACACAATCTGGCACGATAGAAAACTGATCCGTCTCCCATTGACTTTGAATGGAGTTCATGATGGATCTGTCTTGGCTATGTTACAGATAATGCTACTTTCACACTAGCGTTCGGGCGGATCCGTTCTGAACGGATCCGCTCATAATAATGCAGACGGAGGCTCCGTTCAGAACGGATCCGTCTGCATTATATTAGCAAAAAAAAAGCTAAGTGTGAAAATAGCCTGGGACGGATCCGTCCAGACCTTCAATGTAAAGTCAATGGGGGACGGATCCGCTTGAAGATTGAGCCACATTGTGGCATCTTCAAACGGATCCGTCCCCATTGACTTACATTGTAAGTCTGGACGGATCCGCACGCCTCCGCACGGCCAGGCGGACACCCGAACGCTGCAACAGCGTTCAGCTGTCCGCCTGTCCGTGCGGAGGCGAGCGGAGCGGAGGCTGAACGCCGCCAGACTGATGCAGTCTGAGCGGATCTGCTCCATTCAGACTGCATCAGGGCTGGACGGCTGCGTTCGGGTCCGCTCGTGAGCCCCTTCAAACGGAGCTCACGAGCGGACACCCGAACGCTAGTGTGAAAGCAGCCTAACTCAAACTGATCCGTTCTGACGGATGCAAGCGGTTGTATTATTCTAACGGATCCATTTTTGCAGATCCATGACGGATCCGCCCAAAACGCGAGTGTGAAAGTAGCCTAAGAATTAGATACTTAGTTGCAACATAGTTGCTAAGCAGATTGCCAAAAGCAAGAAATTGACACAATAGGATCTAGTATAGCTATTGCACATTTACTTAGAGGATATAAAGTATATATATCTCTATGATACCTCTGATGCATGAAAATAATTTATAGCAAAAAGAAAACAATCATATGGCCACTTTCAATTTTTTATTTTTTTGGGCAATTTAAATGTTCTTAAAGCAAGTAATAAATGTTATGTTTTAAATAAAAGAAAATGACCTAAAACAGGAATTGGATAGCCATTGGCTATTGAACTTAAGAACTTTTGAATAATCCTGGGTCCCATTCAGGATCTAAGTTCATCTCTTGTGAATAGTCACATTCTAGAGAAATGTATCTTTAATTTGTATTATGGAAATTAGTGACTACTGTAATGTTTCTAAGGAAAACAACATCCTGTGTTTTTACAATTTGATGATTTTATAGCGGTCATATAAAGGATATCAGTCATATATAAATCAGTCCTACACTTTTATTGCAGTTATAAAATATGTTTCTAGATAATATCACCAAGTTCAGTCACCAGCAGGAAAGGTGCGGTAATAGGTTCCAGATCACATGGTGAAGAGATTTTAGATTTTGCTAAAAATAACCGTACATATTACCTGCATGCTGAAAGCTGTATGTCCAGTAATTCCCATATACTTGCATGCACATGAAGAGAACCCCAACATATATGATGCCCCCCACATGTGTCATGCGCCTTAGGGTGTGAGCTGGATGCTGTTATCTACTTGGAGCTGCTCTTGATATTATGGTGTTTCCCATCCTTACATATATACAGTATACACACACATACATTTTGGTTAACTCGTATCTAATGCTTCCATCACCAGACTGAACAATGCTCCTGTCCACAATTACGAGAAGGATGTTGGCAGTAAGACCACCATGAGATTCTTCTACCCAGAATCTGCTGACTTTGACCCTCAGCTGGACAACAACCCTGACACTTTATTGGTGCTGGTGCCATTTAAGCCTCTGGACATCCAATGGATGAAGATTATTCTGAATAATGAGAAGAGGGTGCGTCACAGTCTATAATATCACTGCGCTTTGCTGCCACATTAGAGCCTTGTGTCATCTAGTTGTAAAAATTGGATGTAGGGTCTGCTATTTGGTGTAGTCACAATTTACCTCAGCTGCTTCCCATCTAGTGGTAGACCAGAATCTCTAGTGATTTTTGTATCCCTCACCAATGTTCTCTATGTTGCCGTTGATGGAACTCACCATTGTCCGTGGGAACCGACCAATGTGCCTGGTAGCTCCTCAGAATAGGGCATTTGACATCACTGGCCTCCATGAGGATGAATGTGCATGTGTGTGACCAAGACCCTAAAGATCCTACTAATGTTTGTTCCTTTTACCAGGTTCATAAAGGATTTTGGAAAATTCCCCCTATAATTTGGGAGGTGAGCCCACAGAATACGCGGATCCTAAACCCCTATTATATGGAGGTGACCGCCACTAAGATCCTGGACACCATCATTGCTGACCAGAAGTCCTCAAAAAAGATGAAAGCGGTAAGAGTGTAGAAGCTGGATGAGGTTACAGTGCTGCCAAATGTTAAGGTTTTTTTGTGCAGTTTTTGAAGCCAAAGCCAGGAGTGGATTAAAAAAAGGAGAAGTAATAATGTTCCTTAACGGGAACCTGTCACCGGTTTTTAACCATAAGAATCATCGGCATCCTGAGATAGTTCTCCCCCACACTAATCATCCTAGTTTTTTTTTTGTTGTGTTTTTTTTAGCACCTTCAGGTACTTCTTTTACAGTCCACTTTCGCTTTTTTCAAGTTATGTAAATTAAATGCTTACCTCATCACTTCCCATTCCTAACCCCACCTCCTGTTACATGAGTGACAAAATCTAAAGATCCTACCCTCCTCCTAAACTCACGTCCCAAATCCCGCACATGTGCAGAACCAGTCACCTCACTCACTGATGAAAAAAAATCTAGAATATTCGCGATTACGAAGATATAGCACTCTGTGGCGAAACCAACCTCGCCACAGTGTTTTGGAGAGGGCTGTTTAAAAGCCTCTTGCCTCAGGATTATGGCCCATAGTAACTGTAAAGGAGAAGACAGACCGGCCGCACAGCTTAAATCTGTCTATAGAATTGTATTTTATGTTATTATGCGTTCGGTTAAATTGTGTGTTTGGGTGGTGATTCCTGTCCTGTTGTCTCCACATGTGTATTGGTGATCTCCCCTTTGTCCTGAGAGATAATTGGATTGTCTTCGGTCGTCTCCGGGACAGAGGGGAGGAAACCATGATGCATTGTGGGGATATGTTGTATCTGCAACAAACTAATAAAAACCAGGCTGGGTGTGCCAGCACTTCAGAGCACTGCTTGACCCTCAACACGGAGCCTTGTCTCGTTATTGGGGGGATTCCCTGTATGCTGTTGGAGACTGATTGCCAGGAGTGTAAGCTGACGGATACGCTTTTCCTGTTCGTCTGACTGACAGCTACTTGTGAGGTTCCAGTTTGGAGTGCTATTTTGTATCCAGTTCGGGAGGTTGGTGTTCTGCAGTAGCTGTGCCTGTCTCCTCGGAAAGGGGCCTATCGCCTAAACGGATTTTAACCCCTTGTCTGCTGAAACGGTGCCGTTACATTGGTGGCAAGCAGCGGGATCGTTCCTACAGCCAGAAGGACAGCTACAGGAGACACCATTTCTTTGGATTCTACAATTTAAGGGCAACGCATGTCCCAGTACAGCGACCCTAAAAGCAACAGGATGGAACCAGCAGTGTTATACGAGGAGGAGGACCTGGATGGCCGGGATGCATTAAGGAAAGGCATCTGGTACCAGGCCCTGGATAATGTACAATACCAGCGAGGTGAGAGTCTCCCCAGTGAAGAGCAGCGGTTGCAGAAGCAAGTGGCCCTGCGGATGTCCTTCCTGGGAGAGCAGCCCCTGGAGGAATGGGTGATAGAACTACAGCACCGGGTATGGCAGGAGCTATGGCTGGAGGATGCCTACCAGGCGCTTTGGTGGTATGTGGCACAGTTTATACCCTGGACAGCTGAGCATGACAAGCCAGAGGGAGAGGAGTTTGATGGTCCTGGCTTGTTATGGGAGTCCTTTGCAGAGCCTGACTTCGGGAGCCCTGCACAGTCCAGACTTCAGGATATTTTCTATGAGAGGGAGGCTAGGCATGAGTGGGATGACCCCCATGAAGTAGAGCAAGACCTGGCTCACCTAGCAACCCTGGAGTGGGAACTGGAGCAGGACTACCGAGATCTCTTCCACTCCATTGAGAAGGCTCAGCAGGACGGTAAGGTGACAGACCCAGATCCAGACCCATTCAGCTGGGCAGATATTGTAGAGTGTTACTGGGAAGGACCCCAGGTGGCCGGTAGAGATGGGACCGAGGTCTCTCCGCCGGTCCTGCAGGGAATTGGGAGCCTAGTCTCCATTCCCCAGCGGCAGTGTGAAGTGCAGGGAGGGGAGAGCAGCGGCCTCCCTCCCCAGCGGCAGGCTGAGTTACAGGGGGCAGAGGTAGTTGTTCCTGCCCCCCAGCAGCAGCATGATTTTTTGGAAATTGGGAGCCAAGTCTCCATTCCCCAGCGGCAGACGGAGTTACAGGGGGCAGAGACAGTCGGTCCTGTCCCCCAGCGGCAGAGTGTCCTACAGGGAATAGAGAGCCCAGTCTCCTTTCCCCAGCAGCAGGACACTGTATTGGGAGCGGAGGCGGTCGGTCGCCCTCCCCAGCGGCTGGAAGTATGTATGGGAGAGGAGCTCGTTACCCCCTCTCCCCAGCGGCAGCTTAACGCACCAGGGGGAGACAGTAAGCCCCACAACTGTGCAGATGGGACCGTGGTCTCTGCACTTACAGCACAGGGGGTAGGGACAGTTGGTCCTGTCCCCCAGCAACAGGGCTGTTTAGCCAAAGGGGAGACAGTCGGTTTCTCCCTCCAACAACCAGACTCCAACCAGGCTTCTTCCGTGGTAACGCTGGCACCAGGGCAGAGTACCGCTGATCCCTGCCCACAAAGCAACCTCCACTCCAAGCCAGGGAGCAACTCAGAGACCAGGAGTACCAGCTACCAATATATCCTTGGTGGATTCACTGGACAGAGACAGCCTACTAAATTCTACAGGTCCAGTATTGGGTTGTGGGTGGGCTGCCAGACTAACTCAGGTACCGACCGGCGTGAGGTCAGGTATCTGGTTAGTCTTCCCTGGGGGGGGGAGATGTGTGGCGAAACCAACCTCGCCACAGTGTTTTGGAGAGGGCTGTTTAAAAGCCTCTTGCCTCAGGATTATGGCCCATAGTAACTGTAAAGGAGAAGACAGACCGGCCGCACAGCTTAAATCTGTCTATAGAATTGTATTTTATGTTATTATGCGTTCGGTTAAATTGTGTGTTTGGGTGGTGATTCCTGTCCTGTTGTCTCCACATGTGTATTGGTGATCTCCCCTTTGTCCTGAGAGATAATTGGATTGTCTTCGGTCGTCTCCGGGACAGAGGGGAGGAAACCATGATGCATTGTGGGGATATGTTGTATCTGCAACAAACTAATAAAAACCAGGCTGGGTGTGCCAGCACTTCAGAGCACTGCTTGACCCTCAACACGGAGCCTTGTCTCGTTATTGGGGGGATTCCCTGTATGCTGTTGGAGACTGATTGCCAGGAGTGTAAGCTGACGGATACGCTTTTCCTGTTCGTCTGACTGACAGCTACTTGTGAGGTTCCAGTTTGGAGTGCTATTTTGTATCCAGTTCGGGAGGTTGGTGTTCTGCAGTAGCTGTGCCTGTCTCCTCGGAAAGGGGCCTATCGCCTAAACGGATTTTAACCCCTTGTCTGCTGAAACGGTGCCGTTACACACTCTATTCTAGATCTTCGCCAATTCTCAAAGTGCCGATATTTGCGATAAAAATTTGCGATTAGAATATTCGCGATCAACACTACTACTGATCATTAGCGATGAGCGGCAGGGGCTATATTCGAATTTGCGATATTTCACAAATATTTGGACGAATATTCGTCATATATTCGCAAATTCACAAATTCAAGATTTTCTTGATTACGAAAAATTGGCAATGTAATATTCAGCTACATTTTCCAAGCTGCTAGAAGCTTCCTAAAACTGGAGAAAATGGTTGGCATGGCAGAACATTAAAAATGCAGTTAAAGTGCTCCAATATATTCGCGATTACGCTAATCGGCGCTAATGATGCAAATATTTTGGTGCAAACGTCCTTCCCTCACTGGTTCCTGCACCGAATACTGAACGGGACGGTGCAGGCGTGAGATTTCTCCGGCAGCAGTAGACCAATGCTGGCCTGGCCCTGTCAATCAAGTGTAGAAGGGCGTGGAAAGAGGTAAGTGAACGGAGCCTCTAGGAGCAGGGGCAACACTCCCCCTGCTCCTAGAGGCTCATTTGCATATTATAAAAGTTAGTTTTTCTAAATAACGGCGGCTCATAGTGACATGGGACTAATATAGTTATGTTCAGCTGATATTAGCACATCGCTAATGTCAGCCAGGGTAATACCCATTTTTCTGATGACAGAAACCCTTTAATTAATCTAGGAGCATCATGTACTTATGCACCCGGCCAAAGGCCTCAGGTGCCCTCCCCCATCTTCAGAACGGTGATACAGTTGAATACTGTGGCTGGTGCAATAGTATTTTGTGCCCTCTACTGGGGCAGTATTTTGTGCTGCAGTACCCGCTTTTGTTGTGTCTGCCTACTAATGCTGACCCTATGTTTACCCACCTTCTGTCAATTTGGAACCTACTACAACCACTTTAAGTTCCCAGTCTATGCCTGATTGAGTGACAGCTGCAAAGTGCCGTATTGTGCTACGCAGGTTGTTGTAGGTATGTTGCAGGTGACTAGTCAAACCATTTTATAAGCATCAAGAGCAACCACATAAAAAAAATACTGCTTGGGAAGCCTGCCCAGATTAGGAGACAATGAAATTGAATACCTTCCACATGTGTTATGGACCCACATAATATCAGTTAAATGGCATAAACTGGCTCCCCGGCACCACCACCAAAATGGTAATGAAAGTAAACTGGCCCTAAGGGCAGACAAACACTTGCGAGCTGAATGCGATAAACTTAAAGCGTGTGTCAGTGAGAGGTCCCGTCCTGACCTCCCATCTTCTGGCAGAATATAAAACGTCCTTTTTTTGTCCGCGGATAGTTCTATTTCTATCTTGGGCCGGATGTTTCAATCTGCAAAATGCGGAAGGCACACGGCCGGTGTCTGTGTTTTGCAGAGCCGCAATTTGCAGACCGCAAAAACAGCATGAACCCTGAGGCATAGTTCAGCAGATTCCAGGACTCCCAGGGTCACACAGCATTATAAATCAGTATTCTTTCACACGACCGTTTTTTCCGTTTACGGGCCTTTTTTGCGTTCCGTATACAGAACCATTCATTTCAATGGTTCCACCCAAAAAAATCAGTTTCCGTTTTTTCCGTTCTGTTGAAAGATAGAACATGTCCTATTATGGCCCGCAAATCACGTTCTGTGGCTCCATTCATTTCAATGGGAAATGCATCCCATATGTCTTCCGTATCCATTCTGTTTTTTGCGGAACCATCTATTGAAAATGTTATGCCCAGCCCAATTTTTTCTATGTAATTACTGTATACTGCATATGCCATACGGAAAAACGGAATCGAAACAGAATCACAACAGAAACAAAAAATGGAACAACGGATCCGGAAAAACGGTCTGCAAAACACTGAAAAAGCCATACTGTCGTGTGAAAGACGCCTAATGCTTTGCAATCCTTTCAGAAAACGGGAGGTCAGGACAGGATCTCTCAGTGACACAATCCGTGAGTTTATTGCATTTAGCTCGCTTGTGTGTGTCTGCTCTAAGACTTAGGCCTCTTGCCCACGAACGAAAGAGCTCATACAGCGGTTCTGCAATAAACGGGTCACCAGCTGTGTGCATTCTGTTTCACGGATCAAGTGAATGGGTCTGCAAATGCGGTACGGAACGGACCCCCACTAAAGCACTACGGCAAACTTGCTCTATCTTTTTGCGGAACGGACGGATCACGGACCTCATTCAAGTGAATGGGTCTGCAATCCGCATGTGGCTGCTCCACGGTCGGGGCCTGTGCATTGAGGACCGCAATTTACGTTCCACAGCACGGGCACGGAGCCCTTACATTCGTGTGAAAGAGGCCTTATTGTAGGCCAGTACTTCCCGGATGTGTCATGTGAACCCTCTCACTTTTGTAGAATGGCTGTTAGGGCTGTAAGAGTCTAAGGGGGAGATTTATCAGAACTGGTGTGAAGGAAAACCTGCTTGGTTGCCAATAACAACCAATAATATTCCACCTTTCATTTTTCAGAACTCCTTTTGAAAATGAAAGGTGGAATCTGATTGGTTGCTATGGGCAACAAAGCCAGTTTTCCTTTTCAGCAGTTTTGATAAATCTCCCCTCACATCACTGCACGTCTCCTCTTTTCCAGAAACCCACTACTGGCATGCTGGCGATCACTTTTGCCCTCCACTTCTGTGATCTGGTTGACATTGCCGGATTTGGTTATCCTGCATTATCTAACAAGAAGCAGTCGATCCATTACTATGAGAAGGTGATGCTAAAATCCATGGCGGTGAGTATCTTCTGATTGTCTCCAGTGACTTTCCATATAATATGTCTGAAACATAATAACTAAAAGATCTGGTCCATTTCAAAAGTCATAAGTGCCAAATGCTGGTGTGGCTTGCCATGGAGGAGCGTGGCCTAAACTTTTATTAATACTAAAGCCAGAAAATGGTGCAAATTTGGGCATAGCTCTATACCTGCTGATATCTAGATTTAATTTTCAGATTTTTTTTTAAGGCCTCATGCACACGACAGTTTATTTTCACAGTCCGCAAAAACGGGGTCCGTAGGTCCGTGATCCGTGACCGTTTTTTCGTCCGTGGGTCTTCCTTGATTTTTGGAGGATCCACGGACATGAAAAAAAAGTCGTTTTGGTGTCCGCCTGGCCGTGCGGAGCCAAACGGATCCGTCCTGAATTACAATGCAAGTCAATGGGGACGGATCTGTTTGACATTGACACAATATGGTGCAATTGGATTATATGGTGCGGCACCTGAAGGGGTTAATTGTACTATCATATCCCCCTGTAAGAGATCAGGGCTGCCAGGCAGCAGGGGGCAGACCCCCCCCCCCCCTCCCCAGTTTGAATATCGTTGGTGGCACAGTGTGCGCCCCCCATCGGCCCCCTCCCTCTATAGCAGTAACAACATTGGTGGCCAGTGTGCGGCCTCCCATCGCCAAACCCCCCCCCCCCCCCCGATCATTGGTGGCAGCGGAGTTTAATCGCTGGGGCTCCGATCGGTAACCATGGCAACCAGGACGCTACTGCAGTCCTGGTTGCCATGGTTACTTAGCAATAGTACAATAGTAGAAGATTCATAGTTACCTGCTTGCTGCTGCGATGTCTGTGTCCGGCCAGGAGCTCCACCTACTGGTAAGTGACAGGTCTGTGCGGCGCATTGCTAAAGAACTGTCACTTACCAGTAGGAGGAGCTCCCGGCCGGTCACAGACATCGCAGCAGCAAGCAGGTAAGTATGAATCTTCTACTATTGTACTATTGCTAAGTAACCATGGCAACCAGGGCTGCAGTAGCGATTAAACTGGGACTCCGATCGGAACTACGCTGCCACCAATGATCGGGGGGGGGGGGGGGGGGAGATGGGAGGCCGCACACTGCCACCAATGTTGTTACTGCTATAGAGGGAGGGGGCGCACACTGGCCACCAACGATTTATTACACTAGAGGGAGGAAGGGGGGCCCGATGGGGGGCGCACACTGTGCCTCCAACGATATTCAAACTGGGGAGGGGGGTCTGCCCCCTGCTGCCTGGCAGCCCTGATCTCTTACAGGGGGATATGATAGTACAATTAACCCCTTCAGGTGCCGCACCTGAAGGGGTTAATTGTGCTATCATATCCCCCTGTAAGAGATCGGGTGCTGCCAGGCAGCAGGGGGCAGTCTTGTACAAAGTTTGTAGTGTATTCTAACTAGAAGCGTCCCCATCACCATGGGAACAACTCTGTGTTAGAATATACTGTCGGATATGAGTTTTCACAAAGTGAAAACTTAGATCTGAAGAAGCTTTTATGCAGACGGATCTTCGGATTCGTCTGTATGAAAGCAACCAACGCCACGGATCACGGACACGGATGCCAATCTTGTGTGCATCTGTGTTCTTTCACGGACCCATTGACTTGAATGGGTCCGTGAACCGTTGTCCGTCAAAAAAATAGGACAGGTCCTATTTTTTTTACGGACAGGATACACAGATCACGGCCTCGGCTGCAAAACGGTGCATTTTCCGATTTTTCCACGGACCCATTGAAAGTCAATGGGTCCGCGAAAAAAAACTGAAAACGGCACAACGGCCACGGATGCACACAACGGTCGTGTGCATGAGGCCTAACACTGATGTATAAAACACCAGTCTGAATGAATGTGGGCCTCTGGGTACAATTTCAAAATGTTTGCTTGCTGTCAGTGAACGGAAACCTTCTTGTTTGCATCTTAATCAGGTGCTGGGCTAGTTACAAGAGAAAGATCTACTACATGTTAATGAGCAGTGAGCCAGTTCACATCGTTCGCCCGCGCCGCGAGCCGGTCTGAAAACAAATGGGAGCAGGCAGTTCCGAGAACAGCCCTGTAACAGATCTCCTGGCACCCCGACCGGGTACCTCCGTCGATAGATGCTCCTAGTGCTTTCCGAGGACTCCAAGCACTCCACTTGACACCGTACGCACTGCAGACCCTGCGAACCGCCGAAGCTTGGTTGAGGTCTCACCGTCTCCTACCCACCCTGGACCTACGAAAAGGCACCAGGCTCCAGTGGGTGAACCTCTCCTACATCCAGAGAGCAGGAACAGCTCTTACAAGAGCTAGTAGTTATGCCAGGGGATTATAGCAAATCTTCAGCGCATAGCAATCCCCCACTGTCGATCAGTTACCCAAACACCAGCCTCAACTTGGTAAGGGGTAAACCAGGAACTCTTTATTTGGACACACAAGCATTGATTTATACACATTTTCCAACAAGGTTACCACCCACAGGGTTTTGTAAAAACAGCCAATCACATGCATATACGGTATTGACACCTTCCCAGCAATTGTACACAAAACCCTCTTCCCTCTGTCTGTAACGCAATCAACAAAATACAATGAGCATTGTCTGTGACGCAATTAACTAACACACTGGCATTGTCTGAGACGCAATCAACAAAATACAATTACCAAACGTAATGGGCTAACATAATCACTCACAGACAGAAACCACACATTTTTCCCAAAACACAGAAAAAAACTCAAAACCCCACATATCCCCATAATGTATACATCCATGGATAGCTCTGATCTGGGTGAACAACATATCCAAAAATCACCCAGATCCGAGCAGGGGTTCCCGAATTCCATGAAAGTCACATTTGGCCGTCCGCAAGCATGGCTTTCCTGCCCAAAACAGTTCCACAGATTTAAGCTGTGCGGCCGGTCTGTCTTCTCCTTCACAGTTAGTATGGGCCATAATCCTGGGGCAAGAGGCTGGCAAACAGGCGCCTCCAAAATCCAGTGGCGAGGTTGGTTTCGCCACAAGCCCGATGAAGGCCCCCGGTGGCTGTTCTCAGAACTGCCTGCTCCTGCTGACCGCACTTGTTTTCAGACCGACTCGCGCACAGGCACAGGTAAAGGCTTACCTGTGCCTCGCCAGACTTGTGAAAAAAGATGGCAGCCCACATATGTTCACGGGCGAACAATGCGAACTGGCCATGACTGTTAATGAGTACTACACCTATGTCTGTTGGATATTATTATGTGTTTTCAGCCTCTAGATGTAAAAAAAAAAAATAAAAAAAAAAAAAATGTAAAGATCTTGAAAATGTCGACTAATTAAAACACAAAGGGGAAGATTTATCAAAACTGGTTTAGTTGCCCATAGCAACCAGTCAGATTCCACCTTTCGTTTTCCAAAGGAAATAATGATTATTTACCGATCTCTTCACCTACAAGGTCATACTTTCCTCAGAGAAACTGTATGAGATTAATGCATTATCCTTCCCTTTGTCCTTATGGCTGGAGTTGTAATACCAGGCACAACCACGGACAGGAGGGGCGCCGATTCTGGAAAAATATACAATTTTATGTAATATTCTACAAGATTTTATGCTGGGAATGTACAGCAGTGTACAACAGTCACTGAGATTGTGACATAAGTCAGTCAGCACTCAGTTTTACATGGCCCAATGTAAACTGAAGGGGGGGGGGGGGGGGACACACGATCATTATTACAATCGCACATTCATTCAGTTTGCATATTTGTTGGCTGCACATCCCTGGGGCGTGTGCTGCTGACAAATGTCAAATTTAAGGTGTCGCAAGAAAGAAGCAATTACCCAACAAATGAGTATTTGCTTGCTTGTCTATGGCATGTTTATACAAGGCAATAATTGGGCACCAGCAATGATCAGGAACAGCTTAGATACATGGTCCCAGCAGACAGTATCACACATGGCAGGCTTAGATACAACAACTAAGCAGATAATATCACACATGGTAGACTTCGGCTGTGTTCACATCTCCGGTGAATGTTTCCGGCAGGCTGTTCCAGCAGATCACCGCCGGACCCCTGTTGACTATAATGGGATCTACCCACTATGTGTCAGAAATGCGGGTTTCGGACAGACAAATACCGCTGCAGGCAGTGGTTTTTGTCCAGCTGACAGCCGGCGTTTATGCCAGAAACAGAGATGTGAATGTAGTTTCTCTCTGTGCCTCCACACCGCAGAAAAGTAGTGCATGCACTATTTTTGCAATGCAGACAGATCACGGACCCATTCAAGTTGAATGTGTCTGGATCCATCTGCGGAATCCACACGGATATTGCCAATGCATTGGGGACCGCCGTGTGCATGAGCCCTTAGATACAACAACTAAGCAGACAGTATCACGCATGGTAGGCTTAGATACAACAACTAAGCAGACAGAATCACGCATGGTAGGCTTAGATACAACAACTAAGCAGACAGTATCACGCATGGTAGGCTTAGATACAACAACTAAGCAGACAGTATCACGCATGGTAGGCTTAGATACAACAACTAAGGAGACAGTATCACGCATGGTAGGCTTAGATACAACAACTAAGCAGACAGTATCACGCATGGTAGGCTTAGATACAACAACTAAGGAGACAGTATCACGCATGGTAGGCTTAGATACAACTAAGCAGACAGTATCACGCATGGTAGGCTTAGATACAACAACTAAGGAGACAGCATGATGCATGGTAGGCTTAGATACAACATAGCGCGTGGTAGGCTTAGATTCAGCAGCACAGCAGAGTTTTTCATATATGATAGGCTTAGATACAGTGACCTGTAGATTAGTAACATCCCATTCTTCTCTTTCAGGTATCTGGACATAACATCTCGATAGAAGCTACTGCAATAAGGAACCTGCTCCAGCACCAGCTCATTCGCAACCTGACATATTTCTGAGGGAGTTTTGGATATGTAAATGTGTGTCAGACACACTGCACCTGGCAGACTCTAAAAGACATTAGTGCAATACCCACCACCCAGAAGATCTTGTACAGAACCTCCAGCTTCTCTGCACCCAAGTGGCTGTCACAGGGCACAGTGAAATGTTGACTAAACTCTTAATTTTATTTTTTATAGATTATTATTATAATTTTTATTATAACTAACCATATAATATTTATTTAAGACTTTGTCACTGTTTGTGCCATGACATGAAGAATCAAGGATTATGGTGACTTTTGCTGCCGTCCTCTGTATAGAAAAGACAATGACAGATAGGACTGAGATTTTGGGATCCCTCTGCTGTCTTGGATCCGTCAGTTTTTTTTTCTACATGATTTTCACTGTCCATGTTTACTATTTGTAAGATTTCTGACTTTGCCCTGAAGGAGACTATTACGCAAGCCGCTGGACCCACAGATAAATGGGGCGGGACCCCATGCTACGTGCCAATTCTTTCTATCTTCTCAAATCATTGGGTTAAAAAATGTGTAGATCTGGCGGACGTCGGCCCTCATCTCACCAAACGGGGGGATTCTTCGTATTCCCTCAATGATATGCTGCTGCAGTTATATTTAACTCATTGTTTATCTCCTATTGGTAGAACGGGAAGAGAATTCTATATTAAATTGATTAATCCCCATTCCAGGGGCCCTTCTACCTTCAGTGCCTTGTTTTTTTTTTCAGTTATTATAATTCCTCTTGTGGTGACATGAAGACTGTAAATTACTATAAATTCTCATTCTGTATACATGTCATTGAGCTGATCCTTCGCCGTGTAGGTTTTATACTCCAGTCATATCCAGAGCTGCATTCACAATTCTTTTGGCTTCCTCTAGGCACGCAGACTACAAGACCTTTCTCCTCCCTGCTGTCCCCTTCCTGTTCAGGGTGTGTAGTGTACTTGTACTGATCCTAAGTGACATCACGGCTTATATTTCAATTATATCAAGAGCTGCAGATCTCAGGCTGCGAGTCCTCAAATGCCCCTGCTGGTTCAGTGTCTATACATGCCATGGCATGTTACATGGTATGTGATGTAGCTTGTATACCATTTATGATGTCTTTCAGCGTAGTGATTGCAGCTCAGGATTATAGGACAGCATTCATTTTGAGCAAGCCCCCTGTGCTGTGTACTATTCTGGAACATATGAAGTCAACTCATGGCAGTGTGCAGTCCTATAGGAACTGCTGTGCCAATCATATGACCAATAACCCACCTTACTTAACATGTCATTAAAAGGCTGTACATGACCAATACAGGGGACATCGTTCGGGCTCCAGCCAGCATTGTTTGCAGTGGAAAGATGTGGACGCTCTGATCTTCTCTATAGAGGAGAACATATCTACTAGAGGACCTACACACTTAGGGCTCATTCACAAGACCGTAGGCCGTATGTGCTAGTGCTGCGGCACTGGCCATGTGAATCCTATATTGCGACGCTGACCCATTGACTTGAATGGGTCCGCAATAGACGGCAGAAGAAAGGACATGTTCTATCTTTGGCAGTGTGGAGGCACGGACCCAAAAGTCCACGGAAGCGCCGATCTGTGCATCCGCTCTGCACCACACCGTTTCTTGGGTATTATGGACCTATTCAAGTCAATGGGTCCTCATCGTGATACGGTCTGCAGTATGGCCACAGGCGGCCTACAGTCGTGTGAATGAGCCCTTACCCGTGTTGATTTTAAAATGTGAAATGTGGTCACTTTCCCCTTTACAGGGACATTTTACCTCCTATGGATAACATTCTCCCCTTCCTGGTCAGTGACTGACGACCAGTAAGAATATACCGTAATTCAATGGTTTATAGTTCATGGCCACCACTTCATGTCTCTGATGCTTTTCGCAAATTGGTTTATTGATTGTTGGGGGCAATTTCTCTTCCTCTTCTACCAATATTTTATCTCTTTTTAAAAAATCCATAGCAGACTGAATGCAAAAACTTAAAATGAAAAATGAAAATTAAAGCAATGATTCATGATCAAGTGTTGATTCCTTAAAGAAATGCCAAGTGACATTATGTAATGCTTCACTTTTCCTACAGGGATTATTAGTTAGATGGTACTCTGCTGACAACAACAAATTTGTGTGTGTATATCTATCTATCTATCTATCTATCTATCTATCTATCTATATGTGTGTGTGTTTATCCCCCTAATGACCACCAATACGAGATTGTGTGGTGCCAATGTCTGTTCACAGCCTCATGGATGCCTCAGCCCTGCCTGCCATGTATCCTAGCAGGCTGTTCCTCTCTGGCGCAGCCTCCTGGTGGATGTCAGTATAGCACTGACAGAAAAAGAGATTGCATTGCATAAGCAATTGCAGTGTATTATAGAAGCAATCAAAAGATCTCTTATTAAGGTCACCTTGTAGGACTAGTAAATAGTTTAAAAAAAGTTTTAATAAAAAAAAAAAGTAAAAAATGCACCTTTTTGTTCATTAAGAAAAAATGCTTTTCAGTGGTAAAAAAAAAATGCTAAAGTAAAATCCCCTCCACATATTTGGTGTAACTACACAATTATCATGTAATTTATCCGGTACGGTGAACACCTTAAACAAGAATGCCAGAATTGCAGGGTTTTTTTTTGCTTACTTGCCACCAAAAAAAGGAAATAAAATGCTATAAAAAAAAAAAAAGTGTTCTGTACCCCATAATGATGCCAATGAAAAGTACAAGTCAAGCCCTGACACAGTGCCATAAAAACAAAAAAAACATATGGGTCTTGGGATACAGTGATGCAAAACGAATTTTTATGTGCAAGGGTTTTTATTATCTATATTTGGTCTCAGTGTAATCATACTGAGAATAAAGGTTTTATTTATGCCCAAAAAAAATTAACAACGCAACAATTATGACTTAAAAACTCAATGTGTGGTATTGCTGTTTTTTTTCATCCCTCACAGAAAGAGTCAATAAAAGTTAATCAGTAAGGTATATGTACCCCAAAATGTTGACATTAAAAAACAACAGCTTGCTCACAAAAAACAAGCCCTCATATGGCTATATTGACAGAAAAATAATAACAGTTATAGCTTTTGGAATACGACAATAATAAAATGAAAAATCCCTTGGTCAACTGAATCCGCTGTTTTCAATCTAATTAGTATGAGGAGTAGAGATGGCCTTGCGGTTCGCCCAGCGGTCGTTTTGCGGCGAACTTTGTTCGTTCGCCGAACGGGCGAACATATGGAGATGTCTGCCGGCACCATGTACTTTTACATTGTGAAGAACTTTGACCTATATATATTAATGCCAAGAATGGCCTAGACCTATCTTGACCCAGGTATAAAGTGTGTATTAAAACTTCATGTAACGGTCGCGTACACACACACACAGGGGGGAGGGAAGTGACCACTGCGCTTCACCCTTACCCCTGGCCCTGAATACTTGCCTCCCGAGTCCTAATGACAGGGGACAACTGGACGGCAATCCCTAGCTTGAACTAAGTGCAGGGATGACAGACAGACAAACAACAGAACGTGAACGGACCGAGTCAATACCAGGAAAGCTACAAAGTACAAATGGAGCAAGCAGAGAATAGTCAGGAGAAGCCGGGGTCATAAATACCAGGAGAGTCATGAAATACCAAAGGAGTAAGCAGAGGATCGTCAGGAGGAAGCTGGGTCAGAATACCAGGAGAGCAGCAAAGTACACAAGGAGCAGGCAGAGGATCGTCAGGAAACAGAAGGAGGTAAGTACCCCAGGAAATACAACATCACAAGAACCTAAATTAACAGGCAACCTGTGGCCAGCAGGCTGCCTGTATTTATAGTGGGGAGTGAGGGTCATGTGACGTGGCCAGCGTCACATGACCGACAGAGCAACCAGTCGAGCGCTGAGTGATCAGCTCAGCGCTCAAGGCAGACTTAGGAGCAGGGAACCTCCCAGCTAGCAAAGCCGCCCTGGGAACGAGGTCAAGCACAGATCCTCGCTCCCGAAGCTAAGCAGCAGGTCTGCGGCTAATGGGAGACCGAGTGCACCTTCGGAACCCCGTTACACTTCTCTTTTAATTCAACATAATGATAAAACGGCTGTGAGCCATAACAAACAATTAAAACACTTTGTTTCCACCCCAAAGAGTTGACGACTTAGTTGCTGCCAAGGTGAGGGAGATGTGCACTATCTCCTATTCCCCACAACTATATCTGCAGAGCTTGAACATAGGGGGGCTATGTGTGTATAGACTAACGTTAGCAAACTACCTGTAGTTGCCTGCAAAAACGGATTAAATGGATTAGGTAACTGTACTCCTACACACAAACGTTCACAGCACAGCACACTTGTCTGACACTACGTCAGTAGCTGTCAATACACATTCGTACACTGCACACACTCTGCTAAGTGTTCCATCTAGCTCACAAAACCTTGCTATATTGAATGAAATGTCCTACACAAGGACTTCTAAGCTAATAAGCAACATTGGAGTGGACAACAATTGTTTAAAACAATCAACTGCCCCCCAAGATGTTTCACCAGATCACTGGCTTCTTCAGGGGTTTGGGCAAATCCCTGAAGAAGCCAGTGATCTGGTGAAACATCTTGGGGGGCAGTTGATTGTTTTAAACAATTGTTGTCCACGCCAATGTTGCTTATTAGCTGATTGAAGCAGGGGTGTTATATACTTTATATATAGTGCATTTAGGTAGTGCAGCATTTGTTTGTGGTTTAGCTGCGTTAGCTCAGCTACAGATAGTGACAAACGATATTGGAACAAATAATTTCTAAGTCCCCCCCCCCCAAAAAAAAAAAAAACTGAAGCAGGGGTGTGATATACCTTTTTCCACAAATACTGCTCTTCTATAGGGACTTTTGTCACAGGGTCATTTTGAAAATGACAGGCAGAGGAAGAGGCAGGCCATTCCACATGGGTGGTAGGGGTCGGGCAGGTGCACCAGCCTGCAGCCTAAGTGGGAAGTTGCAGAAGGTGCGTGCAATTATGTCAAAGGATGCACCAGACTTGTTTGAGTGGCTCACTCAGCCTTCCGCTTCTGCACCCTCCTCATCCTCTCTATCTGCACCCTCTTCACTCTCTGCTGTGTTCAGCCCCAAAGACACCACTACCACCACCATATCCCCTCCGCTCGAGTCAGAGGAATTATTTTCACATCACTGCCTTTACCACGAGCCACACAAGAAAGGCAGCGGGAGATTAGGGAGGTTAACAAGTGGCTCAATAACTGGTTTAGGAAGGAGGGGTTTGGGTTCCTGGAGAACTGGGACGACTTCTCTGTCAGCTACAGGCTCTATCGTAGGGATGGTCTGCACCTCTATGGGGAAGGGGCAGCTGTGTTGGAGGGAAAGATGGTTTGAGGAGGGTTTAAACTAGGGACTGCGGACGAGGGTAATTACGTTATAGGATGGGAAGATAGAGACTGGGGGCAAGGTAGTGGGACTGGGGGAGGAATGGAAGGAGGGACTAGAACAGTTCAGAAAGAAAGATGTAGGGTAAAAGGTATACATAAACCTCTTAATTGTATGTATACTAATGCCAGAAGCCTGACTAATAAAACTGGGGAACTGGAATAAGTGATGTGTGAGGAGGACTATAACATAGTGGGAATAACTGAGACATGGCTGGATGATAACTATGACTGGGCAGTTAACCCCTTAGTGACCAAGCCTGTTTGGGCCTTTATGACCAAGCTTTTTTCTTCCTTTTTTCATGGTCTCGTTCCAAGAGCTATAACTTTTTTATTTTTCTGTCTATATAGCTTTATGAGGGCTTGTTTTTTACGGGACAAGTTGTAATTTTTAATGGCACCATTTTGGGGTACACATAACTTTCTGATTAACTTTTATTAACTCTTTCTGGGAGGGAGATGGGGAAAAATAGCAATACTGCCACTGCGTTTTTACATTATAAGTTTTACGGCGTTCATTTTCCGGTACAAATAACAATATCTTTATTCTCTGGGTCAGTACGATTACAGTAATACTAAATACTTATAATTTTTTTTTTAAGTTTTACAACTTTTTTTCCAATAAAACTATGGAGTTGTGTGAGGGCTTGATTTCTGAGGGACAACTTGTATTTTTCATTGGTATCATTTTGGAGTAAATTCCGCTTTTTGATCACTTTTTATTAAGTTTTTTTTGGTGGAAACCAAGAATAAATTAGAAATTCAAAGTTTTGTTTTTTTACGGCGTTCACCATAGGGGATAATTTATGAAATATTTATGTAGTCTGGGTCGTTACGGACGTGGCAATACCAAGCATATGGGGGATATTTTCTTTTTGCTATTTTTTTCATTGAATAGCGTATTTTCAAAGGAAAAAATGCATATTTTTTTATTTTATGGATTTTTTAAAAAAATAAATGTGTATTTTTTTTCTATTTTTTTTACTACTTAAAAGTCACACAAGGGGACTATAATATACAGTATTATGATTGCTTTTAAAATGTAATGCATTATCTCTATAATGCATTACGTTTCAATAGCAATGCTATTCAAAGATTGACCAGCAGGCTGCACCAGAGAGGCACAGCCTGCTGAAGTGAACTGCAGACAGGCTCGGGGCCCTGAACAGAAGCAAGGTAAGCTTCCCAACACATCAGCACCCCGCGATCTTATTTTTGGGGTGCTGATGGTAGACAGAGGGAGTCCGCTCCCTCTGTCAACACTTTACATGCAGTGGGCGCCATTGCGCCCGGCATGTAAAGGGTTAAACAGCCCGGATCTGGTGACAGGCGTAACGGCATGACGTGAAGACGCCGACGTGCCGTACTCCCGCCCCTTCCCCGCCTCCGGGTGCCATGGGCCGAAGTGCTCGTACGCTAGCAGCTAGCCTGAAAACGCCGGTCGCCTAGGAGCCCCTGCAGGGGGGTACGAGAGGGCTTCATCGCTGCTGCCGTGTGTTATGGGTCGCGGATTCTGAATGTCTGAAGCGCTCCACACATGGTCTTGTCGGGATGCCCTGGAGCTGCAGTAGCAGGGGTCTGAGACGCGGTGGCCCTCGTTAAGGAAGCAGGCGCGAAGGATCTACGATGGTGTTGCAGTAGGAGAGAGCCCTCTGATAGTCTCCTCACGAGTGGTTCGGTGTTGCCTCTTCCCCCCCCCCCCCTCCTCCCAGAGGTGAGCAGGTCCGGACGAGAGTTCCTTTGGTGGCGGGCGGAGAGGGGAGAGAGGAGAGGAAAGAAGGAATTAAAAAGAAAAGAAAAGGGACGGAAGATAAACTGCAGGTACTGTTTTACGTTGTGGTTAAATCTGAATATTCGGGCGCAGAGAGCGCCGAAAAATAAAAACAGTGGACATTAGGGCCTGCATTTGCCTTAAAAAGCTACTAAAAGCATACACCTGCAAGTTTTCTCTTTAAGAAACAGGGGGAATGCCAGTATACATCTGCAAGCCCCCGGTACCTATTTTATAGGATAAGCCCCGTCTAACCTTATGATCCTGCTCTCCCTTTTCTCCTTTTGCGGGTCAGGGGGCTGAAAAGAGAGAGGCAGACTTTTTCCTTTTTTTTTTTTTTTCGGGTGCTTCCTGTGGAGGAGTACACTGCTCGCTGGACATATATGCATATAACCAAATGAATTGGAGGTGGCATTTTCTTCTGTGGAATGAGTGGACTGCTCGCCGGATGTGTATGCAACCAGATGAATTGTTGATTTAAACCTTACCCTGGATGAGTGTTCTGATATGCCGGATATATATGCAACCATAGGAACCTCGGACTACAGGGAGTGCAGAATTATTAGGCAAATGAGTATTTTGACCACATCATCCTCTTTATGCATGTTGTCTTACTCCAAGCTGTATAGGCTCGAAAGCCTACTACCAATTAAGCATATTAGGTGATGTGCATCTCTGTAATGAGAAGGGGTGTGGTCTAATGACATCAACACCCTATATCAGGTGCGCATAATTATTAGGCAACTTCCTTTCCTTTGTCAAAATGGGTCAAAAGAAGGACTTGACAGGCTCAGAAAAGTCAAAAATAGTGAGATATCTTGCAGAGGGATGCAGCACTCTTAAAATTGCAAAGCTTCTGAAGTGTGATAATCGAACAATCAAGCGTTTCATTCAAAATAGTCAACAGGGTCGCAAGAAGCGTGTGGAAAAACCAAGGCGCAAAATAACTGCCCATGAACTGAGAAAAGTCAAGCGTGCAGCTGCCAAGATGCCACTTGCCACCAGTTTGGCCATATTTAAGAGCTGCAACATCACTGGAGTGCCCAAAAGCACAAGGTGTGCAATACTCAGAGAAGAGACATGGCCAAGGTAAGAAAGGCTGAAAGACGACCACCACTGAACAAGACACACAAGCTGAAAAGTCAAGACTGGGCCAAGAAATATCTCAAGACTGATTTTTCTAAGGTTTTATGGACTGATGAAATGAGAGTGAGTCTTGATGGGCCAGATGGATGGGCCCGCGGCTGGATTGGTAAAGGTCAGAGAGCTCCAGTCCGACTCAGACGCCAGCAAGGTGGAGGTGGAGTACTGGTTTGGGCTGGTATCATCAAAGATGAGCTTGTTGGGCCTTTTCGGGTTGAGGATGGAGTCAAGCTCAACTCCCAGTCCTACTGCCAGTTTCTGGAAGACACCTTCTTCAAGCAGTGGTACAGGAAGAAGTCTGCATCCTTCAAGAAAAACATGATTTTCATGCAGGACAATGCTCCATCACACGTGTCCAAGTACTCTACAGCGTGGCTGGCAAGAAAGGGTATAAAAGAAGAAAATCTAATGACATGGCCTCCTTGTTCACCTGATCTGAACCCCATTGAGAACCTGTGGTCCATCATCAAATGTGAGATTTACAAGAAGGGAAAACAGTACACCTCTCTGAACAGTGTCTGGGAGGCTGTGGTTGCTGCTGCACGCAATGTTGATGGTGAACAGATCAAAACACTGACAGAATCCATGGATGGCAGGCTTTTGAGTGTCCTTGCAAAGAAAGGTGGCTATATTGGTCACTGATTTGTTTTTGTTTTGTTTTTGAATGTCAGAAATGTATATTTGTGAATGTTGAGATGTTATATTGGTTTCACTGGTAAAAATAAATAATTGAAATGGGTATATATTTGTTTTTTGTTAAGTTGCCTGATAATTATGCACAGTAATAGTCACCTGCACACACAGATATCCCCCTAAAATAGCTAAAACTAAAAACAAACTAAAAACTACTTCCAAAAATATTCAGCTTTGATATTAATGAGTTTTTTGGGTTCATTGAGAACATGGTTGTTGTTCAATAATAAAATTAATCCTCAAAAATACAACTTGCCTAATAATTCTGCACTCCCTATATATTGCATTTTTTTTCCACCTTAGCAATTACATTTAAGTTTATATTTAATTACTAAGTCTCTGGATGGACTGCTGATTGTATCTTTTCTTGTGGAGGAGGGTATTGCTTGTTGGATGTATATGTAACCAGATGAACTACGGACTACATTACGTATTCTCTTTCCACTTCAGCAACTTATATTTAAGTGTTATGCATTGACTTTTTCTTTTCGCTATTTTTTTTTTTGTGTGTTGTGTAAGATTGCCCTCGGTTTCTGGTGGGGGGGTTGCAGTCATGCCCCCAAAGGGTGTAAACCGAAGATCTGCTGGTACCTCCTCGCCGGGGGGGAAGGGGGGGAAAGGGCAATAGTATAACAACTAGCATGGAGAAATATCTCAAATCACCTCCAAAAATTAAGAGCTCTTTGCGGGGTAATAAGGAAAGTCAAAAGGATAGTGGAGAAGTGGCGGTCTCTGAGGAACATAGGGGGGTGGAAAGGAGTGCGGGTAGTGGAGAGGGGATGGTGGAAAGAATTAACTTGGTAGATAATAAGCTGGAGGAAATCCTGGGCGCGGTGCAAAAAACTAACCATAGCCTGGAGGAGTTGACCTTAAAGATCGCCTCAGTACAGGTGGACCTCTCCTTTATAAAGGAGGATATGAATAAAGTCAGGGAAAAGGTGAAAGAGCTGCAGATATCCTCTGGAATTATGAAAAAGGATCTAAAAGGAGTAAAAAAAAGAGTGGAAGGAATAGACGTGGAGAAAAAAAACCTTCTAGAGAGAATTACTATAATGGAAGATATGTCCAGGAGATCAAACATCAGAATAGTGGGATTCCCTGAGGGAGTGGAAGGAGAGGATACAACGGGGTTCATCCAACAGTGGCTGCAGGATAGTTTTAAAGATAACGTCCTATCTCAATGGTTCTCAGTGGAAAGAGCCCATAGAATACCAGGGAGACCCCCCTTAAAAGGGGGCCCCCCGAGGGCAATCCTAGCTAAAATACAAAGTGCTAAGGACAGAGATATAATAATGAGAACTAAAAGGAAGCTACAGACAATTGAGTTTAACGGAAATAACATAGCGATATATTCAGATTACTCTAGAGCCACTCAGACAAAAAGGCGCGAGTTTAAAGAAGTGAAGAAGAGACTAGCCGACGCTCAGATACAATATTCCCTGTTGTATCCTACCAAGCTCAGTATAATATACCGTGACCAGGCTAGGTTTTTCGGCTCTCCAGAGGAGGTAGTGGAGTGGCTGGACGCTAAAGGAATAGGAACATGAAAGGCACCGGATTGGTTCCGGGGGGTACGGGGTAGGGGCTGGAAGGGGCCGAGTGTAAGAGGTGGGGGAAATGTTTGATTTCTGCCGACCAGATGGGGGGGGGGGGGGAGAAAGAAAGAGGGGGGGGGAGGGAAGGGGGGGGGATGGTTGTCTTGGGAGGTTTAGCAGGGAGGAAGGCAAAGGAAAAGTAAGTGACAGATCCGAATGAGTAGCATCATGACATGGAATGTTCGGGGCCTTGGAGATAGGGTCAAGAGGGTAATGGTTTTTGATACTGTCACCAGGCATCTCCCAGCGATAGTAGGGTTAATGGAGACACATAGTACAAAAGATAAGATAAATCTCTTAACGAAGAAATGGGCCCGTTATCAATATCACTCATGTTTTTCTACATACTCATCTGGAGTTAGTGTATATATTCATCATAAAGTTGACTACCTTCCACTTGATCAGAAAATAGATGAGAGAGGTAGATATGTATTCCTTCACTGTCGGTGGAATGGTATAGTTTGTATCTTGGCCTTTGTGTATATACCCCCCCCCCCCCTTTCTTCTTAACGGTCGGGGAAATAAAATAATGTCCAGAATAGATTTGGCACTTGTTAGTTCAGAATTAGTAAACCAGATATCTAGTATGAGAGATGAAACAAACAGCATCTCAGATCACTCTCCCGTTTCCCTGTTGTTTAAAACAATCGTTAGACGACCAAGTCGAGAGTTTCGACTGAATCCACATTGGCTTAATTTAATCAAGGATGAACATGGTATAAGGGCGGATATAGAGGAGTTTTGGAAATATAACTTGGGGTCAGCAGATTTAGGGTATGTTTGGGATGCTTTTAAAGCATTTCTACGCGGTATTTTGGTAAGCAAAATAAAGGGACTGAAAAGGGGTTTTGCAAAGCAGGAGAGAGAGCTGACAGATAGGATAAAAGAAATAGAAGCAGAATTCATGATCCCCCCCCCCCCTCCCTCCGAGGAGTGGAGGTCTCCATAATATTTAATAAATTCAAGCTCTATCTCTCACAGAGGAAGTTAGACTCTTCCTGGAGGGAGTCCCAATCCCCAGACTCTCGGAGGAGGAGAGGGTCTTACTGAATGGTCCCATTTAAGTGGAGGAATTAAGGGAGACGTTGAAAACTATTCAGGGTAACTCCAGTCCTGGGTTGGATGGCCTCCCCTTTGAGATATATAGAAGATATGGAGAGGTCATACTCCCAGTGCTTGTGCAGGTCTTGAACGATTCAATGGACAGGGGTGAACTCCCGCCCTCCCTTTCGGAAGCTGTAATAAGCCTGATAGGAAAAAAAGGGAAGGACGAGAAAAAGGTGGATTCATATCGCCCCATCTCTCTCCTCAACACTGATTTTAAAATATGTGCCAAATTACTTGCAAACCGCCTAAAAAAAGTTATTGAGAAGTTAATACATCCGGACCAATCAGGGTTTGTACCCAAACGCCAGGCCCAGTCGAATATTCGACGGACACTATTGAACCTGCAGATGGGTGGGGAGGGTGCCCATTCCATCCTGTCTTTGGACGCTGAGAAGGCGTTTGACAGGGTGGAATGGGCATACCTCTGGAAGGTTATGTATGAGTTTAATCTGGGAGAAAAATGTATTAGATGGGTACAGCTGCTATATAACAACTCGAAAGTGAGGGTAAAAATCAATGTAGTAATATCAGAATCAATATCTCTGCAAAGGGGAACTCGTCAGGGGTGTCCACTCTCCCCATTATTGTTCGCCATATTTGTTGAGCCGCTGGCCTGTAAGGTACGAGGAGATGACAAAACAAGGGGGTTTGGGGGAAATGGTGTATTGGACAAAATATGCCTCTACGCTGATGACATTTTGTTCTTTGTGGAAGGAGAGATACCAATGGTATTATACCTGATGGAAATAGTAAATAAGTTTGGTCGTATGTCTGGCTTCAGGGTGAACTGGGCAAAGTCGGTGCTGCTCCCAATTGGTCATGAAATAGGGCAGGAGGAAATCAATGTGTTTTCTGTGTTTTTTCTTTTTTTCTTTTTTTCCTCCTCTGTATTTTCTGTATTCCTTGTGAAGTAAAAGCAAACTGGACAGGGAAAAAACTTCCTTAATGTAATGTATTGTCTAACTTTGTAGTACATGATGGTGTATATGTGTATAAGGTGTAATTTCAATCCCCTATATCTTGGGGGTTTTCCTGCTGTTTTGTTTTCCATGAGATGTATGAAGAAAATTATAAATAAATTTATATATATATATATATATATATATAAAAAATAAAATAAACAGCCCGGATCTGCCGGTCAGGGCTGTTAGAGCAGGGCCCCGGCTCTCATGTGAGAGCCGGGTCCATACTCCCCTCTGCACGGGGGAGCCGTGCAGCGCTTAGACTGGGCCGCCGTAAAAACGCGGCGGCCCAGCCTAAGGTCCCTTAGGCTACTTTCACACTAGCGTTCGATCGGATCCGTTCTGAACGGATCCGATCATAATAATGCAGACGGAGGCTCCGTTCAGAACGGATCCGTCTGCATTATTTTTAGCATATAACAGCTAAGTGTGAAAATAGCCTCGTACGGATCCGTCCAGACTTTCAATGTAAAGTCAATGGGGGACGGATCCGCCTGAAGATTGAGCCATATTGTGGCATCTTCAAACGGATCCGTCCCCATTGACTTACATTGTAAGTCTGGACGGATCCGCACGGATCCGCACGCCTCCGCACGGCCAGGCGGACACCCGAACACTGCAAGCAGCGTTCAGCTGTCCGCCTGTCCGTGCGGAGGCGAGCGGAGGCTGAACGCCGCCAGACTGATGCAGTCTGAGCGGATCCGCTCCATTCAGACTGCATCAGGGCTGGACGGCTGCGTTCGGGTCCGCTCGTGAGCTCCTTCAAACGGAGCTCACGAGCGGACCGACGAAAGCTAGTGTGAAAGTAGCCTTAGTGACCGCCGTAAAAAGGCGTATGGGTGGTCGCTAAGGGGTTAATGTACAAGGTTACAGTCTGTTTAGAAAGGATTGTCAAAACTGGAGAGGGAGAGGGGTCTGCCTTTATGTAAAGTCCTGTCTAAAGCCCACAGTCCGAGAAGATATAAGTAAGGGACATGAACATGTGGAGTCACTGTGGGTAGAGATACATGGAGGCAAAAATAATAATAAATTACTAATAGGAGTTTATTATAAACCACCTAATATACCAGAGTCCACAGAAAATCTACTACTAAACGATATATACGAGGCAGCAAATCATAATGAGGTGGTTATTATCGGGGACTTCAACTACCCAGTTATAGACTGGAAAACTGAAACTCGTATATCTCATAAAGGAAACAGGTTCTTGGCAATAACCAAAGACAATTACCTTTCCCAACTGGTTCAGAACCCGACTAGAGGGATGGCCATACTGGAATTTGTATTAACCAATAGACCTGACAGAACAACAGATGTGCAGGTTGGGGGACACCTGGGAGATAGTGACCATAAATTAATAACCTTCCAATTATCCTTCAAACGAGCGTTTCTACAGGGAGAAAAAAAAATACAAACTTCAAAATTGCTAAATTTAGCCAACTAAGAGAGGCGATAGGTGTAACTAACTGGGACAAAGTCCTCAAAAATAAAAATACCGCCACAAAATGGGATATTTTTAAAAGCATACATACCTTATAGTAATAAAGGGTAAAGGAACAAGAAAAAAAACAATGGGGATAAATAGAACTGTAAAGAAAGCAATAAATGACAAAAAGAAAGCATTTAAATCACTAAAACAGTAGGGGGGCCAGGAAGCATTGAAAAACTATAAGGAAAAAAATAGAATTTGTAAAAAACTAATAAAAGCGCCAAACTAGAGACCAACAGATTAATTGCCAAGGAGAGCAAAACTAACCCTAAAATGTTCTTCAATTATGTAAATAGTAAAAAGGATAAATCTGAATGTGTCGGCCCTCTACAGAGCAATGAGGGGGGAGTTGCAGAGAGCGACTAGGAGAAAGCAAAGCTATTAAATATTTTTTTTGTCCACCGTATTCACTGAGGAAAATAAACTGTCAGATGAAATGCAGAATGTAAAAGTAAATTCCCCATTAAAAGTGCCCTGTCTGACCTAGGAAGAAGTACAACAGCGACTTAAAAAGATTTATATAGACAAATCGCCAGGACCAGATGGCATACACCCCCGTATCCTAAGAGAATTAAGTAATGTCATAGCCAGACCCTTATTTCTGATATTTACAGACTCTATACTGACAGAGAGTGTTCCACAGGATTGGCGCATAGCAAATGTGGTGCCAATATTCAAAAAGAGTGCAAAAACTGAGTACGGAAACTATAGGTGGTAAGTTTAACATCTGTTGTGGGTAAACTGTTTGAAGCTTTTCTAAGAGATGCTATCTTGGAGGATCTCAATGAAAATAAGCAAATAACATCATATCAGCATGGTTTCATGAGGGATCGGTCATGTCAAACTAATTTAATCAGTTTCTATGAGGAGGTAAGTTCTAGACTTGACAGTGGTGAATCAATGGATTTCGTATATACTTCTCCAAAGCATTTGACATTGTACCACATAAAAGGTTAGTATATAAAATGAGAATGCTCGGACTGGAAGAAAATGTCTGTATGTGGGTAAGTAACTGGATAAATGATAGAAAACAGAGGGTGGTTATTAATGGTACACACTCAGATTGGGTCACTAGTGGAGTACCTCAGAGGTCAGTATTGGGCCCTATTCTCTTCAATATATTTATTAATGATCTTGTAGAAGGCCTGCACAGTAAAATATAAAATTTTGCAGATGACACTAAACTGTGTAAAGTAATTCACACTGAAGAGGACAATATACTGCTACAGATGGATCTGGATAGATTAGATACTTGGGCAGAGAAGTGGCAGATGAGGTTTAACACTGACAAATGTGAGGTTATGGACATGGGAAGGAATAATGCAAATCACCAGTACATACTAAATGGTAAAACTCGGTAACACTGACATGGAAAAGGACCTAGGAATTTTAATAAACAGCAAACTAAGCAGTAAAAACCAGTGTCAGGCAGCTGCTGCCAAGGCCAGTAAGATAATGGGTTGCATCAAAAGGGGCATAGATGCCCGTGATAAGAACATAGTCCTACCACTTTACAAATCACTAGTCATACCACACATGGAGTACTGTGTACAGTTCTGGGCTCCTGTGAACAAGGCAGACATAGCAGAGCTGGAGAGGGTTCACAGGAGGTCAACTAAAGTAATAACTGGAATGGGGCAACTACAGTATCCTGAAAGATTAGCAACATTAGGGTTATTCACTAAAAAAAAGACGACTGAGGGGAGAACTAATTACTATGTATTAATATATCAGGTGTCAGTACAGAGATCTATCCCATCATCTATTTATCCCCAGGACTGTGACTGTGACGAGGGGAAACCCTCTGCGTCTGGAGGAAAGAAGGTTCTTACACAAACATAGAAAAGGACTCTTTACGGTAAGAGCAATGAGACTATGGAAATCTCTGCCTGAGGAGGTGGTGATGGTGAGTATAGTAAAATAATTCAAGAGGGGCTTGGATGAATTTCTGGAGTGTAATAATATTAGAGGCTATAGCTACTAGAGGGGCGTCGTTGATCCAGGAAATTATTCTGATTGCCTGATTGGAGGCAGGAAGGATTTTTTTCCCCCTTAAGTGGGGTAAATTGGTTTGTACCTCACAGTTTTTTTTTTGTCTTCCTCTGGATCAACTTGCAGGATAAGAGGCCGAACTGGATGGACAAATGTCTTTTTTCGGCCTTATATATAATGTTTATGTTACTCTCCATTACAAGACCTTACCGATGAACAGCCATTCTTGGCATCGGATCAGGAAGAGGAGGTATCAATGGTTGCCACCCAGCAGTCTGACGACAGTTCCCAAATCAGCCCAAGGAGGGTGGTCCCCGCTGTTGCTGCCTACTCCGAGAGCTCTAATGTCAGTGGTGGTGAAGGGACGATTATGATGTGTCTATGGATGTCACATGGGTGTCCACAAGAGAGGAAGAGGAGGGGAGTTCAGAGGGAGAGAGGGAGCAGCAGATTGGGCTGGAGATGCAGGCAGAACTTACAGTGCACAGGAGGCAAAAAGCAGACTGCTAATGTATCTGTGAACGAGCCATCCAACATGCATTGTCACATCTGGCGCTCCCAGGACGCCGGCACATGGCTTCGCAGTGTGAGCTTTTTTTTAACGTGTCTGCTGCTGACAATAGTGTTGCCATCTGCAGCCTGTGCTGTCAACGCATAAGTCATGGTAAGCCCAACACTCACCTAGGGACGACCGCCTTAAGAAAGCACCTGGCCTCCCATCACTGAGCCCAGTGGGAGCAACATCGTCAGAACCCACAAAGACACACTCCTGGTGCTCCATGTCCTGCCTCTTCTCCTTCCCCTTCTCCTCTCTCCTCCTATTTGTCCTCCACCTTCCACCGTGCCGTTCATCTGGCAAAAGGCAGGCTTACATGGCCTGAATGTTCGAGCAAAAAAAGATGATGACGCCGGTGGACTCGGAGGCCTTTAGAAAATTTGTGTCCATTGGCACACCACAATGGAACATACCCGGAAGGAAATATTTCTCCCAGAAGGGCATCCTGGAGCTATATGGCCACGTTCAGTGTCAAGTGAATATATCTCTGGCACACAGTGTCAGTACCAAGAAACATTTGACCACAGACACGTGGTCTAGCAAACACGGGCAGGGAAGGTACATAACTTTTACTGCCCACTGGGTGAACCTTCTGACGGCCGTCAAGCATGCAACCCGTGGCACCTGTGTGGATTTAGTCCTGAACTTAGTCGTGCAGCGATTTGTTGCCAAATATCCCAGGGTCCAGGATGTCTTGTGGCAGGCCAGGAAAATATCTGGCCATTTTAGAAAATCTTACATGACCATGGCTCGCCTTGCTGACGTTCAGCGGCGACACCACCTGCTCATCAGGCGTCTGATTTGTGACTGCCCGACGTGATGGAACTCCACCTTGTATATGCTTGATAGGCTGCTCCAGTAGAAACGTGCAGTTAACGACTACCTGTATGAACTCTGCGGCAGGACAGGTTCTGAGGAGTTTTTTTTCTTTCCACCGGTGGCTGCTCATGCACGAAGTATGCAGACTTCTGCAGCCATTTGATCAGATCACCAAACTGGTCAGTCGCCGGGCGGGGGCGACTTCAGTGACATCATACCCTACTCCTTCTTTCTGGAGCGAGCATTGGGTCGAGTTATTGATCAAGCCGTTGAGGAGCAGGAAGATAAGGAAGTCACAATCCTGGATGAATTTCCAGGGGCTGGCTACTCCCTCTGAGACAAGTCAACAGGAGTCTGAAGAGGAGTCACAGGAGGATGGTGCCGGGGGCGGAGGAGGAGCAAGAAGAGCATGCTTTAAATGTTTCTGGGATCCCTGGTGTTGTCCGTGGCTGGGGGGAGGAGTCCAAGGTCAACATTATCCTGGACGATGAGCAGGAGCTAGGCCACTCCACTGCTTCCAGTTCAGTACAAATAAGGGCCTTGATGCTCCAGTGTTTGAAGAGGGATCCCAGTATAAAAAGCATAAAGGGCAAGGACCAGTACTGGGTGGCAACATACTTAGACCCCCGGTACAAACACAAAATGGCGGACATTTTACCACCATCACAGAGGGCTGTCAGAATGCAGCACTTACAGGCCTTGCTTCGAGAAATGCTGCATTCTAATTTTTCGGGCGCTGGCAGTGGAATTTCCACTCACAGAGAAACAGTTGCGGGTACCAATCCAACAGCACATACAAGAAGAGGGCGGTTTGAAGATGTGTTGGTCACTTCGGACATTAGATCATTCTTGCATTCAACCCATCGAAAGCCGCCCTTCGGATCCAGCCTCACAGAACGCCTAGACCAACAGGTGTCCGACTACATTGGGTTAACAGCCGATGTGAACGCTCAGCGCAGCAGAGGGGGTTCGTGACTGATAAGCTCACTCGCCTAGCTCACAACAGTGTGGACTACCTCACATTTCTAAGAATGAATGAGAAATGGTTAGCGGATGAATTCCACACCTGTGACTACCACGTTTAATTGAATTTCGTAATGCCGGCCCACAAATATCCGCCACCACCCAGAACAAATACAGCAACATAAAAGGCATTTTCTGTCTGTTGAATGCCATCACACCTGTGATGACCACGTGTTTCAACTATTATCATTAGGGTTTTTTTTCAAAAGGGGGGATTTCGTTAGCCAATTTTATATTTTTAATTATTTTAAACATATGTATTTTACCTATATTTGTACTGGCCTTCAGTAAAATTGATATCCATTGACCTTCTAATAGACCTCCAGCCACATACTTGTTCTTTTATGTACGCTGAATGCATAATTTTTGGGGCCTGTAGTACACTGGCCTGCTGGAAAATTGATATCCAATGACCGTGTAATCTACCTTTAGCCACTTACTTACTTGTTCTGTTATGTACATGTGAGATTGTGAAAATGCACTGTTTTGCAGCTACAGCCAGCACACTCTGGGATTTGAGTATGCAAAACAGATGATGACTCATGCTGCAGATTCTGACCCTATATCAACTAGGCAGCAAACCTTTCGGCCTTCCAACTCGGCTTCTAATATGGGGCTGCTGGCATACAGATCACGTTCTTCACGCAGAGGGCTTAACTTCTGGTGTACCGCCGCAGGACGCCCAGCTACTGCAGCGGTTGGAAGTTTGTCGGCTCAGACGCTACCTGTTCTGGGCACTCTCTTATGCCCGGCCCCCTCACCGGGGTTGTTCTGGGTGGAGTGGCACGATGTGCAGGGACAGTTTCCGGAGGCCGGGACGGTTCTGCCTTCATCTGGGAAACTTCCAGCCGAAGGCCTTTCAATTCCGCCCGCAGGGCCTGGCTTGCAGATGGCCGGCAGTTAATGGTCACTCAAAAGAAGGAGAGTAACTGTTATACCCTTACTGAATTATGCAAAACAGTTGATGACTCATGCTGATGACTCATGCTGTGTGTGCCAGGCAGAGCAGGAAGTGGTGATCTGACATGGTGGAAGGATTGTGCTGTGAGGGACTGAATCCGATTCCATCCTGGCTTGCAGATGGCTGGCAGTTAATGGACACTCAAAAGAAGGAGAGTAACTGTTATACCCTTACTGAATCCAGCTCTTTTGAAAGAGAGGTTGTCCCAGGAAGACCAGTTCAGTGTGTGGACAGAAGGCCTCATCATCAAGCAAGGCCGCACGGTTGCTGAGAGGTTGGTGGCCATCTTCAATAAACTCCTACAAGATAAATTACAAGAGATGACTCGAACAATGGCCGATATGACATTCTACAGCGTTTACTTAGCTGCCGTAGAGAGAGAGGAAGAGCCCATACCTACAGCAGCGAGAGTGGTAAATAGCGCGCATGTGACAAGGGACCGGTCGGGATCTGAAGAATCTGAGTCCTTAAAGGATGTGGTCCAGGCCCTGTGGGCGGAATTGAAAGAGCTTCGGCTGGAAGAGTCCCAGATGAAGGCAGAACCGTCCCGGCCTCCGGAAACTGTCCCTGCACATCGTGCCACTCCACCCAGAACAACCCCGGTGAGGGGGCCAGGCATAAGAGGGCCCCTTTGTTGGGTTTGCCGAAAGTACGGCCATATGGCCAGAGAGTGCCCAGAACAGGTACAGTCTGAGCCGACAAACTTCCAACTGCTGCAGTAGCTGGGCGTCCTGTGGCGGTACACCAGAAGTTGAGCCCTCTGCGTGAAGAACGTGATCTGTATGCCAGCAGCCCCATATTAGAAGCCGAGTTGGAAGGCCGAAAGGTTTGCTGCCTAGTTGATATAGGGTCAGAATGCACTCTAATGCCTTTGGAGTTCTTCGAGAGGGCATACGATGGAGCCCGTAGATGGGAGCGTCATCAGGCTGACGGCTGACGATAATAGAGAGATGGATGTTCGAGGGATAGTCTGGATGCGGGTCCGACTGTTTGGGCAAGACATCAGCAAGAAAGGGGTCGTGCTGGTGGACCATTCGTCCTGGAAAGGAATGGACGTGACCCTGGGCATGAATATACTGAGAGACCTAGATCATAAACTCTATGCCAAGGAACGGCTGAAGTACTGACAACGGGCCACTGCACACCGGCCTACCCAGAAGGTCTTGCAACAAATGGTGAGGAGCTGTAGCCTGCAAAAGAGTAACCTGTCCGGACGGGCCATTGGAGACGTGAGGGTGCTACGGAGGACTCCATTGAAGATCCCACCTCGACAAGGAGCGAATATTGATGCTGCCAGTGGGGGCTGGACGACGACTGAATGGACTGGAGGTCCTGATCGAACCCGCTTATCAAGAAGAGACACAGATTTGCCCACTGGTAGCCCGGGCCCTTGCCGTTGTGAAAGACGGATGTGTGCCTAGACGCTGCTGTAATGTTGAGGACTGCGAGTTAACTGTCCCCGCAAACACCCTGCTGGCCAAAGTTTATATGTCCGAAGGGGGCATCGCTCGACGAAGGGGCTTTAGGCTGCAGCCGGATAGGAGATCAGCCTGGACCTATGCTGTGGAGATCCATTCAAGGGAAACCCCGACAGCGGAGTGGAATGGTCGAGTGATCTCGGCCCGTATGGGGATGCGGAATCCTGACCCCAGGGGAACATAAGCTAGAAGACACCCTCTGGGAATTTCAGGAGGCCTTCTCAAGACATGATGAGGACTTTGGGTGTGCTACTGCCATCGAACATGAAATCCCAACCGGCGATGCTGCGCCGATCAGGGAACGCTACCGGCAGATTGCAGACAATTGCAGACAAGAAAATGCATTTTCTATATAGTTCTGGCAATGTGCGGACCCGCAAAATGCGGAAAGCACATTGCCGGTGTCCGTGTTTTGCGGATCCGCAGATCCGCAAAACACATATGGACGTCTGAATGGAGCCTTACAGGGGGGTGATCAGGGAGTCTATATGGGGTGATCAGGGGTTAATGAGGGGTTAATAAGTAACAGGGGGGGTGTAATGTGTGTGTGGTGTTTGGTGCTACTTACAGAGCTGCCTGTGTCCACTGGTGGTCGATCCAAGCAAAAGGGACCACCAGAGGACCAGGTAGCAGGTATATTAGATGCTGTTAACAAAACAGTGTCTAATATACCTTTCTGATGCGATTATTTTAACATCTACAGCCTGCCAGCGAATGATCATCACTGGCAGGCTGTAGTATAACTTCCGAGCAGCGCAACGCATTCACGCAAAATCTCGCCTCTCGCGAGATGACGCGCCGGCGCGTCAACGAGGAACAATCCGACCGCCCGCAGGCGGTTAAAGGGCCGACACCTTTAGATTGATACTTTTTAGCATTTATATAATTGAAGAACATGTTAGGGTTAGTTTTGCTCTCTTTGGCAATTAATCTCTCGGTCTCTAGTTTGGCCGCTTTTATTTGTTTTTTACATGTTCTATTTCTTTCCTTTATTGCTTTCTTTACAGTTCTCTTTATCCACATTGGTTTCTTTTTGTTCCTTAACCTTTTATTCCCATAAGGTATGTACCTCTCATAATGAGATTTTAGGATGCTTTTAAAGATATCCCATTTTGTGGCTGTATTTTTATTTTTGAGGACTTTGTCCCAGTTAGTTAGGCCTATGGCCTCTCTTAGTTGGCTAAATTTAGCTTTTTTGAAGTTTGGTATTTTTGTTCCCCCCTGTAGAAACGCTCTTTTGAATGATAATTGGAAGGTTATTACTTTATGGTCACTATTTCCCAGGTGTCCCCCAAGCTGCATGTCTGTTGTTCTGTCAGGTCTATTGGTTAATACTTAGTCCAGTATGGCCGTCCCTCTAGTCGGGTCCTGAACCAGTTGGGAAAGATAATTGTCTTTGGTTATTGCCAAGAACCTGTTTCCTTTATGAGATATACAAGTTTCAGTTTCCCAGTCTATATCTGGCTAGTTGAAGTCCCCCATAATAACCACCTCATTATGATTTGCTGCCTCGTCTATCTCGTTTAGTAGTAGATTTTCTGTGGACTCTGGTATATTAGGTGGTTTATAGTAAACTCCTATTAGTAATGTATTATTGTTTTTAGCTCCATGTATTTCTACCCACAGTGACTCCACATGTTCATGTCCCTCACTTATATCTTCACGGAGTGTGGGCTTTAGACAGGACTTTACATAAAGGCAGACCCCTCCCCCTCTCCGGTTTTGATGATCCTTTCTAAACAGACTGTAACCTTGTACATGCCCAGTCATAGCTATCATCCAGCCATGTCTCAGTTAGTCCCACTATGTCATAGTTCTCCTCACACATCACTAATTCCAGCTCCCCAGTTTTATTAGTCAGGCTTCTGGCATTAGTGTACATACAATTAAGAGGTTTATGTATATTTTTTACCCTACACCTTTTCTTCTGAACTGTTCTAGTCCCTCCTTCCATTCCTCCCCCAGTCCCACTACCTTGCCCCAGGTCTCTATCTGCACTATCTTCCCCTCCTATAATATAATTACCCTCCCCTCAGTCCCTAGTTTAAACACTCCTCCAACCTTCTAGCCATCTTTCTCCCCAGCACAGCTGCCCCTTCCCCATTGAGGTGCAGCCCGTCCCAGTCGGCCCAGTTTTCCAGGAACCCAAACCCCTCCTTCCTGCAGTTCTTGAGCCACTTGTTAATCTCCCTGATCTCCCGCTGCCTTTCTTGTGTGGCTCGTGGTACAGGCAGTATTTCGGAAAATAAGACGCATAAAAATCTCCCCTGATTAAGATACATATTTTTTGTTGGAATTTTTGCCATTGAATGCATAGTATGACACTGTCCATGTTGTGGGACTATTTGTACACTTCTACTAAGTATTTGGTGGCTGCAAATATAAGCTGAAGGTTTTTCAGGTTCGCCTGCCATTAAAGTGAATGGGGCCTGCTGCGAACTTGCTGTTCGTGAACATTTGATCACGTCTGCGTTCGCAAACCATCCCCGACGATGTTTGTCCATCACCAATGAGGAGTTCCGAACTCTCCCCCAACAGATGATGTCGGGGATAGAAGGATTTGTTGAATTTCAGTGGCTGGTCCGTTTTTCCAAAGGGATAAGCCACCAGCAGTGATGTCTGGCAGCAACTTTCTCCTCTCTCCACATTGGTAACATATACATGCTTCATGGAACAAACCGAGCATGTGTAGGATGTAGATGGGAGAGATGGTTGCCCACCATTTCAATAACAGCTCTTGAAGGTGTATGGACACCTCTAGTCACCTCTAGTAAAGTAAAGTAACATTGATATATCTAACTTTTTGGCATGAAGGACATAACAGCTGACATAGTGGATTCAAGCATTAGAAGGATTTACTAGTACATAGAAATAGTCTCCTGAGAGTCCACCTGAGAGCTGCTCCTAGGACAACGTAAGAGAATGGCAAAATGACCTCCTGCTTTGTAACATTGACACTGATGCATTGTGATGTTCCTGAGCCAAGAGGGACAACTGATTCTATGCTGCGCCATTCCTCCATGATTCCTACTAGCGGTCTATTGATGAATTGCTAACTGGGTGTTGCCAGTAGGGGTGGTAATGGGGTGTCCCTGCACCGTCTTACATTGTTCAATCAATGTTGTCAATGGCAAACTATGCAGAGACAACCTGGCTGTTAACAGTTGGCAATCCATTCATAAACTTCTAGCAGGAATAATATAGGAACAGCACACCAGTTATATGAAAAGGTGGTCAATTTTTATAGCATAGAGAATGCAAGTAGTTTAACCCAGAGTGCCGTGATCCATTTTTTTAGAGATACAGAAGTAACCCCCATCTTCCACTTGAAGGTATATGGAATTTTTTTTGGGGGGATCCACAGAATCCACTTTTCCCATAAGTGCCTCTCACATTAGCTCAATTAATGTAGATGTCAAAGCATGATGGAGATCTCTGTTCTAGACAGGAAAGGAGCTTAAGGCCTCATGCACACAACCGTTGTGTGCATCCGTGTCCGTTGTTCCATTTTCTGTGATTTTCAGCGGACCCATTGACTTTCAATGGGTCCTTTGAAAACTTGGAAAATGCACAGTTTTTCATCCGTGTCCGTGATCTGTGTTTCCTGTCCGTCAAAAAAATATGACCTGTCCTATTTTAATGGACAACGGTTCACGGACCCATTCAAGTCAATGGGTCAGGATAAAAACATGGAGGCACACAAGATTGCCATCCGCGTCCGTGATCTGTGTCTGTAGGCTACTTTAGCACAGACGGATCCGCAGAGCCGTCTGCATACAGCTTTTTCCGAGCTGAGTTTTCACATTGTGGATAGTCCTTTAAGTCTCCATGAATACATACTACACCAACCTTTTGGCCAGTATACTCGGCGGGCCGTACCAGGGCAGACGCATGAGGTTTGTAGAAAGGGCAAAACCCTCATCCCCTACAACCACATAAGGCACTGGTGGGCCAGAGGAGCCAGGAAGTTTTGCTGGCTGTGGTACATACTTCCAGTTGGTTGGACTGAAGCCACCAACCCATTCTGGAAGCCCTGCGAACATCTGCAGTACTTCAATAGGACCGAATATCTACAATAATAAACCGGTAGTTTGTGTCAGCCAAGGCCAACAAAACTACAGTGAAAAACTTTATAATTATAGTATCAGGACCCTGAGTTCGGTGGCTTCTTAACCTGAATGTGCTTCCGGTCAAGGGCACCAATACAATTTGAGAATTGAGCCCCCTCCTGGAAGCTCTGTGCTATATCAAGCCACTGCTGCCTGGTTGGATGTGGCAGCACTGAAGCTTTCAGTCTGAACCAAATGGCGGCACATGTAGCCTGTACCACGCCAGCAATTGTGGAGGTCCCCATTCTAAATTCAAAATGTAAAGAAGAAAACTAATTGCCAGTCGCCAGCTTTCTGAAATGAAAAAATAAAATAAAATTAATACACAAAATGTCACGTTTTTAATTCAAATACATTACTTTACACTATTTAATGGCAATGTGTCTGGCAAGTTGAAATAACATTAGGCCATACTCCAAGATTTGGACTGAATACTTGATACTGATATATACAGGGTGGGCCATTTATATGGATACACCTTAATAAAATGGGAATGGTTGGTGATATTAACTTTCTGTTTGTGGCACATTAGTATATGTGAGGGGGGAAACTTTTCAAGATGGGTGGTGACCATGGCGGCCATTTTGAAGTCGGCCATTTTGAATCCAACTTTTGTTTTTTCAATAGGAAGAGGGTCATGTGACACATCAAACTTATTGGGAATTTCACAAGAAAAAAAATGATGCGCTTGGTTTTAACGTAACTTTATTCTTTCATGAGTTATTTACAAGTTTCTGACCACTTATAAAATGTGTTCAACGTGCTGCCCATTGTGTTGGATTGTCAATGCAACCCTCTTCTCCCACTCTTCACACACTGATGATGTGTTTCCCTCTTTATGCACTGAAGCTGGCACGTTCCCTGAGTTTTTCCAGCAAGATGGTGCACCACCACATTATGGGTGTGAGGTCCGAGCATTCCTAGATGAACAGTTTCCTGGAAAGTGGATTGGTTGTCGTGGGCCAGTTGAATGGCCCCCAAGGTCTCCCAATCTGACCCCCTTAGACTTTTATCTTTGGGGTCATCTGAAGCCAATTGTCTATGCTATGAAGATATGAGATGTGCAGCACCTGAAACTACGGATACTGGAAGCCTGTGCTAGCATTTCTCCTATGGGGCATGAGGGGGGCCAGCTTAAGACATATAGCATCTTATGCTGGTCCCCCTCATGTGTCCTAAATTGGGCACTGCCTTTTGCGTGTAAAGTGTTTTACTAGTGTGTGTGTGGGTGAAACAATCTCTCTCCTAACAGGTCTGGCCTCTGTACTCACTATAAATGCAATGCACTGCAGCGAGGTGGCCGGCCGGCGCGTGACTGACATCACTTAGTAACACTCCTCCCACTTCAGGAAGCAGGAGCGTTACTAAGTGACGTCAGTCACGCGCCGGCCGGCCACCTCGCTGCTGCTCGCTGCAGTGCATTGCATTCATAGTGAGTACAGAGGCCGGACCTGTTAGGAGAGAGATGTGGAATTATATACAAATGTGGAATTATATACATAACACAAAAGTGTGAAACAACTGAAAATATGTCATATTCTAGGTTCTTCAAAGTAGCCACCTTTTTCTTTGATTACTGCTTTGCACACTCTTGGCATTAATTCATAATTTTGATGCCTTCAGTGTGAATCTACAATTTTCATACAGGGAGTGCAGAATTATTAGGCAAGTTGTATTTTTGAGGATTAATTTTATTATTGAACAACAACCATGTTCTCAATGAACCCAAAAAACTCATTAATATCAAAGCTGAATATTTTTGGAAGTAGTTTTTAGTTTGTTTTTAGTTTTAGCTATTTTAGGGGGATATCTGTGTGTGCAGGTGACTATTACTGTACATAATTATTAGGCAACTTAACAAAAAACAAATATATACCCATTTCAATTATTTATTTTTACCAGTGAAACCAATATAACATCTCAACATTCACAAATATACATTTCTGACATTCAAAAACAAAACAAAAACAAATCAGTGACCAATATAGCCACCTTTCTTTGCAAGGACACTCAAAAGCCTGCCATCCATGGATTCTGTCAGTGTTTTGATCTGTTTACCATCAACATTGCGTGCAACAGCAACCACAGCCTCCCAGACACTGTTCAGAGAGGTGTACTGTTTTCCCTCCTTGTAAATCTCACATTTGATGATGGACCACAGGTTCTCAATGGGGTTCAGATCAGGTGAACAAGGAGGCCATGTCATTAGATTTTCTTCTTTTATACCCTTTCTTGCCAGCCACGTTGTGGAGTACTTGGACGCGTGTGATGGAGCATTGTCCTGCATGAAAATCATGTTTTTCTTAACTTGCAGACTTCTTCCTGTACCACTGCTTGAAGAAGGTGTCTTCCAGAAACTGGCAGTAGGACTGGGAGTTGAGCTTGACTCCATCCTCAACCCAAAAAGGCCCCACAAGCTCATCTTTGATGATACCAGCCCAAACCAGTACTCCACCTCCACCTTGCTGGCGTCTGAGTCGGACTGGAGCTCTCTGCCCTTTACCAATCCAGCCATCTGGCCCATCAAGACTCACTCTCATTTCATCAGTCCATAAAACCTTAGAAAAATCAGTCTTGAGATATTTCTTGGCCCAGTCTTGACGTTTCAGCTTGCGTGTCTTGTTCAGTGGTGGTCGTCTTTCAGCCTTTCTTACCTTGGCCATGTCTCTGAGTATTGCACACCTTGTGCTTTTGGGCACTCCAGTGATGTTGCAGCTCTGAAATATGGCAGCTGCACGCTTGACTTTTCTCAGTTCATGGGCAGTTATTTTGCGCCTTGGTTTTTCCACACGCTTCTTGCGACCCTGTTGACTATTTTGAATGAAACGCTTGATTGTTCGATGATCACGCTTCAGAAGCTTTGCAATTTTAAGAGTGCTGCATCCCTCTGCAAGATATCTCACTATTTTTGACTTTTCTGAGCCTGTCAAGTCCTTCTTTTGACCCATTTTGCCAAAGGAAAGGAAGTTGCCTAATAATTATGCACACCTGATATAGGGTGTTGATGTCATTAGACCACACCCCTTCTCATTACAGAGATGCACATCACCTAATATGCTTAATTGGTAGTAGGCTTTCGAGCCTATACAGCTTGGAGTAAGACAACATGCATAAAGAGGATGATGTGGTCAAAATACTAATTTTCCTAATAATTCTGCACGTAGTGTAGTCATGAAAATAAAGAAAACTCTTTGAATGAGAAGGTGTGTCCAAACTTTTGGTCTGTACTGTATATATACATATATATATATATATATATGTTATGGGGATTAGCTCTGGTAGGCAGGGTAAGTGGATGCAGTACAGAGGCAAAAAACAGTTCGTAAAGCAAAACTTCAGTGTTTATTCATACATAAGGCAAAAACAAACCGACACTTTGCAGTCTTGGTGTTAGTTCACACAAAGGAAAGTCCACAGGACAAAAAATCACCTTGTTGGCAATTCTATCTCCAACGATCCACAGCTGGCTTTAGGGGGCCTGTTTCCCCAGCGTGCGGCTCTCATCCCTCCAGCATGGCACAAAGCCTCAGATCCCAAAAACAGAGACCCAGCTGCTGAGCCCAGCTGCTTATTACAGGACAGCCAGGTGCTGCCAAAACACGCACCGCCACTTAAACTCCGGTCCAGTATTTGACCTCACCCTCGCTGTGTCAGATATTCCCCTTTGTTCAACCCTGAGGGGGTGAACACATGCCAGACAGTGTACCTGGGACAGGGCATCCGCGTTTCCCTGTAACAGGCCTGCCCTGTGTTCCACTGAAAACGTAAAGTTTTGTAAGGACAGAAACCATCGGGTGACCGGGGCATTTCTGTCCTTGGCATGGCTCATCCATTTGAGAGGGGAGTGGTCAGTCACCAGGCGGAACTTTCTCCCCAACAAATAATAGCGGAGAGACTCCAGTGCCCACTTGATGGCCAGGCACTCTCTCTCCTCTATAATATACCTGATCTCGGCTGGGGTGAGCTTACGGCTGAAGAAGATAACGAGATGCTCCTCACCGTTGACTTCCTGAGACAGTACACCACGAGGCCTACTTCGGAGACATCGGTCTGTACTGTAAACTCCCTTTTGAAGTCGGCCGTCACCAAAACCGGAGACCCACACAGGGCCGACTTCAAAGCGGAGAAAGCCTCTTCCGCCCGATCATCCCAGAGAACCATCCCTGACTTGTGTCCCTTCAAGAGTCCTGTAAATGGCGCGGCCACCGTGGCAAAGTGGGGAACATACCTCATGTAATAGCCCACTATTCCCAGGAATGACTTTACTTGCCTAGTGGTGACAGGTTGGGGACAATTTCTTATCGCTTCTATTTTGTTTACTTGGGGTTTGATGACTCCATGCCCAATGACATACCCCAGGTACTTAGTATCCTCTAACCCTATCGCACATTTCTTTGGGTTAGCAGTTAGTCCAGCCTTCCGAAGGGAGTCCACTACAGTCTGCATTTTGAGTAGATGACCTACCCAGTCAGTACTGTGGATGACAATATCGTCCAGGTAAGCTGAAGCATACCGGCGATGTAGATGAAGCACAATGTCCATAAGTCACTGAAAAGTGGTGGGGGCACCATGGAGACTAAAGGGTAACACCTTCTAGTGATACAGCCCCTCAGGTGTGACGAAGGCAGTTTTCTCTTTGGCAGCCTCAGTTAAGGGCACCTGTCAGTACCCAAAACAGAAAAGTACAGTGCTTGTCTTAACTTCTCGACTAGCTCATTCACCCGGGGCATGGCATACGCGTCGAACTTAGAAATATCATTAAGGTTACGAAAGTCGTTACAAAACCACAACGTCCCGTCCGGCTTGGGTATGAGTACTATAGGACTGGCCCACTCACTTTTTGACTCCTCAATGACGTCTAGCTGCAACATTAGCTGCACCTCCTTCGAGATGGCTTGTTGCCGAGCTTCGGGTACCCGGTATGGTTTTAACTGGACTTTTGCCTGAGGCTCAGTGTCATGCTGGATTATGGAAGTGCGTCCAGAGAGGTCCGAGAACACATCTGTGTTCCGACTAACAAACTCCCTGTCCTCCTGAGTCTGTTTAGAGGAGAGGCTGTCATCAATTTTTACTGTGGCAGCCACCTCTCTTGCATCAGACAGGGGGGCTGGTACCTCATCTTCTAGAAAACCTGGCCGCGGGCTGTCTTCTGTACAGGTTTCCTTATGTTTCCATGGTTTGAGTAAATTTACATGGTAAACCTGCTCCGGCTTTCACCACCCTGGCTGGTGTACCTTGTAGTTTACATCTCCAATTTTCTCGAGTACCTCGTAGGGCCCCTGCCACCTAGCCAGGAACTTACTGTCCATGGTCGGCACCAGAACCAAAACTCCCTAACAAGAGGCAACACTGTCTCTATCCGATCTTGCATCTGGGTAACATACTCAATGACACTTTTATGTGGAGTGGGTTGTTGTTCCCACGCCTCTTTGGCCACGTCCAAGAGACGGCGAGGGTGTCTGCCATATAGCAGTTCGAAGGGCGAGAACCCAGTACTACAAACATGAGATAGGGCAGAAGGAGGTCCCAGTCCTTCCCATCTTTAGACACTACCTTTTTCAACATATTTTTTTATGTTTGGTTAAACCAGACCGTCCGTTTGCGGATGGTAAACAGATGTCCGTAGTTGTTTTATGTGCAAGCAAATTACAGAGTTCCCTCATCACCTTGGACATAAAACGGGTCCCTTTGTCGGTCAGAACCTCTTTAGGTAGTCCTACTCGGGAAAACATCTCCATTAATTACTTAGCTATGAGTTTGGCCGAGGTATGTTGCAGTGGCACCTCCTCCGGGTACCAAGTGGCGTAGTCTAGAATAACTAAGATGTGTTGATGCCCTCTGGCTGACTTCGGTACTGGGCCTATGAGATCCATAACTATTTGGTCAAACAGTACCTCAATAATCGGGAGAGGTACTAGGGGACTACGGAAATGTGGCTGGGGGCTAGTTATCTGGCAGGTCGGGCAAGATTTACAAAACTCTTCCTCATGCATTTCCAGTATTGAAACCTTTCCAGCAATTGTACACAAAACCCCCTTCCCTCTGTCTGTAACGTAATCAACAAAATACAATGGGCATTGTCTTTGATGCAATCAACAAAATACAATTACCAAAACACAATAGGCTCTGCCTGTGATACAATTACCAAACATAATGGGCTAACTGAATCACTCACAGGCAGAAAACACAAATTTTTCCCCAAAACACAGAAAACACTTCAAAACCCCACATATCCCCATACATTATACATCCATGGTTATCTCTGATCTGAGTGAACAACATATCCAAAAATCACCCAGATCCGAGCAGGGGTTCCCGAATTCCATGGAAGTCACATTTGGCCGTCCGCAAGCATGGCTTTCCTGCCCAAAACAGTTCCACAGATTTAGGCTGTGCGGCCGGTCTGTCTTCTCCTTCAAGTTAGTATATGGGCCATAATCCTGATACAAGAGGCTGGCAAAAAGGCCCCTCCCAAACCCAGTGGCGAGGTTATTTTCGCCACAAACCCCACTTACCGTAGAGGTAACCATATCAATACTTTTTTCTCTTTAGTATCAAAAAATGTGAGAGACATCAATAAAGACGTGAAGATCAAGAGCAACCTCACTAACAAAGAGAGGGAGACACTATTGGAGCTAAGTAAAAATGACACTCTTGTCATTAGAAGTGCAGACAAAGGAGGGGCGATAGTGCTTCAAAAGAAAGAAGACTATATCACAGAGGCTAATAGGATCCTAGATGATCCTCTTTACTACGAACCCCTCCCCCTCAATCCACTTAATGAAGATAAGAGCAATAATATGCTGTTGTTAAAAGAAGCTGAAGTCAACCACATTCTCACAAAAAAATAAAAAGAATACATAACAATCGATCATCCCAACACAGCAACTTTTTACCCACCTACTCAAGGTCCACAGAGATGTGAAGAATCCACCAGGAAGACCCATCATTTCGGGCATCAATTCCTCGACCAGCAATCTCTCACATTACGTAGATGTTTTTTTTGCAGAAACGTTACGAATCTTCGCTGTTACCTAAGAGATTCATCCGAACTCATCTCACTATTAAAATAAATACATTGGGACCCCTCATATTGTTGGTTGACGGTGTATTGATGATTTGATCCAGATTTGGAAAGGCAGTGATGAAGAGGCCCTTCATTTCCTATTTCAAAGATAACACCTGGAACATATCACTTTTACAGCAAACAGCTCAAGCACTTCAATTGAATATCTGAACCTAGTCCTATACTCAGAAAATAAATCAGTTATGACCAAGACTTAAAAAAAAAAGTTGACAGCAATAGCTATCTGGACTACAAAAGTGCACATTACAAGAAATGGAAGGACAACAGACATTTTAGGCAATTCAAACGGATACGAAGGAATTGCTCGACGACGAGCAATTTTATTGCACAGAGCCAGATTTTACGGTTCAGATTTTATAATAATAGATATCCCAGAGGGATTATTGATGGTGCCTTTATGCGAACAAGTAGCCAAAGCCAAGAAGAGTGCTTGGTGACGAAAGAGAAGCCAAAGAAAATAGTAGATCCGAAGAAGTACAAGTCTGCTTTTATTACCATGTATAACTCCAATCATGAGGTTTTAACCCCTTAAGGACTCAGGGCGTACCAGTACGTCCTAACTTTAACGTGATTCTGGCGCCGCGGGGGCTAATCTGAACAAGATGCCGGCTGAAATCATTCAGCCGACATCCTGTCACAAGGCCGGGGGGGAGTCATATGACCCCCCCCGTATCGGCGATCGCAGCAAACCGCAGGTCAATTCAGACTCCAATGGTTGCCATGGCAACCGGACGCTTTGCAAAAGCGTCCGCTGTTGCCACCTACAGAGCATCTGAATGTATTACACTTTGCAATGCAAGAGCAATGCAAAGTATAGTACAGCCCCACTGGATCTTCAAGATCCAAGAGGGACTTGATAAAAATAAAAAAATAAAAATAAAAGCAAAAATAAATAAATAAAAATGTAAAATAAAAAAAAATTGCCTTTTCCTATAAAGAATGAAAAATTAAAAAACTACACATATTAGGTATCACCGCGTCTATAACGACCATCTCTATAAAGATATCACATGATAGACTCCGTCCGATAAACACCATTAAAAAAAACTGTGTAAAAAAAGCAATTTTTGTCACCTTACATCACAAAAAGTGCAACAGCAAGCGATCAAAAAGGCGTATGACCCCCCAAAATAGTACCAATCAAACCGTCACCTCGTCCCGCAAAAAATGATACTCTATTTAAGAATATCGCCCAAAAAATAAAACTATAGCTCTCAGACTATAGAGACACTAAAACATCATTTTTTGGGTTTCAGAAATGCTATTATTGTGTAAAACAAATAAATAAGAAAAAGTATACATATTAGGTATTGCCTCGTCTGTAATGATCTTCTCTATAAAACTATCACATGACCTAACTCCTCAGATGAACGCTGTAAAAATAACCAATCCAGCACAATCTGCCTTCCAAAAACCGTATGGCATTCCTTTCCTTCTGCGCCCTGCCGTGTGCCCGTACAGCAGTTTACGACCACATGTGGGGTGTTTATGTAAACCGTGGAATCAGGGTAATAAATATTGAGTTTTGTTTGGCTGTTAACCCTCAATGTGTTAAAGAAAAAAAAAGTATAAAATGGAAAATCTGCCAAAAAAGTGAAATTTAGAAATTCATCTCTATTTTCCTCTAATTCTTGTGGAATGCCTAAAGGGTTAACAAAGTTTGTAAAATCAGTTTTGAGTAACTTGAGGGGTGTAGTTTCTACAATGGGGTCATTTATGGGGGTTTCCACTATGTAAGCCCCACAAAGTGACTTCAGACCTGAACTGGTCCTTAAAAAGTGGGTTTTGGAAATTTTCTTAAAAATTTTAAGAATTGCTTCTAAACTTCTAAGCCTTCTAACATCCTAAAAAAATAAAATGACATTTCCGAAATGATGCCAACATAAAGTAGACATATGGGGAATGTTAAGTAATAAATATTTTATTAGGCATGACTTTCTGTTTTAGAAGCAGAGAAATGGAAATTTGGAAAATTGTGAATTTTTCAAAATTTTGGGTAAATTTGGGATTTTTTCACAAATAAAGGTGAAATATATTGACTCAAATATATGACTATCATGAAGTACAATGTGTCACGAGAAAACAATCTCAGAATGGCATGGATAAGTAAAAGTGTTCCAAAGCTATTACCACATAAAGTGACACATGTCAGATTTGTAAATTTTGACCTGGACACTGGGGCATCAATGACCCTTGGTCATGAAAGGGTTAAGGAGAGGATTGTGGAACATCTGAAATCCCATGGATTGAAAGATAAAAAACAGCATGGGTTTAGGCCTCATGCACACGACCGTTGTGTGCATCCGTGGCCGTTGTGCCGTTTTCCGTTTTTTTTCGCGGACCCATTGACTTTCAATGGGTCCGTGGAAAAATCGGAAAATGCACCGTTTTGCAGCCGAGACCGTGATCCGTGTTTCATGTCCGTCAAAAAAATAGGACCTGTCCTATTTTTTTGACGGACAACGGTTCACAGACCCATTCAAGTCAATGGGTCCGTGAAAGAACACGGATGCATACAAGATTGGCATCCGTGTCCGTGATCCGTGGCCGTAGGTTACTTTCATACAGACGGATCCGGATTCGTGAAAACTCAGATCCGACAGTATATTCTAACACAGAGGCGTTCCCCCTTCAGGTTAGAATATACTGAAAAACTGTGTACATGACTGCCCCCTGCTGTTTTTAACTCATTGGTGGCCTGTGCGGCCGCCCCCCCTCCCTCCCCTGTAGTTAACTCATTGGTGTCCAGTGGGCCCCCCTCCCTCCCCTGTAGTTAACTCATTGGTGTCCAGTGGGCCCCCCTCCCTCCCCTGTAGTTAACTCATTGGTGTCCAGTGGGCCCCCCTCCCTCCCCTGTAGTTAACTCATTGGTGTCCAGTGGGCCCCCCCTCCCTCCGCTGTAGATAACTCGTTGGTGGCCAGTGGGCCCTCTCCCCTCCCTCCCCCTCCTAATTAAAATCACCCTCCCCTATCATTGGTGGCAGTGGAGAGTACCGATCGGAGTCCCAGTGTACTGCAGTCCCGGTTGCCATGGTTACTTAGCAATTTGTAGAAGCTTCATACTTACCTGCGAGCTGCGATGTCTGTGACCGTCCGGGAGCTCCTCCTACTGGTAAGTGACAGGTCTGTGCTATAGGCAATGCGCCGCACAGACCTTTCACTTACCAGTAGGAGGAGCTCCCGGACGGTCACAGACATCGCAGCTCGCAGGTAAGTATGAAGCTTCTACAGTGTGCATGAGGCCTTAATTCAGGGAGATCATGTCAAACTAATCTTATTGATGTTTTTGATTGGGTGACTAAAACAGTAGATGGCGGAGGTGCAGTAGACATTGCTTATCTAGACTTTAGTAAGGCTTTTGATACTGTCCCACATAGAAGGCTCATCAATAAATTGCAGTCTTTGGGCTTCGACTCCCATATTGTTGAATGGATTAGGCAGTGGCTGAGGGACAGGCAACAGAGGGTTGTAGTCGATGGAGTATATTCAGACCATGGTCTTGTTACCAGTGGGGTACCTCAGGGATCTGTTCTGGGACCCATATTGTTTAATATCTTTATCAGCGAAATTGCAGAAGGCCTCAATGGTAAGGTGTGTCTTTTTGCTGATGACACAAAGATTTGTAACAGGGTTGATGTTCCTGGAGGGATACACCAAATGGAAAAGGATTTAGGAAAACTAGGGGAATGGTCAAAAATCTGGCAACTAAAATGTAATGTTGATAAGTGCAAGATAATGCACCTGGGGCGTAAAAACCCAAGAGCAGAATATAAAATCAGTGATACAGTCCTAACCTCAGTATCTGAGGAAAGGGATTTAGGGGTCATTATTTCAGAAGACTTAAAGGGGTTATCCAAGTTATTTTTTTGTTCTTTCTATGTTCCTAACTGGGCAAATATAACAGCTTTCCAATTAACTCACTTTATCGCCAGTGGCTGATTTCTCAGATTTCACTGAGGGTCACATGACCTATGATGTCAGCTTTTCTCCCTGCTCTGATAAACTTTGTTTACAAGCCTGTAAACGAGTCACTGTGCTGGTTATCTCTGCTAGGATTCTTAACCCCTTCAGCTGCACACACTGGGTATCTGCAGCAGTGACAATTCTGGGCACAGGAGCTGAAGGACTAGAGAGATTATTGCACAAGAAGGTAGGGGGAAGATCCTGTGTGTATTAGCAGTGTCATTATACAGCTGGGACTTGTAGTTCTACACATACAACATGCTGCAGAGTCTCCCAGCAGACAGACATGTCACTCAGGGCAGCTCTTGTATTCACTCCCTTAGCAGCGGAGGGGGAGGGGCAGAGATTGCTTTTATTGCATGTAAACAAAGGGCCAGAAAAGAACCAGGGAAATTAGGAAATATAAAAAAAAAAAAATTGCATAAAACTTGCTTAACTTAGTTATATATTGCTGCCCATCAGATTTTTAGTGCTATATATTTATTTTTCATAACTCGGGCAACCCCTTTAAAGGTAGGCAGACAATGTCATAGAGCAGCAGGAAATGCTAGCAGAATGCTTGGGTGTATAGGGAGAGGCGTTACCAGAAGAAAGAGGGAGGTGCTCATGCCGCTCTACAGAGCACTAGTGAGACCTCATTTGGAGTATTGTGCGCAGTACTGGAGACCATATCTCCAGAAGGATATTGATACTTTGGAGAGAGTTCAGAGAAGAGCTACTAAATTGGTACATGGATTGCAGGATAAAACTTACCAGGAAAGATTAAAGGACCTTAACATGTATAGCTTGGAAGAAAGACGAGACAGAGGGGATATGATAGAAACTTTTAAATACATAAAGGGAATCAACAAGGTAAAAGAGGAGAGAATATTCAAAAGAAGAAAAACTGCTACAAGAGGACATAGTTTTAAATTAGAGGGGCAAAAGTTTAAAAGTAATATCAGGAAGTATTACTTTACTGAGAGAGTAGTGGATGCATGCAATAGCCTTCCTGCAGAAGTGGTAGCTGCAAATACAGTGAAGGAGTTTAAGCATGCATGGGATAGGCATAAGGCCATCCTTCATATAAGATAGGGCCAGGGGCTATCCATAGTATTTAATATATTGGGCAGACTAGATGGGCCAAATGGTTCTTATCTGCCGACACATTCTATGTTTCTAATTTTCTATTCATTTATTTATTTATATGTACTGTTTATCTACGGTATATTTGGACCACAAGTAATTTTACCCCCTATATACAGTACAGACAAAAAGTTTGGACACACCTTCTCATGCAAAGAGTTTTCTTTATTTTCATGACTATGAAAATTGTAGATTCACACTGAAGGCATCAAAACTATGAATTAACACATGTGGAATTATATACATAACAAAAAAGTGTGAAACAACTGAAAATATGTCATATTCTAGGTTCTTCAAAGTAGCCACCTTTTGCTTTGATTACTGCTTTGCACACTCTTGGCATTCTCTTGTTGAGCTTCAAGAGAGGTAGTCACCTGAAATGGTTTTTAGTTCACAGGTGTGCCCTGTCAGGTTTAATAAGTGGGATTTCTTGCCTTATAAATGGGGTTGGGACCATCAGTTGCGTTGTGGAGAAGGCAGGTGGATACACAGCTGATAGTCCTACTGAATAGACTGTTAGAATTTGTATTATGGCAAGAAAAAAGCAGCTAAGTAAAGAAAAACGAGTGGCCATCATTACTTTAAGAAATGAAGGTCAGTCAGTCCGAAAAATTGGGAAAGCTTTGAAAATGTCCCCAAGTGCAGTCACAAAAACCATCAAGCGCTACAAAGAAACTGGCTCACATGCGGACAGCCCCAGGAAAGGAAGACCAAGAGTGACCATCTGCTGCGGAGGATAAGTTCATCCGAGTCACCAGCCTCAGAAATCGCAGGTTAACAGCAGCTCAGATTAGAGACCAGGTCAATGCCACACAGAGTTCTAGTAGCAGACACATCTCTAGAACAACTGTTAAAGGGAGTCTGTCACCACATTTGAGCATATTAGACTGATCAAATAGCGTTATCTGTGCCACCGAGAACTTAAAAACGGTACCTTTGTTGTATCTAATGGAGTTTTCTTTCAGCCAAAAATGAACTTTTAAGATTCTGTAAATGCGCCCTCTCAAGTGCCCAGGGCGGCGTCTCAATCGTCCGAGCCCCAGGCAGCACCTCCTCAATGGCTCATAACCCCACCCTCCGTGTGCCTCTGCCCACCCGTTTTTACTCTCCTCCTCTCTCCTTTTCCACTGCGGCTGCGCAGTCAAATTCGTAGCGGGCCATTTTTTCTTTGCACACTACTTTATTTTAGACTTCTTTTTAGACTTGATAAAGGGGTCCGTAGAACCCCGAAACGCATTGTCTTTCAATAAACCCTACTACATTCTACAGCTGGTTGTGATCTTGCGCCTTGTGTCCACACGTTCACTTGACTCTTATAGTCCAGTGGATATCCAGTACAATTGTTCACCCAGTTGGCGGTCTGGCCCCCGCCTAAGGAGATTTCAGACAGAACCGGCAGCACCAACCAGCCACCCGTAACTTCTCCAGTTGGACTTCATTGTGGTTGCGCCCAATATTGGTGTAACCTGAACAGGTGAGCATAATTAACCCGCCTGTGTTTGGAGGACACTGTTTATTTGACATACTCGCCCTATGAGTGCCTTTCTCTCCCCGTGGCCATCATTTGCGCGGGCAAATGATGGCCACGAGCCGGGTCCGTGGTGGGTACATACCGGGCGGGTTTTGTTGGCACAATTCGCCGGGCCTGGGGAGATTTCCAGGGTTTGACTGCCCCCTTCCCAAAAGAACCCCCCTGTAGATTCCTGGTAGCCTTATAGCATTCCACCAGGTCCACCATCTCAAGTGCATTACCAGGAGACATAGTGCTGGAGAGGGTATGGCAAAGCCCTCCAGAATACATCAGCCAACAGACGGTCCAGCATAGCAGTGGAACTCAGCACGTCAGGCTGCAGCCATTTTTGCAACAGGAGTTCATAATACTGAGGTCTTGCGGGTACAGCGGAGTTAAACTTTCACTGCTGTACCCGCTGGGCCCGGATCAACACATTCACCCCAAGTTTTGCCCGAATCTCACCCTTTACTTGATTGTCCGGTAAGTCGAAATACACCTGCTGGGGTCCAGATGCCAGGAATGGAGCTACGACCTCAGCCCATTGAGCTCGGGGTAGCTTCTCCCTCGTGGCCACCTTTTCAAACACCGCCAGATAGGTTGAGGGGCTTATCTTGGGGATCACCGCCGGACCGCTTTCCGGGCATCGTGGATGCTCTGGGATGCTCCTGCCGCCTGTAAAGTCATCACATGTTGTAACAGCAGCTGGTTTGTTTCTTGCTGCTGCTTATCAGCCTCCCACTGCTGCAGGTTAGCCTCTACGGTGGATTTAACGACCGCTTCCATTTTGTCGAGGGACACGCGTTGTAACCTTGCTGTTTTGATGTAAGACATACAACCGTTCCCTGAAAAAACTAAAATATTTCAGCCTTCACGCCAGCCTCACTGCTCTTTCCACATCCTCCACAAATTGTGGGTATTCGCTCTGGTAGGCAGGGTAAGCGGACGCAGTACAGAGGTAAAAACCAGTTTATAAAGCAAAACTTTAGTGTTTATTCACACACATAAGGCAAAAACAAAACGACACTTTGCAGTCTTGGTGTCAGTTCACACAATGGAAAATCCACAGAACAAAAAAAATCACCTTGTTGGCAGTTCTATCTCCAACGATCCACAGCAGCCCTGTAGGGGGCCTGTTTCCCCAGCGTGCGGCTCTCAGCCCTCCAGCACGGCACAAAGCCTCAGATCCCAAAAACAGAGACCCAGCTGCTGAGCCCAGCTGCCAATTAAAGGACAGCTAGGTGCTGCCAAAACCCGGAGCGGCACTTAAACTCCGGTCTGGTATTTGACCTCGCCTGGCTGGAAACCAGCCCAGCCGCACAAGTTGGAAGGAGAATACCTGCCTTCCCAGACAAAACCCCTCACTGTGTCACAATATATATTATTATATTAAATATAAAGCTGAGTGTATGTATGTGATCCGCACCGTCGCATTTACAATCACGAAATGTTTCACCTCCTGTTACCCGGGTAATGTCATAGACTATGTTTTGAGTGGAAATTTTCACCCCGTGCTTTCCAATTATTTGCCAAAAAAAAAAACGCTTTGCAACCTAACCGCCAAACTACAGGAGCAATTATCTGTTGGCTGTTGTGGCAGTTAGCCTGGATATTCATCAGGTTGCATATATCAACCAATCACAGCTCAGCATCTATTTTGCGACAGGTCATTAATATGAGCTCTAATTGGTAGCTATAGGCAACAAAGAACATTCTTTGTATAAGACAGCTTATGTGTGAGTTAATATGATTTCGATTGCAACGCTTACGTTGTTGTAGAAGTTGATGACTTTTAGTGTATACTAATTCTGTGGGGTTTTATATACTGTGAATTATACTGTCAATTGAGCCCCTAGGATGAAACTCAATACCGGAAAAGTTTAACGCTAGTGTGAAAGTACCCTATGGGTGTCTATTCTGAACTAAATTAAAGGGGTTCTCAGGGAATTAAGAAAATGAAAAATCTCAAATATTACTTTATTATAAATATATTCTCAAATACCTTTCATCAAGGGAAACAAAATGGCCCATTAGTTTACATAAAACCTGTCCTGATCACACAGGAGGACAAGTTACTTTACAACACTGAGGTAAAGAGCTGCCTCAGCCTCCTCCTCTCTACTTGTCAGGGATTATGATTAGAGATGAGTGAATCGAAGCTGGCAAAGTCGAATTCATTCCTAATTTCAGGAAAAATTGGATTCTGAACGAATGCAAATTTCCTTGCGCTTCGTGGTAAAGAATCTCAATTTTTCCTAACATAGCGGCTAGCCGGCTACAATGGCAGCTACACGTGTGAGGACATGGGGCAAGGAACTCTGGGAAGGCAGGATGACCCATAATGCCATGCATGCAGCCAATGGGCAGCCAGCCAGCCCGGTGATGTCACAGCCCTATAAATACGGCAGCCATCTTAGAGTCTGCCATTCACTATCGTACTTTGTTCAGGGACAGACATGTATGCAGGCGCTAGGGAGAGTGAAAGAAAAACTAATTGTAAAAAAAAAAAAAAAGGAATTAAGTGATTTACTAGTGCAGGGAAAGGATAGTGAAGCAATCATTTCATAGGCAGGGAGAGACGTATGCAGATGCTAGGGAGAGTCATAGGAAAATGCTCATTGTGAAAAAAAGCGATTTACAAGTGCAGGGAAACATTACTTGGCGATCCAGATAGTCGCATAATACAGCTCTGTCATTCCAGCAATTAGTTATTGGGATGCAAGTGCTATGTTGAAAAGCCTTTAGTGGCTTTTATCTGTGGAAAAAATTAATATTTACGCAGGTCACTTTTGCTGTTAACTACGCTGATATCATTTAGTGGCCTATTTCAATACAATATGAGAAATATTTACGCAGGTCACTTTTGTTGTTATTTGCACTAAAAGCGTTTATTGCCATATTTCTAGAGAAAAAGAGAAAAATTCAGTGCGGGTGCAATGCGTGAGGTGAATGCATTGCAACCGCACTGAATCCGGACCCATTCACTTCAATGGGGCTGTTCAGATGAGCGGTGAATTTCACGCAAAACTTGTGCGTTGCGGGAAAATTGCAGCATGTTCTATATTTTTCATGCAACGCAGGCCCCATAGAAATTAATGGGTCTGCGTGAAAATTGCAAGCATCCGCAAGCAAGTGTGGATGCGGTGCGATTTTCACGCATGGTTGCTAGTAGATGATGTTAATAAATTGATAAAAGTCAATTTACTGTATTATTTTCCCTTATAACATGGTATAAGGGAAAATAATAGCATTCTTAATACAGAATGCTTACTAAAATGTGGCTTTAGGGGTTAAAAAAATAAATAAAATGTATTTACCTCATCCTGTTGTTTGCGCACCTGGCATCTTCTTCTTTCTTCTTCTTTCAGTACCTGCCAAAGGACCTTTTATGACATAATCGCGCTCACCTGGCATCGCCATACAGTGGCCTGGGAGACAGCAGTATGCGTGCACGCATCCAATGGCGCAGAAGCTGAACGTGCTCCTGTCCAAGTTGCTGGTGCTTGAGTCCCTCCCTTTCCAAGTGGTGGACACTGCACCTTACAGAGAACTGAAGGCTTGCGCCGAGCCGAGGTGGAGAGTCCCAAGCCGTCATTTCTTTGCAAAAACAGCAGTACTATCCCTGCACACACATGTAGAACAGAAGGTCGGCCAGTCCTTGAGTCTGTTGGTGTCTGCCAAAGTGCATGGCAGCGCCGACGCGTGGAGCTGTAACTACGGTCAGGGACAATGCATTGGGTGAATGTGGTTCCTGCACAGCCATACCAGCAACTTGGACAGGTCACGCTGCTTCCTCCTCCATGTTGTCACACCGTTGGTCCTGCGACAATGTCCTCCTCTGCCTCCTCATCCTCCACCATGTCCTCAGCCTACACTGCAGGGACAAGTCACTATGCCCCTCCAGCATACCACATGTGCAGGGCTCGGCGGTGTCACGCTGATCTGCACCTGGCTTGCCTTGGCTAACGTAGTCACACAGGGTAGCAACTGATCCGTGTGATGCATCAAGAAATCGAATCCTGGCTTTCTCCTCGACAACTCAAAATCCAAACTATGGTGACCGACAACGGGAAGAACATTGTGTCGGCGCTGCGTCAAGGAAGGCTGAGCCATGTGCCATTCATGGCACACGTGTTCAATCTAGTTGCCCAGTGGTTCCTGAAGTCTTCCACCCATCTGCAAGACATCCTAAAAATGGCCAGGAAACTTTGCATGCACTTCAGCCACTCGTATACCGCAAAGCACACCCTCCTTGAGTTGCAGTGGCAGAACGGCATCCCCCAACATAGGCTGATCTGCGACGTTTCCACCCGTTGGAATTCCACCCTCCATATTCTGGACCGACTATACGAACAGAGAAAGGCCATCAACGATGTCTTGATGATGCAAGAGGATAGGAGTACTCCCCTGTGATGGATGGAGACAGGGAGTCCCTTCGAGTCACTTGCACAAATGGCCCGCTGCATGCTCGCTTGCGTAGAGACAGCCAAATTGTCACCATTCGGCAGAGGAATGACTTCTGGCTTTCCACCCTGTTGGACCCTCACTACCGGTCCAGAATGGGGGCCTTTTTCACACCCACCGAGAGGGAGGACAAACTAAAACTACTACAGAGACATCCTATGTAGTCAGTTGGCTGCTGCCTATCGGCCCCATCTTCCATCCTCTCGCAGGTCTGACCGGGGAAGGGGGGGGGGGGGCCCTCTGCGCTTACGTTCCACTACCATGGCTGCTGGGGAGGGGTGGGGTGGCAGGAGCAGTACCAGCTCCTTCAGCAGCATCCTGTCTACAGTCGCTGATGAGTAGTTTTATTCACCCACATAGTGAATAAACTACTCACCAGCAGCAGCATCTAGATCTGGAGCAGGACCTGAACCAGCAGGTGGTGGCATACTTGGACAGCACCCTGACACCCCACATTGAAGATCCGCTGGACTACTGGGTAGCCAAACTGGATTTGTGGCCGCAACTAGCAGAGTTTGCCCTGGAACAGCTGTCCTGCCCGGCCAGTATTGTGGCATTAGAGCGGGTGTTTACTGCGGCAGGGGCCATAGTTACCCCAAGGAGAACTCATCTGTCCACCCAAAGTGTGGAGAGACCGACCTTTGTCAAGATAAATCAGGCGTGGATCAGCCTGGATTTCCAACCACCAATTCCTGATGCATCAGACTAGATCATCCATGGTGCCACACCAAGACTTTGATACAAGAGACTGTTTTCTTCTGACTACCTGCACAGGTACTACTTTGATGCTGCAACCCGCCTGATGCCACACATCTGATGCCAAGAGCTCCTTATTTCACCCACCTTCATCAACGGGTACTGGTATTGCCACCCACTGCCCCACTCTGTTACCATGTCACTTTCAGGTCTTCTAATGCAGCTGCTGCTTCCATCTCAAACTATGTCACCTTACCACTCTATGGTATCCTCCTGATGGTGCTGCTGCTGCCATCTCCATACGTTGTCAACTTGCCACTCTGTGGTCTCCTCATGCTGCTGCTGCTACTGCCATATCCAAACTATGTCACCTAGCCACTCTGTGGTCTTTTTCTGCTGCTGCCATCTCCACACTATTGGCTACAATACTAAAACATGGGGGGCACACCAATAATCATTTTGACAGAGTGCTGGCCTGGTATATATATAAGACATGAAAACAACCAGACAAAGAAATACCATATAATGGCCGCACATCAAGAAGAAAATTAGAAAATATTTTATTGAAATATCAAAGTTAAAAACAACAAGTACATGGGGTAAACCCCAAGGATGGTTCAGTAAGAATTATCACAATGATTATATCAACATATAATAATGCCCCACAGAAAAGACAATACACAAGCGGGAAAGCCATAAAATCACTATCAAAATTATTTCCCTCAATTCTGTAGTGGAAACATGATCAGTGGTAACACACAAGGCATACAAAACCCATCCAGGAGGAGTGCACTGAAGCCTAACGCGTATCGCTGGTTCCTAGACCAGCTTCCTCAGAGGTCCATGTGCATTGTGATCCTAAAATCTCACCTTATATAGTCAATGTCGTTAATTGAATAAATATTATATAAATTGTAAATCACAAATTTACAATTTATATAATATTTATTCAATTAACGACATTGACTATATAAGATGAGATTTTAGGATCACAATGCACATGGACCTCTGAGGAAGCTGGTCTAGGAACCAGCGATACGCGTTAGGCTTCAGTGCACTCCTCCTGGATGGGTTTTGTATGCCTTGTGTGTTACCACTGATCATGTTTCCACTACAGAATTGAGGGAAATAATTTTGATAGTGATTTTATGGCTTTCCCGCTTGTGTATTGTCTTTTCTGTGGGGCATTATTATATGTTGATATAATCATTGTGATAATTCTTACTGAACCATCCTTGGGGTTTGCCCCATGTACTTGTTGTTTTTAACTTTGATATTTCAATAAAATATTTTCTATTTTCTTCTTGATGTGCGGCCATTATATGGTATTTCTTTGTCTGGTTGTTGCCATCTCCACACTATGTCACTTTGCAACTCTGTGGTCTCCTCCTACTGCTGCCATCTCCACAATATGTCACTTTGCCACTCTGTGGTCTCCTCATGCTGCTGCCGCCATCTCCACATTATGTCACCTTGCCATTCTATGGTATCCTCATGATGCTGCTGCTACTGCCATCTGCACACTATGTCACCTTGCCACTCTGTGGTCTACTCCTGCTGCTGCCATCTCCACAATATGTCACTTTGCCACTCTGTGGTCTCCTCATGCTGCTGCCGCCATCTCCACATTATGTCACCTTGCCACTCTATGGTATCCTCATGATGCTGCAGCTGTTGATGCTTCTGCCATCTCCACACTATGTCAGCTTGCCACTCTGTGGTCTCCTCCTGCTGCTGCCATCTCCACAATATGTCACTTTGCCACTCTGTGGTCTCCTCATGCTGCTGCCGCCATCTCCACACTATGTCACCTTGCCACTCTGCGGTCTCCTCCTGCTGCTGCCATCTCCACACTACGTCACCTTGCCACTCTGTGGTCTCCTCATGCTACTGCCATATCCACACTATGTTACCTTGCCCCTCGCTGGCCTCCTCATACTGCTGCCGCCTCCAGACTCTGTCATTGTGCCACTTGGTGGCCTCCTCATACTGCTTCCACCTCCAGACCCTGTCATTAGGCCACTCTGTGGTCGCCTCATACTGCTTCCACCTCACCACTATGTTATAGGGCCATTCTGTGGACTTCTCACGCTGTTCCCACCCTCCCCACTTCATGACTGGGACTCTATTTTGCCTTTCAGCCTGGCTAACATCATCATTTATTTGACCTTTCTTCTGATCTGTCAGAAGGAAGGAAAAATGAGACGCACAACGGATCCTGTCTGTGTAGAAGCTGTAAGGCCTGTATGGTCCTATCAGAATTGGCTTATGATCTGGTAGCCAAAAGCAGGAGTGGGTACAAAACACAGAAGACATGCAAATATTCCATTCACATGTTATCTCTGTTTTAGATCCACTCCTGTTTTTTTTTTTTGCATTAGCAGTACTGATGGATTATTGAGCAAATACTGACCAAGTGAAGGCGTATGCTCCCCAGACAGGATCCGTTTTTTGGGGGTTACTGTTCTGACAGATCAGAGGAAGGGCAAAATAATCATTGACGTCAACACAAACTTACTGCTGACACCCTCTTCACTCTGTCCATGTGGCTCTACTTGTATACACGTTTAAAGGGATTCTGTCACCAGGATTAACGATATGTAGATATTTATATGTGCCCATTAGTCTTCATGCAGTGTTTAAAATGATCCCTCTGTTTAAGCTCTGTGTGCCTTATAGTCTTATAAAAAACCGATCTTATTCATATGTAAATCACCTCTGTCAGGAGCCCAAGGGGTTGTCCCACGATCTCCTGGAGCCCAGCCGCGCCCATCGATCCAGAGCCCAGCACCGCCTACCACGTAATTTGTTCACTCCACTATCCCTGACGTCAGTTCTCAGAGCTGTAATCTCGCGCAGAGGGAGCCGGCGCATGCGCAGTTGACTCGTCAAAGTCAGTGACAGTAGTCCGCACGGGCGCAGACTACAGTGTCCACTGCGCCTGCGCGAGACTACGGAGCAGAGATTACATGACGTCAGGATAGTGCAGTGAATAAATTAAGTAGTAGGCGGTGCTGCGCTCCGGATAGATGGGTGTAAAAGGATTGTTCTACACCCATATAAAGGCTCTATGCAGCCCGGAAATAGACGTTTTTTTATTGCGATTGGCCGCGAATATATCGGATCAAAGCGAATTTTTTCGGAATATTCAGCGAACCGGCCAAATCGCATTTTTGAGAAATTCGCTCATCTCTAATTATGATCCTGAATGCAGATGATAAGAACTTTATCTGAATTTCTGGGGAATTTATGAAGTACTGTCATGGTCTTACCTTCTTGCTGCTCTCCTTCGTTTGACATGTGCTGGCGGCCATCTTGGTTTCTGGGTTTCTTGTAGCCTCCCACCCTGCGGCTTCTCCTTCCCACTGGGAGGAGCTGGATGCCTAGCTCATATATATAGGAGGTCTGTGGCTTCAGTTCCTTGCTTGGTCCTCCTGTGTTCACATGCTTCTAAGACTGCTGCTGCTTCTGGTTCCTGATCCTGGCTTCGTCTGACTACCCTGCTGGTTCCTGATCCAGGCTTCGTCTGACTACCCTGCTGGTTCCTGATCCTGGCTTCGTCTGACTACCCTTCTGGTTCCTGACCTCTGGCTTTGCAAGACCCTGCTTCGGTTTAGCCATCCGTTTGGACTTTTGCCTTACAGCTGGATTTTCAATAAAGCCTTCTTATTTCCACTTATCTCTTGTTGTACGTCTGGTTCATGGTTCCTTGACATTAGGACCAAGCCATGAATTCTGACGGTACAGGGCCATCCTCGCTACCTACGCTGGTTGCCAGACTTGATCAGCAGGATCACCTGTTGGGTCGGTTCGCTGTGGCGTTGCAAACCCTGCTTGAACGCACGGCTCATTTAGCTTCCGTTGCCGATGGGTCGGTTGTCGCTCCTGGGCCCGCTCCTACTGCCGCTCCGGTTGTTGCACCAGAGTCTACCCCGACACCTGTTGCTGCGCCTGCGGTGTTTCGGGGTATGACCGGTTCTGCCCCCCTTCCACAGCGCTTTGGGGGAGAGCCAACTCAGTGCCGAGGTTTCCTTAACCAGGTGGGCATTTATTTCGAGTTGCTGCCACATGCCTTTCCTACTGAGAGATCAAAGGTGGGCTTCTTGATCTCGCTGCTCTCGGACAAGGCCTTGGCCTGGGCCAGCCCTTTATGGGAGAACAACAATCCGGTGGTTGCCGAGTTTTCCGGTTTTGTTGCTTCTCTTCGGAAGGTATTCGATGTGCCGGCTCGTGCTGCCTCTGCTGCGAAGCTCCTTATGTCCATCAGACAGGGTTCACGATCCGTAGCTGAATACGCCATTGAGTTTCGTACCCTGGCAGCAGAGGTGGGCTGGAATAATGAGGCTCTGGTCGCTGCTTTCTCTCATGGTCTCTCGGATGCCTTGAAGGATGAGGTTGCAGCTAAGGACCTACCAGTGGAGCTCGAGTCTCTTATTTCTTTCCTGATTTTGATTGACACCAGACTCAGGGAGAGACCTTCCTTTAAGGAGAGCCTGCGGAGGCCTTCTAACGGATTGGCGCCTACGTTTGCTGTCCCACCCGTGCCTCCATCTCCTCCCACGCCTCCTGGGGATGACTTGTCTGGGGGTGAACCCATGCAGCTGGGGTTTGCTCGCCTGTCCGAGGGGGAGAGGGCACTCCGGAGACGCGAGGGCCGATGCATGTACTGTGGTCTCGGTGGGCATTTTCGGTTGGCATGCCCGAACCGTCCGGGAAACGCTCGCACCTGAGATCCTGTCGGGGGCAGATCTTGGGTGGAGTCTCCTCGTCCCCGGTTTCCCGTGTTGACAAACCACTGATTACTGTTGTCCTCTCCTGGGTCGGGGGCTCGGTGACGACCCAGGCGTTGGTGGACTCTGGTGCTGGTGGTTTGTTCATTGATAGTGTGTTCGCTGCCGCCAATTCCATTCCTCTGCAGCCTCGAGGTTCCCCACTGGCTCTTGAGGCGATAGACGGCAGACCCCTTCTGCCGCCACACGTGACTCATGAGACCCTTCCAGTGGGGATGGACATTGGTGCCGTTCACAGAGAGTCGGTCTGTTTCCAGGTTATTTCGTCTCCACACTACTCGGTGGTCTTGGGGTACCCCTGGCTCCAGAAGCATAATCCGACTTTCGATTGGAGATCGGCCGAGATCCTCTCGTGGTCACCGCAGTGTGGGGCTAGTTGCATCCATGGGCCTGTCAAGTTGCTGTGTACTTCCTCGGACTCTCTGTTGCCTCCTGAATACGAGGAGTACCGGGATGTAATTCGATAAGGTGCGTGCGGTTGCCCTACCTCCGCACCGCCCATACGATTGTGCCATAGAGTTACAATCTGGTGCCGTTCCTCCTCGTGGCAAGGTCTATCCACTGTCGGTAGCGGAGAATGAGGCCATGGAGGAGTACGTGAGGGAGGCGCTTTCACGCGGACACATTCGCAAATCCTCGTCCCCGGCAGGGGCTGGATTTTTCTTTGTTAAAAAGAAGGGCGGTGAGTTGAGGCCTTGCATCGATTACAGGGGTCTCAATCGCATCACGATCAAGAACGCTTACCCGATACCCTTGATTTCCGAGCTGTTCGATCGCCTCAAAGGGGCCACGGTCTTTACCAAACTCGACCTGAGGGCGGCATATAACCTGGTAAGGATCAAGGCGGGCGATGAGTGGAAGACCGCGTTTAACACCAGGACCGGTCATTATGAATCCTTGGTTATGCCCTTTGGGTTGTGCAATGCGCCCGCAGTCTTCCAGGAATTCATCAACGATGTTTTCCGTGACCTGTTACAGCAGTGTGTGGTGGTCTATTTGGATGACATCTTGGTATATTCTGAATCCATGGAGGCCCACATTCTGGATGTCAGACGAGTGTTGCAACGGTTACGAGAGAACAAGCTGTTCGGTAAGCTTGAGAAATGCGAATTTCACCGATCCCAGGTAACCTTCTTAGGTTACATCATTTCCGCTGAGGGGTTCTCCATGGATCCTGAGAAGGTTTCGGCTGTCTTACAGTGGCCCCAGCCCAGTGGTCTTCGTGCCCTGCAGCGCTTTTTGGGCTTCGCCAATTATTATCGGAAGTTCATCAGGGACTTTTCCATGCTAGCCAAGCCTCTCACGGATCTGACCAGGAAGGGCAGTAATCCCCAGGTCTGGCCGCTCGAGGCCATCCGAGCTTTTGAGGCTCTAAAGTCCGCCTTTGTGTCGGCTCCGATTCTGTCGCATCCCAACCCTGGGTTGCCTTTTGTCCTCGAGGTGGACGCGTCTGAGACGGGAGTAGGCGCCCTTCTGTCTCAGCGTAGAACACCAGAGGGTCCTCTGCTTCCTTGTGGGTTTTACTCCCGGAAACTGTCTTCCGCGGAGTGCAACTATCAGATTGGTGACAGGGAGTTATTAGCCATCGTGCAGGCCCTTAAAGAATGGAGGCACTTGCTCGAGGGCTCGGTGGTTCCGGTTCTCATCCTGACGGACCACAAGAATGTGACCTACCTCTCTGAGGCCAAGAGATTGACACCACGTCAGGCCAGATGGGCTCTGTTCTTGTCATGTTTTAATTACGTGGTCTCCTACCTACCCGGTTCCAAGAACATCAGAGCGGATGCCTTATCACGGCAGTACTCCGAGCTGTCCGGGGAGGAGTCGATTCCGACTTCGGTCATACCTCCGAATCAGATCCTGGCCGCCATTCGCACCAGCCTGACCTCTCCCCTGGGTGAGCAGATTTTGGCGGCTCAATCTGGTGCTCCCTCTGGGAGACCCAACGGCAGATGTTTTGTGCCTGAGGAGTTGCGCACTCGGTTGTTGCGAACCTACCATAACTCCAAGGCCGCGGGGCATCCTGGAAAGAATCAGCTGTCCTGGGCTGTTTCACGTCTGTTCTGGTGGCCTTCTCTACGTTCCGACATCGCCGCATATGTAGCGGCATGCTCCGTTTGTGCCCAGAGTAAGTCCCCTCGGCACCGTCCGTTGGGCCTTTTGCAACCCATAGCCACCGGGGAGCGTCCATGGTCACACCTGGGGATGGATTTCATTGTGGACCTCCCTGCATCCCGAGGCCATACGGTCATTCTCATGATTGTGGATCGGTTTTCCAAAATGTGCCACTGTGTTCCTCTCAAGAAGTTACCCTCTGCACAAGAGTTGGCCACGATTTTTGCCAGGGAGGTCTTCCGGTTGCACGGTTTGCCCAAGGAGATTGTGTCGGATCGGGGGAGTCAGTTTGTGTCCAGGTTCTGGCGCTCCTTTTGCTCCCAGTTGGGGATTCATCTCTCTTTCTCCTCGGCCTACCACCCTCAGTTCAATGGGGCCGCAGAACGATCCAATCAGGCCTTGGAGCAATTCCTTCGTTGCTATGTCTCCGATCACCAAGACAATTGGGTTGACCTCCTGCCTTGGGCTGAGTTTGCCAGGAACACGGCGGTGAACTCTTCCTCTGGGACGTCTCCCTTCATGGCCAATTATGGGTTCCAACCTGCCGTGTTACCGGAGGTATTCTCTCCCCAGGATATTCCGGCTGTGGAGGATCACCTTTCCGTCCTACGTGCTTCTTGGGTACAGATCCAGAGGTCCCTTGAGGTCTCTGCGCAGCGCCAGAGACTCCAGGCTGATCGCAGACGAGCGCCCGCTCCTTCCTACCAGGTCGGAGACCGCGTATGGTTGTCCACCCGCAACCTCAACCTTCGAGTGCCCACTCCCAAGCTGGCGCCTCGCTTTGTTGGTCCCTTCCGAGTGCTTCGCAGGGTAAACCCGGTAGCCTATGCCCTTGCGCTTCCTCCTGGCATGCGGATCTCCAACGTGTTTCATGTCTCCCTGTTGAAGCCACTGGTGTGTAATCGTTTCACTTCCTCGGTTCCTCGGCCTCGTCCGGTCCAAGTGGGCAATCGTGAGGAGTATGAGGTGAGCAATATCCTGGACTCACGCCTGGTCCGCGGTCGGGTGCAGTTTTTGGTCCATTGGCGTGGTTATGGTCCAGAGGAGCGTTCCTGGGTTCCCTCCGCAGATGTCCATGCTCCTGCCTTGCTCCGAGCCTTCCACGCACGCTTCCCTCAGAAACCGTTCTTCACTCCGCGGAGGAGGGGCCCTTGAGGGGGAGGTACTGTCATGGTCTTACCTTCTTGCTGCTCTCCTTCGTTTGACATGTGCTGGCGGCCATCTTGGTTTCTGGGTTTCTTGTAGCCTCCCACCCTGCGGCTTCTCCTTCCCACTGGGAGGAGCTGGATGCCTAGCTCATATATATAGGAGGTCTGTGGCTTCAGTTCCTTGCTTGGTCCTCCTGTGTTCACATGCTTCTAAGACTGCTGCTGCTTCTGGTTCCTGATCCTGGCTTCGTCTGACTACCCTGCTGGTTCCTGATCCAGGCTTCGTCTGACTACCCTGCTGGTTCCTGATCCTGGCTTCGTCTGACTACCCTTCTGGTTCCTGACCTCTGGCTTCGCAAGACCCTGCTTCGGTTTAGCCATCCGTTTGGACTTTTGCCTTACAGCTGGATTTTCAATAAAGCCTTCTTATTTCCACTTATCTCTTGTTGTACGTCTGGTTCATGGTTCCTTGACAAGTACAGGGAGGACGGACAGAACAGGCTGTGGTAATGTGTTGCTGTGGTAATGGAGGCTGCATACAAATGCTGCTGCTCGTTAGCCACACGCCACCCTCCTCTCATGTCTCCTCGTTATCTCCATTCCCAGAGAGATTCACCTGTATTCAGAATCATGATCCCTGACAAGCAGAGCAGAGAGGAGGATGAGGCAGCACTATGGCTCATTGTGGTGAAGTAACTTGTCCTGCTGTGTGATTAGGACAGGTTTTGTGTGTACAATAGGATGGCGGACATTTTATTTCTCCTAATGCTTGCTCCCTAGACAAAACAAGACATTCTAAGTAATGAAAGGTATTTGTGAATATATTTATTATAAAATAATATTTAAAGGGGTTGTCCGGATTCAGAGCTGAACCCGGACATACCCTTACTTTCACCCAGGCAGCCCCCCTGAGGCTAGCATTGGAGCAGTGCTCCCTTGCCCTGGGCTAGATCGCGCAGGGCACAGGCTCTTTTGTTTTCAATAACACACGGCCGAGCGGAAGCTTCCGCCTGGCAGTGTGTTCGGTGACGTCACCGGCTCTGATGGGCAGGTTTTAGCGCTGCCCTAGCCGTTTTACTGGCTAGGGCAGCGCTAAATCCCACTCATCAGTTCCGGTGACATCACCGGGGTTCCTGGCAGCCCCATGGAGAGCCCGGTACATCACCAGATCTCCAAAAAATGCCTTTGCCCTGCACGATTTAGCGCAGGTCAAAGGAGAGCATCGGAGCATAAACTGGGGGTCAGGGGGTCTGCCTGGGTGAAAATGGTGGTATGTCCGGGTTCAGCTCTGAACCTGGACAGCCCCTTTAAGTATTTTCATTTTTTTAATTCCTGGAGAACCCCTTTAAGGGCCTTGTCCGGTTTTCACACTAACAATAGTAAATCCAGATGCAAATAGTTCTATAAACTTTACTTTAACATAATTACATTGTGATACAGCATAAAATCCACACTACATACCTCCCAACTTTTTGGACAGTCAAAGGGGGACACTTGGTTTATTGTGTAAAAGTCCAGTTTCCCTGAATATAGAGATTTCAAAAAATGAATGAAATAATGAAAGAATATACATTGTTGGGTAGGAACCAGACAAACACTTACTTGATCAATATTGTAAATGTAACAATGGAAATCTATACCTCAGATCAAAAAGAGGGACATTTAAGGAGAAAAGAGGGACAGAGAGACTTGGATCCAAAATAGGGACTTTCCCTCCAAAAGAAGGACATTTGGGAGGTCTGCAACTTATCTATGCTACAGTTATATCTATTTCGTCTTTTACTGTTGATAACTGGCCTCTATTTCATGACTGAGAGGTTGTCACAGCCCTGCTCCCTGTTACTGACATCACTGAAAATATTACAACACAATAATGATATAAATACACGGTGATCAAACACGACACTCACACACCTTATTACTACAATGACGGTATACATGTTATTCCATCTATTTCTGCTGACAGCCAACCTCTATATCAGGGGTTGCCAACCTGTGGCTCTTGAGCCACATGCGGCTCTTTGCTTCTTCAAGGGTTTCTACCACTTGGATTTCACATAATTAGGTGTCAGACACTAGCGCTCCGCTAGTGTCTGCTCTGCCAAACTATCCTGCTATAATAGATTTTGGGGCAGCCGTTTACCTAAAAAAAGAACTTTTATTAATATGCTAATGACCCTCTAGGTGCTATGGGGGCGTCATTAGCACCTAGAGGATCGGTCTACCTTCTCGAAGGTAGACCGATCCTCTAGGTGCTAATGATGCCCCCATAGCACCTAGAGGGTCATTAGCATATTAATAAAAGTTCTTTTTTTAGGTAAACGGCTGCCCCAAAATCTATTATAGCAGGATAGTTTGGCAGAGCAGACACTAGCGGAGCGCTAGTGTCTGACACCTAATTATGTGAAATCCAAGTGGTAGAAACCCTTTCAAGTGCAGCTCTAGCTGTGGACCCGGAAACAGTCAGGTGGCTCCCTCTCCACCCCATGCTCAGATCTCTTTTCCTGATCGGCACTGTTGCTACTTTGCAGCTCCAGCTCACTCTCCACTACGTCGTGATGCACACAGTGTGAGAACGTAGTACGTGGAGACACGCACTATGACCTGACGTTGTGCTCATCAGGTCACAGTGAAGAGCGTGTCAGACCTGCAGAGTTGCAGGTTCCCGAGCAGGAGCCCAGTGCCTGATCAGGAGAGGGAAGAGATTTTTTTTAATTATAGAACTGAGCAAGGTGGTTTGAGCTAAGCATGGGAGGTTCTGATCTGAGCATGGGGGGGGGGGGTCTGATCTGGGCAATAGGGGTCTGATCTGAGCATTGGGGGGGTCCTGATCTGGGTAATTAGGGTCTGATCTAAGTATGGGAGGGTCTGATCTGAGCATGGGGGGAGGTCATGATCAGGGCAATTGGGGTCTGATCTGAGCATGGGGGGTCCTGATCTCAGCATGGAGGGGTCCTGATCTGAGCAATGGGGGTCAGATCTGAGCAATGGGGGTCAAATCTGAGCATGGGGGAGATCTGAGCATGGGGGTTCAGATTTAAACATGGGGGTTCAGATTTAAACATGGGGGTTCAGATTTGAGCATGGAGGGTCTTGTTTGAGCATGGGGGGCAGATCTGAGAAGGGGGAGATCTGAGCATTGGGGGGGGGATCTGAGCACTGAGGGTCTGATTTAGAGGTCTGATGAGGTTTGGGGATCTTATTTTAGGTCAGATGAGGATTGGGGATCTGATTTAGGAGTCTGATTTGAGGTCTGATGAAAAATATATTTTTTCTTTTTTTTCTCTGCGAATGAAAAATAAGAAAACATATTTTTAGCAGACCTCAGATCAGATGAAAAATATTTTTTTTTCCTCTTATTTTTCTTTGTTAAGACCTAGGTGCATCTTGTAGGGCGAAAAATACGGTGACTCGTGTAAATTAGCTTGTGGCTTCTATTTTTTTGGGCTCTTTGTGTTGGCCACCCCTGCCCTATATCATGTCTGAGAGGTTGTTACAGTCTCCTGTTGCCGTCATCACTGAACATACTACAATAGTGACAAATGGTGATCAAACATGAGATCTGCATACCTTATAATGCATTAACATTTACTTTAGGATTGAGGAAAGATATGGACAATGAGCAATGTTATCTTCTTTCTCATCTCTTATATAAATAACTACAGTGGAGGAAATAATTATTTGACCCCTCACTGATTTTGTAAGTTTGTCCAATGACAAAGAAATGAAAAGTCTCAGAACAGTATCATTTCAATGGTAGGTTTATTGTAACAGTGGCAGATAGCACATCAAAAGGAAAATCGAAAAAATAACTTTAAATAAAAGATAGCAACTGATTTGCATTTCATTGAGTGAAATAAGTATTTGAACCCTCTAACAAAAAAAGACTTAATACTTGGTGGAAAAACCCTTGTTTGCAAGCACAGAGGTCAAACGTTTCTTGTAATTGATGACCAAGTTTGCGCACATTTTAGGAGGAATGTTGGTCCACTCCTCTTTGCAGATCATCTCTAAATCCCTAAGGTTTCGAGGCTGTCTCTGTGCAACTCTGAGCTTGAGCTCCCTCCATAGGTTTTCGATTGGATTAAGGTCCGGAGACTGACTAGGCCACTCCATGACCTTAATGTGCTTCTTCTTGAGCCACTCCTTTGTTGCCTTTGCTGTATGTTTTGGGTCATTGTCGTGCTGGAACACCCATCCACGACCCATTTTCAGTTTCCTGGCAGAGGGAAGGAGGTTGTCGCTCAGGATTTCACGATACATGGCTCCGTCCATTTTCCCGTTTATGCGAATAAGTTGTCCTGTGCCCTTAGCAGAAAAACACCCCCAAAGCAAAATGTTTCCACCCCCATGCTTGACGGTGGGGACGGTGTTTTGGGGGTCATAGGCAGCATTTTTCTTCCTCCAAACACAGCGAGTTGAGTTAATGCCAAAGAGCTCTATTTTGGTCTCATCAGACCACAGCACCTTCTCCCAGTCACTCTCTGAATCATTCAGGTGTTCATTGGCAAACTTCAGACGGGCCTGCACATGTGCCTTCCTGAGCAGGGGGACCTTGCGAGCCCTGCAGGATTTTAATCCATTGCGGTGTAATGTGTTTCCAATGGTTTTCTTGGTGACTGTGGTCCCTGCTAATTTGAGGTCATTAACTAACTCCTCCCGTGTAGTTCTAGGATGCTTTTTCACCTTTCTCAGAACCATTGACACCCCACGAGGTGAGATCTTGCGTGGAGCCCCAGAGCGAGGTCGATTGATGGTCATTTTGTGCTCCTTCCATTTTCGAACAATCGCACCAACAGTTGTCACCTTCTCTCCCAGCTTCTTGCTAATGGTTTTGTAGCCCATTCCAGCCTTGTGCAGGTCTACAATTTTGTCTCTGACATCCTTGGACAGCTCTTTGGTCTTTCCCATGTTGGAGAGTTTGGAGTCTGCTTGATTGATTGATTCTGTGGACAGGTGTCTTTTATACAGGTGACTAGTTAAGACAGGTGTCCTTAATGAGGGTGACTAATTGAGTAGAAGTGTCTAACCACTCTGTGGGAGCCAGAACTCTTAATGGTTGGTAGGGGTTCAAATACTTATTTCACTCAATGAAATGCAAATCAGTTGCTATCTTTTATTTAAAGTTATTTTTTCGATTTTCCTTTTGATGTGCTATCTGCCACTGTTACAATAAACCTACCATTGAAATGATACTGTTCTGAGACTTTTCATTTCTTTGTCATTGGACAAACTTACAAAATCAGTGAGGGGTCAAATAATTATTTCCTCCACTGTATTTGTCAAAGTGTCTTTAAGTTAATGCCCCAAGAATCTTGATTTCTTTTGAAGGGTCACATAGGGAAAAAAAATGCTGCTCTTCCTGCTAAATGGAGACCAGCAACCACAGCCCTGTTACGGGAATATACTTGCATTGTTTAAAAAATATATGCAAACTTTGATATTGTTCATATTTATCAGCTTATGTGTACATCTATAGCTGTCTGGTAACACCATCATACACAAGAAAATTACTATAATACTGCTCCCTATGTACAAGAACATCATTAACTTATATAATACTGCTTCCTATTTAGAAAGAATGTTCATATAGTTACTATAACACTGCAACTATATACAAGAACATAACTACTATAATACTGCCCCTATGTAGAAAAATCGAATTACTATAATACTGCCATATATACCCAAGAATATAACTAACGATCCTGCTGATTAAAATGATACCTTTTTGGCAAAGCGGCATGACGTAGGGGTGCGTGCCGCGCTCCTCCTCCTTCCGCCACTCCCCCCTCTCTCCCTGCCTCCCCCATTTTGATGTGGAACGCAAAGCCCAGCTGTGACCTGCCGGGAGCATCTGTCTGTGGTATGCCGGGAGTTGCCCTCTGTGGAGCGTAGTAGCACTGGTGTGAAAGTTGGAGCCGGTGTGGGCCCTGAAGACGCATACCCTTACCCCGCCTAGCCGCAAAGAGACAGAGCCCGTGGTTTGGACCGGCTGAAGTATAGTCGCTCACCTCTGGTAGGTGACAGGAGTTGGTGGGGCTCCTGTGGTCCTGACGTGTAGGCGCTGCTGCGCTTTTTCCCCTCTTGACCCTGCGGTGGATGCTGGTGAATAGCCTAGTCGCGGATGTCGGTGGAGTCTGGATGCTGTGAGTCTGTGGAGTCGAAATCCCTCTGTGTGCTTGAGAGGGGATGAGATCACAGATGAAGACCTTCTGCGCCACCTGCGATTCTTAGGTGCCTCTGTGTGTATGCCTGGACGGATCTGCCCTCTGAATAAATATCATGCACTGGGAGGATTCTAGCTGGGCGACTTGACAATCTTGTCTGCTTGTCTGCTGGGTGGAACAGGCCTATTTGGGGGCTCCATCTGGAGGACAGGATCGTGAGGTCGGAAGAGGCCTCTGCTTGATCCACCGCAGATGATCTATGTGTCAAACTCTTATGTAGCAAGATCTTTAGATCTACAGTGGCTTTTGCCTGTAGCCTCCTGTGCTATTTGAACCAGACTGCCATTTGGGGTTAAATGAGCCCTCCGCCTGTATAGTGTGACCTTAAGTTTGTATAGCTGCGGGAAGGTGTTCATATACAGCAGAATATTTGCCTGTTTCTGCCCTAGCCAATATGTACCCTGTTTCTATGCTTTCCTTCTATATGTATTCAGCTTTTTTGATTGCCAGGTATCATATTCACTTGTGTTAAATCTATGTGTGGGACATTCATGTCTCTATGACTACGAAGTAAGCTGTCTGGGTCTTATAGTTAATGTGGGGTATTTCCCTTGCCAATCCGGACTACTAGTGGATCTGGTATTGGGAATCCTTCTGTGTGTCATATTGCCAGGCTCTAATATTGGTTTTCCCCCATGTGAATTGTTTGTACGGGGCCCCCTAAAATGCCGCCTAAGTACCGTAAATCAGGAGGGATGTCCTCCCGAAAGATGATCGGGGGGAAGCCCCCAGGCTTGCTTAGACAAATTTTTGAAGTCCCCTCCACCTAAAACTAGGGGAGGTATGCAAAGATCTGTTCTACAGGTTGAGCAGGGAGTGGTTAATATGGACCGGGCAGAGTTGGGTACTATAAAGACCAGCACGTCCCAGAGCGAAGGTTTTGAGAGTATTAATAAAAAACTTTCGGATATATTGGGAGTAGTAAATGTTATTAACACCTCCGTCGCAGAGATGGCCTTGCCCCTTTCAGCAGTACAAGGTGATATCACGATAATCAGAGATGAGATGGCTAAACTAAGACTGAAGGTGAAGGAACTGGAATCTACAGTTGACTCTGCCACTTCAGAGAATAGTCTATTAAAATAGAGATTAGAAGAGGTAGATGCAGACCATTTCTGGCTTAGAAGGAAAGTGATAGATTTGGAGGTTAGGCCTCGTAGATACAACTTGCGACTGGTAGGTTTTCCAGAAGGGGCAGAACAGGATAACCCTGCAAATTTTATCTAAAAATAGTTGGTTGATAATCTAGGGCCAGATCATGATGCATCTACTTTTTGCGTGGAAAGGGCCCACAGAATCCCCTCTAAAAAGCTTCCTCCAGGGGCTCCTCCTAGGGCAATTCTGGCGAAACTAGTTTGCTCAAAGGACCAGGACTGGGTACTTAGACGTAAAAGAGAAGTATTAAAGATATACTTTGATGGTAATCTGATATCAATATATCCAGATTCTTCACGAGAGACCCAAATTATAAGAAGATCCTTTTTTGATGTAAAAAAAAGATTAGATGCAGCTAAGATTAAGTACTCAATGCTATACCCAGCCAAATTGAGGGTGGTACACAATGATTTGGTCAGTTTTTTTTCTACACAGGCGGAGGCTGTTCAATGGCTGGACTCGGTGGGGTTATAAAGAAAATATTGTTGTGGGGAGGAGGGAGGCTAAGGGGAGAAGTGGCTTGGGGGGAGGTTTGGTGGATTGAAAAAGGTTGATGGGTCATGTGTTTTTCCTTATCAACCATGGAGGGAGCATTTTGGGGGTGGGCATAAGGGAAGGATTGGCTGTCGTCACTCGCTTTTCAGGTTTATGTGTTTCTCTCCTAGATGGGGGACCGGGATAATCAGTTATTTACTGCCTATGTCACGTAATATTCTATTCTGGAATGTGAGGGTTGGGAGACAGGGTGAAGAGGACGGTGGTGTTTGATCAGGTGGCCCGTCATTTGCCGGCAATTGTTGTATTATTAGAAACCCATGCAACAGTAGACAGGCTCTATACATTGAAAAGAAAATCGGCTTCTTTTGAATATCATGCTTACTTCTCCTCTTATGCAAGAGGGCAGGGGAGGGCTGGCAGCCTTTGTCCTGGGGGGCAAATCAATTCAAGTGGCCCATTTTTAGCCCCAGCCATTATTAAAAGCCCCTTTACATATAATAGGCCACTCCCATCAAACACTGTACAAAAAAAAGCCCCTTTAGAGCCCTGTGAGACAGTGACAGGTCTCACGCAGGTTGGAGGCAAGGAAGGGGTGGATAGTGTGGTCCACACCCCTATTCCACCACAGGTGAGACAAGCTGGATGGTAGTAAGGCTGGCATAAAGCACCTCCCAGGGTGTCAGAAGGGGGGGAAGTGTGTTACCTGTAGACATAGGCCTGGAGGCTCTGTCTGTGTGGTCTCAGCTGGGCAAGGCTGAGGGACCCCAAGGCTGGGAGATAGCCTGGAGTTGGGGAATGCAGCGACGCCTGGGAGGGTCGCAGGGCCATAGTCAGGCAGACTACTGAGCCCCAATCCCCCACAAGAAACAGTGGACTAAAGACAGTGGGCATACTGTGCTCTGTACAGCCAGGAGGCTGTGGGACATTGGCTGACAAAGCCGCACGAGTTCACAGGGTGTGAACTGTGACCTAGGTGAGTCAGGAAACTCTGTGTTAGTTAGAGCCAGGCCGGGCAAGTGTTTATTATTTTATGTGGATGTGACATGTGTTTAGGTGAAGCTGCAACTTCATGATGACCTGCATTGGTTTGAGTGTGTGAAATAAGCACGAGTTTGGACATTATATCCGTGTCTGGTAAAGTAACCTGTGAGAATGACCCCCTGAGAAGAGCTAACCCCCCACTGCCCCCAGATGCCCCATAGTGCTCCTCTCCCCATGGTGCCCCCCATAATGTGCCAGTAATGAATGCCCCCATAGTGCCCCCCCAAAAATGGGCAAGAAATAAATGCCCCCAGAGTGCCACCACTAAAAAAAGGGGCTGTAAGAAATGCCAGATGCCTCCATAGTGCCAGCTCCCCCCCGCAAAGAAAAAAAAAACAAAAAACACTAATACTTACCTCCATCAGCAGTGATGAGATGCAGGGCTCTTCCGGCCTGTGTCCCCCGCTGTGTGCTGCCTGGCTCAGGCAGCGCGATGATAATGACGTTATCGCGCCGCCTGAGCCGGCCTCTGATAGGCTGCAGGCATTAGTGCCTGTGGCCTATCGGAAGAACAAGGAAGGGAGACACCTCTCCTTCCCCTGCCCTGCCACAGCACAGCCATCTGTATCGCTGTCCTGAGGACAGAGATACAGATGAATATGGAGATGAGCGCTTCCACAATGGAAGGGCAAATCTCCTACTGCCCCCCCCCAGCCGCCGGAAACTAGAACCAGGGCTGCGCTGCCTGTGGTGATTGGCGGTGCGGCCCAGCAGCCATTTTTAACATGCTTTAAGACGGCCTGGGGGGCAATTGGCTCCCTGCCCCCTTTCCCAGCCCTCCCCTGCAAGAGGGGTTAGTGTCTATATTCACAGTGGGATGGAATTTCTTCCGGTAGATAACATGATTGATAAAGAAGGGAGATTTGTCTTCTTGCATGGGTATTGGAAAGAGCAGGAGATTATATTGGCGTTCATCTATATTCCTCCACCATATAAATCAACAGTTTTTTCTCTATTATCTAAATATCTAGCCACAAAAAATCCTTGTCCGTTACTAGTAGCCGGAGACTTTAATTCTGTTCCTGATCCTGAGTTGGATCGTTTTTCTACCTCTTCTGGGCAAGGTCAGACTGGATCTCCTTTGAGTTCTGTTTGACAGGAGCTGGCGCTGGTTGATATCTGGCGCCACGTCTATGGCAACAAGATAATTTTCTCTTGCTTTAGCCAGTCCTATGGGTCAATGTCCTGTATTGATCTGGCTTTTGCAAGTCGTGATATGTGTCATCAAATTGTGAAAATGAAGTACGAACCACATAGAATATCAGATCATTCCCCAGTCCTGATCTCGTTCAGAGAGGTGGATTCTCCAGCCCCAGGCAGAACCTTTAAATTGAATTTGCACTGGTTTGATGTGATAGGGGAGCAAGGTTGGATAGACCATGATATACAGGAATTCTGGGGCTTCAGTGTAGGCTCGACACATATTCATTATGTGTGGGATGCATTGAAGGCCCATATAAGGGGCATATATTTCTCTAAAATTAACCGGTATAGATTTGAACTTCATCAAAAGGAACAACAGCTGACAGAGACAATTAGGAGATTACAGGGTGTATTGGTTGCTCACCATAATGAGCAAAATATAACCCAGTTAAAAGAGGCCAATTCACAGCTTAAGATACTTTTATATAGCAAAGCTCAACATAAGCTTCTCTTCCAGGCTCAAAATCGCTTCTGCGAATCGGGTAAAACAGTTCTTGGCACGGTTGGTTGCTAATCAGAGAGAGGCTACTAGTATAAGTGAGATTAGGAATTCAAAAGGTAATAGGGTGAGATCCCCAGAGATGATTAGGGAGGAATTTGTGAAATACTACTCTTAGCTCTATCAGTTGGACATTACGCTTAGTCAGGATGATATGGATCAATATTTACAACAACTAGGGCTTCCCCAGCTAGATCTACAGGATAGGGAAATGTTGGATCGCCCTATTGATTTGGAGGAGTTGCGAATCGATACTTCCATTACTGAAATATAATTCATCCTCTGGCCCTGATGGTTTGCCGTTTGAACTTTATAGGTACCATGCTAAATCACTCCTTCCAATTTTTTTGCGGGTCTTGAATGAATCCTGTGTATCGGTTCTTTGCCCCCATCATTTAGAGAGGCAGTGATTACCTTGGTTTTGAAAAAGGATAAAGATAGATGCGATATGGGATCATATAGACCCATATCGCTCTTAAATACAGATTACAAGATCTTTGCAAAAATATTGGCTAATCGCTTGAAAAGGGTCATAGCCTCTCTGGTACATTACAATCAGACGGGATTCATTCCGGGCCGACAAATACAGATGAGTCTCTATAGGGTGTATTTGAATCTCTCTGTTGGTGGTAGTATAGACCACTCCATACTGTGTTTAGATGCCGCAAAGGCGTTTGACAGGATGGAGTGGTCATTTTTGTGGTCTACTATGTCTCATTTTGGATTGGGGACTGTATTCATAGAGATGACCCAAATGTTATATGAACAGCCATTAGCATGTATAAACATTAACGACATTGGTTCTTCCCCCATTATGATGCGGCGAGGGATGAGACAGGGATGCCCTCTCTCCCCCCTTCTTTTTGCCCTATTGATTGAACCATTGGCTTGTAAGATCCGTTTAGATAACAGCATAGACGGCTTTGGGGTGGCAGGAGTGAGCGATAAAATAAGCCTTTATGCCGATGACGTTATTTTGTTTTTGGACCAGGGATGGAAAATCCTCCCTTATGTGATGGCAGTAATAGAGGAGTTTGGTAGATTTTCGGGCTATTTGATTATTTGGTCAAAGTCATCGCTCCTCCCGCTGAACCGCAAGGTGGTAGATGCGGGGAGTGGAGTAAGGGTCCTTGCTCCTAATGAAACCCTGGACTTTTTGGGGATTAAGATTGGGGCTCCCATAAAGAGGTTTCATGAGATTAATTTAGTCCCGGTTTTGAATAAAGTTAAGTCTAAAATATGCGCTTGGCAGAAACTGATATTGGCACAGACGGATCAAATAGCGCTGGTTAAGATGATTATCCTACTTATTGTGTTGTACCCGATGTGTGCGTCCCCTGTTTGGATCGATGATATTTTTTTTTATAGACTGGAAACTCTTATTAACGATCTAATATGGGGAAGGAAGAGGGTGAGGATAAAACAAAGATATCTATGGCTGTCGGAATCAGATGGTGGGCTATCATTCCCTTTCTTTCAAGGATATTATTTATGTGCACAGGTTCAGCGTTGTTGTAATTTTACAGACAGTCTATTAGCACAATATTTGTCGCAGGTTTTGGAAAAACCAATAGAGAATATCTTTATATGTTTGGAATCTGGTTATTTGGGGGTGAGGGAGTCCCTATTGATTCTTTGGACCCTACAAATGGTTTGGAATAAGCTTAAGAGGATTTTGAAAGTCTCCTACTCCTTTGCTTTCACCCCTTTGTGGGAGAACAGGAATTTGATGGAATTCTTTAAAATCACAGATTTTGTTTATTGGTTACGTAGGGGGGTGGTTGATGTGTGTCATCTTTTTGCATGTGCACACTTTAAATCTCTTTCTGATTATAATTTCACTGAATAACCAAATAAAGGTTTTATTTGTCCACGGGAGAATGTATTCTTTGATTACTGTTATGCCCAGACAGATAAGAAGGTTAAGATAGCTATTTTATATGGTAAACTTCGAACAGCACTGCCAACTGTAATTCTATTTAAAAGCTCAAGTAAATGGGAGCAAGAGCTGCATTGCTCACCACTACAATGGTCTAGTATATATAGGAATGTAAGAAAGGCTACATTTTCTAATGCCCATAGATTAATCCAATTCAAGATCCTCCATCGGTTGTACTATACGCCAAAAACCCAAGCGAAATTTTCCCAAAATAAAGGCCGAGACTGTTGCTGCCCAAAATGTGGATATGTGAAAGCGGATTTCAGGCATTTATTTTGGGAATGTAGTTAAATAAAAAGGTATTGGGAACAAGTTTTTGTAGCTCTACAAAAGGAGTCCTCTTCGACATAAAGCCCTTGGGATGGTGACAGTGTTGCTGGGAGATTATGCTCTAGATATGGAAGTTCCGTCCCGGATCAGACAGATCTGGATGAGAGGTTTGATGGTGGCAAAAGTTATTTTAATTAGATATTGGTGTTTTGTCTCCCCACCTTTGTTAAATGAATGGATTCTGTACCTTCAACAAATTAAAGTTTATGAGGATATAGAAAGGAAACAGAGAGCGGCACGTAGGATTGCTCAGATATAGTTACTAGTGAAACTGTGTGGGTTTTTATTAGAGTTGAAGTGACGCCAATTGGGGGGGAAGGGGTGGGTGGTTATAGTTTTATTGTGTGTAGTAATTGTGAATTTACAGTCCTATTTATAATCTCTGTAGGATTTTGTGATATGTTATAGGATAGTTGACTATTGTTTTATAGTGGCTATCCTGTATTGGCTGTTTTTTCTATTATAATATGTGTTGGTTTGTATTACGAAAACAAAAAAATAAAAATAAAAAAAGAATATAACTACTATAAAAATGTCCTCTATGTACAAGAATATAACTACATGGTGGCCCACGAAAAAGTAGCTTGTCTCCAGTATCTCCAAATCAAACTGTCTAATAGTAAATCTGTCTTAGTTGTCCATAGCAACCAATCAGAGCCCAGCTTTCATTTTTTCTGAGCCCTGTAGGAACTAAAAGCTGAACTCTGATTGGTTGCTATAGGCAACTAAGACTGATTTACTATTAGGCAGCTTGATTTGGAGATATTGGAGGTGGACTACTTTTTCGTGGGACATCTTGTACTATAATACTATGTCCCAGTATATAGCATATAATACTGTGCCTGTGTATAAGAATATAACTACTATAATACTGCTCCAATGTACAAGAATATAATTACTATAATACTGCCCCCGCATACAAGAATATATCTATTATACTACCCCCTATGTACTAGAATATAACTACTATAATACTGCTCCTACAGTATGTACAAGAATATAACTAGTATAATACTGCTCCTATGTATAACAGAATAACTACTATAATACTGCTCCTTATGTATAACAATATAAGAATTATAATACTGCTCCTATGTATAGCAATAAAACGACTATAATACTGCTCCTTATGTATAAGAATATAACTACTATAATACTGCTCCTATGTATAACAATAAAACTACTATAATACTGCTTCTTATGTATAAGAATATAACTACTATAATACTGCTCCTATGAATAACAATATAAGTACTATAATACAGTCCCTATGTACAAGAATATAACTAGTATAATACTGTCCTCTATGTATAAGAATATAACTACTATAACACAGTCCCTATGTACAAGAATGTAACTACTATAATACTGCCCCCTATGTACAAGAATATAACTACTATAATACTGCCACTACGGATGTAGCAGAGTTCACACATGCTTTATGAAACATGTTATCTAAACTAAATGCAACTAAATGCGTTAAGCAATTGCTTTTCAATGGCTTTTGTTTAAAGATAACACAATGAATTAAGAAATTTGAGTTAAGAGTGTGTGTGTTACCCCTGCTTCATCTGTATGTACAAGAATATAACTACTATAATATTGTCCCTATGTACAAGAGCAGATCCTCCTTCTGTGTAATGATTGTCACCCGTCCTCCCAGTTCTCCTAGCAGGGACTCAAATATTACAAGGGAGGGAGGAGCAGAGCGGCAGGGAATCAGAAGACTCTATTCTGTATCTTCAAGGACTACTAGGACCTGGGGACAGGAGGCTGCACATAACTCAAGGTAATTCTAGATATTGGTGGTTATTACATTAGTAATGATGATTACTGATGGGGATATTGTATTTTTTCTATTCTTCTGGATTGTAGCACATGATTAATAAAAGATGATCTTCCTGCACAAATTAAATGCTTGCATCAGAAATGTGGAAAATGAGAAAACCTGTATTTTTCATGAGACCCAACTAAAGCAAAGTCAACTAAAGCAAAGTTCACAGGACTGGTCTTATCTGTTAGGCTAGAACTACGCCCAAGCTTTTTATTGTACGACTGTTCTTCTATAGAGTAATCCAAATTTTAATGTATAATTCCCAAAATATTTTTTTATATCACTCACACAGGGATTCACTTGTTAGCAGTGATTTTGAAGATTTAGAGATTTTTAAGTTATGAAAAGAGCAAGAGATGAATGGGGAGATTTATTATGGCTGTACGACAATTTTCTGACATTTAGCAGTCTCAAATTTTGTTGAAATTGCCGTTGTACAACAGAATCTGCGACTTTTTAGCCTTTTCTGATCCCATTACCACTTTACCAAAAAAGTGGTCAGCGAGTGGGTGGAAGGAGGTGAGCTGCAGGTGGAAACGCTGCAGTCCGACTGATTTAGGGCCCATGCCCACAAACGTAAGGGCTCCGTGCCCGTGCTGCGGGCATGGGCACCGACCATGGGGCAACCACGTGCGGATTGCAGACCCACTTGAATGGGGTCCATGAGCCGCATCCGATGGTCCGCACTGCAAAAAAGGTAGTGAATGCACAACTTTTTTTACAGTGCAGAGGCACGACCAGAAACACCACGGTAGCACTCCGTAGTGCTTCCATGGGGTTCCGTTCAAGTGAAGTGGTGACCCGTGTGTTGCGGTCCACAGCACGGGCACGGAGCCCTTACGTTCGTGGGCATGAGCCCTTAACAACACATGTGCCAGAAGGGTGTATGTTACACCTGAAATCTACATCAGTTTCTGGCTGGCGTAGATGTGAGTCTGGCGCACGGACAGCAGGAGATGCAACAGATTAATTAAGTAGCGGTGTTAATAAATCTCCCACAAAATGTCCAAGTGTAGCCCCAGCTTTATAAGGGCTCATGCACAGAACCGTATGTATTTTGCGGTCCCCAAAATAAGGATCTGCAAAAAATACGGATGATATCCGTGTGCATTCCGTATTTTGCGGACCGGAACAGCTGGCCCCTAATAGAACAGTACTATCTTTGTCAGTAATATGGACAATAATAGGACATGTTCTATTTTTTGGCGGAACAGAAATACGGACACACAGAAACAGAATGCACACGGAGTAACTTCCTTTTTTTGCGGACCCATTGAAATGAATGGTTCCGCATACGGTCCGCAAAAAAACCTGAATGGACATGGAAAGGAAATACGTTTGTGTGCATGAGCCCTAAGGGTCTAAAAATCTAGATATTTATTTAGTTTGTAAGCTTTCCTGGAATATTTTGTTGTAAAATCAATTAAAAAAAATCATTAAAATGGAAACAACTATTTTCAGAACTGGTGATAAAACCCAAAACACTGAAGATTTAATGAAAGCAATGTACTATAGTTACATACAGTGGATATAAAAAGTCTACACACCCTTGTTAAAATGTCAGGTTTCTGTGATGTAAAAAAATGAGACAAAGAAAAATAATTTCAGAACTTTTTCCACCGTTTAATGTGATCTATAAACTGTACAACTCAATTGAAAAACAAACTGAAATCTTTTAAGTAGAGGGAAGAAAAAATATAAAACTAAAATAATATGGTTGCATAAGTGTGCACACCCTTAAACTAATACTTTGTTGAAGCACCTTTTGATTTTATTACAGCACTCAGTCTTTTTGGGTATGAGTCTATCAGCATGGCACATTTTGACTTGGAAAGATTTGCCCACTCTTATTGGCAAAAACACTCCAAATCTGTCAGATTGCGAGGGCATCTCCTGTGCACAGCCCTCTTCAGATCACCCCACAGATTTTCAATCGGATTCAGGTCTGGACTCTGGCTGGGCCATTCCAAATTTTTAATCTTCTTCTGGAGAAGTCATTCCTTTGTTGATTTGGATGTATGCTTTGGGTCTTTGTCATGTTGAAAGATGAAGTTCCTCTTCATGTTCAGCTTTCTAGCAGAAGCCTGAAGGGTTTGTGCCAATATTGTCTGGTATTTGGAACGGTTCATAATTCCCTCTAGCTTAACTAAGGCCCCAGTTCCAGCTGAAGAAAAACAGCCCCAAAGCATGATGCTGCCACCACCATGCTTCACTGTGGGTATGGTGTTCTTTTGGTGATGTGCAGTGTTGTTTTTGCGCCAAACATATCTTTTGGAATTATGGCCAAAAAGTTCAACCTTTTCCCACATGCTTTTGGGAGACTTCAGATGTGTTTTTGCAAAATGTAGCCTGGCTTGGATATTTTTCTTCGTAAGAAAAGGCTTTCGGCTTGCCACTCTACCCCATAGCCCAGACATATGAAGCATACGGGAGATTGTTGTCACATGTACCACACAGCCAGTACTTGCCAGATATTCCTGCCGCTCCTTTACTGTTGCTGTAGGCCACTTGGTAGCCTCCCAGACCAGTTTTCTTCTCGTCTTTTCATCAATTTTGGAGGGACGTCCAGTTCTTGGTAATGTCACTGTTGTGCCATATTTTCTCCACTTGATGATGACTGTCTTCACTGTGTTCCATGGTATATCTGTAAATTTTTATTTTTATAAAAGTAAATATTGCTTTACAAACATTTGGAGTTAATTCACTCCTATCAAATCAAATAGTATTAATATTATTAGGCAAAACCGTAACATAATAATACAGTTATCAGGGAAGGAAAGGGAAGAGTGGAAAATAAAAAGATGGGGGGGGGGGGGGGAGGTGAGAAAGGTAAAGGGGGTACCAGTCAAAATATTCATTTGTGAATTATTACAATAAATGATAACACTTTAAAAAAATGTTTTGTACATTTTAACCTATCAACTTGAGAGTAATTGAGAAACTTTCTCTGGAATCAAATATTCCAACCAAGCGCTCCATATAGCCTTATATTTTTGCAAATTTTGCGCAACAGTCCATTTTAGTCTTTCAAAGTTCTGTATTTTCCAGATTTCCAGTAACTATTCTTTGACTGTCGGTGGGTCTTCTTGCAACCATTTCATGGTATAAGGATTTTTGCAGCATTTAGGAAATGTATACACAATTCGAATTATATGTCCGCATGACCAATATCAAATATGTAAAACAGTATCAATTTTTCTGTGAATTTGGACTTTGTTTTAAATACCTCTTTAACTATTTTATTTATTGCTTCCCAAAACGGGGTAATGCGTGGGCATCTAAACCAGATGTGTGTGTAATTACCCATACTTGGCATACGTTGGTAAAATTGTTAAAGGAAAACAAACAGTTAGGGAAAACCCCTGTAGGAGATGTTTTTAGAAACAATACCCTTATTCCCCTAGAAGACCTTCGTAGATTGTTTGGACGTAGGGTGAGCTCTCTCAAAAAACATGCAACATGGTCTAAGCTGCTGATTAAATGTTTTAGCGAGCAGATTGAACCTGTAGAGGATAACCTTTTGGCCTCCTTGTTGCACAAAAATACAATAGGAGATCGCCTAGTGTCCAAATGCTATAAAGTGGTCAATAAAACAGATAACTTGCCCTCGTATATAGAGAAATGGAACAAGGAACTTAATTCCCAATTCAATAATACAGAAACAGCACACATTTTGAAAAAATCCCTTACTATCTCTAAATCTTAGCTCTATCAGGAAATGCAATATAAAATAACAACTCGCTGGTATAAAACTCCGGCCCTAATGCATAGGATCAATCAGGAGATATCTGATTGTTGCTGGAGATGTAAGAGAGATACGGGTTCCATGGTATATCTAATGCCTTGGAAATTCTTTTGTACCCTTCTCCTGACTGATACCTTTTAACAATGAGATCCCTCTGATGCTTTGGAAGCTCTCTGTGGACCATGGCTTTTGCTGTGGGATGCGACTAAGAAAATTTCAGGAAAGACCAACTAGAGCAGCAGAACTTTATTTGGGGTTAATCAGAGGCACTTTAAATGATGGCCGGTGTATGCTGACTCCTATTTAACATGATTTTGAATGTGATTACCTAATTCTGAATACAGCTACATCCCCAGTTATACACTTATGCAACCGCATTATTTTTTTTTTTATTATTTTTTTTCTTCCCTCCACCTAAAAGATTTCAGTTTGTTTATCAATTGAGTTGCACAGTTTATAGGTCACATTAAAGGTGGAAAAAGTTCTGAAATGATTTACCTTTGTCTTATTTTACAGCACAGAAACCTGACATTTTAACAGGGGTTTGTAGACTTTTTATATCCACTGTATATATGCTAAGGCTGATTTCAGCCTGTAATTGTGGGAGGCGCGAAGACCCCATAAATTCTCCCCTGGACTGTCCATCCAGACGGGCATCTGTCGTGCCCCCCTCCCCCACCCCTTTTCTCTACCAGTTCTCCTCTGGGTATGCCCCATTATAGGCCTACCCACGTTCGTGGCCAAGGGCACAATTCAGGCCATTCAGTCAGCCAGACAGCAGGAGGATAGTCAATTTGTCTCTGTCATGCTCAAGTTCCATTTCCGCAGCCACGACAAATATATATACACTGTAGTAATGTGTACAGTGCTGGAAGACGTGTATATCCCACCCAGATACCTCAGCTGGGTGAGATAACTAAAATCCAGAAAGCTGCAGTGGTTTCAGCAAAGTGTAGCTTGCTGAGACAGTTTTGTCTAGATTTTGTCCTGGGATGGATTTTATTAGAACCGGTGGATAGGTTTGGTAGTGGGATCTGCCAGTCCACACCCTTCCAGTACATGTATTGTCTTTAGCTGAGGAGACCGCAGTTGAGGCCTGCTGTTGTAATCACGGAGGAATAAAACAACCCTCTGTGTATGACTGTGAGAGAGAGAATTTGGAAACGGAAACCTGCAGAGGCTCTGTGTGGTCTCAGCCAGGATGGCTGAGGGGCCACCAGGCTGTGTGAAAGCCTGAAGTTTGGGGGGCCCAGCGACGCTTGCGGAAAGAGGGTCGCACGGTCAGAGTCGGGAGGACTTCTGGACCATAATCCCCCAAAGGTACTGGTGTCTGACTTCATTATTAGGTTTCCATATTAGGTGCCCTATATAACACTAGTCTTTATAAGGTCTCCTGGGTTTCTAGGTTTTTAAAAGTGCCTGATAGATTGAAACACTGAATTAAAAATATGGTCACTCCATGGAACCTGAATACTGTTCTTACAAGTTTGTCAGATTCTCCAGCCTCTAGACTCCCTGACTAATAAGTGGCTTACTCTTAAGACCATTTTCTTAGTGGCAATATCCTCTGCGAGAAGAGTTTGTGAGCTTCAGGCTTTATCTATCCAGGAGCCCTTACTTAGAGTGTTTGAAGACAAGCTCATATTCAAGTTAGATCCCAAATGTATTTATACAGTTTTCCAGCCCAAATAAGGGTAAAAAAGCTGCAAAAAGCTCTATATCTCGCTGGATTAGGTGTGCCATAGAGGCCTATATAGGCTCCGGTAAAGAAGCTCCTCCATCCCTCAGAGCTCATTCAGTAAGATCTGTGTCTACTTCCTGGGCTGAGAGAGAGTCTGCGTCTTTAGAACAAATTTGCCACTTGGAAGAGGGCTCACACCTTCACCAAGCAATAAGCATTATAGGGTTGATGCATTTGCCAATAAGGACATGGCCTTTGGACGCAAGGTCCTAGGTGCTGTTGTCCCCCCCTAAAGTTTACTTTGTTAGTTCTCAGATTGTGCTGTCATGGAGTATTACACTCTCCTGTAATCCGGTTTCCTGAAAGTCTCCATTACAGCACATATATTCCAACCCTTTTTTGATAATTTTACTTTTATTTCTATTCTACCCCTTTTATCCTGGTTTAGTTGAAATACACTGGCGATGAGGGGAAGGGGTGGGCTGTGTTTTTTTCTGTCCTATCAGAGGAAGTCAATCTCAGGTTGTGCTGTCATGGAGATTTCCAGGAAACTGGACTACCGGTGAGTGTATGACATATATATATATATATATATATGTTTACCATATTTTTCACCCTATAAGGCGCACTGGTCCTATAAGACGCACCTAGGTTTTTGAGGAGGAAAATAAGAAAAAAATTATTTTTAACCAAAAGGTGTGCTTTTGGTGGGTTTTGAACTAATGGTGGTCTGTGGATGACACTATTATGGGGGATCTGTGGATGACGCACTGTTATTGAGGGGATCTGTGGATGGCACTGTTATGAGGGGATCTGTGGATGGCACTGTTATGGGGGGATCTGTGGATGGCACTGTTATGGGGGGGATCTGTGGATGGCACTGTTATGGGGGGTGATCTTTGGATAGCACTGTTATGGGGGGATCTGTGGATGGCACTGTTATGGGGGGTGGATCTATGGATGGCACTGCTATATATGTGTCACCCACAGATCCCCCACCCCATAACAGTGCCATCCACATATCCCCCACCCCATAATAGTGGCATCCACAGATGCCCTAATATACCATAGCTAAACCTGTGGGAGGGGGGAGGGAGGAGGGGACGGTGTCCCAGTTTAAAATACTCCTATATAGTGCCCGCAGAAGATACTCACATAGTGCTCCTCCCCATCCTATATAATGCCCCCATAGTGCTCTTCCATGTCCTATATTAGTGCCCCAGCAGATGCCCCCATAGTGCTCCTCCCCTGTCCCTATAGTGCCCTTCATAATGTGGCAGTATAAAATGCCCTTATAGACTGCCCCACATAGATGCCCCCATAATGCATCACTCCCCCCTTCCCCATAGTGGCACCAAAATGGGTGCCAGTATTAAATGCCCCTATAGTGCTCTTCCCCCCCTTCTCCATAGTGCCCCCCCATAATGTGCCAGTATATAGGGCCCCCATTAGATGCCCCCATAGTGCTCCTCCCCCCTTCTCCATAGTGCTCCCCCCATAATGTGCCAGTATATAGGGCCCCACCCCCTTCTTACCATACTGTACTAAAAATAATTAAAACAATAAACACTTATACTTACCTCCATGACACTGTGATGCAGGCATCTTACGGCCTGTGTACGGCTCAGGCGGCGCGATGTTGTCATTGCGCCGCCTGCACCAGCCTCTGATAGGCTACAGGCGCTAGGCCTGCAGCCTATTAGAGAAACGGGCAAGGGAGACGCCTCTCCCCTGCCCCACACCGTTCAGCAGATGAATATAGAGATGAGCACATCCACAATGGAAGCGCTCATCTCTCTCTGCCGCCGGAATGGTCAGTCCGCCCCTGGCTCTCACTATATTCTCAATTGTCCCGTTGCCCACCCCTTGGATCCGCCAATGCCTAGTGCTGACAGGACAAGCGATAATGTCAGATGCAGGAGGCAGAGCTCAGCAGAGAAGAGGGGATGAAGGACCTGCGATGACCTCACCATCATGTGATCAGAACAGGAGGCGGAGCTCAGCAGTGCAGTAACCTAATGAAGAAGACCAGCCATGCATGTGAAGAAGTATGGATTCAATGTAAGTGCCAGGGAAATGCTGGGAGTTGTAGTCCTCCCCTATTATACCTCCTTTTATGTAATATCAGAGTACATTACAAGAGGAGGTATGAGGACAGTACTAAAACTCCCAGCATGTCCAGGCCATTGTATAATATCAGGGTACATTACAACACCCTGGATATGCTGGGAGTTCTATACCTACTCTTATAATGTACTCTGATATTACATAACTGCTTCGACATGCTGGGAGTTGTAGTCTTCTCTTATACCTCCTCTTGTAATGTTCTCTGATATTAAATAACAATGGCTTAGACATGTTGGCAGTTATAGTCCTCTTCTGTTATACCTCCCGCAGTAATGTACTCTGAATTAGGCCTCATGCACACGGCCGTTGCCCGGCCGTAGCCGTATTGCGACCCGCAAACACTTGAATGGGTCGGCAGTCTGGAGCTGCGGTGAGAAGCGGAGGCACGGAACCCCACGGAAGCACTACGGAGTGATTCCGTGGTGTTTCTGTCCATGCCTCTGCACCGCAAGAAAATATAACCTGTTCTATTTTTTTGTGGTGCGGATGGATCACAGACCCAATGCATGGAAAGGCCATGTGCATGAGGCCTTAGGGCCGGGATGATGGATAGGGGAGGGTAGTCATCTGCCTAGGCTGCCACTTTGCTACCTATAAAGGGGGGTGCGCTCATAGCGGTCCACCTTCACAAGCCTCAGGCTGCTACTCCTCAAGCTTGTGAGGCATTAGAACAGAGCAAGAAGCTGAAATTACATCACTACAACCTCCTGTTCTGCATCTCGCATGATCACATGTGAGAGCAGGAGTGGTGATGTCCCTGGGGCCGCATGCATCAGGACTCAGCAACACAAGCAACAGATAAAACTGTGGTCTGCATAGCAGAAAATGGCGGGGGGACGGGAGGGAGGCAGTCTTTGTTTTTTTATACTGCTGGGGGCACTAGGGATGGGGGCACCAGGGATGGGTGAAGGAGATCATTATATATACTTGGCACTACTGGGGAGGAATGGAGGAGCATTATATACATACTGGCACTGCGGTGGAACATTATATATATATTGGCACTATAGAGGGAAGCATTATATATTGGAACTAGGGGGACATTAGAGCCACTGGGAGCATTATGGTTATATATTATTACTACTAGAGTACCGTAGGGGAGTTATTATTATTTGACGCTATATGTAGGGCATTGCTACGAATGGGGGCTATCTTGGGCAGTATTATCACTATTAGGGGCACCATTGCTAATGAGGGCAGCCTGGGTGTATAGTATAGTATAGTGTTTGTGGACATGGGGGGGAGCACAACAGGCACAGTATTGGGGGTAGCTTTAAGAGGTTCTCTGGGTTTTTTCATATTGATGACCTATATTTAGGATAGGTCATCAATAATAGATCGGCAGGTCAGAATAGGAAAGTTGAGATGAGTACTGGGGGCAATAAAAGGAGCATTACATCTACTTGGTGCACTATGTATGTGTGTGGGTGCTCTGTTAAGTACTGAGGGTACTAAAAGGGGCATTATACCTGGTGGGGAGCTTCTATAACTACAATGGGGCACTACATGAAACAGCATTTTACCTATTGGAGGCACTAGAGGGGCCAATATACCGTAACTACTGGGACACTACAGAGGGCATTATAACTACTGGAGCATTACATGAGGCATTGTAACTACTGGGGCATCACAGGGTTCATTATAACTACTAGGGGCACTACAGAAAGGCATTATAACAACTGAGGAACTACAGGGGGCACTATACCTAATAGGGAACTACAGGAGGACATTACAACTACTAGGGCACCACAGGAGGGCATTATAACTACTGGGACACTGTAATATAACAATTGGGGCACTATTGGGGGAGGTTTTAACTACTGGGGCACTAGGGGGCATTATAACTGTAACAGACCGTTTCAGCAGACAAGGGGTTAAAATCCGTTTAGGCGATATGCCCCTTTCCGAGAGACAGGCACAGCTACTGCAGAACACCAACCTCCCGAACTGGATACAAAATAGCACTCCAAACTGGAACCTCGCAAATAGCTGCCAGCAGACGAACAGGAAAAGCATTCAGTCAGCTTACACTCCTGGCAATCAGTCTCCAACAGCATACAGGGAATCCCCCCAATAACTAGACAAGGCTCCGTCTTGAGGGTCAAACAGTGGTCTGTGAGCTAAAATGGCCGCTATCTATTGTTCTCACCATGTGCTTCATCCAAGCAAGTAAGGCAAAGGATGCAATCCAGGGAAAGAGGGCTCCGTCCCAAGTGCCTTAAGACCCAATAACTTAAGGGACCATAATCCCAGGGCAGGAGGCTGGTAAACAGCCCCCTCCAAAACACAGTGGCGAGGTTGGTTTCGCCACACATCTCCCCCCCAGGGAAGACTAACCAGACACCTGACCTCACGCCGGTCGGTACCTGAGTTAGTCTGGCAGCCCACCCACAACCCAATACTGGACCTGTTGAATTTTGGGGCCTGGCTCTGTTCTGTAGGTCCCCAGCTGTTGAGTGTGCATCTGCTACTCCTTGCTTTGTGGTTCTCCAGCTTGGAGCTGTAGGTACTTGGTGGGCAGAGGCCGACTGTGCTCTGCCCAGATGCCAGCTCTTCCGCTGGGGTGAGGGGGGTACAAGCCAGTCCTGTAACAAGGGGGTTGGTGGAGCAGAGGCCAGCCGGCTCTCTGCCCTGATGCCAGCTCTTCCGCTGGGAAGGGATCAGTGGGTATTGCAGGCTCATCCCCTGCCCCCAGAACTCGGTTGGGAAGTAGCTGGGAAGGGGAGGGCTCGCTTACCTCCTCCTCCTGGTATCCCTGCGGAGATGGCTGGAGATCTGGTTGTTTGAGGGGGAGACCGACTGTCTCCTCTTTGGCTAAACAGCCCTGTTGCTGGGGGACAGGACCGACTGTCCCTACCCCCTGTGCTGTGAGTGCAGAGACCACGGTCCCATCTGCACAGTTGTGGGGCTTACTGTCTCCCTCTGGTACGTTAAGCTGCCGCTGGGGAATGGAGACTAGGCTCCCAATTCCCAAAAAATCATGCTGCTGCTAAGGGACAGGACCGTCTGTCTCTGCCCCCTGTAACTCCGCCTGCCGCTGGGGAATGGAGACTCGGCTCCCAATTCCCTGTACATCACACGGCCGCTGGGGAATGGAGACTAGGCTCCCAATTCCCCAAAAATCATGCTGCTGCTGGGGGGCAGGAACAACTACCTCTGCCCCCTGTAACTCAGCCTGCCGCTGGGGAGGGAGGCCGCTGCTCTCCCCTCCCTGCACTTCACACTGCCGTGGGGAATGGAGACTGGGCTCCCACTGTCCCGCAACCGTAACTTCCGATGGAGGTCCACCCAACGTGGCAGCTGACCGTCACCTTCTGCCCGGTATAGTAGGGTCTTAGACACTAGACTCCTCACGAACTTCACGTATTTCTCAGCTGGATTGGGTCCGAAGAAGTTCAGCCGCAACCACATCATACGGTCAAATTCCTCCACAGAGTATCTGTACTCCACTGCTGGTTCCATCCTGGTGCTTTTAGGGTCACTGTACTGAGACATGCATTGCCCTTAAATTGTAGAATCCACAGAAATGGTGTCTCCTGTAGCTGTCCTTCTGGCTGTAGGAACGATCCCGCTGCTTGCCACCAATGTAACGGTCCGTTTCAGCAGACAAGGGGTTAAAATCCGTTTAGGCGATATGCCCCTTTCCAAGAGACAGGCACAGCTACTGCAGAACACCAACCTCCCGAACTGGATACAAAATAGCACTCCAAACTGGAACCTCGCAAATAGCTGTCAGCAGACGAACAGGAAAAGCGTATCAGTCAGCTTACACTCCTGGCAATCAGTCTCTAACAGCATACATGGAATCCCCCCAATAACGAGACAAGGCTCCGTCTTGAGGGTCAGCAGTGCTCTGTGAGCTAAAATGGCCGCTATCTATTGTTCTCACCATGTGCTTCATCCAAGCAAGTAAGGCAAAGGATCCAGGGAAAGAGGGCTCCGTCCCAAGTGCCTTAAGACCCAATAACTTAAGGGACCATAATCCCAGGGCAGGAGGCTGGTAAACAGCCCCCTCCAAAACACCGTGGCGAGGTTGGTTTCGCCACAATAACCACTGTGGCACTATAAGGGGCATTATAGCTGGGGTCCTATAGGGGACATTATAACTTCTCAGGGGTACAATAAAGGGGCCTTAATACTACTGGGGACGCTACACTACTTATTAATGCTAGGGGCACTACAGAGAGACATTACTACTTGGTGCACCATGGTGGACATTAGAGATGGCCTTGCTGTTCGCCCGGCGGTCGTTATGTGGCGGAATTTGCTCGTTCGCTATTCACCGAATGGGCGAACATATGGCGATATTCGCGCACGCCATATTCTTTAACATTGTGAAGAACTTTGACCCATGAGACATCCGTCAGGTGGTACAGGAGAGCCAGTTGAGACATTTCAGCAAATGGACATATCTCCTACCTTATATATAAACCTGATCTTGCCGCCATTTAACATTCAGTCTTTTGCCAGTGTATGGAGAGGTTGCTGTGTGGAGCAGGGACAGACTGTTAGGGACACAAATCGCTAGCTAATAGGGTCACAAAAGTCCTTTTAAGGACTAGTATAGGTGTCCTATCAATAGTTGTGACTTACTGAGGGGTGTAATATACTTATAATCTACTTTTTAACATAGAAAGTATAGTATAGTGCAATTGTATTGTTCAGCAGTTGTGTGCGGTTCTGCTGCGATACTGCAGATACACAAACGCTAAACGCTATTGGAACAAATCATTTCTACTGGTGTTATTTACCAGTATCCCCCCCCCCCAAAAAAACTGATTGAGGCAGGGGTGTTATATACCAATAATATACTTTCTATATAGTGCATTTAGGTAATGCAGCATTTGTTTGCAGTTTTGCTGCGTGACCGCATCTACACAGAGTGACAAACGCTATTGGAACCAATAATTTCTACTGGTGTGATATACCAGTTGCCCCCCCAAAAAAACTGAATGAAGCAGGGGTGTTATATACCAATAATATACTTTCTATATAGTGCATTTAGGTAGTGCAGCATTAGGTGAAGGTGACGAATCCGATGATGACTTGTCGATGGACGTCATGTGGGTGCCCACAAGAGAGGAAGAGGAGGGGAGTTCAGAGGGAGAGAGGGAGCAGCAGATAGGGAGAAGAAGCAGGCAGAACTTACAGTGCACAGGAGGCAAAAAGCAGACTGCTAATGTATCTGGAACGAGCCATGCACAGTCACATCTGAAGCTCCCAGGACGCCGGCACATGGCTCCGCAGTGTGGGCTTTTTTTAACCTGTCCGCTGCTGACAATAGTGTTGCCATCTGCAGCCTGTGCTGTCAATGCATAAGTCGCGATAAGCCCAAAACTCACCTAGGGACTACCGCCTTAAGAAGGCACCTGGCCTCCCATCACTGAGCCCAGTAGGAGCAACACTGTCAGAACCCACAAAGCCACACTCCCGGCGATCCCCGTCTTGCCTCATCTCCTTCTCCTCTCTCCTCCCAGTTGTCCTTCACTCCACCTTCCACTGTGCCATCATCGCGTTCATCTGGGCAGGCAGGCTTCCTTGCCCCAAATGTTAGAGTGAAAAAAGATGATGACGCCAGATAACCCTCTTGCCCAACGGCTGACCGCTGGGTTGTCAGAACTGCTAGCCCGCCAACTACTGCCATATAAACTGGTGGACTCGGAAAATGTGTGGCCATTTGAACACTGCAATGGAAGGTCCCCGGAAGGAAATATTTCTCCCAGAAGGGCATCCCAGAGCTACATGGCCACGTTCAGCGGCAAGTGAATGTATCTCTGGCATACAAGGTAGGTGCCAAGATACATCTGACCACAGACACGTGGTCTAGCAAACACGGGCAGGGAAGGTACATAACTTTTACTGCCCATTGGGTGAACCTTCTGACGGCTGTCAAGCATGCAACCCGTGGCAACCGTGTAGATTTGGTGTTACCGCCACGGATTGCATGCAGGCCTGCCTCTTCTTCTCCTCCTCCTACTCCATCCTCCGTCTCCTCCTCGGCTGACTCCTCCTTTTCTGCTGCTACCGTCTATTCCGCTGCGCCCCCCAAGATCCCAGAACCTATTCGACGTGCCTGGTGAGACGTTGCCATGCTGTGCTGCTTCTGTTGTGCCTGGAAGCCAAGAGCCACACCGGTCCAGCACTCCTTTTAGCTTTGCGGTCACAGGCCGATCAGTGGCTAACCCCTCTCAATTTGACAGTTGGTAAAGTGGTGTGAGACAATGGTGCCAATCTGCTATGCGCACTGAAACAGGGCTAAAAAGAGACACGGGCCGTGCATGGCACACGTCCTGGACTTAGTCGTGCATCGATTCATTGCCAAATACCCCTGGTCTAGGACGTCTTGCGGCAGTCCAGGAAAATCTCTGGTCATTTTAGAAGATCTTACATGGCCATGGCTCGCCTTGCTGACATTCAGCGGTGACACCACCTGCCTGTCAGACGTCTGATGGAACTCCACCTTGTATATGCTTGATAGGCTTCTCCAGCAGAAACGTGCAGTTATCGACTACCTGTACGAACTCTGCGGCAGGACAGGTTCTGGGGAGATTGTTTTTTTTTTTCACCGCGCCAGTGGTTGCTCATGCGCGACATATGCATTTTTTTATTAGACTCTGCAGGATACAAAAACGTGGATGCTGCACATTTGTATACATCAAACCGATAGGAAATAAAAAATCTCTAGGCTCCAGCAGGGCACATTTTTGAGAGTTTCCCTTTAAGACGCATAAAAATGTCCCCTGATTAAAATACATATTTTTTGTGGGAATTTTGGCCAATGATTCCCCTCTGGTATATCACTGTCCATGTTGTGGGACTATTTGTGTACTTCTAGTAAGTGTTTGCTGGCTGCAAATATGAGCTGAAAGTTTTTCAGGGGGCCCGCCGCGAACTTGCGGTTCGCAAACATTTGATCGCGTTCACGCGATCGCATTCGCAAACCGTCCCGGCCGATGTTCGTCCATCACCAGTGGACATTATTATTAGCCACAATATGGAGGGCACTACTACTAATAGGGGCACTCTTGGGGATATTATTACTAATGAGGGAACTCTGGGAGAGAATTATAGCAGTTGGTGGAACTTTTATATTACTATTAATTTCTGCTTTATAGTATTTGGGAAACACTGCGGGCACAGTATTTAGAGTAGCAACAGGATAATACTGTTGGGCACTAGGGTGGGCAGGATGATAGAAAAGTGAGGAACCTAAGATGACTGTGTGCCTAACTCTGCAGAGTCGTCATGGGCCGAATGAGAAGAGGAAAGAGAATGTCTACCTTAGAGGAGACATCACCTGTGAGACACTGGATGAATAGGTATGTGGTGCTGTATAGTCCTGTATGTTTGGCAGTGCTGAATGTAATATCCATCCAGTATGTAAATTATGTCTTTAGTGCAAGGACGTGTTCATGGGGATGGTTCCTTCCGGAATTTATCAACTATGCTTTGGGGCTTGGGCCCTAGACTATTTGAGACCCTAGTAACGCCCTTCTTTGCCAGAGATGAAAGAATTGCCTAATTTGCCTCTTCTTGCTGGATAGAGTAGTGATGACCAGACTGGGTGTTTATCCCATCAAAGATCAGCACAGGTGTAATTTCCCTTCCCCCTACTCCTCTTGGTATCTCACAGCAGGGGAGAATAGTGAGCTCAGGGGCAGGGGCGCACCACCAATGAGACGAGGTAAAGCCAGGTAGGGGCAAGAGTAGGGCAGCGGAAGGGCCATGGGTAATGAGCGCTTCCATTGTGGAAACGCTCCTCTCTACTAGGGTTGTTGTGATGCCAAAATTTTGATTCGATTTCGATACCATAAAAAAGTATCTCGATACTCGATACCATTCGATAACATGCGGAAAAAATAGGAGATTTTTAAAATATTTTAATAGTTTGGACTTTTCGGACGTGGCGATATGTAATATGTTTATTTATTTATTGTTTATATATTTTATATGTAAAATTCAGAAAGGGGTGATTTATACTTAATAATTTGGTATTTTTATAAAACTTTTTTCTTTTTATTTAATAACTATTTCCCCCCTTATGAGCTAGAACCTGGGATTTTTTCATCCATTGTCCTATTCACCCTAATAGAGATCTCACACTCTCCCTGCTGCCCTGTGCATAGTACACACAGCAGTAGGGAGCTTACCATGGCAGCCAGGGCTTTAGTAGCGTGCTGGCTGCCATGGTAACCGATCGGAGCACCAGGATTACACTGCTGGGGCTCCGATCAGAAGCTGCCACTGCAACACCAATGAGGAGGAGGGGAGGGGACCCTGTGGCCACTGCCCCCAATGATTTTAATACTGGGGGGCTGAGGGGGGCGCACTGCGCCACCAATGATAATAAACCTTTAATACAGGAGGCGGGTACCGGTAGCAGAATCACATAGCTGGGACCGCACCTGAGGGGTTAACTGCCACTGATCGCGGCTATGTGATTCTGATGCCAGCACCTGTATTTGTATTAAACGTTAACTTTCATTGGTGGTGCAGTGTGCCCGCCTTCACCCCTCTTTCTTCTTATTTGCAGCAATATTGGCAGCTCTGTATTAAGGTCCATTCACACGTCCGTGGTGTGCTGCGGACCCGCAAATTGTGGATTCGCAACACACCCGGTCGGCACCCCCTATAGAAATGCCAATTCTTGTCACAACACACCCGGTCTGCAAAATTGTGGAACGGGTGCGGACCATTTTGCGGACGTGTGTATGAACCCTTACCCTGTATGTTTTGTAGCTCTGTATGTAATGTTTTCCAAGTATGTCTTTAACAGTAGGAGGGGGAAGGAGGGAAGGGATAAGGTTAAGAAATTGGCATTGGGAGCCACCGTTTCAGTTTTTACCTCAGGCAGCAGAAAGGCTAGGTTCACCCCTGCTCAGGCGAGATTATATCTCCTATTGACTCCTTCTTGAGGTGAGGTATTGTGGCATTCAGAATAGAAGCAAAGTATAGTAAACCTTGTATGAAATGCCTTTACCCTGATGATTCCTGCACCAACAATGTTACTAACCGCAATGACTGCAGATGACCTTTAAGTAGCCTGACCCCTTTGTCTCTGAAATATCATAAGGTAAGGATGTGTGGAAAAAATGATATGACTAGTGACAAAAATATGACTTTTCTTCACAACCTGCTCCTTTCACATTCCTTAATGCCAGTTCTTCCCCTTTTGAAAGGTGTTCTGTTCTATGTGGCTGACTGAATGCTTCTTTGTGCTTGACCTCACTTGCTCAACTCCACCATTCTGACAATCTCCAACTTGACTGCTATTGTCTATACACTCACGAATGTAAAAACTAAACTACTTTAGTGACATCACAATAAAAGGCAGGGGCAGAACAGCTCCCATACAGCCAAACAAGCAGCAACGGCCGTTTCGCGCTCTCGCACTTCTTCAGGCCACCACAAGACCATCTCCCCACCCACTGGCACCTCCTGGTGCGACCACAACTCTTGCAAAATACTGCACCAAGGAGCAACACTGGATCTCGGCTCTCTAATGGACATTACAGACACAGCACCTAGACACTGACAGATTCCTTATGCCCAGATTTACTAACAATTCTGTGCTTAGAATCTATCTAAAAAAGTGGTGCAAATTGGCACTATTTTAGCACAATTTGGTGCAATTAGAGTTTTAACACTTTTTCTCCGACATGCTTGACCAGGGGCTGGGCTTAGCGGAAAGAGGGGAGCTTTACAGGAAAAAGGTGTGGTCTATGATGGATCATTTTGCACCAAACTTGCATCATCATTTTGGTGTGAAATTCTGTTTTGCAGTACGCCAACCATTAGCTGGTATAGAGTCAGAGAACAGTGTCTGTCCCTGCACCACATGTATCCTCCAGCCCGAGCCCCTGTGATAAATCTGCTGCAGGTCTAGACAACCGGTCTAAACTTACGCCATCTACAGGATTAGTAAATCTGCCTCACAGCACAAGTCCTTATACCTCTATAGAGCATTAACTACACAGTATAGCATTCAATCAGACTGGAGGTATTGTACAAGGATACTAGGAAGGGAATTTATCATTCTCCATATGCCATATGTTTTCTGGCAAAAAAAAAGGTCTGCCCTCATCACTTTCCGAAAAAGGGTTCTTGATTGGGGGGGGGGGGGGGGTTGGCGAGACTGAAAACTATGGCAGCTCAGAGTTGACTGCTGACTGCTGTAGGATGAGGCCATAAGTTAAGCGAATCCTCCAGCAGTGCAAGGGATGTAAAGACCCCCCAAATGTGCTGGACATCGTCCCTTTTCTTAGAAGCAATACACTGGTAGATTAAAGGGCCGGTGCAATAATATAACCATTAACATAAGTAACAGCATTATTCACATAGGCACTTCTTAGCTTTTATAGAGGAATGCAATATATAACATACACAATAGGCTTGTGCAAATTTCACACAAATTAGCCAACATTTTATTGCATGCAAGTTTTCTACATTACAAAGAAATGAATAATGGGCTTCCTATTTCCTTTTCAGCAGAACTGGTTCCTGACCTTGGTTTTCGGCAGAAGTGTCAGACTGGTTATCCTCATTTGGCTTATATTAGTCAGAAACTCGGCAATAAGGTGCTGCAGACGTCAAAGAATAAACACTTGCACCTTCCACAACTCACTTCATACATACCTGCAGTTTGCCACTTCCTTAAAGTAACATTCCCCACATAGAAAACATTGGGTCTATGGTCAACAAATGTAAACTCCTGGACCTTGTATTATATATTTGTAATGTTATTTACAGTAGGGTTGTCACAATACCAAAATTTGGACTTTTGATACCAAGAAAATGGTCACAATACTAATACCAAATTGATACCACACATAAGAATAAATGAATAATAAAAAAATATATATAATAACTAAACACACAATAAAATACTCACACATTTACCACATGGTACTGGGCAACATTGCATTTAGTTTTTTTGGGCAAAGTATCGCTTGCCCATTATATGAGGACGTGCTTGATGGGGTTACATACTATTAATGTGAGGTACATGGAAGTCTAAATTGATAAAAACCCATGTGCCTCCCATTAGGATTAACCCCATCAATTACCTCCTCACATAATGGACAAAATGGGGTTAATATGCGAGATACATAATTGAGCTACTTACTAGTCATGTGAGGCACATGGTTTTATCAATTTTGACCTCGATATACCTCATTTTATTAGTAAATTACCTCATAATGTGCTTTACATTAACCCCATGTTGCCCACTATGTAAGGAGGTACATGAGGGGGTTACTTACTATTAGGCTATATTTACACGACGGCGCCGTGCTTTGCAAATGGCAGATCCGCAAAACACGGGTGTCGGACGCGTGCTTTCTGCAATTTGTGGAACAGAATGGGCCGCCCATGATAGAAATGCCTATTCTTGTCCGCAAAACGGACATGTTCAAATTTTTTTGAGAGGCTGCGGAGCAGAGCAACGGTTGTGGACAGCACACTGAGTGCTGGGGCATCTTTTGTGGCCCCATTGTGGACCCAAACAGTCATGTGAATGAGGCCTTACTGTGAGTAACAAGGAGGTACTGAAGTTATAACACCTGTGCCTTACATTAATAATAAGTGGCCCAATCATTACTCTCACATAATAGCAACACCAATGTTCCTTTATGCTGCTGGCAGGCCATGGTGCAGATCACAGTGACACTGCCCCTCACACTCTGCCCTCAGCCTGCTTTGGTGGTGCAGTGGCCGCCAGCTTCACAGTCTGTCCCTGACTCCCCTCCCCTCAGCTTTCTATTGCTGGTGGTGTTAGTGGTCGGCTGCGTCACAGTGGGAACAGCGGGGGGACCCACTCCTTCTTTCCCCATTGTGCAGCCGCTGACAAGAACATGGTATGCGCCGTACTGTGTGCCCAACATGTACTCTGATAGGACTTATTGTGCAGCTTAGTAATGAAAACCAGGTAATCCCAGTATCAAACCGAACTGGGTATCGAAGTATCGAAAAACTATTGAAACTTCGATATCCGGTGCAAGACTAACTTTTGGTTACAGACAGCTTGGCGGTTACTGGCACATATCTTGGTGGATTGTCTGGTATTTGTAGTAAGGTCCCTGATGGGCACTCTGCTTGATGGCTACAGGTAATGGGACACAGCTTGGTAGTTCAGTCTGTTAAAGCCATACTCACAGTATATGATGAACTCTTTGGCCTGGCACTGTCACAGTCTCTATTCACACCTTCAGGCTCTGGAGGCACATCTACCATGCGCCTCAGTACAGTAACACACTGGAAGTGGTCCACAAGCACTTGCAGGACACACAGGGCCTTCACTGGTCAGGAAGCACCCCCCCTGGCAGCAACAGTCTGACAGGGATAAGGCTCCACAAATTGCTCTGCAGGATCAGGGTTTTGCCATGGCAGCGACAAACACTGGCAGGGCCCAATTCCTCTCCACAAATCTTCTCTGCTGTCAGCTGCCATGGCAGCCTCAGAAATGAACAGGATCATGTGGCACGCCAAACACCTCATTATATAGTTCAACTCCACCTTATCATAGAGCCCATGTGGTGCAAAGCTCCCATGTCCACACATACAGTAGATCTAAAAAGTCTACACACCCCTATTATAATGTCAGGTTTCTGTGATGCAAAGAAATGAGACAAAGATAAATCCTTTCAGATCTTTTTCCACCTTTAATGTGACCTATAAACTGTACAACTCAATTGAAAAACAAACTGGAAGAAAAGAAAAAAAAACTAAATTAATATAGTTGCATAAGTGTGCACACCCTATTATAACAGGGGATGTAGCTGTGTTCAGAATTAAGCAATCACATTTAAAATCATGCTAAATAGGAGTCAGCATACACCGGCCATCATTTCAAGTGCCTCTGATTAACCCCAAATAAAGTTCAGCTGCTTTAGTTGGTCTTTCCTGAAATTTTCTTAGTCGCATCCCACAGCAAAAGCCATGGTCCACAGAGAGCTTCCAAAGAATCAGAGGGATCTCATTGTTAAAAGGTATCAGTCAGGAGAAGGGTACAAAAGAATTTCCAAGGCATTAGATATACCATGGAACACAGTGAAGACAGTCATTATCAAGTGGAGAAAATATGGCACAACAGTGACATTACCAAGAACTGGACGTCCCTCCAAAATTGATGATAAGACGAGAAGAAAACTGGTCTGGGAGGCTACCAAGAGGCCTACAGCAACAGTAAAGGAGCTGCAGGAATATCTGGCAAGTACTGGCTGTGTGGTACATGTGACAACAATCTCCCGTATTCTCCATATGTCTGGGCTATGGGGTAGAGTGGCAAGACGAAAGCCTTTTCTTATGAAGAAAAACATCCAAGCCAGGCTACATTTTGCAAAAACACATCTGAAGTCTCCCAAAAGCATGTGGGAAAAGGTGTTATGGTCTGATGAAACCATGGTTGAACTTTTTGTCCATAATTCCAAAAGATATGTTTGGTGCAAAAACAACACTGCACATCACCAAAAGAACACCATACCCACAGTGAAGCATGGTGGTGGCAGCATCATGCCAAGGGCCTGTTTTTCTTCAGCTGGAACTGGGGCCTTAGTTAACCGCCTCCGGACCGCCTAACGCAGATGTGCGGTCCGGAGGCGGCAGCGCTGCGCACAACGACGCATATACGCGTCATCTCGCGAGATGCGAGATGACGCGATATGCGGCCCGCGCATGCGCAGTTCGCGCCGGCATTTCGAAGAGGACCATTTCGTCATCAGCTTGCCAGCCAATGATCGCGGCTGGCAAGCTGATGATTTTCAAAAAAGCCAATCACAGAGCCATATATCAGATCATATTTGTAAATATGATCTGTTATATGGCTGCCTGCTCCTCTGCTGGTTCTTTTCGTCGGTTGGATGCAGCAGAGGAGCAGGCTTCACAGTGAGTACACCAAACACTACACTTTAGCCCCAGATCCCCCCCCTGAACCCCAATTAACCCTTTGATCACCCCTTTGTCAATCACTAGTGAAAGGAAAAAAGTGATCAGTGTAAACTGTCACTTTTTTTTCCTCACTGGTATTGACCGTTAGGTTTTAGGTATAGTTTAGGCCCCTTGGTTAGGTAGTTAGCGATCAGTTAGCGCCCAGCCCACCGCACCGCAGTCCGTTACTCGCTGATTAGCGTATCGCTAATCAGCATTTGTACTTTTATAGTATCTGGAAGTGATCAAAACTGATCACGGTCAGATCTATAATAGTACTAGTGTCACTTTAGTTCGCCCTCCACCCAAAACGCAGTGTTTGCCCGATCAGGCCTGATCGGTCGCCCACACGTGCGTTCGCCCACGCCCGCCCCACCGCAGTGACACAATCACTGCACAATCACTTTACACGCACTGCGGCGATAAAAAAAATCTGTTTTGATATTTTTTATCAACCGCAGCGGCCTCCGGTACTTCGCTAGCCTCCCCTTTGTAAGACAGGCTTGCTTTTTTTTTCTTGGGTAGTCTCAGGGAATACCCCTAAATTTAGTTGCCCACATGTCTAACAGGGGGTATTCTTCTGAAGAGGCCTACAGGCTTCTGACCCAGTCGGATGAGGAGTGGGAACCCTCATCTGATGAATCCAGCGGGTCAGAATACGAACCTGTAGAAAGCAGTGGCTCTCTGACCCAAAGTTCGGACGAGGAGGCTGAGGTCCCTGATACCACCAGGCGTACCCGGCCCCGTGTCGCTAGACCACAGGTTGCGCAGGATCCGCTTCAAGAGCAGCAGAGTGGGGCTGGTGCTGTCGGATTACGTGGTGAGGCATACACCAGCAGCCCAGCCCTCCCTGGACCTAGTACCAGCGCTGCCGTACAACCTGGTGAAGTAGCGAGCACCAGAAGGGCAGTTGAAGCTGGTACGGTGGCACGTGCAGTAGTGACCCCGTCGCAGCCACCGCAAAGACGTGCCCGTAGAGCCCCTAGAATCCCAGAGGTGCTGGCAAACCCTGATTGGCAGTCCCCAACTTCAGCCGCACCTGTAGTTTTCTCTTTCACTGCCCAGTCTGGAGTTCGGGTTGAGACAGCTCAGATCGGTTCGGCCCTGGGATTTTTTGAGCTGTTCTTGACTGCGGAGCTTTTAGACATAGTTGTGGCCGAAACAAACAGGTATGCCACACAATTTATCACCGCTAACCCGGGAAGCTTTTATGCCCAGCCTTTCCGGGTGGAAACCAGTCCGAGTTTCCGAAATTAAAACTTTTCTGGGCCTCCTCCTCAACATGGGCCTGACAAAAAAGCATGAATTGCGGTCATATTGGTCCACGAACCCGATTCATCACATGCCCATGTTCTCTGCTGCTATGTCCAGGGCACGTTTTGAGGCCATCCTGCGTTTCCTGCACTTTAGTGACAACACCGCCTCCTGTCCCAGGGGCCACCCTGCTTTTGACCGGCTCCACAAAATTTGGCCCCTCATAGACCATTTCAACCAGAAATTTGCAGATATTTATACCCCAGAGCAAAACATCTGCGTAGACGAGTCCCTGATACATTTTACCGGGCGCCTTGGCTTCAAACAATACATCCCAAGCAAGCGCGCCCGGTATGGGGTCAAATTGTATAAGCTCTGGGAAAGGGCCACAGGCTATACCCACAAATTTCGGATCTATGAGGGAAAAGATCAGACCCTGGAGCCGGTCGGTTGCCCTGACTACCTGGGGAGCAGTGGGAAGACAGTTTGGGACTTGGTGTCACCCTTATTCGGCAAGGGGTACCATCTTTATGTGGACAATTTTTACACAAGTGTGGCCCTCTTTAGGCATTTGTTTCTAGAACGGATTGGCACCTGTGGTACCGCGCGAACTAGTCGCGCGGGCTTCCCCCAACGGCTCGTTACCACCCGTCTTGCAAGGGGGCAGAGGGCCGCACTGTGTAACGAAGAACTGCTCGCGGTGAAATGGAGAGACAAGCGTGACGTTTACATGCTCTCCTCCATTCACGCAGACACGACAATACAAATTGAGCGAGCAACCCGTGTCATTGAAAAGCCCCTCTCAGTCCACGACTATAATTTGCTCATGGGAGGGGTGGACTTCAATGACCAGATGTTGTCTCCGTATTTAGTTTCCCGCAGAACCAGACGCTGGTATAAGAAGGTGTCTGTATATTTAATTCTATTGGCTCTGTACAATAGTTTTGTTCTCTACAGTAAGGCTGGGAGAACTGGATCCTTCCTCAAATTTCAGGAAGAGATCATCGAGAACCTCCTGTACCCAGGAGGTTCCGTGGCCCCATCCACCAGTGTAGTTAGCCGTCTACACGAGCGACATTTCCCCAATGTCGTTCCTGGTACCTCAACCCAACCGTCACCCCGAAAAAGATGTCGTGTCTGTAGCAGGAGTGGAATAAGGCGTGACACCCGCTATTTCTGTCCTGACTGTCCTGACCACCCTGCCCTATGCTTTGGAGAGTGTGTCCGGAAGTACCACTCACAGGTACACTATTAGCATAGGGATCATCTCACCAGGACAGGCACACAGGGCTTTTAGGGCCCATTCACTCACTGCTGCTGCAAACGTCTCCTTTCACATGGGACAAAGTGCATAACGCACTTCGCCACATCTTTGGGCGATTTGCGCTTTGCACATTGACCCATGGGGAAGGAGAGGTTTGTTCTATAAAGGTAAAAAAAAAAAAAAAAAAAAACACCAGTAAGCAAAAAGGTTAATGTTCAGTTAAAAAAGTTAAAGTTTATATGTTCTGTTGCAAAGTTAATAAAATTATTGCGTTGCGGCCTGTTTTTTTTTTTTTTTTTTTTTTTTTTTACCTTCCAGGTGGACCAACCGATCGACCAGCTGCAGCACCGATGTGCATTCTGACAGAAGCATTGCGCTGCTGTCAGATTACACGCAAGTCGGTGTATGCGGCGCTGCAAGACGGGATTTTCTCCTCTGCAGTAACAGATATGTTTGCCGAGGCATACGAGCTGAGGAGGAGGGGGCGTTCCTATGCTTTGGCAAACACTTTGTATATATATAAAAAAAAAAAAAAAAAATCCCGGCAATGATTTATTCATCCACATCGATTGATGTGAATGGAGAAATCTGGTTTGCCAGGGCATACGAGCTAAGTGGGTATGGATGTAGGGCGGAGCTCCTATGTCCTGGCAGACGCCTTTCCCCTCCATTTTTTTTTTTTGGCAGAGATTTTTTCATCCACATTGATCGATGCGAATGAAGAAATCTGTGCCGTTCATTTTTTTCTTTCAGCCCAAAAAAATCTCATTACCTGTATGCTCAATATAAGGAGAATAGCAGAAACTCCTAATGCTGGCCATACATGTAATGATTGCGGAGACCCTCAAATGCCAGGGCAGTACAAACACCCCACAACTGACCCCATTTTGGAAAGAAGACACCCCAAGGTATTTGCTGAGGGGCATATTGAGTCCATGAAAGATTTAAATTTTTGTCCTAAGTTAGCGGAAAGTGAGACTTTGTGAGAAAAAACAAAAAAAAAAAACAATTTCCGCTAACTTATGCGAATTTTTTTTTTTCTATGAACTTGCCAGGCCCCTCATTGGATACCTTGGGGTGTCTTCTTTCCAAAGTGGGGTCACATGTGGGGTATTTATACTGCCCTGGCTTTTTAGGGGCCCTAAAGCGTGAGAAGAAGCCTGGGATCCAAATGTCTAAAAATGCCCTCCTAAAAGGAATTTGGGCACCTTTGCGCATCTAGGCTGCAAAAAAGTGTCACACATCTGGTATCGCCGTACTCAGGAGAAGTTGGGGAATGTGTTTTGGGGTGAATATTTACATATACCCATGCTGGGTGAGATAAACATCTTGATCAAATGCCAACTTTGTATAAAAAAATTGGAAAAGTTGTCTTTTGCCAGGATATTTCTCTCACCCAGCATGGGTATATGTAAAATGACACCCAAAACACATTCCCCAACTTCTCCTGAGTACGGCGATACCAGATGTGTGACACTTTTTTGCAGCTAAGGTCGGCAAAGGGGCACATATTCCAAAGAGCACCTTTCGGATTTCGCAGGCCATTTTTTACACATTTTGATTGCAAAGTACTTCTCACACATTTGGGCCCCTAAATTGCCAGGGCAGTATAACTACCCCACAAGTGACCCCATTTTGGAAAGAAGACACCCCAAGGTATTCCGTGAGGGGCATGGCGAGTTCCTAGAATTTTTTATTTTTTGTCGCAAGTTAGTGGAATATGAGACTTTGTAAGGAAAAAAGAGAAAAAAAAAAATCATCATTTTCCGCTAACTTGTGACAAAAATAAATAAATTCTAGGAACTCGCAGTGCCCCTCACGGAATACCTTGGGGTGTCTCCTTTCCAAAATGGGGTCACTTGTGGCGTAGTTATACTGCCCTGGCAATTTAGGGGCCCAAATGTGTGAGAAGTACTTTGCAATCAAAATGTGTAAAAAATGACCGGTGAAATCCGAAAGGTGCACTTTGGAATATGTGCCCCTTTGCCCACCTTGGCAGCAAAAAAGTGTCACACATCTGGTATCGCCGTACTCAGGAGAAGTTGGGGAATGTGTTTTGGGTGTCATTTTACATATACCCATGCTGGGTGAGAGAAATATCCTGGCAAAAGACAACTTTTCCAATTTTTTTATACAAAGTTGGCATTTGATCAAGATGTTTATCTCACCCAGCATGGGTATATGTAAATATTCACCCCAAAACACATTCCCCAACTTCTCCTGAGTACGGCGATACCAGATGTGTGACACTTTTTTGCAGCTAAGGTCGGCAAAGGGGCACATATTCCAAAGAGCACCTTTCGGATTTCGCAGGCCATTTTTTACACATTTTGATTGCAAAGTACTTCTCACACATTTGGGCCCCTAAATTGCCAGGGCAGTATAACTACCCCACAAGTGACCCCATTTTGGAAAGAAGACACCCCAAGGTATTCTGTGAGGGGCATGGTGAGTTCCTAGAATTTTTTATTTTTTGTCGCAAGTTAGTGGAATATGAGACTTTGTAAGAAAAAATAAAAATAAATAAATCATCATCATTTTCCGCTAACTTGTGACAAAAAATAAAAAGTTCTATGAACTCACTATGCCCATCAGCGAATACCTTAGGGTGTCTACTTTCCGAAATGGGGTCATTTGTGGGGTTTTTCTACTGTTTGGGCATTGTAGAACCTCAGGAATTATGACAGGTGCTCAGAAAGTCAGAGCTGTTTCAAAAAGCGGAAATTCACATTTTTGTACCATAGTTTGTAAATGCTATAACTTTTACCCAAACCATTTTTTTTTTGCCCAAACATTTTTTTTTTATCAAAGACATGTAGAACAATAAATTTGGTGAAAAATTTATATATGGATGTCGTTTTTTTTTGCAAAATTTTACAGCTGAAAGTGAAAAATTTCATTTTTTTGCAAAAAAATCGTTACATTTTGATTAATAACAAAAAAAGTAAAAATGTCAGCAGCAATAAAATACCACCAAATGAAAGCTCCATTAGTGAGAAGAAAAGGAGGTAAAATTCATTTGGGTGGTAAGTTGCATGACCGAGCGATAAACGGTGAAAGGAGTGTAGTGCCGAAGTGTAAAAAGTGCTCTGGTCATGAAGGGGGTTTCAGCTAGCGGGGCTGAAGTGGTTAAGCTAGAGGGAATTATGAACAGTTCCAAATACCAGACAATATTGGCACAAACCCTTCAGGCTTCTGCTAGAAAGCTGAACATGAAGAGGAACTTCCTCTTTAAGCATGACAACGACCCAAAGCATACATCCAAATCAACAAAGGAATGGCTTCACCAGAAGAAGATTAAAGTTTTGGAATGGCCCAGCCAGAGCCCAGACCTGAATCCGATTGAAAATCTGTGGGGTGATCTGAAGAGGGCTGCGCACAGGAGATGCCCTCGCAATCAGTCAGATTTGGAGTGTTTTTGCCAAGAAGAGTGGGCAAATCTTTCCAAGTCAAAATGTGCCATGCTGATAGACTCATACCCAAAAAGACTGAGTGCTGTAATAAAATCAAAAGGTGCTTCAACAAAGTATTAGTTTAAGGGTGTGCACACTTATGCAACCATATTATTTTAGTTTTATATGTTTTCTTCCCTCTACCTAAAAGATTTCAGTTTGTTTTTCAATTGAGTTCTACAGTTTATAGGTCACATTAAAGGTTGAAAAAGTTCTGTAATGATTTATCTTTGTCAAATCTATTTACATCACAGAAACCTGACATTTTAACAGGTTTCTGTGAAGTAGACTTTTTATATCCACTATACAGTATGCCATCATTCACCATGCCCGCAGCATACAGCGAAAACCTAACAAACATTTTAAACTCACAATGCATGCAAGACATAGGTATGTTAAAGGGATTGTCTCATGACAGCAACTCTTCCCTATTCCTATGGTATAAGGAAATAAGTGTAGGACATAGGTCGGTGTCATGGGACAACTACTTTAACAGGAATAGCATTGCAACTATAACTTTACTGGCATGTTACAGTTTAAGTGCACTTCTTTGCAAGGGGTGCTGGTCCGTACTGTAGTAAATCATCTCCTTCCAAATCTGCTACATGGAAACTGTGAACAAGCTGCTGTTGCCTGATATGTAATTTGTATTATGTATTACTATGCATATTTACTATATTATTTTTACTATTTAGTACTTTGTTAGAAGCATTCTATCTGGTCAGGTTTTAGCCCTTTAGTGTAAACAACGCTTCCACTTACTGCCAGCAAACAGAGATCATACAGAGTACTTTAGGAAGTTGAAAGCGTGTTCATTGATAGTACTTTTTTATTCCTCTTTCTTTACTTCAGATTGAACAAGCCCTTCATAGATCTAATACAGAAGACTTATGATGTTACACTATTACATTTTATCTTTCCTCGGTCTTTACCTGTTTTTCATTTCTTTTTCGTTTAGGTTTTGTGGATGATTGCATCATTTTGTTTCAATGAGATATTAATTCTATCAATGAGAAAGTTCAACCAGTAACCATGAAAAACTCTGCAAGAAAACATATTTCTGGTGAGTCCAAATGAGGGCATGTTACCCTGCAAATAAGAACATCTCTCATCAGCAATCACCGTGAACTGTTTTCTTCCTCTATCATCCAGATTGTGGAATTTCATAGTTAAGGCGGCCATTTTTTTTTATCAAGTATTGAGCTATCACTTAGTCACTGGGTCACCCAGGCTTCATAGAAATGTGCAGCCTTGAATCTCTCTATCACCTCCTTCAACACAGCACTGCATGCCCCATTATGTGATCTTTCTGAATTTCATTATAAATTATTTGCAGAGAAAGTAAATTGCTGATCCTCTGCATTTAACCCCAACATGAGTGATACTGCTGATCCTCTGCATTTAACCCCAACATGAGTGATACTGCTGATCCTCTGCATTTAACCCCAACATGAGTGATACTGCTGACCCTCTGCATCTAACCTTAACATGAGTGATACTGCTGATCCTCTGCATCTAACCCCAACATGAGTGATACTGCTGATCATCTGCATCTAACCCCAACATGAGTGATACTGCTGATCATCTGCATCTAACCCTAGCATGAGTGATACTGCTGATCCTCTGCATCTAACCCTAACATGAATGATACTGCTGATCCTCTGCATCTAGCCCCAACATGAGTGATACTGCTGATCCTCTGCATCTAACCCCAACATGAGTGATACTGCTGATCATCTGCATCTAACCCCAACATGAGTGATACTGCTGATCATCTGCATCTAACCCCAACATGAGTGATACTGCTGATCCTCTGCATCTAACCCCAACATGAGTGATACTGCTGATCATCTGCATCTAACCCTAGCACGAGTGATACTGCTGATCCTCCGCATCTAACCCCAACATGAGTGATACTGCTGAACCAATGTATCTGAACCTGTCATGAGTGATACTGCTGATCCTCTGCATCTAGCCCCAACATGAGTGATACTGCTGATCATCTGCATCTAACCCTAGCATGAGTGATACTGCTGATCATCTGCATCTAACCCCAACATGAGTGATACTGCTGATCATCTGCATCTAACCCCAACATGAGTGATACTGCTGATCATCTGCATCTAACCCTAGCACGAGTGATACTGCTGATCCTCCGCATCTAACCCCAACATGAGTGATACTGCTGAACCAATGTATCTGAACCTGTCATGAGTGATACTGCTGATCCTCTGCATCTAGCCCCAACATGAGTGATACTGCTGATCATCTGCATCTAACCCTAGCATGAGTGATACTGCTGATCATCTGCATCTAACCCCAACATGAGTGATACTGCTGATCATCTGCATCTAACCCCAACATGAGTGATACTGCTTATCCTTGGCATCTAACCCCAACATGAGTGATACTGCTGATCATCTGCATCTAACCCCAACATGAGTGATACTGCTGATCCTCTGCATCTAACCCCAACATGAGTGATACTGCTGATCATCTGCATCTAACCCCAACATGAGTGATACTGCTGATCATCTGCATCTAACCCTAGCACGAGTGATACTGCTGATCCTCCGCATCTAACCCCAACATGAGTGATACTGCTTATCCTTGGCATCTAACCCCAACATGAGTGATACTGCTGATCATCTGCATCTAACCCCAACATGAGTGATACTGCTTATCCTTGGCATCTAACCCCAACATGAGTGATACTGCTGATCATCTGCATCTAACCCCAACATGAGTGATACTGCTGATCATCTGCATCTAACCCCAACATGAGTGATACTGCTGATCATCTGCATCTAACCCTAGCACGAGTGATACTGCTGATCCTCCGCATCTAACCCCAACATGAGTGATACTGCTGAACCAATGTATCTGAACCTGTCATGAGTGATACCGCTGATCCTCTGCATCTAGCCCCAACATGAGTGATACTGCTGATCATCTGCATCTAACCCTAGCATGAGTGATACTGCTGATCATCTGCATCTAACCCCAACATGAGTGATACTGCTGATCATCTGCATCTAACCCCAACATGAGTGATACTGCTGATCATCTGCATCTAACCCTAGCACGAGTGATACTGCTGATCCTCCGCATCTAACCCCAACATGAGTGATACTGCTGAACCAATGTATCTGAACCTGTCATGAGTGATACTGCTGATCCTCTGCATCTAGCCCCAACATGAGTGATACTGCTGATCATCTGCATCTAACCCTAGCATGAGTGATACTGCTGATCATCTGCATCTAACCCCAACATGAGTGATACTGCTGATCATCTGCATCTAACCCCAACATGAGTGATACTGCTGATCATCTGCATCTAACCCTAGCACGAGTGATACTGCTGATCCTCCGCATCTAACCCCAACATGAGTGATACTGCTGAACCAATGTATCTGAACCTGTCATGAGTGATACTGCTGATCCTCTGCATCTAGCCCCAACATGAGTGATACTGCTGATCATCTGCATCTAACCCTAGCATGAGTGATACTGCTGAACCAATGTATCTGAACCTGTCATGAGTGATACTGCTGATCCTCTGCATCTAGCCCCAACATGAGTGATACTGCTGATCATCTGCATCTAACCCCAACATGAGTGATACTGCTGATCATCTGCATCTAACCCTAGCATGAGTGATACTGCTGATCATCTGCATCTAACCCCAACATGAGTGATACTGCTGATCATCTGCATCTAACCCCAACATGAGTGATACTGCTGATCATCTGCATCTAACCCCAACATGAGTGATACTGCTGATCATCTGCATCTAACCCCAACATGAGTGATACTGCTGATCATCTGCATCTAACCCTAACATGAGTGATACTGCTGATCATCTGCATCTAAGCCCATCCTGTGTAATATGAGACAACCGCATATCTTGATGTGCTGACTGACATGCTGTGTTCTTCATTGCAGGAAAGATGATCTTGGAGCTTTGTGCTTCTGTGGTTATATTTATCGGAATTACTTTATATACAAGCACAGATTATTACACGTACAGGTAAAAAAGAATTTTTTTATTTATCTGATAAACTGAACATTAATAAAGTATAAAAGACAATAACATTCTTACCAACATTGCTAAATTTGGGACCTTGAAGCCCAGCTGGCACCCCTGCCGATCATCACCCCAGCTCGTACAAGAGCTGTGTTCTCTTCTCTGTTTAAGTGAATAGGACAGAGATGTCCCTCTGAAGTGAATAAGGATGGAGGTTGTAATTACAGTTGCCCGCTGCTGAAATGTCAAGAGGATAGATCATCTACATTACAAAAGCAGACGACCCCTATAACAGCCCATTCCCTTTACTGACATCACTGAATATAGGGTGGGTTCACAGTCACACTAGCGTTAGGAATTCTGTTATGGATTTCCGTTATAACATGGTTATAACGGAATCCATAAGGACAGACATGTAAGGACAGATATGTTCTTCTGCCTATAAACTTGTATTCCTTTTGCTTTCCGTCCTAATAGAAGTCTATGAGAATCAAAACGGAGCCGTCTGGGTCCCATTATGCAAGACAGAAAACAAAGTCCTGTTGATAGGACTTTGTTTTCCATCTTGCATAACGGGACCCAGACGGATCCATTATGCTTTCCCATAGACTTCTATTAGAATGGAAAACAAACGGAATGCCTTTTAAAGGCTTCCATTTTGCATTTTGTTATAACGGAAAGCCATAACGGAATCCCTAACGCTAGTGTGAACCCACCCTAAGTGATATAATTACATCGTGATCACATGTCCATGACATCCCCACTCCTTATCCTACAGTAAAATGTATTCTATCTTTTACTGCTGACAACCAGCCTCACAGACAATTAACGATAAAATGAGAAAACAAGCAAAAACACAAACGTTCTTATCAGTGGTGTACATAGTAGAAGTAAGAGCCCCATAGCAAGGATCAAACCAGGCCCGCCACACAGGACAGAAGGGTTTCTGCCTAAATTATTTTCCAATAACCCATGGGCCATTTTTCCACTGCCTCATTTTCTAAAAATGGTTCCTTTAGAACAGGAATGGCCAACCTGCGGCTCTCCAGCTGCTGTAAAACTACAACTCCCACCATGCCCTATTGTAGGCTGATAGCTGTAGGCAGTCTGGGCATGCTGGGAGTTGTAGTTTTGCAACAGCTGGAGAGCTTAAAGTTGGCCAGCCCTGCTTTAGAGGGTTTCACCTCTAGTAGAAGAGAAGATAATCCTAACTAAGATTGCGCCCACTCTGGCCCTGGGCCCCATAGCAGTCGCATGGTCTGCCGCTATGGTTGTTACTGTACGCCCCTGGTTCTTGTTTTAACACTAAACAAAAGAAGATGTGTGGACATTTCTCCGAAGCAAATTCCCACGATTAAAGGGATTGTCTGGTTTTCTGATATTGATTATCTATCCCATTTACTTGTAATTACACTGCACAATGTCAACAGCATGCAGGTAAATATTGAAGAGGACGCAGCGCTTGCATGAGTGCTGCGGCCCCTTCGAAAAGATGATTGGTTGGGGTGCCAGGAACTGGACCCACAGCGATCTCACATTGATGACCTACCATGGAGATTGGTCATCAATATCAAAAAACCACACAACCCTTTTAACACCTCAAATCTTTATCATATATGTTCTTTAAAGCGTTCCTGATGTTCCCTTTCACTGTACTAAAAGACAGATATTAATTGCCAGACATCATCTTACAATCCGGAGAAAGTATACACACACTGTGTTGATAATATACAGGGTACTTTTACTACATCAGAATTGCAGGAAACTGGCTATACAGAGCAACAGTCATGCATCGTATAGACCTTTTTGGTAAATAAACACTCAGATATGAAATGTTCCATGGTCTCCATCTCCTAACCATGCTCTTCTTATGGATAAGACCTATCAAAAGTGGTTTTGACTAGAGTTGAGCGGACACCTGGATGTTCGGGTTCGGCAGGTTCGGCCGAACTTGAAAAAAAAGTTCGGGTCCCGACCGAACTTGACCCTGAACCCCATTGAAGTCAATGGGGACCTGAACTTTTGGGCACTAAAATGGCTCTAAAATAGTCCTGGAAAGGGCTAGAGGGCTGCAAAAGGCATCAAAATGCGCTTAAGAGCATGACAACTGTTCTGCAATAGGGAAATGACTTGAAATAACATAAAATACAGAAAAATTAAAAATAACAATCTGGATCTAGTAGTAGAAGGTTGAGGAGGCGTGGATGGGTGGATGTGGCGGTGTAGGTTGACGTGGCAGTGTAGGTTGACGTGGCAGTGTAGGTGGAAGCGGCGGTGAAGGAGGAATAGGTAGCCAACACTGATTTGTGTTATTTTTTATTTTTTAATTGGGGTATCCCCAAAAATATTGGGACATATAACAAAATAAAACTAAGAATAAGTGCACTTGAGTACAAGAATGGATGGTTGAGGCTGGTATAAATGTCTATTCTGCACAAGGTACGGACAAGTCCTGTGGGATCCATGCGTGGTTCATTTTAATAAACGTAAGCTTGTCCACATTGGCTGCGGCCTGTGAGAATGCTCTCTGCCGTGCTAAACACACGTTCACACTATACACTGGCTGCAGGGCAGGTCAGCACCTCCAAGGCTGACAAAGATTTTCCACATTTGGGCCATGCTAACCCTGCCTTCTCAGGTGCTGGCGGTGCCCCAGCTGCATTGGCAACCTCTTCCTCCTCCTCTGCCTTCGCCTTGTGCTTCCACTGTGCCCCCGCTGTCAGGTGGGAATGCTATCATCAGCGTGCGCTTTTAGTCGCACATCTTCCGATCAGTAACAGATGTTTTCACTAAATTTAGTTCCCCGTCAGCAATGCAGAGCAGGGGTTCATTCACGGCAAAAGGGGGTTCATGTCACCCAGCAATACAACAGAGGATTTTGAGAGATTTAGGCCCCTGTCAGCAATGCAGAGCAGGGGTTCATTCACGGCTCTGCAAACAAATGTGGATGGGGAAATAACTTAAAATGAAATAAAATAACGAAAAATTGAAAATTATTAACCTGCAACTCAGAGAAGGAGGTGAATATGGAGTCGGAGGTTGAGGAGGCGGTGAATGTGGTATTGTAGGTGGAGGCAACAATGGAGGAGGAACGGATAGCTAACAATGTTTTTTTTATTTTTTATTGGGTTAGGTAGCCCCCAAAATATTGGGACAAATAAAAAAAAAAGAAAACAAAGAATCATTGCACTTGACTTGAGTACAAGAATGTATGTTTGATGGTGGTATAAATGTCTATTCTGCACAAGGTACGGACAAGTCTTGTGGGATCCAGGCCTGGTTCATTTTAATGAACGTGAGCTTGTCCACGTTGGCTGTGGACAGGCGGCGGCGTCTGTCTGTAATGACGCCTCCTGCCGTGCTAAATACACGTTCAGAGAGTACACTGGCTGCAGAGCAGGCCAGCACCTCCAAGGCATACAGGGCAAGCTCTGGCCATGTGGACAATTTGGAGACCCAGAAGTTGAATGGGGCAGAACCACCAGTCAGTACGTGTAGGCGTGTGCACAGGTACTGTTCAACCATGTTGTTCAAATGCTGCCTCCTGCTAACACACTCCATATCAGCAATTGGTGCCGGTTGTTACGGCGAGGTGACAAAGCTTTTCCACATGTCGGCCATGCTAACCCTTCCTTTTGAGGTGCTGGCGCTGACACAGCTGCGTTGGCGATCTCTTCCTCCTCCCCTGCCTTTGCATTGTGCTTCCACTTGTCCCCCGGCGCCAGTCGGGAATACTCTCAGGAGCGCGTCTACCAGCGTGCGCCTGTAGTCGCGCATCTTCCTATAACGCTCCAGTGAGGGAATTAAGGATGGCATATTGTCTTTGTAATGGGGATCCATCAGGGTGGCCACCCAGTAGTCAGCACACGTTAAAATGTGAGCATCTTTGCTGTCGTTGCGCAGGCACTGCAGCATGTAGTCGCTCATGTGTGCCAGGCTGCCCAGAGGTAAGGACAAGCTGTCCTCTGTGGGAGGTGTATCGTCTGTGTCCTCCGTATTCCCCCAGCCACGCACCAGTAATGGGCCCGAGCTGCGTTGGAAACCACCCCGCTGTGAACATGTTTCATCCCCATCCTCGTCCTCCTCGTCCTCCAGTAGTGGGCCCTGGCTGGCCAAGTTTGTACCTGGCCTCTGCTGTTGCAAAAATCCTCTTTCTGAGCCACTTTTAAAAGACTGGCCTGAAAGTGTTAGAGATGACCCCTCTTCCTCCTCCTCGTCCTGGGCCACATCCTCTTCCGTCATCGCCCTAAGTGTTTTCTCAAGGAGACATAGAAGTGGTATTGTAACGCTGATAATGGCGTAATTGCCACTGGCCATGTTGGTGGAGTACTCGAAACAGCGCAACAGGGCACACAGGTCTCGCATGGAGGCCCAGTCATTGGTGGTGAAGTGGTGCTGTTCCGCAGTGCGACTGACCCATGCGTGCTGCAGCTGAAACTCCACTATGGCCTGCTGCTGCTCGCACAGTCTCTCCAGCACGTGCAAGGTGGAGTTCGACCTGGTGGGCACGTCGCATATGAGGTGGTGAGCGGGAAGGCCGAAGTTAAGCTGTAGCGCAGACAGCCGAGCAGCAGCATGATGAGAACGCCGGAAGCGCATATGCACCAGGCAAGTGATGTGCGTCAAACCAGCTAGTCCCAGAGCTGCAACGAGATTTTGCCCATTATCGCACACCACCAGGCCGGGCTTGAGGCCCACTGGCAGCAACCACTCGTCGGTCTGTTGTTCTCTACCCCACCACAACTCCTGCACGGTGTGGGGCCTGTCCCCCAAACACATCAGTTTCAGAACGGCCTGCTGACTTTTACCCCTTTCTGTGCTGAAGTTGGTGGTGAAGGTCTGTCTCTGACCAGATGAAGAGGTGGTAGAAGAGGAGGAGGAAGGCGAGTAGGAAGAGGAGGAAACAGGAGGCAAAGAATGATGCCCTGCAATCCTTGGCGGCGGAAGGACGTGCGCCAAACAGCTCTCCGCCTGGGGCACAGCTGCCACTACATTTACCCAGTGTGCAGTTAGGGAGATATAGCGTCCTTGGCCATGCTTACTGGTCCACGTATCTGTGGTTAGGTGGACCTTGCCACAGATGGCGGTGCGCAGTGCACACTTGATTTTATCAGATACTTGGTTGTGCAGGGAAGGCACGGCTCTCTTGGAGAAGTAGTGCCGGCTGGGAACAACATACTGTGGGACAGCAAGCGACATGAGCTGTTTGAAGCTGTCTGTGTCCACCAGCCTAAATGACAGCATTTCATAGGCCAGCAGTTTAGAAATGCTGGCATTCAGGGCCAGGGATCGAGGGTGGCTAGGTGGGAATTTACGCTTTCTCTCAAATGTTTAAGTATGTTAAAAATAATTAACCGCAGGTATAAACCCTGATGTAGGGTATTGCACTCAATTTATTTTTTTACTCTATATGACAGCGGTATTTGTGGCCTAAATGTGACTGTATTCGATGTACGTTAAATCCAAAATGATCAGTATATGAACACATGGTTTATTTAGGCCGCAGTAAACGAATTGCCGTATTTGTGGCCAAAATGTGACAGTCACCTATGCACGTCTAATCAAAGATAACCAGTATATGAAAAAAAGATTTTTTTTAAACGCAGTAACCTAATGGCCATATTTGTGGCCTAAATGTGACAGTCACTTATGCACGTGTAATCAAAGATGACCAGTATATGAATTTTTTTTAAGCACAGTCAGCAAAAAAGCTGTATTTCTGGACTCGCAGACATGCAGATAGTGCTGCACCAGCATGACTGCATAAAATGGCTGCCGACTAGGTATTCATAGTGACAAACTGAAGTGAAAAAAAAAAAAAGCGTTTTCAACAGAAATTGGCTCAGTGCAGGCTTAGAAAAACTGTGCACTGCACCCGCAAAACACATTGGATTGATATCGCTGAGTTATAAGGCAGTTCTTAGTATTTACCCCTGATCTGTCCCTGACAGCAGCAGCATCCTCTCCCTACACTAAGAATAGCAGAGTGACGTGCAGCGCTACGTGACTCAGCCTTATATAGAGGCTGGGTCACATTTTGCATTGGCCAATCACAGCCATGCCAATAGTAGGCATGGCCGTGATGGCTTCTAAGGGCACACAGTTAAACGCTTTTTGATTGGAAAAGCAGCTTTTCAAAAAGTGCCATAAAAATCGCCGAACACGAACCCGAACTTTTACGTAAATGTTCGGGTTCGGGTCCGGGTCCCAAAAAAGCGAAAGTTCGGTACGAACCCGAACTTTACAGTTCGGGTTCGCTCAACTCTAGTTTTGACCTTATCATAGTACTTCACATACAGTGGTGCTTGAACATTTGAAGTCCTTTAGAATTTTCAATATTTCTGCATAAATTCGACCTAAGACTACATCATATTTCCACACAAGTCCTAAAAGTAGATAACAAATGAGTTAAAATATTAGACTTTTATTCACATGTCTGTGAGTAGTAAAAGTATGTGAACCTTTGCTTTCAGTATCTGGTGCAGCAATAACTGCAACTAAATCCCTGCACATTGACTTGGAGAAATTTTAGCCCGTTCCTCCCTACAAAACATAACTGTTATGATGGTGGGTTTCCTCCTATAAACTGCTACCTTCAGGTCCTTCTGCAACATTTCTATTGGATTAAAGGGATTCTGTCATGACATTTTAGACCTATAACCTAAACATATGGCCAGGTCCGTCCAAATAGCATGAATCCGAAACTGTACTTATTAAATGTGCCTGTGTCTCTATTAGCACATAAAACTGGTTTTTATAACCTGTAATTCACCTACCAAAGGTGCCCAAGGGGACGTCGCTTCATACAGGGTGCCCGGCTGCAGCCATCTCCGTCTGGTGCCCAGCGCCGCCTTCCCAGTTGAAATCGCTGCCTTCCTCACCTCAGCCCCGCCTCCACAATCTTCCGGTCCCTCTGCCAGATCCCGCGAGTGCGCACTAGGCATAACCTGAGGGACCAGACGATTGCGGAGACGGGGCTGAGGTGAGGAAGGCGGCACTATATACAGGGAGGGCGGCGATTTCTAATGGGAAGGCGGCGCTTGGCACCAGAAGGAGATGGCTGCAGCCGGGCACCCTGTATGAAGCGACGTCCCCTTGGGCACCTTAGGTAGGTGAATGACAGGTTATAAAAACCAGTTTTATGTTCTAATAGAGACACAGGCACATTTAATAAGTACAGTTTCGGATTCATGCTATTTGGACGGACCTGGCCATATGTTTAGGTTATAGGCCTAAAATGTCATGACAGAATCCCTTTAAGGTCAGGGCTTTGACTTGGCCATTACAAAACGTTATTCTTTTTTAACCATTCTTTGGTAGAACGACATTTGGCCGTTGTCTTGCTGCATGACCCATGTTGAGATACAGCCCAATGAAGGATGTTCTGACATTTCTCTTTAAAATTTGCTGGTATAATTCAGAATTTAATGTGCCATTAATGATTGTCTTGGCCCAGATGCAGCAAAACAGGCCCATGATACTACGTCTACCATGTTTTACAGATGATGAGATTAGGTTTTTATGCTGGAATGCATCGTTTTCCTTTCTCCAAACATAACACTTCTCATTTAAACCAGAAAGTTCTATTTTGGTATCATCCAACCATAAAACATTGTTCCAATAGCCTCCTGGCTTGTCCATGTGACCTGTATCAAACTGCAAATGGGCCTCATTGTTCTTTTTGGAGAGTAGTTGTTTTCTCCTTGCAATTCTGCCATGCACATCATTGTTGTTCAGTGTCCTCCTAATGGTGGGCTCATGAACATTAATGTGAGAAAGGCTTTTAGTTGCTTAGAGGTAACTTTGGGTTTCTTTGTGACTTCACAAACTATTGCATTCTTCCTTTTTGGAGTGATTTTCGATGGTCGATCATTCCTGGAGATGGTAATAGTGGTCTTGGATTTCCTCCATTTGTACATAATCTGACTATGGATTGGTGGAGTTCAAATTATTTGAAGATGGTCTTGTACCCTTTCCCAGCCTGATATGAAATCAACAATGCTTCAGAAATATTCTTTGCTTGTGCTAAAATCAAAGAAGAGCTTCGGGCCTCCGTCTGTATGGCACAAGTAGAGGATCTTTCTTTTAACAATATTCATTATTTTCCTCCAAAATAAATAAAGTATTGGTGAGCCTTGGAACCAGACTATCTGGCATTAGAAAGTCCACCCTCATAAAGCTAAAGGCAACAGAAACCAATTGATGAGAATGATCTTCTCTTGGAATGAGAATTTCCACAAAAGCCATGTGTATTACTCCCAATTTATTTTCCCTTATCACCACCACCAAACACAACTATCAGGATCTTAATTTTATCTACCACTATATTGAAAGGCAAGGAAAGTGTTTCTCTTCTCACCTGTTCACGTGGCCTCACTATTCTTTGTTTCCCACTGAATTGGACACTTGTTCATAGGCTGCTACCATCTGCTACACCACCTCACAACCACAAGGAGATGTAATTAAGAACATGACTTCATTCACATAAGCACAAAGCTTTGCCTCCTCCATATCACTGCCCAAATTGGCCGTCACACCAGCCACAGCATTAGTCATCTGAACTTTCTTCAAAATTGGGTCTAGCCTGAACACATAAAGCAGAGAACTAAAGGAAAAAACCCTGGCATACTCCAGACAAATCAGGGCATCTTTGTACAAGATATAAATCCACTCTCCAAATGCATCCAGATATATAAATATGTGTGAGTCAGTCTGTCCAAGGCTTTACTCTGTTAATGCCCATGAGGGCCTTACTGTCGGCCATGACTTCTCTTATCAGCAGGTGTTAGTCCTTATTAGTGTGTCATCTTTCACCGTACCTCTGATTAACAGTAATTAAATAACGCACTATGTCACTAATAAGCTGATAATATAGAATCTTAGCCAAGACTGAGCATGACTGTGACTAACCTAACCTCCTAGTAGAAAAATGTAATTATATAATTTCCCAGGATCAGGGCACGTAGTTCACTGTGTCACGGTTTGCTGTACGTACTCGCTTTGGTAGCTCCGGCATACTGACTGCCGTGGATTCCATGTAGGTTGGTTGCTAGGATCTAAGTGTAGTTGTGGCTTCCAGTGTACGAACTATGGCTTTTATTGGTCTCCCTGTGCCTTCACTGTTTAGTTATTTATTGTCACGATTTATGGCTGCCCTTTCATAGTACTGGCTTTGGTGGATTACGTGCTTGACGGTTATTTGTTTGGGCGTGCTGGCTGCAGTATATGTGATCTGTGAGTGAACTACTCCCTGCTGTGGTTCTTATTACTCCTGGGTGTGTCTGCTAGGTGGTCAGATGACCTCGTTACGCTGCTATATTATCCTGTGTGCTGTGGGTTTGAGGTCAGTCTGTCTTTAGCTTGACCTGCGATTATTCCTATTTGCCCTGTCTGTGCGGTCACCTAGTGAAACATCAAGGTCACCTTGTCTTAGTCCCTGCTTGATGTTTCCTAGAATTCTTGTTTCTGCCTGTTATATCTTGTTGTACAGCTCTGTCTATTTTCCCATGGACTAACTTGGGGAACAGGTATCTGCTAGTCCGATTCTTTGTCTATGTTTGTGTCACACTCGTGATAGGTGGTAGAAGATCTGAAAGACTGCCTGCACATCAGTGATCTGAGAGCTTCTTTTGGTTTCACTTTGTCTATGTGTTCCTGGGATGTCCACACCTCTTTTTCAGGTGTAGATCATGTGACCATTATTACTCCCTTCTTAGTCTGGCTTTACCCATCACTCCTTGCAGTTGTGGTTCGTTTGGATCTTGGCTGAGTTCCTGCTTTCCGTTTACCCGGAGTTAAGTGTCTTTCCTTTTTGTATTGTGTTTATTTCCCTGTCTCTTGGTGCCAGACCTGAGGCAGACTCTTGTTCCTTCAGCTGGGAAGGAACAGGTCACCTGTGGCCCAATCACTATCTTCAGGGCCTTCTATGTTTAGCCAGGCTTAGATTCCTGTGGATGAACAGTCCTACCATGGGGGTCTGTTAATTCTGTTAGCAGTCAGGGCTTTGGTTGGGATTTATTAGGCGATGACCTTCCCCCTTTCCCTAGTTTTCAGGCCTGGTACCTTCTCCCTCCCTTTTGTGTTTGGTGTGGAGTTCCCCTCCCACACCACGCCGTGACAGTTTGGCCTTTGTTGAGAGCGCTTCTGGGTTCTCTAGAGGGAGGACCAGTGGCATAGCTATCGGGGAGGCAGGGGAAGCAACTGATTCTGGGTCTGAGCTCAGTAGGAACCCGGGAGCAGTAGCAGGGGTGTGGCCAGCAGGGCCATATTTCTAATAATTGAATGTTTTTTCATTTATTTTAATATTTTCCCTGACTGAGGGGAGGTGGGGGCTGTAACGTTGCATACTTAAACAAGAGGAGAGGGGAGAGAGGAATTCTCCTACCTCTCCTCTGCTGCACTGTGTTATCTGATTGGTGGAGCAGTAGTGAATGGAAGCTGCTTCTCCACCAATCATTTCAAGTAACAAACAGAGCCCGCTCCCAGACGACAAGAAGCACCATGTGGACCCTTGATGTGACCGAATGCCTGGCTGCCCCAACTGCCCTCCCGGCCAGCCGACCGCCTCTCTTGCCTGCCTGCCTCTCATGTAGCGCTGCTGACCTACTGCTCTGCCTGTAACAGACAGTCAAGAAGCTGGAGCAACCATGAGCAATCAGCGCTGTCTGTACTGTGCCCGTCGCCCTGTACTGTGCCACCTGCCCTGTGCCCCTGCTCTGTACTGTGCGCCCTGCCCTGTACTGTGCCACCTACCCTGTGCCCCTGCTCTGGACTGTGCGCCCCGCCCTGTACTGTGCCCCCTGCCCTGTACTGTGCCCCTTCCCTTGTACTGTGGCCACTGCTCTGTATTGTGCCCTGTGTCCCCTGCCCTGTACTGTGCCCCCTGCCCTGTACTGTGCCCCATAAACCAAGCCGTGTGTATCATACCTCCCAACCGCCCCGGATCCAGCGGGACAGTTCCGGATTGTAGTGGCTGTCCCGATACAGGGGAGGTATGCCCCGCATTCTGGCATAGGAAGCTTTCCATAGGAAGCAGAGACGGTTGCCTGTGTATTATGATGAAGCAGAGAGCTGGCATTGTCTCCCTGCTTTATCATTCTTCCCCCCTTCCCCCCTGCCGGCTCTCCACACTTCATATCTGTGTGTGTGTGGGGGGGGGGGGGGGGGGCAGCCTCAGCTCTGCCTTCTCCACAGACCAGAGCAGCCAATGTCCTGCTGCTGCTAGGAACAAGGTAAGTGTGTGGTGTTTACTTTTTTTTAACTTTCTGTGAAGGGCACATAACTGGACATACTACTGGGGGCATAGGCTGTACTTTCTGCAGATCCTGTCTGGCTTTCTTCAAGGCCTGTACTCCTAATAGCTGGCTTTATCCTTGGATAGGGAAACCTCCTCTGGTATAAATCCTCTTGCTGACAATAAACTTCTGCCCCTCAGCTTTCCACTTGGCTGGATAGGATTAGCACTGCTCTGTTCTTTGCAAGGTGCAGGATAACTTCAGGAGGACACTTCTTCTCCTGGACTCAGGTTGGGAACCTGGACTATCTAGCTGCATGTTAGAAGCTGATACTCAGCTACTACCTGACTAAAGTGAACACTGGCCTCTAACACACTCTCCCTGGACTGGACCTGTCTATATATACTAGGGGGTTCTCTATCTCCCTCTACAGCTTAGGAGGAGAAACTACACCCCTAGCAGGCCTGGTACACAGGAAATAACATGAAAATATACATTACAATGCAATACAAAATACCATGACCATGTTCCAATATTAATTATGTTCCAATATTAATTATACCAGCACACAAGGTTGTGTGTGCAGCAGTATATAGTCACACCTAAATTAAAGCAGAGTTATTTCAGTGAATGAGAATTATTAAAACATAGCGTTTACTAAGTCAATTAAAATATATATAGATACCACTGGGTGAGAGACAACAAATTACATGTACCTCCACTAATAATTATCTCACGTTGAAGTAGATAAATGGGTGGGTCTTACCACGTCTTGTGGATACCACGGCTAGTGGAGGGCGGTCCAGGTAATAGATGATGACCGGAACCTGCGTGACCAAGGGCACTCCTATTAAACCCTATTGTGTCTTTCCTACCTATATATAGGGCTGGGGACTACTCTGGACACCTGCCTAGCACACATGGAGCACCCGCCCCGACAGGGGCGACCCCATACCGAACCTTTCCCTCAGTATGGGCCTAGTACTATACTTAACCCTAATTACAAAGCCCTACATGCCATGTTTTGGTCTTGCTTTCCAGACCTCATCAGGGGACTTCAACGAAGTATTCAGGGATAGCTAGAAATAAATTACAAACATACACTAAATTTAGGTCACATAAACTACTGAGTACTCACTATTAATAAGTTTGATGGAGACTCAGATTACTTACTGAAAGAAGAAGGTCGTTTTTTACATGAGAATTGTCTGTTCTCATACACTTTGCTAGTACTGTACTACACAGAGAACTACAAAGACCTCACATGTAATACAAAAGCCTTCTTTATTATGTAATCTCCAAAAAGACATACAATATATAAATATACAAAGTAATAATGGAAAAGCAGCGTAGATCAACGCTGTGAGAATGATGGCCCCACCGAGCTCTAGGTCCATATATATTACCGGTATATTAATTCATCACACTTAAAAATATATAACTGGTAAAACTGAATCGCTCCCTAACACCAGTGCTGTATTAAGAAATAGCGTCAAATTCCAATCCCTAACACCATATTATCATAAACATCAATTTCCTTTGGGGAAATAATAAAACAAAACTGCAATAGTAATGATCCAGAAATCCAGATGGCCTTCCTAGTTAGAATAATGCCGGAGGGCATAGAATAAGAGGGATGGGAATTGGGAAAGCACTGGAGTAAATGAGACATACAGACCTGGAGCCAGGAGGGGCAGAAAAACCCCGACGTACGTTTCGCCTTGCTTCCTCTGGGGGAGTATGCTTATATATTTACTTATATATAAGTGTGATGAATTAATCTGTATGAATTAATATAATATATATAGACCTAGAGCTTGGTGGCGCCATCATTCTCACAGCGTTGATCTACACTGCTTTTCCAATATTACTTTGTATATTTATGTATTGTATGTTTTTTTGGAGATGACATAATAAAGAAGGATTTTGCATTACATGTGTGGTCTTTGTAGTTCTGTTTGGTACTGTACTACACTGCGGTTTTTCCACATGGGAATCCACATTTAAAAAAAAAAAAGTGCGTATTCTGCAACGTGTGCAAGTGGTCTTATAGTCATACTTTTACCCATGCAGTCCAGCATTCTTTTACATTCATACATTTGTAGCAAACATCAAACGAACCTACACTACGATAATATGGCAGCATACGTATGCTATTTGTGTAGTGCACCGCTCATTTACAGTACATTAGATCAGCTGTATTACACAAGTAGCATAGTGTGCTGTGGCCAGGAAAAATATTTGTTTTCCACACTGAACATTTGTTTAATACCTGATACATGTGTACCTGTATAACTGCTGGCACTCTTTTTCGTGTACCCTGAGTCTGTCAGGATCCTTTAAGCAACTTACAAAACACATACAAGGACCATGTGAGGGGCTGGTGGGAGATACAGATGCTGGATACATACATTAGGAACAAAATCGTACCAAGGGGACTATGTATTCCATTTTTACCTACATCCAGGGTTCAGTCGCCAGAATTCAGTAAAAAATAGGAAAAATAATCGATAGATAGTTCACTGCGTCTTATGACATTACTTCTGGAGGAGGAGGAGAGAGTGATCCACGAGAAAAACACTTGTCTACTTTAGGAACAGATTGCAGCAACTAAAAAGTTCTCAGAAAATCCTGATTTTGCCGGCAAAGAGTTAATATTACAACAGACCAATGAGCGATTTACGTCTCAGCTTAAAGCATGGAAACACTCTCGATATTTCAGGGATACATCCAACTTTAAGGAAGGTTGTATCCTTTACTTTGGGGCAAAAACTATGAGAATACTTGAAGGGGAGACAGAACCCTCTTCCTCGGAAGGGGCGATTAAATCTGAGGGCCCCTCTCATTCAGGAGCTCAATTCCTCATTTTTTCATCTGTGAGGGAGAGATCAAGAGGGTATGGAGGCAGAAGTACAGAAGACCACGTCAATGGGGAAGAGGGGGGGTTAGGTGCACCCCCGGGAACTTATGCACTCAGGGACAGGAAGAATCCATAGAACGACAGCACCACGGTAGTGAAAGGGGTTTTGAGCAAAAAGGTGAAATAATTCAGGAGACCAGATACTCCGACGACCTACAGATCATCAATCTATCTGACAGACCCCTGAATCCCCTAGAGATGCAGGTGCTTAAGAAGGGACTTTCGTTTGTCCCCAGATGTGCATTCAACCTCTTCAATTGGGTCAAGGATTTGACCCTATTTGTAAGAAAGTTGAAATGGAAAAAGTTTTTTGCCATGCACGATAAACAACATTGCTTGGAAATGGGCAATGGCCCAGAGGAATTGCAGGGTGTACGCCTTCTGGTGGATTTGATGGAGGAGGGGAAGAGAGATCCTGGTGAAGGACTCTTCACAGATTTGAAACTCCCATCCACCAAGAATCCACCAATGGGGGACAATACACCAATGGATATACAAACCGGATTCCAAAAAAGTTGGGACACTATACAAATCGTGAATAAAAACTAAATGCAATGATGTGGAGGTGCCAACTTCTAATTTTTTATTCAGAATAGAACATAAATCACGGAACAAAAGTTTAAACTGAGAAAATGTACCATTTTAAGGGAAAAATATGTTGAATCAGAATTTCATGGTGTCAACAAATCCCCAAAAGTTGGGACAAGGCCATTTTCACCACTGTGTGGCATCTCCCCTTCTTCTTACAACACTCAACAGACGTCTGGGGACCGAGGAGACCAGTTCTCAGTTAGAAATAGGAATGCTCTCCCATTCTTGTCTAATACAGGCCTCTAACTGTTCAATCGTCTTGGGCCTTCTTTGTTGCACCTTCCTCTTTATGATGCGCCAAATGTTCTCTATAGGTGAAAGATCTGGACTGCAGACTGGCCATTTCAGTACCCGGATCCTTCTCCTACGCAGCCATGATGTTGTGATTGATGCAGAATGTGGTCTGGCATTATCTTGTTGAAAAATGCAGGGTCTTCCCTGAAAGAGATGACGTCTGGATGGGAGCATATGTTGTTCTAGAACCTGAATATATTTTTCTGCATTGATGGTGCCTTTCCAGACATGCAAGCTGCCCATGCCACACGCACTCATGCAACCCCATACCATCAGAGATGCAGGCTTCTGAACTGAGCGTTGATAACAACTTGGTTGTCCTTGTCCTCTTTGGTCCGGATGACATGGCGTCCCAGATTTCCAAAAAGAACTTTGAATCGTGACTCGTCTGACCACAGAACAGTTTTCCATTTTGCCACACTCCATTTTAAATGATCCCTGGCCCAGTGAAAACGCCTGAGCTTGTGGATCTTGCTTAGAAATGGCTTCTTCTTTGCACTGTAGCGTTTCAGCTGGCAACGGCGGATGGCACGGTGGATTGTGTTCACTGACAATGGTTTCTGGAAGTATTCCTGAGCCCATTCTGTGATTTCCTTTACAGTAGCATTCCTGTTTGTGGTGCAGTGTCGTTTAAGGGCCCGGAGATCACGGGCATCCAGTATGGTTTTACGGCCTTGACCCTTACGCACAGAGATTGTTCCAGATTCTCTAAATCTTCGGATTATGTTATGCACAGTTGATGATGATAGATGCAAAGTCTTTGCAATTTTTCGCTGGGTAACACCTTTCTGATATTGCTCCACTATCTTTCTGCGCAACATTGTGGGAATTGGTGATCCTCTACCCATCTTGGCTTCTGAGAGACACTGCCACTCTGAGAAGCTCTTTTTATACCCAATCATGTTGCCAATTGACCTAATTAGTGTTAATTGGTCTTCCAGCTCTTCGTTATGCTCAAATTTTCTTTTTCCAGCCTCTTATTGCTACTTGTCCCAACTTTTTTGGGATTTGTTGACATCGTGAAAATTTGAATCAACGTATTTTTCCTTTAAAATGATACATTTACTCAGATTAAACGTTTGATCTGTCATCTACGTTCTATTTCAAATAAAATATTGACATTTGCCATCTCCACATCATTGCATTCAGTTTTTATTCACAATTTGTTTAGTGTCCCAACTTTTTTGGAATCCGGTTTGTATTTCTAAAGGATGTTACAGATCAACTACAGATGTTGGAAGGTCGGAGACTAGGTGGGTCCAATCTATTTAGAATGGAGATGGAGGCTTTACTATCCCTTGAGCTCGACCCCTCTATTGTCATTAAACCAGCTGACAAGGGGGTGAATATCGCGATCATGGGTTGGGAACAATACAGGGAGATGTGTCTCAACATTCTAATGGACAATCAGTGCTATAGGATCCTTGACACCAACCCCACTGATAGATTTCAAATTAAATTGAGAAATATTCTAGCAACGGTCTATGAGAACAAACTTATCTGCCAGGTGGAATTTTCCTTCTTACTCCAGAAACATCCGGTGGTCCCATGCTTTTATAGTCTTCCCAAAGACCACAAAAGACTCTCCCCTCTCAAGAAGAGACCAATTGTTTCTGGGATAAGGAGCCTTACACAGGGTGTGAGCACATATGTGGATAAAATCCTGCGGCCCTTTGTGCTGGCTCTCCCATCTTATGTGAGGGATTTGATGGACGTGATCACAAAGTTAGAGGGCATACGAGTTGATGGCCACACCATGCTGGCCAGTCTGGATGTTGAGGGGCTTCACAGCTCCATACCCCAGGACAAAAGATGTGGGGCTGTAGCAACCTTTTTACGTGAACGGGGCACACATTTATGGCGACACAACAAATTTGTGTTGAAGTTACTTCAGTTCATTTTGGAACATAATGTATTCCTCTTTGATCGTCGCATGTACCACCAGCTCAGGGGGATGGCAATGGGGGGGCCCCTGTGCACCTACCTTTGCCAAACTTTACCTGGCCTGGTGGGAACGATAGGTGGTTTTCGTTGATGATGGAAATAGATGGGCCAGGCATATTAACTTAATGTGCTGATATTGTGGTCAGGGAGCACTATGGAGTTCAACAGTTTCGTGAAGGATCTGAACAAAAATGATCTGGGACTGTACTTTACATTTGAGATCCACAAAGACTAGATCACCTTCCTAGACCTGACCATTTTTAGGGATCTGAATGGTAACTTATGCACACGGCTGTTTAGAAAAGAGACCGCCACTAATAGCCTTTTACAATGGGAGAGCTGCCACCTTATGGCCCTGTAAAAAGGCATTCCCAAAGGGCAATATTTGAGACTGCATCGCAAATGTTCTAGGGTGGCGGACTATCGGGTGGCAGCAAATGATCTATAAAACCGTTTCAAGAACAGAGGTTACCCACAACAGGTTCTAGCGGGGGCATATCAGCACTCACTAGCAGTAAACAGTGACACACAGTTGGAACCGAAGATCAAAGTGTGTGATGACAAATTCAATCAGACTTGTATCGTTGCCACTTTTGATGAGGCACATGGGAACATATGTGAAGTTCTCACTTGTTATTGGTGCATTTTAAAATCTGACCCCGATGTGGGGCATCTTTTGGATGTCACCCCGGCAATCACATATCGCCGCGGCCGCAACCTCAGGGATAGGTTGGTCCACAGCTTCCAACAATCCGCTCAAACAACGACCTGGCTCAATCAACAACCTATGGGCACTTTTTGCTGTGGAGGTTGCATGGCATGTGAGGCTATTGGACCGGGTAATAGCTTCATCAGCACAGTGACACAGAGAAGGTTTGCTATCAAATCATTCATCAACTGCAAAACCAGAGGGGTCGTTTATCTGGCCACATGTGTGTGCGGCCTACAGTATGTAGGCAAGGCGATCCGGGAATTCCGGCGAGGAATTGGGGAACACCTCAATGACATCCAGAAAGGCTCGAATACCCCCATTGCACGCCATGTGACTTTGACTCATGACAGTAATATGGATGTCATAAAGTTTCAAGGGATAGAGGTGATTAGAAGATCTCCTAGAGGGGGCGACTATGACAAAAAAGTGTTACAAAAAGAGGTCCTGAGGGCCTTAATGAACACATCTCATACAAGTGTTTTGTATGAGTCTGACCATTGGGTGGGAGATAGCATGGCCAGTATATTTAATATCGGGGACCCCTATTTCTCCCACGGATTTCTTGTTGGTCGTATTCAGATGGCTCTCCCCTCTGTCACACTCATTTGCCCTGCATGAAATGACATTCATTCTTTGTCACTAGTGACCCCCTCTTTTCTGTCACATTCATTTCCCCTGTGTCCAGAGAGATGTATCACGAAATGATATTCATTTTTGGTCACTAATGACCCCCTTGATATCTGAAGTACAATTGAGTTTATGCACTGGTGTGGGGATGATAAATATATTTTTCTATGTCCGCACACACAATACATCCATCTTGGGAGGTACGGATCCCTTACCCACAGTTTCACACACAGTATAGTATGTGTGTGGTTATGTGGGGCGGATCGATGCTATTTAGCTATGTCTATGCGCACACATACTATGTGCGCTTGATCCTCTTACCTATATATGCATGTCGCCTCATAGATGCCGATATCACTCAAAATCGCCACAATATCCCTGCTGCTCTATGGGGTGACAAGAGCGTCTGAGCCGCGCCTTCAGCTTCTCCATTCGCCCACACAGGAGCTGGATCCACCTTACGGGGATTTACTTTCTTTATTTAAACAGCGTAATTTGGCAGCCATCCTAGCACCGATGCCGCCGCCTTAACACACTAGGCGGACTGTGTTGTATGTTTGTCTGTATTTAGTTTAGCGATCCTTAGCTCCTGATGAGCCCTGCGGAGAAACGAGTAGAGCTATTGATAGGATCAGGGAATACAGACTCAGTGAACTCTATATATAGCATGTATAGGGGGCTTAGCCGCTTTAATTGCTGGCAGTAGTGAAGGTGTCTGAGCATATAGAGGGGGGGATGGGGTATGCACATCCAGAGTGGTAGAAAACTAGACCACTATTAAATGGTGCTCATGTTGGAGCCCCCGATCTCTGGCTCAGCATACTCCTGCAAATAGTGTTTACTGGCCAAACAATACACAGTAGCTACTGGCCCTCCATCTGTCAGCAGACGTGTATAGTGCAGGGCCAGTTGTACAGCTACATTGTGTCTTTGTGCGCGGTGTATAAAATATCTATACTGCAACGCACAACACATTGGAGCCATTGGTACATGTCAGAAGGCACTACAGCAGGCAGACAGGGGAGCTGGATTCAGCATTTGGCTACAATGCGTAAGGCTCCTTTCACACGGGCGAGATTTCCGCACGGGTGCAATGCGTGAGGTGAACGCATTGCACCCGCACTAAATCCGGACACATTCACTTTTGTGGGGCTGTGCACATGAGCGGTGATTTTCACGCATCACTTGTGCGTTGTGTGAAAATCGCAGCAAGCTCTATATTGTGCGTTTTTCGCACGCAGGTCCCATAGACGTGAATGGGGCTGCGTGAAAATCAAGCAAGTGCAGATGCGGTGCGATTTTCAGGCATGGTTGCTAGGTGACGATCGGGAAGGGAACCTGATCTTTATTATTTTCCCTTATAACATGGTTATAATGGAAAATAATAGCATTCTTCATACAGAATGCTTAGTAAAATAGTGATGGAGGTGTTAAAAAAATAATAATAATAATTTAACTCATGTTAATCCACTTGTTCGCGCAGCCCGGCTTCTCTTCTGTCTTCTTCTTTGAGGAGAAAGACCTGTGGTGATGTCACTGGGCTCATCACATGCTCCTTCACATGATCCATCACTATGGTGATGGGCCATGTGAAGAGCGCAGTGATTTCACCATAGGTCCTTTTCCTCACAGATGAAGACAGAAGAGAAGCCGGGCTGCGCAAACAAGTGGATTAAGGTGAGTTGCTTTTTTTTTTTAACCCCTTCATCCTTATTTTACTAAGCATTCTGTATGAAGAATATGAAGGAAAATAATAAAATCTATACAACACCTAACCCAAACCCGAACTTCTGTGAAGAAGTCCGGGTTCGGGTCTGGGTACCAAACATGTTGATTTTTCTCACGTGCGTGCAAAACGCATTAAAACGCTTTGCACTCGCAGGGAAAAAAATCACGCATTTTCCCGCAACGCACCCACATCTGTTCCCTCACGTCACTCGCAACGCCCGTGTGAACCCAGCCTAAATGTTTGTAGGTCAATAGCAATCTTTTTTTCTTTTTCTTTCTTTGATTTGGATGTGTCAAAAAAAAGTTAGTTTTAATCTAGCTATTCAACATTTCTTCAGGCAGTGAATACTTCTATTAGTGATACGTAAATTCCATTATCGTTTGTGTCAGTGATTTTATTTTAAAATAAGCCCAAAAAAATTCAGAAACTCTATTTCTGACTTTTTAAAGCATAATTTAGGATTACAAGTCTTATATCCTGTTTTAAAGGTTGTCACCGCCCCGCCCCTTTACTAACCTCATTGAATATTATATAATAGTAATATAATTGCATTGTGAGCAAGTGTTCATGAGATGTTTTGAGACGATTATCTTCCAGCCATGTTGCCTTGTACTATTCTGTTTTACTAAATTTACATAGCAAAACCTGGTATTCATAGAATACACAAATACAGATATTATTATTCATTATTAAAGTGCCATTCATTCCATGGCGCTGTACATATGATAAGGGGTGTACATATATAATTTTAAAAAAAGTACAATAAGCATGAACAAAACGAGTTACAAACTGGTACAGAAGGAGATAGGACCCTGCCTGCAAAGGGCTTACAATCTACAAGGGAAGGGAGAGATATAACAAAACTATGGAGTATACAGGTTTGGATTTCTATTTACATTGTCGCCTCTCCTTTCAGTACGTCATATAAGGATATCCGAGCTGCATGCATGCCAGGAAACGTCGCAACCAAAGCAGCTGCCGTAATCCCCAAGTAAGTATCTACAATACTACTACTCATCATACCAATGGCTCTACAATCTTCCATGATGAAGGTACAGCATATACAGTGCCTTGAAAAAGTATTCACACCCCTTGACCTTTTCCACATTACACCCACAAACGTAAATGTATTTGATTGGGATTTTATGTGATAGACCAACACAAAGTATCAAGTATGTGTAAAGAAAAAAAAATTATACTTGGTCTTTAAAAATGTTAATAAATAAAAATCTGAAAATTGTGGCGTGCATTTAATAATCCAGTGTGACCAATTGCCTTTAGCAGTCACCTAATTAGTAGTGTAATTAGTGTAATTTATTTTCAGTTTAACCACAGCTGTTCTGCGAAGGCCTCAGAGGTTTGTTAGTGAACATTAGTGATCAGCATCATGAAAACCAAGGAACACAACAGACAGGTCACAGATAAAGTTGTAGAGAAGTGAAAAGCATGGTTAGGTAATAAAAAAAAATATCCCAAGCTCTGAACATTTCACAGAGCCCTGTTTAATCCATCATCCGAAAATGGATGCAGTATGGCACAATTGAAAATCTACCATGATATGGTTGTCCACCTAAACTGACAGCCCAGAACACTAATTAGAGAAGCAGCTATGAGTCCCATGGTCACTCCGAGGGAGCTGCAGATAGCCACAGCTCAGATGGGAGAATCTGTCCATAGGACAACCTTTAACTGTTTACTCCTCAAATCTGACCTTTATGGAAGAGTGACAAGAAGAAAGACATTTTTGAAACCAAGCCATAAGAAGTACCATTTGCTGTGTCCCCTACATGGCTTGTGGCAAACTATAAACATATGGAAGAAAGTGGTCTGGTCAGATGGGACTAAAGCTAAACTTTTTGACCTAAATTCAAAACACTATGTGTGTGTTTTTTAAACTAACACTGCACATCACCCTGAACACAAGGGAGGCTGCATATTAGAACAGTCTGAACTGGAAAGAGGTTTCTTTAATTCTTTGACTTACAGTGTACTATACACAATTATAGCGTGATGGTGGCTCATTATCCTGGCTTTTTTCTAACAAGTTTGTACAGCCACTAGCTGGAGTTCCAGGTGCAGATGCCACCATCTGATCGATGGGGCACTTTCACCAGAGTTCAGAGGCGCTTATTTTTTCGACTGACCTATTGACAGTCTTCTCAATCACTTTCTCTCTACTGGACTTCCTTTAGGGTGCTGTTACTTGCTTTCAGAATTTTGTTCTGCTACCAGGAGATCACCACATTGGCAACAGCAACTCTTCTGGTGGGAGACAACGAACCCTGCCGCTAACATGTGCCTATGTCACAGCATTATAAGATGTGAATATCGGTAGTTATGTATATTTTGGATAATAGAAGCAAATGTGTTAGCACATAACCCTTTTTGGTTATTTAAGGCTACTTTCACACTGGCGTTTTGGTTTCCGTTTCTGAGATCCGTTTCAGGGCTCCCACAAGCGGTCCAAAACGCATTACTTTTGACCTAATGCATTCTGAATGGATAAGGATCCTTTCAGAATGCATCAGTTTGCCTCCGTTCCGCCTCAATTCCGCTCTGGAGGCGAACACTAAAACGCTGGTTGCAGCGTTTTGGTGTCCGCCTGACGATGCGGAAGCAAACAGATCCGTCCTGACTTACAATGTTAGTCAATGGGGACGGACCCGTTTTTTTAACTGGACACAAGATGGCACAATGAAAACTGATCCTTCCCCCATTGACTTTCAATAGTCTTTAGGACGGATCCGTTTTGGCTATGTTAAAGATAATGCAAATGGATCCATTCTGAACGGATGCATGCGGTTGTATGATCGCGAGGATCCGTCTGTGCAGATCCATGACGGATCCGCACCAAACGCGAGTGTGAAAGTAGCCTAACTCCCAAACATTTTCATTTGTGACATTTGCTATCGGTAAAGCGTTTAGCGGTTTTATTGTGACGTTAAAGAATATGTTTTATGAATAAGTGCTGATAGATGGAGCAGGTATCTATAGATAATCTTATAGATTGTGCTCACACTTATAGACTTGCCGCCTAGGGCTTGCACTGCAAGTAGACAGGGTTCCAGTTAGGGCTCACTGTCCGTGTATTCTTTCCTGAACAACTTTGTGGAGAATGGTGGTATAGATGGTGTTCAGCAGTAGAAGAGAGGAGCTGATGGAGGGTGATCAGCTTTCTGCATATTGAATGTGCGGACATATTGGTCAGCATTGGTTGACATGCTGAGATGTTGGTCTGCATTCCGTACATGACAAGTGCTGAGTTGTTGAAGGCTAAAGATGCTGAGGTGTTGGTCATCATGTTGGAGAAGAGAAAGCGCACTACTGATAGATGTTATTCATGATGATCGGCTTCCTAGAGAGGAGGAGGATCTGATAGTTGGTACTCAAGAATTAAAGGGAACCTGTCATCAACCTTATGCTGCCCATACTAACGGCAGAATTAAGTAGAGACAGGTGAGTTGATTTCAGCGGTCTGTCATTTAAAAGTTAAAAGTAAGTGGTTGCCGAGAACCAAAATCACAGACTGGGCCTGGAAAAGAGTTCCCGGCCAGCTGAAAAGAGTCCTGGTTATTCATGAATTCCTGCTCTCCCGCCCACCTGCTGATGACTGACAGGCTTCTACCTAGTTTTCTCTAGGAGAGAACTGCCAATCATCAGCAGATGGGCAGGAGAGCAGGAGATTAGGAATAACTCTGACTCTTCTCAGGTGGATGTGACTCTTTTCAAGGCCTGGGCTGCAATGATTATGATGCTGGTTCTCAGCAACCACTGACTTTTAGCTCATGAGTGACACACCGCTGACATCAGCATTTCTGTCACAAATTTATGGTGCCCTCAGTTAGGTCAGCATAAGGCCTCATGCCCGGCGGCCGTGGCCATATTGCAGCCCACAAACAGCAGGTCGTCAATCCACGGCCACCGGCCATGTGCACCCCGCATCACGGATGCGGACCCATTCACTTGAATGGGTCCTCAATTCCAGAGATGCGGAATGGAGTCACGGATCACCGGAAGCACTATGGAGTGCTTCCGTGGTGTTTCTTTCCGTGGCAATTGCGGTCCCCAATGCACGGAACAGCTGCACAATGGCCGTGTGCATGAGGCCTAAGCTAGGATTTGGAAAAAAATAATGAGATGAATATAACTATATTCTATATCTGATATACATACATGTTGTTCTGCTGAATGGTACGGTGTATGAATGATGAGATATTGTGCTCAGGCCATTAATGTGATTTGTTGACTGGCCCATGAGAATTCCTCCATAATTTCCTGCTAGATGACGCTCTTTGCTTAGCTGAATCAGGAAATGGAAGGTCCGACATGTGAAGGGTCTGTGCATTGCAGCAGTATGCAGTGGCGTGTCTAGGGTGTTTGGCACCCGGCGGCGGGTCCTTTCTTTGGCCCCCGCCCAATACTTAAAAAATATATATGCCCTCTTTGTGCCCCCTTCAGAGTAATAATCCCCATTGCGCCCCCTTCAGAGTAATAATCCCCATTGTGCCCCCTCCACAGTAATAATCCCCATTGTGCCCCCTCCACAGTAATAATCCCCCTTGTGTCCCTTTCACAGTAATAATCCCCCTTGTGTCCCTTTCACAGTAATAATCCCCCTTGTGTCCCTTTCATAGTAATAATCCCCCTTGTGCCCCCTTTATAGTAATAATACCTACTGTGCCCCCTTCATAGTAATAATGCCCATTGTGCCCCCTTCATAGTAGTAATGCCCTCTGTGACCCCTCCATAGTAGAAATCCCCATTGTGCCCCTTCACAGTAATAATGCCCTGTGTGCCCCCTTCACAGTAATAATGCCCTCTGGCTCTGTGCCCCCTCCATAGTAGAAATGCTCATTGTGCCCCCTTCACATTAGTAATGCCCTTTGGCCCCCTCAATAGTAGTAATGCCCTCTGTGCCCCCTCCATAGTACTAAAGTCCTCTGTGCCCCTTCATAGTAATAAAGCCCTCTGTTCCCCCTCTGTCTTAAAAAAAAAAACGAAAAAAACCACAGTAACTACTCAGATTGCGATGCAGCACTGTATGGGCGGAGCTTAGGCAGATTTCCAGGCTGCAGGTTCCGCCCACACAGGTCAGCAACGCAATCTGTGCCTGCAGGCTGAATGGTGGAGCAGGGAGAGGTCTTCCTGCTTCACCATTCAGAGCGCCGCGGGCCTGAAGAGGGGGAGGAGCCAGGGGAGCTAAGCGGTAAGTGACAGGACCACAGCTCCCAGCACTCCAGCAATGAGCGCTTCCATCTGTATTGACGGAAGCACTCATTGCTTCTGGCACCCCTCTGAGAGCTCGCACCCAGATCGGACCGCCCCCTTCCCCTTCCTCCTACTTAGTACGCCACTCGCAGAGAAAGATAAAGCAGGGGATCCCAGTTTGCCTGCCAGCTTACCCCAAAACCTGCTGGAGCTATGAGGAAGATCGAATATTGTCTGGATGCAAATTTACTCAAGTAAAGCTGTTAAACTCAACTTATTCTCCACCTCCTACAACTCTCTCCTTTCTGGCTTTACTTGAGTAAACTTGCATCCAGACAATATCCAATCTTCCTCATAGCTCCAGCAGGTTTTGAGGTAAACTGGCAGGCAAACTGGGATCCCTTTCTTTATCTTTCTCTGCTGTGCTAGACTCTGCTTTATTCTGGTAGCTGGACTTTAGGACTGTTATGGTACCTTTTGAACTTTGGATGTTGACCTCCTCGTGATACTCTGTCTGTATCTGTAAGGAGTCATGGTGCTCTATGAGCTGCTTCCCTTCACGGGGTGGCCATTCCCCTCACTGCACCATCTTGTCCCACTGCACCACTAGTCCCTTGGTAGGAAGCAGGACTAGCCCACTTCTGCCAAACAGAGGGGAGAATGGCATAGTACATGGACAGTACATGAACATAACAGTTACATAGCAATATTATGAATGCACAGTGTAGGAGGACCCAGATTATACTATTGTTAGGCATTAGAGACAGTAGCAGGGTGGAAGTGTCCGCTCAGGGGTACTACACCTGTGAACATGGGACCATCACAGATGCCTTCAGCTGTGAAGTGCTCATAGGTACAAATCTGCTGACAGACGCCCTTTAATCCATTAAACGTGATGCTGCCACTAACAAGTTGTCCCAGATAGAAAAACATGGTGGCTTTCTTCCAAAGTTTGCAAAACATACATCCATGCGTTATATCTGGCATTGCAGCTCAGGTCTATTGACGTTAATAAGACAGAGGTGCAGTACTACACACAACCTGTGGAAGGGGTGGCACTGTTTTTGAAAGGAAGCAGCCATGTTTTTTTTTATATTCCTGGACATCCCCACCTTCAAATTATAAGTTGGGTGCTGCTACCCCCTTACATGCTGGTTGCAGATGACTAATTTTGGTACCAGCTATGATATTATTAGACTGTAAATGCTATAGATGGGTACTCTTTAGTATTGCTATGTGTGCACTAAATACTTCACTGATGTTACCAGGATCCTGATCCTCTTTCCCCTCTTCTCATTTATTTCAGTTACTCAAGAAATCACAGCGTCTTCCTGCAGCTCAGTGACTATTTCTGGACAAAGACTTCGTCTTTGTATGCTTTGCCATATGGCACCAAAGGAAGTGGTAAGTTACTGGTTTAGGAATGAATTCCCCAACATCAATGCATTATCCGCAAAAAGGGAAAATACTCATGGGTCTTTAAGGCTGGGTTCACATCACATTTTTCCCATGCCTCAGACTGATGCCATACAGTGGCATCCGTGCACCATAATTCAATTGTAAAAAAAAAAAGAAAGTACACTTTTTTTTTACCTCACTGTGATGCCTTTTTGTATCCTTTTTTGTAATGGATACGTCAAATGAAGGCATAAACGTCATGTGAACCCACCACTACCCTATTCCCACCATTCATGAGCTAAACTTTGTCCAGCATCTCTCATTTTATAACACTGGCACGGTAGTATAATATAGACACTGTATTAACCGCCTCCGGACCGCATAACGCAGATCTGTGGTCCGGAGGCAGCAGCTCTGCGCAGAGTGACGCATATACGCGTCATCTCGCGAGAGCCGTGACTTCCTGTGAACACGCGCACACAGGCGCGCGCGTTCACAGGAACGGAAGGTAAGAGACAGGATCTCCAGCCTGCCAGCGGCGATCGTTCGCTGGCAGGCTGGAGATGTGATTTTTTCAACCCCTAACAGGTATATTAGACGCTGTTTTGATAACAGCGTCTAATATACCTGCTACCTGGTCCTCTGGTGGTCCCTTTTGTTTAGATCGACCACCAGAGGACACAGGCAGCTCTGTAAAGTACCACAAAACACTACACTACACCCCCCCGTCACTTATTAACCCCTTATGAACCCCTGATCACCCCATATAGACTCCCTGATCACCCCCCTGTGATTGATCACCCCCTGTCATTGATCACCCCCCTGTCATTGATCACCCCCCTGTAAGGCTCCATTCAGACGTCCATATGATTTTTACGGATCCACGAATACATGGATCGGATCCGCAAAACACATACAGACGTCTGAATGGAGCCTTACAGGGGGGTGATCATCAATGACAGGGGGGTGATCACCTCATATACACTCCCTGATCACCCCCTGTCATTGATCACCCCCCTGTCATTGATCACCCCCCTGTCAGGCTCCGTTCAGACGTCCGTATGATTTTTACGGATCCACAGATACATGGATCGGATCCGCAAAACACATACGGACGTCTGAATGGAGCCTTACAGGGGGGTGATCAATGACAGGCGGGTGATCACCCATATAGATTCCCTGATCACCCCCCTGTCATTGATCACCCCCCTGTCAGGCTCCGTTCAGACGTCCGTATGATTTTTACGGATCCACGGATACATGGATCGGATCCGCAAAACACATACGGACGTCTGAATGGAGCCTTACAGGGGGGTGATCAATGACAGGGGGGTGATCACCTCATATACACTCCCTGATAACCCCCTGTCATTGATCACCCCCCTGTCATTGATCACCCCCCTTTCATTGATCACCCCCCTGTAAGGCTCCATTCAGACGTCCATATGATTTTTACGGATCCACGGATACATGGATCGGATCCGCAAAACACATACGGACGTCTGAATGGAGCCTTACAGGGGGGTGATCAATGACAAGGGGGTGATCTCCTCATATACACTCCCTGATCACCCCCTGTCATTGATCACCCCCCTGTCAGGCTCCGTTCAGACGTCCGTATGATTTTTACGGATCCACGGATACATGGATCGGATCCGCAAAACACATACGGACGTCTGAATGGAGCCTTACAGGGGGGTGATCAATGACAGGGGGGTGATCACCCCATACAGACTCCCTGATCACCCCCTGTAAGGCTCCATTTAGACATATTTTTGGGCACAAGTTAGCGGAAATAGATATTTTATTTTTACTTTATTTTTCTTACAAAGTCTCATATTCCACTATCTTGTGTCAAAAAATAAAATCACACATGAACTCACCATACCCCTCACGGAATCCAAATGCATAACATTTTTTATTTTCATAATATTTTCATAAAATTCGATGAACTCTCCAGGCCCCTCATTGAATACCTTGGGGTGTCTTCTTTAAAAAGTGGGGTCACATGTGGGGTATTTATACTGCCCTGGCTTTTTAGAGGCCCAAAAGCGTGAGAAGAAGTCTGGGATCCAAATGTCTCGAAATGCCCGCCTAAAAGGAATTTGGGCCGCTTTGTGCATCTAGGCTGCAAAAAAGTGTCACACATCTGGTATCGCCGTACTCAGGAGAAGTTGGGCAATGTGTTTTGGGGTGTTATTTTACATATACCCATGCTGGGTAAGAGAAATATCTTGGTCAAATGCCAACTTTGTATAAAAAAATGGGAAAAGTTGTGTTTTGCCAAGATATTTCTCTCACCCAGCATGGGTATATGTAAAATGACACCCCAAAACACATTCCCCAACTTCTCCTGAGTACGGCGATACCACATGTGTGACACTTTTTTGCCGCCTAGGTGGGCAAAGGGGCACACATTCCAAAGAGCACCTTTAGGATTTCACAGGTCATTTTTTACACATTTTGATTTCAAACTACTTCGCACACATTAGGGCCCCTAGAATGCCAGGGCAGTATAACTACCCCACAAGTGACCCCATTTTGGAAATAAGACACCTCAGGGTATTCCGTGAGGGGCACTGGCGAGTTCCTAGAATTTTTTATTTTTTGTCACAAGTTAGTGAAATATGAGACTTTGTAAGAAAAAATTAAAATAAAAAATAAATCATCATTTTCCGCTAACTTGTGACAAAAAATTTAAAGTTCTATGAACTCACTATGCCCATCAGTGAATACCTTAGGGTGTCTACTTTCTGAAATGGGGTCATTTGTGGGGTGTTTGTACTGTCTGGGCATTGTAGAACCTCAGGAAACATGACAGGTGCTCAGAAAGTCAGAGATGTTTCAAAAAGCGGAAATTCACATTTTTGTACCATAGTTTGTAAACGCTATAACTTTTACCCAAACCATTTTTTTTTACCGAAACATTTTTTTTTAATCAAAGGCATGTAGAACAATACATTTTGTGAAAAATTTATATATGGATGTCGTTTTTTTTGCAAAATTTTACAACTTAAAGTGAAAAATGTCATTTTTTTGCAAAAAAATCGTTACATTTTGATTAATAACAAAAAAGTAAAAATGTCAGCAGCAATGAAATACCACCAAATGAAAGCTCTATTAGTGAGGTAACTACATGTTCCCGCGCTACTGCTGCCTCCTCCTTTTCTAACTGAAGAGGAGGACTGAGCGCAGCAGTGCACAGCACAGGCAGAGGTAATGCTGCAGTCTGATGGAGAGAAGGGCCCCTCTGCTAATGTCCCCCGGCCCCATAAATCTCACTGCTGTGCAGGTGGAAGAAGGAGACAGAGCAGTCCCTGTTCATGAAATCCTAATGTATTCCTCACATCCCGCCCCAAAGCAGTCACCCTGACACCGCCACAGTAATAAGGGGGGGCCGCTAATATTTATTAAACCGGACACACTCTTTGACAAGAGGCATTCTGGGGCGGTAAGGTCTGTTTCCCACAAGGAAAAGTCACTTTGTGGGGTTTGTCACGTATGGAGACCAGGATACCGGTCCTATATGTGGACGGGATGCAAGCAGCAGAGCTGAGCTTCTTAGAGTAGCAGAGCCGAGCTTGTTAAATGCAGTAGGGCTAAGCTTGTTAGATGCAGCATTATAAATCATGATAACGCCCTGCGCTCCTGCAAGTCCAGAGCGGAGGATCACACTCACACACGGAGCGTGATTCCCGCAATGGACTCGCTCGTATGAAACAGCCCTAACTGATGAAAATAACTGACCGTATAACTAAAGTGTGAACTTGTCCTTATTGGGACACTATATTGTAGAATTATGAAGTCTTGCATGGTCCTGTCATTTGCCACCACGTACTGGTATTATTTGAGAATCACTGTTTGCTCAATCGATACTTATTATTATTTTTTTCTACTAATGTTATACTCACGTTAAACTTATGAAGACTGAGGTTGATTATTTTACAAAATATTTTAATACTAAATTGCATTTGTTTTAATATGCATATATTGATTGTGTTATCCCTTTATTTAGAGGAGCTGATAATGCAGGCGCTAGCCCGCACCAATCATTATCACATACCCCAGGAGATTGACAGGTAAAGCCGCTTCACACTGATGAACAATGTTTTGGGCACAGTCCCTGTACTGCGCTGTGGAATATGTTGCTTCTATGTGAATAACAGGAAATAAATTAATCTGCAATTTTCCTTGGGATCAGTAAAGTGTATCATATGGTAATCCATACAGAAACTCTCTATTTGTATATTGTCTAGTCTTGTTCGCCCCCTAGTGATCACTCTGAGAAGTGACCATGAGGAGCTTACAGGAAATGCTGTGCCTAATGTCCTCTATATGTATACATACTCATACACCAAATATTCTTATCTTACATATTACATAGAGGATGCACACTGCAGCCAAAAGCAAAGGCTATTACAATCCAGTCTGATAATCCATTAATTTACATTTACGTTTGTATTCTATTTCTGTCTGTATTCAGGCTGCAGTGTCGTCGCTGTGTTGTGGTGGGGAATGGATACCGCATGAAAAACAGCTCCTTGGGTGAGATCATTGATAAATATGACGTAGTCATCCGGTGAGTGGATATTTATACGGGGTCTCTTCTGGCTCTGCTTCTTTCATGCCATCATGGATCTTGGAGAATTTAAAATGCAGGCTTGGTAGTTGAGCGGACTTGGGGTGTCTCTATCCCAATTTTTGTTCTAGATGGATATAAACACCCTTGCTTCTATGTGGACTTCTTGCTTCTGATGCTTCTAGGCCCTGGCTCTGGATAGAAACAGTCCCCCCCCCCCCCCCCTTCTAACTTCAATTTTTCAGCCGTACTGCCATGTTACTGGGAGCGGAAGATTGATCAAACTGGTGTAAAGTAGAACTGGCAACCAATCAGATTCCACCTTTCATTTTTCACGACTCCTTTGGAAAAAGAAAGGTGTAATCTGATTGGTTGCTGTTGGTAACTTAACTAGTTTGATAAATCTCTCCCTTTGTTTCTTCCTTGACAAACAGAGCAGAATGGTATTTGTATTGGTTGCTCGGCAGTGAACAGAGGATCACTTTGCGGAGATCTGGCTGTGAGAGAATGACTGAGCATGTGTGACCACCTGCCCTAACGTCACTAAGTACCATTCATTCTGCTATACAATTTGAACACCAGATGGTGCCATACTATGTTAGTCAATGTAGCTCTTCACTAGATCGTTTTTTGACAGCATCAAAACGGCAAACAATGTTGTTATCGTTAATGACCTAAATTGGATTTACACATGCTGGGTTAAAGCCGTATGTCGGGAAGGAAGTGTTTGCCGCTCGTTCAGTGGAGGTGAAGCACTGCATTTTACATGCAGCTATCACCTCCACAGTATGAGAATGAGCAGTTGCTATTGTGATCGTTCGTCCTCATGCAGCAGCATTGTTTCTGGGCAGCAGATCGCTGTTTAGGCTTCATGCACACGACCGTTTGCCTGTGCGGCGGACTGCAAATTGCGGTCCGTAATGCATGGGCACCGACCGTGTGCCCAAGGTCTGTGGACTAGGACCGATTCACTTGAACGCACCGCAACGCACTGTTTCGGATCCATTTAAGTAAATGTTTGCGGGCGGCAGTAGAGGCACGGACCTGCTCCAGTCGTGCGCAAGAGACCTAATTCAGCATTACATACTGTAACTATAACATCCAATGATGCGTCCTCTGATGTAGAAGTTCTCTTCAGACTTTAATAACTTCTTTCAGCCGTGTCTCATTTGACACACAGACATCTTAGATTCTGTACTTTTCGATCATCCTCCCCGCTTCCTGCAGTGCCCCCAGTATTACAATGCCCCTCTGTAGTGGTAGAATATATAATGGCCCCTCTGTAGTGGTAGTATATATAATGTCCCTCCTTTATTGATTATATATAAATGCCCCTCTGCATTGATAGTATACTTAATGACCACCTGTGATATATAATGGGCCCCCCTATATATTGGTTCTATATATATAATAGCCCCTCTGTATTGGTATTGTATATAATGGCCCCAAGTGATATCTACTGCCCCCTTTATATTGGTAGCATATATTTTGGCCCCTTGTGATCTATAATGGCCCCTCTGTATTGGTAGTATATTTAATGGTCTCCTCTCTATAGTATACATAATGGCTCCCCTCTGTAGCATGTATAATGGTCCTATCTGTAGCATATATAATATATATAATGCCCCCCTCCTTTGTAGTATATATAAAGGCCACCCTCTGTGGTATAGATAAGGACTCCTCTGTAGTACATATATGCTGTAGTGCCCCCAGTACTGCCAGCATACATAAATAAATAAATAGATACTTAACTCTGTTCTGCTCTCTGCCACCATCTGAGATGCAGGCCACAGGCTCTTTCTACCTGTGCCAGTCTCCTGTGCCCCACAGTAAACTGCTGTCCCCTTCAGAGGCAGGTCGACTGCCACCTGAGACAAGATACTCATCTCTCCTCATGGCAGAAGCGGGCCTGAATGAACATGATATTTTGAGCGACAACCTCATTAACCTTTGGGCAACCAAACTCTTCTTTAGTTAACCTCCCTGGCGGTATGATTATGTCAGGAATTTTGTACCAAAAGTGGTACAATTGTTTGCATGAAATTTGGTGTTATGTATTGTAGGCCTGCAATTCTTAGTAATTACTTACTTAAACCTGACCAAACATGACTTTAGTAGACATCCCAGATGTGATAAAGTTTCAAAACAAAATCATGAATTATAATCTAATAAATAATATCATTTTATTTAATAATGTAATAAAAATAATGAAATTTGTCAAACACAGAAAATTCAATGTGACAAACTTTGAAACATGGGACTGCACAAAGTCCGACGTCACAATCAGGACAATGGAACCTGGTTTCTTTTCGGACTTTCTTTCTATTGCCATCTCTCTTTGAGCAGCAAACCACGCACATCCTGGTAGGTGCTGACTTTTTTGTGGTTGGCGGGATGAAGTCGATAAAGTGACGACCAGCCAGGCATTCTGGGTTGACAATGTCAACAGCACGACGTCCAGGTCTGTTCACAGCTACTGATGGCGTCTGGTGGTTGACAAAAATCCGCTCAACCACCTTCCATATAAAGTCAGAATGAACAAGAGGCGTGTCACTCTTTGCTCTGTGCAGGATATATGCATTCCAAAGGCATTGTTCCAGAAGATGCCTGAAGATCTTATAATATTATTTTTTTTGCTGTTTGCGCATAGCTGGATAAAATGTCATTGCCTGATCGGCTCTGTCGACCCCTCCCATGGTGTTATTATAGTCTATCACGACTTGCGGCTTCAGCACATCTTTCCCACCTTTTGTGTGGACCATGGCAGTAGAGCTATTGTGCACAGTACTCATGAGACACACGTCCTTCTTGCCCCTCTGCCAGGCAACCATTTCTCCGGTTTTGAGTTTTTTCTTGGCAAACATAGATGGCATGTCACGTCGATTAGGCCTAACGGTACCATATGCATCAGTCTTGTTTTGTAGCAAAACCTCATACAGTTCCGGAGACGTGTAGAAATTGTCCGTGGTCACACAATATCCTTGGTTCAGCAATGGCTCCAGCAGTGTAAGGACAGATGATGTGGCCATCCCATAGCCGCTGTACCTGGGGTTGAACGTCGTGCCTTTACCGGTATAAATGACCGAATTCCAGATGTACCCAGTGGATGACTTGCACAGCATGTAGGATTTGATGCCAAACCGCGCTCTTTTGGATGCAATGTACTGTATCCAGCTTAGGCGTCCCTTGTAGGCCATCAAACTTTCAACTACGCTGACGTCCCTTTCTGGCATGTAGGTCCGCTGGAAATTGGTCACAATAATTTGCCATACCTCCCAGATTTTTTTTTTTGTTTGGGCGCAGGATGCGTGGCCTCATCAAATTCTTCATTGTTTGTGAAGTGGAAATACTTCATGATGAGGGAAAACCAGTATTCTGACATCACGGTGCAGAAAAATGGAGTGGCCAGTAACTTATTGGTGGTCCAGTACCATTTCTGGAGCGGTTTCCCCATCACCCCCTGAAGAATGATGAGTCCCAGAACCTGCCACATACTCTCTTTGGTCACCGGTTCCCACTTTCTGCTTCTGGAAAATGTGGCATGCAGCGTAGTAGATTGGTGCTCTTGGTAGTGATTTGTCTCCGTGACAATTTTTTCAATTACCTCCTCAGTGAGGAATAATTGCAGGTATGCCAGAGGGTTGTCACGCTCAACATCTACCTTCATCCCAGGTGATCCAGTGAACAGGAATCTTGGGGGCGCTATCTGGTCCGTATCGCAGTCAATAGGGCACCAAGTGTGCACATGGCTGAGGTCAGGTGCAGGATCATCGCCGTTGTCACTTGCTAGATCAGTGTCAGTGTCAGATGACAAATCTCCCCACGACTCACTATCGCTCAGTTCTGCGAGCACCTCCGTGTCACTGTCACTGTCACTCAACTGGTCCAAAACCGCTTTTGAAGTAAAGTTGCGCTTTTTTGATGCCATGGTATCAATTTATTTCATGGGCACAAATTACAGTAAAATGGCAGGCAAGGGGAACTGTACAGTAATCACATGTCAGATCTGAGGTTATACAGTGTAATCCTCTCAGATTACAATGTATAACCTATTTTCTGTGTGTGTGTCACTTTTAGTGTTTATTAATTTTTTTTATTTGCCGCCTAGTTCCGCCCCAATGCGCAGCTGCTGCTCGCAGGGAACGGAACCAGGAAGTCAGATGCGCTCTCGCCGGCGCTCACAGCAGTGGACATCGCCGGATCGCCGGCAGAAGGTGAGGGGGGACTCTGCAATGTTACCCCGAGCGTGACTCGGGCTTACCGCTCCTGGCAGCGAAAATTAACCCTGAGTCACGCTCGGGAATACCGCCAAGGAGGTTAATCAATGGCACAGACATTTGTTTTATTAACTTCCTTAATGGTGTTTTATGGGAGTAAAATACAGTATTGACCTATCCTTAGGATAGTTGGGGGTATGACTTTCAGCACTCCTGCCGATCTTCTATTAGAAGAGGTGCTCCAGTGAATGCTGTGGCCCATTGACATCACGTTCATCAGTCTTAGACCTTAGACATAGCTCAGTCTCATGCAAGTGAATGGGTCTAGGCTGCAATTCTAAGCACGGCCACTATAAAATGAACAGCCCTGTACTTGGCAAGCTGTGAGGAGACGGCAGTGTGGAAGAGAGCAACCACAGCCACTTCAAAAGGCTGGTCAGTGGTGGTGTCGGGAGGTGGACCCTATGATCAGAATAGGTTATCAATATTCTAATCCTGGAAAACCCCTTTAAGGACATATGCAGTACCCCAGGTCTGAGTACTTGTATGTATGGAATTGACAGAGTTAACTAACTCTGACACAGCCCTTGCAGGAGGCTGAGGTGTGGACTGTTTAGATCCGCCCCCATCTCAGTTCAGAGTAGTCTAGTCTAGACTAGTGTTTGGAGAGAATCGCCTTCTCTGAAGACCTCATCATTTCTACAGTACTCGAGAGGGAGCGAGAGAGAGGGAGTTCCAGGATTAGGGATGAGCGAACTTCATATTTTGAAGTTAGGGTATATGCTGTATTGCGTCATGGATTCCGTTACCACGGAGCATAACGCAATTCCACGATGGAATGCATAACATAATGCCTTTAGTGGCATTCCGTTATTCATTCCGTTATAATAGAAGTCTATGGCCAGCATAATGGATCTGTCCGATTTTCGTTATGTTGGAGTCCTCTTCGTTATGTTGGAATCCTCTTGCAGAGAGAGACAGTACCACTCCCATCCTCTGTTTCAACTCACCAGGGGCTTGCGCCACATACTACTAAATCACTTAGTCTTTTATCATGGTGTTTCCTGCTCTTTTTATGAATCGCGATATTTGCCAAAACCTCATGAAATAATTAGTTCCACAAGGTATACTGTTCTATAGAACCCAGGTGTTAGACAATAAGATATTCTTTATTTAACCATCATTTAAGTTTTTGGGGGGAATTTTAAAATTGATAACCTATCCTCAGGAACCTATAGGTTCCTATACACTTGTATAGGAATGAGCCATCCCATAGAAGTGAATGGAACCGCTGTAATTACACCTGCTTGCCGTTGTAAAGGAAAGGAAGGCAGTGCTCACATGGAGCGTGGCCTTCTCTTCAAACAGCTGATCGACGGGGGTGCCAGGTATCGGACCCCCGCCGATCTGATATTGATGACCTGTTCCTGGAAGAATGCAGTGTCCCAGGAAGGAAGGGGGATTGTGTTCATATTAAAGGAATGTGGACTCACGTGGACTGTCATCCTAATGCTATATTGTAGATAAAGTAGATCTGATGAGTTGACCACTGTTGCTGGGGAAGGCTTCATACCCAAAAGTTGTGGCGCTAGTTCATTTATGTCAATGGAAAGAGTAGCCACTGACAAAGTGGTAAAAAGTGGTACTGCTATTAACAAAAAATGAATGCACAATTTATAGTAATTTTCAAGAGGAATCATCCCTTTGTTGTACCCGTTACATGTTCTATTCTTTATATTTTAATTGGAGATCATATCATTCATCACATTAACTGTATCATAATTACGATCTCTTGTCTACTTCTCATTATTCTAATCTATACAATTTCCTCATAGGTTGAACAATGGCCCGGTTCATAATTATGAGAAAGATGTGGGCAGTAAGACCACACTACGCTTGTTTTACCCAGAATCTGCGCACTTCAACTTGCAATTGGAAAATAATCCAGAGACTCTAATGGTGCTGGTGCCATTCAAGGGTCCAGATCTTAAATGGCTGAAAGCGATCCTGAATGATGAGAAGAGGGTATGTTGTTCTTGAGAGCTCTGTGGGGTTTAATACACAGCTGCAGCACCACAATGTCCCATCATTGACCTGCTACATGGTTGCTGTGTGGGTGCTATATTGACATAAGGGATATCATATATATATATATATATATATATATACTGTGTATGTATATATATATATATATATATATATATAAAATGTAGCTTGGTGCTGTCTTACTCTTGTGGCAGCGGCTTATCTCCCCGAGAAGAAAAGGATCAGACATTTGAACCCTCCCCCCCTACCCCGATCTGCTCTCTGGGAAGAGTCAAGAGGCCCTCATAAACATTAGATGGTCATCCAGTCTCACTGAAATTGGTGGGTTTGGTGAACATACTGTAGAAGCCAACATTTATGGCCAGGTTAATGGGGTTCTTGTACAGGATGCCATCGCCATTGACCTGCTGATTGGCATACTAGGAGAATAGGATACTTCCTGTGATAGCTGAGCTGTGTGTGTAGGTGGGGAGGGGGTGCAGGAAGTCTAGCAATAAAGTACACACAATGGCCACTTTATTACAGACACCAATCTAGTATGTTCTTCCTCCATTACATCATTCTCTATATACTCTCAACATTGTTGCAAAAGAAAATACCACAAGGTCAGTGGCCCCAGCTAGTCTAGCACCAGAGAAAATGCCCCATGTGAAGTTGTTCTGATAGCTCAATTTTTCCATTTTAATGTGTATTCACACTGAAAATGATCTAAGGAAATCTTGCTCACTTTATTTTGTGCTGAACACATGTTATTTCCATACAGGGAAAATCCAATCTTGAAGTTGCAGGAGAATCTATGTTTTTATTCATACGCAAATGAGCATGTTGGAACAAGGGGAAGGGCTGAATCCTTGGAGCACTGCTTTTGTAACTCCCTCATGCTCTGAACACTCCCCCCCCTTGATTTACAGGGCTAGACACCAGCATGCTGAGGGCAGAGCTGTGTCCTAGCATGTACATACCATATACACTTCTTTCTATAGCCTTACTATATTGAGAAGAGAACAGATTTCTGTGCTTAGAAAGCTAATACATATTACTGGTTTATTCACAGACAATATGTGATTATAAAGACACTAGTAAAAATCAGCTTTCTAAGTGTAGAAACAAAACATTAATCCCTATATGGTAAGACTATATCCTGGTAGTAAGTGGTCAGCCTTGCATGTAGAGATCCTACAGTCGTGGCCAAAAGTTTTGAGAATTACATAAATATTGGAAATTGGAAAAGTTGCTGCTTAAGTTTTTATAATAGCAATTTGCATATACTCCAGAATGTTATGAAGAGTGATCAGATGAATTGCATAGTCCTTCTTTGCCATTAAAATGTACTTAATCCCAAAAAATACTTTCCACTGCATTTCATTGCTGTCATTAAAGGACCTGCTGAGATCATTGCAGTAATCGTCTTGTTAACTCAGGTGAGAATGTTGACGAGCACAAGGCTGGAGATCATTATGTCAGGCTGATTGGGTTAAAATGGCAGACTTGACCTGTTAAAAGGAGTTTGATGCTTGAAATCATTGTTCTTCCATTGTTAACCATGGTGACCTGCAAAGAAACGCGTGCAGCCATCATTGCATTGCATAAAAATGGCTTCACAGGCAAGGATATTGTGGCTACTAAGATTGCACCTCAATCAACAATTTATAGGATCATCAAGAACTTCAAGGAGAGAGGTTCAATTCTTGTTAAGAAGGCTTCAAGGCGTCCAAGAAAGTCCAGCAAGCGCCAGGATCGTCTCCTAAAGAGGATTCAGCTGTGGGATCGGAGTGCCACAAGTGCAGAGCTAGCTCAGGAATGGCAGCAGGCAGGTGTGAGCGCATCTGCACGCACAGTGAGGCGAAGACTTTTGGAAGATGGCCTGCTGTCAAGAAGGGCAGCAAAGAAGCCACTTCTCTCCCAAAAAAACATCAGGGACAGATGTCATGGAACCATGAACCGGACGTACAACAAGAGATAAGTGGAAATAAGAAGGCTTTATTGAAAATCAAGCTGTAAGGCAAAAGTCCAAACGGATGGCTAAACCGAAGCAGGGTCTTGCGAAGCCAGAGGTCAGGAACCAGAAGGGTAGTCAGACGAAGCCTGGATCGGGAACCAGCAGGGTAGTCAGATGAAGCCTGGATCAGGAACCAGCAGGGTAGTCAGCCGAAGCCAGGATCAGGAACCAGAAGCAGCAGCAGTCTTAGAAGCATGTGAACACAGGAGGACCAAGCAAGGAACTGAAGCCACAGACCTCCTATATATATGAGCTAGGCATCCAGCTCCTCCCAGTGGGAAGGAGAAGCCGCAGGGTGGGAGGCTACAAGAAACCCAGAAACCAAGATGGCCGCCAGCACATGTCAAACGAAGGAGAGCAGCAGGAAGGTAAGACCATGACAGTACCTCCCCCTCAAGGGCCCCTCCTCCGCGGAGTAAAGAACGGTTTCTGAGGGAAGCGTGCGTGGAAGGCTCGGAGCAAGGCAGGAGCATGGACATCTGCGGAAGGAACCCAGGAACGCTCCTCTGGACCATAACCACGCCAATGAACCAAAAACTGCACCCGACCGCGGACCAGGCGTGAGTCCAGGATATTGCTCACCTCATACTCCTCACGATTGCCCACTTGGACCGGACGAGGCCGAGGAACCGAGGAAGTGAAACGATTACACACCAGTGGCTTCAAGAGGGAGACATGAAACACGTTGGAGATCCGCATGCCAGGAGGAAGCGCAAGGGCATAGGCTACCGGGTTTACCCTGCGAAGCACTCGGAAGGGACCAACAAAGCGAGGCGCCAGCTTGGGAGTGGGCACTCGAAGGTTGAGGTTGCGGGTGGACAACCATACGTGGTCTCCGACCTGGTAGGAAGGAGCGGGCGCTCGTCTGCGATCAGCCTGGAGTCTCTGGCGCTGCGCAGAGACCTCAAGGGACCTCTGGATCTGTACCCAAGAAGCACGTAGGACGGAAAGGTGATCCTCCACAGCCAGAATATCCTGGGGAGAGAATACCTCCGGTAACACGGCAGGTTGGAACCCATAATTGGCCATGAAGGGAGACGTCCCAGAGGAAGAGTTCACCGCCGTGTTCCTGGCAAACTCAGCCCAAGGCAGGAGGTCAACCCAATTGTCTTGGTGATCGGAGACATAGCAACGAAGGAATTGCTCCAAGGCCTGATTGGATCGTTCTGCGGCCCCATTGGACTGAGGGTGGTAGGCCGAGGAGAAAGAGAGTTGAATCCCCAACTGGGAGCAAAAGGCGCGCCAGAACCTGGACACAAACTGACTCCCCCGATCCGACACAATCTCCTTGGGCAAACCGTGCAACCGGAAGACCTCCCTGGCAAAAATCGTGGCCAACTCTTGTGCAGAGGGTAACTTCTTGAGAGGAACACAGTGGCACATTTTGGAAAACCGATCCACAATCATGAGAATGACCGTATGGCCTCGGGATGCAGGGAGGTCCACAATGAAATCCATCCCCAGGTGTGACCATGGACGCTCCCCGGTGGCTATGGGTTGCAAAAGGCCCAACGTAAGGTGCCGAGGGGACTTACTCTGGGCACAAACGGAGCATGCCGCTACATATGCGGCGATGTCGGAACGTAGAGAAGGCCACCAGAACAGACGTGAAACAGCCCAGGACAACTGATTCTTTCCAGGATGCCCCGCGGCCTTGGAGTTATGGTAGGTTCGCAACAACCGAGTGCGCAACTCCTCAGGCACAAAACATCTGCCGTTGGGTCTCCCAGAGGGAGCACCAGATTGAGCCGCCAAAATCTGCTCACCCAGGGGAGAGGTCAGGCTGGTGCGAATGGCGGCCAGGATCTGATTCGGAGGTATGACCGAAGTCGGAATCGACTCCTCCCCGGACAGCTCGGAGTACTGCCGTGATAAGGCATCCGCTCTGATGTTCTTGGAACCGGGTAGGTAGGAGACCACGTAATTAAAACGTGACAAGAACAGAGCCCATCTGGCCTGACGTGGTGTCAATCTCTTGGCCTCAGAGAGGTAGGTCAGATTCTTGTGGTCCGTCAGGATGAGAACCGGAACCACCGAGCCCTCGAGCAAGTGCCTCCATTCTTTAAGGGCCTGCACGATGGCCAATAACTCCCTGTCACCAATCTGATAGTTGCACTCCGCGGAAGACAGTTTCCGGGAGTAAAACCCACAAGGAAGCAGAGGACCCTCTGGTGTTCTACGCTGAGACAGAAGGGCGCCTACTCCCGTCTCAGACGCGTCCACCTCGAGGACAAAGGGCAAACCAGGGTTGGGATGCGACCGAATCGGAGCCGACACAAAGGCGGACTTTAGAGCCTCAAAAGCTCGGATGGCCTCGAGCGGCCAGACCTGGGGATTACTGCCCTTCCTGGTCAGATCCGTGAGAGGCTTGGCTCTAATGTCATGGAACCATGAACCGGACGTACAACAAGAGATAAGTGGAAATAAGAAGGCTTTATTGAAAATCAAGCTGTAAGGCAAAAGTCCAAACGGATGGCTAAACCGAAGCAGGGTCTTGCGAAGCCAGAGGTCAGGAACCAGAAGGGTAGTCAGACGAAGCCTGGATCGGGACCCAGCAGGGTAGTCAGATGAAGCCTGGATCAGGAACCAGCAAAGTCATATTCTCCGATGAAGCCTCTTTCCGATTGTTTAGGGCATCAGGAAAAAGGCTTGTCCAGAGAAGAAAAGGTGAGCGATACCATCAGTCCTGTGTCATGCCAACAGTAAAGCATCCTGAGACCATTCATGTGTGGGGTTGCTTCTCATCCAAGGGAATGGGCTCACTCACAATTTTGCCCAAAAACACAGCCATGAATAAAGAATGGTAGCAAAACACCCTCCAACAGCAACTTCTTCCAACAATCCAACAACAGTTTGGTGAAGAACAATGCATTTTCCAGCACGATGGAGCACCGTGCCATAAGGCAAAAGTGATAACTAAGTGGCTCGGGGACCAAAACGTTGACATTTTGGGTCCATGGCCTGGAAACTCCCCACATCTTAATCCCATTGAGAACTTGTGGTCAATCCTCAAGAGGCGGGTGGACAAACAAAAACCCACTAATTCTGACAAACTCCAAGAAGTGATTATGAAAGAATGGGTTGCTATCAGTCAGGAATTGGCCCAGAAGTTGATTGAGAACATGCCCAGTCGAATTGCAGAGGTCCTGAAAAAGAAGGGCCAACACTGCAAATACTGACTCTTTGCATAAATGTCATGTAATTGTCGATAAAAGCCTTTGAAACTTATGAAGTGCATGTAATTATATTTCACTACATCACAGAAACAACTGAAACAAAGATCTAAAAGCAGTTTAGCAGCAAACTTTGTGAAAACTAATATTTGTCTCATTCTCAAAAACTTTTTGGCCACGACTGTAGACGCTTTCCACCTGACCTCCATCTAGACTACACAGCAGCACTATACTACAGCAGTGAGAGAAATCTTTGGCTATTGTAATTAAAGGGGTATTCCCATCTGAGACAATGGGGGCATATCGCTAGGATATGCCTCCATTGTCTAATAGGTGCGGGCCCCACCTCTGGGAGAACGGAGCGGGGAAGGGGATGGCAGGAGGACCCTGGATTTCACCAGGTCCGGCCACTACCAAGCGCTCGCTCCATAGTAAGGAATGGGAGCGCACACGCTTGCGCGGCCACTGCTCCCATTTATTTCTATGGGGCCGAAGGAAATAGCCGAGCCAGCTGGCTAGGCTATTTTTGGCGGCCCCATGGAAATGAATGGAGGACTGCTGCACACGTGCAGTGCCCTCTCCACAACTTTCGGCCTCAGTTCTCAATGTAGGTGCGGGACCTATCAGACAATAACCTTTAATGTGCAGGTTTTCCTGTGAAGAGGATGCCAAGGGGAGGAAGCAGGACAATGCTTAGCTATTGCTAATGTAGCACCCCTTTGGGCAGCCATGTGTTGGAAGAGTTTATGATGGTTCTCACCTCAGTATGACGAAGTGCCTCCACCCAAATATAGGCTAGCAGGAGGGTCTTCCTCTTCTGCCAGGGGCCGGCTTGGGAAAACCCTGTCTAGCTCAGTACACGCTCACCCCAGGAAGGAGTTAACTGATAATCAGATTTATTTGGGAAAGCGTGAACAATGGTGAAGAACATAAAGTTAATTCAATAAAAGGAACAAAGTACAGATTGCAGTTCTGTCTAAGGAAAAACCCTGGTGGGCTATCTATAATGGTCAACAGTAATGGTGGTCACACAATCCTTTGGAAGATAAAGACAGTATACACTTCCCAGCTATCTACTTCTAGCACTTAGCTTACTATACCCTACTGTCTAGCAATTAACCCAGGCCGAACGTTGAGGCCCAGTTGCAGAAAACGTGGGCGCACTAATGTTGGTGCACTTACGATTGTCCTGCCCGGGGACCAGCTGGGGGCTGCAGCATTCAGAAGCTTGGATGGCAGTGCAGTTGGGGGCAAGATCCTCCTGGGATGCAGGCTTGGCTGTAGCAGTAATGCAGCAGCTGAGCTGGAAACAGGAGCTGTCAGGGCTGTGCTGTAAGTTTAATACAGCAGCTGAGCTTTCTCTTCTTATACAGGAATCACAGGAACTGTCAGGACGGTGCTGTAATGTCTGCACAGAAGCAGGGCACACTTCTATGGAGATCTCTGTCACTCCATCGCCTGCCCATGCTGCTGTCTCTAAGAAGGCTGCTCTTCTTCTAACTTCCTTAGCCTTTTCCCCTGGTTCCCCTGCTATTGGCTGCAGGGAGGAGCAAGTGTTCATGGGATTTGTAGTCCACTTCACCCTGCTTTCTCTCCAAGGAATAATCACCAAAAAATTAAACGGACTTTCGTATATATGAAAATCCAAAAGACTTTATTATAAATATATATGAACAATACATACATGCATGATAAAAGACGGCAGCACAAGGCAGGACACACAGATGAGGAGCAGGACCCAAGGAGAGGCCGGGAGATCAGTGCACAACAATAACAACAGGGAAAAAAAAGAATGCTAGCTAAAAAAGCATACCTCAAAACCTCATGACAGCAACGCCCCAAACAAAGTGCAAAGGAGGCAATTGTAGAGATTGCAACTCCTTCTGTTTTTGTGTGGGAGGTTTGGGTGGCCTTGGGCTCCCTCATTGTGGCATTGGCCCCTGGACAGTCGCCCAGAATGCCCATATTATGATCTACCATTGGGCGGGGGGTTTGACTTGCGACATCATCATTGATCAGCTTATCGGGAGTAGATTTAGTGCCGAAAGTAGGTTCTGGAACTACATAGCTCCGTCCATTGTGTAGTGGAAAGAGTTGGTTACTACCAGCTTCATCCGCTACCATGGGCATCCGCAGGGGGGGGCAAGTGCCCCCCCTCCTGGGGCCCTGAAAATCTGTGAACTGAGTTCTGCCTCTGCTCTGCAGCTGCTGCACTGCGCAGCGCCGCAGAGTGAGGAGCGGTATCTATCAGGAGCATGCACGCGCCCTGACGAATCACCAGGGCCGTGCGCGCACGGCAGTACGAAGCTCAGCCCAACTTCCGGGCGGGAAAGACATTGCGGAGCCGGAGCAAGAAGAAGAGCCGCCCGCAGTGTGCCGGCCGCTTCAGGACTCCACAACCACAGGCAGCCTGAATGAATGAGCGAGAGCGACACTAACACAGTGAGTGACAGTCAGTGTCACAGACCAGTCAGTATGACAATACTCCCTGAGTGTTAGGTGTGGGGTGACCAGGAGGTATATGAAGGGGCAATACTGCCTGGTATTATATGGACAGCAGATATGGCATCCTCTGGGCAGTACTGTCTATGGTCAATTCGACCTTCGCAAGCACCCTGACTGCCACCTGCTTGGCTATCAGTGAGTGACAGTCAGTCAGTGTCACAGTGTGACTACTGAGTCACTCCCTGACCCTGAGTGTTAGGTGTGGGGTGAGTCACTGATAGCCAAGCAGCAGGCAGGGAAGTGCCATGAGAGCCAGGCCAAGCAGGTGGCAGACAGGGTGCTGGTGAAGGATGACCATAGACAGTACTGCCCAGAGGATGCCATCTCTGCTGTCCATATACCAGGCAGTATTGCCCCTGCAGTTTCTACATTTTTTATTCGGTTATAGTGCCTTGATCATGGGTGTATGACTAATGTGGTGCATAGAATAATGTTTACATGAAAGGCACACTATAGTCACCAGGTCCAGAACAACTACAGCTTATTATATTAGTTCTGGTGAGTATAATCAGCCCCTTCAAGCTTTTTGCAGTAAACCCTGTGTTTTCAGAGAAAATCCAGTGTTTACACTACTGCCTAGGAATACATCCAGTGACCACTCCTCATATGGCAGCTACAGGTACTTCCTCTGCAGACTGGAATAAAAGTACGATTTTATTATATATCGGGGCAAGGAGGGAGAGGGGAGGCAGAGGGAGCTATAGAACCAGGGATACAACTTTGTATTACTGGCACTTATAATATACAAAAATTTCTGCGGACGCCCATGTCCGCTACATAATGGATAGAGCTGTGTAGTCCTGGTGCATATGTCCAGTGATGGAGGTACTGGCAGACAAATGATTATGGAGGGGGTGCAAAGTGTCTGACCCCCAGCTAATTTTATATTTATGGTCATACATTGTCTATCCTGAGGAAAGGCCATCGAATTATAACCCCAGAAACCCCCCAAAAAGCTCAAATCTATAATTTGACTCTTGTCTGTGCGTTCTCCATTCATTAGCAGATGGCAGAAAGCATTACATACACAATATAAGTAGAAGATCCAAATAAAGAGATGAGTGGGAGGCAATGGCCCATGCTCTATCAATTTATGATTCTGTTGACATTTCCATATGTTTTGTGGCTTAAAGAGAACCTGTCAAAACAAAAAACGTGTAATTTATACATCTGAAACTGCTATTTCTGACTTCAGTTGTACATGGGGGCTACGTTATCAGTGATTGATGGCCTTCTATATTCAGTCACTGATAATTGAACATGGAGGGCTGATGTAAGTTCATAAAAAGCAGAGATATGAATTTATAAATGATTACTTTTACTGAATCTTTTCACTCAAAACCTTATATATAAATCTGCTCAGCTTCTCCTGCTCTATAACACACTGCCTGCAGACTGCTTTGCATTTCATGGTGACAGGTCCCCTTCAAAATCTTCTATCCTTGCAGATTAAAACGGGTTTCTGGAGAAGACCACCATTAATCTGGAAAGTGAAGCCCGAGAACATCCGAGTCCTGAACCCGTACTTCATGAACGTTGCCGCTACAAAACTCATGTCACACAGTGATAAAACCAAGAAGATTTCTATAGTAAGTGCATGACATTCGGGGGTATAAGAAGTTTCCTGGTGTGAGGGGTGTTCACTGATCTCCTTTGATTGCAGAAACCTACCACTGGCCTGATGGCCATCTCTTTTGCTATTCACTTTTGTGACCTGGTTCATATCGCAGGATTTGGATATCCAGCACCAAGTAATAAAACACAGCCCATACACTACTACGATAAAACGACCATAAAGCACATGGCAGTAAGTGTCTATCTCTATCTTATAGAAACTAATCTCATAGATAAACCTTCAGTGTGTCCTGTCACCTAGTGATGGAGATCCCTAACCTAATCTCACTATAGCTGGTCATACAGTATACAAAGTAGCTCACCACTTTATTTAGTTCTGCGTTACTCTCCATAGGGGCAGTATTATAGTAGCTATATTCTTGTACATAGGGGCGGTATTATAGTAGTTATGTATATTCTTGTACATAGAGACAGTGCTATAGTAGTTACTTTCTGGTACACAGGGACAGGGTCATAGAAGTTACATTGCTGTACATAGGACCAGTCTTATAGTAGTATTTTTGTACATAGAGGGCAGTATTATAGTAGTTATATTCTTGTACATAGAGGGCAGTATTATAGTAGCTATATTCTTGTACATAGGGGCGGTATTATAGTAGCTATGTATATTCTTGTACATAGAGACAGTGCTATAGTAGTTACTTTCTGGTACACAGGGACAGGGTCATAGAAGTTACATTGCTGTACATAGGACCAGTCTTATAGTAGTATTTTTGTACATAGAGGGCAGTATTATAGTAGTTATATTCTTGTACATAGATGCAGTATTGTCGTAGTTATATTCATGTGCATAGCAGCAGTATTATAGTAGTTATATTCTTGTACATAGCAGCAGCATTATAGTAGTTATATTATTTTACATAGAGGACAGTATTATAGCAGTTATATTATTGTCCATAGGGTCAGTGTTACAGTAGTTATATTCTTATAGATAGGGGCAGTAGTATAGTAGTTATATTCTTCTACATAGAGGCAGTATTATTGCAGTTATATTCTTGTACATAAGAAGTAGTATTATAGGAGTTATATTCTGGTACATAGGGGGCAGTATCAAAGTAGTTATATTCTTGTACATAGGGGCAGTAACATAGGAGTTATATTCTTGTACATAGGCATTAGTATTATAGTAGTTATATTCTTGTACAAAGAGGGCAGTATTATAGCAGTTAAATTCTTGTACTTAGAGGCAGTATTATAGTATTTATATTCTTGTACATAGGGGCAGTATTAAAGTAGTCCAATTCTAGTACATAAGGTAAAATTATAGTGGTTATACTCTTGTACATAGGAGCAGTATAAGGTCAAGCTCATGCTTCAGTTATTTTCTTCAGCTATTGTGAGCCAAAACCAGGTTCGGGTGAAAAGCACAAAACAAGTGAATAGCTTTCTATTATACCTTATCTCTGAATAGGTTTCACTGCTGATTTTGGCTCACAATAACTGATGGAAATAAGTGACTAAATAACTGAAGTGTAAACACAGCGTTATAGTGGTAATATTCTTGTGTCTAGGAAGCAGTATTATAGTGGTTGTATAAAGTACTTGTACATAGAGGGAAGTATTATAGTAGCTATATTCTTGAACATAGGGGCAGTATTATAGCAATTATTTTATGGACATTGGCATTATTATAGTAGTTATATATTTTTTTAGATGGGGCAGTATTATAGAAGTAATAAGTTAGTAAGTTAATAAGGGGAAGTTGTATATTAGTTATATTATTGTACATACACTGTAGGAGGCAGCATTATAGTAGTTCTATTTGTGTACATAGGGGTAATATTGTAGTTTTATTCTTGTATATAAGGGTATTACATTTCTGTACATTGGAGCAGTATCATATTAGTTATACTTCTGTATATACTGTAAGTGGTCGTTCTATAGTAGTTACAGTGTATTATTGTACATAGGAGCAATATTGTAGTAGTTATATTATTGTGATTTAATTGGGGGTGTTATTATTATTCTTTTTCATAGGGGCAAAATAATGATAGTTATATTCCAATCGGTATTATATTAGTTATATTCTTATACATAGGGGCAGTATTATAGTCTTTCCATTCTTGTATATTGGGATGAATGTAATGCTGTCTAATTTGTTCTTGTAAATATTTTACCAGGTATCAGGACATAAGGTTCCCATTGAAGCCGTTGTAATAAAAAATCTTCTTCAACACAACATCATTCAAAGTCTGACTTACTTCTGAGGTTGTGGATATAAGGATTGATTCAACAATACCAGACGGGAAGGAATTGGCTTCTACCTTTTTTTTTTTTTTTTGCCTTCCTCTGGATCAACTTGCAAGATAACAGGCCGAACTGGATGGACAAGTGTCTTTTTTTTGGCCTTGTATACTATGTTACTATGTATCATAATCATAACTCATTCATGAACCATGCTGATAAATATTCCATGTTCAAAAGGTCTTAAAAACCACTGATTTAGCCACAGTCAGTTTTTTCTTTATAATGGACGGTGGATTGTCCATTCAGAAGTTTCTTACACCAACTGTTTCTGAACAGCAACGACGGCCATGTTAATAATCACTCAGCTTTCCTAGGCTCAGATCACATAATTTTTAAGAAAGAGACAAAAGAGGATGCCTCGGGATTGGCGCAGGGTCCCTCTCCCAACCAATCAGAGCTGAGCTCTGACTGTGCATATGCTGTTTAGATACTGAAGGCTAGTGTTTGATCTCTGAATGTCTGTTGTAACAACAATCAAAATGTATTGCTCCACCATTGCAAATTTCACACAGGCCTTATTAAAGGGCGTCTGTCAGCAGATTTGTACCTATGAAACTGGCTGACCTGTAGCATGTGTGCATGGCAGCTGAAGGCATCTGTGTTGGTCCCATGTTCATATGTGCCGGCATTGCTGAGAAAAAATGATGTTTTAATATATGGAAATGAGCCTCCAAGAGGCTCTGCTGTCTCTGCAACTGCTGTGTGAGAGAAAGGTTTTTATATAAAATGTGTAAATCCTGTATTACTTATTCTTAACCACTAGAGGGCAGCTAATTAGCTATGTGAGCCTCATGTACATTCTCTTTGTTCTAAAATCACTGTGGGAGGGAGGATGAAAGTTAGTTTGCAAAATTTAAATGTACCAATAAACTCAGGGATGAAGTTGGTGAATAACTCCCATCTAGTTAAGGAGCCAATTACCTTTTTCTCAAGTAACACCAGTTTTTTCTACCGAGGGGATATGATAGAAACTTTTAAATACATAAAGGGAATCAACTCGGTAAAGGAGGAGAGCATATTTAAAAGAAGAAAAACTACCACAAGAGGACACAGTTTTAAATTAGAGGGGCAAAGGTTTAAAAGTAATATAAGGAAGTATTACTTTACTGAGAGGGTAGTGGATGCATGGAATAGCCTTCCTGCAGAAGTGGTAGCTGCAAATACAGTGAAGGAGTTTAAGCATGCATGGGATAGGCATAAGGCCATCCTTCATATAAGATAGGGCCGGGGCTATTCATAGGATTCAGATATATTGGGCAGACTAGATGGGCCAAATGGTTCTTATCTGCCGACACATTCTATGTTTCTATGTTTCTACCTCATACCTACTATATAAGTGAATGTATCCTTAATAAAGTGGGAGATGAGAAGTTCTTTCTATGAAACCAACTCGTGTCCTGGTCTCATTGTGAAAGTTAGGAGTTCTCATACTTAGGCCCCCTTCACACGGGCGAGTTTTCAGCGCGGGTGCAATGCGTGAGTTGAACGCATTGCACCCACACTGAATCCGGACCCATTCATTTCTATGGGGCTGTGCACATGAGCGGTGATTTTCATGCATCACTTGTGCGTTGCGTGAAAATCGCAGCAAGCTCTATTTTGTGCATTTTTCACGCAGTGCAGGCCCCGTACAAGTGAATGGGCTGCGTCAAAATCGCAAGCATCCGCAAGCAAGTGCGGATGCGGTGCGATTTCCACACACGGTTGCTAGGAGACAATCGGGATGGGGACCGGATCATTATTATTTTCCCTTATAACATGGTTAAAAGGGAAAATAATAGCATTCTGAATACAGAATGCTAAGTAAATTAGCGATGGAGGGGTTAAAAAAATAATAATAATAATTTAACTCACCTTAATCCACTTCTGTCTTCATCTGTCATCAATAGGACCTTTGATGACGTCACTACGCTCATCACATGGTCCATCACATGATCCATCACCATTCTTCTGTGAAGAAGTTCAGGTCTGAGTACCACAGTCAGTTTTGTATCATGCGCATGCAAAACACATTGCACCCGCGCAATTAAAACTGAACAACGGAACGCAATCGCAGTCAAAACTGACTGAAATTGGGTACCTACTCGCGCGGGTTTGCCGCAACGCATCCTGACCTTATCCGGACACGCTCGTGTGAAAGAGGTCTTATACTTCTAATTGATTTGGCACCATACAAAGAAGAGGAAAATTGCTGGAGTTGCGATGACAGCTGCGCTCCCTGCACTTTGATTGACAGGGCCAGGTAGTGAAAACGTCATCACGCCAACACCTGTCAATCAAAATGCAGAGGGCGCAACAGCTGCAGAAAAAGTGGAGCCTCTACCGTAAGTGTAATGGCAATGCCCCCGTTGCTCCTAGATGCTCATTTGCATGTATTTCAACTTAATTTTTCTCAGCAATGCGGGCACATATGAACATGGGACCAGCACAGATGTCTTCAGCTGCCACGCGTACATGCAACAGGTCAGCAAGTTTCTACTGACAAATGCCCTTTAACACAGTCAGTGTTTGGTCAGTGATTTTCTTCATTGATTTTAGGCCAAATCCAGGTGTGGGTCAAATACACAGAAGAGGTAGAAATCTTTCCTTTCAGACCTGAGCGTTCGCGATGGAGCAGCTCTGTATGCGCGATTGTACCGGCGTTTGCATCTCGCATACAGAGACAAGCGAACGCCCATTGTCGCGCGTTCCCGGAAGTCTATGTACGGGAACGTGCGACAAGACGCCCCAAAGAAGCTCATGTACTTCTTGGGGCGTCGGGCGTTTTACAGCGCGATCGTACGCGCTGTAAAACGCTCAGGTGAGAACCATTCCCATAGGGAATCATTGGATCTTGCCTGTTGAGCATTTTACAGCGCGTAGGAACGCGCTGTAAAATGCTAAGGTCTGAACCCAGCCTTATGCTTTCTTTGTGAAGGCTCCACTTCTGGTTTTGGCTAACAAGCACTGATGGAAATCACTGACCAAACACTGAAATTTGATTAAGGGAGCTGGTGTAGATTTAAGCAAATCGCACAGGCCAAGGCCGGCACCTCTACATAATTTAGGCGCATTAAACACCAGTGCAGGGTTATTAAGATCGGCGTCTAAATGATCCCAACTGTTTGTTTTTTTCCCCTCCCAATTGGTAGGAGATGCTCTGGGAATTTTCAGGCTAGCAGTGGGCATGGAATACAGATGACGGACAAAAAACAGGCACACTGACCAAACACGGACATGTGAAAGAGGTCTAAGGGCTTACAGAAGTTGAGATAAAATGCAGGTCTAGGAAGTTCAACCTTTCTCATTTATAAGATGTAATGTTAGTCAAAATGTGTAACTTGAGCGTTGGCGTTTAGCAGATTTGTTGCAGACATTTCTGCATCTGAAAATCTGTTCACTTCTGAGTAGGATGGTTTCTGCCGCAGATGCATTGGTTTCTACAAGTCTCCTTCTGATGAATTAGACAGTTGCAGAAATGTCTTCAGCAAATCTGCTGTGCGTCACCATACCTTTATTCTACATATTTCAATGGGTAACCTCACCCCGCATGCTTGCCTGCCTTAATTCCTCCTCTTTTTGTATCTTGTTTACCTGTACAGTCATTGATATTTTAACAAAATGTGCACCTGTATCTCTGATTCTTTATTTTCGTAGTCAAAAATGAAAAAGTGTGGTTGTCACCAATTGGCACACATTTTTTGCATCCTTAAATTTTAATAGTGTGTGACTCTAAAATCAAGAACATACCCTGTGATCCCTCCATTTTTACCATAAAAGGAGCCATGTCCCTGATTTTGTTTTAAGCTAGCCTGTACTGTAGAATATTTTAGGTCCTGATCATTCATCACGTAACATATTCCCCTAATTCTTGACAAGGGATCCATGGGATCAGAGGATGATGGGTGTGAATTCCTTGTTCTTCTGTCATTATATTCATTCAGCATTATGTTTAGGCCTTTTTGGAGGTGGAGTTCTTCAATGATATAAATGGTAAAAAGTATAAATCTGAAGGTGTCGGCCCTTTAAAGAGTGATGAGGGGCAAGTTGCAGACAGCGATTAGGAGATTCTCAGCGATTCTCTCCGGTATGAGAATGTCCTGTTCAGTTGACAATGAATGGGGACAAAACGGAAGCGTTTTTTTACCGGTATTGAATCCCTATGACAGATCTCAATTCCAGAAAATATTAACGCTAGTGTGAAAGTAGCCTAAACTGTGTAAAGTAATTAAAGGGGTTTTCCCATCTCAGACAATGGGGGCATATCACTAGGATATGCCCTCATTGTCTGATAGGTGCGGGTCCCACCGCTGGGACCCGCACCTATATCGAGAACGGAGCCCCGAAAGTGAAGGAGGGCACACTGCGCATGCGCAGCCGCCCTCCATTCATTTCTATGGGGCCGACGAAAATAGACTAGCACTGGCTCGGCTATTTCCGTCGGCCTCATAGAAATTAATGGGAGCATGGGCTGCGCAGTACGCTCTCATTCACTTCTATGAGACAGGCGGGGATTAGCACTTGATGGTGCACGGACCCCGGGAAATCTGGGGTCCTCCAGCCACAGCGCTTCCCGCTCCATTCTCGATATACTGTAGGTGCGGGTTCCAGCAGTGGGACCCGCACCTATCAGGAAATGGGGGCATATGCTAGCAATATGCCCCCATTGTCTATGATGGGAATACCCCTTTAACATGGAAGAGGACTGTATACTGCTACAGATGGATCTGGATAGATTGGAGGCTTGGGCAGAGAACTGACAAATGTAAGGTAATGCACATGGGAAGGAATAATGCAAGTCCCCTGGACATACTAAATGGTAAAACACTGGGTAACACTGACATGGAAAAGGACTTAGGAATTTTAGTGAACAGCAAACTAAGCTGTAGAAACCAGTGTTTCTGGGTTGCATCAAAAGGGCATAGATGCCTGTGATGAGAACATAGTCCTACCACTTTAGAAATCACTAGTCAGACCACACATGGAGTACTGTGTACAGTTCTGGGCTCCAGTGAACAAGACAGATATAGCAGAGCTGGAGAGGGTTCAGAGGAGGGCAACTAAAGTAATAACTGGAATGGGTGGACTACAGTACCCAGAAAGATTATCAAAATTAAAGTTATTCACTTTAGAGAAAAGACAACTAAGGAGAGATCTAATATTTATGTATAAATATATCAGGGGTCAGTACAGAGATCTATTTATCCCCAGGATTGTGGTGCTCTCTGCCTGAGGAGGTGGTGATGGTGAACTTGCTAAAATAGTTCAAGAGGGGCCTGGATGTATTTCTGGAGGGTAATAATATTACAATAATGTCTAAAGTAGTTTTGCATGTGGGGGGCACTCCAATATCTAGAGTTGTGTATGATGATGAAGAAATATTTTGGTACACTGTATATTTATTTATTAAGAAACTAAATTAAACTAAATAAAAAGTGATGTGCGCATATAATCAAAGAATACTATTGCAATTGTTATTATTTGGATGGTTAGTTTAGGATAGAAAAAACAAAAACAGATATAAGGACAAGAATAAAAATTATAAAAATTGTAAAGTGGAAAAAGTCATTTCAAGAAGTGTCCGCTTCATAGGTATTTTCATCCACTGCTGTCTGTGAGGTAATAGTCTTTTGATTTAAATTCAGTAGATGGCGCTATTACTCTCAAATTAGAGAGCATAAAGCGATCGGAGTGATATAACATCCAATCAAAGTATTAGTTCATATTCATCATTGGTTGTTTGGTATTAGTTCATATTAGTCAATGATTGTTTGGTATTATATTATACAGTCCTCCTATATCAGCAAAATTAATTGATTGTCTCGTCAGCCGATCACCGCCTAAACAGCAGGGAAGCACTGTATTAAGGTCAGATATGTAGAAAATATGTTAGTAGTTATGTCCAATATTCCTATGTCTGCCGTTAAATATGTTGCTGCCAATAAATGCACTTGTATCCAAAAGGAAAATAATAGATACTTTGTATATGGACTTGGATTTTTCAATCTCTTTGTTGTTACATTACCCGTCCCGTAGATGCTGAATGGATCGGAAGTTGTCTGCAGCAATGTGTGCTGGTTTTCTCTGCTGTGCTCACAAGCTCCTGACGTGGGTTCAGCGGTATCTTGTCCCCCGAATGGATGCAGAAGTCCCGGGCTGTTTGTTTCCTTGGTGCGTACAGTTGACGGATTGGATGTGGAATCCTGTAGAATTGTCAAAGTTGCTTAAATATATAAAGCATGTACAGTATATTGTTAGCAACCTATTTTGTTCAATGGAGGGATCAAGCCTTTCCAAAGCACTATCTTTGGAAACTGTTTGGCTTTTGCTGAGGTAGTCTATCTCCTTAGCATGACATTCATGTTGTATCGTGCAAATTATTATGTTCTTGGACTTTTCCAGATTGGGAGCAGTAAAGGCATGTTTGCAGTGATGCCAACCTTTGCAGGGCTTCTGTCTCACATGTAATGTCTGAGTTGTATGAATTACACAGGCTATAGCACAAAAGAGCAACATTCAGGTGGAGAAACTGTTGAAACAAGATTTGAGTTGGTGGTCCGAAGTCACTGTATGTAGAGTAGATACTTGAGGTCGAATTTCTTCATCTGTATCTGGGTCTACCAGTTTGAATGTGTCGGATCCGATGTTGCAAGTCGTTAAGCGGTACAGGAATGCAGGACCCTTAAACAATGTTGTGTCCTTAAGGTGGCTCGGTGTGACGGATCTAGTTGTGTGGTATGCAGGATTATGCTGTGTGGGCACGTAGTGCCACTGTTCAGGACAAGTGGATCTCCTAATCCTTAGTACCCGATTGCAGACATAGACGTAAAAGCGTCTGGTTTTGTTGCATTCTATCCTAGGACTACCTTGCTGTCCATGTAAAACTCGACTTCCTCGATTTCCAGGTTCATTTCAGAAGTTATAAGTTCAGCCACCTGCACTGCAAGCACAGCAGTGCAGAGTTCCAGTCTTGGTATCGTGTGTTTGCGGAGTGGCATTTGCCTTGACTTAAGCATCGCAGAAGATATATAGTCTTTGCATCTTGACTTCAGTAGATGGCATGGAAGCATATGGTTGTGCTACATGAAGGCTGGTGAAAGCTTCTCAGTAGTATGATTAAGTGGTGAAAATGATTAGTGCCCCCCTATTTTTGACTGTGGTATCTTATGTACCCCCCCATATATTGTTCCTAGAGTCGCCACTGGTGTGAAGGGCTTTTCTTCCTTGCTAATTTGGAAGGTGAATGTGTCTACCTTTAATTCCCAGAGCAAACCAAGGCTCCTCTGTATGGGAAGGGAGTCAGTGCTAAGATCCAAGTCCTTTAGATCATTTGAATGGTCTTGGGGTGAGAAGGCCTCCATTAACACACAGCCGTTCGTGGGTGTGGATTTCAAGCAGTCGTCCATGTAGAAATCTTTTTCCACAAAGGATCTGACATCTGACCCATACTTTGCTTCACCCTCTCGGTCTGAATGCCTGAGACCATAGATAGCGACTGCAGGGGAAAGACCATTTCTGAAGATGTGCACTCTCATTCAGTACTCTACAATGTCTTCTTTGGGGTCGTTGTTGCGGTACCAGAAGAAGCTCAAGTAGTTTCTATATTCTTCCTCAGCCATAAATGCTACAGATCTCTGCGGAAGCGTAGAAGTACCTCTAGAAGCCTGTTGTTGAGGTCTGGACCAGACAGTAAGACATCATTTAGCGAGACGCCTTCGCACTGGTGCTCGAGTCAAATACTACTATATCTGCCCTGGTTTTTTAGGATGATACAGGCCAAATATAGGTAAGTACCTACCAACACTCCTCAGAGTCTTGAAGCGCATGTGCCATTTCTGCATGGTTGTTCTGGAATATTCTTTCCATGAAAGTAAAGAAATGCTCTTTCATCCCTGGTGTCCTCTGAAGTTTGTGCTTGAGGGAGATGAATGGACTGTAGACAAGTTCTTTGTTGTTAGGTAAGCGTTGTCTCCGGGGTTTAAACGGTAAAGGTGCGACACAGCTTTTTGACTTGTCTTTTACTATTCCTTGATCCATGATATCCAAGAACAGCCTGTCTTCTATTGACATTGCAACCCCGTTGTCTTCTCTTGTCCTGTGGAAAACTGTGCACTTCACAGGAGGTATCTGCGATAGGACAAGTCACAGGAGCACTGTGTGGCAATTCTTTTATCAGGAAACTGATGTGACATGGCTGGAATAGGGAAGGACGTCCATTTTCAAGTGTGTTGGTGAGCATACTATTGATCTAGGTTGGCTTGTGTGTTCCTCCTAGACAGACGTCTCCTATGATGACCCATCCTAGGTCAAGTCTTTGGGCATATGGAGCATTCTGGGGACTGTTAATCTGTCCTCTAGCCTTATGAACTCGCAGAATGTCTCTTCCAAGGAGTAAGACTATCGGGGCTTCTGGGTCCAGTTCTGGTATTAGGTGAGCTATACGCCTCAGGCGAGGGTGGTATGCGGCTTCCTCTGGTGTAGGTATCTCAGACCATTTGTCAGGAATGTAATTGCACTCCAGTATGGTTGTCAGTGACAAGCAGCTTTCCTCCCTGCCGTCTCAATGGTACCTGCACATGTCCTTAAGGAGTAGGGAGAACTTGGCCTTATGAAGTTGAAGGTGTCGAAGTAGGTGGATTTAGCTAAAGACCTGTTGCTTTGGTCATCTAAGATTGCATATACCTTGATCGCCTTATCTCGGTGACCGCCCGGATACACTCTGACAAGGCAGATTTTAGAGCAGGACTTCCCTCCTGCGAGTCCTTTACAGATCTCAGTACAGTGAGAAGTGACTACTGCGGTGTCTACATCAGTGTCTATCTGCTTCCCGTGATGCTCCTCTGCTTGGGGTGATACCTGAGAGGGTGGTCCAGGGTGTAAAGCCATGTTATGTTCTGTGCTACTGCATTCTGTGCATGTCACACTGACCTTACAGTTCCTGGCGAAGTGTGATGTTGTAGTGCAGCACCTGAAGCAGATGTTTTCTTTCAGGAAATCTTTGCCGTCTTCTAAAGACTTCTCCCTGAAGACTCTGCATTTTAGTAGATAATGTGGTTTCTTGTGCAGGGGGCATTCTTTGGTAAGATCTTTGAGTTTGTTCTCTTCTTCAGAAGACTTAAATTACTTATAAGGAGATCCTGTGGAGGCAATGTTAGTTTTGTGGACTGCCACTGGTATTTTATGAGGTTTGACATGGAACATGACAATGTAAAGTCAAAACTGGGATCGTTTCTGATCCTTGCCTGTTGAGTAACAAAGTCTACAAACACCACAACGGGGGAAAATGGTACATTATGAACCTTATAATGAAAACCAGCAATCCACTTCTCCTGTAGGTTGTTACAAGGGAGTTTTTGGACAATCGGGTTGACACCTCTGGCGGTGTCCAGGAATACTAGCCCTGGCAGATCTCCTTCTGCCTGAGCAACCTGTGCCTTTATTAACAAGTTGCTAAGTTCCCTGAGCTTCTGGTGACCCCTACCCACTATCCTGGGAAAATTATTAATTCTCTTAAATAAAGCATTTTCTATAGCTTCTATTGACCCATAACACTCATCAAGTCTTTCCCACACCATCTTTAGGCCTTTGCCCAGATAGTTTGTTAATGTATTTGATTCTTTTGGCATGTTCAGCAGACTCGCTTATAAGCCACTTTACCAAGAGATCTAACTCCTCACTATAGGAAAGAGCTGTCTGTTATGGTGTTTTGGAAGGAGGCTCGTCATGCCCTGTAGTTCTCGGGGCGATCAGTGAACTTTATAAGTCCTTTCGTAACCAGCTCCCGTTTAGCATAGAACTTAGCGAAGTCCATGGTGGCCTGGTTAGCACCAATACAACCTGGTGTGTTGTTGTTATGCTGCGTGTGTGGTGTATCACCATACCTTTTAGGGGTTTCTGGCTTAGGGAAGTCTGTATAATACCGTTCTGACGTGAAGAGTGTCCCTTTAAGTCGAAGCAAAGGTTGTAGCTTTCGTTCTGTAGAGCAGTAGTTATGGTCAGCATGGTATTGTTGCACACCGTCCTGCAGGAGGTACTGTGGTTCAAAGTAGCATCTTTGACACTTTGTATAAGCTGGCTGATATGCTGCATCATAATTGTCATCTGTTTTAGGATGCTGATGGACATATTCTGAGACGTGCTGGATCTTGTTGACCTAGGTCTGGCCGAAGTACTTTGCTTTCTCGGATCCGGGGGAACTCCAAGGATTCTAGGAACTCTGCTTTGGCCACTGCCTTTGCAGCTTCTTTCTCTATGATAAAAAAATTTTTAGCGACGCATGCAGGCAAGCTGTCTCTTCTTCCAGTAACGCTTTCTATTTTTCCTTTAACGTTTGTAGACATGCTGTCTCTTCAACCAGTGATGTTTGCAGGCGTGCTCTCTCTTTTTCCTTTGACGCTCTCTCTTTCTTTAGTTGCATCTCTTGTGCAGCAAAGGAATACCTTACATTTGCAGCCCCAGCTTCTGCACGGACGAGAGCAGCCTTTTCTCTTATTGAGGACTTGATAGAGCAGCTTGCTCGTGACCTGGTCCTCTATGATCATGCCTAGCTAGCGGACACTGTGTGCCTTTCCTGGCTGTTTAATGTCTCTGTAAAGACTCAGTCTGGGTAGGGACGGACTTCAGCGTGGTCTGGATCTTGCTGCACTTGCTGGGGTTTGCACCCTCACTTCTTGTGACTGTATGGCAACCGCTGCAATCTTGTACACAGGACGGTGTGTGTGATGGCGGCTTCGTGTAGTCAGATCCACTATCGCTGCTGACTAGCATTTGTTTTACTGTTCTGTCTTCATACACGTTCACACAGTGTGCAGTCTGACATTGAGTATAAACCATTCCTGTCTTCCAAATAAGAGGACTGTTTTCTGTAGTCTAACTTGTTTATTGGTCAACAGGATTGTGAATTGGTAAAACTACAAGAATACAAATGGCTTGTGTAAGTAAAACTTACAGAATACTGTAGCATGTACAGTAATACATTAACAGAGAAAGCACATGTCCAAAATGGCTGCCTATACATAGATTGCATGGCTAGCTAACAGAAATAACTCCCCGAGTGACACTTATACCTAGCTAAACAGCTCTGCATAACATAATGTCCCTGAAACAAGGTAGATCTCACTCACCAGATATACATGCACAAAGATGGAGTTTAAGAAGGAGAACTGCAAGGAACAGCTCTGCTGATGTCCTGTGGTCTGTATGTAGACTGAAGACTGGGGCTTCTCCTTCCCAGAATGCCTAGCACCTCCCACAAAGCAATAATCTATATCCACAAGAAAACAAAGGTGCAATACATTTTTACCACTGGTAGATGTTGCTGTTACCTAACTAATAACTACAGGAATACAGAAATTGCAGCAAAATGAATTATAAATGAAATAGGTGTGAACTGAAATGAATATCTCTCTGCTGGAGGCACAACATGGTCCCTCGATAGGGAAGGAGCAGATGTAATGTGATAGAAGATCTGGTCCCTGATATAGATGGAGCAGCTGTAATGTGTATGAAGATTGAAGATCTGGTCCCCCTGATAGAGAAGGAGCATCTGTAATGTGATGGAAGATCTGATCTAGAGCAGATGTAATGTGATAGAAGATATGGTCCCTGATAGTGATAAACCAGCTGTAATGTGATAGATCTGGTCCCTCGAAAGAGAAGGAGCAGATGTAATGTGATAGATCTGGTCCCTGTTAGAGAAGGAGTAGCAGTAATGTGATAGAAGATCTGACCCATGATAGGGGAGCAGATGTAATGTGATAGAAGGTATGGTTCCTTATATTGAATGGGCAGCTGTAATGTGATAGAAGATCTGACCCCCTCATAGAGAAGGAGCAGCTGTAATGTGATAGAACATTTGGTCTCTGATAGAGAAGGAGCAGCTGTAATGTGATAGAACATTTGGTCTCTGATAGAGAAGGAGCAGCTGTAATGTGATAGAAAATCTGCCCCTGATAGAGAAGGAGTAGCTGTAATGTAATAGAGGATATGGTCCCTTAATAAAGAAGGAGCATATGGAATGTGATCAAAGATGTGATCTCCGATAAAGCAGTAGCTGATGGAATGGGATAGAAGATGTGGTCGCTGATAGAGAAGTACGGTATCTGCTATCATCTCATTGTTGATCTGAGTCTCAGAAGAGAAGGAGTACCTGTCATTTGATGGATCATGGCAGAACCACTGTATGAGACCAATAAGGCAAATTACTGTACCTTACCCTAGCTAAAGCAGGGGAGAAAGTTGTACTCTGATTTTCTGTATCTTAATTCTAGCCCTCTCTTATTCCCAACTGAACCCTAATTTCAGACTCCAGCATCTGAGGGAAGGATAATGAGTTTCCTTTAATCTGGCTGGATATAAAGTGAAATTGAAACAACCAGCAAAAATATTATCACATCCACTCCCCCTACCCATCAAGGTCTTACATGCAATTACAGTATTACCCCTTGCAGTGCCAACTATTCCTGTGAATCAGCAGTAACCTTGTGTGGTCAAGTGTTTGCCTGTCCCATTAGTTTGGATGCAATATATTGATTGTAAATCTGGAAATATTCTCTGATGATGGATTGTATCCAAGCTGGGACTGTGCAGTCTAATTACCGCTGTTTTATTTGAGGTTTTAATTGGGTGATTTCAGCTGTCGGGGACCTGGCATATTCAATCATGTTTGTCACAGTCGAGGGGCGCAGTAGACTTTGACTTATGATATTTTGTTAGTTGTGGTATATGTTGAAGCCATTTAATAGCCCAGTGAGAGCCTTCTTTCCCGGAGCATTCACAGTGCAGCCTCCATTATTAAACACATATTTCGGTGGCTGACAGCGCATTAAAATTTGTGGCCTCCATTATCCGATCACAAACTGATCTCTAAACATATATCTTATTTCCTATACCACACATTTCCCTTACATGCGGTCAGGTCCATAAATATTCGGACATCAACGCAATTCTAATATTTTTTGGCTCTATGCACCACCACAAAATGGATTTGAAATGAAACAAACAAGATGTGCTTTAAATTCATCTTTAATTTGAGGATTTACATCCAAATCAGGTGAACGGTGTAAGAATTACCACAGTTTGCATATGTGCCTCCCACTTGTTAAGGAAGCAAAAGTAATGGGACAGAATAATAATCATAAATTAGACTTTCACTTTTTAATACTTGGTTGCAAATCCTTAGCAGTCAATTACAGCCTGAAGTCTGGAACGCATAGACATCACCAGACGCTGGGTTTTATCCCTGGTGATGCTCTGCCAGGCCTCTACTGCTACTGTCTTCAGTTCCTGCTTGTTCTTGGGGCATTTTCCCTTCAGTTTTGTCTTCAGAAAGTGAAATGCATGCTCAATCGGATTCAGGTCAGGTGATTGACTTGGCCATTCCATAACATTCCACTTCTTTCCCTTAAAAAACTCTTTGGTTGCTTTTGCAGTATGCTTTGGGTCATTGTCCATCTGCAATGTGAAGCTCCGTCCAATGAATTCTGAAGCATTTGGCTGAATATGAGCAGATAATATTGCCCGAAACACTTCAGAATTCATCCTTCTGCTTTTGTCAGCAGTCACATCATCAATAAATACAAGAGAACCAGTTCCATTGGCAGCCATACATGCCCACGCCATGACACTACCACCACCATGCTTTACTGATGAGGTGGTATGCTTAGGATCATGAGCAGATCCTTTCCTTCGCCATACTCTTCTCTTCCCATCACTCTGGTACAAGTTGATCTTGGTCTCATCTGTCCATAGGATGTTGTTCCAGAACTGTGAAGGCTTTTTTTAGATGTCGTTTTTGACGCTCACCAATGGTTTACATCTTGTTGTGAACCCTCTGTATTCACTCTGGTGAAGTCTTCTCTTGATTGTTGACTTTTACACAAATACACCTACCTCCTGGAGAGTGTTCTTGATCTGGCCAACTGTTGTGAAGGGTATTTTCTTCACCAGGGAAATAATTCTTCGGTCATCCACCACAGTTGTTTTCTGTGTTCTTCCGGGTCTTTTGGTGTTGCTGAGCTCACCGATGCGTTACTTCTTTTTTAGAATGTTACAAACAGTTGTTTTGGCCAGGCCTAGTGTTTTTGCTATCTCTCTGATGGGTTTGTTGTGTTTTTTCAGCCTAATGATGGCTTGCTTCACTGATAGTGACAGCTCTTTGGATCTCATCTTGAAAGTTGACAGCAACAGATTCCAAATGCAAATAGCACACTTCAAATGAACTCTGGACCTTGTATCTACTTATTGTAATTGGGATAATGAGGGAATAACACACACTTGGCCATGGAACAGCCGAGAAGCCAATTGTCCCATTACTTTTGGTCCCTTAACAGGTGGGAGGCACATATGCAAACTGTTGTAATTCCTACACCGTTCACCTGATTTGGATGTAAATACCCTCAAATTAAAGCTGACAGTCTGCAGTTAAAGCACATCTAGTTCGTTTCATGTCAAATCCATTGTTGTGGTGTATAGAGCCAAAAATCTTAGAATTGTGTTGATGTCCCAATATTTATGGACCTGACTGTATATGAGAATGTATGGTGCGCGCCGGAGCACATCCTCTGTTACGTCTTCATATCGGAACATAAGACGGGTGTCACCGGCCATTTGGTACTTGTCTCCATTTGTGATCTCTCAGTCCCAACATAAAAAAATGTGACCTCTTGCTCTGCTCCGAGCTCTGATAAGAGACACAAGAAAAGTACCATTCTCTCCCAGAAGATTTTATGGTGATTATCTACTGCTGCAACCTGCCACCCTTTCCAGAGATTTCCGCAAGTATTTTTAGATACTGATATATTTCCTACAAACCGGATTCCAAAAAAGTTTGGACACTAAACAAATTGTGAATAAAAACTGAATGCAATGATGTGAAGATGGCAAATGTCAATATTTTATTTGTAATAGAACGTAGATGACAGATCAAACGTTTAATCCGAGTAAATGTATCATTTTAAAGGAAAAATACGTTGATTCAAATTTTCACGGTGTCAACAAATCCCCAAAAAGTTGGGACAAGTAGCAATAAGAGGCTGGAAAAAGTAAATTTGAGCATAACGAAGAGCTGGAAGACTAATTAACACTAATTAGGTCAATTGGCAACATGATTGGGTATAAAAAGAGCTTCTCAGAGTGGAAGTGTTGTCTCTCAGAATCCAAGATGGGTAGAGGATCACCAATTCCCACAATGTTGCGCAGAAAGATAGTGGAGCAATATCAGAAAGGTGTTACCCAGCGAAAAATTGCAAAGACTTTGCATCTATCATCATCAACTGTGCATAACATCATCCGAAGATTCAGAGAATCTGGAACAATCTCTGTGCGTAAGGGTCAAGGCCGTAAGGCCATACTGGATGCCCGTGATCTCCGGGCCCATAAACGACATTGCAGCACAAACAGGAATGCTACTGTAAAGGAAAGCACAGAATGGGCTCAGGAATACTTCCAGAAACCATTGTCAGTGAACACAATCCACCGTGCCATCCGCCGTTGCCAGCTGAAACTCTACAGTGCAAAGAAGAAGTCATTTCTAAGCAAGATCCACAAGCTCAGGCGTTTTCACTGGGCCAGGGATCATTTAAAATGGAGTGTGGCAAAATTGAAGACTGTTCTGTGGTCAGACGAGTCACGATTCAAAGTTCTTTTTGGAAATCTGGGACGCCATGTCATCCGGACCAAAGAGGACAAGGATAACCCAAGTTGTTATCAACGCTCAGTTCAGAAGCCTGCATCTCTGATGGTATGGGGTTGCATGAGTGCGTGTGGCATGGGCAGCTTGCATGTCTGGAAAGGCACCATCAATGCAGAAAAATATATTCAGGTTCTAGAACAACATCTGCTCCCATCCAGACGTCATCTCTTTCAGGGAAGACCCTGCATTTTTCAACAAGATAATGCAAGACCACATTCTGCATCAATCACAACATCATGGCTGCGTAGGAGAAGGATCCGGGTACTGAAATGGCCAGTCTGCAGTCCAGATCTTTCACCTATAGAGAACATTTGGCGCATCATAAAGAGGAAGGTGCAACAAAGAAGGCCCAAGACGATTGAACAGTTAGAGGCCTGTATTAGACAAGAATGGGAGAGCATTCCTATTTCTAAACTTGAGAAACTGGTCTCCTCGGTCCCCAGACGTCTGTTGAGTGTTGTAAGAAGAAGGGGAGATGCCACACAGTGGTGAAAATGGCCTTGTCCCAACTTTTTGGGGATTTGTTGACACCATAAAATTCTGATTCAACATATTTTTCCCTTAAAATGGTACATTTTCTCAGTTTAAACTTTTGTTCCGTGATTTATGTTCTATTCTGAATAAAATATTAGAAGTTGGCACCTCCACATCATTGCATTCAGTTTTTATTCACGATTTGTATAGTGTCCCAACTTTTTTGGAATCCGGTTTGTAGAATGTATCTTTGTGTCTCTGGGGTGAAATTATGAGATCATGTGACACTCAAAATCTTTCTAATGAATCTCTGCCACTTTGGAGCAAACACAAGTGAAGCTTCTAGAATGTTCTTTGGGCAAAGGTTAAATGTGGGTGACGCTTTCATCTACCGTAAATAATGCCACCGAGTTACATTCAGCGCTGTCTAACAAGCCATATCCCGTAATAGACTCTTTGATTTATCTACCCCACTCAAACTTCTGCCATTAGATTTTAGATGTGACCTAAACAATCAATAATAGCATTTGTGGAGCAGAAATATCAATACATTAATAGAAAATGGAAGCTCCAGAGAGAGCATAAAACTACAACTGGAGACTTAGTTTAATAATTATATTTTCCTGGGGAAAATGATCCCAAATAATTTATAGAACCAAAATTATAGGGTGTATAGAGTCAGTATTATAGTAGTTACAATATATTCTTGTGCATAAGTGGCAGTATTATAGTAGTTATATTATTGTACATAGGGACAGTATTATAGTAGTTATATTCTTGTACATAGGAACAGTATTATAGTAGTTATATTCTTGTACATAGGAACAGTATTATAGTAGTTATATTCTTGTTCATAGGGACAGTATTATAGTAGTTATATTCTTGTACATAGGAGCAGTATTATAGTAGTTATATTCTTGTACATAGGGACAGTATTATAGTAGTTATATTCTTGAACATAGAAGGCAGTATTATAGTAGATATATTCTTGCACACAGGAGCAGTATTATAGTAGTTATATTCTTCTACATAGGGGACAGTATAATAATAGTTATATTCTTGTACAGAAGGGCAGTATTATAGTACTTATATTCTTGTGTATAGGGGGCAGTATTAAATTAGGTATATTTTTGTACATTGAGGCCTTATAGTAGGTATACCTTTGTACATAAGAGACAGTATTTTAGTAGTTATATCCTTGTACATAGAGGCAGTATTATAGCAGTTATATTCTTGTGCATAGCGGGCAATCTTATAGTAGTTTTACACACACGGGCAAACTTGTTGGTACCCTTCCATAAAAAAAATAAAAACCCACAATAATAACTGAAACAACTCTAATCTGACAAAAGTAATAATAAAAAAAAATGACTGAAAATCAGCTAATGAAAATAAGACATTGCTTTTGAATAATAGTTCAACAGAGTAATTTGTAAATCAAACTAATAATACTGGTCTGCACAAAAATAATAGTACCCTTACTTAATGTTTTGTGGCACAAACTTTTGAGGCAATCACTGCAATCAAGCGATTTCTGTAACTCTCAATTAGACTTCTGCACCTGTCCACAGGTATTTTGACCGACTCCTCGTGAGCAATCTGCTCCAGGTGTCTCAGGTTTGAAGGGTGCTTTCTCCAGACTGTATGTTTCAGCTCCTTCTACAGATGTTCAATAGGATTTAGATCAGGGCTCATAGAAGGCCACTTCAGAATAGTCCAATGCTTTGCTTTGCTTTTAGCAATTCTTGGATGACCAATGACCTCCGACTGAGACCAAGCTTTCTGACAATGGGCAGCACATTTCGCTCCAGAATGCCTAGATAGTATTGAGATTTCTTTGTACCCTGCACAGATTCAAGATGCAGATGCAGCCCCAAAACATAACAGTAGGTACAATGTTCTTTTCTTTGTATGCTTTATTTTTGTATCTGTGAACATAAAGCTGATCTGACTTGCCCAAAATTTCCAGTTTTGTCTCATCTGCCCAAAGGACATTCTCCCAGGAGCTTTGTGGCTTGTTATTATGCATTTTAGCTAATTCCGGTATCGCTTTTTTATTATTTGCTTTCAACAGTGGTTTCTTCCCCTGTTGTCTTCCATTAAATCCCCTTTTTCTAAGACAGCAATGGATGGTGTGATCGGAAACTGATCCTCCGTGACCTTGGAGTTCACCTCTAATTTATTTGGAAGTTGTTCTGGGCTCATTGGTTACCATTCGTATTATCCGTCTCTTCAATTTGTTATCAGTTTTCCCCTTGTGGCCATTTCCAGGGAGGTTGGCTACAGTCCCATAGATCTTAAACCTCTGAATAATATGTGCAACGGTAGTAACGGGAACAGCAAGCCGTTTGGAGATTGTCTTATAGCCTTTACCTTTAACATGTTTTCTATAAAAAAATTTACTAATTTCCTGAGACAACTCTCTCCTTAGCTTTCTTTGGTCCATGTTCAGTGTGGTAGACACCATGATACCAAACACAGTGACTACTTTTCATCCTTTAAACAGGCAGACTGTTACCACCAGACATCTGAGAAGCTCTGACAGACGTCTAGAACCTCCTCCTTGAGGTTCCTTTGTTTTGCTTTCATTTTCTCATCTTGTTAGCCTCTCTCAGCTGTCATGTAGTTGCACTGATTGCATACCTTTAAATCCTTTTCCCATAGTGCATCACTTTGCGGTTTATACAGCTTCCTGGAGTGTGTGCATGCTGCTCCTACTTCTGAGTCTTCTACAAGATAAGTTTTGTTCATTTATTTGTGTCTTTCTGTTTGCTGGATCCCAGGTGACCCTGACTCCCTCCGTATCTAGAGTAGGGAGCCGGTGGTCGTGTCCCCTCACTATTATAGGGTGTTCAGGTGTTATACAGTCGAGTTATGAGGATATGCGATCATCTACCATTGGGATTTTCGCATAGGCTGAGCAGTCAGGGAGAGAGCCAGGTCTGATGCAGGGCTCTCCCTTTTTGTTCCTTAGTTTTGGATCCAGTCAGTCGTATATTCATTTTGTGTTTTCTAGTTTCCTGCACACCTTCCGTGACATTATAAACCGCCAAAACCGTCTCAAGCATGGATCCGGTTTCACTTTTGACTGAACGCATGCAGGGTCTTTCATTGGAGGTAGCAGATCTCCGTAAGACTCTTTCTCAGTTTCAAGTGACCAGTTCAGCTTGCTCCATTTTCGCCTACTTCCCCATTCCTCTGGTGATGAGGAACGGAGGGTGGGGATCATCATATCGCTGCTCAGGGATAACGCTCAGTCCTGGGCCCTTTTGCTGCCGGTGGGGGCACGGCCCCTCCGTTCAGTGGATGAATTCTTTTTAGCCCTGGGTCAGATATATGATGATCCGGATCGTGTTGCTCTGGCTGAGTCTAGACTACGTCTTTTATGTCAGGGTAAACAATCCGCAGAGATATACTGTTCAGAATTTCGAGAGATGGGCAGCTGATACTGGTTGGAATGATGCTGCACTCCGAAGTCAATTTTGCCATGGTCTTTCAGAGGGATTGAAAGATGCATTTGCCTTTCATGAGAGGCCTACCTCCTTGGACTCTGCCTTGTCTCGGGCCGTTCGTATTGACAGGCGTCTTAGAGAGAGAGGAGAGATCACTCCTTCCTGTCATACTCAATCCCAGGACAGTGCGGCGGTCTCATTCTGTGCACAGGGGTCTCAGTCGCTGTCAACCCCTTATGAGCAGGAGCCCATGCAGCTGGGTTTGATTGCCTCTAACAATAGAAGATTCAGCCCTCATGGGAAGGTTTGTTTCTGTTGTGGAGGTATAAATCATTTGGCAAATGTTTGTCCCTCTAGGAGATTCAGGCAGTTTTTTGAAAGTAATAAAGAAACAAAAAGGAAAAAATCCTTTAAAAATGTTCCATATGTTACCATTGGCAAGGTTGATGCGGAAATTGAAGGTTTTCCGTTTGCTTGTAGTTCCCGTTTTGTCCTACCTGCCAGGGTGGCGCTAGAGAGCAAGAACATTTTTTGTGAGATTTTTGTAGATAGTGGAGCAGCTGTCAATCTCATTGATAATCAATTTGCTATAACTCATGGTTTCCAGGTATGCACTTTGGGAAAGGATATACCTGCTTTTGCTATTGATTCCGCTCCACTTTCTCAGAAATCATTAAAGGGCATAGTTCACAATATCCGTTTGATTGTGAGTGATGCTCATGTTGAGGATGTGTCATGTTTCGTCCTTAGCGGGTTGCCTACTCCTCTAGTGTTGGGGCTACCCTGGCTCACTAAACATAACCCCACCATTGATTGGCAAGCGAGGCAAATAAATGGTTGGAGTGACTTTTGCAGAGAGAATTGCCTCACGACATCTGTTTCTGAGGTTTCTACTAAGACTGTACCATCTTTTCTCTCTGAATTTTCGGATGTCTTCTCTGAGAGTGGTGTTCAGGACTTGCCCCCGCACAGGGAGTACGATTGCCCTATTAATCTCATCCCAGGCGCCAAGCTGCCTAAATCTCGTTTATACAATCTCTCCCAACCTGAAAGGGTCGCTATGCGTGCTTATATCTCTGAGAGTCTGAGAAAGGGACACATACGACCCTCGAAGTCACCTGTTGCCGCTGGTTTTTTCTTTGTTAAGAAAAAAGATGGTTCTTTAAGACCATGTCTGGATTTCAGGGAGCTGAACAGTATCACAATTCGTGACCCTTATCCGCTTCCTTTGATCCCGGACCTGTTTAACCAGATTGTTGGGGCTAAAGTTTTTTCCAAGTTGGATCTAAGAGGGGCATACAACCTGGTCAGGGTCAGAGAAGGAGACAAATGGAAGACGGCCTTCAATACCCCTGAGGGCCATTTTGAGAATTTGGTTATGCCTTTTGGTTTGATGAATGCTCCAGCCGTCTTTCAGCATTTTGTGAACAGCATTTTTTATCATTTAATGGGGAAATTTGTATTAGTGTATCTGGATGACATTTTGATTTTTTCTCCTGATTTCAAAACTCATAGGGAACACTTACGTCAGGTCTTGCTCATCCTGTGGGAGAATAAATTGTACGCTAAACTGGAGAAATGTGTGTTTGCAGTTCCAGAAATTCAATTTCTGGGGTTTCTTCTCTCCGCTTCTGGTTTTCGCATGGACCCCGAGAAGGTCCGCGCTGTGCTTGAATGGGAGCTTCCTGAGAATCAGAAGGCGCTGATGCGTTTTTTGGGCTTTGCCAATTATTACAGGAAGTTTATTTTGAATTATTCCTCTGTTGTTAAACCACTCACTGATATGACTAGAAAGGGGGTAGATTTTTCCTCCTGGTCGGTAGAGGCGCGTAAGGCCTTTTCTAATATCAAGGAGAGTTTTGCTTCCGCTCCCATCTTGGTACAACCTGATATTTCTCTACCCTTCATAGTTGAGGTTGATGCTTCTGAGGTGGGTGTGGGTGCGGTCTTGTCTCAGGGTCCCTCTCCCGCCAAATGGCGACCGTGTGCCTTTTTCTCGAAGAAACTTTCCTCCGCAGAGAGAAATTACGATGTGGGAGATAGGGAGTTGTTGGCCATCAAATTGGCTTTTGAGGAATGGTGCCATTGGCTAGAGGGAGCCAGACACCCTATTACCGTGTTTACTGACCATAAGAATCTGGCCTACTTGGAGTCAGCCAAGCGTCTGAACCCGAGACAGGCCAGATGGTCTTTGTTCTTTTCCAGGTTTAATTTTGTTGTCACGTTCCGCCCTGGGGTTAAGAATGTGAAGGCGGATGCCCTGTCATGTTGTTTTCTGGGAGGTGGGAATTTTGAAGACCCGGGTCCCATTTTGGCTGAAGGTGTGGTGGTCTCTGCTCTTTATCCTGAATTAGAGGCAGAGGTTCAGGTAGCCCAGTCAGAGGCTCCTGATCTTTGTCCTCCTGGGAGGTTATTTGTGCCTCTCGCTTTAAGACACAAGATTTTTAAGGAACACCACGATACTGTCCTTGCTGGGCACCCGGGGGCAAGAGCCACAGTGGATCTCATCGCTCGGAGATTCTGGTGGCCGGCGCTTCGTAAGTTGTTTCAGGGTTTTGTGGCAGCCTGCGAGACCTGTGCTTGTGCCAAAGTCCCTCATTCACGGCCATCAGGTCCTCTCCTTCCCTTACCCATTCCTTCCCATCCTTGGACACATTTGTCCATGGACTTCATTACAGACCTGCCTCGTTCCTCGGGGAAGACTGTGATTCTGGTGGTGGACTGTTTTAGCAAAATGGTGCATTTCATCCCTTTTCCTGGCTTGCCCAATGCTAAGACGCTTGCGCAGGCATTTATTGATCACATTGTCAAATTGCATGGTATTCCTTCAGACATAGTCTCTGATAGGGGCACGCAGTTTGTTTCCAGATTCTGGAAGGCTTTCTGTTCTCGCTTGGGGGTTCGGTTGTCATTCTCTTCTGCTTTCCACCCGCAGTCGAATGGCCAGACAGAGCACGTCAATCAGAATCTGGAGACATATCTGAGCTGTTTTGTGGCGGAGAATCAGGAGGATTGGTGTTCTTTTTTGTCTCTTGCTGAGTTTGCTTTAAATAACCGTCGTCAGGAGTCCTCTGATAAGTCACCATTTTTTGGTGCATATGGGTTTCATCCGCAGTTTGGGACATTCTCGGGAGAGGGGTCTTCTGGTTTACCTGATGAGGACAGATTCTCCTCGTCGTTGTCATCTATTTGGCAAAAGATTCAGGATAATCTAAAGAGCATGAGTGAGAGATATAAGCGTGTGGCGGATAAGAGACGTGTGCCTGGTCCGGACCTGAATGTTGGTGATCTGGTTTGGTTGTCTACTAAGAATATCAAATTGAAGGTTCCCTCCTGGAAGTTGGGTCCTAAGTTTATTGGGCCTTACAAAATCTTGTCCGTCATCAATCCTGTTGCCTACCGTCTTGATCTTCCTCAGACTTGGAAGATCCATAATGTTTTTCATAAGTCCTTATTAAAACCTTATGTCCAACCCATTGTACTCTCGTCTTTGCCACCTCCTCCGATTGTGGTTGATGGTAATCTTGAATTTCAGGTCTCTAGGATTGTGGATTCTCGTGTTGTCCGCGGTTCTCTCCAGTACCTCGTTCATTGGGAGGGTTATGGTCCTGAGGAGAGGATGTGGGTCCCAGTGACGGACATTAAGGCCACTCGTCTCATCAGGGCTTTCCATAGGTCCCATCCTGAGAAGGTGGGCTCTGAGTGTCCGGAGTCCACTCGTAGAAGGAGGAGTACTGTCACCACCAGACATCTGAGAAGCTCTGACAGACGTCTAGAACCTCCTCCTTGAGGTTCCTTTGTTTTTGCTTTCATTTTCTCATCTAGTTAGCCTCTCTCAGCTGTCATGTAGTTGCACTGATTGCATCCCTTTAAATCCTTTTCCCATAGTGCATCACTTTGCGGTTTATACAGCTTCCTGGAGTGTGTGCATGCTGCTCCTACTTCTGAGTCTTCTACAAGATAAGTTTTGTTCATTTATTTGTGTCTTTCTGTTTGCTGGATCCCATGTGACCCTGACTCCCTCCGTATCTAGAGTAGGGAGCCGGTGGTCGTGTCCCCTCACTATTATAGGGTGTTCAGGTGTTATACAGTCGAGGTACGAGGATATGCGATCATCTACCATTGGGATTTTCGCATAGGCTGAGCAGTCAGGGAGAGAGCCAGGTCTGATGCAGGGCTCTCCCTTTTTGTTCCTTAGTTTTGGATCCAGTCAGTCGTATATTCATTTTGTGTTTTCTAGTTTCCTGCACACCTTCCAGTGACACAGACTGGCTGATGACAAGTTTGAAGACACCTGTGATGCTAATTACAGGACACATCATAGTTTAACATATCCCTATGGTCAAATTATTTTCTAGGAGTTCCATTATTTTTGTCCAGGCCAGTTTCATTATTTTATTATAATTTTTTTTTTTATTATACTGTTAAAGTATAACTCGTATTTTTTATTTTTTTTTGGGAGTATTGGATTGTGGTGTTTAATATCTCCTTGTTGGCCCTATTTCAACTTTTCACTGTGGATCCGATAAACAACAACACACATATACGTAAATAACAAAATATTTTATTAATTCATCACATAAAGGACAAAAACCGTAGACATCAACTAAATAAATAAATAGCAGCAATAAAGTGGCGACACTGCAAGTCAGCGCCCCACCAAGGTTACAGTGCGGGTGTATCCCTCAAGCGCACGTCACTTACTAGCCTGTGCCAACCACATGGTTAAACGAGAACATTGTTCTCATACACCGGCCAGGTAGAGACGTGGGCTTGAAATAACAATATAATAATTGCCATGCTAGCTGTAATAAGAATATGAAATGGATGCAGTGTGTGGAAAATCACCCAAACAACAGCACCATAACATGCAAAGTGCATCCAACATATGACACTAAACTGCCAGCATGGAAAATACATATAAGATCAGGTAAAGGGGAACCAACCTTGAGACCCTGGTGAGCGCACCCCTGACGCGCGTTTCGCTCAGCTTCTTCAGAAGGAGCATGAACTGCTCCAATGCTCAAGTCAGGGGGGCTGCCTGGGTGAAAATGGGGTTATTTCAGTGACCATTGTGAGTTTTTCTTTCTTTAATGGAAGGGTACCAACAATTTTGTTCACGTGTGTATTTGTGTACATTGAGGCAGTATTATAGTAGTTACAGTATATTTTTGTACATAGCAGCAGTGTTATTATAATTATATTCTTGTTCATGGGGAGCAGAATTATGGTAATTTTCCAGGCATGGATATTTTCTTATTATTTCGTGTCTTTTTGCTAAAATTTTTTTGCTTTTGCTTGAGCTACGAGACAGCTCTCTAGACAAATAACCACATATTTTTGGAGGACGGTAGATGTTTATCCTATATTTCCTTAGTACATGCTGAAAAACTGGTCACAGGACATTACTGCAGACATTTTTTCTGTGGCTAGACATTTCAACACTAGTTTGATGTCGCTTTTGTGTGGTTAGAAGGTCAAGCATAGTATTTTCGCCTCTTACCCTCTTAATTATCTAGTAAGCATGGAGCTTCCTGCATGGAATCATAAGAGCCACCACTGTTCTGTGCCCAGCCAGTATTCTAATCTCTGTTTAATTTTGCAATTAATTAAAATGACACTAACCTTTAGCTTTAGGGTCAAAGCAAGGCGAGACTTTGGCAGATTTACATCTCAGACATTCTAAATTTACCAACTCTTATTACTAGCAATGAGGAAGGGAAAATCACAAAGAACATACACAATATGCAGCTGCATGGGTACCTTAAAGGGGTTATCCGAGTTATGGGAAAAAAAAATTAAAACCTCATAAAATTCATCAGGGCATACATATACATTGGTTAAGCTTGATTTCTTAAGAGAAAAAACCCATACTTACACCTTTTCATGGTTCTGTTATTGCTGTGTTTACATGCTGAGGGGGCGTGTAACAACAATGCCTGAGCTCTCCCTAATGAATATTTGTGGGCGTGAACAATCTGACCTTCCCCTCACCCTGCTCTGCACAACCTAAGTTTGATCATCTCCCAGCTCACACAGGCAGATCTTCCTGTCACATTGCAGATACAGCTACGGCTCTGATACAGCTATGGCTCTATCTATAAGATGGACATATAGCTGTATCTAAGCTATAGGTGTATCTAAACTATAGGTGTATCTAAGCTATCTTGGATGCAGATATAGCTTAGATATAGCTATAGCTTAGATATAGCTATAGCTATATCTATATGATGGACAATTATTTCCTTTTTTTTCCCCGGGGGGCGGGGGGGGGGTATTAACAGTGTAATGGGGACTTGTTGAGGGGGCCAGGGCTGTAATAACGATCCCCAGATGTGGGAGGGGAACGTGTAAACTGGCCCATGTGAGGGAAAGAGCCAGAATCATACCCTGCTGCTGGTGCTGCTAGAGAAAATCTATCAGCACTTTGGTAAGTATCGCGCATAAGCGATCTCTGACAATCGCCGAGGCTGTGTGAGGAGAGAGGGGCGGGCACCAAAGGCTCTGGCGTCTCGTTTACAGGGCCGGGCCACTCCATCAAGCAGAGAGAAGCTTGTAAACAAGACGCCAGTGCCTGAGCAGGTTGGTGACGTTGAGGGTCACATGACCCAAATGTGAACTAGCTAAACAGAGCAAAATATCTAATGTCAGTGATTTACTAAATAGTTTAATATAATACTATAAGAGTTTATTAGCATAAATGTCTTTAACTCGGATAAACCCCTTTAAAGGTAAGGGGACACTACCACCATAGAGGAGAATTACTACAAACCCTGCTGTCAATTAGGTCTCACTCACACTGGTGTATTTTAATCAGTATTTTGCATTAGTTTTTCTAGGTCCAATCCAATCCAGGAATGGAACCTACAAAGAAAAAGCCTAATGGAAAACTTTTAGTCTTCTGTGTAGTTTTCATTCGTGTTTTTGCTTAGACACCAGAATGAGGGAGGGGATCATGTGTGCTCTCCCCATCTGTAGTTCTGTTCCGCAGGCCCTGCAAAAAAGTAAGAGTATGTCCTATTCTTGTCTGCAATCACAGACAAGAATAGGCATTTCTATGATAGGGCTGGCTGTGTGCGTTCCGCAAAAAGTAGAACGGCCGATACCCGTGTTTTGTGGACCGTAAAACACGGTGTGAATGGGCCCTAAGATGTACTGCGCATGAGCCGAGGTTGAATTAAATGGTGTAGGCACAAGGTTACAGGGCCATGCGAGGGGGCGCATTGGACGCTTGGCTCTCTGAATTAAGTGGAGGGGAAGTTGTCTTGTAGAGGAGCTAATGTGCACCAACCAGCGAGGACAGGCCCTCAGTGCACTTGAGCCCTAATTTGCATATGGTTTAAAATTTTGATTTTTCTTGAATGCTGTACCAGGCTGGGGGCAATAAAGGTAGGGTTTCAATCAGCTAGGGCAAACCTACCAGACATTATTCCTGGTTTTAAAGGGTTGATCTTGCTGACAGATGCCCTTTACAACTAATATATAAGCATTACTCATCTCACTGACCCCCAGCCACTGGTCTTCTGATACAACTGTCCACTTCCTTGTCCTGGTGTGATACAGGGAATTGGCTGCAGTTGACCACTGGCCACAATGTTATTGGCTGAGTGGAGATTTCCAGCCATTTCCTGATCCTGCAACAAAAAACACAACTTTATTTTTATTTATATTATTTATTGCCATAAGTGGACGTTGAACTAAGCAAAATCAAACACATATATGTATAAAAGGCTAATACTCTAGTGGCTGAGTGCTCTCCTATAGTACAACTATTCATTAAATGAATCCAGACCGCAGAGCTGGAGATGAATCAACATACATTCATAGTGATGAAACAATATAAACCACCAAGCCTTATCCAATGAATAAAAAATTACAAGTAGATATGAATATCTAAAGCAAGAGTCCATTCATCCAGACATGCCTAATCACAATATGGATCATTAAACTTTTCAGAGCAGTGATTAGCAGACTCTGGTTTGCATTATTTCATTGTTATGAATGAATGTTCATTGATATTTCACCCCTGTGGTCTGGATTCATCCATCCTCATAGCTGTTAAATAATATGTGAAATATAATATGTATAAAGGCTTTATTGCACTACACACTAACACCATCTATTGTGATACACAAGGGTGATGGCAGGTCTGTATGGGAACGTCAAGACCTATATTTGAAGTCTCCATATATGACAATGTAGAAGCACATACATTAGTAAGATACACCTTCTATGGTATAAGTGACTGACGGAGACAGACAAGGGGGTCGTCTTCTCACTCTCTGTTGGGGGTTACTGCTGAAGAAGATGGAAAAGACACATGGAGCCTGAGAAGGAGGTTCCTACCCTTCAGAAAGGATACTTTAAGGACATTCATATTCATTAATGGACAATAGTCTAAGACTTTTCCTAAACTATTTTTGTAAGTAATCAACTTTTATGAAGATCGAAAATAAATCGCATTATAAATTTTTTATATAATGCATACACTATATTTGATGAGGATTACCAAACCAGTTATACCGTATTTTTCACCCCATAAGACGCACTTTCCCCTGCGTCTTATGGGGCGAATGCTTCCATTTGACATCGCAGCCTGCGTTGTATGAGCGGGGAGAGAGGAGGGGCTGGAGTCCAGCAACTTGTGGCGGGGCCCGTTGCAGTCACTGTACTCTTACACCGGGCTCACCACAGTATTTCTAAACATTAATCCTTAACCTGTTAATAAGTTTAACTAAAGCTGTGCTCTCCGCTGTATCAGTACTGTACTTAGTAACAAGCTTCCATAGCAGGCAGAGCAGACGGCAGCAGTAACGTCACACACTGACGTCGCGCAGCTGCTTCTCCCACTTTGCAGGCGGAGCAGGTGTGCAATGTCAGTGAGTGAATTTACTGCTGCCATCCGCTCTGCCTGCTATGGAAGCTTGTTAGTAAGTACAGTACTGATACAGGGGAGAGTGCAGTTTTAGTTAAACTTACTAAGAGGTTAAAGATTAATATTTATAAATACTGCGGTGAGCGGCGGGCCGGTGTATTGGGGGACACTGTTATGAGGGGGATCTGTGGATGACACATATATAGTAGTGTCATCCACAGATCCCCCTCATAACAGTGCCATCCACAGATCCCCCACCCCATAACAGTGCCATCCACAGATCCAGCACCCCATAACAGTGCCATCCACAGATGCCCTCCCTATAACAGTGCCATCCACCGATGCCCCTCCCCATAACAGTGCCATCCATAGATCCCCCATAACAGTGCCATCCACAGATCCCCCATAATAGTGTGGGCAGCACGCTGGCTCAGTGGTTAGCACTGGTGCCTTGCAGCGCTGGGGTCCTAGGTTCAAATCTGACCAAGGGCAACATCTGCATGGAGTTTGTATGTTCTCCCCGTGTTTGCGTGGGTTTCCTCCCACACTGGGTGGGTACTCCGGTTTCCTCCCACACTCCAAAGACATACTGATAGAGACCTTAGATTGTGAGCCCCATTGGGGACAGTTGGATGATAAAATCTGTAAAGCGCTGCGGAATTAGTAGCGCTATATAAGTGTGTATAATAAATAAAATGCACAGACCACCATTAGTTCAAAACCCACCAAAAGCAGACCTTTTGGTTAAAAATATATATTTTTTCTTATTTTCTAGGTGCATCTTATAGGCCAGTGCTTCTTATAGGGTGAAAAATGCAGTATTTTTCATATACATATTTATATTACATTTGGTGAGCCACCATACCGTATATTTAAGCTTGAAAGGTGGGAAGAGTGAACTCAAAAATAATTTTCAAGCATTAATAAGGCGGAGAATCTAAAAAGAATCTTCTGAAGGAGGACAACAAATGCCAGACATACCAAGACATGCTGATGACAGAAGCCCAGCCTTATATCTACTAGTGTTGAACGCGAATATTCAAATATCTAATTTTGTTAGCGAATATCGGCAATTCGCGAATATTTTGAATATAGTGCTATAAATTCGATATTTCGAATATTAGTTTTTTTTTATTGTTATATTTTTTTCTTTACCACTTCCCTAAAGTAGTTATTACCTGTCCTTAGGATTCCTGGCTTCCTGGCTGCTCCAGTCAGTGCCCGTTGCCGCTTCTGCCGACTTCCGTGCTCATGGAGCGTCTCCATACTAGAATGTACTGTCGGATTTGAGAATTACGTTGAAATCGCAATTTGATTAATTCAAGTTATAATAATCGAATTGCAATTTCAACTTAGCACTGCTATATTCCATATTCGTTAACTTCGTTAATTCTAGCAAGCTGACCCATTAGAAACACAGCTCTAAGTTGAAATCGCAATTTGATTATTAACTTGAATTAATCGCATTGCGACTTCAACTTGGACCTGGTTTACTATGGTTGGCTTGGTAGAATTCACGAATATGGCGAATGTATTCGTCATATTCCTCAAAACGAAGATAAAGTATTCTCCATCTTCGTTTTAGCTACCTATTCGTCAACTTCGCTAATTCTAGCAATCAAATAGGAAAGTTGACTATAGAGACAGCTAAGTTTAATTTGCTATGCGATTATATTACTTAGCTTTTTTTTTATAAATAGAATAATTATAATAATTATCAATTATTATAATTATTCTATTTATATAAAAAAAGCTAAGTAATATAATCGCATAGCGAATTAAACTTAGCTGTCTCTATAGTCAACTTTCCTATTTGATTGCTAGAATTAGCGAAGTTGACGAATATGGAGCTAAAACAAAAATGGAGAATACTTCGTTATCTTCATTTTGAGGAATATGACGAATACATTCGTTATCTTCACTAATTCTAGATATCAAACCAATAGGAAAGTAGCCTTAAGTTACAATCGCAATATGTGATTATTTAAATCGCATAATAATCGCGATAACTAGAAAAATGACGAATAGTGAACAGTTAGTTCTGCAAACAATATGGTTTAGTTTATATGCAGAATGTGAACAGGAAAACAAGACTATAGACTGTAAGCGTAATTTAGTCAGTAAAGAGAAAGAGAAAATAAGGAATATTGTCCATATGGTGAAGGTCTTTCACAGATTAGTGTCAGATCCATATATAATTGTACCAGTGAAGTTCCAACCACAGATGCTGTGATCTGTAAAGATGCAACAACTGAGGGTGTAATTTGCAATAAAGTAGAGGAAATTAGGAATAATGATGATTTTAGAACTCAGAGTGAGATGAAACACATATGTATGATCTCTGCTGAAGGAAAGGCCAATATAACAAGAGAAGACATTGAAGGTGACTTTGTGTTAGTAGACAATGACAATTCTATACACCAGCAGACATTGCATATTAAAGAGGCCAGCTTACAATTAAAATTGCAGAAGCAATTCATGAAAATATGCTAAGAAATTCGCACATATGATGCAAACCTCCATGTGTGCAGGAGTTCTGAGATTTCTGAGAGCCACACAGACAGATTTGAATTATCAATAGAACTAAGGAATTGATTATTTAGATTGTGGCTTCCTGCTAATTTTTCTAGGAGTCCAGTAATGAAACAGGTTGATGATAATTAGTCAAACAAGTGGGTTTTTCATAGTGATGTTCAAAGATTAAAAGAGCTGATTTGGTGCACTAGAAGTGACAGCATGCCCACATATGAAATGCTAAAGGAATTAAAAATTTGCAGAAAGGAATCCACATTTGGATTTATGTCCATGTTTAAACGGACATACAAAGCAGTTATTGAGAATGCCAAACCTTCACATATCATCCACATGTTTGTCAGGAAGTTAAAATTTTTTAGAGCCTTCTATATTAGTGTTGGCATCAGAGAAACAAACATTATTTCAGACTGGAAAGTTTCTGGACATTATGAGGAAACACATGAAGCAGAACATGTCTCTATCACATATAAGTGTAGAGAGAACACCGGTAGATGTAAATGATAGCCAGAACCTGACCTAAGAAGACTCAAATATCATATACATATAAAAGAAGCAAATATACTCATTATGAGGAATGTAGAAAGTTACATGTAATGTTTAGACCCTATTATATAATAAAACCAGTCACACACACAAATACACAGATACCGACTGTAACTGAACATAACTCTCAGTGTCAGCGATCTACAAATAGACCAACTCCACAGCAGGATCTACAGAGGGAAAAAGGTCAGAATTCTAAGGCAGATAATAGTCTAGAGACCAAAGGTAAAAACATTCAAAACCAGATGGGTTTTAAATGTGATTATCCTGTCATTATTGATGAAAAATGTAAGAAAATGCAGTCAATGGATTTCTTAAAGGAATTAAGAGATTTTGACATTTCTAAACCAGTCACATTGAGCAGGATATTCCAGGATCTCATCAACAAAGAAGTTATAAGAAGAGGTTAAGGCATTGGCTAGACATAAGTCTATTGGGGACAGACATATTGGTACTGGTTTTGGCCTGGATAAGGATAAGATTTTGTTTTTAATCATTAAAATTAGCTAAATAAAAGTTCTGATTAACTATAAGACAATGTATGGCATAATTTTTATATGGTATACATAAGTATACAGAGGAATGTGATACTTATTGTAAGATCAGCACATTGTAGGATAAAACATGTATTTGGATTATGGCTCCACCCTCTCTTCTTACTTTTTTACAAGGACATGTTGAGGTTGGTTCCTTATATATACAGTATGTTAAGGCAACAAGAAATAAAGTTTTAGTAGTTGTAATTCTACGGTAAAGAAGACAAAAGCTATAATTGTAGAAGTAATAGGATCCTATTCTCTTGTCTTGAGCCTGAAGACATTCCCCTCTCTATACCAGGGGAGGTCAGAGAATAGAATAATACTATTTTTGTATATTCTTTATACAGATAATATTGCTGGGAAATAAGTTTCTGTTGTATCTAATGTTGTTTTCTACTTTGATATTTTCTCCAGTAGAAATTTTCTTGAGAAGCAGTATTTGACCGAAATCGAATTTTCCTTCCTTGGCAATTTTCTCCACATTACTAAATAACTTTCATAATTGCATGGAATATCTAGTAATCAAACTGTTAATCTATGTAGCAATGTTTGACTAATAGAATAACACTAAATGTAAAGATAAAACTAACATTGTGCATGAGCATGGTTCTTCTTGTGTTTAGCCATGTTGAGAAAGCAGGTGGTTAGTTGATGGACAGGAGCACATGATGACATTTGTGATCCTTTGTCTAAGAATAGTTTAATGGTATGTCTATGTTTATGGAAAGGCCTAATTCTAGGAATTCAAGGATCTTAAGTTTATGCAAAATACAAAATAATTGTTTATTTGTGGTTGTTAAAGGAGATATTAATTATTGATATTTATGCAAATCTCGATAATTAATATTCATAAATAGGCGTAATCGTCTTGTGATGACTCCGCCTATTTATGCCTTAATAAATAACAAATCACTGCTGATTGACTTACGCTAATCACTAACTACCCTAACTGCATGCGCCTTACTGACTACCACTAGTTAATCACACGCTACACAATAGGTATAAATGACAAAGTATTTATTAATCTTACAGAATACACAAGTAATACAGTGCCAACAATATTCTACCTCTACGGCGGTGATTCCTTGCAATTATAAAGGATTTATAATGTTTATAACTATATATATCTATAACAAATGGATAGATATATATTGTTATAACAATACACCATAATATAGATACATACACTAATACAATATACTAACACGGTTCTAACTACACTACACAGCACAATCCCAAATTCCACCCCACATAGTATTCATACACACAAATATCAATAACCCACCCGCCTTACTAATCACTGTCCCTACGGGGTAAAAGGGGTTACTTTCAGATACTGCTGGGGTAAGCAGGACGGGTAAGAGACACCGGAGAGCAGGGGATGTGAACGCAGGGGATGTGAACGCAGGGGATATGAAGACTTGGGACAGGGGAAGGTAAGGGTAACCAGGGGCACAGGGGATTAGGGTATTGTATGGGGGGCAGTAAAGGTATGGGGGGGAATAGGGGAACCAAGGGACTAATGGGGGAAAATAAGGGAGAGATGATATAGGGTAGGAGAATTCTATAGGGTTAGGAGGGTGTATAGGGGGGTAGATAGGGTATAGGAGGGTGATCGTTGGTGGTATATGGGGGTAGATAGGGTATAGGAGGGCAATATATGCGTCTGATCGTTGGTGGTATAGGGGGGGTGATACTTATGATTTCTTGCTCGTTGTCCAGGGGGGGCTCGTTTGTCCAGGGATGATTCTTCAGCTGGGGTGGTCGTCCTGACTACCCCAGCATAGCGCTGCCGGACTATTTAAGTCCAGCAGCGCTCGCTCCCGAGGCCGCCTGTCCCGCGGCGCGCATGCGCACCGCCGGCCCGAACACGTGGGCCGGCCCGCGCCTCCCAGAGCGCGCTTCTAGGCGGAGGATTCCTTTGATCCTCCGCCTGTAGTCCTCTGCATACCTTGCGGTGCGATAATTATCGCGCCGGAGGTATGCAGATAACAGAGGGAGGGATGTTTGTTTCCCTCTCTCTGTTATGTTAACTATCCCCAGCAGCTGGGGATAGTTAAATACCAAAAGGCATCGGATCTCTATTGATCCTATGCCTTTTGATGTCACCAGAGGCTGGACATGATTGTCCAGCCATCTGGTGACCTTCCTCACCCCCCGCAGGGATGCAGGAGGAGGGGGGGGGGGGTCACATATTGTCTGATACTATATGTGTATGGATGCTTGGGGCACATCCATACACATATATATCTATATCCATATATATCTATCTATATACATATACCTAGTGAGGGGGGGAATCATACGTATATTCATTGATGTTTGGGGCACATCCATGAATATACACCTACACACAGGGCACAAACATTAAGCCCATCAATACATATATCTATACATATACACGGAGATGTAGGCCGAAAAGGGGCCTATATACATCTCCGTGCATATCTATAGATCCCACCTGGACGAGCCTATGGACAAGGGCTAATATATATGTATATATGTCAAGGCATATATACATATATATTTAAATATGACACTTCCCTCAACAATCCCCCTGTTGTCGGGAATACGACAATAAACATTTTGGGGGAAGGGTTGGGAGGCATTTGCCTCCTCAATCGTACCCTTGGTGACAGTTCAGGGAGGACTAAAGTAATCTGACTCTTAGATACCTAGACATCACTCATCGTGTATAACATCTCCATCCTGCCTCTCATCAAAAGGTCTCCATCCACCGAATACACCATCTTCTTCTCCTTGGATAACTTTCTTGGTATCTTATGATCTTCAGGTGACAGCCACTCCCAACGTAGTTTATGCCTGACTCCGGAATGGCTTCACCCTTGCAGTCTTTTGATCACTCCACTCAGCGACCGTGTATGGTCTTTTCTTTCTCTTTGCCAGTGTTGCTTTCCCGGCGTCAGTCCCCCGCAATGTCAGTGCCAGTCCTTTGGTGTCAGTCACTCCCAATGATTCTGGAATGACTTTACCCTTATGTAGCACCTCCTTCTGGGGTACTGACGGCCGTAGGTTGGCCTTTTAACACAATTACGAATTATCTTGATTGAAGACTTAGTTGTTCGAGAGGTTCTCCCATGGACAGATACGTAGATATTTATAAGGCAGGACAGAATTTCTGGTGAGAGGTGATGTCATAGTACCTAAATTCTAACTGCGGGAAGGAACCCCGCACTACCACCATTCAGTCCAACCCTTACAAAAAGTCACCATTGTCGATGTTAAAGTGGCAAATGCTTTGGTAATGAGGGGCCTGACCCTAGGGAATCTACTCTTCCCCACTCACACAAACAGGTCCCATCCCTCCCAATACAGCCTAATTCAATTTAGTGTGTACCCATAGAGGCTCCAGCAACCTGGCCTATCTCTCTACCCCTCCAAAGATGCCGGTAGTTAACAGACTTCCGTGTCATTGGGAAATGACTATAGGATGCAAGTGCGCGTTCAACCATAATGTAGTATGGCTGTCGCACAATTGCACCCAGAGCCTCCACGGGCACACAAGGAACTCACATGCTTATCATCAATATGAATCTATACACAGTATAACGGTTACAGGGTGGCCTAGGATACATCCCGAGCCCTTATACGAAACTCTACTATATTACAACACATATATATGTATATATATATATATATATATATATATACACACACACACACACACACATACACAATGTTATGAGGTTACAGAATGTCCATACAGTCTCTGGCTTCAGGACTTTGTTGGAGCTAAGTCCTGAGCCTCCTACGATTGACTTCATGAAGCTCTGTCTGGTTCTGGTTTAGTTGGTCCGCAAGTCTCTTGACCCTCCTGTAGATTAGACACAGTCCCGTGTACATGATGATTACCAGAACCAGAAGAACTATCACCGGGTGTATCAATAGGTTAAAGAAGGATGTTGCCTTGGGACTGTAGCCGAACAGACTTTCCCACCAGGAAACTTTGGAGTCCTTGTCCAAGGCGGTAGTGATTGCCGTTATTTTGTTCTTGTCGTGCGTCAGTTGGATGGTGGCCCGTTTCTCAGTTTCTCGAAGGTTCTAAAGTATCTCGTCTTCTCGGCTGAAGTCTAGCAGGAGGTGTTTGAGTTCTATCCCAAAGCCAAGAGGAATCCTCTGGAGCCTCACCGGAACGTCAGGGCGGATGTCGAGTCTCTTCTCTGGGGTGATTGGTGTCCTTCCTTGTAGCTCTGCGACATCTAAACCTAGGACGGGACTAAGGGTGCAATACGCTCCAGGGAGGAGTTCTCCTCTCTCGGTGCAATTAGTCCCATAAATGGTGTAAGACATATTTTGCCTCTGGTACCAGCACCAATACCCTTGTCCCAAGTATTTAGGGGAGGAGGGCATTGGGCTGGCCTTCATCTCACAGGACCCCTCGGTGCTCCAACACTGGTGTCTTAGCACCCGATCCTGACTACCTTGACAGAGGATGGCATCCTCTTTCTTCCAGCATCCCTCTGTGTCTAACAGATAAGGATGGCCTCCCTCATAGGTTAGAACGCCCGAGGGGAGCTGTGGATGAAGCACCGTCTGGTTATTTATGACAATCCCTAGGTTAAGTGCACTGTAACCCTGTCTAAGATGACCAGACACAGGAGCCAATGATGACGCAGTGCAAGTGAGATTACTACAGCCGTGCCACTGTACTACCCACCAGTTGGTGTGATTGGCTGCAAAAGGAGATATAAGAGGACTTACCCGTTGGCGGAGGTTAAATGGAAAGTGGCCGCCGTACAATGATGATACAATAGGTTTAAGGTTGCCCGAGAGTTCACTTTGGACTTGCGTACACGCCAGAGCGAGCTGAGCTCTATCCTGTTCCTCCAAGAGACCCACAACTAACCTTCTAAACGTCTCCCGTAATGCAGAAGATAGAGAGGTAGTGGCATCTATGTGCGAATGCTGCAAACCCTCTAAGACGTGGTTTACATCAAGCTGGGTCTCAAATCCTTCTCCGGCGTGTCGCGCAACATCCCCAAGTTTACCTCTCAGGACTTCCATGTCCATAGTGTTCAGGGCGCCCACTCCCAATGCACCTCCGCCTAGTCCCATGGCTATCAGATCTCTTCTTCCCCTATGATTCCTGTGTATGAGATCGTCCTTTCTTACCTCTTGCCCCGCCTCTATCCAACCTCTTATCATGTCAATTTGGTTCCTCACAAACTCCCCACATCTGTGATCCCATTGGTTGACTCGGAAGTCATCTACGGAAATTCTCCAAGTAAATAGGACGAATTTTGTCCCCGTGATGATCTTCCATGGGGATGACAGTTGAGGAGCTATAGGATCTGCCAATTGATGGATAGGGGCGTTGCAAGAGTCTAAATGCATTTTTACAGGTTGGAGACCTGTTGCTTCATAGGGGATCCTCACCACGGTTACACAAACTTGCCCTCTACCTTTGAACGGATACCATTGGTCACTTTCTCCAACCTGTAGCACTAGTTTTCCTACGGGTTTGAATTTAGACAGATAGACCCATTGTGTAAATGTCCAGCACCCTTCATCTACTGCCTCGCAAAAAGGCCATCTAAACGAACCATCTATATTGATGTCAAAGTTAATATCCCTGCCACTGGGGTCTTTCCAATCGGAAGACACATACCTACCCCGGTATTCCTCATTCATAGGGGTACCGTCCATCCATACATCCACTGTAGGGGTATCCACCCCATTGCACACCAAATCCCAACTCCAGGGATTAGTGTCCAAGGTTACCATCTGGGTATCTTGTTCCCAGTGGGCATAGGTGACGAAATAATATCCCGTCACCTCCTGAACACAATTGTCTCTCATGATGGTGATCATAAAAGATCGTATGGATGGAGATCCCTTTAACTGAGCATACCTGAGATCCTTGGCATCTGTCCGTACTTTTAAAATGGTGGCTCGGTAAAAGCCTTCCAGTTTTACCGGACCACTCTGGTCATTCCATAGGGCCTGGCCAGAGTTACTGCAGTTTAACTTTAGCATCATTATACTGGTTCGTATGTAATCTGTGGACACATGTCCCTGAACATAACTGGATTCCCTAGTGATAATCATCTGGGAATCTCTTAACATACAATAAGCTTTTAGGGTGCCCTTTACCGGAATGGGTCCTTACCCTCAGCCCATCTTGGCTATCCCTCCTTATGAAGGTAGCTTTAAGGATATACCAGCCACTATACTCTGCACCTGTGACATCCTCGGGACTCAGAACCCCCTCCTTGGTACACAATACTGTGGTAGTGTTGGCTTCCACTTGTTTGTAAGGATGCAGGTGAGGGTTCCTAGACACCCATCTTAAGGATCTCATAGGAGTAGGGTCAGAGTCCCGAAAATGTCTGAATTCTTTGAGGCAGAGGGCATGTAAATCATGTTGTATGGCAGACACATTCTCCACAGGGGTATAATGTTGAATTACACCTTGGGCGAAACTCTCCCTCTGGAAACCATACAGATACCACTGTCCTGGTGTAAAGGAAAAGTTCTCGTATGGTTTCAGGATTTTGCCCTCCAAACATTCCACCATTAAAAGGCCGGGTTTATTCATAGATATGTCAGCCATATCATTATTAACTCCCAGGCCCTCCCCCGAAGAGGTTGAGCCTGCCATCATCATGCTTACCACCAGTGCCACAAGTTGGGGATATGCCATGTTCAGAGGATTTCTATATCTTTTCAGGCTAGTCGTAACCTTGGTGAGTCTCCCTCCCGTGATCTGTTAATTCAATGTGTATGTAATTAGTTTCATGGATCCACCCTCGACCCACCAAACCCCCCCCCCCCCCCGTTTACCCAACTGTGTGAGGGTTATGTTATTGAATTGGGGAGGCTCGGGTGGCCTTGGCCTGGTCGATATGGATCCATAAAACTCCCTGTCGCCTACGTGACTTTTTCTTGGTTGTCATCGGCCTTTGCACCTTTAGCATGGTGTCACCCATTACTTCAAGGACCTGATAGGGTCCTTCCCAGTTTGCATCCCAGGGGCCGGCCCGACGGAAGATTTTCACCATCACCAGCTCTCCTACAGAGGGCATTGGTGTTTCCCCCTGTAGATACGGTCTGTGTAGCCGTATTGCTGCATGAGGCAATAACTCCTTCAGGTTTAGTTGTACCTGTTGGAGAAACAGGTCTCTGGCGATGGCGTTCTTCACTGGTTCTGACACCAGGGGTTCATTGGGCAGGCATAAGGGCATTTTGCGTCCGGTCATTAGTTCGAACGGGGTGATACCGGTACTGGTAGCCTCGGTAGCTCGGATTCCCATTAGCACGGCTGGCAGAGAGGTTACCCATGAGGAACCTTTCTCCAGTAGTGCTTTAGAAAGTCGTGTTTTTATGGTCCGGTTCATCCGCTCCACGATGCCCGCTGACTGAGGGTGGTAAGGCACATGAAACCTTTGCTTTATGTCTAAAAGACCACAAAGCGCTTTCATTACCTTACCCGTGAAATGGGTCCCTCTGTCTGACTCTATCAATCTGGGGATACCCCATCGTGACAGAACCTGTTCCCAGAGAACACGGGCAGTGGTTGTAGCCGAATCGTTAACCGTGGGGATGGCTTCTACCCATTTAGAGAAAACATCCACTACCACCAGTGCGTAACGATAGTTACGACTTCCTGTTGGTAAAGGTCCTATAAAATCTATTTGTAGTGCGGACCATGGACCATCTGCAGGAGGAACTCGCTGCAACACCTGGCTTCAGGGCTGACGCCCTTGGGTTAACCTGAGCACATACCAGGCACTGTTGTGTTACTTCCTCTACTGTGTTGGACATTCCCGGCCAGTATAATTTGTCTCTCAGGAGAGACAAGAGTTTATCCCGGCCCAGGTGTCCAAACAGTTGGTGGTTCAATCTGGTCAGTTCTGCTTGCAGATGCTGTGGAACCACGGGAAGAGGAAGCTGTTGTGTACCGGCATCATAACACAGGATCCCTTGCTGTCTTGACCAGGGATGCTGTGGAGATGTGAGGTGTGTCATTAGAAGAGGGTCTTTTGCTTGTTCCTCCTCAAATGACACCGGGCCTTTACTCAGGTTGGTACGAACTGCAATCTGGTAGGCCGGTAGCGGCTCAGTGTCTGTTTCCTGAAGGATCCCAGATACTGCCGCTAGTTTGGCCAATTCATCCGCCTTGTTGTTACCTAGCGTCAAAGGCTCATCCCCTTTCTGATGCGCAGGGATTTTTATGATGGCTGCTTCCGCCGGGTGTGCCATGCCCCATTCCCAAAGTTCTTTCAGGACCGACAAATGAGCCAGAGGTTTGTTTTGGCTATCCACAAATCCTCGTCTTTTCCATGTGTCCAGGTGCAGGGTGAGAGAACGAACTACATATGAACTGTCGCTATATATAGTTCGTTTCCCTGGGGGTTGGAGAAATAAGGCTTTCTTGACTGCCTCCAGTTCCGCCCGCTGTGCCGACATGTGACCTGGTAACTTGACAAGATTCTGGGTACCTGTGGTCTCATCCAGCACAGCAAAACCTGTGACATAGGTCCCATCCATGAAAAATCGAGAGCCATCAACAAAGATGGCTCTGTCTTCTGGATGTTTATCGGTCCTGAAAATTTGTGGCGCGTTGATGTGCGCTGGTTGGCCACAGTCATGTTCGGTGCCAGTTAGGTTCAGTAACTGGGACAGAACATACTTGGCTTTGTGGTTCACCTGTAGAATCCGGCCACTGAGATCCATAATCCACCTCCCAAATCTCTGTTGGGAGACTCCAGGGAGTGTATCACGGAGCAGGAGGGCCAATGGAGAGTGTGGAGTCTGCAAAGTGAGGGGCCTGAAGCCTACAATATGCTCAGTGGTTTTGACGGCATAGTGTATGGCTGCCAGTTGTTTGGCACACTCATCGAACCCTCGTTCAACAGGCGAAAGTAACCTGGAGAAGTATCCCAGCGGTCTAGTGTCATACCCTATCTGCTGTAGGAGGACCGCTGAGATAGACTCCGTCCCTGCATGCGCCTGTATGGCTATTTCCCCTTCAGGATGGGGGGTAGCCAATACAGGGGCAGAGGAGAGGTCCCTTTTCAAAGTAGAAAAGGCCTCTTCCTGTGTATCAGACCAACCTTTGATTGAAGGGTCTTCTCCTCTGAGGAGTTCATAGAGGGGTTTTGCTTTGGCAGCAAAATCCTCTATGAACTCCCTCATGAAATTAGCAACTCCCAGGAATTTTCTTAAATCCTGTAGAGTGCCCGGCCTAGGTAACTTTACCATGGCTTCCACTCTGGCTGCCACGATTCCTTTGGCTCCAAAAGAAATTTGGACTCCAAGAAAAGTCACCTCCGTTCTGGCCAAATTTGCCTTGTGAGGACTCAGCTTGAGTCCTGACTTGGCCAGGAGTCCCAATAGCTTTTAACAGAACCAAGTGTTCTTCTATGGTTTCTGTTTGTAAGAGCAGGTCATCCACGTATTGCAGAAGGCATCCTGGCCGTGAAAATACACTCAGAACGGCCGCCAATGCCTGGTGAAAATACGTGGGACTACTGTGGAATCCCTGGGGGAGTACACCGAACATGTACTGTTTGTCCCCTACTGTAAAGGCAAATTTGTACCTACAGTTTTCAGTGAGTTCAATAGAGAAGAACCCATTGGCAACATCTATGGTTGAGAATATGCGACTTTTGCCGCTTATTCTGGCCATGATGTCGGGAGTCTGTGCCACCACTGGAGCGGACATTGGGGTGTACTTGTTGAGGACCCGGAGATCTATGGTGAGCCTCCATGCATTGGTGTCCTTTTTCTTTACTGGCCAGAGGGCATTGTTGCATTTAGAATTGCCCTCTATGATCACCCCCTTAGTTTTCAATTCTTGGACAGTGTCCAAAATTGAATGGGTGGCTTCTGGCGGAAAGCGGTATTGGCGTTGAGGTGGAGGGTCGGGACCTTGTATGTCCACCTGAACTCCAATCAGTCTGCCACAATCGTTTTTTCCCTGGGCCCACAGATCAGGGTACTCATACACAATAGGCTCAAGATCTGGATTATGCGAGATCTCAGGCCATTTGTGTTCAAGTACTTCAGTAGAGTCATCTACTGTTGGCAATGGTGGTCCCAGAAACTGGCGTTGGATGACAAACACCTTGGATTGTCTGGGACCCTTCCATACAATACTATTTGCCAGATCTAGGATCCACCCATTTTGTGTCATTACGTCGGTTCCAATAATGTTGTCAGAACCGGGGTAATACCACATGGGGATCCTAAGGGTCGTGTGAGTGGTAATCTGGACAATTACTTCTTCTATTCTGTGGGCCTTCACCCCCCCTTGTTGGTGATCAAATCCGATCACCACACACTGAGGGCTGTTGGGATGTAAATCATGTTTGACATTGGTAATGGAAATTTCCGCACCAGTGTCAAGCATGATTTCGGCGTCCTGATTTTTGATTTTGGCTTTTATGTGGGGTCTCCCTGAAGAATCCAGTATGATAGGACATACTGGCGCCAGTTCTTTAGGGATCCCTGATCTTCAATCAATTTCTACCAGACTCCCAGTAGGTACCTGTGAGGTACATACTGCCACTTGTGGGTTCTTGTTATGGACCCTTAGTGTGGATTCCAGGGATTCCACACTCCTTACCGAACGCTCAGGGTCATTCACAACAGCCACACGTTTTGGTGTCTGGCCCTGTGAATGTCCCAGATATTCCCCCACTGGTTTGGCATAATTAGGTTTCATCTTGAAACCGTTATTATTGCCCGTTCTCTCAGGATTTGTCCGGTTATTACGTGACCATTGTGGACAATTCCTCTTTATGTGCCCGTATTGTAAACATAGGAAGCATCGAATGCTTCCTATCCTTTCCAATGGCGGGGCCGTGGGGCGAATAGTTGAATTACCCTTTGTGTGCTGTACCCGATCATCTTGAGATATATCAGGTACAGGCGCACGCTCCGTCACTTTGACGAATTTCTTATTGAGCAGTGTATCCTGTCTGCACTGCTCAATAATCATAGCAGCATCTGTGAGGGATGGTTCCCTGGCTGCGCTCAACCGGATTGCCGTATCAAGGTATGGGAATTTCTCCACAAACATACGTATCATACCCTGTGGAATTCCGACACCGTGATCCTTTGTAACCCTTCTATACATGGCTTCAAACCGACTACACATAGACAAAGGTTCGTCATGTATAGTGGGTTTGAACTTGGACAGGATATCTGGAGTGACGTCCCAATGGCCCGTTGCCAGTCTCATGAGTATGGCGAGACGTTCCTCCTTGTCATAAAACTGTCCATTCATGGGTTGTGTCCTCCCCGTTACCTCATACCTTTGGTTTAGGTGTGTAGGTAACCATAACTTGAATAACTCCATGCGATATTCGTGAGCCACTGAATACTTGTTACAGTGACCCTCGAAGATATCACATGAAGTAAACGGATCTACAATGGGATCATATTTTGGGATCTCCTTGCAAATCCGTAACAGGAAGTTTATCCTTTCCATACTGGAATGGTTAGGATAAAAATCTTCCTGTCTTTCCGGACGCGTTGGCGGACTGGAAGTGGTAAATGGCCAACCACTTTCCTCTCTCCAATCGTTGTCCTGTTCCTGGAATCGGTTGCTACCCCTATTCTCCCTGGGTGTTTGGGTAAAAGGTAGCGTCCGTTCCACCTGTCCCCTGGTGTCTACTGCCTCGGGTGTTTGATCCGTGGAAGATATTGGCGCTGTCGCCGCTGTCTCCCCATGTGCCTTTTCCGAAACACAAACCTGTTTCGTGGGCAACATGCTGTTAGTACCAGGCCGTGACAGATTCGAGATGACCTGCTGCAAATCCGCAATGGTTTGCGTTTTTGCAGCCAGGTCCTCTCGAAGTTGAACAATCATGCTATCCATAGATACCGTATTGTTCCTGAACTGATTTATCTCAGTGTACAGTCTGAGCAGTTCCTTGTCCATGTCAGAGTAGAAACTCTCCTTGTCCGAGAGTCTAGACTCTAACACGCATATCTCCCTGCCCCTCTCGGCCGTACACTGGGACTTCTCTTGTAGTTGTGTTTGTAATGTGTGCAGCTGTTTAATGTTTTCAACACAACAATTGCAGTGAAAGTTTGCCATGTTGGAAACTTCCTCTGCCTTTGCTGTGCTGTTAAGTGTTTCTAGATGTTCTGGCTTCCAAATGATATCCTCAAAGGTGTGAACCAATTTGGCTAGCATTTGGAGTCGTTTTTTTGTTTTTTTGAACACATTACGATTAATGCTGAGTTTATCGTGAGCGTATGCCTGGTCCAATAAAGTGGACCATAGCAGCTCAGTGGATTTGTAAGTGGTGGGGATGATGGGGTTGTATGTGCTATGTTTGCTGAGGTGTTGCAGTGTGGTGAAGTTCATACTCACTTTTTGACGAGAGGCCATCTTCATTGGTGTCGTTGATACTGTGTTGCTGCGTGGAGGAGGTCCTTCAATATTCGGAACGCCTTCTCCCGTTCAGCCAGACGACTTCTGTTTCAACGATGATTGTTCTCTCTTCAGTGGTGTATGTGATGACTTCTCTCCAGTTGGCGTGTAAGGGAATCAGAAAATATTAGTACACAAAGATCAGGAAAGATTTTAGATTCTCTGCTGTAGAGTTTGCTCTGTGTCCGGTTCTGATCGAGAAAAACCCGCTCTACCTGTCCGAACCTGCAGGCTATGGACGCTCAGATCCACTGACCACTTCCTTCCCACCTGATTAGTTCACAGCGTAAGCGATTTTTCCGTTCCAAAACCAACCACAGATACAAACTCACAGCAGTGGGCCTGGCTCGCCAATGTTAAAAGAGATATTAATTATTGATATTTATGCAAATCTCGATAATTAATATTCATAAATAGGCGTAATCGTCTTGTGATGACTCCGCCTATTTATGCCTTAATGAATAACAAATCACTGCTGATTGACTTACGCTAATCACTAACTACCCTAACTGCATGCGCCTTACTGACTACCACTAGTTAATCACACGCTACACAATAGGTATAAATGACAAAGTATTTATTAATCTTACAGAATACACAAGTAATACAGTGCCAACAATATTCTACCTCTACGGCGGTGATTCCTTGCAATTATAAAGGATTTATGATGTTTATAACTATATATATCTATAACAAATGGATAGATATATATTGTTATAACAATACACCATAATATAGATACATACACTAATACAATATACTAACACGGTTCTAACTACACAGCACAATCCCAAATTCCACCCCACATAGTATTCATACACACAAATATCAGTAACCCACCCGCCTTACTAATCACTGTCCCTACGGGGTAAAAGGGGTTACTTTCAGATACTGCTGGGGTAAGCAGGACGGGTAAGAGACACCGGAGAGCAGGGGATGTGAACGCAGGGGATGTGAACGCAGGGGATGTGAACGCAGGGGATATGAAGACTTGGGACAGGGGAAGGTAAGGGTAACCAGGGGCACAGGGGATTAGGGTATTGTATGGGGGGCAGTAAAGGTATGGGGGGGAATAGGGGAACCAAGGGACTAATGGGGGAAAATAAGGGAGAGATGATATAGGGTAGGAGAATTCTATAGGGTTAGGAGGGTGTATAGGGGGGTAGATAGGGTATAGGAGGGTGATCGTTGGTGGTATAGGGGGTAGATAGGGTATAGGAGGGCAATATATGCGTCTGATCGTTGGTGGTATAGGGGGGGTGATACTTATGATTTCTTGCTCGTTGTCCAGGGGGGGCTCGTTTGTCCAGGGATGATTCTTCAGCTGGGGTGGTCGCCCTGACTACCCCAGCGTAGCGCTGCCGGACTATTTAAGTCCAGCAGCGCTCGCTCCTGAGGCCGCCCGTCCCGCGGTGCGCATGCGCGCCGCCGGCCCAAACACGTGGGCCGGCGCGGTGATATGACGTCGGCCCGCGCCTCCCAGAGCGCGCTTCTAGGCGGAGGATTCCTTTGATCCTCCGCCTGTAGTCCTCTGCATACCTTGCGGTGCGATAATTATCGCGCCGGAGGTATGCAGATAACAGAGGGAGGGATGTTTGTTTCCCTCTCTCTGTTATGTTAACTATCCCCAGCAGCTGGGGATAGTTAAATACCAAAAGGCATCGGATCTCTATTGATCCTATGCCTTTTGATGTCACCAGAGGCTGGACATGATTGTCCAGCCATCTGGTGACCTTCCTCATCCCCTGCAGGGATGCAGAAGGAGGGGGGGGGGGGGGTCACATATTGTCTGATACTATATGTGTATGGATGCTTGGGGCACATCCATACACATATATATCTATATCCATATATAGCTATCTATATACATATACCTAGTGAGGGGGGGGGGAATCATACGTATATTAATTGATGTTTGGGGCACATCCATGAATATACACCTACACACAGGGCACAAACATTAAGCCCATCAATACATATATCTATACATATACACGGAGATGTAGGCCGAAAAGGGGCCTATATACATCTCCGTGCATATCTATAGATCCCACCTGGACGAGCCTATGGACAAGGGCTAATATATATGTATATATGTCAAGGCATATATACATATATATTTAAATATGACACTTCCCTCAACAGTGGTCCACAAATGAAGTATTTCAGGTTTATAACTGAAATGTATTTTATAATGCGCATTACAAAATAATATATACATATGGGTTAAATTATATCATTTTATTAATTGAAGTTAATTGGCTACATGAGAGTGTGATGGTGTAAGAGTGATGTTAGCAGCTGCTGTGCCATGTGAATAGGTGCCATATTGTGTATGTATGAATGCTATTTTAAGACTGAGCATACAATATTTTTAAAAATGAATGAACAATACGCAGTTAAAAGAGGTCATATTACTTATAATGACATGTCAGATATATTGTCGGATTATACAACATATTTCATTATCTGCTACTTGTGATACAAAAGCTAAAAGCTTTGCTAAAGGACTAAGTTCATTTCGTAGGATTAGCGACAATCATGCTTAGAGTGTGAAAACCTTCATACGAGGCTATTATCAAAATTGTTCTCCAAATTCCTTATCATGTTCTACCAAGTTATAACTGGTGAGAAAGAAGGGGAATGATAAAGAAGTCACAGCTGTTCAGAGTGAGTTACATGACTCTTCTGAAGAAGACCAAGGGATTCCTGATATGTCTGAAGGTCAAAATCTGCACCCAACAAAGTTGTGTTACCACAAGTTGTCAGAAGTGATAGATCTTGTACATGAACATCATTGGGATAATATGATATAATTCAATTTAAGGGCTGCACATCATCTACATACAGTTCTATCAATCCTATCATAGACTTTGTGAGTCAAATTTAAGATGGATAAGTGATACTATAGTATCAACACCATAATGAGACCAGAGGAATATGATGAAGAGAAGAAGATGCCTAATAAGAGATTAGTTCTTAAATCTATTTCGTTGGTATTCAATCACAGTTTACCATAAATTACCATATGTTCAGCAAATATTATTTTGGCAAATAAATATTTTAAGGACAATTAATTTATAAAGAAGAATGATGAGTCCAAGGAAATTGTAAACATTTTAGTTTGTGGGATCGAAAATAAATATGTCACCCTCAACATAGAAACATAGAATGTGTCGGCAGATAAGAACCATTTGGCCCATCTAGTCAGCCCAATATATCTGAATCCTATGAATAGTCCCTGGCCCTATCTTATATGAAGGATAGCCTTATGCCTATCCCATGCATGCTTAAACTCCTCCACTGTATTTGCCGCTACCACTTCTGCAGGAAGGCTATTCCATGCATCCACTACTCTCTCAGTAAAGTAATACTTCCTTATATTACTTTTAAACCTTTGCCCCTCTAATTTAAAACTGTGTCCTCTTGTGGTAGTTTTTCTTTTTTTAAATATGCTCTCCTCCTTTACCGAGTTGATTCCCTTTATGTATTTAAAAGTTTCTATCATATCCCCTCTGTCTCTTCTTTCTTCCAAGCTATACATATTAAGGTCTTTTAACCTTTCCTGGTAAGTTTTATCCTGCAATCCATGGACCAGTTTAGTAGCTCTTCTCTGAACTCTCTCTAGAGTATCTATATCCTTCTGGAGATATGGCCTCCAGTACTGCGCACAATACTCCAAGTGAGGTCTCACCAGTGTTCTGTACAGCGGCATAAGCACTTCACTCTTTCTACTGCTTATACCTCTCCCTATACATCCAAGCATTCTGCTGGCATTTCGTGCTGCTTTATTACATTGTCTTCCCACCTTTAAGTCTTCTGAAATAATTACTCCTAAATCCCTTTCCTCAGATACTGAGGTCAGGACTGTGTCAAATATTCTATATTCTGCCCTTGGGTTTTTACGCCCCAGGTGCATTATCTTGCACTTATCCACATTAAATTTCAGTTGCCAGAGTTCTGACCATTCTTCTAGTTTTCCTAAATCCTTTTCCATTTGGCGTTTCCCTCCAGGAACATCAACCCTGTTACATATCTTTGTGTCATCAGCAAAAAGACAAACCTTACCATCGAGGCCTTTTGCAATATCACTTATGAAGATATTAAACAAAATTGGTCCCAGTACAGATCCCTGTGGAATCCCACTGGTAACATGACCTTGTTTTGAATGTTCTCCATTGACTACAACCCTCTGTTGTCTGTCACTCAGCCACTGCCTAATCCACTCAACAATATGGGAGTCCATGCTCAATGACTGCAGTTTATTGATAAGTCTTCTATGTGGGACAGTGTCAAAAGCCTTACTAAAATCTAGATATGCGATGTCTACTGCACCTCCACCGTCTATTATTTTAGTCACCCAGTCAAAAAAATCTATAAGATTTGTTTGACATGATCTCCCTGAAGTAAACCCATGCTGTTTTTCATCTTGCAATCCATGGGATTTTAGATGTTCCACAATCCTATCCTTTAATAGGGTTTCCATTAATTTGCCTACTATTGATGTCAGACTCACTGGTCTATAGTTGCTCGATTCCTCCCTACTACCTTTCTTGTGAATGGGCACGACATTTGCCAATTTCCAATCTTCCGGGACGACTCCTGTTACTAATGATTGGTTAAATAAATCTGTTAACGGTTTTGCCAGCTCACCACTAAGCTCTTTTAATAATTTTGGGTGTATCTCATCAGACCCCTGTGACTTATTTGTCTTCACTTTAGACAGCAAACTTAGAACATCTTCCTCTGTAAAGACACATGCAAACGATTTAATAGTCATCCTTTCTAGTGGAGGTCCTTCTTTTTCTTTTGTAAAAACTGAACAGAAGTATTCATTAAGGCAGTCGGCTAGCCCTTTATTCTCTTCTACATACCTTCCGTCCTTTATTTTTTATTTAGTTATTCCTTGTTTTAATTTCCTTTTTTCATTTATATATCTGAAGAATGTCTTATCCCCTTTTTTCATAGACTGAGCTAGTTTTTCTTCTGCCTGAGCTTTAGAAGTTCTTATAACTTGCTTGGCCTCTTTCTGCCTAATCTTGTAGATTTCCTTATCTTCATTGCTCTGTTTTTTTTTATAATTATAAAAAGCTAGCTTTTTATTTTTAATGATTTGGGTCACTTCTGCTGAGTACCACAGTGGTCTCTTCCTTTTTATGCTTTTACTGACAAGTCTAATGCAATTTTCTGTTGCCTTCAATAATGCACCTTTTAAGTAGTCCCATTTCTCCTGGACTCCATGTAATCCGTTCCAGTCTGATAAGGACTCATTTATGACTAATTTCATTTTTGAAAAGTCTGTTTTTCTAAAATCTAAAACTTTTGTTTTTGTGTGGTGGGACTCTTTCACAGTTCTTATATTAAACCACACTGACTGGTGATCACTAGATCCCAAGGTTTCGCCTACAATGACATCATATACCGAATCCCCATTTGTGAATATCAAATCCAAAATGGCCTCCCTCCGGGTTGGCTCCTCAACCATTTGTTGTAGGGATAACCCCAGTAGGGAATTTAGAATATCTGTACTCCTGGTAGAACTTGCTATTTTGGTTTTCCAGTTTATATCTGGAAGATTGAAATCTCCCATAATGATAACTTCTCCTTTCATTGTCATTTTAGCTATTTCTTCAACTAGTAGATCATCTAGTTCTTTAACTTGATCAGGTGGTCTATATATCACACCTACACGAGTTACTGCATGATTAGCAAACTGCAACGTAACCCAAACTGACTCTATGTTGGCCTCACCAACTTGTATTAGGTTAGATTTAATGCTATCTTTCACATACAGGGCCACTCCTCCTCCTTTCTTGCCTTCTCTGTCTCTTCTGTATAAAGAGTACCCTGGTATGGTTATGTCCCAGTCATTTCTTTCATTAAACCATGTCTCCGTAACAGCCACTAAATCTACATTCTCAGATGCCATTATTGACCCAAGTTCATTGATTTTTTTACCTAAACTGCGAGCATTTGTAGAGAGGACTCGGAGCTTATCATTTCTTACCCTCTGTGCTTCTGACCTGTTCTGGCATTGTTTCGGGGGGCAATTGGACTCTTTTATTTTCACTCTTTTGCCCCCCCTTCCTAGTTTAAATACTCTTTCGCAAATTCTTGGAGTTGTTCACTAAGTACATTTGTTCCTTTGAGAGAAAGATGCAAACCATCTTTTTTGTACAGTTCCTTTCTATTCCAAGTAGAGCTATTATGAGAAACAAAGCCAAATCCTTGCTCTTGACACCATTTACCAAGCCATATGTTGAACTCCTTTATGTGCCTCTGCCTATCATTCTGAACATTATGCACAGGCAGAACTTCAGAAAATGAAATGGTGGATGCAAAATCCTGTACGTCATTACCAAGTGTGATAAAAGATTTTTTCACCTCTGACACTTCATTGCAAGCCAGGTCATTTGTCCCTAGATGGACAAGAACATCCACGTCCCCTTCCTGCTTTGCTTGCTTAACAATATTAATAATACGTCTTCTATCTCTTCTAGCAGTAGCCCCAGGGAGACATCTCACAAAACCATTTTCTTTAAGCTCCACACTTCTTATGATTGAATCACCCAGCAACAGCTGCTTCCTTTGAGACTTCACTTTATCTTTTTTGTCCTTGGCTGCAGTCTTGCATACATTAGACATAGGAGTCAATGGTTTCTCACCCTCTGTGCTTGAGTCCATATCCATGTTGTCCTTACATTCTGAGAGTGCTGCAAATGAATTTTGGAGAATCACCGACTGTGAGGAGGAAATGTTAAATAATATGTGATATAATATTAATTATTTAATATAAAGGCTTTATTGCACTACATACTGACACCATCTATAGTGATACACAAGGGTGATGGGAGGTCTGTATGGGAACGTCAAGACCTATATTTAAAGTCTCCATATATGACAATGTAGAAGCGTAGTGTCCCACTACGTAAGGGTGAGCACTACTAAGGGTCATGTTGCCCCCACCTCCTGTGGGAGATTGGTATTTTGTATTGCATTATAGTGTGTGTTGTCATGTTGTCTCCTGTGTACCAGGCCTGTTAGGGGTGTCGTTCCTCTTCCTAGGCAGTAGAGGAAGCTAGGGAACCCCCTAGTATATGTAGTTAGGCCAGACAGGAAAGAGTCAGTCCAGTCTAGTCCAGGAGGCTGAGGAGTGCAGTCTAGCCTACCTTAAGTGCTGAGCAAGTAAAGCTCAGAAGTTAATCCAGGGGAAGAAGTTGCCTCCTGAAGATATCTAGCATTTTGCAGAGTACAGAGCAGAGCCAAATTTATCCAGCCAAGTAGAAAGCTGAAGGGCAGAAGGATATTTACAGCAAGGGGATTTATACCAGAGGAAGGTTTCCCTACCCAAAGATAAAGCCAGCAATAGGGCATACGGGCCTTGGAGAAAGCCAGACAGGAGCAGAAGAAAATACAGCCTGATCTGTGAGTGTTATTCCCTCTGAGTATCTTGCAAAAACTTTGCCTGCCATTATTGTAAAGCCTGCCTGTTATAAAGACCCTGCATATGAAACCAACTGAAAACCTGTTTCTAGTTGAACTGTTCAGTAAAAAAGAGTTCTGGTTCACTACAACTGTGTGTACCTCAATTATTCCTACAATAAATCGGTGTGCCACCGTTACCGGCACTGGTGTCACGAACTATAAGGGATCTTGCCACCGGCACACTAAACTTACAACACCCAGGGCACCTCACCTACCACCAGGGCTGGTCCCTATACCCAGAGAGTGCCCCAGAGGATCTATGTGCCAGCCTCTCCATCACTGCTGTACGCCTGCCCAGGGTATGTTAAAAACTGTGAGTACCAATAGCAACCCTCGGTCTGTTAACTGTCCCCTGTGACCTCACCATCGCTCACCCTGCAGGACTGGCGTATTGCAGAAGCACATACATTAGTAAGATACGCCTGTATCTATGGTATAAATGACTGACGGAGACAGACAAGGGGGTTGTCTTCTCACTCTCACTCTGTTGGGGGTTACTGCTGAAGAAGATGGAAGACACATGGAGCCTGAGAAGAAGGTTCCTATCCTTCAGAAAGGCTACTTTAAGGACATTCATATTCATGCATGGACAATAGACTAAGACTTTTCCTAAACTATTTTTGTAAGTAATCAACTTTTATGAAGAGCGAAAATAAATCATATTAATATTTGTTCCTTACTCCAAATAACGCATACACTATATTTGGAGAGGATTACCAAACCAGTTGTTATATTTTTCATATACATATTTATATTACAATAGCTTCACTAATCACCAAAATAACACCACCTGGAAGAAGGTGGAACTGTGCTCAAACCCACAACAAACAAACTATCAGATCGAGTCACGTGCAGCAATTCTGACAGATCTTCTCAAACCACCCACAGGGCAGGGCGTGACAGTACCCCTCATTCTACGGGTGACCTCCGGACACTGAGGCCCAACTCTATCCGGGTGTGCCCTGTGAAAGGCGTTTACGATGCGGCTAGCGTTAACATCGGTAGCCGGAACCCACATTCTTTCCTCGGGACCATATCCCTCCAATGCACCAGGTACTTAAGGGAACCCCTAAGAACACGAGAGTCGAGAATCATAGAGATCTGAAAATCCAGATTACCATCAACCAAAACAGGAGGAGGAGGCAAAGGAGATGGGTCCGCAGGTTCTACAAACTTTTTCAACAAGGACCTATGAAATACATCATGGATCTTCCAGGCCTGCCATGGATCTTCCAGTCCTGCGAAAGTTCCAGGCCTGACGAGACGCCACCGGATTGACAATGGCCGCAATTTTGTAAGGACCAATAAATCTTGGACCCAATTTCCAAGAGGGTACCTTCAGCTTAATATTCTTAGTGGACAACCACACCAAATCACCCACACACAGGTCCGGACCAGTCATACATCTCCTGTCAGCCATCCTTTTATATCCTTCACCCATATTTTTCAAATTGACTTTAATCTTCCGCCAGGTAGATGACAAAGAGGAAGAGAAGCTCTCCTCCTCCGGTATCCCAGAAGATATGGTCCTAGAAAAAGTACTAAACTGAGGGTGAAAACCATACGCGCCAAAAAATGGCGAATTATCAGTTGACTCCTGCCTGCGGTTATTCAAGGCAAACTCCACTAAAGACAAGAACAATGACCACTCATCCTGATCCTCAGCGACAAAACACCTCAAATATGTCTCCAGGCTTTGGTTAGTGTGCTCTGTTTGACCATTCGACTGAGGATGAAAGGCCGAAGAGAAAGATAACTGAATACCCAGGCGAAAACAAAACGCCCTCCAAAACCTGGAAACAAATTGCGTCCCCCTATCAGCCACCACATCAGAGGGAACGCCATGTAGTTTCACAATGTTATCAATAAAAACCTGAGCAAGGGTTTTTGCATTGGGCAAACCTGATAATGGTACAAAGTGAGCCATCTTGTTAAAGCGGTCCACTTGTACCCAATTTCACCGTTTTCCCAGAAGAACTTGTCAAATCAGTAATAAAGTTCATGGACAAATGCAACCAAGGACGAGACAGGATGGACAAAGGAAGAAGAGATCCCAATGGTCGCGTGTGAGCCACCTTTGCGCGAGCACAGGTCTCACAAGCTGCTACATAACCTTCAACATCTTTATGCAACCCAGGCCACCAGAATTTCCAGGAAATAAGATCTACCGTGGATCTACTTCCAGGATGTCCCGCAAGGACAGTATCATGATGTTCCTTGAACACTTTGTATCGCAGTTCAGAGGGAACAAAGAACTTGCCTGGAGGACAAGAATCAGGTGCCTCCTCTTGGGCCCCCAACACTTCCGTCTCCAGCTCGGGGTAAAGGGCGGAAACCACCACATCAGCTAAAATTGGAGAGGGATCATCCGAATCCCCCCCCCCCCCCCAGGAAAGCTATGTGACAACGCATCAGCCTTGACATTTTTAACCCCCGGGCGATAGGTGACAACAAAATTGAACCTAGTAAAAAACAATGACTATCTAGCCTGCCTAGGATTCAAACGCTTAGCAGATTGCAGGTAAGCCAGATTTTTATGGTCAGTAAATACCATAATCGGATGAGTAGCCCCTTCCAGCCAATGACGCCACTCTTCAAAGGCCAGTTTGATGGCCAACAACTCTCTATTCCCCACATCATAATTTATTTCGGCGGCCGAGAGTTTCTTGGACAAAAAAGCACACGGACACCACTTGCTGGGAGAGGGACCCTGCGACAAGACTGCTCCGACACCTACTTCTGATGCATAAACCTCCACAATATAGGGTTGAGACACATCAGGCTGCATAAGAATGGGAGCAGAAGCAAAACATTTCTTAATAGCAGAAAAGCCCTGCAATGCCTCCTCCGACCAGACAGAGAAGTCAGCGCCCTTCCTAATCATATCTGTCAGAGGTTTGACAATGGTGGAATAATTCAGGATGAATTTTCTGTAGTAATTTGTAAATCCTTAAAACCGCATCAGGGCTTTCTGATTCTCCGGCCGATCCCATTCCAGTACCGCACAGACCTTTTCGGGATTCATACGAAAACCGGAGGCAGAAAGCAAGTACCCCAAAAACGGCAGCCCCTGAACAGCAAACACACATTTTTCCAACTTAGCATACAATTTATTCTCCCGAAGTATCGATAACACTTGTCTCAAATGATCCTGATGGGTCTTCATATTGGGAGAATAAATAAGTATGTCATCGAGTTAAATAACCACAAACTTCCCCACCAAATGATGAACGATGTCGTTGATAAAAAGCTGAAAGACTTCAGGGGCATTAGTTAAACCAAAGGGCATGACTAAATTCTCGACGTGTCCCTCAGGGGTATTGAAGGCTTTCTTCCATTCATCCCCTTCCCTGATTCTGATCAGATTATAAACTCCTCTTAAATCCAACTTAGAAAACACATTGGCACCGACAACCTGATCAAATAGATCTGAAATCAAATGAAGGGGATAAACGTCCTGGACAGTAATGAGATTCAGTTCCCGGAAATCTAGGCACTGTCTAAGGGATCCATCTTTCTTCTTTACAAAAAAGAAGCCAGCGGCCATAGGAGACTTAGATGGTCTAATATGACCCTTTGCCAAACTCTCGGTAATATACTCCAGCATAGCTACTATTTCGGGTTGAGAAATATTATATAACCGAGACTTAGCTCCGGGGATAAGGTTGACCGGGACAATCATACTCTCGGTGAGGGGGCAACTCCTGAGCGCCACCCTCCGAGAATACGTCCGAAAAATCGTAAAGAAACTGAGGCAACACCATAGTGGACATCCCCTGAAATAGAGGCATTAAGACAGTTGTTCATACAAAATTCACTCCAATTACAAATTTGTCTAGTTTGCCAGTCAATAGTAGGGTTATGTTTTATCAACCATGGTAAACCCAGAACCATCGGAGCGGGCAAACCTTTCATAATAAAACAATAAATAAACTCAACATGAGAATCACCCACCCTCAAATGAATATCCTGAACAATATGAGTTAGACTTCTTTGCAAGAAAGGGGCGGAATCTATAGCAGCCAAAGACATGACCGCCACCAAAGAACCTGGGTTTTCATGAAAAGGGCACCTTTTAATCTCTAAGATAGCCCCTGACAGAACTGACTGCGGAGTGCAGGGTCATTCCACTCTGAGTCAGTCACCCACCTTCTAAATTCAGAACAATAAGACTCAGCGGTACGTTCTCCCTGGCACAAACTGCGCAACCTAGATTCAGCCATTAAAACCCAGTCTGGGTCATCATAAATCAGACCCAGGGCTCCGAAAAATTCATCCACCGACCGGAGGGACTGTGAACCGGTTGGCAGAGAAAAAGCCCAAGACTGAGCGTCGCCCTTTAGCAGAAAGATAATCATCCCTACCTTTTGTTTTTCATCTCCAGATGAAATTGGCCGCAGACGAAAATAAAATTTGCAGGATTCCCTGAACCGAACAGTTATCACTTCCCCGGAAAACCTATCAGGGAGAGCGACCTTAGGTTCAAGGCTGGACTGACTCCCACCAGTAGAGCCATGCAGCAGAAAATTCTGACACAGTGCAACTGAATTACGGAGGTCAGCTACCTCCCAAGTTAATTCCTGCATGCGATCAGCCAAAGCATCCATTTTGCACAGAACAAGGGAAACAAAATGACGGTAGTGGCAGGTTATAATGTCACGATAGGTAGGGAAGGGAACAGCAGACTGAAAGACAAACTAAACAACAGGCTAGGCCCCACAAGCTAGGGAAAAACAAGGTCACCTCCTAGTAATCCCTGACACACTTTCCCTAGGCTGCTAAGCCCATGTGCATACCTCATTGGTAGATATAGACATGTCCCCGTGCCGAAGACTATAACACACTAAACAGACCCTCAGCAATTGGGAAAAAGAGTAAGAGACACCCAGGTCCTTCTACCACTGAAGGCGCTAGCATCGCCACTAGAGGCCTAGACCAAACAGAAACCAAAAGGGAAAAGAGAAGGGAAAAGACTTATCTGATACAAGAATAAGGAGCAGACGATCCACCAAGCATCCAAAGCTCACACAAGGTAGAACTATAACCTGCAAAGGCTATAGGGAAAAAGTGAGGTACAAATAGCTTAACTAATCACCAAAAGAACACCACCTGGAAGAAGGTGGAACTGTGCTTAAAGCCACAACCGACAAAGTATCAGATTGAGTCATGTGCAGCAATTGTGACAGATCTCCTCAAACCATCCACAGGGCAGGGCGTGACAACATGATGCAAGGGGAGTAGGTTACCACTGTGGCCTGTGATTGACTGCAGCAGTCACATTTCCCTACATAGACAGATGTTGCTCTCAGCATGGCAGGTAGAGAAAAAGCCAGCCCAGTAGTGTTAGACACTGAACCCAGAGGTGGGGACCAGGTAATGTAAGCTCTCCACCACCACTCTGAGAGGTCTGTTTTAGAGCTTATGCACATGGCTGTAGTTTTGGCTTTTTTGTGGATCAGACCGGATGCGGACCCATTCATCACTATGGGGCTTTAAAAGATGTGTACAGCACACAACCCCCCAAAAAATAGAACATTACTTATTCTTGTCTGTTTTGTGGACAAAGATAGGATGTTTCTGTAGGAGTAATGCGTCAGTGGAGTAGAAGATCGGACCTTTTTTTCGGCGCTGAAGCAGATGGACTCAGGACCAGCTGGTCCTGAGTCCATCAGCTTCAGCGCTGAAAAAAAAGGTCTGATCTTCTACTCCACTGACACATCTACTCATCCCAGAAACTGCAACCCACGGTGAAGGGCAAGGACCTGGCTGCAGCAGCAGATTTTTCCCGAACGCTGAACAGGATTTTTTCAGCAAAGCGAAGTATAGGCGTTGTGACTCTTCACAACCCTAAAGGGTAAGGGCAATCTACGTAAAATCACTATCGCCATAGATTACGGTATCACACACACGGCGCTGCCTCCGCTTTTTCTCTCTCTCCTTCTGTAGGAGTAATAAAAGAAATGGCGGCATGCACTTGGCCAGAATTCGTGTTTTGCGGTTCCGCAATTTAAGGCCATGTGCATGAGCCTTTACTCTTGGATAACCCCTTTAATGCCTTCTGGAATCTCATAGTTGCTTCTGGCTTCTCTCAACATCAGATTCTTTGGGCTTTGTGTGAACAATGGGCTTCAGTGGAGGGAAACACCTGCAGTAAACCACCCACGGGGTTCCTTGAAAGGGGTGTAATCCACCTGTTCCCCCAGGTGCAGATTATGCATATGCTCGGGTAGGTAGCTCCTCTTGGCAGAGCAATGGCTTATAAGGTGTTTCTTAGCAGTACCATCATCTCAGAGTAACCCATAACTCTTTTCTATGAAAAAAAACAACACATAGTTTTGGTACCGTTTTCAATCAATGCAGCTATAGTATTTACAGGTGAATCACATTTATTTAATATACTACACCTGTACCATCCACAACAGGGCCAGGATGAGGTATTTCAGTGTCCTAGGCAGAGCAGTCACATTGCATCCAGCATACCGGCCCTTCCTTTATAATTTAAAGTGACCTTACTTTCTAATTGTAGTTTCAATATATATTTATATCTATTATGCTCCCTCCATAGCTCCAGTATAAAATGCTCCTCCACCACCCCCTTCTCATAGTGCCAGTATATATGCCTCCCATAGTGCATGGTATAGATCTATAACTTTCCCGTAATACCAGAAGATAATGATTCCACTGGAGTGCCAGTATATACTGTAACATCCCTCCATGCCCTCTGTAGCTCCATTTACATATAATGCTTCCCCTCTTGGTGCCCCCAGTAGATGATGACCCCCATCTTTAGTGCCAGTTATTTATTATTCTCCCCCTTGGTGCCCCCAGTTGATGATGCGCCCCTCCTTAGTGTCAGGTATATATAATGATCCCCCCCTTGGTGCCCTCAGTAGATGATGACCCCCCTTTTTAGTGCCAGTTATATATAATGTTCCCCCTCTTTGGTCCCCCCAGATAATGACCCATTTTTTTAATACCAGTTGTATATAATGCCCCCTTTAGTGGCTCCAGTAGACGATGATCCCCCTTTAGTGGCAGTTATATATATTGATCCCCCATTGGTGACCCCAGTAGATAATAACCCCCTTTTAAGTGCCAGTTATACATAATGCCTCCCCCTTGGTGCCCCTAGTAGATGATGCCCCCCTCTTTAGTGCCAGGTATATAATACTTTTCCCCTTGATGACCCAGTAGATGATAACCCCCGTTTTAAAACCAATTGCATATACTGCTCCCCCTCTTTGGTGCCTCCAGTAAATGAAGACCCACCTTTTAGTGCCAGTTAAATATAATGCTGCCCATCCTTGATGCCCCCAGTAGATGATGACCCCCAATTTAGTGCCAGTTATACATAATGCCCCCCTTGGTGCCCCCAGTAGATAATGGTGTTCTCACCTCACTCCCATTCCCCCACCCCTGTCTGCGATGCAGGTCACAGCTTGAGCAGTAGCTTGTGTTGCCCTGTCCCGATGACATCACTGCTCCTGCACCAGGTCTTGCATGCAAGACCCAGCATAGGAGGTCACAGTCATATCTCTTGCATCAGTCTACTGCCTCATAGGCTTCTGGCCTAGCCTGCCGCCTCTGAGGCCCATGATTGTGCCCCCCCCTTCCCCATCATAGGTAGCGAGGTGGTGCCTAAGGTGGGAGCCTATTTGTTGTCCCGACCCTGATCCACAACCTTTGAAAATTTTGTCAAAATGTATTTGTCGTGATGAGGTTTTACCAATCGCTAAGTGTGAATATATCCTTAGGATATCTGCATATGTTGTGTATTTGTATATAGAGAGTCTACATAAAATCCAAATCAAAACCACATTAAAATATGCACATAAATCCACAGTGTTTATCATGGTTTTGGTGCGGTTTTTAGGCAGTTATTGTAGATTTTGGTGCAGATTCTCTGTTTATGTTAACAATTCCATTGAATTCTATGGGGAAAACCACTTTATATGAGGTGTGGAATCGCACAAACAGTTGACTTGCTACGGATTTGAAAATCTGCACAGCAGGTTAATTTCAGCACATAATACGCAAAATGTACATGAGATTTGGCAATTCTAATTCACTTTGCTGGTACTGAATTACGCAGCGTTTTTTCCACAACAAAAGTTGGTTACCAAGATGCTTTAAAAATCCGCTGCAGATACCACGCCAGAAATTGCCACGGTCTCTGCAGCGTTTGTTCACTTTGCTGTGGACTGGTTTGCAGATTAATGGAGCTAAACTGCGAGTGGACACTTGTCTCAGTTCCTAGCAATGTCTGTCCTCACACTGTGCCAAGAAAGCCATGTCTGCCAGATTTAAACTGCCAGCCCACGAACTGCAGCGCTGTTGAAAACAATAAGAGGCAGGCACCGCAAATGAAATATTGGCATGGGATATGCGCCAAAATTCCGCTAGAAAATTCCACCATGTGAACGGGCCCTTAGGACATGTAACAAAGGACTGCAGTGTGACATCTTGTCCAGTAGATGGTGCGAGAACACAAGAGAAGGGCTGTGGCCAGAGAAGCAGGTCTGGGAGGTGGAACCAGGCAGTGCTGGGAGGAAGGAGGAGGAAAGTGACAGCAGTAAGAGGCTTGAGCAAGAGAAGAGTGTGTTGTGCTGTGGTGCTCCTCACACAGAATGGGGCCTATTAGGGCTCCGGAGTAAGGAGTACAAAGGAACCGCTGAGGGCCCCAATGTAAAAGACAGACAGCCAGCAGGTCAGGTCTTAGAACACACATGGACAGAAAGGGAGTCTCCCGGCCCACAGGCACACCGCTGAAGAATGACCGTCACTGCCTGGTAGGCCTTATGCAGCAAAAGCCTCAGGGTCTGCCATGTATGGAAGCCCTGAGGCTGGGTCTCACAGGCACACTGTCAGCATGAAGCTGACAGTTTCAATGTAGTGCAATACAGCATGAATTGTACTACGTTGAAACAGGTATGTTGGAGTCCCTGTACAGAGACAAAAATAAAAAGTGAAAAACAAAACTTTAAAAAAAAGTGCTTAATAAAAAAAATACTGCCCCTTCATCAATAGATTTTTAATAACAAATAAAATTTATAAAAATAGACATATTAGATATCACCACGTCTGTAACAAGTGGCTCTATAAAAAATATCACATGACCTACCCCATTAAAAAAAAAAAAAAAAAAAGTGCCAAAACAGCTATTTTTTTGTCACCTTGCCCCAAAAAAATGTAATATTGAACGTTCAAAAAATCTGACATATAAAATGGTACCAATAAAAACATCACTTCTTACAGCAAAAAAAGAGCCTCTACAAAAGACGATCGGCAGAAAAATAAAAAATATATGGCTTTCAGAAAATGGAGACACAAAAACATGATTTTTTTAAAAAAATGCTTTTTATTTTGTAGAACTCAAATAAGTAAAATAAAAAATCAACATATTATGTATCTCTGCGTCCATAACGACCTGCTCTATCAAAATATCACAATAACCAATCAATAACCAAATATTTAAAACAGTGCCAAAACAACCATTTTTTGGTTACCTTGTCTCGCAAAAAGCATAATATCAAGCAATCAAAAATCATATGTACCCCAAAATAGTACCACTAAAACTATCACTTTTTGGGGGTTTCTACTATAGGGGTGCATTAGGGGGTCTTCAAATGCACCTTCATAAATTTTTGTGGAACACCTAGTTAGTGCAGTGGTAGGACCCCTTTGTGCCGGCATACATACATAAATCCTCTGGGTAGCCATCTTATATACTTCTGGCATATGTAAAAAAACAGTGAACTCTCATCTTCCTGAAGCCTGGGTCACCTATGATATAGATGGACACTTTTATTACCACTACTCTGTGAGGCCGGCTATAAAAGGTCATAAAGGCTATACCAGGCCCAGCTCATCCTGTTCTTTAAGATAAGATCAGCTCGCTGTCAAGCCTGGCTGGAGCGTGACGTCATTAATTTCCAGGTCTGGTTTGAGGAGAGCTAATAGCCCTTAATTAGCTCTGGGCATAAAACCAGTCCACTTTCATATTTCATTTATGAATCAACTTATGCCCTTTCTGACACCAGATCCAGGCTCTACAGAGTATTGTTAATTGGGTATCAAATATGACTAAAGGATGTGATTCTGTAGCTGACCTATGGGTGGTAGAAGAACTACAGGTCCCAGCATTACCGTGTGTGGTCTCATTCTGTATGTAAATAAATAAGGATCGCAAATATGTATTCTGTATAAAAATATGCCGATGTATCAGGGAGATACGAGCTTAAGTATAATCCTCATTGTAGGAACTGAACTTTGATGGGGTCATAAAACACTTGGAGGCCAATCCCTAGGCTTCACAGTCACTCTGCTGCCATTGGCTGACAGGAGTAAGTCTCCTGCCCATGGGAGAGTTCATAAAATTCTCACCATGGGCAGGAACATCACCAGACACTTAATTGGAAATTGACGGCATATCCCTGTATCAGAAAAACTTTGAGGGTCTCCCCTGATACATACTGAAAAGGGGTTTGCAAGGATTCAAAAAGGACATATGAACGACCATCTGAAACCCTCCAGAGAAACTAAGTATTCTTTCATCTTTTTCCCTTTCATTTGAACTGTCGTGATTATTTATATTGTTATTATTATTCTGTAGATTTATAGTCATTTTCATTAGATTTGTATGCACTGCTTTTTACCGCTTATTAAAGATTATAAAATCTAAATGGCCAAGTCTTCCATATTCTAAGCTGCTGAACAACGTACCTTGCCTTTGAAGAGACGTTACCAGGTAGTTAGTTAAATTGCATTTAGGAATTGTAGCTGGGGGTGATTGACTGCGGTTGGTCAGTAAGTGATATCCGGTTCATCCACTGATCTATGTGATAGTGAATTACCCGGATAGTCGGCTCGTAGACCTGGAACCCACGTGGTGGCAGTTACCGAAGTGTAGTGGGGGGTGTTAGCCGAATGGTAATACCCCGGTCACGTGAGGTCTCTGTGTGTGCACAGACTCCGTCACAGACCACTACGTCACAGCTGTGGGACCCGGAGCGATCGGATCTATAGTTTGTGACACCCTTGCCATGCTGAGTGACCGTGACGTGGTGCATGATGGGCTCCGATATCTTCCTGGCAGGAATATATTGACAAAAGTCTCAGCTTTTATTATCTGCTTGTATGACCAGTGTGGGGGTTAGCTCACTAGTAGGGGGCACAGCAGTCAGAGACAGTGACACAATGGCACAGTTCACACAGGGGTTGCCTGTTTTCTTTATTTTCGTCCACAAACAAAATATAAGGCCTTTACATTCAGGCAAAGATACAAAATAAATTCCTGCTCGGCTGAGCACTAACTAAACATAAAATGACCCTTTCTATACGGGCGGCCTACTACCAGCCACACGACACAATTCAAAATAAACTCAGTGTCCTTTTGTTGCTTTAGCAGACTTCAGCAGCAATGGTGAAAGCCAGTCAGTTCAACCAGTCCCCACCCAGACATGCTCATAGTGCAAACCTTTATAGCCCAGAAACGAGCTGAGATCCATCATCTGGCTGAGAGCTCTATATGAAACCCGTTCTGGACAGGAAGGGAATGAGGAGCCCCACTACCAACCTGCAACCTCATTCCATTAAATCCAGGCCCGACAACACCATTTACCAAAGTCCTCAGCAAACTGTTTTGCTAAGGCAGACCAGCTTTTCCTGGATTTCTGATATCTCACCCAGTTTCCTAGTTGAGATATCCACCTCCTGTAGCATAGTACATGGTATATGAAAGAAACCTAGGGGAAATATAACGATTCGCTACTACTTTTCCAGTCACTCTCTCACATACCCTCCCCCTTTGTTCGAACCTGTGGGGCCGAACACTTTTACTCACCAAACAGTGTGTTCTGGATAGGGCATCGGCATTCCCTTGCAGTTTGCCTGACCTGTGCTCAACCAAAAATTTAAAGTTTTGTAAAGTCAGAAACCACCTTGTGACTCTCGCGTTTTTCTCCTTGGCCTGACTCATCCATGTAAGGGGGGAATGATCTGTCACCAACCTGAACTGTCGACCCAACAAGTAATATCTTAGAGTCTCTAGAGCCCATTTAATTGCCAGACATTCCCGTTCAACAATACTATAATTTTTCTCCGCAGGAGTAAGTTTTCTACTCAAGTATGTCACGGGGTGTTCTTCTCCCCCAACCTCCTGTGACAGGACTGCCCCTAAACCAACATCAGAGGCATCAGTCTGTACAGTAAACACCTTTTTGAAATCTGGGGTCATCAACACTGGTTGTCTACAAAGGGCCGACTTTAACTCCTGAAATGCACTCTCAGCTTCTGTGCTCCATTTTACCATGGCCGACTTACTTCCCTTAGTGAGGTCTGTCAAGGGTACTGCTACACTAGCAAAGTTTGGGATAAACCTACGGTAATACCCCACAATTCCCAAAAAGGCTCTCACTTGTTTTTTGGTTAAGGGCCTGGGCCAATCTTGGATGGCTTCTACCTTATTCACTTGAGGTTTTATTACACCTCTCCCAATTATATACCCTAGATAACGTGCTTCCTCAAGACCTAAAGCACACTTCTTAGGGTTTGCTGTTAACCTGGCTGCCCGGAGGGAATCCAACACCGCCTGCACTTTTGGTAAATGACTTTCCCAGTCATCACTAAAAATGATGATATCATCTAAATAAGCCGAAGCATATCTACGATGAGGTTTAAGGATGACATCCATTAACCTTTGGAAGGTTGCTGGAGCCCCATGTAACCCGAAGGGCATGGTGACATACTGAAAAAGGCCTTCTGGAACAACAAAAGCAGTTTTTTCTTTAGCACTGTCAGTAAGGGGCACTTGCCAGTACCCCTTGGTTAGGTCAAGGGTAGAGAAATACCTTGCATGGCCAAGTCTCTCAATTAATTCATCTACTCTTGGCATTGGGTATGCGTCAAACTTTGACACTTCATTTAATTTTCGGAAATCATTACAGAACCTCACTGTACCATCTGGCTTTGGGATTAGGACTATGGGATTGGACCACTCACTTTGTGACTCTTCAATCACCCCGAGTTCTAACATATTTTTTACTTCTTCAGATATAGCTTGTCTCCGAGCTTCAGGTACCCTATATGGTTTCAAGTGAACTCGTACCTGTGGCTCAGTGACTATGTCATGTTTGATAACTGAAGTGCGCCCAGGCAAATCTGAGAACACATCAGTGTTTCTTGAGACAAATTCTTTTGTCTCCTGCATTTGAAACTTGGACAAGGATTCTGAAATATGCACACCTACAGTATTATTACAAGAATGTTTATCTTATTTGCAGACAACTCTGGGGCAACACTGCAAGGGGAACTCACTGCTGACAGAGTCTCTGTCCTTCCAGGGTTTGAGCAAATTTATATGATACAGCTGTTCAGGCTTTCTTTTACCAGGCTGGTAAACTTTATAATTTACCTCTCCCACTTTTTCTATTACCTCGTATGGCCCTTGCCACTTAGCCAGGAATTTACTTTCTACAGTGGGCACTAGCACCAACACTCGGTCACCAGGGTTAAAGGTTCTAACTTTAGCTGACCGGTTGTAGACACAACTTTGTGCCTTCTGAGCCTGCTCTAAGTGTTCTTTGACGATGGGCATGACAGCAGCTATTCTGTCTTGCATGAGAGCAATATGCTCTATTACACTTCGGTAAGGGGTGGGTTCTTGTTCCCAAGTTTCCTTAGCAATGTCAAGGAGACCACGTGGGTGTCTGCCATATAAGAGCTCAAATGGGGAGAAACCTGTTGAGGACTGCGGTACTTCCCGAACTGCAAACATCAAATAAGGTAACAAACAATCCCAGTCCCTTCCATCCTTGCTAACCACTTTTTTTAACATGCCCTTCAGTGTCTTGTTAAATCTTTCAACTAGACCATCAGTTTGAGGGTGATAAACGGAAGTACGCAGGTGTTTAATCTTCAAGAGCTTACACATTTCTTTAGTGACCTTGGACATGAAAGGAGTCCCCTGATCCGTAAGGATCTCCTTTGGTATGCCTGTGCGAGAAAACATGTAAAAAAGCTCTTTGGCAATAAGCTTAGCAGAGGTGTTTCGTAAAGGCACTGCCTCAGGATAACGTGTGGCGTAATCTAACACCACAAGTATATGTTGATGTCCCCGTGCAGACTTTACAACAGGGCCTACCAAATCCATGGCCACCCTTTCAAATGGTACTTCTATAATTGGCAAGGGGACCAGAGGACTTCTAAAATGTGACACAGGAGAGGTTAGTTGACACTCTGGGCAGGATTCACAAAACCTCTGTACCTCAGAAAAAAATCCCTGGCCAAAAGAAACGCTGGAGGATGCGTTCTCTGGTCTTTTCAGACCCAAGATGACCTCCCAGCACATGCTTGTGTGCTAGATCCAATACCAGTCTGCGATATGGTTGGGGCACCACCAGTTGCTCAACAATTACCCCACGTATTTTATCTACCCGGTATAATAGATCCTGGTTAACAGCCATATGGGGAAACTCACCATCAGCACCTGGATACTGTGGTACACCATTTACCACCTTCACATTTTCCCTTGATCGTGTCAAAGTGGGGTCTCTGAGCTGAGCAGACCCAAAATTGTCACGAGACACCTCTAAATTAGGCATATCAGGAACCTCCCCCACATCTTCAGTATCACCAGCTAGAACGGCTAGAGGAAAATTATCAACTTTGTCAGTGGTCACCCCTACTGTGGGAACCTCAGAATCTGGGTCATATGGTTCAGGGGTTACCTCAATACATACATTATCAGTCAGATTTTCTCCACAGGTTACATTTCTGCTCTGCCACAAGTCCCAGAACAGGGGAAAGTCTCTTCCCAGTATCACACTATGCATTAGTGATTTAACCACACCCACTTCATGACATGAAACACCACAGGGAGTTTCTATTGTGACCCGAGCAGTTGGGTACTCTCTGGTTTCTCCATGTATGCATAGTACCCCAACAGTATGTCCACTGTATGTCCCAAGATTTACCAGAGAGCCGTGTACCAAGGTCACCAAGCTCCCAGAGTCCAACAGCGCCTCAGCTGTACAACCTCCTATGGACACAGTACACATTTGAGGTTCTAACTTAGACACAGTTTCTGCAGAATACACGGGCTGTGCAAACAGAGAAATACGTCTGGACATATTGCAATCCATTGGCTCAGTTGTGAGGGGGCAATTAGCAACCACATGTCCAAATTCATGACACCGCCAGCACTGTACACGGTACTGTTCCCCATTTTGGGACCCTGGCCTGGACCTCCAGGTCCCAGCGGAACGTGGCCCAGCTGGCTCCCCCTTTAAGCCATCTCCCCTTAAAGCATTTCTCACATCTCTAGCAATTGGTACAGTCTTACCAGTAGACTTCAGGGACCTGCTGTCCCTGGGGCTGGCATACCTGGACGACGCTTGGAGTATGTCCTCTGTAGCACTGTACTGCTCCACGAGACTCACCAATTGGTCAGCCGTTGTAGGTCCTCCTTGTCCAATCCAGCGCTGGATCTTGGGGGGTACTGACCTGATGAACTTATCCAGGACAACTCTCTCTACAATTTGACCTGGGGTACATTCCTCAGGCTGCAGCCATTTTCTCACAAGATGGATCAGATCGTGCATCTGTGAACGGGGTGGCAAGCTCTCAGAGAAAGTCCAGTTGTGCACACGGCCTGCACGCACATGCATGTTTACTCCAAGTCGAGCCAGTACCTCACCCTTAAGTTTTGCATAATTTCTCGCATCTGGCTCACCCAAATCATAGTAGGCCTTCTGCGGTTCCCCAGTTAAGAAAGGCGCCACCACATCCGCCCACTGGTCGACTGATAACTTTTCACGCTCTGCTACTCTCTCAAAGACCATGAGATAGGTTTCCACATCATCTGTGGGCGTCATCTTTTGGAGTGAACTTTGTACCGCAGCCCGTGCTGTTGGTAACGCTCCCCGGCTTCCTGACACGGCAGCATTTTCACCGGTAAGTCGCAAAGCCGCCATTGCCTCACTCAGCACCTCCATTTTCTCCATTAATTGGCGATTCATCTCATCCTGCCTGGCCTGTGCCTGGTGATGTCGTTTGTCAGACTGTGCAAAGTTTTGCTGCTGCAACATCAGCTGTTGCTGTTGAAGGATGGCTTGTCCAAACTGTTTGCCAAAGTCCTCCATTACACCAGACGTGAAGTGAACTGGCAGGTCTGTGCAACAAACTTTTTAGGCGTTTGTCTCTTTAAGACTGCATTTTTGGATCCAACTGCCCGCATCCGACACCATATGTGGGGGTTAGCTCACTAGTAGGGGGCACAGCAGTCAGAGACAGTGACACAATGGCACAGTTCACACAGGGGTTGCCTGTTTTCTTTATTTTCGTCCACAAACAAAATATAAGGCCTTTACATTCAGGCAAAGATACAAAATAAATTCCTGCTCGGCTGAGCACTAACTAAACATAAAATGACCCTTTCTATACGGGCGGCCTACTACCAGCCACACGACACAATTCAAAATAAACTCACAGTGTCCTTTTGTTGCTTTAGCAGACTTCAGCAGCAATGGTGAAAGCCAGTCAGTTCAACCAGTCCCCACCCAGACATGCTCATAGTGCAAACCTTTATAGCCCAGAAACGAGCTGAGATCCATCACCTGGCTGAGAGCTCTATATGAAACCCGTTCTGGACAGGAAGGGAATGAGGAGCCCCACTACCAACCTGCATCCTCATTCCATTAAATCCAGGCCCGACAACACCATTTACCAAAGTCCTCAGCAAACTGTTTTGCTAAGGCAGACCAGCTTTTCCTGGATTTCTGATATCTCACCCAGTTTCCTAGTTGAGATATCCACCTCCTGTAGCATAGTACATGGTATATGAAAGAAACCTAGGGGAAATATAACGATTCGCTACTACTTTTCCAGCCACTCTCTCACACTAGCTAGTATAATCAGTGGTATATCTGTTTGGTGTTTTTTTCAGTGATTTATATGATTGTATTTTCATCCGCACAATGCTCCTGTCTGTGTAGGATGTTTTTGTGGTGCATGTGGACCGCGCTGGCATCCTCCTTTGTATGCATTACTTGCTCGGGATGGTCGTTTGCTGCGGTCCACATGCGGTGGGATTGCTCCCCCAATGATAAACACGCTACAGTGTTTGGGGTTTGAGCAGCTCCCCCACACTTGCCACGGTATTTTGTGGTTCACATGCGGTGGGACTGCTCGCCTAATGAAAGACACGCTACAGTGTTTGTGGTTGAGACAGTTCCCCCATATTGGCCACTATATTTTTCTATCTGGCAATTGAACATTCTGTTACACCTGGAAACCTCCATCACATGGTCTGATATGGGTGTGGCTTACTGTCTGGCTGTGTTCACATTGCATTAGCTGACCTGCTATGCGGTTGTGTGGAAGCTTGGCTGTGAGCTGGATTTCATCACCTTCAGACCGTGTTCACACCATAGTTAGTGCAGTGGTAGGACCCCTTGCCATGCTGAGTGACCGTGACGTGGTGCATGATGGGCTCCGATATCTTCCTGACAGGAATATATTGGCAAAAGTCTCAGCTTTTATTATCTGCTTGTATGACCAGCTAGTATAGTCAGTGGTATATCTGTTTGGTGTTTTTTTCAGTGATTTATAACACCTAAAGGGTTAACAAAGTTTGTAAAATCCCATTTGACAGCTGTAGTTTATAAAATGGGTTGTTTTCTGTTATGTAAGCGCCACAAAGTGACTTCATAACTTAATTGTTCCTTTTAAAAGGCGGATTTTGGAAATTTTCTTAAAATTTTTATAAATGACATCTAAAATTCTAATCCAACATCCCCAAAAAATAAATTGAGATTTGCAAAATTATGTGAACACAAAGTGGACATATGGGACGTGTAAAGTAATAACAATTTTATGAGGTACCACTGTCTTAAAAGCAGTGAAATAGAAATTTAGAAAATGATGAATTTTTCCACATTTTCTGTGGCTTGGATAAGTAAAAGTATTAACACATAGTGGTAATAGTCCTTAAGGTGAAAAATGGCTTGGTCCTGAAGGAGTTAAAGCCAGTGGAGTTGTGTTGTTCACCAGTGTGCAATGTTACAGGCACAGCTACACAGGACAGAGTTGTACAGCGATTCTACAGCAGAAATTCTACTGCAGATTTGTTACAGTGTTTGCTGTAGATCTACTGGATTCCACCATGTGCTGTACATTGTAAATCTGCAGCATAAATTGACTTACTGCTCATTTAAAATGATACTGTGGATACATTTCAGGCAGTTTTTCGCAGTGCATAGATAAGATTTCTTAAATTCTCATCCACCTTCCTGGTACTCAGGGGCGTAGCTAAAAGCTCATAGGCCCTGGTGCAAGAGTTCAGCTTGGGCCCCTGTCCCTCAGTGCTTGTTGGCAAGGGGCAGGGAAGCACATAGCCTTCCTGCTGCCTGAGGCAAACATTGAAAGGGCACCTCCTCATGCCAAATTCTTGACCTAACCCCTTCCCTACAGGCAGAGGTGTAAATTGACCAGTATGCACTTTCTATAATGCCAGTGTCTTATGTGGCACAAGGGTCTTTGGGCCCCTCAGGATCCTGGGCCCGGTAGCAGCTGCTACCTCTGCACCCCCTATAGCTACGCCCCTGCTGGTTCTGTAAAACCTTTGCGGCACATAGTTTAGCTATTGTCCCATAGCGTAAAGTCTTGTCATACAGGTTATCGCCACTTAGTGGCGCCAATATCCTACTGATCAAAGCAAAGATTACTATGAAATCCAATAAAGCGTTTCCTCTGTGTAAGGGAATATTTCTTAATTGCTGCTGGTTTAACTTGAGTGTCTCAGACCCTTATGATCCAGTTTCCTGCAGAAATTAATCATTTTAACGTTAAATAATCACTGGTGCCATAAAAGTTTACAGCACAAAAGACTCTGGGTCATTGGTATCACAGGTCAGACAGGTAGAATGCATCTTATCACTGGGTACAGTAAGCGGCAGTGCCCTAAAATAAGATCACTGACGAAAGGAAGATGGGATCATTAAAGGGGTTGTCCAGCACAGCCTGCTGTAACCGTTATAAAAAAAAAAAAACTCATCCTCTACCTGTGCAGTAAGCTCGCTCTGGAGAGGAGTGCAGTGTCCCAGGGGGTCAGTAGAGTATGCTGGGCTTTGTAGTGCAGATCGACTCACTAACCTGGGATCCACTGTCAGTCTTCAATGGGGCAAATACTGGAACAGGCAGGTATTTAAGAGTTCGTGACGCCAGTGTCAATTAAACGGTGACACGCCGTGTAGGATATTGTAGAAGAACGAAGCAAGCACAGGATAGCCAACAAAAACTGGAACTTTACTGAATATCAGTTATAATCATACATGGACGCAGTTGGAAGCGCCGTTCCATGAAAGACAGTTGGTTTTCCATAAGAATACAGGTGGTTCTTGGAATTACAGAATGGCCGGTCTTAGCAATGTATAATACAGAGTGTTGATTGCAGGAGATGCAGTACAGGCGGCTTGCACACTATTCCTGACTGGTCCTGACACATGTGACTTTCTCTCCAAGGTCTAATGCCCTTTATCTGGCGTACCCTTGAAGCTGTCCTTATCTAGTACCTCCTCTGTTATCTTGAGTACCTCTTGCTTTATCTGATCGGCCTCTGTGGTATTCTGTGTCTTGGCTGATGGCTTGCTTATGCTGTCTCAGCTAAACGGATGACGACTCAGGAGGGGAACCTTTTCCTTGGATCCGGAACCCGGTTACAGGGCCTTTACTACCCTCTCCTAGTCGGCAGGCTTCAGGCCTGCTCTGCTCTCACAGGCCCATAGCCTGGCCTTCACTCAGACACAGGATCATTTCTGACCTCTGCTCCCACTGTCTGACTCCTACTACTACTTCCTGACTGGGCCTTATATATCCTAGTGACCCAGAGCTGGAACTACACCCTAGCCGGCCTGCACATGCACGTTTCACAGTAACAGGAAAATACATAGCAGTACATTGACAAGATATTCTATACCAACCTCCCCTTAAATACAGGGGGAACGACAATACCCAAGTGACCCTTCTGTAGTGACGGGGTATTACTCTCCCGTACACTACATACCCCGCTGCTTTAAGCTGAGTACGACCTCGTACTCCATCAGGGCCCGCCCAACTGGAATCATGACCTGAAATAGAGAAAGACACATGCATGCATACATATATGTCAATTACACTCTTATCAGACCCAATTGGCAAAGGTGAAGTCTGGTGACAAGGGGCGTCGTTCTCTTCTTCTCAGGATAGTGAGTGGAACGGGGGCGCTGACCTGGCACAGCGGATGTTTAAAGAACCAGGATAGTCCATGACAATAAATAAGTCCATAATAAAATTAACCTCTCAGAGGCTTGCACATAGGAAGTCCATCTCTGGGCACATAGACGTGAATAAAAAAAAACGGTTATTAAATACAGTCAGCAGCACATATATAAAATGACAATACAGGACTCTGACAATACCAGGGCCAAGTTATCCTGGCAAGTCCTGCTTACCCTTTAAAATAGTGCTGACATAAAAATGTCTTTTCAACCTGAAATGGGGGTAAAAAGGGAAAATTTGTGCAAAAACTTCAAGGCACAACTGGGATTATAGCAGCAAACCGGATGTCCCAAACAAAACAAAGGCAGCTGGAAGCAGTGGTATACAATGGCACTATTATTTGGTTAGAATGCCACCGGCCGTGTGTAACTGGCAGCGAGCTTCACCAGCTCTGCCAACCGGAGGGACAAAACGGCCATTAGGGAGATGGACATGAGGAAAGGAGTACTCACAGGCGAGTGTCAAATTCTTCCTCTGATGACGAGTCGATGTACGGAACTTGCAACAACTGCTCTGGCAAGGCCGGCCACATCTGGAAACCATCTCCTCTGACGATCTTTAGAGGGGGAGGCTTGTCCTTCATGGCCTCCATTTCGGCCTCCGTCCTAGGAAACGGGAACCACCGCACGCCTCCTGCGCACCCGAGGTCCGCCACCCAATACACCCTCTTGCGTAGGGCCTCTAGTTCAGCTTTGGTGCAGGTGGTCGGAGCTACCGGAGGTTCAGGGACAGTGGCCTCTGGGGTAACGGTGGCAGCTGCTGCTTGACGTCGGGCCTCCGCACATTCTTCTGCCCGCCGGCAGCTGTCCTGCCGCTCTCTCTCCTCCTCTCGCCTTACCGCATCCGGAGGGGGATATCGTTCCTCCAGCCCCTGCAGCACGATGGGCTCCCAGAAGACATCGGGACTTAGGTAAGACTGGCTATGCAGGTGGGTGGTTCGGGCCGATTCCACTTTTACTCCCTCTGGCTCACCCGGATCTGTCCCCTCTTTCTCAGGGTCCCAGGTCTCAGCCGGCGCCTTCGGGCGAGTGACTGCGGTAGCGTAGGGGCCCCGTAGACTTTCGGCGGGGGTATACTCTACGATCTCTCCCATAGTCAAATTATGGAGATGCTCCGGGAGGTAGTGCCGCTTCACCGATCGCCGGTTCACATAAAAGTCCCGGCCAGTTCCCAACTCCTGGATGAACCCGTAGCCTTTTTCTTTGTCAAAGGACACCACGATCCCGCGGCGCCTTTCTAGTTGGGGCTTACCCGGAAAGGAGTCTCCTTGGATGGACTTGGCCATTTCTTCAAACCGCTTTTTCCGGCTGGTGTTCCTTTTAGCCACCGCGGCTCTCAATTCGTCCATGATAGCCGGCCATTCTGCGTGCCGGCGACGGATCGGTGGGGACTGAGGACGAGTGATACTCAAGTCCATGGCCTGGGCCCAGGGGGTGGCCGTCCAGGCTAGAGGGTCCCACGGCCCCAACTCGGGAAAGTCCGGAGGAGTGGCGCCCCACTCGCACGTGGCATCGAACTCCGGCTCTTCCGCGTACGCCATCTCTTCACTCACTGGGTGCAGAGTCGACACTGACTCCTCCCACACACTGGGCCGGTCTACCTCCATCTGAGGCCCGCCTCCCAGGCGTAACTCACCAAGGAACTCAGCCACGTCATCACTCCTCAAGGTGGGTGGCGCTCCAGGGCAATCGTCTCCTCCTTCTTCTTGGAAGGTTTCGGCGCCAAATATTCGCGCCTCTGCACATCCTGATGGCGCAGTAAAAAGCCTCATGGCGTCGGCGGCCATTTTAGATGTCCTGATGCTGCAATTCACTGACAGCAAGCAGGATGATGAAAAGTCCAATAAAACACAGTCCACAAATGCAATTTTCTCTCTGGGGGTAGCGCAACACAGTACAGCGCCTCTGATTCCTCCCAGGCACAATTGTAATCCACAGGGTTAGAAATAAAGGTTACAGTCTTTGCAATACGGTGGTGAAATAGTTAAAGCACACAGTTCACACTTCTCTGCACTGTAGAAGTATGCGGATCCTGTTCGTGACGCCAAAAAGAGCGATGCAGTGTCCCAGGGGGTCAGTAGAGTATGCTGGGCTTTGTAGTGCAGATCGACTCACTAACCTGGGATCCACTGTCGTCTTCAATGGGGCAAATACTGGAACAGGCAGGTATTTAAGAGTTCGTGACGCCAGTGTCAATTAAACGGTGACACCCCGTGTAGGATATTGTAGAAGAACGAAGCAAGCACAGGATAGCCAACAAAAACTGGAACTTTACTGAATATCAGTTATAATCATACATGGACGCAGTTGGAAGCGCCGTTCCATGAAAGACAGTTGGTTTTCCATAAGAATACAGGTGGTTCTTGGAATTACAGAATGGCCGGTCTTAGCAATGTATAATACAGAGTGTTGATTGCAGGAGATGCAGTACAGGCGGCTTGCACACTATTCCTGACTGGTCCTGACACATGTGACTTTCTCTCCAAGGTCTAATGCCCTTTATCTGGCGTACCCTTGAAGCTGTCCTTATCTAGTACCTCCTCTGTTATCTTGAGTACCTCTTGCTTTATCTGATCGGCCTCTGTGGTATTCTGTGTCTTGGCTGATGGCTTGCTTATGCTGTCTCAGCTAAACGGATGACGACTCAGGAGGGGAACCTTTTCCTTGGATCCGGAACCCGGTTACAGGGCCTTTACTACCCTCTCCTAGTCGGCAGGCTTCAGGCCTGCTCTGCTCTCACAGGCCCATAGCCTGGCCTTCACTCAGACACAGGATCATTTCTGACCTCTGCTCCCACTGTCTGACTCCTACTACTACTTCCTGACTGGGCCTTATATATCCTAGGGTTCCCTAGCTCCCTCTAGTGACCCAGAGCTGGAACTACACCCTAGCCGGCCTGCACATGCACGTTTCACAGTAACAGGAAAATACATAGCAGTACATTGACAAGATATTCTATACCAACCTCCCCTTAAATACAGGGGGAACGACAATACCCAAGTGACCCTTCTGTAGTGACGGGGTATTACTCTCCCGTACACTACAGGAGGAGGGTGATCGTGCTGGTGGTGGCAATGATAGGAGTAGTAGTATTCACTCTGTCACTGCCTGGGCTGTGCAGTGATAGGAGAGGAGCTCCCCTCAGGGGCCGGGCACACCCTGGTTTTGGGGCTTATGTCTGCTGATAGGAGGGGTGCCTTGGTGTAGGTGGGTTTTGGGGTGCAAAGCAGAGGTCCTGAGCGGTCAGTAATGCAGGTATTGATGTATGCAATGATGAGGCTGGTTTCAGGGGTAACAGATGGACCGTTGTACTGTAAATTTCAGCAGTTCACAAATACACGTGCTGGCAGATATAGGCACAGTTCTTATCGTACCCATTGTGTAGGCAGCTTTCCTATAGCTGTGTACTGTATAGGGGGTGTAAACAGTAGAACGTTCCTTCCAATTTTCTTTACAGATAACCTGTGCAATACTCCCAATTAGGCCAAGGGGTGCAACCATTCTCTTACACTCTCTCAGCAAGTGACCCAGCATAGACATGCACTTAGGGACAAATGACCGCTGAGGACAGTCATTGACTGCAGTGGCGCATGGTACCCCTTCCATACGGACGTTTGCAGGACGGGGACTTTGCAATGACCCAGCCGATCAATGCTAAAAGTTAATTGTTTTTCAAAAGGTAAAAATTTTAAAACTCTGGAAAGGTCATCAGTATCTGATCAGTGGGGGTCGACACCCGAGACCTCCACCGATCAGCTGTTTGAGAAGGCACCGGCAGTCCTGTGAGTACCACGGTCTAAGGGTGCATTCACACAACCCTAATTCTGGGTCCGCATCCCTTCCACAATTTTGTGGAACGGTGGAGGACCCATTCATTTCAATGGGGCAGCAAAAGATGCAGGCAGCACTCTGTGTGCTGTCTGCATCCGTTGTTCCGTTCCGCGGCCCTGCGAAAAATATAAAGCATGTCCTATTCTTGTCTGCAATCGTGGACAAGAATAGGCATTTTCTATATAGCGCTGGCCATGTGTGGTCCGCAATTTGTGGACCGTATGGTCGTGTGAATGCACACTTAGGGCTCATGCACACCACGTGTGCCAGCCGGGCTCATATTGAATGGGCCTGCAATTCGGAACGCATGGTGCGAAGCAGAGATGAGGAACCTAATGGAAGCACTACGGTGCGCTTCCATGGTTTTCTGTCCATGCCTCTGCACCACAAAAAAATACATGTTCTATTCTTTTGCAGTGCGGACAGATCATGGACCCATTCCAGTTGAATAGGTCTACATCTGTCTGCGGAAACCGCGTGGATGTTGCCTGTGCATTGAGGACCGCAAACTGCAGTCTGCAATGCATGGAACGCCCAAGCAACGGCTATGTGCATGAGGCGTTACGGTGATATGAACTCCCCCTTGCTCCATCAACACCTGAACTCAGAGATCAAGTAGAGCTTAACCCTTAACTCTGCTCTCTACCTAGAAAAAACATCTCTGAGGGTCCTGGTTAAGGGCTTATGCACACGACCGTATTTATTTTGCGGTCCGCAAAAAACATCTCTGTAAAAAATACGGATGACATCCGTGTGCATTCCGTATTTTGCGGAACGGAAAAGCTGGCCCCTAATAGAACAGTCCTATTCTTGTCCGTAATACGGACAATAAATAGGAAATGTTCTATTTTGTTGCGGAATGGACGGAATACACACGGAATAACTTCCGTTTTTTGCGGGCCCATTGAAATGATGAATGGTTTCTCATACGGTCTGCAAAAAAAACGTAACGGACACGGAAAGAAAATACATTCGTGTGCATGAGCCCTCACAGGCATGTTTTCAGCTTCAGCAATACACATTAAAGCCACGGTGCAGAATATTCAGTGCAGGCAGGAATCAGGGCTGCAAGGCTGGATGAAGGCCTGGCATGACTGGGGCTTGGAGGGAGAGGATTCGGGGTTACGAAGAGTTAAGGAGGAAGGATAGTGATGGAAGGGATGGAGGTGTGGCTAAGGGCATAAAAGGGATAGCAAGGGTGGGAAAAGGGGCCATTTTGTGAGGACAGTAGTGTGGCAGCAGCCCGTGTCTGAGCTGCTGCAGTACCTCTTTTGGTGGTTCTTGTCCCACGATGTCCGAGGTGGAAGCGCTCCTGGCACAGCTCCGTGCGGCAGCGGAGAGCAGGGAATCTGGATGGCTGCAGGCTACCGTTCAAGGTCTGGGGAGGCTGCTGCTTCAGCTCACCCCTCCAGCCGGCCGCGGAGGACAAGGTCTTCAGCGCGCCTAAGTCCAGAAATGACCCCGAGGGTCCGGCGCCGGTTAAGGAGCCTCTCTGTGGACCCTCCAGCACAAGCTGCGGTGAATACCAGGGCTTCCAGGCAGTCGCGTGCTGGGAGGAATCCTGTGGTCCGGCGGGAACCTAGGAGGGGGGTGCGGGACCCCCCCCCTCCTCTGATGCAGGCAGCGTGGGATCTGGATCTGGAGCTGGTTCAGCAGGGGGATCGGGCCCCGGTCTCCCTGCCCAGCGTGGGAGAGGAGGGTAGACTGCATCTGCTGGTCGGCGGGGTCCTGTGTGTTGCCCTGTGCTGGTTCCCTTACCGGAGCAGCGTAGCGCTGGCTTCAGGTCGGCTCTCGATGGTGAAGGAAGGGCGACATCTGGTGGCAGAGCTGCTAAAATGCAGGCTCTTGGCGCACCAGGGAGTAGCGGATAAGGACGGCGAAAAAGGAAGGGACGGGGCAAAGGAGAAGGAAGAGGAGGAGCCGCGTTTAGATGACTCAGCAAAAGGGGAGGTTTATGTGTGCTTTGAGGGGCCGCTGGGGACACACTTGAAGCACGAAGTTAGGGAAAAAATTTGGAAAGGGGAGTATGTGGATATATTTTTTTGCTGCTTCCCCTGGAGCGATTTAATTTGGACCGGGATAGGCGGGATTATAGGAAAAAGGAGGAGGAGGATAAGCGGCGTTCTCGTTTGATTCCGCTGACTTTTTCAAACTGGTTACAGGCTTTTGTGATCTTGGCCAGTGTTATCGGGGAGAAAGCGCAGGACAATTCTTTGGCACTTTTCTGTGATCTGGATGCAATAGGCAAGGCGTACCCAGTGTATGGGGGTTTGGGGTGGTTAAGGTACGATTAGCAGTTCAGGCAGCGGAAGGCGGTCCAGTCTAGTATGCGCTGGGACCATAAAGACATTGGTCTGTGGATGCGGGTTATGACTCTGGCCAGGGCTGGGCAGCTCTTTCCGGGGGGCTCCGGGGGTTCGGGGCAATCGGAGCGCTCGGCGGCCTCAGTTAAGGGACTCTGTTTTTTGTTCAATGAGGGGGGATGCAAGTACTGGGACAAGTGCAACATCCCGGAGTATGTTACCAAACTCTTTCTCCCTGCTACAACATGTCAGGTGTATATGTATTGTCATCTTGTGTAATCTAACATTGCATTTTCCATGTATTTTCTATACCTGTTTCATATATCATGCTGTAATTTCTCTGTACACCAGCAGGTGACGGCAATGTGTGATCAGGTAAATAGCCAGTTTAGTATACCTAGACTGGAATAGTTCATTCCGGTCTAGTCTCCCCTGTGTGAGCAGAAGTGGGCGGTTCCCATGTCCTGTCTCATGAGGAGGAGAAGGAAGTTAAAGGGGTATTCCCATCTTGCTACTTCATCCTCAATTGCTGCCAGCTCTGCAGATAAGGCTGGGCGGGCTTAGGCAGCTAGAGTGAAGGCCGGCCACGCTTCCTTATGACATCACGCTGAGAGCTGAGTACTGCGTGCTCGTTCATGTGAAGAGTATGACTCATCAGTCTGCAGTGTCTGAGGGGAATGGTCACTCAGAGAGCCATGTGAAGTGAGCTCAGTGTACAGTTTTACACATAAAATATCTGTCTGATCTTTTACAAACCCATTCTGTGCATCAAAAACTATAATTCCATATTATACATTAGCCCAAAAGCTTGACCAACCCCCACCCACCAGCACTGATGCAGATTTGTTTCCATTACAGCTGTGCTCCAGTTGTGTATAAACCTCACACTATGTATCTTTATAGATGCACATACAGCTCAGCTACATGTGTCTTCTCCAGTGTCTGAAAAGCTTCATATACAGCTCTGCTACATCTGTCTGTTTATCTCTTCAACCAGCACTGTGTCAGAACAGCCGCATATTCAGCTCTGCTACATCTGTTTCTCTCTTCAAACAGCACTGTATCAGAACAGCCGCATATTCAGCTCTACTACATCTGTTTCTCTCTTCGAACAGCACTGTCTTAGAACAGCCGCATATTCAGCTCTACTACATCTGTTTCTCTCTTCAAACAGCACTGTATCAGAACAGCCGCATATTCAGCTCTACTACATCTGTTTCTCTCTTCAAACAGCACTGTATCAGAACAGCCGTATATTCAGCTCTACTACATCTGTTTCTCTCTTCAAACAGCACTATATCAGAACAGCCGCATATTCAGCTCTACTACATCTGTTTCTCTCTTCAAACAGCACTGTATCAGAACAGCCACATATTCAGCTCTACTACATCTGTTTCGCTCTTCAAACAGCACTGTATCAGAACAGCCGCATATTCAGCTCTACTACATCTGTTTCCTCTTCAAACAGCACTGTGTCAGAACACCCGCATATTCAGCTCTGCTACATCTGTTTCTCTTTCACCAGCATTGATGCTGACCTGCGACATATACAGCTCTGCTTCATCTGTGTCTCTTTCACCAGCATTGATTCTAAACCGCCACATACACATCTCTGCTAACTCCGTCTATTTCCTTCACCATTAGTACTGTGGCTGAACAGCCGCTTATTCAGCTCTGCTACATCTGATTCTATCTTTCACATGCATTGATTCTAAACCGCCACATACACATCTCAGCTAATTCCGTCTATTTCCTTCACCATTAGTACTGTGGCTGAACAGCGCTTATTCAGCTCTGCTACATCTAAATCTATCTTTCACCAACATTGATTCTAAACCGCCACATACACATCTCTGCTAATTCCGTCTATTTCCTTCACCATTAGTACTGTGGCTGAACAGCCGCTCATTCAGCTCTGCTACATCTGAATCTATCTTTCACATGCATTGATTCTAAACCGCCACATACACATCTCAGCTAATTCCATCTATTTCCTTCACCATTAGTACTGTGGCTGAACAGCGCTTATTCAGCTCTGCTACATCTAAATCTATCTTTCACCCGCATTGATTCTAAACCGCCACATACACATCTCTGCTAAATCTGTCTATTTCCTTCACCATTAGTACTGTGGCTGAACAGCCGCTTATTCAGCACTGCTACATCTGATTCTATCTTTCACATGCATTGATTCTAAACCACCACATACACATCTCTTCTAACTCCGTCTATTTCCTTCACCATTAGTACTGTGGCTGAACAGCCGCTTATTGTTGCCAGCAGTTTTTGTTCACATATTTTTTTTTTTATACTTTTCTTTTAGTCATTTTTTTCCAGTAGGAAAGTTTATGGGAAAAGGCTTGAAAAAAATGGCATGGAAAAAAACGCACCAAAAGTTTTAAAAATGCCTCCCCCCCCAACCCAAATAAAAAATTAAAAAAACCTGTTTCTGAGCAGTTGCCTCATAGAACATTATTATCAGAGTGGCTCCTTTAATACCAGCACAGAACCGGGTGGCATCATTGTGCCCTTCATCGTCTAGCGAGTGCTGTTTAGGGCAGCCTGTATTCTGTAAATGGCCGGCAGGACGGCTCTGCCAGCTGCTCTGCTATTACTCCTCCACCCTTATTATACAAGGAAATTGCTTAGAATGCAATCCCCTAATCTGTAGTTGGATCCCATGGCGAGGATCCTGCGGCCTCCCCTATACACAGCGTTCAGCCTATAGCCGCACTGTTTGGCCCGATTAATTATTACTGGTTCTAGTCTTCACTGGCGTGTCGGCGGTTAAAGGGTTTCTACCACCTCATTTGGACCTATGTCTGCTCTACCTAACCATGCTATTCTTTGTGTGTAGCCGTTACACTAAAAAAACAACTTTTATTGCTATGCAAATAAGCCTCTAGGTGCTATGGGGGTGTCTTTTCAGCACCTAGAGGCTCCGTCTACTCACCCTGTATTCCGCCCCGCTCGTCCGTCAAGCCCGCCCATCTCCTTTAGATTGCCAGCCTCCATCTCATTCATTCGCTGAATTCTCGCGCCTGCGCCGTGTGCGTCTGTATTCTGCGCAGGCCCAGTGACTGAATGCTCCCTGCTCCGGCATCTCCACTGTGTCTGCGCCGTCTGTTCCTCGGAGCACTCTGACGTAATCGGCGCAGTGGAGATGTCGGCGCAGGGAGCGTTCAGGCAGTCACTGCGCCTGCGCTGAATACAGACTCACACGGCGCAGGCGCGAGAATTCGGCGAATGAATGAGATGGAGGCTGGCAATCTAAAGGAGATGGGCGGGCTTGACTGACGAGCGGGGCGGAATACAGAGGTCTTAGAATAGCATGGTTAGGTAGAGCAGACACTAGCAGGTCCAAATGAGGTGGTAGAAACCCTTTAAGGGGTTAAACTTCACTTTTATAATCCTTATTGGGGGGGGGGGGATCTTGCTGCATTGACTGAGTTCGCTATCTGTACGGAGGTCTTATAAATATAAACAGTCCATTACTCACAGCCTCTCTTGCCCATTATCATGATTGTTTGTCAGTGACACCTTTGTTTCAGGGTCAAAATCCTGGACTGTGGCAGCAGCGGCAGCAGCACGACTTCTCTCCCCGGGATCTCCTCTCTGCACTACCCTCCCCCGCCTCTCCGGCTCAGCTGCCAGCTGCTGTCACCCCGATACAAAGTTCATAGTTATAAACAGCAGCGCACCCCCGATCTCTTCACCACTCACAGAGGACATCAGGGCTGCGCTGCTGAACGCTGCCAATAGATCACAAAGCCCCTGCTCCTCCGCTAATTTTCCTCAATTCTCTCCCCTGAAGAAAGATGGGGAGCGCATGCTTGGCTCTGTAGCAGACGTGCGCGCTCTCGTGGGAATGATCGGCTGCCTGGGTGAAAAGTAAGTGCGGTCTGCGCAAGCGCGGCACATAGATGCGGCCGTGGAGCTGTGGCCGTATCTATGGGTTGCCAAGTGTAAACAATGGATAGGTGGGAAGGCAATTTAGCTAAATGGGTGCATTATAAATAATAGAAGCAATTTAGAAAAATGAAGTATGGGACCAGTGTAAACATTTGAAACCTGATCATGAAGATGAGAATACCCCTTTAAGTTAGTGTACCAGCCCCCCTGCTAGGGGTAGGCTGTGTTAGTAGGAGCTCCCAGACCAGGGATCCCAACCTAGGATCCAGCCTCGGCTGAGGCCAAGATCACTCTTCCCATCCTGAGTCATCTACCTCAGCTGGTGACAACCAAGCAACACCTCCAGAACTACAGATCTCCAAGAAGAATCATTCCCTGCGAGCAGTCCTGTGAGTACTAATCCAGAGTCCAGGAGAAGCCAAATTCCTCCTCAGCTAGTCAGGCCCATACCAAGCAGAAGACAGACAGAGCAGAAGATAAATACCTGCCAGATTCTCCAGGCATATAGTATAGGAGCAGAAGAGATATTAATCCCTGCCATACATTGCCAATACCTGCTGGGACCTAAAGACTATTGCTGTAACTCATATGGATTGCTGTTGCCATCCAGTAAAGATAAATTGGATTATATCTCCTGTCTGGATCTCATTCATTCCTCAATTACTCCTATTAACAACACTAATTTTATTGCAAGTGAGCCAGGATCCAGGAGTCCAGCAGTACCAAGGTAGGAGACACCGTTGATACTACCATATCTGCTATACAGAGACTTTATACACCTCTGGCATTCCTTACCTGGTACGTGAGTTATAACATCTTAAAGGGCCCTGCTACAGTACCTGTGCAAGCTGCAATTGGCGTCACGAACAAACTATAAACTTATACACATATCTATCCTGACCCACTGCATTATACTAGTGTCCTGCTCATTGCACAAGTGCAAGTTCAAGCATGAGTGTTCCTTTTGCGGGGGAAACCACGGAGCACCACGGTGCTTCAGGGGACGCAGGGGTAAGAGTGGGGGTGATGCGGCTGGAAAAGGGGCGGACACCAATACGGGTAACTGAGATGGAGCGTTTTCTAAATGAATACCCTGATGTGGAGGCGGCAAAGTTTTTGCTTGCTGGTTTTCGGGAGGGTTTTCCAATACCGTATATGTTGAGGGGGTTGGTGGGTCTGGGGGAAAAAATTAACGTTCTGTGGCAGAACTTCCTGGAGAGGTGACCGAAAAACTGCGGAAAGAGGTGGAGTTAGGTTGCATGGCAGGGCCCTTTCGGGACTTGCCGATGCATGAATTTGCTGGAGGCTCCGTTGGGGGTCGTACCTAAGAGGGAGCCAAATAAATTTCGCCTTATACATCACCTTTCTTTCCCAAAAGGGAGCTCGGTTAATGATGCGATCACGCCGGAATTGTGTTTGGTTGTATATACGTCGTTTGATGAGGCTGTTTGTTGGGTCAGGTTGTATGGGCAGGAGGCGCTGTTGGCCGAGGTTGACATTGAGGCGGCGTTTCATCTTTTGCCGGTACACCCGGAGTGTCAGCACTTGTTGGGGTGTTTCTGAGATGGGGGTATTTTGTTGACCGGTGTTTGCCGATAGGGTGTTCGGTTTCGTGAGCTTATTTTGAAAAGTTCAGTACTTTTCTTGAGTGGGTTGTACTCGAGCGGTCAGGTTGGGGTTCTAGCATTCATTATTTGGATGATTTTTTGTTTATCGGGCCGCCATGTTCTAATGGCTGCTCAGTGATGTTGTATTCTTTTGAAGCCATGTCTCGCCTTTTCGGTGTTCCTTTGGCGTCTGGAAAGACGGAGGGCCTGACAACACGGTTCATTTTTTGGGGATAGTCATTGACACGGTGGCTATAGAATGCAGGTTGCCTGAGGATAAACTTGTGGATTTGCGGCGGGAGGTGTCTGTGGCTTGCGGCAAACGCAAAATGCGGCTCTGCAAGTTGCAGTCCCTATTGGGCAAGCTCAACTTTGCGTGTCGCATAATGCCCATGGGGCAGATTTTTTGTAGAAAATTGGCTAGGGCGACGCGGGAGTGCGGTCTCCCCACCATTTTGATCGGGTTACCCGTAAGTTGCAGGATGACTTGACGGTGTGGGTGTCTTTTTTGGAGACGTATAACGGGCGGTCCTTGTGGATGGCGGACGGAGTGTCGGCAGCAGATTTAGACTTGTTTACTGATGCGGCTGGGGGCCGGGGTTTTGGGGCGTATCTGGGGGGCCGTTGGTGTGTGGGGGAATGGCCGGAAGGATGGAAGGAGGAGGGCTTGTTGACAAACTTGGTGTTACTGGAACTTTTCCCCATTGTGGTGGCGGTGTCCATTTGGGGTGGAATCTTTCGGGACTGGAAGGTATGTTTTTATTGCGATAATACGGGGGTGGTTGAGGCCATTAATCGCAATTCCGCTTCGTCGCTACCGGTTGTGCGGTTGCTTCACTATTTAACGTTGGGTTGCCTATCCTTGAACGCGTGGGTGGTGGCGTCTCATGTACCGGGTTAGTAACTCAATTGCGGATGCTTTGTCTTATTTCCAGTGGGATCGTTTTCGTGCATTGGCACCGGAGGCGGAGACAGAGGGGGCCAGCTTTTCACCGGAACTGTGAAATCTGCCATTCGGTCGGTTGAGGATCTGGTGAGGGGTTCTCTGGCGGCAGAGACCTGGGCGGCGTATGAATGGGCGTGGGCCCTGTGGGAGGTCTGGAGGCGGCGTTTGCAGGATTGTGGGTTGGAGGATAGCGCATTGATGTTGCTTTGGGTGGGGCACTGTAGGGAGGAGGGGTGGTCGCATTCCAGGTTGACTAAGTTTATGGCGGGTGTGGCTTTTGGTTGTCGGAGTCAGGGGGTGGGGGTTGTGACAAAGTCTTTTTGGGTTGCGCAAGCTTTACGGGGTTGGAGGAGGCGTACATCCGAGGTGGATCTGTTGGGTCAGTTGGGGGGGGTTGTATTTTGGAGGGGGAGGTTAGGCTGTTTTAGCTGGCTTTTTCGCTCGCCTTTTTTGGGGCCTTGAGGATCGGGGAGTCGGTTAGTCCGAGTAAGGGGCGGGCTGGGGGCCTTTGTGGGCAGGATGTGGAATTATTTGATGACCGATTGGAATTTTACATTAGACGGTCAAAAACGGACCAGCTGGGTCAGGGTTGTTGGGTGGTGTTGTTCCAAGTAGAGAGATCGGTCGCGTGCCCGGTTCAATGCCTCAGGTAGTTTTGGGGATGGGGTTGGATAGGGAGAGCGGGCCCTTTATTAGTTCATGGAGACGAGTCTTATCTTTCTCGTTTCCAGTTTATAGCGGTCCTGCAATCTTGCTTGCTGGGCTTGGATAAGGATCCCTCTTTGTATGGGGGACACTCTTTTCGGATCAGGGCGGCCACGGAGGATGCCATGAGGGAGTTGGGTGATGATGTTATTCGGCGCATTGGCTGTTGGGAGTCTATTCGATTTCGGTCATATGTGAGGCCTGCATGGGTATAAGGAACTTGCAGGAGGGGGGAAGGCTGGGGACAGGTGGCGGTGTTTGGTTGACGTTTTTCTTTGTTTCTTGTAGGTGTTCCACCGTGCTTGGTTTGGATTATGGGGCACTCTTACGTGTTCTGGGGAGCATTGCGAGCAGCAGTCAGGCCGGAGGGGAGACAGTTGTCATTTTTCGAGAGAGGTGGCGGTGATTCATTGGATTGGGATGCGAGGGATGCTGTGGAGTCGGGTTCTTCCTGAGTTTCACAGCTTTGCATGGTTGGATAGGCCTCCTGGTGTTTTGGTGTTACATGTAGGGGGAAATGATTTGGGGCGCGCCCCTTCAGGGAGTTAGCGGTGGACATTAAGTTTGACTTGCTACGATTGTTGGCGCAATATCCGCGACTGGTGACGGTTTGGTCGGATATTTGCTGCACCATCATTGGAGGAAGGCGAGGTCTGTGTAGCGGCTGAATAAGGTGCGAATTAAGGTGAACAGGGCAGTTGGTAGGTTTGTGGCGCGTAACAGTGGCATTGTTGTTCGGCATAGGGAGCTGGAGTCCGGTGAGGGGGGGCGTTTTGGAGGAGCGATGGGGTGCACTTGAACGGAGTGGAGATTGATCTCTGGTGTTCTGGTTTGCAGGACGGCATTGAATTAGCGCTGCGGGTGTGGCGGGACACAAGTAGGTGAGGTGTTCACCTTCTTGAGTCGTGGGCGGTGGTGGGTCCTTGGAGTTGGTGGTTATGTTGGCTCTGGCGTGGTGGGGAGGGAGTCAAAGGAGGCTCTGGACTCCCCAGGTACTGGTTTAAGGTGTGATATGGCGGGTAGCGGCCCAAGTTGGTTGCCCTTGGTTACCGGTTCCTGCCTCTGAGCTGGCGTTTATCGGCTAGCGGTAATTTAACTGAGGGCAAGGCCAGTTATCCATCATTTATGAGGCTCCAAGGACCCTCCCCGTGTTGGCATTTATGGGTTCTTGATAAGGTTTTAGGGCGGTGCCTTCAGGTGGGAAGGCCAAGGGTTAAGTTATGTATTTATGATATTTATTTGTATTTATGTTATTAATAAAAGGCTGCTGTGGCCATATAATCCACTTGCTGAGTCTGTCATTATTGGGGGGGGGGGTGAGTGTGGTTTAAGAGGTAAGCGACTTTACAATACGCCGGTCAAGTGCAGGCCGGAATCAGGGCTGCAAGGCTGGATGGAAGCCTGGCATGACTGGGGCTTGGAGGGAGAGGATTCGGGGTTACGAAGGGTTAAGGAGGAAGGATAGTGATGGAAGGGATGGAGGTGTGGCTAAGGGCATAAAAGGGATAGCAAGGGCGGGAAAAGGGGCCATTTTGTGAGGACAGCAGTGTGGCAGCAGCCCCCGTCCACCCACCCACCCCTTTGTTTTTATTTTGGCTGCTGTTTGCCTGGGTTAGGTGGGGGTCCTCGAGTGTTTCTTAGTGTTGGTGTAAGGCCGGGGGGTTGCGAGTGGATTACGGGTGGTCCGGCAGTGATTAGAGGGTGAGCTTTGTCATAGCGGCCTGGGGCGGTGGTGGGTCCTTGGAGTTGGTGGTTATGGTGGCTCTGGCATGGTGGGGAGGGAGCCAAAGGTGGCTCTGGACTCCCCAGGTACTGGTTTAAGGTGTGATATGGTGGGTAGCGGCCCAAGTTGGTTGCCCTTGGTTACCATTTCCTGCCTCTGAGCTGGCGTTTATCGGCTAGAGGTGATTTAACTGATGGCGAGGCCAGTTATCCGTCATTTATGGGGCTCCAAGGACCCTCCCTGTGTTGGCATTCATGGGTTCTTGGTAAGGTTTTAAGGCGGGGCCTTCAGGTGGGAAGGCCAAGGGTTAAGTTATGTATTTATTATATTTATTTGCATTTATGTTATTAATAAAAGGCTGCTGTGGCCATATAATCCACTTGCTGAGTCTGTCATTATTGGAAGGGGGGGAGTGTAGTTTAAGAGGTAAGCGACTCGACAATACGCCGGTCATGCAAATAAAGGCAAAACAGTGCAAAACCTAAGAAATAGGTTAACTTAAAGTCCACTTTCTGGCCAGCAGTGTCTAGTGGCACACTACAATGCTACATTATTGGAATTTTCATATAATTGGTTTTGGGTCTTTCTGTGCAGACAGCAGTCGTTGTGGCACTTCGTCCTAATTTCGCAGTCAGTCTCTACATATTCACAGGTATGATTGAACTTCCCGCTCTCCTCTCAGCAGTGTTTCCCAGAATAGACTTTTATTAGACACTGATGCAGCAAGAATGGATTTCATTAAGGCTGCAATATGGTCATTAATGTGTAATTCAGCGCATTATTAAAACTCAGTTAACCTCATTGTTGGCCAGAGAAGTCACCTTCCACCGGAGCTGGAAGTCACAAGGTTGGTCCATGATGCTAATATTTAATGGAGTCTGAGCTTCAATTCTGAGCAGAACGGTTAAAACATCAATTTACTGTTAATTGTATAATTAAGTGAAATCAACTCAACTTGCATAAAAGTCTGGACCTTACTTATTCCATCTACTACCAACTACAAACTTTCTGTAAAGCTGCTACGTGGCCTAACCTTGTTGCACCAGTATCCAGATAGGAGCATCGTGACCCATTACATAGACACAGCACCGTTCGGCATCCTAAACCTGGAACTAGTAGAGCCTCCGAGGCTTGCTGCATATATTCACTATATAAATAATTATGAGGATCTTAGCACGTATTTTGATCAAAACATATCAGCCCATCTGGCCAGACTAGGTGACCTATTATACAGCGTCAGGTTGATGTTCATTGGTCCTACCAGGGCAATAGGGGTACGTTCACATGACCGAATGTGTTTTGTGTTCTGCAAATTGTGGATCTACAAAGCACAGATACTGACAAAATACGGAACTCATACAGCCAGCCCTGTGATAGAAATGCCTATTCTTGTCCGCAATTGCTTTTAGATACTTTTCTTAACATTGCACATGAAGTAATTATTATCAAGAGCTAATTGGATACTTGTAATTCTGGATATTGGTTTTAGGGTCAACTTCAGTTGAGATCGTCTTCTGCTTAGGGGACCTGTTTCATTAGTGGTCCATTATTGTATCACAGCTTGGTTCCTTTGGAGGTTCCTCTTGTAATCTGATGGGCCAGCCTGGACCTGCTCTGGGCATTGAGATAAATTACACACCTTTGGTACCATATTTTGTGCCCCAAAAAACGCACTCCCCCCGTCTTATGGGGCAAATACTAATGAGCTTCCCAGGCTCTGTACTCACCGCTTCCTGCTATTCTACCGTCGGCTGTGTTGTGACTGCGCAAAGTGTGAGGGCGCTCTGTGACGACGCGCTGTATGCGTCGGGTCACAGCACAGCCGACGGCAGGTAGAAGAGAGAGTTGGATCCTGGGAGGCGACGGCGTCTGGAGCAGGAGAGGTAAGTTGATTTTAGGTCTGATTGGGGGTCATTCACATTGGGGTCTAAGCTGAGGTCTGATTGGGGGTCTGATCTGAGGTCTTATTGGGGTCTTATTAACATTGGGGGTCTGATTGGGGCTGTGTGCAGAGGTCTGATTAACATTGGGGATCCACACGGGGCTATGATCTGAGGTCTGATTAAAATTAGTGGCCTGATTGCTGGTCTGATCTGAGGCCTAATGAAAAATACTTTTTTCTTATTGTGCTCCTCTACAACCTGGTAATTTGGGAAAATTGCTAGTGCTGCAAGCCCTAGAGGAGTGGAAGCAGAGGAAGGGCTGATGGCTCTGGCTGCAATAATCATTCACACTGGCAATCCTCACACCAATGCTCCCTGGAGCCAGGGCAGTGATAGAAGAGGGCACCCTTTCTTCCTTTCTTCCCTCAGGGCACAGCCTGTCATGGTCTTACCTCCTTGCTGTCCTCCTTCGTTTGACATGTGCTGGCGGCCATCTTGGTTTCTGGGTTTCTTGTAGCCTCCCACCCTGCGGCTCCTCCTTCCCACTGGGAGGAGCTGGATGCCTAGCTCATATATATAGGAGGTCTGTGGCTTCAGTTCCTTGCTTGGTCCTCCTGTGCTCACATGCTTCTAAGACTGCTGCTGCTTCTGGTTCCTGATCCTGGCTTTGTCTGACTACCCTGCTGATTCCTGATCCTGGCTTCGTCTGACTACCCTGCTGATTCCTGATCCTGGCTTCGTCTGACTACCCTTCTGGTTCCTGATCCCTGGTTTCGCAAGACCCTGCTTCGGTTTAGCCATCCGTTTGGACTTTTGCCTTACAGCTTTATTTTCAATAAAGCCTTCTTATTTCCACTCATCTCTTGTTGTACGTCTGGTTCATGGTTCCATGACATTAGGACCAAGCCATGAATTCTGACGGTACAGGGCCATCCTCGCTACCTACGCTGGTTGCCAGACTTGATCAGCAGGATCACCTGTTGGGTCGGTTCGCTGTGGCGTTGCAAACCCTGCTTGAACGCACGGCTCATTTAGCTTCCGTTGCCGATGAGTCAGTTGTCGCTCCTGGGCCCGCTCCTACTGCCGCTCCGGTTGTTGCGCCAGAGTCTACCCCGACACCTGTTGCTGCGCCTGCGGTGTTTCGGGGTATGACCGGTTCTGCCCCCCTTCCACAGCGCTTTGGGGGAGAGCCAACTCAGTGCCGAGGTTTCCTTAACCAGGTGGGCATTTACTTCGAGTTGCTGCCACATGCCTTTCCTACTGAGAGATCAAAGGTGGGCTTCTTGATCTCGCTGCTCTCGGACAAGGCCTTGGCCTGGGCCAGCCCTTTATGGGAGAACAACAATCCGGTGGTTGCCGAGTTTTCTGGTTTTGTTGCTTCTCTTCGGAAGGTATTCGATGTGCCGGCTCGTGCTGCCTCTGCTGCGAAGCTCCTTATGTCCATCAGACAGGGTTCACGATCCGTAGCTGAATACGCCATTGAGTTTCGTACCCTGGCAGCAGAGGTGGGCTGGAATAATGAGGCTCTGGTCGCTGCTTTCTCTCATGGTCTCTCGGATGCCTTGAAGGATGAGGTTGCAGCTAAGGACCTACCAGTGGAGCTCGAGTCTCTTATTTCTTTCCTGATTTTGATTGACACCAGACTCAGGGAGAGACCTTCCTTTAAGGAGAGCCTGCGGAGGCCTTCTAACAGATTGGCGCCTACGTTTGCTGTCCCACCCGTGCCTCCCTCTCCTCCCACGCCTCCTGGGGATGACTTGTCTGGGGGTGAACCCATGCAGCTGGGGTTTGCTCGCCTGTCCGAGGGGGAGAGGGTACTCCGGAGACGCGAGGGCCGATGCATGTACTGTGGTCTCGGTGGGCATTTTCGGTTGGCATGCCCGAACCGTCCGGGAAACGCTCGCACCTGAGATCCTGTCGGGGGCAGATCTTGGGTGGAGTCTCCTCGTCCCCGGTTTCCCGTGTTGACAAACCACTGATTACTGTTGTCCTCTCCTGGGTCGGGGGCTCGGTGACGACCCAGGCGTTGGTGGACTCTGGTGCTGGTGGTTTGTTCATTGATAGTGTGTTCGCTGCCGCCAATTCCATTCCTCTGCAGCCTCGAGGTTCCCCACTGGCTCTTGAGGCGATAGACGGCAGACCCCTTCTGCCGCCACACGTGACTCATGAGACCCTTCCAGTGGGGATGGCCATTGGTGCCGTTCACAGAGAGTCGGTCTGTCTCCAGGTTATTTCGTCTCCACACTACTCGGTGGTCTTGGGGTACCCCTGGCTCCAGAAGCATAATCCGACTTTCGATTGGAAATCGGCCGAGATCCTCTCGTGGTCACCGCAGTGTGGGGCTAGTTGCATCCATGGGCCTGTCAAGTTGCTGTGTACTTCCTCGGACTCTCTGTTGCCTCCTGAATACGAGGAGTACCGGGATGTATTCGATAAGGTGCGTGCGGTTGCCCTACCTCCGCACCGCCCATACGATTGTGCCATAGAGTTACAATCTGGTGCCGTTCCGCCTCGTGGCAAAGTCTATCCACTGTCGGTAGCGGAGAATGAGGCCATGGAGGAGTACGTGAGGGAGGCGCTTTCACGCGGACACATTCGCAAATCCTCGTCCCCGGCAGGGGCTGGATTTTTCTTTGTGAAAAAGAAGGGCGGTGAGTTGAGGCCTTGCATCGATTACAGGGGTCTCAATCGCATCACGATCAAGAACGCTTACCCGATACCCTTGATTTCCGAGCTGTTCGATCGCCTCAAAGGGGCCACAGTCTTTACCAAACTCGACCTGAGGGCGGCATATAACCTGGTAAGGATCAAGGCGGGCGATGAGTGGAAGACCGCGTTTAACACCAGGACCGGTCATTATGAATCCTTGGTTATGCCCTTTGGGTTGTGCAATGCGCCCGCAGTCTTCCAGGAATTCATCAACGATGTTTTCCGTGACCTGTTGCAGCAGTGTGTGGTGGTCTATTTGGATGACATCTTGGTATATTCTGAATCCATGGAGGCCCACATTCTGGATGTCAGACGAGTGTTGCAACGGTTACGAGAGAACAAGCTGTTCGGTAAGCTTGAGAAATGCGAATTTCACCGATCCCAGGTAACCTTCTTAGGTTACATCATTTCCGCTGAGGGGTTCTCCATGGATCCTGAGAAGGTTTCGGCTGTCTTACAGTGGCCCCAGCCCAGTGGTCTTCGTGCCCTGCAGCGCTTTTTGGGCTTCGCCAATTATTATCGGAAGTTCATCAGGGACTTTTCCATGCTAGCCAAGCCTCTCACGGATCTGACCAAGAAGGGCAGTAATCCCCAGGTCTGGCCGCCCGAGGCCATCCGAGCTTTTGAGGCTCTAAAGTCCGCCTTTGTGTCGGCTCCGATTCTGTCGCATCCCAACCCTGGGTTGCCGTTTGTCCTCGAGGTGGACGCGTCTGAGACGGGAGTAGGCGCCCTCCTGTCTCAGCGTAGAACACCAGAGGGTCCTCTGCTTCCTTGTGGGTTTTACTCCCGGAAACTGTCTTCCGCGGAGTGCAACTACCAGATTGGTGACAGGGAGTTATTGGCCATCGTGCAGGCCCTTAAAGAATGGAGGCACTTGCTCAAGGGCTCGGTGGTTCCGGTTCTCATCCTGACGGACCACAAGAATCTGACCTACCTCTCTGAGGCCAAGAGATTGACACCACGTCAGGCCAGATGGGCTCTGTTCTTGTCACGTTTTAATTACGTGGTCTCCTACCTACCCGGTTCCAAGAACATCAGAGCGGATGCCTTATCACGGCAGTACTCCGAGCTGTCCGGGGAGGAGTCGATTCCGACGTCGGTCATACCTCCGAATCAGATCCTGGCCGCCATTCGCACCAGCCTGACCTCTCCCCTGGGTGAGCAGATTTTGGCGGCTCAATCTGGTGCTCCCTCTGGGAGACCCAACGGCAGGTGTTTTGTGCCTGAGGAGTTGCGCACTCGGTTGTTGCGAACCTACCATAACTCCAAGGCCGCGGGGCATCCTGGAAAGAATCAGCTGTCCTGGGCTGTTTCACGTCTGTTCTGGTGGCCTTCTCTACGTTCCGACATCGCCGCATATGTAGCGGCATGCTCCGTTTGTGCCCAGAGTAAGTCCCCTCGGCACCTTCCGTTGGGCCTTTTGCAACCCATAGCCACCGGGGAGCGTCCATGGTCACACCTGGGGATGGATTTCATTGTGGACCTCCCTGCATCCCGAGGCCATACGGTCATTCTCATGATAGTGGATCGGTTTTCCAAAATGTGCCACTGTGTTCCTCTTAAGAAGTTACCCTCTGCACAAGAGTTGGCCTCGATTTTTGCCAGGGAGGTCTTCCGGTTGCACGGTTTGCCCAAGGAGATTGTGTCGGATCGGGGGAGTCAGTTTGTGTCCAGGTTCTGGCGCGCCTTTTGCTCCCAGTTGGGGATTCATCTCTCTTTCTCCTCGGCCTACCACCCTCAGTCCAATGGGGCCGCAGAACGATCCAATCAGGCCTTGGAGCAATTCCTTCGTTGCTATGTCTCCGATCACCAAGACAATTGGGTTGACCTCCTGCCTTGGGCTGAGTTTGCCAGGAACACGGCGGTGAACTCTTCCTCTGGGACGTCTCCCTTCATGGCCAATTATGGGTTCCAACCTGCCGTGTTACCGGAGGTATTCTCTCCCCAGGATATTCCGGCTGTGGAGGATCACCTTTCCGTCCTACGTGCTTCTTGGGTACAGATCCAGAGGTCCCTTGAGGTCTCTGCGCAGCGCCAGAGACTCCAGGCTGATCGCAGACGAGCGCCCGCTCCTTCCTACCAGGTCGGAGACCGCGTATGGTTGTCCACCCGCAACCTCAACCTTCGAGTGCCCACTCCCAAGCTGGCGCCTCGCTTTGTTGGTCCCTTCCGAGTGCTTCGCAGGGTAAACCCGGTAGCCTATGCCCTTGCGCTTCCTCCTGGCATGCGGATCTCCAACGTGTTTCATGTCTCCCTGTTGAAGCCACTGGTGTGTAATCGTTTCACTTCCTCGATTCCTCGGCCTCGTCCGGTCCAAGTGGGCAATCGTGAGGAGTATGAGGTGAGCAATATCCTGGACTCACGCCTGGTCCGCGGCCGGGTGCAGTTTTTGGTCCATTGGCGTGGTTATGGTCCAGAGGAGCGTTCCTGGGTTCCCTCCGCAGATGTCCATGCTCCTGCCTTGCTCCGAGCCTTCCACGCACGCTTCCCTCAGAAACCGTTCCCTACTCCGCGGAGGAGGGGCCCTTGAGGGGGAGGTACTGTCATGGTCTTACCTCCTTGCTGTCCTCCTTCGTTTGACATGTGCTGGCGGCCATCTTGGTTTCTGGGTTTCTTGTAGCCTCCCACCCTGCGGCTCCTCCTTCCCACTGGGAGGAGCTGGATGCCTAGCTCATATATATAGGAGGTCTGTGGCTTCAGTTCCTTGCTTGGTCCTCCTGTGCTCACATGCTTCTAAGACTGCTGCTGCTTCTGGTTCCTGATCCTGGCTTTGTCTGACTACCCTGCTGATTCCTGATCCTGGCTTCGTCTGACTACCCTGCTGATTCCTGATCCTGGCTTCGTCTGACAACCCTTCTGGTTCCTGATCCCTGGTTTCGCAAGACCCTGCTTCGGTTTAGCCATCCGTTTGGACTTTTGCCTTACAGCTTTATTTTCAATAAAGCCTTCTTATTTCCACTCATCTCTTGTTGTACGTCTGGTTCATGGTTCCATGACACAGCCTAAGGTTGGGGCTCCTGTCTGATCGTAGTTGGGGTTGCACTTGGTGCAACAGCATGCTTCCACAGCATGCACCATCCAGCTCTGATTTTCCCTCAAGATTTATTCACTCAAGTGAGTGGGTCTGCAAGAAAAACGGCCAGGCCGCAGGGATCATCTGTGAGTGTTCTGATAAAAATGCTTCCATGTTCAGAGATTAGAACGCAAACTAGTTTAACATCACTTCAACATCTGAACAAGTCCCAACTCTTGCTAGGTGTATGGCCACTTTTACTCTGTCTGGGACATTTATCAATAATGGCGTAATGTGCACCAAAAAATACTGACATTACAAATGAAAAGTGGTGCTTTGTTTCACCTCATATATCAAAAGGCACACGCCACTTTTAAAATGAGACTTTTTAAATATGAACTTGATTATCCGCCTATTTCCCTTGATTTGTGACATTTCATAGACAATAGCAATAAAATGTTACCTTTTTAAACCAAAATGTGCCATTTCAGCCACTTGCGACTTTTAAAGCAGCCATAAATGCTTATTTTTACACAAAACACCACCAGATAAGCTGGCTTAATTGTCTGCAACAATTTGAGCCATTTCTGCAGATAAGAAGATGATAAATGAGGCATAATATGCACCAATTTGATAGCCCTGTCCACATTGACATGTATAACTTATTTCTGGTGTGATGCATTCTTTATGGTGAAAATTCTGGAGAATACAGTTAAGAATATTTGGCACAAATCAAAACCACATTCTTTTTAATGCATTTTACGCCATAATTCTGTCCCGCAGTGTCCTCTGTGTCTTCCTTTTTAGTTTTTAGGTATACTGAGGAGCTTTACTGCTTTGGTGTCAGTGTGTGGATTATGGAATGGATTGCTCAATGATAGACAGAGAAATCCTCTCTGATACCTGGAGTTGGCAATGTGCATATGGGTGATATACTGGCTTCATCTTTCTCTTCATCTGACTGCTCTGATGTCTCCTTATCACTTACATTTTCTTATTTTAACTAGAAGTCAGGGGACCATAGCCTTATACTGCCTTCCTTACTATTACATACATATTCCTTACTATTACATTAACTGTAGTCAAGCAGTGTGTGTGGGGGGGGGGGGGGGGTTAACACTTCTTGTAGCTACTATAAACAAAAGTTAATAATAAGGAGACACTAGAAGCTTCAATAAAGTAAAATAATCAACATAAATCATGCAAAGTGCTATGCCCCCTCCTTCCTGTTGCCCTAGGCACATGCCCTCATATGCCTTGTTGTAACTATGGCCCCGACCACTAGAGGTGTTTAGCTGTGTGTTTAGATTACATGCAAGCACAGCTGTTCTGCTATATATGTAGAGAGAGGCGGGGAAGGGGGGTCAGCAGGAACAATTGTTAGCCAAATGACTGCTAAAATGTATCGCCAGCTAAAGGCTATGGAGACCTTCAACGGAAATTATTTTAATGATTGCATTCTACTTATTCTGTGCTAAAAAATATATATATATTTGTGTTTATTAAAAAACTTCAGCCTCTTTCCCAAAATTATGATGCAATCTGTGTATTTGCAGAGCAGCAGGGTTCTGTTTTCATTGAATCCTGTCATCTGATGGCTCAAGTGAAACTCTTATCTGTGATCTCCTGAAGCTCATAAACACTTAAGCCATATTCTTATTGATGTGATGTATGAGCTGTCAAGAGTTCAAAGAATAGGGCTAAAGACTGAGCAGACAGCTCTGATGGATTAGAGGACTCAGGCTAAATAGAAACTGAGAGTTTGCAGATACACTTTCAATTAATACATTTAATAAATTAGCCCAATATGAGTAGACTGCAATAATAAAACAATGCCACAAACTTGTCCATGGCATTTAACATTTCTAGTCTGTCTAATGATTCTCTACACTTTTCTATGATTGTCTGGCATTAGCTCACATTGACACCACATTAAGTACCTACCATATAGAAACACAACTGCTTTTGGGGCCCATGGTCAGAGGGGACCCAGCACTGAACTGATTCTGCTTCTTCCCTTCTCATGGTCATAGAGTAGAATGGTGAAATTCTGATTACCTGCAGCCTCCACTAGGGGGAGCTCACTGCATTCAGATGTCTACAATGAACCCGCTATTAGCTGTATAAATCTCCTAGTGGAAGAGTAGCTTCTTTAGTTGGCAGTTGAGTACATGGTCTACTCCTCATCTTTTCCATCTGTTGCTGCTATTCACAGACGTCATTTGAATCTTGCTCATGAAAACATGTAGAACAGAAATGTAGGAATTTTCTTTTTATTTCCTATATGTTTTTCTAAAGTTTTCCAGAGCTTAGCAGTCCCATGACTATGTACCTTTGTAGGAGATGGAGTGTGACACCTATCTGGTGGTATGAGAAAATAGGTATCACAGAAATCCCAGACAGTCTTACATTGTGGAAACCATACTGTAATGGTACGGTAACTACAGAGAGCACAGATTTTTCCCAGTATACTGGGCTGAGGGTGGTCACTGTAGTCGTGCAGAGTGCAGAGCAGGTCAGCAATAATTTCATAATGGTATTCTAGTAGAGGACACCAGGGGATGGGGAGCCGCTTCTATTTTTGCAACCGCTCCAGTTCAGGCCATTTATCTCCCAGACAACATTGAGATGAGTCCGGTCGGAGCTCGCTATACCCAGAGGCAAATTGTTAACGAGGCGGAGAATGAAAGCGTAGGGACAAGTGACCATTAACTCTCATGGTGAGAGGACGCCTTCATCATGAATGTCTGGAACATTCCTTACCCTGAGGTTATCTTTACTTTATTTCATTCTACTTTTGCAAGATTACAGGATATTCAGGATAAAACAGATGCTATACCATCGTAATTCCAGATTTAGGTCTGATTCAGACGACTGTGACTTCTGTCCATGTGCCCTCTAGAGTACTCCCACATAGCAGAGAGACATTGCACACTTTGGTCCGTGCCTAAATCTGGCCCAAGGAAATTTTCAATAATTTCTAATATTACCAGGATACAGTAGAAGATGAAAGTAAAACTCCACCTTAAAACATTAGTATATTATGGAACTGCACTTTGAGTAATCCTCCTTTATGGGTCTATTACATCCTCAGCATTTTGTGTTTGGACAGTGCAGATGATGAGTTCACTTACATAGAAAAGGATTAAATTACTAGTATGAAGTAATCAGTCCTCATGGAATTCCAAATCACTCCCTTAGGCCAGGATATAAGTGATCTGATGTTGCAGGGTATGAAAGTACAGATGTAGCTAGCGCAAGCTTATTGCTATGGCTTAGTTTAAAAGGGTTTTCCGAGAATTAAAAACTGACGACTTGTCCTCTGCATAGGTCATGAAAATCTGTTTGAGAAGGCACTGGCACTTGTTTGAGCACAGCGGCCTTCTCTGCTACTTGGTCACCTCTCTTACCAAGGTCCTTTTTCCTCGATTACTTAGTTTGGTGGGGTGGCTAGCTCTTCGAAGAGTGCTGGTTGCTTCATCCTAGTTGCTTCTTCCATTTAAGAATTATGAAGGCCACACTGCTCTTGGGCCTCCCCACAATCTGGTCTGTGAGCTCTAAAGGCAGTTCTTTCTTCCTCATGGCATGATTTTTGCTCTGATATGCATTGTCACCTGTGAGACATTACACAGACAGGGCTGTTTCTGTCCAAATCATGTCCAGTCAACTGAATTTACCACAGGTGGATCCAAACAAGATGTAGAACCATCTCGCAGATTAAATTGGAGGCCCCCCCCCAGAGCTAAATGTCATGTGTCCATGGAAAACATTAGTTTTTCTTTTTGAATACATTTTTGAATACATTTTTAATAAAATTTCAAAAATTCTGTTTTCACCTTCTAATTATGGGGTATTGAGTGTAGATTGAGTGTAGATTTTTTTATTTTTTATTTTAGCATTAGGCTGCGACATAACTAAATGTTAAAAAAGTTAAAGGGTGTGAAGACGTTAAAGGGTGTGAAAGCGGCTGCATTATATATATCTACTGTTAGCTTCTAACATTTTTTGTGTGATTTTCATTGTAACAATTTGTGTTATACTGATATCACGTTGTTGCTACTGCACTTGACTTCACTAGTAGTGAAGTGAATAAGATTTTACCGATCAATGTGATATCCTATATGATTGTAGGCAGGGGCGTTGCTAGGCTAAAACATTTGGGGCCTGGGCCCCTGATGTTTTGTCCCAGGCCCCGAATGTACTGCCTGCCAGGCAGATACAACAGTATTGCTGTTCTTAGGACGGCAATACAATTAAATATAATGCACTGCAAGATCTGAGGGACCTGTGATGACATCACAGGTCACGTGATCAGTGCAGAGGGCAGGGGTTGAGAAGGACCTGCGATGATGTCACCATCATGTGACCAGTGCAGGAGAGGCCCGCAGTGAAGAGGAGAAGTCCTGGGGAAGAAGTTGTAGTGATGTCTGCTACATGAGGAGAAGTAAGTGAAGGGAGAAGCAGAGCAATGCTGGGAGTTGTGGCTATTTGGGAGGGATGTTATCATGAGACTAAATGTTCAGGAGTGAAGTTATTTACATGGGGCTGTTTATTGATGGTGGCTGGGGGAGGGAGTGATTTACATGGGACTGTATGTTGGATAAGGCTGGAGAGGGGGTGATGTTATTAACATGGGACTGTATAGTGATGGCGGCTAAGGGAGTGATGTTATTTACATGGTACTGTATATTGATGGCGGCTGTGAGAAGGAGTGATGTTATTTACATGGGACTGTATGTTGAAGGCGGCTGTGGGAGGGGGTGATGCTATTTACATGGGACTGTATGTTGAAGGCTGGCTGTGGGAGGGAGTAATGTTATTTACATAGGACTGTATATTGATGGTGGCTGGGGAGGGAGTGATGTTTACATGGGACTGTATGTTGATGGTGGTTGTGAGAGGGAGTGATGTTATTTACATGGGACTGTATGTAGATGGTGGCTATGGGAGGGGGTGATGTTATTTACATGGGACTGTATGTTGGAGGAGGCTGGGGAGGGGGCAATTTTATTTACATGAGGCTGTATGTTGAAGGTGGCTGGGGAGGGGGTGATGTTATTTACATGGGACTGTATATTGGAGGGGGCTGTAGACAGAGAGGGATGGTATTTACATGGGACTGTATATTGGAGGGGGCTGGAGAGATGGTGTGGTGTTATTTACATAGGACTGTATGGTGGAGGGGCTGAGGAATTACAATTTGTGAGGACACTAAGAGGAGAAATATAACTACAGGGGGTACTGCAGGGGAGAGCATTATAACAGGAGGGGGCAATATACAGTTGCAAGAAAAAGTATGTGAACCCTGTGGAATTATATACATTTGTGCACAAATTGGTCATAAAATGTGATTTGATCTTCATCCAAGTCACAACAATAGACAAGCACAGTCTGCTTAAACTAATAACACACAAAGAATTAAATGTTACCATGTTTTTATTGAACACACCATGTAAACATTCACAGTGCAGGTGGAAAAAGTATGTGAACCCTTGGATTTAATAACTGGTTGAACCTCCTTTGGCAGCAATAACTTCAACCAAACGTTTCCTGTAGTTGCAGATCAGACGTGCACAACGGTCAGGAGTAATTCTTGACCATTCCTCTTTACAGAACTGTTTCGGTTCAGCAATATTCTTGGGATGTCTGGTGTGAATAACTTTCTTGAGGTCATGCCACAGCATCTCAATCGGGTTGAGATCAGGACTCTGACTAGGCCACTCCAGAAGGCGTATTTTCTTCTGTTTAAGCCATTCTGTTGATTTACTTCTATGCTTTGGCTCGTTGTCCTGTTGCAACACCCATCTTCTGTTGAGCTTCAGCTGGTGGACAAATGGCCTTAAGTTCTCCTGCAAAATGTCTTGATAAACTTGGGAATTCATTTGTGCGAGGCATCATTCAGATCAGGCAATGCTTCTTGTGAAATCAAACCCAGAACTGGTGTGTGTTTCTTATAGGGCAGGGCAGCTGTAACCAACACCTCCAATCTCATCTCATTGATTGGACTCCAGTTGGCTGACTCCTCACTCCTATTAGCTTTTTGAGATGTCATTAGTCTAGGGGTTCACATACTTTTCCCACCTGCACTGTGAATGTTTACATGGTGTGTTCAATAAAAACATGGTAACATTTAATTCTTTGTGTGTTATTAGTTTAAGCAGACTGTGATTGTCTATTGTTGTGATGTAGATGAAGATCAGATCACATTTTATGACCAATTTGTGCAGAAATCCATATCCTTCGAAAAGGGTTTACATACTTTTTCTTGCAACTGTAAATACTGGGGGCACTGTGGGGACATTTTAAATCCAGGGAAATTAGTTTTTATTACTACTGGGGGCTCTATAGGAGGGACTTATAGATCCTCCTTATTTCTACAAAGAGCACTATGGGGGCCTTATTACTACTGAGGGGTCTGTGAGGGCTTTATTAATACTGGAGGGCTCTTCTACTAATTAGGGGCACTCTTGGGGAGCATTATCACTGTTGGGGGCACAGTAGGGGGCAATATTACTAATGAGGACACTCTAGAAGGGAATTACTATTGGTGGGACTATGAGGAGCACTATGCTATGGGGGGGGGGGGATATCTGTACAGCACAAATTTTTCTTCAGGATAGTATTTGGGGGTATTGAGTAGCACAGTGAGCAGCAGGATAACACTGTGGGGACTCCAGGTTGGGGGATGATAATTAAAATGTGAGGAAGCTAAGATGTCTGTGTGTCACACTCTGCAGAGACTAGGTGCAGCTGAAAGAAGTTATCTGGACCGATTGGAGAAGATGATGACAGAGAAGATCTACATCAGAGGAGACGTCACCTGGAGGCACCGGATGTGACAGGTATGTGCTGCTGTTTAGCGAGTACAGCAAAATGCAGTGTGCGAGGGAAGGGTCGACTTAGGCTACTTTCACACTAGAGGTAACCTTCTCCGTCAGGCTGTTCTAGCGGGTGAGTGGACATCCGGTGGCACCGTGCACAAGCGGTAGCGCGGATCCGGCAGGCTGCTCATCTGCCAGAACAGTATGAAAGTAGTCTTAGAGAACTGGGCCATATTCATTGGGGCTTGGGCCCCGGATCCTTTGAGACCCTAGCAATGCCCCTGATTGTAGGCTATGGTATTCTACATGATCCTGACATACTGACAGGACTTTTCATTACACTGACGGTTGTTTGCAGACTGTTGCAAAATAGTGTTAAAAGAATACAATAAAAATGCGATGAAATTTGAGGGGTAGGCATACCCATATTATAGTAAGGCCTAATGCACACAGCCCAATTAAATGGGTCCGCGGAAGGTGTTACTTTTTTTGCTGTGCAAACAGATCACGGATCCATTCAACTTGAATGGGTCTAGATCCATCTACGGCAGCCGTACAGATAGAGCCCGTGCATTGAGGGCCAAAAATTGTGGTCCCCAATGCACGGAACGGATGGGCAATGGCCGTGTGAATGAGGCCTGAGCCTGTATACAGTAAACTCTTAAAAAGACCACTTGAAGGAGAAAAGAAACCATGGCACAGAGGGCAACATCAGGTGTAACTGCAAAGGAGCAGAGAGAGGAAGGATGAAAACAGTGGCCCAGATTTACTAATGTAACTTCTCCAAATAGTTGTGCCGCAAGATGGTGCAATTTGGCACATCTAAGGTTTCTACACTTTTTTCAACATACTTGACAAGTGGCCTTAGTAAAACGTTGGGAGAGCTTTGTGGGAAAGAGGGAAGAGCCTTGGATGTTACATTTAACACCAACACTTTGGTGCAATTCTGGTGTAAAATCTGTCTTAAATGAAGCCAACCAATAGTTGGCATAGTCTGTCCTTGCACCACATGTATTCTCCTAGCCTGGTGCAGGTCCAGACAGCTTGTCCAAGCTTACACCATCTTTACCATTAGTAAATCTGGACCAATGTGTCTGTGTTTTTGAAGGTTACTTATAAATTATTTTGGTAGCCTTTTCTATGACCTTCTGATAATCCAGCACCTATCAGGTCCTACTGATGATGGATTTATGGTCTTTTGTGATACATACGTGTAATAAGCTTCCAAGTGACTGAACCAGGAACATAGAATGATGACATAGCAGTTGTTGTTGTTGTAATTGTCTTTGTTCCTATTGACTTGTGATCACATGACTGAACACCGCTGCTGCGGCAATAAGTACATTCGAGACTGCGTGACAACAGCGACTGGCTGTCCTGTGCTCGGACAAAGATTTATTAAAAGATATGTATATATAGATATCCAACAAACATGGCCAACCCCACTATGACACACACATTGCCTATTTTATTGAAGGATAACACATAACACTCCATTACCATTCCACATTTTGTGCTCTGGTCATCATGGAATGGTTTTATCCAGAGATAATGTGACCTGGCCCATGGTCAGCACCCATCGCGGTACCCATCAACACCCTCAGATCAGTTTATACCACTTCATCATGAGTAGAAACAATGTATGAACAGTATAAAATAACCATATAAACTATAAGTGCGTGATGTCTCTCATGTGAAGGGTCCTTGATAGATGTGGAGAAGAGACAAAATGGGAACCGATGACTCCAGTCCTTATAGTCCCTGAAACTGGAGATTTTTTTAAATTTTTTTTTTAAATAAACCATGACAAAATTAAAGAAGTTAATACAAAAAAAATATCAAAATCTGCTCCATTGTTTCCTACAGCCACATCCCCTGACGTGGGGGAATTTTCCTACAAAGTTCTAGGGCATAATGGGGATGGGTACCATTTATAAGAGATTTAATCAACTACTAATTGTAGCATTTTATATATATATATATATTTATATGCTGGGCGATACACGGAATAGATTGGGACTTTCCCTTGTCATGAATAGGCAGCTTATGGCTACATGAACTGGTGGCGTCCCCCTCCAGGGTCATTGTGTCCTCTCCTACCCTGCCATTATCCGCATTTATCATCAGCATTGTGCTTACTAATGGCTAGATTCCTGCTTCATGTTGTGCCGCAGCTCCACACATGACTGGAAGCTTGGCGTTTTTTTGACATTTTTGTTTTTCTGGGGATAGAGTCTATAAAACAGTTAATTCCCACCCACCTAAAGAATAGAAGCATGGCTTGTTGTACTCCATAGAACAAAGTGCTTTGTACAGTATGGAGATCCTCCTCTCTCCTTTTTTTCATATAAATATAAAACTAGATAAATATCTCAAGAGGCTCCACACAACTCTTATATCCTGGCTTCAGAATGTCCGAAGTCCTTCCCATAAGCCTTAACTACTGCTGAACGTCCTTCTCCTCCTACCTCCAATGCATTTCACATAAGGCCCATGGTCACACATGTGTCTGCATTCTCCTCTGAAGTGGCCGGCTCGGGTCTGAGTTTTGAGAGGACGACTGGGAGTAGTGGGACGAGGAAGCAGACGCTTTGCTGGACTTGTCGAACTGAACATAGCCATCTTGCTTCCCGCTGCTGCTGACACTGCTGTCACATTGAGTGTCCAGGAAGGAGCTGCTGTCGCTCATTGAGCCCCTCTGGAACTCACGTTCACAAAGCTCGATGGAACTGCTGCCCATGCCGAGGACAAAGCGCTGACTGTAATCGTACAGGCGGTTCTGGCCGCTCAGTGTGCTGTAGATGTTGGTGAAGGACATGCCTGTAGGCACCCGCTGCTTATTTGCTGGTCGTACATCTGGTTGGCAGTTGGATAAGGAGATGGTTGGGGTTGAGTGGTGGTCCTTGAAGGTGTTGACGCTGTAGTAGCCGTTGGTTGGGTCCTGTGGAGGAAGAGAAGCTGTCATTTCAGGATCGATAATACATCATTTAGAGGCAGCACATTCAGTGTGTATCACCTGCTGCGGTGATATTGTGGGTTTTGCACACTAGATGAATACACCCTCAGAATTAACGTCATTTATCTAATTAGTTTCATGGATTTTAGTAGCAAATTTTCAATACACTGACATTTTCAGTGGACATTTTACATTGCAGGGGTCACTTGTAATGAGCTGAGCCACTGGAAGGGTGTCCTTTTGGGTTACAGAAAGCAGAGATCTTAAACTGCGAGGGATTGATACTTGAAGTGTATTGGAATACTGTAAAGATTTGCATCATACAGTGGATTTAAATAATAAAACTGAACTATAAAGACAATCCGCAGGGACCAGCGGTATCCAGCATATCCACCGTTTCGTACAATGGTTACGCTTCTGCAAATTTGTAATATGTTATGGCACAAATTTACTGATATATCTTTCTAAAAAGTGGCGCAATTTGGCTAACTAGACTGACTATAACTTTTTCTGACTCATTCGAAAAAGGCCCAGGTTTAGCTTAAAGGGAAAGAGGCATAGCCTCTCATAGTAAGGCATTATTCACACGTCAGTGATTTCCATCAGTGATTGTGAGCCAAATCCAAGTTTGGAGCCTTCACCGACATAAGGAATAAGGGAAAGATCTTCTTCTGTGCTGTGTTTAGAGCCGCACCTGGTTTTGGCTCACAATCACTGATGGAAATCACTGACCGAATACTGACAGTGTGAATAAGGCCTAAGCACCAAATGTATCATCCAGCATGAGTCCCTGTGACAAATCTGGTGCAGGTTTAGACAACTGTTCTAGGTTAACACCACCTATAGGATTAGTAGTCTGCCTCATGTGTTCTTCACCATTTTGTATATCTATGCTTGCTGTCAGTGAATAAGCACACTATTTACATTCAGAGGTGTCAAATTTGTTACGATGTATCCAGGTAGACAATTCTATGTGAACTACTGTAAATACATCAGCAAAATTGTCTTTCCTGTCCTGATAGTTGCTACAATGTATCAGTGCAGGTAGAATGTATCAATTTGGAGTTTGTCACCTCTACTGACATGTCTGTTTTAGGGCTCCTTCACACTTGCGGAAGGACGGATCCGGCAGGCTGGTCTCCCTGTCGGATACGTCCTTCCGCTGTTTAGCCGAGCCGCCGGACCGCCGCTCCGTCCCCATTGCACGGCGGTGCACAGCGAAAGCCGCCGGACTAAAAAGTCCTGCATGTCCGACTTTTTAATCAGGCGGCTTTCGCCGTGCACCGCCGTGCTGCGCCAGAGCTCAGCCCCCGTCCCCATTATAGTCAATGGGGATGGAGCGCCGGTCCGGCGATACGGCGAAACAGCGGAAGGACGGATCCGACAGGGAGACCAGCCTGCCGGATCCGTCCTGCCGCAAGTGTGAAGAAGCCCTTAGTAAATACATGTATTCTCCATGTAATAACAATTCTGGAGCATATATTCTTATGACTGATGTGCCATTCCTTTATTATTTCTACTAGAAGTTATGAATGAATCGTCAACAGCTTGCAGTAAAGGTACAGATGGGTGTTACCAGTTGGGGGTGTGTCCCTGCACAGTCTGACACCAGTAGCACTGATTGGACAGAGTCAGACACACCCGCTACTGGTAACACCCAGCAGTAACTTTATTGCAGACTGCTGACAATTTATTTGTAAACTTCTAGCAGGAATAATACAGGAATGGCACAACATATAGTCACAAGAACAGATGCTCCAGCATTGTTATTACACGGGGAATGCAAGTACCGTAGTTACTAAAACTGACATGTCAGGAGTGGTGACAGGTAGGGGTGAGCGAATTGTGCTTTGGATCCAAGATTCAAAGTCGATTTGTTCCCCAACTTTGTTTTAATAATGTACGGAGACCTGTCTCCATACAGCATTAAAATGTATGGTTTCCGCGGAGGTAAACTTTGTTAAGTCCGAAGTCTCACGAGATTTCAGTGAAGAACTTCTTCCTTCGATTCTACAACTTTAAAAACATTTTAAGGCCTCATGCACACAGCGGGTCGGCAATCCACGGCCGCCGGCCGCGTGCACCACGCATCATGGATGTGGACCCATTCACTTGACTGGGTCAGCATCTCTGGAGATGCGGAACGGAGTCACGGAACAGAACAACAGAAGCACTACGGAGTGTTTCTTTCCGTTGTTCCGCACCGCAAATAAATATGACATGTCATTTTTTTTGCAGTGCGGACAGACCACGGACCCATTTAAGTTGAATGGGTCCGGCCCGCTCCACGGATGTTGCAATTGCAGTTCCCAATGCATGGGACGGCCGCACAACGGACTAAAACAGGTCTCCTTACAGCATTAAAATGAAGTTGGGGAATTAATCGAGTTCCAATCCTGGATCTGAAGCGCAATTCGCTCAACCCTAGTGACATGTCCTCTTTAAGCTCAAAAATGATTGTCTAGATACAATTGTAACCAAACCTCAGCTGTGAAAAGTATTAGATTAGGATAGTTTTTAGTCTCTGGGCGTAAATAGGAATGTTCTAATTCAATGGCAGCATGCAGAGACCTTGAAAACTGAAACATGCTAAGTGGACTTCATTTATCAAAGCTGTCAAAAAGAAAAACTTTTTTAGGCCTTAGAAACCAATCAGAGCCCAAGTTTAATTTCTTAAATTGCTCCGGTAAAATGAACGATGTGCTGTGATTGGCTTCCATGGGCTACAACAATAGCTTTATTTTTTTACAGTTTTAATAAATTTGTCCCACAGAAGAAATCTGCAAAATGCTGTAAATGTCATAGACTATCCCAAATCTGTCTCAGTCGCAATTAAAATGTTATAAGATTGGAACCTGCCGTGAATAGGAGAGGAGCAGTCAGTGACTGGAGCGTCCATTGTGCTTAATTAACAGAATGGGTGAAGGATCCTGAACAGATCAAGACCAGAGATGTAGAGACACAAAAAGCTCTAGAATCGCATGTCGGCCCGAGTCCCGCGAGAGCGTCTGCTGCAGTTGCTATGGAAACCACTTTGATTAAATATAACACTAATTCATTTTTTGGAGGAGATGACATTAATTATGCTTTAAACCATGTCTCTCATCTGTATGTAAATAACACCGACTGAGGGGGGAGCGGTAGGAAACTGTCACAGGGGTGATGAGGAGTAACCCGAACTTTTAATTCTGCAAAACTGAAAATGTGTCTGAGACAGATGGAGATAATGTAATATAATCTACAATATGTGTCGTGCCCGCTGACTTCTATTTATGGGGGGGAAGCTTAGCACATGATGATGAGGCTTTACAGGAAAGGGGGCATATATGGCTGAAAACCTGTCCTGACCTAATAATAATAATAAAATGTATTTATATAGCGCCACCATATTCCGCAGCGCTTTACAAACTCATAGGGTTCATGTACGAAACAAAACTAACTGACTAATATGCAACTGAAACACTCGCAAGAGCTTACAATCTATGAGGAATTGGGGGTGACACATAAGGTAGTTGATTGTGATAAGTAGAATGTGAGACATTATTGAACTGACAGGAGTGGTGCCGGCCGATCTGCTTCGGGTTTGGGACTATTAGAGGATCGATTTTAGGCCAGAGGAGTTGGTGGGGGGAGGTTTAGTCTGGGAAAAGTCATTTTAGGTAGCTTGATAAGCCTGCCTGAAAAGATGTGTTTTTAGGGCACGTTTGAAGGTGGAGAAGTTGTGAATTGACCTAGTGTTCCAGGGCAGAGTATTCCAGAGAGTAGGTGTAGCTCGAGAAAAGTCTTGAAGACGGGAGTGAGAGGTACGAGTAGGGTGGTAGATGGAGCGGAGAGCACGAGTAGGGTGGTAGATGGAGTGGAGAGCACGAGTAGGGTGGTAGATGGAGTGGAGAGCACGAGTAGGGTGGTAGATGGAGTGGAGAGCACGAGTAGGGTGGTAGATGGAGTGGAGAGCACGAGTAGGGTGGTAGATGGAGTGGAGAGCACAAGTAGGGTGGTAGATGGAGTGGAGAGCACGAGTAGGGTGGTAGATGGAGTGGAGAGCACGAGTAGGGTGGTAGATGGAGCGGAGAACACAAGTAGGGTGGTAGATGGAGTGGAGAGCACGAGTAGGGTAGTAGATGAACCTAGATGTTCTCACAGCCAGAGGCAGAATAGGTATTTCTGGAGCCCCATGCAAAGCTATGTTTAGGGAGGGGGGGGGGGCATGTTGCATTGGTAAGCCACTCCCTATAGCAATGCTAAGCTCCACCCCATAACACCATTAATATGGTGATCCCTTACGTTTCCCCCACACAGTATAATGCTGTCTTATGTATCCCTCACCCAGCATGACGCCCCCTATGTGCCCCTCAGACAATATGATGTCTCCTTTTGTACCTCCAACACAGTATGGTGCCCCCTCGTGTGTCTCTAACACAGTATGGTGCCCTAATGGGCACCCAGCACAATTTGGTGTCCCTTTTTAATGTCTCCAAAATGAACACTCACCTAGCCCATGTTCCCATGATGAACGGAACAGATCCCTCACTGCAGATCTGCTCTGGTCTGTCTGGCGGGTGCGATATAGTCACCTTATCGTGCCGGCTGGCGCCACGCCCCCAGGGTGTATGGAGGAGCAGGGAGATGACTGCTCCCTCCTTCAACACTATAATCAACTGTATTGATTTCCTGGGGAAGCGGATACAGCTGAAACATGGAGCCACTGCTGAGGAAACCTGGCTACCAGGGGGCAAAGAGGTCCCCCTGTGATCTCTGGGGCCCCATGCAATTGCATTCCACTTGCATCCAGTCTAGATAATGTTTTGTGAGCTCCGGAGCTTGCACCATTCCTCCATTGCCTTAAACTCTGAAGACAGCAGAGAGATTTGTGCTGATGTATTTAGCACACAGAGAATGATCTAGACTGGATACAACTGTAACAACCCCTCAGCTGGGAAAAGTAGTGGGACAGGATGGCTTTATACCATCTGGCTAGAAATAATGACAGCAATCCGAGATCTTGAAAATGGTGACAAATTGAAACTGAAATGACATCAATCAGCTGCAGAAGTGTTCGTTGTACAGTTATTCAGCTTTATAACTTATATAAACACCAGTCTATAATAATTCGGGCCTTCGGAGTTTTGCTCACGCCCCTTTAGCACCTTCTTTTCCTTACTGCATATTATTTGAGAGATGCTATTCCTCCGGTGACGAACCCCCTCCCTCATGGTGACCTCTTAGCTTTCTACACTATGTGTTATTACTGTTTCTGCTTGGAAGGATATAACCGGCAGGACCTTTGTCGTGATTTATCGGCGCAGTCTCTTAATTGGTTGGTAAAGTGTCGGGCCGGTGATCCGGAGCGGCTGGAATATAAGCACAGCACATGTTACTGTGTGAAGGTCGGCCAGAGGGCTGTGCTGTAAAATAGCCTACATCTTATGTCAAGTGGTTTGGAGGCAGAATACTGCGCCGTAATGTGTGGTCAAGGCTGGAAATATCATTAGGAAACAGATTGTTCTCCTGGTAACTCTGTGACGCGTCAATGGAGAGTCGCCACAATGGGAGGATGATAGGGGGGCTATTGTGCGGGTTAGCGAAGGCTACAGATATTACTGCATCAGAACACAGTCACCCTGCAGTCTAATCGGGTTCATTTATCATTCTGGAATACGCCTAAATTAAGCGTATTTCAGGCACAGAATGCAGCGCTAAAACTAGTTGCTCTGCGTTTTGCAACTAAGGACCAGTCACGCCAGATCTAAATAAGTAGGAAGGGAAAGGGGACGGTCCGGTAGGCCTATCTGATTTGCCATTCAGGCGTAGAAAAAAGTCTAAATGTAAGATAGCTCGGAAGCTGTATTAGGGCTCATGCACACGACCGTATGTATTTTGCGGTCTGCAAAACACGGATCCGCTAAAAATACAGATGATGTCTGGAACAGCTGGTCCCTAACAGAACAGTCCTTTCCTTTTCCGTTATGCGGACAATAATAGGACATGTTCTATTTTTTTGGGCTGAATGGACATGCGGACATACGGAAGCTGAATGCACACGAAGTAACTTCCATTTTTGTTTGCGGACCCATTGAAATTAATGGTTCCGCATACGGTCCGCAAAAAAAACGGAACAGACATGGAAAGCTGGCGCCTCTTCATCACTTCGGAGGATCCTCCACCAGCTATAGGACTTCATTAAGACTGGTGTCTAAAATGCCAGTGTTAATAAATGTGCCCCTAAGTGCACTCCATGTGCCAAGATCTACAGCTACTACACCCGGTTTTACTGCCATTTTACGCTGGGGTGACACTGTCTGTAGGACTGGTGAAAACAATTTTTTTGTTCCCTGTTATTAGCAATTTCCAATTCAGAGGAAACTTAAAGGGGTTTTCCAACTGTTTTAAACTGATGATCTCAGGATAGGTCATCAGTGTCTAAATGGTGGGGGTCTGACACTCAGCACCCCCACCGATCAGCTGTTTGAAGAGGTCGCTGCACTCTCGTAAGTGTTGCATCATCGGTCACATGCGCTAGTGTGATGGCTAACCTCTGGCGCTCCAGCTGTGGTAAAACTACGACTCCCAAGATGTACACTTGCTTAGCTGTTCTAAGAACTCTATAAAAATGAACGGAGCATGCTGGGAGTCGTGGTTTCACCACAGTTGGAGTCCTGCATGTTAGCCATCACTGGGCCTAGCGTCAGCTCAGTCCCATTCAAGTGAATGAGGCTGGGCGTGATACTAAGCATAGCTGCTATCCAGTTAGGGGCTGTGCTTGGTAAGCGCCGCAGCCTCTTCAAACAGCTGATAGGCGGGGGTGCAAGGAGTTGGACCGCCACCAATAACATACTATCTGCGGATAGGATAGGTCATCAATACTAAACTCTCAGTAAACCCCCTTAATTATGGCACAATGGAAAGTGCTGTCTGGGCTTCAGCCTCTGGATCTAAACCAGAATGCATCCAGTCAATGGGCGAGACTTATCAAAACTGGTGGAAAGAAAAATGGGCTCAGTTGTCCATAGCGACCAATCAGATTCCGCCTTTCATTTTTGAAAGGAGCGCTGAAATATGAAAGGTAAAATCTGATTGGTTGCTATGGGCAACTAAGCCAGTTATACTTTACACCAGTTTTGATAAATCTCCCTCAAAGACTTGAGGCAG